>NC_062545.1:154475160-155832370 GCF_016906955.1 Phacochoerus africanus
CTACTTGAAAAGGCAGCTAATGGCCAAATCTGGGTCAGTTTGAACAGATATGGTAGTCATGGAGTATACGCCATAAAAACAGAACAAGAAACCAGAAGAGTATGCTGATATAACAAATAAATTGGGAGAAAGAAGCCATTCCTGTAGTATAATCCAACTAACAAATGTATAGTGATAAAAATAGAAAAAAAGAATCACCATCTAGCAATAGCTAAGTAATACTTAGGTTAAAATGAGTATGCTAAATTATGATGAAAGACAGGATTTTTACATGGTCCCAAAGAAGGTCCTCATAAGCTTTTTATCAATTACAAAGAGAAACTTGCAGGAAAAAATCTAGCAGACAATACCTTAACCAAGTGATTCAATTAACACCACCATTAACTGAAAGGCAACAACAACAAAAAAATCAACCTCATGTATCTGCTGACATGACGCACTGAGGGGGACATGCTAGCTGTTTGTGGTGGTCTTGCCAAGAACATGCAGCAAAAATTTAAGCATCAGGAAACATCAGAAACTGAATGCAGGCATATCCTACCAATAACCAGGCCAGAATTCTTCAAAACACTCAAAGACCAAAAAGAAAGACTGAGGAATTGTTATGGATAAAAGACACCTAGGAGACTGGAAACTATACGTAATAAAGGATATCAGTTTTCATCCTGGACCAGAAAAGACAACATTACTGACAAATGGAAAATCTGAACAAGCCCTACAGTTTATTTAGTAACACTTTATTAAGTTATGCTTTTGTACGATGCATTTAGTACATTTGATGACATTTATGCACTAATTTTTTGTAAAGTGTTTACACTTTTGTAGGTCCAAAATAATTTCAAAATTAAGTTATTAAAAATACCCAAAACACATTTTAAAAATGGGCAGAAGATCTGAATAGACACTTCATGAAAGATGTAGAGTGTATTAAAATATACTCCACATCATTTGTCAGTATGGAATGTCAAGTTACAACAATGAAATACTAATACATAGCTATTTGGATAAAATCCAAAAACTGACCATACCAACTATTGACAAAGGTGTAGATAAACAGTCTCATGTTGCCAGCACAGCCATTTTGGAAGACATTTTGACAGTTTCTTACAAAACTGATTATTTACCCAACTGATCTTAAAACTTACATCCACACGAAAACTTGCATGAAAATGTTTATAGCAGCCTTATTTGGAATCACCCAAAACTAAACCACCAAGATGGCTTTCAATAGGTAAACAGATCAACAGTCATATCCACGTAATAGACTGTTATTCAGAATTTGAGCTCTCGAGTCATTAAAATACATACTGTATGATTGCAGTTGTGTGACACTGGACAAAACTAGAGAGGCAGTAAAAAGACCAGTGGTGGCCACATGTTTGGAGGGGAAAGGATAGCAAAGCACATCTAGCAAAAAAGGACTTGATTTTCACTTCAAGAATATATAATTCTAAGGCAGTTTCTTTTCTCTCAGAACTAAAGTATTGAACTAACTCCCACAAGCTAAGAACAATGAGAAAGAATGGTCTATTCAAATTCAACAATGTAATTCTAATTAGTGATATGGTGTGAAAGAAAAGACATGTTGGTTGTTGGGCTCTACTCAAAGATTGAAAAGGACACTGACACTGAATAAGATATTAAGTGCTTGCCTGTATTTTTCTGCTATCTAAATCTAGATATTATAGCAATGATGTGGAAATGAAGATTGGGCTGACATTCAGAAATGTCAAAAGTGGCTCTTCACACTTTAGGACACTTGTTATAAACCAGAGAACACCACCTACTGCCAACACAGGGGTGAGGTACCAAAACTGATGGATTTTTTTCTTTTTTTTTTTTTTTTTTGTCTTTTTAGGCCCACAACCATGGCATATGGAGGTTCCCAGGCAAGGGGTCGAATCAGAGCTACAGCTGCCAGCCTACACCGCACCACAGCCATACAGGATCTAAGCTGCGTCTGCGACCTACACCATAGCTCAGGGCAAAGCGGTATCCTTAACCCACTGAGCAAGGCCAGAGATCGAACCTGTGTCCTCATGGATACTAGTCGGGTTCTTTAACTTCTGAGCCATGAGGGGAACTCCCTGATGGAGTTTTCAATTAACCTGTCACATGACTTAAGACAGTGCTCTTCACCCTACATAATATCCAGAGATGTGATAAGTATCTGTGTACTATTATATAGAATTCTGCTATTCTTACCAAGAAGACATAGTAATGAAAACCAATCTATTACACTAAGTAACTACTGAAAACCTATCTCAAGTTTAATAGTCAAGGAGGAAAAAAATTCTGGTTTTCTTCACTTATAAGAATGAATGAGAATCCAAAGTAATTTTAAATAGTGGCTAGAAAAATCAACTATATTCTTTATCTACCAAATTTTCCAATGTTCTGCTATAAACAGACATGGATTTCAATTCCAGCTTCACTATGCACTAGCTATGAACCACAGGAAAATTACTTAAGAATTATATTTCTGTCTTTGTACAAGAATACTACTTTGGCTGCTTTATACATTTGTTTTGAAGGTTAAGCTAATACATGTTAATTCACTTAAGAAGAGTCTGACCATAGTAACTACAGACAAAATGAATTTATTTACTGCTTATAATTTTTAATCTCTAAATTCTGATACTGGGTTAATGAGAATTGCAAAGCTAGAAAAAAAAACAATAGTTATTAAAACTATGCTTTATTTTCAATTGAGAATTTTTAAAGTTCATGTTAACATATTTCTGAAAAGATCTTCAGATAAACTCTTATAACACAGGTCAATAACGAGTGATAGTTTGTGCCCTCAAGCATATAAAGTACTAATATAGTACCTGACACCATAGTTTATCAATAGATGGTAGTCTGATGATGAGAACAATAACAACAATGATGAGATTGAGATGAGGAGGAAGAGGACAAAAAAACGAACCAGGGGAGATGTTTCCTCTGTTATATTTATACACATTCTTGTCTCACAAGCCACTAAAACATGAAAATCATTACAGATTGACAATCTATTATAATTCTGACAATCTAGAATTTGCTGGTTAGTGAATTCTATCCTAGGAGACACCTTAAGGTGAATATTTTCTTTGGAATTTCTCTTAGAACATGCAATTCTGAATTATTAATTGAGGTTTTAACAATTCTTTCCAGTGTTCAAGAGCCCTTTCAAATCTCAAGCATCGGGGCAAAGATTTCTGATTTCCCACTGGGAGCATTAGCTAGGAGCGCTCTTTGCTCCAAAACAAGCACTAAGTAGATAGGAAGTCTCACATAAATATTGCAACAACATTAAAGAAACTAATTCTTCAAGAAAAATAGATGTGCCTTCGGATGTTCCATCAAGAATTAAAATGTCCACCTACAGTGCAGCATGCAATTATTCTACCAACTCATACCAATTAAGTAGAGAGCAAGGTGTTTGCTAATAATCCAAATGAGGGCATGGTCGAAAGTATAATACTGATCTTAACTTTGAAGATGTAAAGCTTTTGTGTTTATTACCGGAGAGCTGAGTCCTGTGTTGTTTGGTCTGATTCAGGCTTCCATCTCCTTCCAAGTCAGTCTATCCTTAAAATTCTTTATTTAATGTACTTCACAAATTAGAAGATAAGCCATCTAAATTAAGAACAAGGTGAGACGCCTTTCAAAGTATAAAAAATGACCTCATACTTGGGGCAAACTAAAATTGGAGAGCCTTTCTAGTGGACACCAAAGTCCATCCATTTCAACAATGACCAACACGGTGTGTGCACCCACTTAACACACAACATGTACTAAGATGCTACCTAAGAACAGAGAAGCAGCAGAAAAAAGTGAAATGTATTACTCAAGAAAAACAGGCAACACATAAATAACTTCTAATCCATATTTCTACACTGAATTCCCAGAGCCTACAGAGAACCACTGCCAATCACATTGCTGAAAGGTGAGCAAATTCGGAATTTTATCTGTCAAGTCCTTTGTGTGCAAAGTTAATTGCATACTGAAAACGTGGGTTTGGGGAATTAATCTGATTCCCAAAGACTTAAAATTGAAGTGTAATAAAATGATAAATCAGTGTTCACTTTCAATTTGTATTACCTATAATGCAAACAAGTTTTTAAAATTCTTGTATTTTATCACTTTTCATATGTTCACTTCTATTTCAAAGGATAATAATTAGTATGTTTGAAAACAAATCTAAATACACAGAAAATTATAAGAGCTATACAGTTGTAGGTTCTCAACAACAGTGTTGAAATTTGTAGGACTATAACTACTAATTTGTTTCTATATCTATATTCTGTATTCTGGAAAGTAGCTTAGGAAACATAATATCCTGAAGTGACAGTTACATGAAGGGAAAAAATAATAATCTCCATAGCAAAGGCAATAACTAAAAGGAAATGATCAAAATTCAAAAGTTCCACTTGCTTTGGCTGTGCAAAACTTTCACACTAGCTGCTAAATCTTAGAGAAAAAAGAATAGAAAAGAGCAAGAAAGAACATGAAAGATCCCAAGCAGAAGAGCTGAAGAAGCTCCAACTGCTTTGCTCGATTTGTCTTTCTCAGCACATTGGTTAAAGTCTTGTGTTCCCTTCTTAAAAGATGTTTTCAGAAATCCACATTTTAGCACTGAGGGCTTTTCATCTGTTCAAGAGTATTGTAAACTTGTCTCTCCCTGCTCCTCTAAGTACAAATATAAACTCTGCAACAGTGCACAGTAAAAGCAAAGGAGAACTCCAACAAGGGGGAAGAAGAAGGTCAACTAGGAACTCAGGACTAGAGAAGAAAATAGCAATGGGGTTATCTTATGATGCCCCGACCAACAGAAAAAGGAGGTACAAGTCACCAATTCACCTCCTAAACCTAGAAGGCAGCCAGGTACATTCCATAGGTTCATTCTTCTGTGGATTGAACAGCAGTCTTGTCAACAACAGGCAAACCCAATACCATGGGCAAAAAGAATCAACACACCCCCAAGGAAACACTCTCCTTCCCCATTTACCACTGGGCCATTTACCACTTGTTTCCAAACCAAGTGACACTGGGAGATCAGTGGCACAAAGCAAGATGGCGCTGCCATCACAAGTGCCTGTCTGAGAGGCCCACTTAATACCTGACAGGAAAGGAGGATCCTAGAGCAACAAGTACCTCGCCAGGGAAATACTCTTTCCCTATGGGCCAGAAAGAGGTTTTTCCCACCTACAGACAACAGCCATGCCACCCCGCTTCAGACTGGAAATCTCCATTGGCCCCATATGAAGCATCACCAGCAGGGACTAGTGGAGACTCAATGGTACAAGATAACTCACAAAATCCCACAAGAAAGACCCTGAAAACTGTTCTTAGAACTACAACCAATAAAGGCAGGCCAGGACCTTCATGCTAAACCCAAACAGGTATATGCCTGGTAAAATTTAAGAATAGATCTGGTGTTTCCTAAGAGCCAAAAGATCCAGGATATAACTCGAAATCACCCATTAAACTCAAGACCAGGAAAATCAAAGTGAACGAAAAATGATAAACTGATGTGAGCAGATGTCAATTACCTGACCAGGATGATAAAACATGCTGAAAGCATTTCGACCACCAATAACAAATTTTGAAGCAATTGAAAAAACAGAAAACCTCAAAGAAATTGAGTTATAAAAGGGAAATAAATTGAAATTGTAGGCCTGAAAAGCACAATAACAGAAAAGTAAAATTCACTGGATGGCTGAAAATAACAGCACATATAATCAGTCAAATTGGGGACAGATCAATAAAATTCACCCCAATTTGAACAATAGAGCAAACAGTGTAGAAAAAGGAGCCTTGGGAATCTATGGGACAGTAACAAAAGACACAACATTCCCATCTTCGGAGTCTCAGAAGGAGGGGTTAAAGTTAGTGAGTTTAAAGAGTATTTGGATAAATGTTTAAAAACTTGAGTTGAGCAAAGATCATAAACACATGGATTTAAGAAGTTTGGGATTTTATTCTAGGGATTTTCCCTGAGAATCCATGTCAAAACTCATAATTAAAGTTCTAAAAACTAAAAAGAAGGAAATCTAGAAAGTAGCCAGAGGGTAGTGACATATTATTTCTAGGGGAACATCAACTCAATGCCACAAGATCTGTCATCTGAAACCATGGACCAGAGGATGTAGCACAGTTTCCAAGTGCTCAAAGAACTGCCAACCATTAATTCTATATCCAGTGAAACTATCCTTTGGGAATGAGAGAAAACACATGTTCTCTGATGAAGAAAAAATTTTTAAATGTCACCAGCAGACCTACCCTTCAGCAAACAGAAGGCCTATGAGAAAAGAAAGAAGCAAGGGGGCTCCAGGATGCAAGAAAGAACAATGGAAAAATGGAGAAATATTTAGAAATACAGTTTTCTAAATATAAAATACCATCCTTATGAGTTTTCTAAACTTAATGATATAATCTTATACAAAAGGCAGTATTTCAAAAGTGGGATTATAGTGGCCTAAATGGAAGTAAGATTTATACATTTTAGTAAATGTGGTAAAAATACCAAAACCAGTCATAAGTATTACAATATACATGTATATTGTAACACCCAGAGTAATCAGTAATAAGTACCACTTACAGGTTATGCATTTAGCCAAGTCCTTAGTTTTCAAGATCACTATGACAACTTTAAGCCTAATATTTGTAGTTTCTTGATGATCCAAATGAAGCTCTCTTTCTTTCTACAATCTCCTCTGGTTGCCTCAATGTTGAAGGTAGATGAAATTCTTTAACACATTAATTTGTCCTACTCCTTTCAAAGATACTGACATTGTAAATTGTTATCTATTATTTCATCTATGAAAAGCTTCCCAACTAGTTTGGAAACCTATAATAATTATAAAAATTTTTCTCATCTTTGTGAATCCTCGGTCCTTGTTCAACAGTGCTTGATAACCATTGAATGGATGTCAGTTCTTCAGTGAAACCTAAACATTTTCCAATGAAAGTATCTTCCATTTCAGAAATGAGAAAACTGAGGCCAATGACTTATAAGATCACAGAGATAAAAAGTAAATAATTCAAAATGCATAAGAGCTTCACAGCAAGATAAGACTTTATCAGGGTAGAGAAATGATGGTCCAATTACCCTTGACTGTGGCAACATCAGACCCAGCCGAAGCTCAATATAAGAGTCAGTTTTGCATATGTGATGCCATCTGAGGCTTAGAATAGATTGAAAAACTTTAATCAGATAAACACGACATGCACAAATTATACAATGGCCATTTCTTCTGTAACAGATTAGCATTTTATGTTATGCTTTCTACCTAAAGGATGCTGCAAAGATGCGAGAACAGCTTCCATTTGAAAAATAAAGTGACAAATTACAAGTGAGTTATAAAATTACAGTAGTTTTATCTTTTTAAATCTAATTAGATAATGCAATACACTATCCTTAAAAATATATGGGATTAATTTTATGTTAGACAAATATGGATGGAAACATGATTTTAATCAAGTCCTAATCACATCAAATCACTCAAGAAAGAAACAGTAAAAGGATGAGGACATAGGAATATTCAGTTACCTAAAAAAATGATCTATAAAGTAGATAAAAGATTAAGACATATTTGCTGAATGCCAAAGGAATCATTGGAGCTCATGGTAAATTCTTCTGAAGTTGGAGCAGATATAGATTTGCATTTTCCTTCTATTGAAGGACTGACCTAGGGCCTGACTTATAAAAAAGGCATCTCACAGAGCACATGTTTCCAGTTTCATCATGTGTTAAAGAGGGATACAAATCAAAGGGAAACGAGAAACCTCAAACAGAAACATCTACATATCTGCCTTTGGAAAAATAGATAAATGGTAATTGTGGATGATATTTTGATTTACACTTTTAGTTGAAATTAAGGGCAAATAATACCACGCTCCCTGCAAAACAGCAAACAGAAAATTGAATCTGAGATGTAACACAATTTTTAATATCTTTAAGCAAAGCATTCTTTCTATATCTTTCACATGCTTTGATCTCCAAAGCATGCAGAAGAATCAATGGGCTAAGCTAACCAGCAGAGGCAAAAAGAGTCAACTCAAAGGCTTCTTCCTCCACCTGCAGGACAGATATTTGCATAAAAGTCACCTGAATGATTCTTTGCAGAAAAGTTAAATTTTTAAACAACTACAGTGAGGGAATGACTGGCATGTGATTTTTAGATCTTTCTCCCCTTCTAAACACTGAGTCCATTACTATCTAGTTTATTATTCTTTTTGTTATTTCCATAATACAATTTTTTTCTACTGTACAGCATGGTGACCCAGTTACACATACATGTACATATTCTATTTTTGCACATTATCATGCTCCATCATAACTGACTAGACATAGCTCCCAGTGCTACATAGCAGGATATCATTGCTTATCCATTCCAAAGGCAACAGTTTGCACTAACCCCAGGCTCCAATCCACACCCACTCCCTCCCCCTACCCCCCTTTGGCAACCACAAGTCTATTCTCCAAGTGCATGATTTGCTTTTCTGTGGAAAGGTTCATTTGTGCTGGATATTAGATTCCAATTATAAGTGATATCATATGGTATTTGTCTTTGTCTTTCTGGTTATTTCACTCAGTATGAGAGTCTCTAGTTCCATTCATGTTGCTGCAAATGGCATTATGTCATTCTTTTTTATGGCTGAGTAGTATTCCATTGTATATATATATACCACTTCTTCCTAATCCAATTATCTGTCAATGGACATTTAAGGTTGTTTCCATGTCTGGCTATTGGGAATAGTGCTGCAATGAACATGTGGGTGCATGTGCCTTTTTTAAGGAAAGTTTCATTTGGATATATGCCAAAGAGTGGGATTGCAGGGTCATATGGTAGTTCTATGTGTAGATTTCTAAGGTACCTCCATACTGTTCTCCATAGTGGCTGTACCAGCTTACATTCCCACCAACAGTGCAGGAGGGTTCCCTTTACTCCACACCCCCTTAGCACTTGTTATTTGTGGACTTGTTAATGATGGCCATTCTGACTGGTGTGAGGTGGTATCTCGTGATAGTTTTGATTTGCATTTCTCTAATAATCATGGATGTTGAGCATTTTTTCATGTGCTTATTGGCCATCTGTATATCTTCCTTGGAGAATGGTCTATTCAGGTCTTTTGCCCATTTTTCAATTGGGTTTTGGATTTTTTGCCATTGAGTTGTATAGGTTGCTTGTATATTCTAGAGATTAAGTCCTTGTCCATTGCATCGTTTAAAACTATTTTGTCCCATTCTGTAAGTTGTCTTTTTGTTTTCTATTTGGTCTTCTTTGCTGTGCAAAAGCTTGTCAGTTTGATTAGGTCCCACTGGTTTATTTTTGCTCTTATTTCTGTTGCTTTGGGAGACTGACCTGAGAAAATATTCATAAGGTTGATGTCAGAGAATGTTTAGCTTATGTTCTTTTCCAGGAGTTTGATGGTGTCTTGTCTTATATTTAATTCTTTAAGCCATTTTGAGTTTATTTTCGTGCATGGTGTGAGGATGTGTTCTAGTCTCATTGCTTTGCATGCAGCTGTCCAGGATTCCCAGCAGTGCTTGCTGAAAAGACTTTTTCCATTTTATGCTCTTGCCTCCTTTGTCAAAGATTAATTGACCATAGGTGTCAGGGTTTATTTCTGCATTCTCCATTCTGTTCCATTGGTCTGTCTGTTTTGATACCAGTACCACACTGTCGTGATGGCTGTGGCTTTGTAGTATTGCCTGGAGTCTGGGAGAGTTACGTCTCCTGCTTGGTTTTTTTCCCTCAGAATTGCTTTGGCAATTCTGGGTCTTTTTTTGTCCCATATAAATGTTTGGATTGTTCTAGTTCTGTGAAAAATGTCATGGGTAATTTGATAGGGATTGCATTGAATCTGTAGATTGCTTTGGGTAGTATGGCCATTTATATCTAATTAAATCATAACCAGACTTGCATTCCTATGTGCATATCCTACTACCAGCTGAAGAGGTATGAGTTCCAGCCCCATAACCTACCAAGATACGAGGGATGCTCCCCTGAGACATAATTCTACATGATAGTCATTTAACAACTGAATACTTACAGACAGTCGAGCACAAAATGTGGTCTTTACAGCTTACCTGTAAACTGGGTAAAGTCTCAGACTTCTATCCTTTTAATCAACTATTGTTACCAGTTTTTTTTTTTTCATTTAAGGCCATCACCAAAATCCAGAGGCAAGATTCTCTCACCATCGTAAGGCTAGGATCAGACAATCAGAAGCTGAATACGTCACCATTGAGGGGTTTAGCCTAGAACATCATTCCTACAGGTGGATGGTATAAGTTTTAGGTCCTATCCATGCATAGTTGAGAATATCTAAAATATTTTTAGCCAATCCATGTATTTAGAATTACCTTCATGTCATCAAAAAGAGTCCACCTCTGAAATTCTTCATGCTAAGTGGTAGGTCATCATTTTCAACAAAAACTCATTTTTTGATATTTTAAAAACTAATTAGTACAATGGCTTAGTTGACAGAAATATGTGCAATAAAACTGCTGAGATTGGCCAGTTCTTATATAGATGCTTCCTGGTTACAACCACCCTAAATTTTGATTTTCTGATTAGAACCTAGGTAACAAACACACAATTTCACACTGTATATGCTGATGCATTTAAAGTAAGCTACAATCATAATGATAGCATCTTTTCTTGTTCTAAAAGTAACTTATTCCAGTTTCAGGAAAAGATAAAAATACAAAGCATCTGTTTTTTAAAAATTTAGTCTACCCAGAATTAAGAAATTTGCCATCAAGTATTACGCATAATCATTGACATTTTGACCTTCAAAACACACACACACACACACTCGTGCATTTTGGTGTGTGCAAATATACTCAGATACAGATAAGTACAAAAGTATACCAAGTGGCAAGAGATCCAATGTCTACAAAAGGTAACATTACTCTGCATGACCACATGTCACTAGCTTGCAAGCAGCCCCTGTACATGTCAAACTTTAAACTTCATTTTGAGAATTCCTCTGACTTATTTCTCGTGTCTCTCTAAGTTTGTCCCCAGGACATCCATTTCACTTCTGTTGTGTCATTTTACTTAAGACTATTTGACTTAAGACTATTATGCTTATTTTGAGTAATTCTCAATTCTAGGATTTATTTCCCACCCGAAGGATCCTATGGCCAACACCAGGTCTCAGAGGAGACTGGCTGATTGATTCATCTGACAAATAACTTATTCAGTTCCTACTATGTTGCACACACCTCTCCAAGGCTTCAGGCTGCTGCAAACAGAAAAACACCTATTATTTTGTGGAGTATACACCCTAGTGAACCTGGGATTAACAAATAAAATAATTGAGTATTAAATGATAGCATGTCACCTAATGACAAGTACTAGAAGAGGTAAAGCAAGGATGTGCAATGAGAAGTGTAAGGATTAAAGGAGTTTTAACTTCAAGTAAGGTCAAAGGGCAACCACAGAGGTGAGGTCTGAGGGTTTAAAAGGTAAGGAGAGTTATGTCAACCTCTTGGTTTCTGGATAGAAAGTGTATACTCAAAGGCTCTGAGTGTGGGTAATGTGTTGAGGTCAAGGAACAGCAAACAGGCATGTGTGGTTGAAGCAAAATGAGCCAAAGATGAGAAAGAAGGGGGCAGAGATCACAGGGGTTCAGGCTTCACAGGGCCTTTTGAGCCACTAGGGGAGTGACCTGACCTGGTTTTAAGATCATTCTGGCTTCTGTCTTGAGGATACAAAGGTTGGAAGAGAGGCAAAGCAGAAAAACCACTTGACTCACCAAAGCATATGAAGATGATGGCAGACTAAAGTGCTAACAGTGAGGACGGTGAAGAGATAATGTAGTTTGAAGGTGGAACCAATCAGACTTATACTGGACCAGATATACGACATGAGTACATGGGAGAGGAAGGAATATGTGTGATGCCAGTATGTTTGGTGTGCTGAAAACAGGCATTATCTTTCATGATAGTACAGACAATTTAAAGCAGACTTTGTATCTCCCTCCTTTAGGAATCTCACAATGAGAAGGATTCACAAACTCTTGGGGGTCCCCAATATTTAAAGTCAGTTGGAGACGTGAGAAGTTGCCAGCAAAAATGATTGAGGAGAGGCAATGGGAAGGCTGAGAGGAAAGTTGGGAAAATGGACTGCTTTCCCCCATCTAAGCCTTTTCCTGAACTCGCCAAAGCACAGCTGAGATCAGGGCTTCATGTGTTATGCCACTTTATTGAAAGCTTGAGTTATAAACAAAGGATGAAACAGAAACAGCTACACTGCCAGGGGGACCTACATGACCCCAGGTGCAAAGCCAGCCTCATGGGCTATATGGCTTCAAGATTACCACCACCTGCACCCAACTCTCCTACCTGGGAGGATGCTCTTCTCCTCCTTGGGGGACACCTGGAACATGTCCAGACTCACTGAAAGTAAGACAAAGGAGACAAGGAAACCAGAGTGAAAAGAGAATGGCACCACCAGGTCAGTCTGATGCTTCACTTCCAAGACCTCATTCCTTCAATTTCAGGATGCATGTCTGCACAGAACCATCAGAGGGAGTTTCTTGCTCCTTTGTCTGCATCTGTAAACTGTACTTTATGGGCCTACTCTTAGAGGTAGGTAGCAGTGTCTATTTCCTTTCCCTTCATTAGGTACTAAGGAAGGTGAATGCCTTCGAGCACCAGCATTGCCCCATGGCCTCATAATATGGCCACTAATGTCACTATGTGTGGACACTGCCTGTCCATCCTCATCCTTTCCTTCCTCTGGCCTCATAAGTCTATGATGATTTAACTTCTGTCCTGCTCCTAATCTCCTATGAGCCAGATCATGACATCCTCACAGGAACAAGCTGGATTTTGCAGCCATCAATTCATCCCAAGGACACTTTTCTCCACTGGGAGCAGCCTTCAGAGGCACTCTATGCATCCTTGGAAGCATCACTGTTTGAGAGAGGACCTTATTAAAAATTCCTTTTATAAGCTTAAGCCTTCTAAATATTCACCATATTTTCTTTCCTTTCATTGGGGGAAACAAAAAGATGACAAATGAGTAGTGTTAACTATTATTCTCAGTCATTAAGACTTACCTACATTTCTAGAGAATAAAAAAAAAAATGCCTATCGCAATAAATGAGCAAATGATGCTCGGAACATTGTTGTTTGAGAAATCACTTTTCAAAACTCATGCCAGCTCCCTGTTTAACTTTACCTCTAAAGTGCAGCCATTTGTTCATTAACTTATGCCAAGCACTGCTCTCAGCATTACAGATAATGCAGTGAACAGCAGACAAAACTCCCCTTTCCCTTCTCAATGAGACCTTAGTAGAGGAAAGTGCCCCAGAATCGGTCTCCAATGAGGTAATAGTGGTCTGAGTGGAACTCATAACAGGCACTCATCGATGCCTAAGAATAGAAGCCTGTTCATCTTTTGCCCTGACTGTTGCTGAGTTAAAGAGGAAGTGAATGGTGTGCAGCATCCTACAGACCCTATGACCAAGGGGCCCAGCCACCTGCTCACTGGTGTGCTGCCAGAAGATCCGTTTTCATGAGACTCTACTTCTGTGTTCCAGGCCTCAGACCTCAATGGGCAGAAAGAAAATACTGCCTAAGGTGCTCAGATGTCAGAGGTGGACAAACTAGCACAAACCCTAAATAGAATCCTAAAAGGAGACAATCTGATCTGCTGGAAGAAAGCAAAGGAATGGAAGTAAACCACTAGCAGTACCATGCCAGCAAAACCATACACAGGAGGTTAATGCAGCATCACAGGGTGATGGCCACACAAAGACAGCAAAGGTCCTGTGACTCTGCCACCCACAAAACTCCAATGGAGAAAAAGAGAAAGACCACCCAAAGATCAAAAAGCTGAAATCACCAAGACAGGAAACAATAAGGAACCACATTGGGTTGCATCAAGAATGATGATGATATGAGTTAATATAAATGCTAAATAAAGATTCCTGACATTAAGAAGATAAAAGACATATTGCAAATACATTCTCTTAATATTCTGAAATTAAATGAACTAAAATATCAGGTCAAAACTCTGATTTGGGGCCAAGAGAAAAGGGAGAGAGTAAAAGTTTGGTTCACAGGGTAGCAAAGGATTGCAGGGAAATTTTAAGAAAGACAGCTCCTTTCTAGGCCAAGAAGGAAGGGTGTGACAACTGTTGCTGTATAAAGAGTTATTTTATTTCAATTTCATGCCTGCATCCACAGCATATGGAAATTTCTGGGCCAGGGACTGAATCCAAGACACAGCTGTGGCAACACTGGATCCTTTAACCCACTGCAGGGCTAGGAATCAAACCTGCACTTCTGCAGCAACCCAAGCTGCTGCAGTTGGAGTCTTAACTCACTGTGCCATGGCAGGAACTCCTATGTCCATACTTTAGTAAAGAAATACATGTATGATTATGAACACTTAGAAAAGGGAAGGTAACCACTAAATCCAAGGACCACACAACATATCACCCAAGCAGGAACACTCGTGAGAGTAAAGGGCTCTCTTCATTGGCCAAAAATGGATAGAAAAGTGCAGCAAATTTTGTCAACAGGCAGTAGGACTTAAGCAGCAAAAGAAAAGGAGGGCAACACCCAAACACACTTACGTACTAAACGCAAAGAATAGTGAGTTTTATACATGATGTGAGCAGGAAAAAACCCCTATCCAAAGAGACTGCAGTATTGCTTTACAACGAAACAAAACAGAACAAAACAAAAGGCTCTTTATGAGAAATACATTTAAAAGAAAATGTCAAAAAACAAGGCCAACTATAGTGGGTGGGCAAACTACCCAGAAAAACCAAAGAAAGCAGGAGTTATAGGATCACCATCCAAGGAGATGGGCTTAAGGTCAGAAGCACTCGACTTTAGATAAAGAGCTATCATGTAGTGAGGTGAGAACAGCACCGCGAATGAAGGAAATACAGTAGCCCTGAGATGCAAAACAAAGCAGCAATTACACAGATAAAGCAACAGAGCACTCTGTAAGCAAGGAACACTCAAAAAGGACACAAATCCAGCAGGAAATTTCAATACATATCTTCAGAAGTCTAGAATAATACATGAGAGGACAGGAAGGGAATTGAGTAGAACAGTGTGCAAACCTGAACAGATAAGTAGACTTTAATCATCTGTGAATAAGGATGCACCTTTTATGGGTCCACAGAAGGTTTAAAATTTAACCCCGTGTTATGCTGCAGAAACAAACTTAAACTTATCTTCCAATACACTTTCACTGGTGGAATCCAAAAAATTTATGAATACATAATAGAAAGTTGACCAAATATACTAACTTGAAATTTAGAAGCCTGCTCCTAATATTGATATTCTGAGAACTCAGGAATATCCAGCTCATATCAATCTTCCAAACTAAAGAAAAAAGTTTAAAAATAAAGCAAACTAGCACTTTTGCTAAAAAACAAACAGAAAACAAAAAGCAAAGGGACTAAGCAGAGCCAAAAGTAGAATTTGAAAAATTGGTTCTACAACAAAATATAGTCAAATGAAAAATTGTTTATTTTTTAAAAAATGAAAGTTTATTTACATGTATAAAGTCCCATGAACTGCAATAAGGAAAAAGACTAGTACTAAATGATTATATTGGTTAAAGGTGGCAACTGGACAAATGGTTCCTAGTGGGAAGTATCCTAAAGAAAAGGGGAAGAAAAAAATTCCCCAAAGTAAAATTTTAACTGTTTTTAATAATTGCATTAGTAATAGTTTCAGAATATATGTGCATTAGTAATAGTTTCAGAATATTAGATAGATGTAAAGATACTAGCCTAATTCAGTTTTAACAGTATTAAATTTATACTTATTGAAAACTTATTTAGATTTAGACACTGTTCTCAGTGTGTTATTTGTACTGCTCTTCACAACCACCTCAGGTCACAATTATCCACATCTGACCTGTTAGTAAGCAGAAACAATGAGAGGTTACGTAGCTGCCCAAGGTCACAGGGTTTCCAAGAGGTAGAACTAGGACTGACCCTCGGACATGCATCAGTGGCTATGATCTCTCCATCCCAATTATAACAAGGAGAGTTTATTCTATAAATTCAAGAGTGGTTCCACAATTTTATAGAAAGATCGGAATATTGATTTTTAAAAACTACTTTAAAGCTATTATAATGTTGGAATGAAATGCTAATGGGGGCAGGAAGAAAATAAATGTACAGTTTCCCTCCATAACCCATACAATCCCATTCCTAATTGTTTCTATTCCCAAGTATGATGTAGAAGGCATGCCTTCTAAACTTTCTAGTCAGTCTTAAATAACAGATTTCCTCTGAGCATTTCAGTCACAGCAACAGACTCAGACCGGTCTCTAAAATGTCCCATCTAGTACTCAGTACTTCTTCAGGCTTGCAGAGGGCAGAGGGGATGGGAAAATGAGCCACATGTATCTCTCTTGTGGTCCAGGAATAGAGCCTCAGCATCACCTGGAATTTGTCAGAACTACAGAATCTTGAGCCCCACCCCACACATACTGAATCAGAATCTGCATTTTAACAAGGTCTCCAAAGCACTAGGATTGTAGCTCTGGCTTTGAAACACATCTCCATAATTAATCTGAAGTATTTTTAAAAGATGAATGCCTGGATCCGACCAGGAAGAGATTCTGATTTAATTGTGGCATTGGCATTAGGACATTAAAAGCCTCAGGTGATTCTCTGGCATAGCCACTTGTCTCCCTCTTTCCCCCTCTTTATGTTTTTGTACTCCTCCTTCTATCCTGCATTTCTCACTAGGCTACTCCGGCTTCTCCAAGATTACAGCTATGAGCCAGAGAGGTCAGGGGAGATGAAATTCAGCATGAATGCCCTCAACGATAGTGCATTCATGTTTCCATGCTGGGACACCATCAGATATTCCCCCGCTGAGCCCCTCTGCCTGACTTCACTACGGCCCAGGCCACATTACTTCAGCTGGCCCTCATTTTTCTTTTTAAAAATACGAGTTCCTGGGAGTTCCCGTCATGACTCAGTGGTTAACAAATCCAAATAGGAACCATGAGGTTGCGGGTTCAATCCCTGGCCTTGCTCAGTGGGTTAAGGATTCTGCGTTGCCGTGAGCTGCGGTGTAGGTTGCAGATGCGGCTCAGATCCCACGCTGCTGTGGCTCTGGCATAGGCTGGTGGCTACAGCTCCAATTCGACCCCTGGCCTGGGAACCTCTATGTGCTGTGGGAGCAGCCCAAGAAATGGCAAAAAGACAAAAAAATAAATAAAAATATGAGTTCCTGTCATGGATCAGTGGTTATCAAACCTAACTAGTATCCATGAGGACACAGGTTTGATCCCTGGCCTTGCTCAGTGGGTTAAAGATCCAGTGTTGCCGTGAGCTGTGGTGGAGGTCTCAGATGCAGCTTGGATCTGGTGTTGCTGTGGTATGTAGGCCAGCTGCTACAGCTTCAACTCAACCCCTAGTCTGGGAACCTCCATACGCCACAGGTACAGCCCTAAAAAACAAAATTTTAAAAAGAGACTATGTCTAGCCTCTTGAGGCTGATGTTGTCTTGCCTACTTTGGGTAAGAGGTCTCTCAAGTGGCACCAAAATGTCCCCACTGCATAGTTTACGTCTGACCCCCGGAAATAGCTCAGAACAGCTCACCTGGCCACCTCCACCCACTGTGATGATAGGACTGTGATGTCACAGGGCCCCAGTTCTACACAATGTCAGATGCCTCTGATTTTCCAGTCCCTTGGCTTAGTAGCCCTCAGGACAAACACCAACTTCTCTTCCAAGATTTTGATTAAAGTCAAGCACCTCAGCCTCCTCCAGCCAGGAGGAGATGGCATTATGTGTAGGATGGGGATGGCAGAGCCAACCATCACTCAGCAAAATGTCATCATCCATCTTTAACCTCACACTTTCCAACAGACAAGGCTTGCTAAGAACACAGTCAGTTTCACCTTTCCACATATGTGTGTCCAACATAAGCGGCCAATCACTCACCTCTTCTTTAATAGGAGGGTGCCTGGCACCTGTGGTTTGGTTTGGGACCAAGCTAAAACAGACTCCAATACTTCTATTTTTTCCTCTACTGACAGTTACATCAAGAAATTAAAGGAAGAATGTGGTATTATCGGCTAATGCTAAAAAAGACATTTGTTAAAATAAGATAGGAAATTGAAAAGTTTAAAAATGGGAAGAAAAAAAAAGATTTACCAAAAGTGAAGGGGCACAAGAGTAAAACCATTTCAATTAAAATCAAGACTTAGGCAAGAAAATCATCTAGTACCATTATAGCTGTCTCGAAAGTTCCAATAACTTCTATGAAATGTCAAGAACTAAATCAGCACAATCACTGGATAAGACATGTGATCTATTTCTTATGGTAACTTGTATAATCCTACAACAATCTGGGGAAAAAACCAACAATATTGGTAGGTAGTAAAATGACTAAAATTTAGCATGCTAACATGGAAACAAGTTTTTAAAATGTGTATAATTATATTTATCAATTTAAATAGTAACAAAAAACTTAAGGACTTAGAAATAAGCCATCTGTAGTAACATGTATATAGTATGAAAATATATTATTTAGTATTTAAATATACATGTGCAAAGGCAAAGGCATCAAATATCTATTCAAATCAGAACTCCAATTATTATACTAAGAATCAAATATGAAGTCTTAGGGGACATAAAATATAAAAATCCATAGCATTAGGAATCAAAATTAAGTGGTGTGGAGAACCAAAAGTTGTAGGCCTTCATATACAACAGCAAAATTTGTTCTTTGTAAATTAGAGGAACACAAACTGATTAAATGTTGTGTGATTAAAGATACTAAGTGCTTGAATACTTTCAAAAACAAAAATCCTTATTCAAATGCAGTTTTTTACATTTTCCCAAAGAAATATACAGAAGGCCAAGAAGCACATGATGCTCAACATTACCAATTATTAAAAAAAATTACAGTTCAATATCACTGATGAACATAAATGTAAAACTCAACAAAATACCAGCAAACCCAATCTAGCAATATATTAAAAGGATCAAACACCATGATCAAGTGGGATTTGTGCGAGAGATGCAAGTCTTTTTCAATTTTTCCCATCAGTGTGATATACCACATTAGCAAACTGAAAAATAAAAATCACATGATCCTCTCAATAGGTGCAGAAAGAGCTTTTCACAGAATCCAACACCCATTTCTGAAAAACACCTTCAGAAAGCAGGCATATAGGAAAACTACCTCAATGTCATGAAGGCCACATAGGAGTTCTCGTTGTGGCACAGCAGAAACGAATCTGACTAGGAACCATGAGGTTGGGGTTCAAATCCTGGCCTCACTCAGTGGATTAAGGATCCGGCATTGCTGTGAGCTGTAGTATAGGTGGTAGATGTGGCTCAGCTCTGGCATTGCTGTGGCTCTGGAGTAGGCCAGCAGCTGTAGCTCCAATTAGACTCCTAGCCTTGGAAACTCCATATGCTGCAGGTGT
Source organism: Phacochoerus africanus (assembly GCF_016906955.1). Lineage (NCBI taxonomy): Eukaryota > Metazoa > Chordata > Mammalia > Artiodactyla > Suidae > Phacochoerus > Phacochoerus africanus. The sequence continues at coordinate 154,494,595 of NC_062545.1, forward strand.
GGCCCTGAAAAGACAAGAGACCAAAATAAAATAAAATAAAATAAAAAAAGCCATATATGACAGAACTACAGCTATCATTCCCAATGTTGAAAAAATGAAAGACTTCCCCACTAAGATCAGGAACAAGACAAGGATATCTGCTCTCATCACTTCTATTCAACATAGTTTTGGAAGTCCTAGCCATGGCAACCAGAGAAGAAAAAGAAATTAAAGGAATCCAAACTGAAAAGGAAGAAGTAAAACTATCACTGTTTGCAGATGACATGATACTGTAGCTAGAAAATCCTAAAGACACTACCGGAAAACTGTTAGAGATCTATGAATTTGGTAAAGCTGCAGGATACAAAATTAATACACAGAAATTGAATGCATTTATATATATTAACAATGAAAGATCACAAAGAGAAATTAGAGAAACAATCCCATTTACTTACTGCATCAAAAAGAATAAAATACCTAGGAATAAACCTACCTAAAGAGGCAAAGACCTGCACTCTGAAAACTCTAAGACCTTGTTGAAAGAAATTAAAGGTAACAAACAGATGCAAAGATATATCACGCTCTTGGAATCAAAGAATCAATATTCTCAAAATGACTATACTACCCAAGGCAACTTACAGATTCAATCCCTACCAAATTACCAATGTTATCTTTCATAGAACTAGAACAAAATATTTGAACATGTGTTTGGAAACACAAAACACCCCAAATAGTCAAACCAATCCTGAGGGGGAAAAAAAAAATGGAGCTGAAAGAATCAGGCTCCCTGAATTCAGACTTTACTACAAAGCTACTGTCATCAAAAGAGCATGGTACTGGCCATCAAAAGGGTATGGTACTGGCCAATTATTAAATGCAAATCAAAATTTAAATGAGATAAATTACCCCATGCCACTCAGAAGGCCATCATCAAAAAGTCTACAAATAACAAATGCTGGATAAAGTGTGGAGAAAAAGGAACGCTCCAATACTGTTAGTGGAAATGTAAAGTAGTGCAACCACCATGGACAAACAGTATGGAGGTTCCTTTAAAAACTAAAAATAGAGCTACCATATGATCCAGCAATTCCACTCCTGGGTATTTATCTGGAGAAAATCATAATTCAAAAAACTCATGCATCCCAATATTCACTGCAGCACTATTTACAATAGCGAAAACATGGAAACAAAGTGTCCGCTGACATATGAATGGGTAAAGAAAATGTGGTACACACACTTATATTACTCAGCCATAAAGAAGAATGAAATCATGTCATTTGCAGTAACATGGATGGACTAGTGAGTATTATACTAAGCCACAGAAGCCAGATAAAGACAAACATCATGATATCACTTATAAATGGAATCTAAAAAAAGCCAAGTGAACTTATTTACCAAACAGACTCAGACAGAGAAAACAAATTTATGGTTACCAAAGGAAAAGAGGGGAGAGGGATAAGTTAGTAAACTGGGGATAAAATACATGCACTGCTACATATGAAGTAAGATAACCAACAAGGATCTGCTGTAGAGTACAGGAAACCATGTTCATTATCGTGTAATACCTTACAATGGAAGAGAAATGTAATATGTGTGTGGGTGTATACATATGTATTTATCTGAATAACTTCACTATACACCTGAAACTAACTCAACATTGTAAAATCAAATGTATTTCGGTATTTTTTTAAAAATTGGCAAGATAACTAAAGGTTATAAAAATTAAAATGGTCATTTTCATTTTAAAAAGCCAGCTTTTTAAGATTCGAGAGAACTGTGCATATATGTATGTATGTGGATATATATATAAAAATTTTTTTTGCACTGTTCTTCGATGGCCTTGGGCCATCAGTGTCACTAAGATACCATTTTTAAAAAGACCTGACTCTGGAGAAAAGGTTAGCTCAACACCTAGAGATTCCAATTCCTAGTTTCATTATAGAATTGAATTTAGTTGAAATTGTTACTTTTCTGGGCACAGGAGAAGAATGTTAAGCTAACCCAGAATTGATGCTCATCCTCAGCACTTTGCAACCTTCCCTTTGGAGCTCCAGCAAAGGTTCAGGTGTCAACATTCTGATGGGAATATGCATGATGTTGCTCAGTGTGCGCACAGGATCTAAAGGCCCCACACAGCCCACACCACTGACTAAAATTTGCCATTTGTTGCCTTGCTCCTGAGGGCCGACAGCACCTTGCCTGGAATTATAAATAGGAAGGACAGAGGAACTTCACACTGTATAGAGAATGTTTCTTGCTGTCCTGTTTTCAGGAGGCAGTTGAGTCACCACACTTCTTTTAAAATAACTTGAATCACTCGTTTTTAGGTGGTCATCTCAATACAGTCTTTCCATAGCTCTCCACATCATGCTCCTGAAATTTTTTTATGGCTATCATTCTCTAGTTCTATTTGAGAAATATTTCTATTTTCTCAAGTCTTAAGAAGCTTTGCTTGTTTTCTAGAAAGTCTCTCTCATAAATTATATGGATGTTCTGTGGTTCAGATGATTTGCGATTTATTAAAGATACCAAAAGTATTTTCATACAACACTTTATTATCTATGCACTTTCCCCTTTACCATAAGCATACAGGACGGGATAAACACTGACAGTGCATAACTGCCTGTTTTCAGGTCACCAGTGATCATGAAAATATAAGTGTTCTTTGTGAGACAATTCCATCTAAGAGGCATGAATTTTTTTTCTTTTCTTAGGGCCTCACCCACAACATATAAATTTCCCAGGCTAGGGGGAGAATTGGAGCTATAGCTGCTGGCCTACACCAGGGAACCAAGCCACATCTACAACCTACACCACAGCTCACAGTAACATTAGATCCTTAACCCACTGAGCGAGGCCAGGGATCGAACCTGCATCCTCATGGATCCTAGTTGGGTTCATTAACCGCTAAGTCACACATGGAACTCTGAAGAAAGAATTCTTTAGTGTCACATGACAACTCCTAAAAATTCTTTATGCTTATGCTTTTCATATAAATCTGATCCTTGGCTAAAGTCATTTGCTCATCATTATTAATATCTTGCTCACACTGCTACAAATACAACTTCTATCACTGACATTGCTGCAGTTTTATTATCTTCTCCAGGCTTTTGGTACATTTGTACAATTCAAGGCTCCAAGCTGAGCTCAGCTTCACCCTTTGCCCCTTCCTGAACTAGATTCTGTATTTCCCTGCTATTTGACTGCCTACAGGGTTCAGTCTGCCTGATCTTGTAAGAGGGGGATTAACTCCTTTTCTTTTTCTGCCATGTCACACATAGATAATGGCCCTGGGTGTGACTCCTGTGGATGAATCCAGATTCTGAAGGTTCCCATGGAGGGTAGATAAACGTCTGAAATCATTTATAGCCCTTCTTTCCTAAGAGTTACTCAATATGGTTTAGTAAAATCAATACTGATAATGATAATATTCAATGTCTTTATAAGCCAGGTACTATGAAGTGCTTTACATAATTACCATTTTTATGTTTTGTTAAAAATTTCAGATTAATCCTATAATTACCACTATCCTGATGAGTAAAGTGAAGCCCTGGAAAGTTTAATAATCTGGGTGAATCAAGCAGGTTTTCAGGAGGAAAGATAGGAATTGAATCTCAGCATCCCAGCTCCAGAGGATCCTAGTGAAGGCTCTTAAGGTCTTGACTAGGGGGAAAGATTTTTATCATTATGTTTGTGTTTAAGTTTTCAAATACACACCAACTTCAAAAGGTATACTGGAATTCAACTGAATTAAGGCTAATGCTATTTTAGAGATCATCTTGAATTCAGTCTAATTTACATAAATAAATCACTCCCCAGCTATAGCATTTTATTAGTAATTACAGACTTAATATACCTCTGATCTGCAAATGATAACTGATGCTCATTCATGGCCATCATTTACGACTGATGATTAGGGCATTGGCCTCCTAAGGGATGCTCTGTTTTCATAGCACTTTCAGCATCCACTCTGCTTCTCTTCTCTTGATTTCACTTCTGATACTTCTACGTGGCCACAAATAACTGAGTGCTTCTCAAGAATTTCTTGCATGGACCTGTCCTGTCTTTCATGGACCTATTTTCTGCTAATTCTACTATGAAATCCCTTGGAGAGGAAATGTTCATCAGCCTCCTGATGAACACTTATGGTTTAGGTCACATGGAAGGTTACCCCACTAGGTCATCATGCAAACTTAGTTGTTTCCTTGAACTCTTTCTCCTACATGCCAAGATGATGGCTTTGAATCCTAGTTTTAAAAGGACTGAGCATATGAATGACCTTAACTGTTAATGACCTACATTTCCAAACACTTGAGAAATAAGATTTCTCTTTCTAAAATTGTCAAAAATAGAAAAGCCGATTCTACCTTTTTAATATGGGCAGAATCCAAACTGTTGTTGAACTAGTTTTGCCTTGTATATTAAAGCAGCACTGAAGGAACCTGAGGATAATAGGCTTATTATTTCTTCCTGAACACTGAAACTACACCTTCTCAAACTCATCATTTCTGATAACATTTATAAAATTAGCTCTCCTATTGAGTCTCAATCTGAATTTATGAAAGGTCCATGGATAGGCTGAAATTGTCTGCAACCTCTGAAATTATGTAATATCATATATGCACATACTCTTTGTAGAGATGCTGTGGCTTTTATAAGATTCTCTAAATGATTAGTGACTACAATTAAGCATCACTCCAGTGCTTATGGAAAAAAATGAGAGAATCTAGGGCTCTTCTGTGTATAGCGCCCATCAGACAGCAGAAGCTGAAGTTAGCATATACATCTTCAAAGCCTTCAATAGACTATAGCTCTTGCTTCTGGCAATATTACCAACTCAATATTCTGAAAGGATTTTCACTGCAATACAATTAGATTTGATAAACTGCTGAAATATATTCTTTATAGCACATCCAGTCTCTAAAGAAAATGCACCACCCTCCTAAACAAAGGGAGAAAAACAACAGATGAACTAACAGAATGGGCAATGGTTGAGTAAATGCTGACTGAAGGTTCTTTGGGGCATCTTATCATTTTCAGCACCAGGATTAAAATATTAAGCTTCAGGCCTGTATCAGTTAGGCTGCCTTCTCTAGAATGCCAATAGCCACTCAAAATAATATACAAAACACTAGTTAAAGTGGTGCCAGATTTGTAGCAAGCCAGGACTCACACAGAAGCAAGCATACATTTTTTTTTTCCCCTGGAGGAAAACCAACCAATTTTCTTTTCATGCCTATACCTGTAGCATATGGAAGTTCTCAGGCTAGTTGTCACATTGGAGCTGCAGCTGTGGCATATGCCACAGCAACACCAGATCCAAGCCACATCTGCAACCTAGCTGAATCCTTAACCCATTCAGCAAGGCCAGGGATCAAAATCACTTCCTCCCAGAGACAACGTCAGGGTTTTAACCCACAGAGCCACAACAGAAACTCCCCCAAACCACCCAGTTTTGTTCCACAGCTTTTTAAAAACTAATTAAATCAAATATGAGTTCAAGGCAAAGAAATTATCCAAAACAAAAACAATGAAGTTACTATAAGAGAGTCAACAAAAATAAAAAGATTGCACCACAAGGACAGCAACGGTGAAAATACATCATCCATATAGATGTTAGAAGTAAAGGATGGAATTAAACAAGTAAGAAACAAAAGATTTTTCTAGTCTGATCAGGCAGAACTGGAAAAACAGAAAAACTAGGAAATAAAAGTTGAACTAAAAATATAGGAAGAACTCGTGGAGAGATAATACTAAAAAGGATAGTATTAGCAATTTCTGGGGGAGAAAAATAATCACTTGTGACAAACCACAGCCGAAGAGAAATTTCTAAGAGCTGCTGAAGAACAAAAAGGGTATAATGAGAAGATCTAACTCACATCTAGTGAGAGTTTCAGAGGGAGACAAGAGAATGAAGCAAAGAAAATTGAAGGAGTGCTTGAGAATTTTCCAGAACTACAGACCAGAATCCATAGGTATATTGAACACAGCGTATAACACTAAAATATGAAATGCACATCCATACACATTGATGTGAAACTTTAGGGCATGAACCATAGACCTTTAGCATCAAGGGAAAAAAGAACAAAAAATAACAAGGCAGGCAACTATTTTCTCAAACAGTAATAGCAGAGATCAAAGGCAATAGTTTTTTCTTATGAGAATTAAACATGTAGAATTGAATAGTGAAAATGCTACATATCAAAACTGGTAGGATGAAGAAAAAGCATTAAAGTACAATTTTATATATTTAAATATTTTTACTAAAGAAGGAGAAAGGCTGAACAATTAAGGCCAAGTATCCAGTCTAATAAAAAACAGCAAATCAAAACACAGTCAAGAGAGCTATAAATTTCATAGAATAGAAAATAATTTTACAGTAGATATGAGCAAGAGCCAAAGGGTTGTCCTTTGAAAACAATCATGAAGCAGTAATAGTATAAGGAAAAATTACATATAAAATGCAACTAAGTTTGTTACTGCAGGAATGCAAGAGTACATGGATATTAGCAAATATAGCAATTTGCCTCTATTTTTAAAATAGCTTGTCTTTTTTCTTTTTAGAGCCACACCCACAGCATATGGAGGTTCCCAGGCTAGGGGTTTAATTGGAGCTTTAGCTGCCCACCTACACCACAGCAAGAGCGACGTGGGATCCAAGTCATATCTGCGATCTACATCACAGCTCAGGGCAACGCCAGATCCTTAACTCACTGATCAAGGCCAGGGATCAAACCTGCAACGGGAACTCCTAAAATAGTTTTTAAAAAGCCAGGAAGAATGATTTAAGGCATGAATGAGTTAAAGAATTAACAGGATTGGAGGTCCTGTCATGGCACAGCAGAAACGAATCCAACTAGGATCCATGAGGTTGCAGGTTCCATAACTGGCCTCGCTCAGGATGTTCAGGATCTGGCATCACCCTGAGCTATGGTGTAGGTCGAAAACGCGGCTCCGATCTGGGGGATCTGGCGTTGCTGTGGCTGTGGCATGTGCCGGCAGAAACAGCTCTGATTAGGCCCCTAGCCTGGGAACCTCCATAAGCTGTGGGTACAGCCCTAAAAAGACCAAAAAAAAAAAAAAAAGTAAAAAGTAAAAAAATAAGAATCAACAGGATCATCGTTTTAAGTACAAGTAAATTTTTTTTTTAACTTGTAAGAGAATCATATGCCATTCTACCTAAAAACCTAGACAAATATACATTCTGCTCTAAAGAGATATGGAAAACATGAATATGTATATCTATTTAAAAAAATACATATAAGTGGATCTTCACAGTTCAAACCTGTGTTTGCAAGAGTCAACCTAATACCATGACCATTGAATAGGCTGAATTAGTAGATTAAGACGTTCTGGACCTGCTGTAGTGGCTCAGTAGAAAATGAATCTGACTAGTAACCATGAGGAAACAGGTTCAATCCCTGGCCTTGCTCAGTGGTTTAAGAATCTGGCATTGCCCTGAGCTGTGGTGTAGGTCACAGATGTGGCTCGGATTCCTTGTTGCTATGGCATAGGCATCGGCTACAGCTCCAATTGGACCCCTAGCCTGGGAACCTCCATATGTCCCAGGTGTAGCCCTAAAAAGACCAATAAAATGTTCTAAGGACCAGGCACAAATGGTTTTTCAGGTAACTCCTCAATTTTCCAAAAAAGCACAAAGTGTCTATAAACTCTTCCAAAAAAAATAATTAGGGTGGCCCTTTTATTCTCTGAAGTTAATGCTATATCCTCAATTCCAAACCCTGGCAAGGAGAGTATGAGAAAGAGGGCAGGTCAATCTCACCCTTCAGCTTAGACAAACAGCAGTCATCTCAATACATGCAGAACAGCTTATATACCCATTTGTGAGAAAAATTATTAATGTAATAGGATTAGACATGAATTTAACCTGAGTGATTACTAAAAGGTTTTAGCAAAAAAATAATTCAATAAAATGTTAAAAACCATTTTAAAACTATCAAGGAAGTAATGCCTATAATCAGAGCTTGTATTCAATTATTCGAGTTCTTGTAGCTGCAGTAAAAATCAGAAAAATAAGTGGAAAATTTAGGAGGAAATTGTTATTTATTTGCCGATTATTTGATTTTCACCATAGAAAATCCAAGAAATTCATGACAATTGGTGACCTCATGCCCATGCCTTGAAGCTCACTCAGCTGGCTTCAGAGTCTCCCCTGAACTTTCTTACCTCATTTTCCTTTTCCTTAGGCATCTCTACTTGCTTCCTCTATTAAAGCACAAACTCCTCAAAGCTTCTCATGACCAGTGGAGCTAAAATCATAGTGTGACACAAATCCAATAAATTTAATATTAATAACTATTTTATATCATAATTTTATATTCATTTCTTTACCCCCTAACCATCACAAGAAATCAGCAAGGTGGCTTTTAGAATTTCCTTTTTTCTTTTTTGGTCTTTTCTAGGGCCGCACCTGCACTATATGGAGGTTCCCAGGCTAGGGGTCTAATCAGAGCTGTTTCTGCTGCCCTGCACCACAGCAACATAGGCTCTGAGTCATGTCTGTGACCTGCACCACAGCTCATGGCAACGCCAGATCCTTAACCCCCCTGAGTGAGGCCAGGGAGGGAATCTGCAACCTCATTGTACCTACTCGGATTGGTTAACCACTGCACCACGACGGGAACTCCGCATTTCCATTTTCTAAGTAAGAAAACCAAGATCAAGGTGAAGTAATTTATCCCATGTCTCAGATTAATCTGGATTCCATGATTTTAAAAGCAATAGGTTAAAAATCTTTAGATGCAGTCTATTAAGAAGTTAAGCATCCTTATATACCTATCATTAGGCCACCAAGCCCATTGACCAGGCAGTGGTTATTCCACATTTCTGAGCAATGACTACAATGCCATGTCTTAGAAGTCCAACTAAAGCACTGGCAAAGGGAAATTTAAATGAGTTCTTTCTGCTTATGGAAAAAAAAAAGTTTGGCAGTTTCTTCCAAAACTATGAAAGTCTTACCATATGATCCAGCCATTGCGTGCTCAGGTATTTAACCAAGCCGTTTTTAAAATTGATATCTAATAAAAATATATATATATCCTACATAACCTAGTTGCTTCCAGTTTGGGGCATTTTTAAATAGGGGAATAAACTGGTATATCCATACAATGGAACATTATTCAGGCATAAAAATAAATATGCTATTAAGCTACATGCTTTTAAGTTTCATGCATGCTTTTGGTAGCATGAACCTTAAAAGAGTATTTTTCTTAAAAGAATATTTTTCTTAATCAAAGATTCAATTTTAAAAGATTATATGATCCCATTTACATGACATTCTAGAAAAGGTAAAACAGTAAAAAGATCAGTGATTCCCATGAGTCTGGAAGGAGCAATAAGGGCGAATAGTTAAAACAGGATTTTTAGGTGCAACTAGTCCATATAATGTAATGATGGATATTTAATATTACCCATTTGTCAAAATCATAAAACCTTACAGCACAAGGAATGAATCTTAGTGTAGACAAGTTCAAAACACATCACTGAGGAACCACGGTGATGTCACAAGGAAGGCAGACTGACCAGAGAATCTATTAAAAATGTATGAAACTAATTCACTGAAGGAGGGAGAGGGAGGTAAGCCCTAACTAACTCTGGAAATGAGTGGTGTCTCTAAGCATAAAGGCAAAAGGAGCTGCACCCAGGACTCTGGTTGAGGTTACTCACCATGGGATGACTTGTTAACAAATCTAATATTGCTCCGTGTACTGGAATTGAGCAATTAAATATGTAACAGAGGACGGGAACCAGATTTCCCACTACTGGAGTGATTTTACAGGTACGCAAGGGCAGGAGGCTGGAACAACCCCTGGGGGTGGTGGATTAGTGGTGAAGACATCAATAGAGACTCAAGTTGAGTTTAATATACAATTACACACAGGCATAGAAATGTAATATACAATTACACACAGACTTATAGACACATGAGCTAGGATATATGCACATCTAGTTCTTCACTGGGTCAAATGAAGAGGACCCTGGAGCAACATCAGCCCAGGAGCGACAGCACCCCTGGCACCCATAATTGATTTCCGGTATTATTCTCCAAAGGAGCCAAGGAATCCAGGAATAAGTAGCTACAGACCTGGGGCAGAAAATATATTTTTGGAAGTGTACATGCATATGAGTTAGTGTACACAAAGACATTTGTATTCTCTCAGCCAAGGGTACCTCAAAGAAATGACAATGCATCAGCAAAGAGCACAGCTAGTATGCAGACCTTGGTTCCTAAACCATTATCCTAGGATAAGAACCTGCTATTTTTGGCCAATTTCCAACTGCAGCAGGAAATAAACATGATGAATATGGAATATCTTATAACACCAGAAAGAAAGAGCTGACGGGGGTTATACCAAAGGGACCCAGGAACCAGCTGGAAGAGATCCCAATGGCCAAAGCTGGAATCATTTGAGTAAGAAAAAACAATTATTGATAACACAAGTATAAAATACCCATGAGGCCATTAACACTGATCCAATGATTGTTAAGTGAGGTAACAGAGGTAAATAACCTTTGCAGAAGCACTCCAAGTAGTGTGTGTAGATACTGCACCTCACAGAGACTGAAGCATAAATCCCCACTTCTCAAGTGTGGCTTATGCTCAGTGACTTCCTGCACAAGAGGGCAGAATGGATGGGATCGGGAGGAGAAGATAACCTTACAGTTGCAGGACCTAGCCCACACTCTTTTGGCCAGATGATCAAGACAAACATCAGTGATAACCATGTTGATAGTATATACCCTTGACATGAACTGGTGAAAACAGTCTTTGACCTCTGTTGTCCTCCTCCCCCAAACCCATAGCCACATCTAATCAAGAGAAAAACCTCGTACAAATCCCAAGAGGGGGCAGCATACACAACACCTGACTGATACTCCTCCGAACAGTCAGCTTCATTCACAGAGCAAGGAAAAGTCTAAGAAACATCACAGCCAAGAGAGGCCCAAGGAGACATGACAACTTTCCATAAAGGGATACCTTAGCTGGGATCTTGGAAAAGACATTAGGTAAAAGCAAAGAATCTGAAGTGTGGCCTTTAATACTGATCAATTATAAAAAAATCATCATACTAATAAGGTATTAATAGGGAAAAATAGGTATAAGGAAACTCTGTACCATCTACATTTTTGTAAGTCTAAAACCATTGTTAAAAAAAAATAAAGACCATTAAAAATGAACACAGTGGCCAATGTATAACAAAAAAAAAGTTCGGAGCTTTGCCTCTCATGTTGCCTTCTGTCTTCTCACTGCTTCACACTGACAATGGACTATTCAGCATCTCAGTATGTGCCATATTGGTTTCCAGCAGTGTTGGACCACGGACTCAACTAGCTCAGGGATTTAATTAATAGGTGTTGCTCTGGACTTCTAGCTTTTGGCCGGGGTGCAAAATGATTCATTCCCAAGTAGGGCAGTAGAGATCTCCATATCTCACATAAGTATGAACTAGCATTGTACTTCAATAGCAAGTTCTGCCAAATTTTTGTCCCCCCAAAAAATCACAGCTTAAGTATAGGATGATCAGTATTTTCTCTACGCATTTGAGTTTCACCCGACATTAGGGTTACAGTAATTGTCACGCACAGTGCACACATGGATAGTTTTTCTGAAGTAAATTCTTCATTTTTCCTCATTATCGGAAGATGTCTGCCACTCAAACGTGCACCTTTTGGTTTCTGCATGCAGGTTAAGCAAGTATGGTTCCCAATATCTATATACTTGTAATGAACTCACTCTCACATTAAATTTGCCACACTTATGTTAAAATGTGTAAATGTATGATTCAATATAGAAAAAAAAACTACATTGATTAAAAAAAAAGAGAGAGAGGCAAAGCCAAAAAGGAATTTTAATTATGTTGCTCAGGTAGGAAACATGCCCTGTTTATTATCTTCCCTTGCTTAAAAACATTTTCATCTACTAAAGTAGGAATCTTTTCCTCCATTTCAATTGCTTCTTGATGCTATCAATGAAATATCCAGCCTGGCACAGGAAACCTTTACTTTTCAACACATTTGCTTTTCCAATCCAAGTAAATTGCTTTCCTTCCCATTCAAGTCTCAAACTATTACCCCCAACACCCTTTAAGTGAAGACATTTTTTTTTAAAGGGCTGCACTTGTGGCATATGGAAGTTCCCAGGATAGGGGTTGAATAGGAGGCTGCAGCTACCATCCTACACCATAGCCACAGCAATACCATATCCAAGCCAAGTCTGTGACCTACACCACAGCTCACGGCAAGGCCAGATCCTTAATCCACTGAGCAAAGCGAGGGATCAAACCCACAACCTCATGGATACTAGTTGGGTTCATTATGGCTAAGCCACAAAATGAACTCATATCCTATTCTTTCTGATGTCAATTAATTTCTTAGACCAGTGAGAAGGATCTAGAAATAGCAAGAAAAATTTCTTCCTCCAACAAATTCACATTTATAAAGTGAACAAAGATAGCAATAAATCTTACTTTTTTCCCTTAAGACATTTATAAATGCACCTGAAGTTGATTCCAGAATAGATTCCAGATGGTTCTACATAAAATTGAGTTCAAAGTAAAACTATCAGTCTCCATAACTACAATTATGAGCTCAGTAACACACAGGTCCTGGGGAAAAAAATCAAGGTAAAGCTTCAACTGTCATATTAGGACTAGAAAAGACTGATACTGGCAAGCAAGGGAAAGGAGTCAAGAAATTCACAGGGCTTCAAATGACTGAGCAGCATATAAAAAGGATTATTGCAGGGACAAAGTTAGCAGATAGGAACTTGACTCCGGGTTTCCTGCCAGGGTGAGAACAATTTCTTAACTTGCTCCTTGAACAATCTGGCCTTAGAGGGGATGCAAGGAAGTCCACACCCAAACAGAGCAGAGATAGCTGGAAAGGAAGCACAGATTCAAAGCTTTTCCTATTCCTGTTACCATGGAATTTCTAATTCCCTTCTTCACCTCACACCACCAATTATAATGCAACAAGCCTCAGGGGCTCAGCCATATTCCTCAGCTTAGCTGCCCTCAAATGAGAGCTCAGATGCCAGTTTCTTACTTCTCATACAAGTAAAAACCTTCTATAATTAAGTTCCTAGAGGATGAAAGGCCATGTGTTCACTGTGTTCTTCCTACTTTTTTTTTTTTTTGATCTATAAACAAAGTAAATTGAAAAATTATTTTTGGCAAGAACAGCTCACACCAGAGAACTAAAAACAATTCCAGTTGTCCAGAAGGACAGTGGAGATAACAAACCATTGGATGGTCTCTGTGCTGGGGCAACAGCATTCAAGTTTTTTTCCAGGTTAAGATTTTTCAATTTCTAATGAACTTTGAAGACAGAAGATGGATGTCACTGCCACTTGCAAAAACACTTTTGGTTTTCACATGTGCATTGTGAAATGAACCTGGCAAATGAGGGCTTATGGTGGGCCTTTAGTTTTAGGGAGTCCCCATGATTCAGAGGCTGGAGGAAGCCTGAGCCCTCTCTACTCCCCAACTCCCCACATGGCCTCAGGAACCATCACTCATCTGCCCTCTAGTTCCTACATTTCAGGAAGTGTTAAGTCATTTGCTTTCTGGTCCAAAGACTTAAATTCATCTTTTTCTGTCTCACTGCTGACAAATTCTTAGGAGCTTACAGGAGAAATCTCTCCATGAAGCAGACCTGCCCCAGCCTCCAGGGCTCAGGAAGGGTTCTGTGAACCTCAAGAGCTTTGCTCTACTTTCAGTTTTGAACCATTTCATTCTTTCAGTAAACATGTAGAGGCTGTCTGCTCCACAGGACACTATACTGGTAACTGTTCCCCAGTAGTGTTTAAAGTTTGGGGGAGGAAAACATTAAGTTAATAGATGACACAATACAATGTGGTAAGTGTTTCAAACACAGTGACCTAAAAGGTGGGACTCCGGGAGCTCAGACTTGGTGAGGGTTCCCAGAAAGCTTTCCCAAGGAAATGATATCTAAGCTGAGGTTTAAAAGAGGTGTTAGCTACCCAGATGGAAATGATGGGAGAGACATTCCAAGGCAGCTAGAATTTTCTCTAGTGCAGTCTGGCTAGAACATACAATTCTACACAGAGAAACTGAGGTGAGGGTAAAGAAAATGTTCCAAATGATGGGGAGCTGTGTAGCTAACAGAAAAACTAAATGAATGGCAAAGAAAGAGCACCCCCCCCAAAAAAAAAAACATGAAAAGAGAACTAAACCCAGGACAGATGTACTATCATAGAAGCAAAGTATGTTTCGAGAATATGAAAAAGTTTAAGAACAGCAGGTATAAGAGACGGAACATGTCAGAGGCCATTAGCCAGACCATAAATAGAGATCACTGACCCACAACCTGTAGCAACCAGCCCTGGAAGCCAAGCCACAGCTTCTGTGGCAACAGCTTCACAGGCCCAGACCTTATCAGTAACTGATAGCTTTCCTACTTTTTACCTTCACTTCCAACCTGGACCAAGCAACAAAACCAAATATGCTCCCCTAATCAATCACTTGGGATACCCTGCTTTTGATGAGCCTTCAGACTCCCATCAAGACACACCTGAATGCATACTTTTGTTTTTTTCACCATAAAGTTTCCCTACTCACCAACCTGCCCTTCAGTCTCTTGTCCAACCCAAGTGACAGTGGTAGACTCTCTTGCTGTAGCCAGTTCGGAATAAATAACCTCTGCTTAATTGATTGGGATATATATATATATATATATATATACACACACACACACACATAAACACAGTATATATTATATATATTCATCCTTGGGTATAACTTTATTTTTATTACTCAAATGAGTTTATCACATCTATAGTTTAATCACTTTAAGGAGCTTGACTAGGAGGCAAAAGAGATGGAGCAGAGACTCTGCCAAGATGGTGGAAGCCAGCCCAATAATTCTTCTCCAGCGGCTCTTAACCTCAGATAGTTGGAAAGGGAGATTAAAGGACCAGAGAGAATACAAGTAGGATGTCTGAAGCAAGTAAGGAAGATTTAAATTAACTTTTCTCCAAGTTAGTCAGCACCACAATGATGTCAGTGTTGAGTGATTCAGGGTACCTGAAGGGGGACTCCTAGACCCCTGTTCGGTGTTAGTCTCAACTATTAGACAGCATAGCACAGGGATTCAAGAGCTTGGATTTTATAATTGGCCCACATAATCCCAGCTCCCCGCCTTCCTAGCCATGTCTTTTAAAAAGGTCCTTCTATGCCTCAGTTTCCCCACTTGCAAAATTGAGATAATAGCAGCATCAAAGTTTTGGGGTTGTTTCAACAATTAATTGCTACTTGTACAAGCATGTAGAACAGTGTCTGTGCTGTATTGACTGCAGTTAGTTAAGTAATGATTTTCATGTTTTTGGAGGATTGTTCAACACCTCTTCTTCAGCTCAGTATACAAGGTTTAAGTCCCAATCATAACATCCATCTACCTAGTTGATATCATTTCTTGAATGCCTCATAGGCAACTATCCCAGAACAAATCACAATTCCACATCACTTTAAATGTTATATCTGATAGAAAGTGTATAGTAAGGGGAAAAGCTAGAATCACAATGTTTCCATGAGAGGAGCTCTTCAACTCCATGGGAATTGGCCATCAGCTTCCTAAGCAAGGTTGTTAGATAGGAAGTTGGAGGAAACTTCCAAGGGGTGGGAGAAAGGCAGAGCAATGTCCCCTGGGATTGATCAGTTAGAAAGGTTATATTCACCAGTGAGAATATGTCCAGTTGTCATGATCACTGAGTTCGATCACTGAGTTAATGATGGCACAGCTACCAAGTACCCTCCTTGGGTCTTACAATTACTGTTCTAAGGTCATACACCAGTGCTGTGATGTCATGTCCTCAAATGACTGACAAATCCAAACCAGGCTTTTCCTTTCAGGTAAGTCTCACTAGGCTATTTCTTCTAGTTGACACTAGACAGACAGACAGCACAGGCTTCCCTTCATCTCATGTTCCCTCTCCCAGTAAATGTCACCACTGAAGCCCAGGGCTGCCCGTGCAGAGACCAGCCAGTCAGTCCTGAAACAGCTTTTCATCTTCACACCCAGTTAACTTTTCTCTAAGCACTGTCAACTCAGCTTCCTCAGTATTTCTTCCACCTTTCCACTTCATGCATCCTCAAAGCCATCTCAGCAATCTAAGCTACCACCATCACCCTAGTATCCTGCACTGGCTTGCCAATACCCTGGGCTCCTGCATTCACACTCCAGTTCTCTTGACTAGCCATAAAAATACTCTATCATCAAAATAGAAACTTCTCCTTCTCAGATTAAAACCTTAAAAGGCTTCCTGCCTTTCATAGATGGAACCATGACATCCTTAAGTTTCTCCTATGTAACACCTTGCATGAACTGGCCCTCATTTCCTCCAAGTCTTAGAGCACCACTATCTTCTCAGAGGTCTGGTTGTTGAATTTCTGCTGCATGGGCTTTTTCTTAGTGAGTCTTCATTCATGAACTGACTGCCAAAACGTTGCCTCCTTTACTCTCCAACATTTCAGGGTCCACTGAAATGCTTTCACCAAGACAACTTGCCCTTCGTGCTTTTGCTTCACAGAGCTTATTCCAATTGCAGTGAAACCATTTATGGTGTGATTTTTGTTTGATGTCTGTCACTTCTACTACTCTATTAGCCCCATGAGAGCAACCAGCTGGCCTAGAGCGGTGTTTTGTTTAAAGGCTTATTGTATAAAGAGGAGAAGGCTAATATTTGGACAGAAAGACAATGACAGATGATTATGACAGATGATTATACAACAGTATTTAGGGTCTTTAGGTTTGGGCATAATTTAGAGTGACATCTACACAGCTTAGCAGTTGAGACCAGATGAACAAGGATTTTGTGCAGTATATGGAAACAACAGAGCAAGGTAGTTGAAAATCTGTCAATTAGGATTTAAGCGGGAAAAATAGCCCAGAGAATTTTTTGCTGGTCTCTTACAGATTTGACGTGGTAGTATATAGACTCAAATTTAATGTAGGAATTCTAAACTTGATTTCAAGTTAGACTAAGCCAATTGTTGACAGAAAGGGAATAATTTCTCTGTTTGGATACTATGTTTTGTGTTTCTACTGATTCATGGCAAAAAAAAAAAAAGTAATGTCAGTAGGAAGATAAAAATTACTACCAAAGAAAAGGATAGTGATTATTACTTACCTATATAAAAGGCCAAGTTTATTAGTATAGCTCATTATTAAAATTGTAGGTGCAGGAGTTCCCATCATGGCACGGCACAAATCCGACTAGGAACCATGAGGTTGCGGGTTCGACCCCTGACCTCTCTCAATGGATTAAGAATCTGATGTTGCCGTGACCTGTGGTGTAGGTCGCAGACATAGCTCAGATGTGGAGTTGCTGTGGCTCTGGCGTAGGCTGGCAGCAACAGCTCTGATTAGACCCTTAGCCTGGAAACCTCCATATGCAGTGGGTGCATAAAGACAAAAAAAAAAAAAAAGTAGGTGCAGACACTGTTAATCTTTTAAGAAATGAGTATAAAGAGTACAGTTCACCTTCAGATTGTCATTTCCAAGACTTATAGTTTATCTATAAGTCCACTCAGGTTAACATTTTGCTAAACTTTATCAATTGGCACTACAATGATAAAATGTTTCAGGAATTTTTGAATCTTTGATATTCAAGAAAATGCTGAATTTCTTATCAGATTATCCTAGGTACTGATGATTAGGAAACCAATTTTACTGGACAGCTGACAAATTTTGCATTCATTTAAGAAAGCCATAGGACAGGTAAACAACTCTGCCAGATGTTTTGCGCCAGAGTGCCAGGGTTTTGTTTTAGATGAGCCCTGCAACTCTTCCAGGGCACCCTGGGAGATGATGTCTCAAGAAGGGCAGTCCATGAAATTAGGTGTTGAGCACAGACAGTACAATTTACTGTAATCGGTTTTAACAGTCTAAGCAAAAAAAAAAAAAAAAAAAAGAAAAAAAATTGAAAAAATTGTTTCATGAAGGAAAAAAGTTATCCAAGCTCTCCTTGCAAGAGAAGGTATTAACACATCATAAGATAAATGGTTGTCTGTCTTTAGACTTTATGCCACTTTTGCGCAGGTTTTGTTGAGATTTCTAGGTGAGACATTAAAATAATTGTTTTCATCTTTGATGGTATAACCTTTAAGTGCCTAAGAATAGCAGATCTAAGGGTGTGGGGGTGGGGCAGGAAGGGTAGTAATGAGCAATGGTCATTACATACAACTATTGTTTCACTGTCATATGAAAGTGTAAATATTCAGAACTAATTGTGTAAGATTCCCTTTCCCAGACACTTTCATTTTTTATAGCACCACTTCTGTACTGTTTCTGACTTCAATTTTAGGAAAACCTCAGAAAACTGCCACCTATCCAGGCTCTGTAGGCACCTCGGGCAGTCAAGTTATCAAGCTGTTTACATGGCAACAGTAACTATCCAAATACCTCAAAAAAAACTATAAGTCATCATGTCACACTGCAATTCTATTTTTTGTGAGGGCATATAGTCAGACATTAAGTAATCTGGCAAGAAAATCATAAAGGTAATAATAAATTTATGTTACTCAGTCTGGCTCGAAATTACAGCTGGCAGTTAGTAATACTGTAGCACATTTGTGTAACTCTGGAAAACTCCAAATGTAGGACTCTACCCCAAGTTGAGTCAACACATCCACAAATTAATTGCCTAAATATTTTGGAAGATTGGAAACGCAGTCAAATAAGCACGGTTTTAAAATTGTATACGGAGTTACTGAAATTTTTATCTGTGTATCAATTCAATCTTTCTCCAATCACTATTTATTGTCTAAATGAGAATGAATTTTTAAATTGATTTAGAAGAAAAATGAGGATACTGTTACATGGTTAAACCACACTTTATTTCAACATCTTATTTTCTCTTCAGGAATTTACAGAAAGTTATTGCAGAAGGAACATGCTAATCTGTTAACTGTGTAGCAGAAAGGAAAGGTAACACTTCATAGCCCTGGTTGGTGATACCAGACTTTAAGGCCTGTTATGGTTGAATCCTGCACCCCAAGAGATGCTGGAGTCCTAACTTGCCTTGTGAATATGATCTTATTTGGAAACAGGATTGTTATAAAGACATAATCAAGTTAAGATGAAGTCATCAGGGTTAGTCCTCTTAACACTTGCGATCTTTTAAGGAAGAAACAGGGAGGCAGCCACCCAAAGAGAGGACAATTTGAAACCACATGGACAGAGCAGCACGTGACAACCAATCCAAGGACTGGAGGAATGCATTCGAGAACCAAGGAACACTAGGGGTTGATGGCAACACCAGGACCTAAGAGAAAAGCATGGGGTAGATTCTTTCCTGGAGACTTAAACCATGACCCTTCTGACAACTTCACGTTTGAACCTGTAATTTCCAGGATCATGAGAATAACTGGCTATGTCTTAAGCCACCTGGTTTTGTGGCACTTTTAATGGCAACCTTTAGAAATTAACACAAGGTGTGTCCTCCCAGGTAACACCTCAAAGGGAGTGAGGGCACCAGAATCAGAGGGAGAAAAAAAATGATAATTACATGGGGACCTTAGTTGATCCCGTGAGGAACCCTGGAGCTTTAGTGGACCTTCCAATTTGTTCCCAATTAAGGCTACCAGCAGGGCCTCTGTACTCTGCACAGACCAGTCATTGAACATGGGCCACCTCAGGGTGTCACCTTCCAGCCAAGGCTGGTGCTCAGGAGACTCAGCTGTGAGCCCTCAATAAGCCACCCTACCAGCAGTTGGGGAATGAGTGCCATCTGCAAAGTAAGCTCTAGCCCAGGTACTGTATTTACTACATCTTGTGTGCTACAGCATGTGTGGACAGGTTCCAAGTTAGTAACATTGTTAGCATGAAATAATGTGTTATTAAGCTTGATAGATATCTCCCAGTTGCTCCTACTGAAGTTATTCACACTCCATCACACCAGTATGAAAACCCTCACATTCCCACATCCATCCATTTAAGCTATAGCCAGATGGAAAGTATATTTTAATGGATATTGTCCAATTAATATAGTTGACTACCTTTACAATATAATCATTGGCAACTGCTTCTTCCGTGAAGTTAAGAAATGTATAAAACTTCCGGATACTTTTGCACATTTAAATCTTTGCAGAGGTATAAATGCCAAATAATGAAGTAATTTTTATCTTTACAAGATTAAAGTATTCAATATTTTCAAAGTTCATAAAATTTTATGGCTTTTGTGTTTGTCTTAAGATTATAGAAATACTTGTGTATAATGCCAGAAAATTACATTTATCTTTTAATCATCTGGAAATTATGAAATGTCAGATGGAGATTCAACTTTTTCTAAATTAATATCATGGTATGGACAATTCTTTGAGTCTGATTAGTTGCTAAGTTCAAATATAGATGTTTCTAAGCTATCTGATTCATGAAATTCTGTTTGTATCATTATAGCACCTTTTGTATCAAGTATGTTTAATCCCTTAAACAAGTCTTGGCTGTAGTTCCCGTCGTGGGGCATTGGTTAACGAATCCGACTAGGAAGCATGAGGTTGCGGGTTCGATCCCTGGCCTTGCTCAGTGGGTTAATGATCCGGCGTTGCCGTGAGCTGTGGTGTAGGTTGCAAATGTGGCTCAGATCCTGAGTTGCTGTGGCTCTGGTGTAGGCTGGTGGCTACGGCTCTGATTCAACCCCTAGCCTGGGAATCTCCATGTGCCGCGGAAACGGCCCTAGAAAAGGCAAAAAGACAAAACAAAAACCAAAAAAAAACAAAAGTCTTGGCTTCATTTCTCTGTATTTACTTGCAGAGAAACAAATTCAACTTGCTCCATTTAAAAAAAAAAAAAAAACTCACCTAGAAATCCATTGATGGTCAAAATATCATGAAGCCATCCTCACAATACTGACTCTTCCCATTCAGGAACTTCTTTGAAGAAATATTGTACAGACTTCATAAAGGTCATCTTGATGTTTTTGATGGTTCCTTTACTTGATATTTTTAAAAGTTTATTCCTAGGTAATGGAGACTTCAGTTCTATGTTAAGACACGGGTTTTTGTTTTCCTTTATCTACTAGTTGCTATTTGTATACTGCTAGTTAACTTTGTTTCCAACCACGTTTCCAAAGTATTATTTATTGGAAATTTTCTAATGGAGCTCAGATTTTCCAGAGAGAAAAAATATCGTCTCCTAATGATAGTATGGTATCTTTTTTAACAATCATCCTTTCATTTCTTAATTAGAATTATTCTCAACTTTAGTAAAATGCCATGTCCATTGATATTTTAACACCTATATTTTTAAGGTATGAAAGCTTTTTCCCCAGCTTACAAAATGTGAGTTTTGGCACTTGTAGGTTTTGTTTGTTTGTTTGTTTGTTTTGTCTTTTTGCTATTTCTTGGGCCGCTCCCGCGGCATATGGAGGTTCCCAGGCTAGGGGTTGAATCGGAGTAGCCTCCGGCCTACGCCAGAGCCACAGCAACGCGGGATCCAAGCCGCATCTGCAACCTACACCACAGCTCACAGCAACGCTGGATCTTTAACCCACTGAGCAAGGGCAGGGAATGAATCCGCAACCTCATGGTTCCTAGTCGGATTCGTTAACCACTGCGCCACGACGGGAACTCCGGCACTTGTAAACTTCAAAATAGTTTCCTTGAGGAGTCCGCTTTCAATTCCAAATCCTAGGTGTGATCCTTTTAGGCCTGACCCTAAGCAATGACAGAGGCAGTCTCCATTGCAACAACCACCACCCCCAGACTTGGAGCAGAGAACACACTGCAGTCTCCAGAAGGAGTTTCAGTCACGAACTCAGGCCTCCCCACTCCAAGCCAGCCACACTCTTATGAAGACCTGCATTCTGTGCCTGGGTCTTTGGACAAGACCTCTCTCAGATGCCTCTGCTGAGGCCTCATTATGTGGAATGAGGGGACAGAGAGGGGGACTTGAAGATGCCTTTGTTCACTATTACTGAATAACTCAGCATTTTCCCTCTGGGCCTCTGCCTCCTTTCATCCTTTGTTCAGGCTCTCTGGGCAGTTCGGTTTGACATTGAGGTGTTTTAGTAGCATATAGGGAATATTTGATTTTGTTGTTTTCACTTTTATAAAACCTCAGTATCTTTGTATACTAAAGAAGCATTTAAAAAAACAATTATGGAGTTTCCCACCGTGGCTCAGTGGAAACGAATCTGACTGGCATCCATGAGGATGCGGGTTCGATCCCTGGCCTTGTTCAGTGGGTTATGTATCTGGCATTGCCTTGAGCTGTGGTGTAGATCACAGACATGCCTCGGATCTGACATTGCTGTGTCTATGGTGTAGACCAGCGACCACCGCTGATTGGACCCCTAGCCAGGGGACCTCCATGTGCCACAAATATGGCTCCAGAAAGACAAAATAAAAATAACAGTTATTTTGATAGCTGAAACTTGTGGACTTATTTTTATACTTACTGAGCATTAATCTTTTTCTTCCTTCTCAAAATACCTTGCCTTTTGTTCATTTCTCTTTACTGAAATACTCATTAAAAAATAAGATTTTTCCAATGATCTCATATTAAAATCTTTTAGCAGTTTCCTATTAATGTTGAAATTTTCATTACAGATAATATTCGACTAATCCAAAAGAACATCCTTTTACTCAGCACCACAGAAAATTTAAAAATGGAATTTTTAATCCAGATTTTTTTCTACTATGCTTTGGGTGTTTTAGAAATCCTTTAGACTTCAGGACTACACTGCACCTTCTTTGCCAAGCATGCCTTCTTATAATCCATGATATCTTCATCTCCTTTTATGTTCAGTTGCATTAAGATTTCTGGGTTTTTTTTTTTGGGTGGTTGTGTATAAAATGGGAAATAGAAGTTTCAGTTTCAATGCATATTCTATTTTCTCATACAGTAGAAGTTGACAGTGTTTCAGAGTATGTATTGGATATTGTCCAAAAGCCTAGTGAGAATTAGAAAGCTGCAAAATAAAAATATAGGTATATATTCATTCAGGCAATGGAACACTCAGGCACCAGCACTGGGACAAACACAGCACAGCTATCTTGGAAAACTGTCCATTGTTACTTCCATTACTTGAGTTTTACAATTAGGTTACAATACAGTAATTCTATACCAGGTATATATAACAATGAGAATTTTGCATATATCCCAATAGAAATATGTATGAGAAATGCTAAGATTATCCATTGTAGTGGCCAATTAAAGGCAAGTCAGGTTACACTATCAGAAGGTAGATAGCCTAAGTACACTGAATATGTACAATGAAGCATTATAGAAGGAAAAGACAAAATGTACACATAACCAAAAATTAAATTTGTCCTATTTGGTAACATGCCCAAACAAGACAAAACACAGAAAAAATGCACTTAAGAGTTCCTAGCAAAATGTAGGCTACCCAGACTAAATCCTGAAGAGGAAATCCACATAGTCCAATAACAAGATTAAGCTAGTAATCAAAAACCTCCTGATGAGGAATAGCCCAGGACCAGACGGTTTCATTAGTTAATTCTACCCAACATTAGAGAGTGAGTGCCGACCCCTCTCAAATTCTCCCAAAATTTGCAGAGGAGGAAATGCACCCAAACTCACTATGTGGCCAGCACTACCCTCATACCAAAGCCAGAAAAGGACACTATAAGAAATCTACAGACCAATATCCCTGGTGCATATAGATGTAAAACTTCTCAAAACATCAGCCAACTGAATTCAACTAGTACATTAGAAGGATCTTATATGAAAATTAAGCAGGATTTATCTATAGGGTACAAGGATGGTCAACATACACAAATCAATAAAGAAATATACCACATTAAGAGAATCAAATGTTGTCATATCATCAACTCCACACACCCAAAAAAGCTATTATATAATGAAAAAGAGGTACCAATACTACAGCTGTAATCATTCTGCAGTAAGTATCAATACATATGCACATCTTAAATTTACATACTGTGTCAATTATCTTTCAATATAAATGGAAAAATAAGATTTTAAATTCTTAAATCTATCAATTTTACTCTTTAGCTATTTTACTAATACATTTCTTTTTATCCTTTATCAACTGGTTCTTCTTGCTCAGGTCACTATATGAGGATTAGAGAAGTCTAACCTTCCTATAAAAATCTCTAGTAACATATTAGGAATTCATAATCATGTACAATTTTAAGGCAAGGATAATTCTGTTTGTCTCATTTTGTGTGTTTTAACTTTGTTTTTCTAAAGGTTTGTATAAGTATTAGTAAATAAAGGAGAAGTTGGAGAAATGTAGACCAGAAAAGATACTGTTTAGACAACTTTGTTTCTAAAGGTTTGTGTAAGTATTAGTAAATAAAGAAGCTGGAGAAAGGCAGACCAGAAAAGATACTGTTTAGACAACATGTATTTATCGAACAACTTTAATATGCCCAACAATGGTAACAAGCATTTAGCTTTTTCCCATTGAAGACCTCATTGTGATCAGGCACATGAATAAAGATAATTGTGACCAATTATTTTGGAATTAGGATGTGTGTTTAAAGAAAAAATGCATATGAATAATCCTAAAATGAGCGGTTAGGGGAAATGTGACTCCAATTCATCCCTAGCCTTTTAAAGCTGCTTTTATTCCTAGTTATTTCAAAAATCAATGGTAGGCAGTCCCTCCCCTCTGACAAGCCTGAGTAGATACCAGCCCAGTGAATTCTCTTCAAATAGAGAATTTGCCAGTTACAAATAATTTCAAGTCATTTAGGAAACATACACTTCAGTAATAGACTCCGCAAAAATTTACTATTTTATCCATGGGTATTTGATTAAATAGTAAAAACAACAACAACAAAAAAAAAAGGGGGAGCCAAATTGTTTTGAAAATGAAATGACTAAAGTGTTAAAATTTTCTCATTAATAGTCAAAGGATATAAGTGGCTGTGTGGAACTCCCACATTTCTGTCAGAGCCTAGAGAGAACCAGTCTATAAAACCACTCCCTAACTAGCCTGCATAGTTCCAATTTCATTACCACTTTTTGATTATCTCAAAAAAATGTATCATACCAGACATGATGTTAGAGTTCCATGGAGCATGTGGATACACTTTTGGTTTTTAGTTTAAGTGAAATAGGAATCACCGGAGGGTTTATACAGAAATGATCTGACTCATGTTATCAAGGAGTCATTGCAGGCTCTAGAGCAAGCATCTGCCTTTACTCCAAAAAAATGACCCAATTAAGAGATGGTGACTGGGAGCAGGGTAGGTCAGGGAGCAAGCTGTGCACTTCCAGCTCCAACACCAGATGTGAGGACAATAGCCTTCCAGAGATTATTCAACCAGCTCCCACAGTCAAGTGTAGATCCCTGTGACAAATCTCTCATGTAACAGAGGTGGAAGCATAATGAGAAAAAATATATACTGACTCAGACTCTGGAAAAACTTATGGTTTCCAAAGGAGAGAAGTTGGAGGGTGAAGGGATGCTAGGGGTTTGGGATGAATATAAAATTAGATCTTGATGATCATTTTACAACTATAAATGTAATAAACAGTAATATAAAAAATACATATATGTACATACGTCATAGTGGTACTACTACTGATCATACCCTGATACAGGTAGTAAGGGAAAAAAAAAGTCAGCAAAATGAAAATATAACCTCATCACTGACTTGATGAGATTGAGGAGGTCTAAAGGAGAAGAAAGAATTAAGCATGACTGATGGATTGATGAAAGCTGGCAATCACCAAGATTGATAACATGCAAGATAGCAGTTTTACATGGGCAAGCCCTGTTCGTATTTGAAGCTAATGAGTGATACTATGGTATAGATCCAAGTCAGTATCTATAGAGTGTTGATCCAAAGAGCGAGGTACATTCTAAGGAAAAGGAGTATTTTAAGAGCCAAGAAAACCAGGAAGAAAAAGTGTCCAGAAGCCTGAGGGGTAGCCTTTGAAGATGGAAGGAGCAGCAAACCCTGTCAATTGGAGCCCAGGGTTTAACTAAGAGGAGAAATTGAAACTATCTTCTTTATATTTAACAATTAAGAAATTATTAATGACTTAGAGTAGTTTACATTTTAGTGTTTTTTATTAGCAATCGGGAATGAAAAACAGTCCCTAAAATGGGTATCAGCATGACTTGTGATTTTATGAGGATTACATAAAATCTTGCTGAGAAGAGCAACAAAGTTGTGGTTTATGGTTCTGCATTTGCCTTGGAGATCAGCATAATGCAAAGCACCCACAATGGGCTCAATATGTTTTACGTGACTCCGTTTTGTAATCCCCTCCCCGATTTTCTCATCTTACCCTGCCATGTCTCACTTCCTAAACATTACACTCCTGACCCTACTGACCTTTCTGTATTTATAGGTGTTTCTCCAGTTTTTAAATAATGTAGCTGACTGCTTCATACACCAATACTAACAGTTCTTCGAGACCTACTGAGAAGAATTAACCATTTTAGAAGTTTTAGTGACTCCTCCCCTCTTCCCAGAGTTCAAAACACCTGTTGTGGAATATTAAACAGTATAGATGTTCTTAAAATATATTGATAAGTTTTAAAATATTCCTTTATGGAATTGAGAGCATATATTAGAATAAAACAGGAGTCACTTGGTGCCCCTATGGTTAAGGATTCAACATTGTCATTGCTGTGGTTCGTGTTTGATCCTTAGACCAGGAACTTTTGCATGCTTTAGACATGGCTAAAGAAAGAGCAAAGTTGACATGTATTACCTCATTCCTGTAACAACTCTGAGGATATTATTACCCCAAAATTATGCAATAGCTAACAAAGAACAGGTGAAATTTCCCAAATTCATACTAGTAACAAAATATAATCAAGTCTTTCTGCTTGCAGACCCAAGATATGTCAATAGGTATGTTAGTGTTTACATCAGAGATAACCATCTTGGAATTCATGCAAAATGGAGTGGGAATAGAAGTGACCCGAGTGACTATTTAATCTGGCCCCAAAAATGTCCATCAGTTATTGTTCTAGGCTTTTCTCTTTGGCTAGAACAGCTACGCACCCAGGGTGACCACAGACCCCATTTGTTGAAGATGGTAAAGCCCTACACCCCAGTTCCGGGACCTCTGTGTGACAGGGGCTGCCCTGCAGCCTGGCCAACCCGCCAATATTTCAATTTCTATTGTGTCTGAGCCATTAATCATGTGGGGGCCCATTTCTTCTTGGATCTAGTCCGTCCCCACAACATGAACAGCCAGACATCCCAAGGCACACACCTGTCTCTACACTTTGATGCAAGACCGCCAATCCTATTATGGCTTTATTTCCTTTGTGATAAGGCCTCGCCTGCTTGGTCTCCAGCACAGGTAGTCAGGGTTGATAATACGCTAAAGAAGTTTAGAAATGCTCAGGGGGGTCATTCCAGAAAGATTAAAATAGCCTCATGGATGAGCAGTATTCTGTTCCTCTGCTCCCATAAAGGACAGTTATTAAAGCCAATGATTATCATTAAGGACAACTCTGACCCAGGGGAGTTGGCGGAAATCATCCGGGCTTCACTTACAGCTATTTGGCTTTCTGCACCCCAGTGACTTTTCAAAAAGACCAATTAGCTCTGTGGGAAATGTAACTGGAGATAAAGATACAAGCATGACAGGAAAATTTGAGCGATAGCTTTCATTTTCTTAAAGTTAAATGTCCCCCTTTTTTTTTTTTCCCAGCAATATCACACTAGTCAGCCAGTCTCAAAGGAAGAAAGGTGATTTCAGTGGCCCCTAAAAAATGCATTTAGCTGCAGGCGCCGTGATGTGTAATCATGCTGTCTGACAATGGCTTTTCTCTGTCACTCCCCGGCTCTTCCCTGTGTCACTGCTCACCCTATTCAGTTTTTAATTTGCTTGTCACACAATCCCTCTAACCTCGCCTACCAGTGAAAAAAATAAAAAGCTCTCAGCATGACAGAATCATTGTATCACTGTATACCTGAGTGCTTGAAATGGGTGTGTTGTACTGTTTCCAGAACCCCTGCTGCTACTGCTGCAAACGATGAATCCCCTAATCTAGTCAAAGATGCCCCACTTCCTTGTGATCCCCTTGCTCAGGCCCTCAACACACAGGATCACCTTTTTCAAGTTTTCAGCATCTCCCCCAAAGAAATTTACCTGAGGCCACCCTGTCACACATCTCAGCTGCTTCAAAAGGCTGAAAATTCACTCAGGAGGGTCTTGTGTGTGATGAATCACATCTGCCTCAAAGTGAAGGCTGTGTGGTCTCTCTCCCTTGTTCTGGGCTGATAGAGCTGTTCCAAGAGGGATTTTAGAATCAGAATTAGAGGGCTTAAAGGGATCTTACAAATCCTCTAGTACAACTCTCTCTGGGATCTACAGGTGAAGTGATGTGCAGAAGGTCACTGGATTAAGTAGTGGAACATCAACTACATTAACCCAAGGCTCCTGCCAGTCCTCACGCTTTGCCTATGCTGTATTGAGAGAATTGTTATTATGGAAACCCTGCACAGTCTAAAAGAGATTAGGTCAGAGATCAGTTCTCTTCCTGTGCTGCCCTATTCCCAAGATTAATTAGAGAGTTCCTCATGTAACTCAAGTCAGTGATACTACACTCCTTAATTTATGTAATTCCATTGGCCTATTTCTCTCAGTTTAGCTTCCAGCTAGAAACACAGGAAAGGTCTGGCACCGGACATTCCAGTGTATCCCCCATACAAGCACGTGACCAATAATTGATCAAGACGTATTAAGGGAAAGAGGTTGTTTAAAAAAGTAAAAAAAGAAAAACACAAAGTAAACACATTATTACAGCTAAAACTCAAGACACTAATGGCACTAAATTCTGGAGAAGATGTGCAGCAACACTAATGCTCATTCTTTACTGTTGGGCATGCAGACGGGTGCAGCTACATTGAAAGACAGCTTGGCAGGTCCTTACAAGGGTGAAAACGGGCTTATCGAACAATCATACTCAGATATTTACCCATTTACTTTTGTCCACACAAAAACCAGCACATGAATATTGATAGCAGTTTTATTCTTAACAGTCAAATTGGTAGCAACCTTCAATAGGGGAGTTAATAAACCATGGTTCATCCAGATAACACATTATTCAGCAATAAAAAGAAATGAGCTCTATCAAGATATGGAAGAACCTTCAGTATACATTGCTAAGTAAAAGCCGACAAACTGAAAAGGCTATGGACTAATTCTAACGAAATTCTAGGAAAAGCAAACTTAGACAGTAAAATGATTAGCAGCTGCCATGGTTTCAGGGGGAGGTTATGAGATATAACAGGCCATTTTTAGGGCAATGAAATTATTCTGCATGATACTGCAACACTGAATATGTGACATGAATTTATCAAAACTCAACTGTACAAAGGGGTAACCCTAATGTAAACTACAGACTTTAGATAACGATGTATTAATACTGATCCATCAATTATAAAAAAAAAATCTACCACACTAATGAGAAGATGTTAATAACATGGGAAACTATGTGCCAGAGAGATGGGGCAAATAGGAATTATTTTCTCAATTTTTCTATGAACATAAGATTGCTCTAAAAAAGATTATTTAAAGTGTAAACACTGCATATTTGACAAGGAAAGCATTACGATGTCAGTACAGCTCTTGCTGACCTAAACTTTCAACTGCAAATTTTCTCATCATTCAACTCAAGTTACTGAGGCCACCCCCCAGTCTCTTGGATCACTTGTGATTCATTGATTCAACAAATATTTAAGCCTAAGTCCTGTGGATAATACATTCTAATACAGCATCAAACATTTATATAAAATTTCCAGGTATTATTCTAAATTCTTTATGTGTGTTAATACCCACTACAAGGAATGGAATTACTAGTATCATCCTTATACAGATGAAAGCTCAGGCTCTGAGAAGCTAAGTAACTTTCCCACAGCTACGGACAGCACCATGCCATGAGAACTGAGGTTTGAACCCAGATCATCTGGTTCCAAAATACTTGCTCATAACCACTGCATCGGAGCAGATAAAATGAAGGTGAAACTTAAGAACCTGACAAGTGATTATGGTCCTTCCCAGAAAACCCAAAACTCAGTGGCAGAAACTAAGGGAAGCAAAAATTAGCATAAAATTAAGGAGGCTTGAGAAACTCTATCCGCTAAAAAACATATTAAAGGGCTGAGAACAGCAAAAGGGAGACCTACAGGCTATGCTGGCAAGTCAGACTTCACAGACAAGACTTCAGTAAAGACCCTTCAAGGCAGAAGGCAGAGCAGAGGGGCATGAAAGAACACTCCTATTTGGGAACTGTGAAAAGTCTGACAAATCCCCCTGAGCATGAGGAAATAGTCCAAGGTTAGGCTAGCCTTGGTCAGATCAAGGAAACATTCTATGCTGCTGATTCTCCAAGTGTGGTCCCTTGGCCAACAGCATTAGCATCACCTGGAAATTGTTAGATATTCGAACACTCAGGCCCCATCCTCTGTTTCAGGATCTGCACAGTCGACCCTTGTACCATTGGGGGAGGGGGGTGCCAACAATCTGTGCCATCCAAACTCTGCATATAACGGTTGGTCATCCACATATGGTGTTCCTCATTAGCCATAGTTCCCTATTCAAGGATTCAACCAACTGGGAATTGGGTAGTACCATGTAGTATTTACTACTGAAATGAGTGGTCCCATGTGGCTCAAACCCATGTTCCTAAGGATCAACTATACTTAGGTGATAAGTCACCTCCAGGTGACTCTGATGCCTGCTCAACCCTGAGATCCACCGATATAAATCATTCTCAAACACTTGGATGTGATTTAGTAGGGGATGGCAAACTATAGCAGGATTTTATCATGAGGGGAAACAACAGATGCAGCAGGCAAAACCTACTCAGCTAGTCAAAATGGAGTCCCAGGGTCATGCTAAGATGATTTGAAAATAGGATTAGAATCAACTGATTCTGTCCATCTCTATTCCCACCTTCCAAAAAGGTGTCCCTGGTGCTATTCCTTACCCAAATAAAGAGATTTGGCCGTAACTAATACTCACAGAATGCCCACCTCAGATGTACATATTAACTCAGATACACATTTCACTTCCAAGAAGTACTCAGCTATGAACCCTGAGACCATATTTGGGCTGTAAAACTAGGAAACAACACCCTTTGGGAGTCAATGAGGCACTTGTTTTGCTCCTTTTCAGCTTTTCTTCCTTTTGAAGCCCCCATTTTAAACTAGTGGCTGGGAGCTGCCTCCAACCTCTTTAAAAATCTCAGCAAATTTCACTGTGCTATGAAGCCTAAATTAGATTTGGGGCTGGGGAGGTGGTAGGGGGAGTTGTGTCATTCACCTTGTTTCCTCTACACATTGGGGAGAAAGGCTTAAATTCAGCTGATTCAAGATCGAGAATCGGGGTGGGGGGGTGTCTTTCGACAATCTGCAAAAACAACGTCACCTGACAAGAGAAGGTAACATCTTTTTAAAGTGGGTTCATGATAGAAATGAAAAAAAAAAAAATTGTACCAAGGATAGAGCCGACAGCAATAAAAATTACCATGCTATTGTTGACAAATCTAAGTTATGTGAAGGGAAATTAGCATATACCACTAGGGAAAGTATTTGGGGAAACTACTATTATTGCCCTCAAAACTCTGTCCCCATCTGTGTTGTTCTTGTTCATCCACTGCCTTAAGAATCTACCAGAGATCCTAAGCTTGAGGTGACCATGTTTGTTGTTTCCTTGTATGGACCACTCTGTTTAGGACTTTTCTGTTTATATGCCTAAAGCATTATGCAGAAATGGAAGCATTTATTTACTATAAAATGATTCATAATAAAAATACACTTTGTGGTCTAGTGGCCCTAGAAATCACATAAAACCATTTCCTTTCTTACCGATAAGGACCTTGAACTTTCCACCTCTGCATTCATGGCCCCATTTGTCTAGTGCATGACACACTCCAAGCCCGAGAATCTTTTTTTTTTTTTTTTGCATTTGCTTTTTAGGGCCACACCTTGTCATATGGATGTTCCCAGGCTAGGGGTGGAATCAGAGCTCTAGCTGCCAGCCTACACCACAGCCACAGTAACGCAGGACCCGAGCCATGTCTGCGACCTATACCACAGCTCAAGGCAATGCCGGATCCTTAACCTACTGAGCAAGGCCAGGGATCAAACCTGTGTCCTCATGGATGCTAGTCAGATTCGGTAACCACTGAGCCACAGTGGGAACTCCGAGAGTCATTTTTCAAAGTCAGTTATTCGAAGGAAACTTTAGAACCGGTACTATTGATATTTTGTTCCCTTGTCTCCAGCCTGTCTGCTAAAGAAACATCAATCCCACTTTCTCCTTTACTATCTAGGATTTTAGGCTATATACACTTTTTCCTGATTTTTCTACTTTCATTTTCCACATGAATAGCAAGTGAAACAATCTACCATCAAAATAGATGGAGTGATCTACAGTAATAACTACTGCTTTTTAAAAACCAACCACAAAATAGACTTGATATGACAATGCAAATCCATGTTTTGTGGAAACAATAGATTTTATTACACTTCCTTGAAATCTTTACTGAATAAAAAGTCTTATCAGGATGTCTCCAAAAAGCAATGTGTAAATAACTTATACATCAAATTATACTTGAAAGACAACCAATTATTTGGAAATCACTGTCTTTAAGACAAACTCAAATACATCTCTTCCCAAAACACTGTTTCCCTTTTTTCTGCTTATAAAAAAAAAACAAAATTAGTTCCAATCTTACTTTGTTTTGTAATAAACACAAGGGAAGTCCTTCAATTTTAGAGATTCAGAGACAAACCCAATTATGGAACAATGCTTTTGCAAAACAGTTTTATTGTTTTTTTAATCACTTAATTCGATCAGTTCTCACTTGTGAGTCATACAGACATGCGATTACAATTCCAGACTAACTTCTGAGTTGTACTGAAATGCTCTCAAGGGATATTGAGAAAGGCTGAGACCTGGAACCCTTTCCTGCAGTGCTTGCACATGAACAAAAGCCTCCTGGAGCAACAGAATATGAAGAAATGCTAAGGGACCAAATATGATTGCACACATGTGAGGTTGGAGCAAATTATGAACAAAATTCAAAGTTCAAAACCCAACTGCCACTTCTGAAGTGCTGGAAGCAAAAGCAGGAGCCTGAGTAGACTCCCTCAAAGGATGGGCAGGCCACCCAAGCCCCACCAAGCCCCACCAAGCCCCTCCCATCCACACTCACCCCACTTAAGAAACCAGCCCACCTCACTCAGGGAGAAAGTAAGGGCACCTGTTACTTGTTCTCACTTCCTTGTGCAGCACCAGTACCAATAAAGCCTGACCTGCACTTCTAGTCTGGCTTCAATTTCTATAGATTACAAGAGTCCATCAAGGTGGATTGCTAACTATTACAGAGCAGCACAATTATAAAGCTTACCAAATTTAACTCATTAGAAACTCCATAGAATTTCCAAGAAAGTGGCCAGAAATTCATTAGACCTAACTGCAGATTTTATATTTCATAGGATGTTTGAAAGTTCCTCCTCATATTGACCTCAAATTGCTTATCTGTGTGATTTCTAGTTCTACCCCTTAAGACTGATTATAGTCTTATTTTTAATGACTATCATTCTAATTTTCTCCCCCAATTATTTTTTTTCACCGTTCTTAACATGCCAAAGTCTTAAGTCCTTTGGCATCCGTTTCACTCACGCAGAATAAAATCATTATTTTTAAACGCATGACATTGAGAACTCAAAGTATTTTGATTTTCTCTTTGCATTATGAGTAGCTATTATAAACCATGCACTGGGCTTGACACTCTGGGTGTAGTTTAACAAATTAAGGACTTAGAATACCAGAATTAAATCCTATTTTTATTGGAAACCCAATATTATATTTTTGCTAGCTTTTACGCATCTTTCCTCATACAAATCTTGAGATAAAGACTTTTTGCCTTTTTTTATGTTAACAGTTACTAAGCTTCACCTCCCATACCCTGTACTTTAAGGTGAACTGAGAGTCAAAGCCAGCTCATTAAGAATTGTTTGCTCACCTGTCTTCTATTAAGCCAGACATTGAGAGTTACAAAAGTGATAAACAATGCCATTCTTACAAATTGTTTTTGTGTTTGGAGAAATTTCGTTCTTTTTTCATTTAAAAGTTGTTTAATTTTTAAGTCTTACATTAACATTTTTAAGTATATGAAGAATTACTGAAGGTAAATAAGGATGAGAATGTTACAAAGAGTTTGCTATGAGACACAGGTTAATTGAAACATTTAAAAATTGATTTGTCTGGAGTTCCCATCGTGGCTCAGTGGTTAATGAATCCGACTAGGAACCATGAGGTTGCGGGTTCCATCCCTGACCTTGCTCAGTGGGTTAAGGATCCGGCGTTGCCCTGAGCTGTGCTGTAGGTCGCAGACGCGGCTCGGATCCTGTGTTGCTGTGGCTCTGGCCTAGGCCGGTGGCTACAGCTCCAATTAGACCCCTAGCCTGGGAACCTCCATATGCCGCGGGTGAGGCCCCAGAAAAGGCAAAAAGACAAAAAAAAGTGATTTATAAATATACAATAGAAAACATAAGTGTTTAGACCTCTTAATCTCTGAACTGAAATTTCCATTTTGGTGCAAATGTCTTCAGGAAATATTGAAAGCAATTCCATTAAGAGGTGTGGAAGAACAATATTTTTAATACCGATTTTTTGGTGAAAATGAAGCCTCAAGTTTTTATAATGGGAACACACTGTAATAAGTAATTATTAGTACAATATAATTAAATTAGTTGCAATAATTACAGTTAAACACAGAGACCAAATATGACAACTTCTTGAACA
Source organism: Phacochoerus africanus (assembly GCF_016906955.1). Lineage (NCBI taxonomy): Eukaryota > Metazoa > Chordata > Mammalia > Artiodactyla > Suidae > Phacochoerus > Phacochoerus africanus. Next base: position 154,529,335 of record NC_062545.1, read on the forward strand.
GGCCAAACCACTTCAGTTATACAAGCAAAAAACGACTTTAGCATGTTTTCCAAGAAGAGCGAGACTAGACCCAGGTCGCTTGTTAATCCCTCTGAAAAATCATAAGCGAAATTTAAATGGTTCACACAAGATAATATAAACTAACCAAATCCTTACCATCAAGAAAACGCTAGTCTTAAAACCCACCAGTGTGAGGAATACACAGTTGCTGCCTCGTCATTCCATGAGCTTCTTTAACAGGCCTCTGAGACTCATTTAATGTTTGGCTTAAGGGCTCCCAGCTCACCAACTTTTTGCGTGTGCACATTGAACTTTTACTAATTACTATCTTGGCGATTCAGCGGTTTTACATCTGCTATGTCTGAACTTTCGACACATCTAAAAACATAAACAATAACACAACTCTGGATGGCAAAAACAGTGACAACAAATGTATATTCTCATTACATCAGCTTGGATTTTTAGTGCATTTAGAAATATATTTTCAATTCATCCAATACACTGCAATGGTTTTTGCTACACTTACTATAAAAGTTTGCCTTTGGATCATGAGACTTGGGCCAACACCTAGCTCATTAGTTGAGGCCAAGTTACCCAACCATTTTAAGTTTCAGTTTCCTTATTTCTAAGGTTGATATAATGACATTTATTTGTAGCAAACTATTTCTCTGAGGCCTAAAACACTATGTCAGCACTTCACAAAGCTGTGTCTCATGACTAATGAGATTTTTCTCTTGTTTGGAGTTTTTTCCCCAGAAAAGCTACCACATAAATATTTTGAACCAAAGAAAACAACCAGTGGGCCTGCTTACCTTCTTTATCTCTCAAGGTCCCAATGGAAGAACAAAAAGAAAATATAAAGGGAAGCAGAAAAACCATAATAAGACTGAAAACCATGAAGTGGAAAAACTACAGCCCAAGATACTGAAAAACAGACCAAGAGAAAATAAAATAACAACCAAGGGAAACACTCCCCAAGAGAGCAGGGGAAAGGGTGGCTCTCCCCAGAACTCTGAAGAAACTGCAGCAGAAACACACTGGATATAAGGAGCAGGTGTGAACCTCGGGCCCACGAGCAGGTTAACCACTAACAATCTTAATTCATGACAGCTGGCCAAGTGGGTGCCGCCTCTCCCATCCCCAGTTAGGCAGAGAGTAGAAAGAGCTTTAACTTTCTGAATAAAACTTGAGAACCACTCTCAAAAGAAAGTGGTCTGTCTAGGTAGCAAACCAGTGTGGGTGTCAAGCTCAAGATAAAAGAGCGAAGCTTGAGCAAACTCTTGACTTTATATCAGATGCTGGAAAAATAAAATACACTGCAACAAAAACATAGAAGGCAGCTTTACCCTGGAGTAAATGGAAATTAAGTGTTCTCCCTGGAGATTAGAAGAGCCTTTACTTTGGCAATTATGGGGATCCACAGCCTGGCTCCCTTTTGTGCACCCACACCCAGGCCTACTAATAAAAACCACCCCATTGGTCTTTCCATTAAAAGGAACAGACTGCTAGAAAAATAGGTCTCTAGCTGCAGAGGGAAACCACTCAAGCCACCTAAATTCAAAAACTTAATTCTCCATGGTAACAAGCTGTAAAGGGTTATCATCATGTTTTTGAAGAAAATTAATAGCATGCGTTAAAAACAAGACAACAGGCTCAAGATGGAGTGACTTATGCTAATTCACACAGAACCAAACCAAGACTTAAACTTAGTTACAGTTTTTGTTCTCTCAGAAACCGAATCTTAAGTTAATCAGGAATCACCTGGTTGACTCTAGTTAGGTCATCTGCCTGAGGAACACCCCCCATCCACACCCTCCCGCCCCCACCACCAAACCCTAAAGGAAGGAAACTCTGTAATAACCAACCTGCTTTTTTATATAGTATAACTTCCATGTTCCCAATTCCTTCTGCCCGTAAAACTCATTTTGTACAGCTCCTCAGAGTTCCTTTCTATCTGCTAGATGGGGTGCTGCCCAATTCAAACTGATTTTTGTTCAAATAGATTGTGAATATTTTTCACAGGCCTCAGTTTCTACTTTAACATGTGAAAAAATATTAATATTCAATCTATTCCTAATCCAACAGTCATAGCTATAACAGTATACACTTTAAACACAAAGAAACAGATGTTTTGCAACAATTCATATATTTAGGCCAACAAGGTCTCCTGATTGATGCACCTTAACAAAATAAATTCAGTTAAGAGTTCCCTGGTGGTTCAGCAGGTTAAGGATCTGACATTGTCACTGCTGTGGCTCTGGTTACAGTGGCACAGGTTCGATCCCTCGTCCTGGAACTTCTGCAGGCCGCCAGTGTGGCAAAAGAGAGAAAGGAAGGAAGAAAGACAGAAGAAAGGAAAAAAGGAGGGATGGAGGGAGAGAGAAAGAAAGAAAGAGAGGGAAATTCAGTCAGTCTGGTGTGACTTGCTCATAGTGAACAAACTCGTGTTTAGACCTGGTTGTCTCATGTCTCCTGTACAAGCAAACATTCCATTCTTTGAATAATATGGATAAAAATCTTGCTGTAGACCAATATTAAATCCATGAATCTCTACTTTTCTAAATCTGACATTATCCCCAGTTTAAAAATTGAAATGGCACTGTCTTGGTATTTCTCCCATCTTCTACATGTTACAAAAATGGCCCACCTGATTCAGCAAATTCCCATTTCATTTGCAAATGCCTTTGGTAAGATAAGAATTTGGAGCCCAAAACTTTTTTGAAAAGTGACATTTTGAGTATCTGCACAAGGGGTTTATATTATTTCTTTATTTTCCACAATAAATCTATGAGTCATGTTTGCTATGGGGAGGGGAGGGAGTGGGATGTATTGGTCGTCTTGCATTTGGAGTGGACAGGCAATGAGATCCTGTACAGCACAGGAAACTATATATATAATCACTTGTGATGGAACATGATGGAGGATAATATGAGAAAAATAATGTATATATGTAGGACTGGGTCACTTTGCTGTACAGCAGAAATTGACAGAACATTATAAATAAATCATAATAAAATTTTTTTATAAAAGAGTAAACAAAGAAAAAAATCTATGATTCAGATATTTTTTCTTCTCATTTTTAAGGTAAGAGTAGAAGAATGATGCGCCAAATAAGAAATTTCCTAAAGTCCAAGACGTAGGGAGTAACAGTGCCAAGTTCAAAGCTATGTCTACCTGGGGAAAAATGGTCCTCTTTTGGTTTTTACCTATGTCCTCTTAACAGCTTTCTTCTGTTGGTAAATAACTTAGAAGATAGAAATAGAGTAGCAGTTAGAAAAGGTCAACACTTATCATTTCACAATAAACCCAAATAGCAAACCTTCCTCACCTCATCTTTGTAAAATGAAAAGCCAATGAGATCAACAAATAAATGAATAAATGTGTGTTGCTGGCATTTTGACCTCTGCTCATTTCAAGACACAACTTTCCTTCTACCCTACACTCCTGTGCCAGCACCTTCTATTCACTCTTGACTCGAGAGTCTCATAGCCTGTTCTCTGTCCTGTGCACATTCTTTCAGAAATTGGAACTCAGAAAGCTCCGACAAAAACAAGCATATTGGCATCCTTAGATACTGCGCCCTATTCATTACCAGAAAGTTAAATAATTACACACTGAATTGAATTGCAAGAGAAGTTCAACCATCTCCAGCAATTTCTTTTCCAGAGACTGGTGCTTTGAAATGAAGCTGACATTTCGCTTAAGCTTTTGAAATCTGCTATCATAGAGGAAAGTACAGCAGTCTGGTTATTCTCAATCTCTCCTTCCTTGACTATAATACACCCTTGGATAAAAAAAAAGTCACATTTCCTTAAGTCTCCTCACGAATTCTGTTAGATTGTGCTCAGAGAATCAGTTCAATCATTTCTCATGCCTTTGCAGTTCTCACACACTGTAGGTATATAAGTATCACCAAGTGTCATTTGGATGCCTGGCTGTAAAAGTCAGAAACCTATTTGCCACAAGCAGACTTTATTGACTCTTTAGAATGCCCAAGAATCTGAATTATAAAGTATATACTGTAAGATTTTGGGTGGGTATTGCATATTTGTATTGTGAGAAACAATTTTATACTTTGTAAGAAATAAAATTTTCAATAATATCCTTCAGGATTGTCCCTGATGCTCTGCATTTAGCCCAAGAATTGATCCAGGTAATGCCCAGAAAGCAGACACTGAGAACTTGTCTGCATCTCTTCTGCTCGTGTCATTAGTCTTATCACTTTGTCCAAATGGCCACAGAGTTCAATCATTTTCCTAGAATAACACTTACTTTAATGTCTCTATTTAGCCACCTGAAATGTTCACTGATACCTGCAATTTTCTGTGCAGTGTAGATATTTTTGACACATAAGATTACACTGCCTTCTCTTTCATACTTTTTGTTGTACAGTGTATATGCTGTCTTCATGGGTCAATCTCAAGGATTTAGGATGGAGCCTGGCAAACAGTAGTTTCATAATCTGAGGGAATCACCCTCTTTAATCCTGAATTCCTTTCTATACAGCTTCACTGACACCAGTGAGATAACATTGGCTACCCTAAGCCAAAAATCTTACAGTCTCTTTTTAGTTCACAATTTACATTGGGTTTCAAAGTATATATTATACAGGATGTCACTATGAAGTAAGGCCATAGGCAGAACTACCAGAAATATTCAGGAGTGATTGTTTTCATGGTAAATATGTCCCAAAACAATATTAATTCTCTATTTTCCTTCTATGAACTTCATTCAGTATGTGTCAGTAACAGAGTTTTGTGTCAATAACCAACACAATACATAAAAAGAGGGGAATTTTGAGACTATAATAGCTACTAGTTGTCCCACAAATTGTTTAAAATTGGTATTATAGTATCCTTTTTATAGAAATAGAGACCAAATTAAGAAACACTACTGAATGAAATCAAATGTATAGAAGCTATGTATGCTTTGATGAAAATACACAAAAGCCATATGCTTTTACACAGTAATTTCATTGAAACTTCTCCTCCTGCCAGAAAAATGTTCTGTTTTCATTGATCAATTTATTCAACAGTCAAAATGATTTAAATGAAAGTAGAAAATGTGCTTAATTTGTATTTATGAATCATATATCACATCCCAACCAAGCTACTAGGCCCTTCCATGAGATTTCAGAGAGATAAGTTCCCAGGGAGGCTGGGCAAAGGGACATTCTGTTGATTATCATGAAGTTTTTGCCTCAAGTCACCAATATGACCTCTGAGCATCACTGAACAATGTTTGTGAAGGTTAAAGGTCAAGGAGAAAGGCAGCCTTAGCAGCTTCCTCAGCCTCTTCTCCTAAGTCTAGATAGAATTCTAATCTCCAGTTATGCCCTAGTATCCAAAATTTCTTCCAAAATGGCATCTAAGAATTTCCCATTATAGGAGTTCCCGTTGTGGCGCAGTGGTTAACGAATCCGACTAGGAACCATGAGGTTACGGGTTCACTCCCTGCCCTTGCTCAGTGGGTTAACGATCCGGTGTTGCCCTGAGCTGTGGTGTAGGTTGCAGACGCGGCTCGGATCCCGCGTTGCTGTGGCTCTGGCGTAGGCCGGTGGCTACAGCTCCGATTGGACCCCTAGCCTGGGAACCTCCATATGCCGCAGGTGCGGCCCAAGAAATAGCAACAACAACAACAAAAGACAAAAAAAAAAAAGAATTTCCCATTATAGCTATTTTTTTAATTTAAAAATTATGAGAAAAAAATGAATTCTACTTATGTTTACAACCAAATTTGTGGTAACTATATAACCATCTGCACTGGCTCAAATTCGTGGAGTTTCAGATTATATTTCCTAGTTTTTCTTAAACCACAACATGGGAGGTTGGTTCTAAAGATGCATCCAAGAAATCAAAACTGAAGATAATATTAATGATGAAAGCACAGTCAAACAGCAAAAATGCTAGATGTGGTCAACATACTGTTCTAGTACAAGCTCTTTGTTTTATGAGTTTTAAAACAATGGCGAGGGTTCCTATAGTGGCTCAGTGGAAATGAACCTGACTAGGAACCACGAGGTTGCAGGTTCGATTCCTGGCCTTGTTCAGTGGGTTAAGGATCTGGCGTTGCTGTGAGCTGTGGTGTAGGTTGCAGATGAGGCTTGGATCTGGCATTGCTGTAGCTATGGTATAGGCCAGCAGCTACAGCTCTGATTCAGCTCCTAGCCTGGGAATTTCCATATGCCATGGGTAGGGCCTTGAAAGACCAAAAAATAATAACAATAAATAAATAAAAACAATGGTGAAGTAATTAGATCTGATAAAAGTTAGACCAAAAAATTGTATCAAGAAAACCACTTATCATTTACAATATGCTAAATGTATATGGTGAAATATTAGCTAATAATCAGTAAATTATCTTAAAAGTAAGTATCAAGAACATGAAAACACCTCAAGTTTTCAGCAAATGATAATAGTGTATCTTACAAAACTCCAAATGCTGAGACGGCTTTGTCGAGTTTTCTCACTTAAAAATAAAAGACAGGCATTCCCATTGCGGCTCAGCAGAAACAAATCTGACTAGCATCCATGAGGACTCAGTTTCGATCCCTGGTCTTGTTCAGTGGGTTAAGGATCCTGCTTTGCTGTGAGCTGTGGTGTAGGTTACAGTAGAGGCTCTGATCTGGCTTTGCTGTGGCTGTGGTGTAGGCCAGTGGCTACAGCTCCATTTCAGCCCCTAGCTTGGGAACCTCCATGTGCTGCAGGTGCGGCCCTAAAAAGACAAAAAAAAAAAAAAAAGAAAGAAAGAATGACTGAGATTATACACACATGAAAGATGGTACAACGGCAAAGTAAAATGCATTTCTTTGTCAGCAAATATTACTGGAAAACATGGTAAACATTGCTGAAAAATTAAAAAAACAATGTTAGAAAAAATAAGTCATGTGGGAAAACTGTTACACAGTTGGATGAAAATACAGATGTTGCTAATGCATCAAGCTTATAATATTTGGTATACTATAGACTCCCTTTCAATATTGAAAAGCTACTTTTTGTGAGCCAATACCAGAAAGAAATACTAGAAAAGATGCTATCTCAATACTAAATTATTTCTTAGATAAAAGACAATCTTTTATAGGAAAAAAAAGTGTAAACAACCATTGATAGAACAGCTGCTCTGGTTGAAACAAAGAATTCCAGAGTGAATAAACGAGGTAGCACCACCAGTGAATTTCTCCTCTGCATTATTCATAAGCAAGCAAATGCAACAAAATGTACAATGTGCTACAGGACGTCATGGATCTGGCAAATTTTATACAAATGGCATCTGTAAAGTACAGTAGGATCATTACAACATTTGCAGTGAGATGGGAAACGATCATGAGACTCTTTCGTACCAGAGGTACACTAGTTATCTTGGGTAAGTTACATTACTAGCTGTCAACATTTAGTATTCCAAAGTTATTAACCTTGCTTGTGATGACAAGTGGCTATATGGATAGTCATCCTAGTTGATGTTTAAACACACACACACGCACACACACACACACGTGCACACTTCAACACAAAGGTGACATTGTAATGATGGATAAAACCATTTATACTAAGAAACATGCTGCAGAGGTGATATTTTGAAGACAGTTGTTTAAAACCATCTGCATTCCAATCATATTAGCTGTTCAATTATGGAATCTCTGTGCTATAGGTTCTTTATCTGAGAGGGAGATAATAGAATCTCCTTCACAGGATTGTGGTTATGATCTGATGAAATAATCATAAGAAGAGTTTAGCTCAGTGCCTAATAAACAGCAATCATTCATTCAGTATATGTCAGCTGCTATCAATGTCACCATTGCCACCATGGCCATCACAGGTTTTACAAGACTGGTTACCTTGCTGTGTACAACCTGCCCAGGTTGAACAATGTTCCCCAAATCTCCCTTCCTCTGGGAGGTTAGGTGTCTGGTTATGACAGGCCACAGAGGAGAGGTTCTTAGCACTTCTAGAGTTTAGAAGGGAGGCATAAGCCACCTTGAAGCACCTACACACGTTGCTGATCTGCTGAATCACCCCATTGGTATAAAGGAGCCCTGGGCCAGGTGTGCATCTCAGCAACATGAAGAAGGGCCCTAGCTCCCTCCAGATATCTTTGTCACTAAGATCACAGGGAGCAAGAATGAGGATGAGTTTCTGCCTCTTCTTATAGGATTTCAGCTTGTACTCATGGGATTCCAGCCTCTTCATGCTCCTCCTTTCCAACCATCTGCCCTGAACTTCCTACTCCAGCACCAGACATGGAGACAGAACCCAAAGGACCACTGAACCAAACCTCATCACTGTGTAAGCCAATTCCATATACAAACATCTGTACACACACACACACACACACACACACACACACACACCAGTCAAATGACCCCCAAAAGAATTTTAAAGGATTGCTCCAATACTTTGAACTAAACTGGCCAAAACAATCAATCACAGGTTTTTCAGGAGCCCAGATGCAGCAACCTCTCTAATTGGAGGCAGCCAAGAGTGTGTGAACTATACGAATGGAAGGGTTGGAGGTATAGTTAGATGTTAGGGGTTAGGACTGAATGGTAGCAATTAGACGTTGATCCCAAAAGTCAACCAAAAAGAAAAGGACTCACTAGGCCTGAAGAAAGCATAAACACTTTCCGTCACACACCAAATACCCTTCCTCCTTGCTGCAGCCTCATGACTGATCTGGCCCTTAATTTTATTCATTTTTCACAAAAGAAGGTAGAGGAACTTTACAGCTTTACCCACTGCCAAAAAATCAAAACGAACCTTTCTACTTGTTTTATTTTTTAATTGCAAAGAGAATATACAGAAAACATTCAGCCTTATTGTTAACTATTATTGAATATGGTCTCACCCTTTCCTGATCATTGTTCAACTAGTCTATGGTATCTGCATGGCTCCCAGAAACAACCACAAATCCATTCCACCATCAGCTTTCAGAATATTTTTCCACTGTCCAAAGTCATGGGCTCCAGGGAAAGACACTGTCGGGATTGTTTCCTGTTGAATCCAGCTGCACCTCTACCTCTCCTCTTTTCCACATTTCTCTACATTAACCATTTCTTCCTCTTACATTATTTCTCCTTGTTTCCCAGCATGCTTCATAATCAGCACTAGGCACATTCCTTGTAGATAATAGCAACTTGTAGGGACTATCTGATTTACAATGGATGGATAGATAAATAGATGGATGGATAGATAAATAGATGGATACAGATATAGACAGATGGATAATGGATAGACATATAGATGGATAAGGAGACTTTTGAGACTTCTGAGGTGCACTTTCATGTGTGGAAGATTTCTGATGACCATAAGGAAAATTTAAAAAGAAGAGGGCCATAGACCTTTTATCAAGGAAATATGCTACAAATTACTAACTCAGAATGGAGGAAATGAATGCTATGTTCCATACAGAGATCACAAAATCGTCACAAGATGAAGATTTAGTAGTTTACTCATGGCTTTTAACTAGAGCAATTTAAACAAGGAACAACTCTGCTTCATTACAGTTAAGAACAGGAAAGCCATGGCCAGTATTCCTGCAGGCTCTTCCTCCCTCCTCCCCTACCTTTAGGACTCTCCTATTGCCTATAATTCATTTCCAAGACTTCGATAGCATCCACCTAATGGTCTTCTCCACAGTATTACCATTAGAGCTTATTCAAAAAGTAAGATTGGCAGAAATACTCCAAGGAAGGGAACTTTCTCTCTAGTATCATAAGCATTCTTGGAACAGATATGCAATGTCTAGCAAACAATTAAAGCCCCTAAAACAGACTGTGCTGCTATTCATCCTTATTAAGTGATGGGAAAATACAGGTTGAATTACCTTCCAGCAAATTAGATGGGAAAGCAGAGAACATAATCATATAATAAAAGACCTCATTAACTCCTCCCATTTTTCAAAATACACCACCAATTGTCATTCTAGCTTCCAGAATAGACTAATACTCCAGAGCCAAAGCAGAGGGTGATTACAGAATTGGAAGCAGGATTTTCTCTTTAAATCAACCCCATATGCTTCAACAAAAGCCCATGTGAGAATATCTAGAGTAAGTTGCAAGCAGTGGTCATCACTCTTGGATTGTATATATTATAAAATATTCCAGAATCTTACAAGGTGTCACTTCACATCAGGAGAGTTTCCTGTATTTTCTTACACTGGGTGAATTTCAAAGACAGTCTATGCGAGTCAAAGAAAAAAACATAATTTTCTACTTAAAATGCTTGAAAAACTTGACTGTAATATATCAATTTCATTGTTGATTAAAATATATCACAATAAAGTAAAACATAATTTATTGGCCTTTTAAAGTTCAATAATTTATTTTGCACCATCTTTGCCAGTGAGATGTGATTTATTTGTATAGTCCAATTTTAAGGTCACCGTCTACTCTTGAGAAGTACCTTTTAAAACCTTTTTATTTAAATCTTAATGATTCTATTGATATTTATATTTTATAAGAGAAAATGGTCAAAAGGCTAGATGAGACATGGCTTTTGAGAAAGACCTCCCATAATTTATTAATTCTGAGGTTATTTTGTTTTCTTTCTTTGACTCTCATAGCTATTCGTTTATTGGGAGCTGTGGAATAAACACTTCCTTTCTCCACAGTTCCTCCATTATTTCTCAGTCATCTCAGGGTTTAGCCACTCAAGTTATCATTGCTGCAATTATTCCAGCATCCTGTTCTATAGCTCAGTTCTGTTCAGGAATTATGCAGCAAATGATAAAGCAAAGAGCACATTAACAGAATGGTTTGCTGGCCTCCAGAAACCAGTGGAGCTGAATACTCAGCTTCACTTCAGTCGATGCCACTCTCAGATGAATTTTTTGGCTCATCTCCTAACCTTGAAAGCTGTTAAATGTTAGGGATGGATAAGAAATAAATCCATTAGAATCAATCACCAATCAATCAATCAAATAAAATCCATTAGAAAGTCAATTAATATTTATCATTTAAAATTTAAACAGAAATAATGAAGTACAAATGGGGTCAGTTAATACATGGAATGAGAAAAGAAGCTACAAGGGACCTCTAGGGGGTTTCAAGATGCATTTTCCACTTTTATGAAGTGGTGCCAAGAACTACACAAATGGCAAAGCTGGTTTCCTTCATCAGTCTGAGTGGAATAGGATATAAAATGGGAAGTTACTGCTTCATTGTTTTAGCCAAAAGATTTAGATTAAAACAACAATTGGGGGAGTTCCCATTATGGTTCAGTGGTAACAAGCCCAACTAGTATCCAAGAGGATGCAGGTTCAATCCCTGGCCTTATTCAGTGGGTTAAGGATACAGCGTTGCTGTGAGCTATGGTGTAGGTTGCAGACCCGGCTTAGATATGGCATTGCTGTGGCTGTGGCTGTGGTGTAGTCCAGCAGCTGCAGCTCTGATTCAACTCCTAGCCCAGGAACTTCCATATGCCACAGGTGTGGCCCTAAAAAAGAAAAAAATAATGGTAGCACTTTCACACCCAAAAATGAAGAGCTAGACCATCAAGATAAGACTTGCAAGTGAGGGGGCAGGAACCAGCCACGCACCTGTGACCACTCACTCCCCACCAATAAAAGAAGACTAGAAAAAGCCTTTATTACGATTCATCAGTGTGCAGTTAAGTCCACCCCATATGCCATCAGAACTTCAACAGTGGACCGACATTGACCTTTCCCCTGGACCAAGTGATATTGGTCTGGAGGTGTCTAAGAAGGCCAGCTTGGGGACAGGCAAGACCCCATGGGTTGAGGGAAAACTCAGCAGTAAGCCAGAGGAGATGCATTTTGTAGAATCCAGAGCATTTCTGGTGCGAGATCTCCAGCATCAGGAGGAGTGAGAAGGATATGTCTGAGGAAGCCACAAACGTGCCATGAAAGTATCTAATTACAGCCTTCTCTGTCCCTTCCTCTCATTTCCACCATCAAACGGCCTCCCTCCTGCATATCCCACAGTGTCGGAGAGCACAGGGAATTAGCTGGTGAGAAGATAAATAAGTGAGAGAGAATAGAAGAGAAATTGATCACACCCCATCTCTAACTATTGGCTTTCCATCTGGACCTGGCCCAATCTAGGAGTGGCCTTGGGAAGACAGACAATATAGTCTCCTTTTTTTTTTTTCCTTGCTTTCTTTCTTTTTTTCTTGCTTTTTTTTTTCCCCCTCTGTCTTTTTAGGATCACACCTGCGGTATATGGAGGTTCTCTGACTTGGGGTCCAATTAGAGCTGTAGCTGTCAGCCTATGCAGCAGCCATAGCAACACCAGATGTAAGCTGCATCTATGAACTACACGACAGCTCATGGCAATGCCGGATTCTTAACCCACTATGTGAGGCCAGGGATCAAACCTGCATCCTCATGGATGCCAATCTAACTCGCTTCCACTAAACCACGACGGGAACTCCTAATCTGCTTTTCCAATCCCATAAAAAAGTGAAAAGCCCTTCCCACCAAAGAAAAGATTCAAGAAAGGGCCCAGGGCTAGTTAACGGCAGAGCCCAAAGCAGGTCTCAGGCTGCTTGGTCTGGCCTGGCTCTAGGACTGTGCCCTTGGTGCATAGGTGAGCTCCTGACCCAAGGTGATCTTCAACAGAAAGGTGAGGATTTGTGACCTCCAGGTGAAATAGCCTTAAGCCACTGAGAAACTGTAAATAATATTGCATTTAAATAACATATGCACGTTCTATGAAAAAAAATATACTAAAATATCTAAAAAATGTTCACATGGTAATAATTGCCATTTATTCAGCTCCTACTGTGAAAATAAAATTAACCTCACTTAGATGTAAGTGATAATATGTGACAACTGATTTACACACATTCACTCCTTTGTCCCCCTCCAGCTACATGTGAAAAGCGTTATGAATTAGCCTTATTTTAAAGGTGAGGAAAAATAGTATTCAAAGAAATTAAGCCACTTTTCCAAGGTTACTCAACAGGCATGAGGCTTCAGGAGAATTCAACTCAGGATGAATCTCCAAGGCTACACTCTTTTCAATCCACTCCAGTGAAGAGGGAAAAAAAAGGGAAGGAAAGAGGGAAATGTGAAAATTAATGATCAGAAACCTAATTTAAAATAGAGTTGCGTGGGAGCTCCTGCTGTGGTGCAATGGGATCGTCAGTGGCTTGGAAGTGCTGGGATGCAGTTCGATCCCTGGCGTGGCACAGTGGATCTGGTGCGGCTGTGGTTTAGCTTGTGGCTGCAGCTCGAATCTGATCCCTGGCCCAGGAGCTCCATTTGCTGTGGGAAGGACTTAATTAATTAATTAATATAAACAGAGGTGAGTGGCCACAAGGGAGAGCTCTTAGCCCTTACCAATTGTCATCAATTGCACAGCTAAGAGGAAGACACATACTTTTGCATATCCAGCTGGAAAAAGTTACTGCTTTACTACCCAGCAGTAGGAAGGAAGAATTTCTCCTGGCTTAGCAACAGCCCAGCCAAGGAAAGACCATTACAACTCAGCCAATGAAAAGCTACTACACTTGAAACTCCTAGTTTCCTCCAGTGGGCTCTTTATTTATAACAGCCCCTCCTAACTTCCTCTTCTCCTCTATAAAAGAACATTCTTTCCTCTGTTTACTGAACATGCCTGTGGTTCACTATAAATTGCAGGTCCCAAAGTGCAGTTCTTTGCTCTTCCTGAATAAACCTGTTTTGCTGGCTGTTTTTATGTTTTACGTCAACAGAAGGAAGGAAGAGGGGATGAAGGAAAGAAAGCGGGGAGAGAGAAAGTGAGGGCAGAAAGAGGGAAGAAAGGAAGAAAAAGAAAGAGGGAAGGAAAAGAGAAAGAAGGGAAGGAGGAGAGAAGAGAGAGGTGGCAAAGAAAGAACTGCTCACAGTCATGAAGTTCTCGGGAAGAGGTTCAGCCTGGAGGTTAGGAAACACTTACTGCTCCGAGGACAGGCATTATCATTTTAAACTGTGGATGGTACACAACTCCAGAGTGAAACGTAACTCCCTCTCCTACCTTAGAATTAGGGAAAGGGAAAGATATGAAATAGGAAATTTTAAGAATAATCAAGGTAAGTTTGTATCACTGTTTTCAAGTGGAATTGCCTGGAAAATGGAATTGTACTGTTCATATTAAGGGTGAGTCACAAAATTTCCAGACATCTTCCTTTTCTTGAGCAACACCTTCATTATCTTCAGAGTTTACCAGAAAGCAGGCATTAGTTAAGGCTCCAAATTTTCGAGTCGTTTCAACAAAAACAATAGAAGTGGTCTTGCTTGGGGTCTATATCCCATTCTATTTTGTCCAGATGCAAACAATTCCTTAATTTTCAAACCCTAAAAGACAACAGCATTACATGACTTAGTGCATGAAGTGGCATGCCATTAATGGGTAAATTAAGAAGTATGACCAATTATTTTCTTTTCTGTAACACAAAGAGTTGAAAATGCCTCTGAAATTTAGTATATCCTTAATCAGTCTTTGAGAGCCCTAGTTCAAAACTAACCTGAACAGTCCTTGGTAATGCACCTGTACCCCCACCTAGAGTCACAAACCCCAAACAGCAGGCAAAGCCACCCTGAGGATAAAGAAATCGGTCTAAATTGCTAAGGAGGCACATGACAGCGCAATTTTCATTGTATATGTAAAGGGAAACCATAAAAATCAAATTTTGGAAAGTTGTAAGCAAATGATTAATTCCATAGTCAAAAACATCATTCATTCATAGACAACTGAGTGCATTCTTCAGTCTCCCCTGCATTGTATGGGTTTCCTTTTCCCCGTGTTTACTGTCCAACTAATGAAATGTCCTGCTGTTTGTAAGCTGTCTTACAGTACTGTGACAAGCTCACTATGAATAATTTGAAATCAAGGTCCTGGCATGGTTTGGGGATGCAAAGAGCAAAAAGTGCCCTATGCCACACTCTACCTCTGGCACTCTGCACCATAGCAAAGCACTGGCAACTAACTAGGATATTCTGGAGAAAACACCTGAGATTTTTTTTAAGTTGGGGGAAGTATTATTTGAAAATAAAGAGCAAGATTCCATCATATTTTTCTTTTTTCAAGCCAAATACCACCAAACTGCATTGTGGACAGAGTTACCATGATAAATGGCAACTGCAGTGTGGACAGTTATTACCAAGATGTGCTCTGATTTCATTACAATAACATAACTTGACTAATTTTGATTCAGTAAGCAATTAACCCTTATATTACCCTGCTACAAGCTGCGAAGATGTTTAGCCTAGCAGGAGAAATATATTATTATTAACACAAGGTCAAGATAGCTATTAAAAAGCACAGTCTATCTACATTCCTGAAAGTTAGGCTCTTCAGATTTAATTACATAAGCGGTTTCATTTTAATTTGTATAGAAAAAGATGCCTTTTATTTAAAAAGTGATGATGGCTAATGAAAACACAAGGTTGCTGGATGCCAATACCAGGGGAAGTCTGCCTGTGTAAAAAAGCAAAGAGAATTACCACCTTACACAGACAACTTGGTATCTTTTAATCCGTGAAACTGCACTGGAGTTTTAACTCATGGAATCCTCCTATTTTTTTTATTTCTATCGTTTTCTAACATACATAGTAGTCAGGAAAATACTACTGTCACTAAGACCAAAAGGTATGCAAAGTAGTTGAACTAATATATAAAAATGTGTAACATAAAATATGAAAAAATATATATAATAAAAATATGTACAAATATGTAGAATACAGATGAAGTAATATGTTGTGAGACTTTTTTCTTAAAAGAAAATGCATCTCTAAATTGTTATTTACTGTATTCTATAGTTATAAAACCTATGTATAAAAAACAAAACTAGTACAAAGAAAATAAACTGCCTTAAGCCATCTATAGCACTCCCACCTACAGATAACTTACACACACAGAGTTAAACATTGAATCATATTTCACGTAGTCTAATACAACCTCCTTCACTCATCTAAAATTATGTCTGTTAATTTATGATTATTCTAAAACATAAGCTTAGGAAAACAAGTATGAAATAATAATATGACTTTCTAAGGGCAAGGAATTTAAAGCAAGTGATGAGGAAGAGAAATAGAAGATGCTGATTGCTTTTTTCAACATTTGCACACTTAATTATGTTTATGAATCTCATCCAATTGGCCCAATAAAGCATCAATGGCAAGAATGCAAGTGGAGAAATTCAAGAGGTATTTAGGACTTATAAGTGACTGATTGGGTGTGTGGCTAAAGAAACAGCTCTTTTCTTCTTTCGGTTCAGAACTGAGTTCAGTCTCCACCTAAATATGTGTGACTCTTCTTCTGATGGCAACACATCAGAATCAACAGGAGAGCTCCTAAAACAGGCCATTCCCTGGGCATCATCACAAACCAAATATATCAGAATATCTGTGGTCCCTGATACCACAGATCTTTACAAAAGCTTCCTGGGTTAAGATATAGTGAGGATTACCAAGCAGTAATGAACACAGTGAGGACTGACAGCTACTGGTCTAAGTGATGTTTAAACCATGAAACATAATGAGATCATCAAGAGATTAATTACTGATTATAGTTAAGAAAGAGAAAAGACATTCTAGCATTTAGTGAGGTCAGAGGGAAAAGGAAACAGTCACAGATGCTAAGTAGAAACTGCAAAGATGTTTCAGGAAAACCAGGACAAGATGGAGTCCCAGCTGCCAAATGAAGGCAGTGTTGCAAGTAGGAGGTAGTGGTTACTTCATTCAAATGACAAGGCAGGAATGTAAGGGCTGGGAACTGACCATTAACTTAGCAAAATAGAGGATGCTGATAACCTTGACAAAAGCAGTTTTGGTATTTGAGTCAAGTATGTTTCATACGCAAAAAAAAAAAGGGAGAAAAGGAATATTTGAAAAATCTTTCAAGGATTCTTATTATAAATAGAACAGAGAAATGGTATAAGAACTGAGGAGATGTAGTGTGGGGGAATAGATATTTTAAGGCAAGGCGATAACAAACCTTCATGCTGATAAGATCAATGCAGAAAAAAGGGGGGAAAAGATAATGTAGAAGATAATGTAATGAGGAAGACTGAGGGTCAATGGTCAGAATAATATCCTTGAGTATAGATGGCTTTGTCTGGGTCAGCAACAGCTCAGCTCCTGTCCTGGAGGAAGAACATCAAAGTGCATGGTGTAGATGCACGTAGGTCAGGAAATTGGAGAGGAGAAATGGAGAGATCCCTTTCAGCTGTTTCTGTTTTCTCCAGGAAGAGAGAAACAAGGTCCTCAGTTTATTGTGAGGATGACAGTGGTTCTGACGGAGGTTTGCATAGAGAGAAGATGTGATAAAGACCCCTAACAGAGACCAACATCAAATAACCTCTGTAAATGGACATCCTCCACCAGTACGATCATATTTTGCACACAATAAATGTTTAATTAACATTCAATAAATGAATTTTTTTCTTTGTGAAATGTTGCCCCAGTGTAGGAATGTGGGCTAAAAAAATAAAATAAAATAAAAAATAAAAAAATAAAAAAACCTTGATCATCTAGGGTTTTTCTTAGTAGCCACCAAAATTATCAGAAAGATGCTGATTTAGATCATATTCTCTTGTATTTGAATGGTACAAGATTTTTATGGAGGGGCAATCACAGAACAGTCCCTCCTTCCTTAGAGGTTTGGGGGATTTTCTTTTTTTTTCTTTTTTCTTTTTTTTTTTTTTTGAGAACATTATCCCTAAGTTGTTTAATGACTCTTCTATAAAGCCCCAAGTGAATTTGTTATCTTGGAGACGTCAGAAAAAGCCACTCATATCCCATATTCAAATAAGCAAAGCATTACCTAATCAGTTAAGATCTATATAAATGAATACTTTCCTTTTTTGTTACATTTTCCATGAAACTCAGAACCAAATTTATGCCTCACCTATAACCATTATTAGGCTCATGTGGCCCACAAATTGAGATTCAATTTTCCCCTGAAATCTACTGCCTATTTTAATTTACACTTCTCTAAATTATAATTTTATTCAAATTTGCATTTTGCCATTTTCTTCTAAACCACCATGAATTATTTATGACATAAAATAGTGTATAAATAGAGGTAAATTGGTACCAAAACATATGAAGTTGGAATTACAACCATGATTTGTCTACAAAATATTGATACATTACTATATCTACATAGTTCTTGGATACTTTTATACTTATGATTCCATTCTAATGCTCTTATTAATCCTCTAATTACACAGACTCAAAGCCAATGAACTAAGATTTGGGTTTGAAGTAGTATCTTGCCTAACATTGCAGCTAGTGTGTGTACTGAAATTTTCACTGAATCAAGATATTCAGACCAAATTCTTCACACTGCACTGACTGTCTCTGGATCCCCACAAGCCACAGAGATTAGAAATTCTGTTCTCAAACTACAATTGGAATGTAGTTTTCCCAAAAAAGTTCTCATATTTCAATTTTTTATTTCCAATATAAAGTAATAAATAGGCAGCCATCTTCTGCCAGCAATGACCTATCAGTATAGATTTCCTTCTTTGTATTTCTTTCTTTATATTAATAGTTTTTCTCTACCTACCTAAAATTTTAAACACTTTTATATTTCCAGCATTTGATTTTATTTCTGGTCTTTGCATCAACATTAAACAAATACATCCACAGACATGCTTTTCACATTCCAAAATTATTTGCTTATTTTTACAGAAATATCTCGAGGAAGAAGGCTTAGAAAAGAAAATCTCCCCCAAGTGCAGGTAGATATATAAATACCAATAGAAAATGACAGTGTCCTTTCATTTTGGTTGACATTTAAAGGACTATATTTCTTTCAGTGACCCCCTAAAGGCTTCCAACCCACAGTTTCACCGACCTCCATCAAAAGATGTTATCATGTTGTGTCGACTGACAAAAATAGCACTATCACATATAAAATCAGGCTGCACAAACTCAGCCTCAAAGGCACAATAAATCCAGACCATTTTTAATATTTAAAATTCTAAACAATATTTTCACCTTAGGCTTTAAGCATATATTTTTATGGTTACTAGTTTAGCCCTTCTTTTTATAGCTGGCACAAACAGGGCTGTCTTTGTAAATTCCCAAAGGGACAATTAAGACAGTGGTGTAAAATTGCACCATGGTTGTTAATTCTTAATGTCTGCAGAAAAAGCGCTGGCTTCAGGGTGAGCTCTTAGATTTGGCCATGTAAAATGATAAAGGAAAGGAGTGGGAAATGGGGGACAGAGGAGACAAAAAGAAAACAAAGCAAACGCAAAAATCGGTATCAGAAATTTCGAGCCAGAAGGAGGTCAAATTTCGTCATTAGACAGTTGAATAAATTGAGGTGAGACAGTTTCCAAGATTGATCCAAAGTCACAAGGCTAATTGGTGTTACCACCAGGCTTGTTCTGTAATTTACAGGCTAACAATCTTATATCACACTGTCATGAAAGAAAGAGTTAATTCACTGAAGAGATTAAAAATGAAGATTCGAGTGCTACCATCATTATGATAATTGAAGTTTCATGGTGTAATTAACATTTTATCCAAAATGCTGTTGTTGAGTGATAAGTCATTATAAGACTGCATTAAACCGACTAGATTTTTAAGTGAAGAGAAATTTTATTCCCAATGAGAAAGTTCATAATAATGGGAAACAGTTGAGAACTTTCAGCCTAAATATCTCCAAGTAAAGCAAAGATAAAATCTAAAATGACAAATACCAGCCAAGGAAATATCAAGGTCATCAGAAACACAAAATAAGAAAGTAATTCCTAAGGTAGGAAAAATTATAAGAAAAGAACATTATAATTAAGATCCTCTGCCATGTGTCACATCTTAATTCCAGCATCCTTTTCTTGTTTAGTTCCTTCTGATACTCATTTTTCTGTCTTCCATACTATGAATGTTAGTTTGTGCATCAAATTCTCATCATGTCTAACAAAAAAAGTCATACAGAAAGGAAAGGAGAAGTGCCCCCTTCTTCTTGCAAAAAAAAATATTTTCTAAAAAATGAAACAAACCCCATGTGTCAATATCATAATGGAATGACATATAATGTTTATGTAAATTCTCAAAAGGTTGAAGTACAAGAAATCTTTAGTCACAAGAGGTTTTCTTTAAGCTTATTCCGTTCCAAATATGGATGACAATAAAAGCTCAAAAAATGAAAATTAAGTGAGAAGTGAACAGAACTGCATTGTGAAAACATTATTACCCACGAAAATGAAATTTTGCAACGAAAATCCAATATTGCACTGACTTTAATAAAGCCAGCAATCAGCTCAACTTAACAATAAAGAATCTCATAAAATGATGAAATGACAATAGACAATAGTTTTGAGCTACTTATCTGCAATAAAAACTTTCAGGAAGCTAAGATACGTATATTCCTTGAGATTATTAATAATACCAGTAAAAGTCTTTAGTTTATTTTAGCATGTAGATCCCCCTTCTAAAAAAATGTAAAGGACTTCACATAGGCATGGTTGCATTTGTATAACAATTACTGAGTGCTTACTGAATACACAATGATAAGGATATAATGATACATTTGGTTCCTGCCATGAAATCTTTGGCATAGAAAAAGCACTTAAAAATGGTACCTATTATTATACTTTCTCATCACCTTTACTGGATCTAGCAGGATTTCCTATTCATTAGAACAATGAGAACAAACGAAATTATACATCATTGTACATGACATGAGTTCTCTCTTATGGAAACTAGATAATATGACATTATCCTAATAGGCTGATTCTCAAAGTAACCCAGGAAGATAATCCTATGCTTTCTTTAAACAGAAGGATCATATTAACTTTACCTTAACTTCAGAGTCCTGAAGAATATAGTGATAAATAGCTATTTGTGCTCAGTAAAAAATTACACACTAAACTGAATGTACTTTGCCCTTTTTATACTATTCCTTCCTTGGGGACAATCTCGTTTACTTCCGCAGTTTTTTGTTTGTTTGTTTGTTGGCTGCATCTGAGGACATGGGTCAGGGATCAAACCCATGCTGCAGCAGTCACCCAAGCCGCTGCAGTGACAACACCAGATCCTTAACCCACTGAGCCACAAGGGAATTCCATACTTCCAGCTAGCTAGCTATATGCAGATGATGCTCACATGACTTTGACCCTGAGCTTCACCAGATTCCAAGGGACCAGTCACAACTGGTGTATAAACATCAGTGCACCCACAGGCACCTCCAGTTTTATGTGTTTAAAACACAGCTCTCACCATGTGCCCCTTACACCTGCTTTTTCTCCTGCAGGCACTTCCTATCACAGCATAGCTGCCTAATCTGCCAATCAAGCTTGAAAACGCCCTCATCTCTGACTTCATTCTCTACCTCAAACCTATAATAAATCAGCAAGTCCTAAAAGCTTTTCCTGCTAAATATTTCTTAAAGGCATTCCTTCTGCTGCCTCCTCAGCATCGGCTTCCTGGGCAGCCCGTTCATCCTCACCAGCGCTCCTGCTTCCCTCCAAAGAGCATCCACAGTGTCTCCACCTGGTCCTCCCTCAGTTCTGGGCCTGCTTCTCTGCTGTAAACCTCCCTCCCACAAGGGGGCCAGAGTCAGCTCCCTTGGCATGGCACATGCTTTTCACCACTAGCCTCATCCTATTTTATTAACTTTATCTCTTGTCACTCCCGGTGACAATATCCTTCACAGAATTATTTTTTTACCCTGTTCATGCTCCTTTTTATCTACCAATGTCTTCCTTATAATCAACCTGTGTTCAGCATTTGGACTCAGCTCTTTAAAAAAGCCTCTTCTGGGAGTTCCCTTCGTGGTGCAGAGGTTAACGAATCCGACTAGGAACCATGAGGTTGCAGGTTCGGTCCCTGCCCTTGCTCAGTGGGTTAACGATCCGGCATTGCTGTGAGCTGTGGTGTAGGTTGCAGACGCGGCTTGGATCCCGCGTTGCTGTGGCTCTGGCGTAGGCTGGTGGCTACAGCTCCGATTGGACCCCTAGCCTGGGAACCTCCATATGCCACAGTAGCGGCCCAAAGAAATAGAGAAAGACAAAAAAAAAAAAAAAGCCTCTTCTGGGGAGAGAAAAATGGTGGTGAAGTAGTAGGACGTGAGGCTCATCTACTCCCACAAATAGATTGAAAATCCACCTATATGTGAGACCATTTCCCACAGAAAAGTTGCTGAATGCTGACAAATATCCCTCCCCTGAAACCACAGACACACAGATGCCTGAGCAAAGACAGAGGACCATATTGTCACTTCAGATTCAAATGAATCGAAGATCTTATTTGTTAACAGGTTTTACTTTGTAATTTCAAAGATACAGATAATCAATAGAAGGGAATAAGTTAGCTTTAAAGGTTAATCTCAGGTCCTTCCTGCCACTGACAAGTGTTCCAGGGCCCAAAGTAAGCAAGGTACTTCAAAGTTATTTCCTCACCATGGGGTTGTTTAGGTTATGAAAAATACACCTTTTAAATCCAAATTATATGACATTATTTCAGGAAACATATTTACCATAGGCAGTCTTTAGAGACATCCTGTTAAGAACATTTTTTTTATTACTCAATGAATTTATTACATTTATAGTTGTACAATGATCATCACAATCCAATTTTATAGGATTTCCATCCCACAACCCAAGCACATCTCCCCACCCCCAAATTGTCTCCTTTGGAAACCATAAGTTTTTTCAAAGTTTGTGGATTAGTATCTGTTCTGCAAAGAAGTTCATTCTGTCCTTTTTTCAGATTCCACATGTCGCTTATAGCATTTGATATTTGTGTCTCATTGTTTGACTGACTTCACTTAACATGATAATTTCTAGGTCCATCCATATTGCTAAAAATGCCAGTATTCCATTCCTTTTAATGGCTAATATTCCCTTGTGTCTATGTACCACATCTTCTTGATCCACTCCTCTGTCAATGGACATTTAGGTTTTTTCTATGTCTTGGCTATTGCAAATAGTGCTGCAATGAACACTGGAGTAGATGTGACTTTTTGAGTCATGGTTTTCTCTGGATAGATGCCAAGGAGTGGGGTTGCTGGATCAAATGGTAGTTCTATTTTTAGTTTTCTGAGGCATCTCCATCCTGTTTTCCACAGTGGTTGTACCAATGTACATTCCCACCAACAGTGTAGTAGGGTTCCCTTTTCTCCACACCCTCTGTAGCACTTATTGTTTTTAGACTTTTTGATGATGGCCATTCTGGCCAGTGTAAGGTGGTACCTCATAGTGGTTTTGATTTGCATTTCTCTAATAATGAGCGATGTTGAACATCTTTTCATGTGTTTTTTGGTCATCCATATGTATTCTTTGCAGAATTTTCTGCTTAGACCTTCTGCCGATTTTTTGATGGGGTTATTTGTTTTTTTGGTGTTGAGCAGTAGGAGGTGTTTATAAATTTTGGAGATAAATCCCTTGTCAGTTGATTCCCTTGCAAAGATTTTCTTCCATGCTGTGGGTTGCCTTTTCGTTTTGTTTAGGGTTTCCTTTGCTGTGCAGAAAGTAGGTTTCACTAGGTCCTATTTGTTTATTTTTGTTTTTACTGTCATTATTCTAAGAGGTGGATCTGAGAAGATGTTGCTGTCATTTACATCGGGGAGTGTTTGGCCTATGTTTTCCTCTAAGAGTTTTATAGTATCTGGTCTTATATCTAAGTCTTTAATCCATTTTGAGTTTATTTTTATGTATGGTGTTAGGGAGTGTTCTAATTTCATTCTTTTACATATAGCCATCCAGTTTTCCGAGCACCATTTATTGAACAGGCTGTCTTTTCTCTATTGTATATTCTTGCCTCCTTTGTCATAGATTAGTTGGCTGTAGGTGTGTGGGTTTAATTCTGGGCTTTCTATCCTGTTCCACTGATCTATATTTCTGTCTTTGTGCCAGTACCATAGGGTTTTGATGATTGTTGCTTTGTAGTATAGTCTGAAGTCAGGGCGCCTGATTCCTCCAGCTCCATTTTTCTTTTTCAGGATGTCGTTGGCCATTCTGGGTCTTTTGTGTTTCCAAACAAACTTTAAAATATTTTATTTGAGTTCTGTGAAAAATGTCCTTGGTAATTTGATAGGGATTGCATTGAATCTGTAGATTGTCTTGGGTAGTATAGCCATTTTGATAATACTGACTCTTCCAATCCAAGAACATGGTATGTCTTTCCATCTATCTGTGTCATCTTTGATTTCTTTCATGCAACTATATGACAATAAAATCGAAAACCTAGAAGAAATGGACAAATTCTTAGAAAAGTACAATCTTCCAAGACTAAACTAAGATGAAATAGAAAAGATGAACGGACCATCACAAGTACTGAAATTGAAACTGTGATTAAAAAACTTCCAACAAACAAAAGTCCAGGACCAGATGGCTTCACAGGCAAATTCTATCAAACATTTAGAGAAGAACTAACACCTATCCTTTTGAAACTATTCCAAAAAATTGCAGAGGAAGGGATACTCCCAAACTCATTCTATGAGGCCACCATCACCCTGATACCAAAACCAGACAAAGATACCACAAAGAAAGAACACCACAGGCCAATTTCACTGATGAACATAGACGCAAAAATCCTCAACAAAATACTAAAGCAGTTCGATAAAAGGATTGTACATCATGATCAAGTGGGATTTATCCCTGGGATGCAAGTGTTCTTCAATATCTGTAAATCAATCAGTGTGATACACCATGTTAACAAACTGAAGAATAAAAATCATATGATCCTTTCAATAAACTCAGAAAAAGCCTTTAACAAAATCCAACACCCATTTCTGATAAAAACTCTTCAGAAAATGGGCATAGAGGGAAACTACCTCAACATAATAAAGGCCACATATGACAAACCCACAGCCAACATCATTCTCAATGGTGAAAAGCTGACAGAATTCCCGATGAGACATCCTGTTAAGAACATTGCACAGATAAGGGTATTCTACCAAATATCCCTGATCTATTTACCAGGGGGACCAGTTATCACACTGACAAAGTCATCTGTCTTTTTTCTTCTCCCACCACCCTGCCCAGGAGTGTATACCAACATCTACCCCCACTGTAGAAAAAGTATGAATAAAAATAGTAGTCTAGATGATTTAAGTCTTTCCTCTCCACCTCCCCATTATGTTCCAAAAGGAATGCCTGACACTTTGTCAGTTGTTTTGATGTGGCTATATGCACAGAGGTGTTGACACTGCAAGAGTGGCTATCTTTGCACAATCTATGTTTTTAATGTAAACCCTTTGGCTTCAAAAAAAAAAAAAAAGCTTACTACCTTTTAAAGCCAATCTACCATCGCATGTCAACCCATCCCATGTCAACCCAATCTACCTCTGTGGTTATATTTCTGGGTGGGATAAGGCTTAGAAAGAAGGAAGAATTAAGCCTGAAATGGTCTGAGATGTCTGTCGTACCCACTGACAATTTTTTAACAGTCACCAATATAATTATCAAAAGAGCAAGGTCAAATTGCTTTTTTTTTACTGGAACACAGCATTTCTACATCACTATCTTTAAAATCCTGAATTGAAATTTTCTGATAAAATGTGTATTCACAATTAACTTATAAGTTTCTGCATCTCAGATGGTTCCAAAAATCCTAAACTTCTTCAATGATATTTCTCTCTAACCCCTTTCCTCAAATGAAATAGAACTTTCCTCTGTTAGCAAAGTTTCCCTGCTGCTCTAATAAAAGCTATTCATATGTTCACACCTCACAGCCCTCAAGTTCCAAGGGTGATATTAGGTTCTTGCCCACTCCATAATGCTAGAGACATTCATTTTTGCAAGAAACACTGTTCTTTTAGATCTCAGACTTCTCAATTACAACATCTTACGCCCCTTCAGTTTACTATAAAAAATCCACTGAACCTTTAGTCACTCTCTCTTTTCACTGTAATAAATTACTTAAACATAAAATTATTCAAAATTTCTTCTTTGTCATTTTTGACAAAATACATTCTTCTTGAACTTTCTCCATTTTATTAAATTAAAATTCTGTTGTCATAGACATGTTTAGAATGTCCTCTTCTAATATTTGTAATTTCTGTAGGATCTGTACTGGTATTCCTTTTAAGCCTCCAATATTCACCATTCGTTAACATCGACTTTTTTTTATTAGTCTTACTATGGCTTAATCAATTTTACTAGTCTATTTAAAAACCCAAATTTTGTCCTTGTTGGTTTTGGCTACTGAAATTTTGTTCTCTATTTCACTAAATGCTTATCTTATTTATATAATTTTCTTCTGCAAGATTTCTTTGGATTTAATTTGTTTTTCCTTGTCTAAGTTCTTGGGATAGATATGTAGTTCACTGATTTTTCAATTTTTCTTTTATTCAAATTAATTAAGGAAATAAATCCCCCACCAAGTGTAGCTTTAGCTACATAAGTTTTGATGTATAATAATTTTTATAATCCCTTAGTTCTAAATGTTTTCTTTCATTGCACTTTTCTTGGGTCATTTAGGGGTAAAATGTCTAATTTAGAAATATTTACTAGTAAACATTTGTTTTCATGTCTCTTTTATTTGGTTGTAGTCAACAAACATACTGCACAAAGTTTTAATTGTTTAAAATCTGTTAACTTTCTTTATGGCTCTAAATATGGTTGATTAATTAAATAATCAATAAGTATCCGAAAGGAACATGCATTCTAATTGTTGGGTGAAGTGTCTTATATATGACAATCAAGTTGTTAATCAAGACATTGAGCTATTTTATATCCCTTCTAACATTTTATTTGTTTGTATTATCATTTTCCGAAACAAATGTAGGTGCATATTTTTTCTTCTCTTTTGGTCAATTTGAATATTTTTATAATTTTCCTTATATATTCATCTTCTTTGAGTGCTATGATTAGATTCATTTTAATTAAAAATGGTTCAATCTTTGTGGTTCTTTTACCCTTTAAATATGATGAACTGTTCACCTTATCTCTATGCTTGTTATTAATACAAGCATAACCACAATGCTATCTTTTATGTAGTTTCCCTGTATATGCTTTTCTATCTTTTCATTTTTAACTTTGCTGGTTTTTTATATTTAAGATCTATCTCCAGTAAACAGCGTATGGTTGGATTTGCTTTTTTCCAGTGTAACAGTTTTTGAAAAATTCTATATGTAAAGTAATCCATCATACACCTGGGTTTAAATCTGCATTTGTAAGAATTGTTTTCTACTTGTATCAGTTCCTTTCCCAGTTAGCAGTTGTACTGTTTGGAATATATGTCTTCCTTGGTCAATGTTCCAGGGGGAAAACTGGGCATGGAGAATTGTAAACTGACTCAAATTCTTTCACCTGGAAGGTGACATGTCACTTCTCACTACATATCACTGGGCAAAGATGTTATGTGGCCACAGTGAAACTGATGGAAGCCAACCAAGTACTTTTCTGTTTTCCCAGAAGGAGAGATGAAGTGGATACATCAGAGAACACTAGCAATGTCTCACAAACTCTACATAAATTTTTTAAACATCCATATGTTAGAGAGAACAATCAGCAATATTAAAAGTCAAGTGACAACTGGGGAGAAACCATTTCTAACATGTATTATTAAAAAAAGATTACAATCCAGAATACACTATACTTCTTTATGTATAGCAGATTCAATTACTTAAATAGATAATAATTTTTCAGACCTTCTTCTTGTGTCCATTTTGGTGAGTTAAATTTTTAACTTTCTCCATTTTATCTAAAATTAGAAATTTGTTGTCATAGATTTAAGATATTTGAGTACTAAAAGCATTTATTCCTCCATACCTTTGCTCTGAAAGTAACAAGTACTCCAGAAAAATGAGAAGTAAATTGATCTCATAAAACAATATGAATCAATGAATTTAAATAGTAATTTAGTCCCAATACACTACTTGTATTATAATACATTAATTTCACTCTTTGTAGGTAAAGATTTGAGAAAACAGGAATTTTGATATACTTTATGAGAAAGTATAAATGTAAAATTTAAAATGCATGCATGCTATCACCCAGGAATTCTGTTCCTATATATGAGAAAATAAGAGTACACAAAAAGGAATGTATCATGAAGCAAATCCATACAAACTAAACTGAAAACCCCTCAGTGACATATTGCTAGGTTAAAAAGAAGTTGCATATCAATATTTAGAGAGGTCTCTTTATGTTAAAATTATGCAAAAAGATAAAACAAAAGCATAGGAACTGCCCTATATACATATATGTGTAATATAAGTGTATATAAGATGCTATCATAGGACAAATGATAGAGTATTACCAGTGTGATGAATAGGATTGGATGAGGGTTAGGAGGAGTTTTGATTTTATCACTATTGTTTCAATATTTCACAATAATTGAACAGTTTTTGTATTTGTATAATAATATGCTAAATAACATAATAAACTCAATAAGATACATTCTTAAAGAAAACCAGATTGTTTTCGTGTTTATAGAATTATTTATACTCCAAGTATTTTCAAGTGATTTTTCATGGTCTATCAAGTAATAAATGCTCATAACAATAAATCAGGTGGTAGAGAAGGATTCATGATGAAAAGTAGTATTCCTTTTCCCCATCTTTTCCCAGAGCTCACCATCCCAACACTAGTCAGAGACAAACACTTAACTCTTTCTGGTTTAAATCTTCTAATAGTTTTGAAGGAATATATTTATATCTTCATTTGAAAATGTTAACAAAAAAATTTGATCACCTAATATAAAGGTAAAATATGGTTCATTATACTGACTCAGATAACCCTTTTTTATAAAATAAAAAGTTATAGTTATGTAAAATTTCTATTAATTACCTTAGTATCTTTGAATAATATACTTAACTATTTCCCATTCCATCAATTTTTTAAAATAAAAGTGTTTTTCCATTCTTCAAAAGTCATTTTCCTCTGACCAAAAACTTGTCTATTAGCTTAATTTTATTTTTTTTTTAATTTTTATTAAAGTAGAGTTGATTTACAGTGTTCCTTCAACTTCTGCTGTACAGTAAAGCGACCTAGTCATACATATACACTTTTTTTATACTATCTTCAATCATGTTCTAACCCAAGAGACTGGACGTAGTTCCTTGTGCTGCACAGTAGGACCCCATTGCTCATCCATTCCATATGTAATACTTTGCATCTACCAATGTCAAACTCCCGATCTATTCCACTCCCTCTCCCATCCCACCCTCTGGTGACCACAAGTCTACTCCAAAAATTTTTGACAGTATCAGTCAACTTTCACTCTAAGTTGAGAACAGTAGCACCCTCACCATATTTTCAACTATCCAATCACTTCCTCCTCACATCTGCTCTCTGCTCAACTGGACTTGCAGACTTCTGAAGTTGAAAACATGGACATTTTGTTCTTTAATCACAATCAAGTTTTCTGTGCTTTCTTTATGGGTTGATTTCCAAAAGTTGAAAGGCCAATGGACAGAAATATATTATTATGACTATCAGTTCTCTGTTTGGGTCACTAAGTGTGTGAGGATTGCATTCCTTTTTCTACATCCCAATGTCATGACCCTAGGACACCTGAAATACAAAATTCCTAGTAAAAATGTCAAATAAATTACCTTTCTATGCTGTATCGGAGAATTTTTATTGTGACACATTTTAGTTTGCTTTGTATTTGGATTACAGCTTTAGGTTTGCATTTTTTTTCCTGGAGTTTTGTGTTGCTTTAATTTTTTTGACCCTCAATCATATCATTTATATCATTTATTATGCGGAATTCTCTCTCCTTTCTCTTTGGAGGCCTCTGTCTTTATGCTCCATTCTGAATTCTGGTACTGCCATGACCTATCATTCTAGAAATTCCCTCACTCACTTATCTGGCATGAATCCATTCTTTCCTGGATCCCACACTCACATCTTGATTTATTTCTCATTTTTTTCTCTGGACTACTTAATTAACTTTCTAAGCAAAGGCATGGGGGGGAAGTGTTTTGATCACTCAAATATCTGAAATTATGTTTTCTCTGGCCTCACACTTGATTGATAATTTAGCTTTGTTTGGAATCTGGGTTCCATATAATTTCTCCTCAGAATTTTTAAGGTATTTCTCTATTATCTTCTAGCACTGAATTTTGGAGATAAAAGTCTGCTGTCCATCTGATTCTAATTTCTCTATATAATCCAGTTGGTTTTGTTTTCTTTTGCTTTCTAAGATTTTAGAAACTTCTTTCTATGTTTGTTTGTTTTACTTTTAACATTTAAATTTATTTACTTGGTTAAATGTTATTTTATTTTTAGTTTTTGTATTAAAGTATAGTTGATTTACAACATTCTATCAATCTCTGCTGTACAGCAAAGTGACCCAGTCATTTATGCATATACATACATATATATACTCTGTTTTTCATAATATCTTCCATCAAGTACAAAATCCTTTTTATCCTATTTATTCTGAGAACCTTGAGGACATGCTTGGTCTAGGCTTACATTGACTTTCTTCATTCTTTAGGCTCTCTCGGTATGAAGATTTGGGTCTGTCTCCAGCACAAAGAAATTGTTATTATTATTATTATTATTATTATTATTATTATTATTATTAAGCATTGTTCTTTTCCGCATTCTCACTCCTCTCATTTTGGAATTCTTGCAGTCAGAAGTGCTGCATTTCCTAATCATCAGTGTCTCTGAGGAGAGATCATCTAAATGACCCTGCAGACCTACTTCCTCTTCCTTGATAGCTTAGCAAAGAACAGGCTCAGGATGTCAGCGCAACAGAAAAACAGGATGACAGCAGGCAATGGGATTCTAAGGACTCTCTTTCCTAGCAAGACTCACTATGTGACCAAAGACAATCTTCTGTTACAAAGTCACACAATGGAAAGAGTTTTTATCATGAATGGGTATTGGACTTTGTCAGATGCTTTTTCTGCATTTATTGAGATGATCATGTTGTTTTTGACTTCTCTTTTGTTAGTGTGGTGTATGATGTTGATTGATTTGCGTATGTTGAACCATCCTTGTGAACCTGAGATGCATCCTACCTGGTCGTGGTGTACGATCTTTTTTATTTGTTGTTAGATTTGGTTAGCTAAAATTTTGTTGAGAATTTTTGCATCTATATTCTTAAGAGATATTGGCCTATATTTTTCGTTTTTTGTGCTATCTTTGTTTGGTTTTAGTATTAGGGTGATGGCGGCATCACAGAATGTCTTTGGGAGTGTTCCTTCTTTTTCAACCTTTTGTAAAGTTTAAGGAGGATGGGTATAATTTCCTCTTTGTATGTTTGGTAGAATTCGCTTGTGAAGCCATCTGGTCCTGGACTTTTATTTGTAGGGAGTGTTTTTATGACATATTCAATTTCATTTCTAGCGATCAGTCTGTTCAGTTGATCTATTTCTTCTTAATTCCGTTTTGGCAGGCTGTAAGTCTCTAGAAAGTTGTCCATTTCTTCTGGGTTGTCAAATTTGTTGGCATACACTTGTTCATAGTATTCTCTTATGGTTCCCTGTATTTCTGCAGTATCCATTGTGATTTCTCCTTTTTCATTTCTTTTTTCTTTTTTTGTCTTTTTTTTGCTATTTCTTGGGCTCCTCCCACGGCATATGGAGGTTCCCAGGCTAGGGGTCGAATCGGAGCTGTAGCCACCAGCCTACGCCAGAGCCACAGCAACGCAGGATCCGAGCCGCGTCTGCAACCTACACCACAGCTCACAGAAACGCCAACTCCGTAACCCACTGAGCAAGGCCAGGGATCGAACCCACAACCTCACAGTTCCTAGTCGGATTTGTTTCCACTGCGCCATGACAGGAACTCCCTAATCTTCTTTTTCTAATTCATTTAGGTGATGGGTTAAGTTGTTAACTTGAGATTTTTCTTCTTTTTTGAGGAAGGCCTGTGTTGCTATGAATTTCTCTCTGAGCACTGCTTTTGTGGCATCCCAAGGGTTTTGAGTGGTTGTGTCTTCATTATCATTTGTCACAAGGTATTTTTTTACTTTCCTTCTTGATTTCCTCATTTACCCACTATGTTTTTAGTCTCCACATAGTTAGTTTTCTTTTCATTTCTTTTCCCGTGGTTGATTTCTACTTTCATGCCATTGTGCTCAGAGAAGATACTTGAAATAAGTTCTATATTCTTAAATTTGTTAAGGTTAGCTTAAATAATAAAAACCCACAGCAAATATAATACTCAATGGAGAAAAGCTGAAAGCCTTCCCACTAAAATCTGGAATAAGACAAGGATGCCCACTCTCACCATTGTTATTCAACATAGTATTGGAAGTCCTAGCCACAGCAATCAGACAAACAAAAGAAATAAAAGGCATCCAAACAGGAAGAGAAGAGGTAAAACTGTCACAGTATGCAGATGACATGATACTATATATAGAAAATCCTAAAAATTCAACCCGAAAACTACTCGAACTGATCAACAAATTCAGCAAAGTAGCAGGATAGAAGATTAACATTCAGAAATTAGTCACATTTCTATATACTATCAATTAAATATTAGAAAAGGAATACAAAAACATAATACTTTATAAAATTGCACCCAACAAAATCAAATACCTGGGAATACACTTGACCAAGAAGGCAAAAGACTTATATGATGAGAACTATAAACCATTAATCAAGGAATTAAAGAGGATGCAAAGAAATAGAAAGATATTATATGCTCCTGGGTTGGAAAAATTAATATTACAAAAATTTCCCTACCCAAAGCAATCTACAGATTCAATGAAATCACTATCAAATTACCCATAACATTTTTCACAGAACTAGAACAAACAATCCAAACATTTATATGGAACCACAAAAGACCCAGAATTGCCAAAGCAATTCTGAGGAACAAAAACCAAGCAGGAGGCATAATTCTCCCAGACTTCAGGCAATACTACAAAGCTACAGTCATCACGACAGTGTAGTACTTGTATCAAAACAGACATACAGACCAATGGAACAGAATAGAGAACCTAGAAATAAACCCAGACACCTATGGTCAATTAATCTTTGACAAAGGAGGCAAGAACATTAAATGGAAAAGGACAGTCTTTTCAGTACATGGTGCTGGGAACACTGGACATCTGCATGTAAATCAGCGCAACTGAAACACATCCTCAAACCATGCACAAAAATAAACTCAAAATGGCTTGAAGACTTAAATGTAAGATAAGACACCATCAAACTCTTAGAAGAGAACATAGGCAAAACTTGCTCTGATATCAACCTTACAAATGTTTTCTCAGGTCAATTTCCCAAAGCATCAGAAATAAAAGCAAAAATAAACCACAGGGACCTAATCAAACTGACAAGCTTTTGCACAGCAAAGAAAACCATTAAAAAAATAAAAAGACAACTTACATAATGGGGCAAAATAGTTTCAAACAATGCAACAACTGACAAGGTTTAATCTCTAAAATATATAAACAACTTATACAACTCAACAGCAAAAAAAGCTAACGACCCAATTGAAAAATGGACAAAAGACCTGAACACATATTTCTCCAAAGAAGATATACAGATGGCCAACAAGCACATGAAAAAACGCTCAACATCACTGATTATTAGAGAAATACAAATCAAAACTACCAGGAGATACTACCTCACACCAGTCAGAATGGCCATCATTAACAAGGCCACAAATAACATATGCTAGAGGGGGTGTGGAGAAAAGGGAACCCTCCTGCATTGTTGGTGGGAATGTAAGTTGGTATAACCACTATGGAGAACAGTATGGAGGTACCTTAGAAAATTATACATAGAACTACCATATGACCCAGTAATCCCACTGTTTGGCATATACCTGGACAAAACCTTTCTTGAAAAAGACACATGCACCCGCGTGTTCACTGCAGCTCTGTTCACAATAGCCAAGATATGGAAACAACCCAAATGAACACTGACAGATGTTTGGATTAGGAAGAAGTGGTATATATACACACAATGGGATCCTACTCAGCCATAAAAAGAACAAAATAATGCCACTTGCAGCAACATGGATGGAACTAGAGACTCTCATACTGAGTGAAATAAGTCAGAAAGAGAAAGTCAAATACTATATGAAATCACTTATATCTGGAATCTAATACAGGGCACAAATGAACCTTTCCACAGAAAAGAAAATCGTGGACATGGAGAACAGACTTGTAGTTGCCAAGAGCAAGGGGGAAGGAGTGGGGTGGATGGGGAGCTTTGGGTTTATAGATGCAAGCTATAGCCTTTGGAAAGGATAAGCAATGGGATCCTGCTGGATAGCACTGGGAACTATGTCTGGTCACTTGTGATGGAGCACGACACTGTGAGAAAAAAGAAAGTATGCATGTATGTGTGACTGGGTTACCTTTCTGTGCAGGAGAAAATTGATAGAACACTGTAAATCAGCTATAATGGAAAAAATAAAAATCATTATTTTAAAAAAAAGAGGTCAGACCATTAAAAAAAAAAGTCACACAGATGTCCCCTTGCCGTATCCATAAATGCATGGGATATTAGGGGATAACCCCTCTCACCACAGTACTGACCATCATCACAGACCACATACAACGGTCCTGTGGTATTGGACAATGAGATGTAGGAGAATGCATACACTCTGCTGCTTCTCACATGCTAACTTCCCTCGATAAACTTCATTTCACTTGTGCACTGCACAATGGTTTGATAGTTTAATTTTTATCTTGTTGCCCTACATTTTGGGGAGGTACTCAAATTTATTTTTTAATTTCTGTCAACTGAAGTTCTTGAATTTTTCATTTTCCATACCATTCTGTCTTTTTCCATTGATTGTACTATCTTCCTAACATCTCTGTGTATGTGTTAGTGAAAGTAATGTTTAAGTTGGGTTGTTTTATATTAGCTATATTTCATGTTCTCTATTATTTCCATCTCCCCAGTACAAGCTTTGTTGTTCATCCATCTTCATTTTTCTTTTTCGTGCTCTTGATTCCCCTCGTGTGTCCAGTGATCCTTGAAATCTGACATGGATTTCCTCTGCTGATTTGTAAATGGGTCTGTTTCCACTTGATCTCTTTCTCTTCTAACAGGAGCTCCAGGTAGGAATATGGATAGCTGACTCTCAAGCTGTAGCTCTGTCATAACTTTTTCTTGAGAATAAGAAGATTGGCAATAATGTAAGAGAATGGGGCTAGTAGTAGTATAGCCAGCAGGCAAACTCATGGCGTAACTGGCCAGTCAGGCATGACCCAAAGACCCCCAAAATAGATTACCCTGAGGGATAAGAAACCAGCAGCAAAGCCATTCAGTGGAAGGATGATGCTCTGGGGATGATTTCTTCTCATAAAGGCATAAGAACAGTACCCCCAACCACCCAGAGAGGGAGCCTCTTCTAATTTATTCAAAGACAAAAAATAGCTATGGCCCTGCAGTCCTGCTGGAGTCTTAGGAAAATAAATGAGAGGGATGGGAATTAAAGGTTTAAATCCCACATGCAGCTAAAAGATAAAGTATGGTTCTAATCAGATTGATTACATTTATATCAACTATTTCTTCTCTTTATTTTGCATATGAATAATATTTTTTCTCTCCCATGTAAAATGAGACCTTAGAATTTTAAATGAGACTTTCACAAAACCTGAGGAATTGTGGCAATTCTTTTTTAGATGTCCTCAGTCTATGACAGCAGCATGAAAATTAAAATCTGCTCCTCTGTCTCTTCTCTGGCACTAAAATGATGAGATCCTTAGAGTGACTTTTTTTGTCTATAAAATTGTTGGTTTTTAAATCTTCATTTTTAATAAAAGACTTTTTTGGCCAAATCACACACTTTTTTAAAATTACAAACTGAAATCTAAAAAGGAAATGAGAGGTTTAATTAGCCGCTCTACTTTCCTCTTCTTAACAATCTTAAAAACCTACTTGCTGAGCCTATATTAATAATCTGCAAGTAATGAATTAATTCTCATATCAGTAGGATGTCCACAAAACCTCCTTTATATAACTCTCAAAATATTAATTTTCTACTTCATGGCAAGGCAAAGAGAGCTCTCTCCTTCACTGCTAAGCAGCCTGATGGCCTGACCTTTGGGGCTGACCATAAATCGCAGCAGGGAGCTGTGAAAGAAGAGACTGCACACAGTGTGGAAAGAGTCCCTGTCCAGGTGCCTGTGACCTGGAGGCTGGAGTTGAGGGCATGTCTCCATAGCATTCCAAGCCCTCTCTTGTGCTTGATGAAAAAATTTAAATTCATAACTTTGCAAACTAATGGTGGCAAAACAATTATACATAGACTCTTTTTTAGAAAAAAAAAATAATGCCGTTTCTCCCTAATGATTGAGACACAACTTGATATTTTCAAAAACCAGGAACCAATAAAGCTTAAAAAAGACTATGTTCAATCATTTATCCTAAAAGGCAAAGTACTGAAAACAGATGTCACTAAAAGAAGATGGTCTTAAAGTGCCACACGGGTCCATACACCCAGACACACACAAGCACACACATGGAGGGATCTTTATTAGCATTCTGTAATGCCAGAGATGTGGGCATTAAACCAGCTTCCTGACATGAAAGATGTTCTATGTGCTTCAAAAGATGTGTCTTGGGCTTATGGTAAGGGAGAAAAATGTCTCAGGCAAGGAGGAAATGTAAAAGGGTCACGTGTAAGTGTGTGGGTTAGTGACGGGAAAATAACAGCCAATTTGAGAGAGAGAGAAGAGGAAAAATAGGCAATTATTGGGCTTAGAATACAAGGCAAAAAGTATAAAACGTTAGAAGACATTTAAAAATCTATGTGGAAAAATAAGATATAGGTATTAAGAAAAAGCAATCACTCTGAAAAGACTCTAAACAAATAAATAAAAATAAAAAACCTTCACAAATACCATTTATTAGCCTAAATAATATAGGTCTCTATGTGTAACTGGATTTCCTACAGGGAATTTAATGCTAAGTAAAACAATTGAGTAGCTTTCCTGTTCTTTTAGTCCTTTCGAGAACATAAAAGATTAACCCTAAGAAGCCATTCTCTTTATATTTTTTGACTCATAATTGACCAGTACGAAAATCTTGTGCTGTCCTCAATATGCTTTTACATTTTAAGTAAAATTAAGGCTGTTTTTTAATCCATGTAAATAATGATAATAATAGAAGATAAAAGTCTCATTTGGACCCTGGCAGATATTTGGGTGTTACTTCAAATATTCAGGGGTTCCCTGAGCCTACTGGAATTTCTGTCTCAGATGACAGAGAAGATGGAGCTCCAGGAGCTCCCATTGTGGTTTAGTAGGTTAAGGACTTGATGTGGTCTCTGTGAGGACACAGATTCTATCCCTGGCCTCGATTAGCGGGTTAAGGAGCTGGCATTGCCATGAGCTGAGGTGTAGATCACAGATGCAGTTCAGCATCTGGCGTTGCTGTAGCTGGTAGGCTGGCAACTGCAGCTCTGATTTAACCCCTGGTCCAGGAATTTCCATGTGCTGGCCATGAAAAGGAAAAAAAAAAAAAAAAGGTGGAGCTCCATTCTCCCATTTGATAACTTAAAAACTATTTTTACAAGCTTAATTGCATCTGCAAAGCCTCTTCTGCCATGTGACAGTATAGTCATAGGTTTGGGCAGGAGGGTGGGAAGGAAGAGTAATATAATTTCTCAATAATGATTTGGATACAACTTTAGATTAAAAGGGAGGCCATCCTGTGTTACATATATTTAGTTACTGCAGCAACTTGAACAGCGATTTTAAAAAATTAATATCAGTTCCCTAGGGCTGCCACAACAAAGCACCACAAACTGTGGCTTAAACAGAAATATCAAAGTTCTAGAGGCCAGAAGTCTAAAACCAAGGTTACGGGGTTGGTTCCTTCCAAGGGGTTTGAGGACACGGTCTGTTCCAGGCCTTTCTTCATGTTCACATGGCATTCTCCCTGCATTCTTGCCTATGTCCAAAAGCCCTCCTCTTATGATCTTAACAGTTGTACTGGATTAAGGACACACCTTACTCCAAGATTATTCATCTTAACGGATTACATTCTCAATGACTCTTTTTCCAAATAAGGTAATTTTATGAGGTATTGGGAGGTTAGAAATTTCACATTAAAATTTTGAAGGGCACACAATTCAACCCATAACAAATGGATAAGTGACGTATCTTTCAAATCTAAAGAATTTAGTATAAAATGTTTTCATAACATAATTCTTTTAAAATACATATTCTTGAGCATTCTGGACCATGAAAAAGAACTAAATAAAGAATAAAGAGGTGTACATGTATAAATGAATCACTTTGTTGTACATACAGCAGAAGTTATCGCAATCTTGTAAATCAATTATACCACAATAAAACTTTTTTTTTTCAGGGCCACACCCATGGCATATGGAAGTTCCCAGGCTAGGGGTAAAATAAGAGCTACAGCTACCAGCCTATGACACAGCCATGGCAACGCCAGATCCTTAACCCACTGAGCGAGGCCAGGGATTGAACCCGAGCCTCAGATTGAACCCACAGCCTCTTGGATACTAGTTGGGTTTGTTTCCACTGAGCCACAATGAGAATTCCAAAACTTTTAAAAATGAAAAAAAAAAGAAGATAAAAGATAATTCTTACATAACCATATAAGGGAGTGTCTCCTTTAATCCTTAAAGAAAGCTGATCTGGTAAAATCAAAAAGTCCAATTTCACAGTTAAATATTCCTAGAATATTAGAACTCTGGCCTCAGTTTTTTTTCCAAAAGAAATATTTACTTCCCTAATATCTGAAAGCTTTTTCATGATGTGTATATTTCAAAATGAAATCATTCCTGTGCAAAGAAATGCATTGTGTGTCCTTGCTGGCTCTAGGGCAGGTAGGATTCTCTGATTTGACAGATGTCACTCTGGCTCTCTCTGGGCACATCTTACATAGTTAGATGTTGTATGAGCACAATCCCAGTGCAAGTCCCCACGTGGCAGCAAATCACTGAGCCTCCCCACAATCTGGGAAACTGATGGCTGCTGGAAGAATCACTGCTCCCTTGGCTTCAGATAAATCCTGCACTTCAGAGGTCTGGGTATTGTTTGTAGAGCAAGAGCAGAAGCAGGTTTCTAAGGATAAGAAATACAGGACACCCTCCTTCCTGTGATGTACAGATACGATACTCCAACTGACATGAGCTACTATACACAATGTGCCTCACACAGGGCAGGGCTGCTGCAAGTTCATGGGAAAGGCTTTGCATAAAAATTGGACTTCATCAGTCAGTGGCTTGGCCCCCAAAACTGATAATAAAGTGACTGCTTGCATCATGATTCATTCATTCCACAAACCTTTATGGAGCACCCTGAGTTCAAAGTATAACAGGAGGAGGGGACATTCTTAGGTGACATCCCCTCAGATCTTAAAGGTAGTTCTTTTTGGCCCCATGGGAATGGCAAGGAAATCTGCCAAAAGAATCCCTCTTCTCTGCAGCTCCATTTTAAATTAAAAGGACTTATACAGAAAAAAATAATCATCCTTTTTGTCAACAGTCTGCCTCTTTTGATACTTCCACTGAACACAGTGTTCAAGGGCAAAATCTGCTGCAGAGATAATAACCAGAGATGTGTAGCAGCAGGTGTTCAATGAATGGAAGCATGACAGAGTTATCCACGGCT
Source organism: Phacochoerus africanus (assembly GCF_016906955.1). Taxonomy (NCBI): domain Eukaryota; kingdom Metazoa; phylum Chordata; class Mammalia; order Artiodactyla; family Suidae; genus Phacochoerus; species Phacochoerus africanus. The sequence goes on from NC_062545.1 coordinate 154,568,728, forward strand.
CCCAGTTTTCCAGGGAGGGTTGTGCTGCCTGGTTAGGTGAGAAAGTAAAGGCAAAGATGGAAGGACACGTTTTGCCAAGCTTAAAACAGCCTCAGAATACATTTCTTCAAGATTTTCAAAAGAGTTCAAAACGTTTAGTTTCTACATTTTTCTTTCTCCACTGAGAAATTGGAACATTTTGTAGAAAATGAACATTGGAAGCAACAAGATGTGTGGATGGATGCTTTCCATAAAATATCTTATACATTTAATACATTTAATCGGAACTTTAATCCATTAAATCTTAACATGGCAAGACTACCATGTGTTTAATTAATCAAGGGGGTCAACAGACTCAGGTGGCTTTAATGTTCTGGTGGCTTACACATGCAAACCAAAATTTAAGTCTATAGATGGATGAAGGTGACAAAATCAAAATGCTAAGGACAACCAATCACAAATAGCCAACTAAGCTTTAAGCTACAACCAATCAATAATTTTATTCCTTCGCCCACTTTCTCTCTCTGTCTTTCCCATGGCTCCTATCCACTCTTGCATTGCCTTTTTTCAATCTAGTTTTGCTCAAGTGAACTCAAAACTTTTAATAGATGGTCCTCCATTCATCTTGTAGCATGCATTAGCTTTCTATCACTACCTGAATTCGGTGGTTTAAAACACCAGATTTCATCTCCCAGTTTCATCCAAAGACCAGCTGGGTCTCTGCTGCAGTCTCTCAAGGCCAAAATCAAGGTGGGGGCTGGGCTGTGTTTTCTCTGAGGCTGTGGGGAAGACCCCACCTCCAAGCTCATTCAGGTAATTGGCAGAATTCATTTCCCAGAAGGTCTGGCAAATGCTCATTTCTTGTCTGGCTGTTGACCAGGAGTCTCTCCTGCATTTCTCAGCCCGCAGTCCCTTCATCCTCAAAGCAGCAGCTGAGGGGTCCAACACTTCTTGAATCTCAAGTTTCTTTCCCACATCTCAACTGCCTTTTCCTTCTGCCACATCTGTCTTTTGATTCCAGGGAGAGAAAATCCTGTGCTCTTAAGAGCTCATGGATTAGGTCAGGCCCACCCAAATAATCCAAGAAAATGTCCCTCTTTTAAGCTCCAAAAAATTAATTGTAACTGTAAATCCATTCTTGTCATGTAATTTAACATAATTACATGTTCTGGACATTAAGTTGTAGACATTTTTGACAAATCACTTTGCCTACAACTAACAATTATTGGGGCAAGTTGCTATGTGATATTTCTTTCAAACTTGAAAAATTAGGTATATTGTCTTTCCATAATATATTTTTCAGACATATATTCTCAAGCATTCTGGGTCATGAGGAAAAAAACATAAGTAAAGACAACAGTCTTGCTTGGGATCGTTCTCACTTACAAAACTCCAAAAATTACTTATTAGCTGCTTTTATATGTTATTACCATTCAATGAAAGACGTAAGATGTGCCATGAGCCGTATTCTTGAAGCTGATAGTGGTTCAGAGACTGATCACCCATCATGACCCCATGTCTTCGCTACGTGATAGATGAGTTCATAATGACTAATGTGAAAGTGGACTCACATCACTTTTCTTGCAACCTAAGAAAGTGTTAAATGCAGTGAAAATAGCTTCCATTACTTAAAGATTATCCACAGGAAAGCGGTAGATGGTAGAAATGCTACTCTACATAGTGAACATTCACTGAAAACAAGTGAAAGCCGATTCCCTATCTTGATATTTGTTTTCCACCTCTGGGCTTAGCGTGTGGTGCTATTATGGAAAGATCTATTTCCAGACGGGTGAAACTCCAGGCATGATATAATCAAGTAAGATGTGACAAAGTGTTACCTCACTATTAGTAAATGCGGTATTGTCAGTAAATTACTAGCACCCCATAGGTTACAAATGTGTGTGTTGCCAGAGGCCATAAGAATAGGCTTAAATATATTAGCATACTGTCAGGAAATTCATTAACCTTTTTGTTTTCAGATAGAACTGTGTGAAGCATTCCTATGTATTAGAAACCATGGGAATAAATATAAACTAGATCACTTGTATATTTAGGTTTCTAGTTTCTTGTCATATTGAAAAATAAGTAGCACCGCAGGATTTCCAATATCCACCTCTCTCCACTCGATGCAGAAGGCATTTTGATCCATAATTAAATTTGTGCTCTTTCTTGCTAAGAGAATTGAAATATCCTACTGTGTTTTAGAAGAAGCTTTGACATTATCTCTCCATTTAGATCCATGTTTCGACAGCTCACAATTTTCCCTCTAAAAGGGCATGAAAAACACATCACACACTAATGGAGGCCCTGCCTAATCAGGCAAAAATCAGATCTTTCAGCCAAACTGTAGCTTATGATAATTCTACATGTATAATGAGCTAAGTTGAATTACCTCCAAAATAATATAGTAAGGAAATGTAATTTGTTCCACTATAAACTTTTCTCATTATAAAAGCTACTTCATCCTCCTACACCTCCTCTTCTTCTCCTTCTTCACTAATGAAATAGTCTGAGCTCTCGGAGTAACAAGATATGTTGGTTATCTGATCACATATATTCACAAACCTAGAGAGAATGCTTCTTTGATCCCTGGCCTGGGAACTTCTGCATGCCATGGGCATGACCAGAGAGAGAGAGAGAATGCTTCCCTATGACAGAGAAATGAACTAACCAGTAAGTTCCATCAGTTATGAAACAAAACCCAGCTTGAAACTACCTCTGCTAAAGAGATGATGCAGAAACGTGTAGTTTAGGTGTTTGAAATCTTCTGGTTCCCATAAGTGAAATTATCTCTGCATACTCTTATGCACGAATGAACTAATATTATGTTGTTCGTTTAATTGTTCAAGAAACATGGTATCAAGAGGCTATGCCATGCCAAGCACCCTGGGTAGTGGCTTGGGATAAAATGATTGCAAATCCAATCCAGTCTTTATGTTTGGGAATCAATAGTTTATTAGGGAGGAAAGGCAATAAAATAGTCACACTGAAAGATGATTGAAAATTAGTATATGTGTCATAAGGAAAAGAGCATATTGCAGGGGTCAAAGAGGTGGCTTTTCCAAGGATGCAATATTTTTGATCCTGAGATCTCAAGAATTAGGCAGGGCAGAGTACAGGCAGCCAGGAGAGACTTCCCAGCAGACCCTGAGGTGGGAAGGTGTGTGAGGGTGGGGGTGTGGGTGTGCCGCTTTGAGGAAGAAAGAGATATTATAAACCTTTAGAAAGAGGGGAACACCATATTTGAGTTTCGGGAATCATTCACTGAAGACAGGACCCAGAAGACGGAGGAGTTATTCTTGTGGTTTGAGAGCCTGAGATTGAGTGACTTGGGTTTATCAACATGCCAGGGCACCGAGTTCATGCAGGGACTACCAAAGACAGAGGGAGGGAATGGTCATGGAGACTAACACTGTTGGAGGTTCAGATTTCAGGCACTCAAGGCTTCCCAGTCTACCTTCTGGTGAGTGGACATTCTGAGTCTCCATATTTGACCGTATCTTGCTCTTTTGCTTTTCATTTTCAAATGAAGTATAGTTGACTTGCAATATTATGTTAGTTTCAGGTGTACAACATAGTGATTCAGTAGTTTTTTACATTATCCATCAAGCAAGGCTTTAATATAATTGACTATATACCCTGCACTGTACATTATTTCCTGTGACTTATTTATTACATAACTGGTACTTTGTATCTCTTAATCCCGTTCACCTATTTCACGCATCCCCCATACTCTCCCAAGCACTAGTTTATTCTCTGTTATCTCTGGTGTTTTGCTTTGTTTTTCCAGGATTCCTGATCTTCACTACTGGTCAACAGCCATCCTAACCTCTTTTGCTGATGAGACTGCCATCAAAGCTTCTTATGACTTTTTTTCTTTGCAGATAAAATTCAACTATTTGTTGAGTGAGTGGCTTCATAAAAGCACCAAAGCCTCGGCAGAAACAGAGTAATGAGGATGGAGAGGAACATTGACAGAGATTACCAGTAAGTCTTGAACACTGCATCTTAACCAAGATCTAGTCTGAAATGGGATCAGCTGGAACAGATCCCACCCCCAGGCCAGGTCTGCAGAGAGGGAGATTTTATATTAATAGATTTGTGTATTATTGACTTATCCAAAATGGCACACATCAGGGATAAACTTAAAAGAATATCACTTTTATGATCAAAATCTCTAAACCAACAGAGGGAAAATGAGAGTCAGGAATATAGGAAAAAAAAAAAAAGGAGAAGAAATGAGGAGGCCATCCACGACTCCCAGCATTGATGGGTGATGATATGAAGTTCTTGAGAAAAACACCTACTTTATGATGGCATTTTCTTATGGGGAAGCCCAGGAGATTTTCAACATTTGAGCTTGAATGTCAGCATCAGCCTGGATGTCTGGGAGATGGGTGTACGCTGCCTTTTTGACAAAGAGACATGAATTCAAGGGGCAGTTTCTAGGAGTTTCACTGCAGTGTTTTTGGTTAAGAGTCCCCTCCACTACAGTTCGAGAACAATTTCACATTGGTCTCATTTTTCATAGAGAATATCTTCAGGCTAAACATCATGCAGTGCTGCACATGATTTATCTTTGGGTAAAGCGACATGGACCTAATGAAAATAAGCTTGCCCTTAAGAGTCTACAACCTCTGGCTATATTGGCCTGTGAACAAGCACAGTCAAGGATGGAGGTGAGTTCCCCATATGCACAGGCACCCAGCCCTAGGGATGGTGTTTAAGTTCCTATGACAATGGGCCTAATACCCAAGGGAGCTACGAGTAAAACCTTGGACAAAGAGCAAGTGAAGTTGCCCAGAGTTTTGCAAGTTTCCACTTTAATGGGTCATCCACTGCTCCTGATTTCTCTGAGGACTGGTAATTGCAGGAGTAGTTAGGCTTCTGGGTGACAGGCCACACCTTAGAGAGTCTTTGAATAATTGTCCTGGTTACTTGGGTATAGACAAGTCTGACTCCAGTGGGAAACACAGTATCTAAAAGTTGCTTTGCTACTATCAGAAATGGTACTTTATGGAAAGGAAATGATTCCAGGTAGCCAGAAAATAGACAATACTCTGTGATTAAGAATATATTCATGAGAATTCCCATTGTGGCTCAGCAGGTTACAAAGCTGACTAGTATCCATGAAGATGTGGGTTCGATCCCTAGCCTTGCTCAGTGGGTGAAGGATCCAGGGTTGCTGTGGCTGTGGTATATAGGCCATCAGTTGCACTCCAATTTGACCCCTAGCCCGAGAACATCCATATGCCACAAGTGAGGCCCTAAAAAGAAAAAAATAAAGAATATATAAGAACATATTCATAATTATACAGGGTGTAACTGAATGAAATCCACTTGCAAATGGATTGTATATTAAGAGATTCATTCTAAGTGGCCTCAAAGTTTTGGCTCATGGCCTCCCCCACCTTTACAGTTTTCAAACAGCCTCACGTTTAACAGCTGGAACATGCAACAAAGATGTGTTCTGTTCTCTGAGATGTCCCTGTTAATACTTAATCAGGATATTTTAAATTTTTCTTTTCTCTGGATGGTTATAGCTCATTTTTGAGATGCTCTATTTCAGACTCTCAATGCAGACCAAATAACCATCTTGGTGCCACCAGAAGCTGGCTGGGTAAAACAACAATCTGATTGTTTCCAGAATCAGAATCAGGTGCCCTATTCTGGAATTGACTGAGAGCCTGATGCCAATAGTCGGAAATTCATCTTGGCTTTGAATTTTGGATATGTTGGACAGCCTGGATGTGTTAACATAGCTTGTTTAGTATATTAATCTGCTAAAAACAATGAGCCTTTGCTTCTTGAAACTGCTTTTATATGGTTGCTTATTTAACTGGAATACACCAACTGCAGTTAAGTGGTACTTCTTCCAAAGCAAACCAAAATCTTAAACCACCCCCAAAGCATTTCTGTACAGACATTTGCTTTCTTATCTCTTGCTAACGACAGGCCTTATAAGGGCTACAATTTTGGAAAGTTTACAGATTTCATGTTTTGGAGAGGGTTGGATTTGAACAAGTCTTAGAGGGTTCTGATGGCATGTTCAGGTTGATAGTTTACTTGTTCGGTTCCCAAACAGGACTCACCCACAAGTACTGCAAAATCTGGGTTGTCCAAAGGGGTTTTAAGGAGGTCAGACACAACCAAAGAAAACTTGCAAGTATTTTTATAGTAATCATGAGTTGCTCTAATGGGAGAAGAAGAGTGTTGGGTTTTAGGGTGTTTCTGTAATGGACAGAAATACATGCAGGTGAGAGATAAAGGAAGGAAGTCAGTCTAGAAACAGACTTCGAAGGAAGTCAGTCTAGAAATAGGAAAAAAAAAATTTAAAAAAAAGCCCTGAACTTTCAATCAAAAGGCAGCTCTGAGTGGTGCAAGGGGCCATGAGGTTAAGTGGAGATCCTAAGACTAAGTCAGCAGGACCCTCTGCTGACCTCGAGCTGCTGCCACTGTGCACAAACAAGAAAGGCATGCTTTTGTCATGAAAACAATGTGAAGAGTTTCTGATGTCCATTTTCATGGTAAGTTAGAATCTGCAAATCTTATCTCAATGTACAAATAGGAAGAAAGATTTATGATCATTGGAGAGTCTTTTAGGCTGTAAAACCATTCTCTAGTGAGTCTCTGTAATGTAAGGCTTCAGGAGTGTCAGCTGTCATTAGCATTTAAGAAGGAACAGCTGTTCCAGAAAAGTCAGGAATCCAATATCTACCATATCCCTCCGGGACCAAGTAATCCTCTAAATTGTCTCTTGTTAACTGGCCAGGAAAGTCATGACTATGTTCCAATCTTTAAGGGGAAAGGAACCCATAATTCTTGTTTGATTTCATGGTCAAGAAAATATACTTGGTTCTGGTAAAACTGGAGTTTATCCTTAGAGATTTAGTCCCTGTACAATAATAATGTCAGCAAGTGGAAGAAATTCAATTCTGCAAGACTCTCAATCCAGAGAATAAGCAGAATATCATTCATATATTGTATAAGAGTGGATCCCTCAGGAAACTGGATGTTTCTAGTGATTCAGGTATAGCTGAGTATTTGCAAGAAGAGGATGCTTCTGTAAACCCTTGGGCACAACTGTCCACGTGCATCACTGATTTTCCTAAGTGAATGCAAATAGATACAGTGAATCTAAAAGGAAGGTAGGAATTCCCTGATGGTTCAGTGGGTTAAGGATCCAGTGTTGTCACTGCTGTGGCTCTGATTACTGCTGTGGCAAGAGTTCAGTACCTAGCCTGGGAACTTCTGCATGCCATGGGCACAGCCGAAAAGAAAAAAAAAAATGAAAGGAAGGATATACTAAAGAATGCTGAGCATAGTTGTATTGCCATAGAGTAAGCGGCAGTATCTGGGATTGAGGATAGGATTGTATTAGAGTTGAAGACAAAGAGAGAAGCAGGGAAATAAAAATCTCACTATCGGCCCTTAAATCTTGTACAAAGTGGCATTCGTACCAATTTGTCTTTATGAGGAAAAGAACAGGGGTATCCCAAGGGCTAGTACAGGGATAATAAGTCCTTCTTGGAGGTCATGCGTATAATGGGCCATAGTCCTTCAAGAGATTCCCTTTTCCCAGTGGGTATCAGGCAGTTTCAGCAAGAATATAGCTAGATTTATTGAAATATGTACAGGTCCAGTTCTTTTATGTGCCCCACATCTGAGGCACCTTTGGTCAAGAGGCTATTCAGGACACATTCGAAGTCTGGGATGTCCACACAGGAAGCATCAGGGAGTGGTGATCAGGCTGTGCCATCACCAGGTTGCAAGCCAGAGATTCTTCTGCTTCTAAGAGTTCCAGAAATGCTCTTTCTAGCCCACATGTAATAAGTACATCCCATTTAAGTAAATCTCATCACCACAGATTCACCACCTGGTTTCCATTACCCCAGACTAACATCATGCCCTTGGAGGATCTGGCTCATTTCTAAGGATCTTCAGAGGAGAACTACCCCTGAACTTGGTGATGCTGGCACCCCGACTGTCAGCGAGTCATCAATGCCTTTCCTGAATGTTGTGTCCTCTGGGCCCTCAGGGCTCTTCCAGCCTTAACTGAAATGTTCACTGCTGGCAACTCCCTCTCAGACTCTTTATCCTTCCTCTGCCATCTGCCAGGGTAACTCAGTCATTTCTCCTTCTTTGGGGGACTGGTCATCACTTATTTCCAGGATTCTAAGAGCCACTCTAGCAATTAAGTTCATCGCATAGCCTGGGCTCCCTGACAAAGTGTTTAATTCCAAGGCTTCAACAAGCACCCTTAAGACAATGAATACTTGCTCATTCAACTTTACTTTTGAATCCTCTTGGTCAAACAGCCTCAAGATCCAACCCCAAGCGTGCCCCCCTGGCTTCTGCCAGCACACACCAGCTGAGCCCATTTTTACAGCTCCTGTGGCATAGACATTCCTGCCTCCCTTATCAGGTCCAGAATATCTTAAGCTGATCATGCTGGGATTTCCCTTAGCCACTGGCCTACACTGATTTAAAATACCATGTATTCCACTACTATGTATAAAATAGATTAAGTCACAAAGACCTGCTATATGGCACAGGGAAATCTACTCAATACTGTGTAATAACCTATATGGGAAAAGAATCTGAAAAAGAATGGATATATGTATATGTGTAGCTGATTCACTTTGCTGTGCCCCTGAAACTAACACAACATTGTAAGTCAACTCTATACCAATATATATATTTTAATTTACAGTGTATTAATAGAAAATGTGAGATATAGTAAGGGCACTTGATCAGGAAGTGATTGCTATTGAAAAGATAGATAGTTTATTATTCATATTCCCAAAAGGAGGGGGATGCCTTGCCATGGGGAGGGGGGCACAGAGGGAAATTCTGGGGTCTGTCATAGGCAGAGGAGAGAGGAGCTGTTGGCAAGAGTTTTTACTGTGGTTTCTCCAGGAAGGAAAAGCACAGGAGACTAAGGATTGGCTAGCCGGAGTAATTTCAGGGGGCTCTGAAGTAGAGCGGCTGTCCCTAGTTGTCTGACCCTGGAGTGATTAGGGCAGGTGAAGAGTGGCCCTCAGTGTGATAGCAGAAGAGAGGAAGTGGTGGCGAGTGTGGATGCTGATTGGTTGGCTTTTATCAGAAAAGGACTCCTCAGAGCAGGGGAGTGGAGAATGAGGGAGGCAGGAAGCCAAGATAAGGTGACTCAGGTATATCACCAGGTGTCCAGAAAAAGGCGTATTTAATATATGCATGTAAGGCAGATGTTCAAGCATCAAGGTTATGGAAATTAGAAGCATGGTTCATACAAGAAACCATGAAATGAGGGAAGCTCTGAAGCTCTGGGATTATAACTCTAAAATCATCTGCTTTTCCACTGAAGGAGAAACAGCTTCTTTGTAATTCCCCTCAGAGGCTCTCCGGCTCTCAGGAGGTAACAACCCTTTACGTGATAGTTAATGGCCCTTGAGTCTTTATTATTCCTCTGCAGGGCATTTCCACATAAGTTAGCCAGTTGTGTCTGCTTTCTTCAAAGCATTGCCACTCTCTCCCCACCCCTGTCTTTCAAATGCCTGAGTCACAGGCAACTGCAAGGCACCTGCAGTGGGGCTCCACCCAGTCCAGGGATAACCCAGGCCCCACCCACTGTAAGCCAATTCCAAACTCCATCTTTTGCTGGGTTTTTGGACCACTCTCTGTACCATTTACGTTACTTTGGGTCTGCCAGGAAGCAGATACAAATGTGGAATTAGATACACAAGAAAATTACTGAAGGAGGAGGCAAGAGAAAGCAAGACAATAATTCAGATCACAGGGCAAGTCTGATGCCTGCAGAAGGAGAGGAGGAAAAGAGGAGCATCAATGAGAAGGAGTACTGGACTATAGAGCAATTCAAGCAATGTTCAGCCAAGTTGACAGGGAGTCCTCAAGGCAAAGTCACCCCCAGGATAAGCCCTGCAACCCACTTTCCCCGGTATCCCTGCCACACTTAGTTCCTGGCCTGGGGCAGTAAGAAGTATGGGAAGAAGCATGGCCTTGATGTGAACATGACACAGGAACCAGAAGGCATCAACTGGGGCCACTCTTAGCTGACTCATCAAATGTACCCTAAAAAATGCAGAAACACAGCAGACAATTTAATTAGCTTACCCAAGTTCAAATGAATCTGTACCAAATAGAAATGTAAAATGATCCCTGCATATATTATATGACTTTATACTTATAATTAATAATAATTATTACCCTTGTAACAGAAAGTATCTTCCAGGCTTACTATCACATCTGCATATGCAGCTGAAGAGATGTGCATGTCAGAAACTCTGCCCTCCACATGCTTTGCTGTGTCTTTTCTTTGCATTTTGTGTCTTATGGTTCCCTCTCAGACAGCCTCAGACATGCAGGCATCCAAAGGCCTGTGTTCAGAAATAGTAGGCATTCTACAAATCATGTGAGTTAAGAGTCCTTCAAAGTTTCACACATTCATTATTCATTCTTCCATCTTTTCATTGATGCAATGCCACTATTAATCATCTATGTAACAGACACTGCTAAGCTCTGAGACCCCAAAAAGCTAACAGTATGTAATTATTGAAAACATAGAAGGAGGGACTACTTTTCAGAGTCTTTGCTCCATGCACAGTTTACCACTGATAGTATGACATTTTCCATCAATTATGTGAGCTATTCTATACTTAGAAATACATCAGACACATCAGAAGGAAACAATTTGCAACTGTTTTTCCACAAGGAACACATAAGTATACTTTGCCAGCAAAGGCCCAGCAAAGGCCCAGCAAATGAATGGAAACCTTCTATACTTTCCTCAGGAAACATTTTCTGAACCACTTACTGAGTCAACGATGGATGGAGCTGCAGATCAGGAAGAGATGGTTTCATATCAGAATAACCTCAGGGCAATTAAAAAGGTTTTAAAAAATTCTGAAATAATTCAATAGATATTCAAAGAAACAGGCTACCATAAAACCTCACATCCAACAGGGCCATGATGAAAACCACAGAATATAGATACTGTGTTAGTGTAACAGAACGACAAGCTCACTGATGTCTTGACATTAATTGAAAAAGAGCGTTGTGTTTGCTAGAGTTGAAATTTCTGACACTGTCAATGCGCTTACTGAAAATTCATTTGAGAATTCCCTTCTGATGTCAGTTTAACCTGAGTTTCAAACCCCCAGGAAAACCACGATCTCTTCATCTGTATCTTATCCAGCAGGAGGCAAGACACTTAATAAACTGAATAAGAATCTAGAAAGACGGAAATCTTAAATTTGAATTCAACCCACAGCTTACTTGCTACAGACACCCCTTTTTCTCTGGAGAAACCTCAGGCTGTTACAAATGAGAAGCAGAGGTGGTAGCCTCCCCATCACATACAAATGGTTCCTATCTGTTTGAGGGCTGTGGCTAATTGATTTGTTTTTCCTAAGGCAGTCCAGGAGCAGTATCTTTCCATAAATGCAGGTGGATGCAAAGTGGTGACAGGTCAGAATAATGATGACAACAACAACAACAAAGGCCAGAGGAGGACCAATTAGCGGGAGAATCAATTAATATAAAATAAATGAGTAATTTCAGAGATCTTTAATTTTGTAATAATTAGCAAAAAAAAAAAAATTCGAGAGGTATTTTTAATGGAGGAGTCACCAAACAAATCCATGAGACAAGGTTTCCTCTAACTCATGATCATTAATCTCATAATGCCTCACATTTCTGTTTATGCAAATAAGTTGATTTATATATTCACCCATTTATGCCTTCAATCACTGTGTTCATTGGAAGTGTTAACTCATGAAGGATGGTATTCTTTCTCTTGTTTATCATTAGTCTTTATTTTTTTATTGAAGTATAGTTGATTTACAATGTTCTTTTAATTTCTGCTGTAGAGCAAAGTGATTTCAGCCACACATAACACTCAGACATTCCCAGATAGGTTATCATAGAACATTGACTAGAGTTCCCTGTGCTATACAGCAGGTGCCCGTTGATCATCCATTCCATATACAAAAGTGTGCATATGCCAGTCCAAAGCCCCCAATCCATCCCATCCCCTCAACCCTTCCCTTTTTATTAACCAAAGCTTGTTTTTGAAATCTATGAATCTGTTTCTGTTTTGTAAATAAGTTCATTTGCATCGTTTTTTTTGAGTCCACATATATTATATTATATGATATTTGTTTTTCTCTGTCTGGCTTACTTCACATAGTGCAATGACCTCTAAATTCACCTATGTTGCTGAAAATGATATTGTTTCCTTCTGTTTTATGGCTGAGTAATACTCCATTGTATATATGTACCACATTTTCTTTATCCATTTTTCTATCGATGGACATTTAGGTTGCTTCTACATCTTGGCTATTGTAAATAGTGCCACAATGAACTATCTTTCGAATTATGATTTTGTTTAGATAGATGCCCAAGAGTGGGACTGCTGGATCAGTTCTATTTTTAGTTTTGTGAGTAACCTCCATACTGTTTTCTGTAGTCGTTGTGCCAATTTACAGTCCCACCAACAGTTTATGAAGGTTGAGGGATGATATTCTTGAACAACTGCCATGTTTTAATGGCAATGGGATTTGTAGCTGTTCTTCGAATGTGAAAACATAGACAGATGCTGAAATACGTTTCTGAAACAATGGGACCAAAACAAGCTTATTTTATTCTCACAACTCTACTGACACAATAAATCTATGCTATGATTTCAGTTCAGATGTTTTGTCTCTGTGGAATAACAATAGATTGGAAATGCTTTCCATGACTTTATTGAACCAACAGTCTACAAATAACCTATATAATTTGGTATCTGTAACCAATGTGTGAATATGACCATTTAAGACCCCGACTCTGCTATAAGAAGACTAGAAAACTATATGTCGTCAAGATCAAAAGAATAAATCAAATCCAAATAAATTTTTTTCTAAAATCCAAATGCACGGAGAAAGTCTAAAAATCCCAGGGGTAAAAAGAACTCTTTCCAGTCCAGCTTTATGTTTCCTCTCTTTTCCTAGCTGTTCAGAAACATACCCAAAGGATCCAATATCATCACAGGCAACTCACCTCCACATTCCACATTTCTAGCTTTCAATTAGTTTATAGGGTGAAATCACGAAGGCACTGATTGTCATTCTCAAAAGACAGAATCACTCTACTATCATATCAAAAGCATTTGAATAGTTTCTCTAGTTACAGAGAAGGTTAAAGTTAAAATGTTGAAACTGATGCATTATTATTTTGAAATGAAATAGCAAGCCATATCAGACAGCTCAATTGGCACCGAATCGTGCATGCCCAGAAAACTAAAGACAAATGCTCAGACAACGCTCAGTGTCTCTTACACTTGATTTATGCTTATTTTCCATGTGCAAGTCTCCATATGTTCTAGTTTTCTATTAAGAAACAATAGGGGAGTCCTTCTGAAGCTAATTTAACACCTGTGAATTTGCATCAGCTGTAAGCAAAGTAATCTGTTTGATTAAGTGACTGCCTTAAATTTCAAAGGTACTAAGTTCAACTTCTGCACTGGGAATCCGTTTTCATGAGACGTTCATTTTTAATTTTTGTGATTATATGCAATGGGGCAGAACTGCAGAGGTTGGCAGATGTACATTTTAGACTTTCTGATAATAGAAGTATGAAAAGTTCAACTTTGACATTAATGTGACTTCTTGAAATTCAAGTTACCACAAGCGTTGAATAACCAAGCAATACTTGGTCAAAGATGAAAAGATCTTGCATCATAAGGCTCCCTCACAGGTCCTTCCCACCTTGGGTACCTTGTACACATGGATTATTCATAATATACAATGTACTCTCTCTTCTGGATTTATCTTCCAGTAAGAACTGGGCTATTTTACACAAGGCTTTTTTATTATTATTATTATTCTTTTATTTTTGGGGCCTCACCTGCAGCACATGGAAGTTCCCAGGCTAGGGGTCGAATTACACTACAGCCACAGCAACACCAGATCCGAGGCTCCTCTGTGACCTACACCGCAGCTCACAGCAATGTCAGATCCTTAACTCACTGAGAGAGGCCAGGAATTGAACCATCATCCTCATGGATACTAGTCAGGCTCACTATCACTGAGCCACAATGGGAAATTCCCCTCAAGTTTTTTTAAAAAATTCCAACCACAGCCTTCTAGCATAAACTCCAGGTAAGGTAGACCACTCTGAGGCTCTTTGTCTGAAAATACAGATTACTTTATGGGTACCATGAAAACATGTCAATTTTTCTCCAAGTAATTCTGCACTGAGCCAGGCTGGGTTAGCTGCTATAGATGAAATTACCTCTAAAGAATTTACACACACAATTGTAATAAAATTCTAATGTTTCCAACGGTGTAATTCTTCCAAGAGAGTAAGCATTTCAGGATTTTTTTTATGAAATAAAACTATGAGAATGATGATCTATCTCAGGGGGACTGTAACAGTGTTTCTCTACCCTTTTAACCCACTGCCCCTTCTGCAAAACCAGTCATCAATCCATATCTGGCTTTGTGATTCATCCTGATTCGGAAATAATGTAACAGCTTCGTGATGCAAGCACATGCCTTTTCCACCTTTCACATCTCCTCAGCACAGGGCTCAGTCTTCCTTCCATCGTGGGCCATCCTCCCAGAACACGAAATCTCAGACGTTATGAGAGTGAATATATCTCATTGTCAAAATGAGAGAGAAATCTGCAAGCTGCAATCTAAGGAATTTATTACCAATAAAATAAAAGCTAACCATATAGGTCTCCAAAGTGATACACATAAGCACAAAATATGAACTCGTGAGAAAGTAAGAAAGAACCTTAGAGAGAGGGAATAGTTATGATCTTTCAGGATAAACCACGTGAAGCTAATCTTCTGAGGCAGTCCATTCCCTGTACCTCAGCAAAGCATTTCTTCTTCTCTCCAGTGCCTTGTCCCAGCATCAGAGAGGCAGCCCTGAATATGGGATCAAACGTAACGCCTCCCCCGCCCACCACATCACCCACGAGGCCCGGGGTTTCCTTCCAGCTCCAATTATGACCTGACTTTATATCATGTAGCTACTTGCTTTCTGTTTCTCTCTCTCCCCCTAGAACGCAAGCTCCGTGAGGGCATGGCCTCTTGTATTCATCTCTATGTCCCAGGCCCTGCAATGGTGGCACTGATGGAGTTCAACAAATGTAGATTAAATAAATGTGCCCACATTCCAGCTGGAAAAGCACTCACACTATTAGTGCAGTTACCAAAGAGGGGGAGACAACTTGGGAAGAAAAGTCCTAATATACTACTTTTGATTCCTTTTCACTGCCACACCTGCAGCATATGGAAGTCCCCAGGCTAGGGGCTGAATTAAAGCTGCAGCTCCTTGTCTACACCACAGCCACAGCAATACCAGAACCAGGCCGCATCTGTGAATTACACTGCAGCTTGTGTCAATGCTGGATCCTTAACCCACTGATCGAGTTTAGGAATCAAACCCACATCCTCACAGAGACAACGTTGGGGCCTTAATCTGCTGATCCACAATGGGAACTCCTAACGTAGGACTTCTTGAAGGAACAAATATCACCATAAGGGTGATGCCCCAAAATCTAGAGAAGTAAATAAAATTAAACTTCGCAGCTTCTAAAACATACATAGATCTATTCATTTATATTTATATTTTCTAACAAAGCATAGAAATCCATAGTTTCAAAACCACTAGCATCTTTTTATAGTGCATAATTTTTTTAATTTAGTACTTTCGATTTTTTATTTTTTTAATTTTGTTAGATATGGTTGGCTTACAATGTATTAATTTCAGATGTATAGCAGAATGAATGAGTTATACATATGCATATATCCATTTTTTTCCTGTGCTATACAATAGGTCCTTGTTAGGTATCTATTTTATATACGGTAGTGTGTACATGTCAATTTCATCCTCCTAATTTATCCCTTCCCCCACCACCAATGCAGCAACCATAAGCTTTACTTTGAAATCTGTGAGGTTTTTTTGTTTTATAAATAGTTTATTTTGTATCATTTTTATTAGATTCCACATATAAGTGATACCTTACAATAGTTATCTTTCTCGTCCGACTTACTTCACTTAGTATGATAATCTCTAGGTCCATCCAGTTGCTGCAAATGGCATTATTTCATTCTTTTTATCACTGAGTAATATTCCATTGTATATACATAAAGTACATAATTATTTTAGAAATAAAATTTAAAACATGAATAGGCTGATTGCAACAATTAAGCACTCAAGACCTTAGAACCTCTAGTTTATGGTATGCCTCTCAGCCTTTTTTATTCACATTATCAGGTTGATTTTAGGCTTCTAGAAAAGCAAACCAGGAGTTTGTAAATGAAACCTGCTTAGGCCTGGGACCAAGCTGCAGGATTCCCAGCTGTTTCTCTATGCTGTGGGAGTAAAGGCACCTGAGTCATTCTCTATAGCAAAATGCTAAGGCTTTCTGGCTTAGAAGCATGGGTTTTGCTGATCAATATCCCTTGGCTAGTCAGAACCTTATCCTCAGAAGATATGCCCTCTGTCAGTGTCACACCCGCCACCCCTCACCCTGAGGAGCAGCACAAACAGTTCTCCTGGAACATCCAATACCATCAGGCCCCTATTTCTTGTTTTTCTATTTTTTTTTTTTTTTTTTTTTTTAGGGCTGCACCCACAGCATATGGAGAGTCCAAGGCTAGGGGTAGAATCAGAGCTGTAGCTGATGGCCTACACCACAGCCAGAGCAAAGCAAGGTCTGAGCTGCATCTGTGGCCTACACCACAGCTCGTAGCAATGCCAGATCCTTAACCCACTGAGAGAAGCTAGGGATCAAACCTGCATGCTCACGGATGCTAGTCAGATTCATTTCCGCTGAACCACAACAGGAACTCCATCATGCCCCTATTTCATAGTTTCCTGTGTGAGCATTTGCAGCTTTTATCATTGGGTGGGAACACCTTCTTTTTTCTTTTAAGGGCCACACTTGTGGCATATGGAAGTTCCAAGGTTAAGGGTGAAATCAGAGCTGCAGATGCCAGTTTACTCCACAGCCACAGCAATGTGGGATCCGAGCTGCATCTTCTGCTACCCCACAGCCTGAGGCAATGCCAGATCCTTAACCCACTTAGCAAGGCCAGGGATTGAACCCACATCCTCAGGGACACTATTTCAGGATCTTAACCTGCTGAACATAATGGGAACTCCCGTCGAGAGAGAGATGGATAGTAGCTTTCATCCCATGTATTCACTCTTCCACAAAAAAAAAAAAAAAATGTAGAATGTAAGCTTTCTTTGTATTTTCCTTTTACACATGATAGAATCTCAATATTGTTGAGTAAATAAAACCACCAGCAGCAATTATAAGTTACTTCTTAGTCTCTGATTTGAGGCATCATAGGTTAGCTATCTTTTTACAGTGATATTAAAAGATTCTAAAGCATAGTTTCTAAATCAGCCCTTAAGAAGTACTTTCCTGCCTCCCAATTTATGCCTCCCCTAAACATTCAATCTGGGCATAATGCATCCTTGCACTGTCTTGTGGTTATTCTCGTCCTAATTTTTCTTCATCAAACGGTCAGGTTAACCTTTAGCAAGAGTCTTATCTCATTTGGATTGCTCTTTCATCATTCCCCAGGTGCTGTCTTCTTTAATATATCCATTTTTATCACCTGATTTTATTATTCGGTGTTAAAGATAACCCCATCCGCCAACACCTGCTAAGTGGTCACTTTGGTGCCTATCCCTCAAACCGGACCTCAAAGCAAAGTCTGAGCCTTCACATGGAATAGTCTCTGGCCTCACTGACTGACCTCCCATTGCGCAGGTAAATTCACGAAGAGGCCACTCGCCCCTTCAGATCCTGGAGGTGGGCATTAATGGGATGGGGCACTGCAAACTTCACTGCTAAAACCGCAGTAGGTGCCATCTTCAATTTCCCGAGAAAGTTCTTTAGAGAATGAGTCACTGACTAATTTTTTTAGGAAAGAGAAAGAGGGTAACGAGAAACAAGAAGACTGGTAATGAAGTCAAAGTCAGAGGCCATTAACCTACAGATAACCTGTGTCTATTGTTTAATTAAAAAGATACATTTTACAGGTTCTACCTAAATGATATGGCTGCAGAGGTACAGCATGGAAAGGTTCTAATTCTACTGCAGAATTACCTAGGGTTTCTACAGGCAAAATGATTGCATTCTGATCTTTTCAAAACCGCATAAGCGAAAATGGCCTCTTGCAGTAAAAATATCCCTTCACATTGTTTGTTACCTTAGCAGTGAAAGCTATACCTGCCTGCTAGATAAACATACATCCTTGTTTCTAGGTCTCCTGCCTCACAGTACAGAAGAGCATGATTAATGAAATAAAATAGAACGCCATTCAGACAAACAAGGCAAGGGAACAACAAGCATATAGCAAATGATTCCTGACAAATAGACAAATAATTAATGACCGACTACCAACAGGGTGCAATTATCGGGAGCAGTGTAATGATTATAAGTCATGCTGGTGAGAAGGGATTTTTTTCTTTCTTGACCCCTGAGCAAGTACACAAAGGCATATGGGGTGGGGGGGGAAGCGGTTCTCTTCCATCAGCCCATCACTGCATTTCCTACTGTCACGCCTTGTCGGTACCCAGGGGAACAGCCTTCTGAAAGCAATGCGAGGTTTCTAAATAATACATCAAAACTGGGCTCATCATTTACCTTCATCATTATTTTTCTATGTCACCAAGTCAGAATTCTATTTTCATGTTCATTTCGCATTTCCATAGTCATCCCAGGTTGCAAGGTAGGGGAAGAATAAAGGGCCCTGTGAGACAGAATGTCATGTGGGAAGAATTGTTTGGGATCAACAGGCAAACAAAGAACTGCAGTGAAAACTGCAGTGGAAAAAAAAGATGCTCATTACCCCCCTGACACAAAAATGTATGTCTTTCCTGTCTGTGCACCTGCGTGGTCCTCCGGGACTTGCAGACCATCAGCTGAGTCTGACACCGTGTTCCTTCTTAGCTGCAGAGAAAAGGCTGTAATCTGGAAACTACATAGGAAATAGCATCTGATAGACGGAAATGAAAAAATCCTATGAAATAATACCCAGAGAGCTACCCCATGGGTTATGGCTTTGGGTGTAATTTGCATTCCAAACACTGGATTAGCCGGTATTTTCCAACAGTTATTTTTAACTATGTCATAAAGTATTTATTTGACAAGAAAATCATTTGACTATCTATGGAATATAGGTCTTGATAAATCTTTGAAATCACACTGTTTTTCATAGGTATGGTATTCTCTCAAGAATAGTGGTACTATCAGGAAATTGAGAATCTAATGAAATCCTCAAAATGATCATTTTCATTCCCTTTAACATACTGAATATTTTCATGTAATTGTGCTCCCATCAGGAAATCTGGAGCATAATCAAAATAAGAATTTATGTTCTGAAAAGTTTTAATGTTAGCATTCTTTAATGCCAAACTTGTTTTCTGCTAAAAGGGCTTAAATAATATATTTATCACTATTAATCCTCACTAGGATTTAGAGAAGAAGAAAATGAGAAAAACCTGTTATTATGCGGCAAACCTGACATTTTGATAATACTTGCTTTTTGCTTTTCTTAGAAAACATCACAGCCTCTTAGCTGAGGTGGTTGCACAAGTTCAACAATTAACTTCAACCAACCCTAATTGCAAAGTATACAAAATCCCCCAATAACAAAAGTGTAGTAAGAATTAAGCAAGAGTTGCTTAAGAATTCCACCTTTTTCAGTTGTCACTCCATTTTAACCACCATCTCTGCTCATCCTACATTAAATAATCTAAGTCAGAAGCACCACTCTAGAAAACCTTTGGGAAGAAGTAAAGGAATTTTGCCAGGTGAAGTAAATACCTGTTTTGGTGCCTCTCACCCTTTTATCCTCCCAAATGCTTAGTGTCCCCTGGAGTATAAACACACTGTTGCTAGCCAATCAAAAACACCAACACTTCTTCCCCAGCCATCAAATGTCTACCTCTGATGTTCCTCCTCCTTATAATTTAACTAAAAATGTAAATAGGCAATCCAAATTTGAGAACAGATTAGTCCATTTGAATTGAATATTCCAAGTTAAAATATATTGGATAATTACTTTCTGTGAAGATCAGATATATGAATATTATTATTATTCCCTGGACCTAAAACTCCAAGGAGATCATGTCTTGCAAAGTTATAGAGGACATGCATGTATTAGGAATTTAATGCAAAATGACATAATATATGTCAGATTCTAAAGTCTTTAAGAATCTTAGGAATAAATCCACATATTAAAATTCTCTTTCATTTCCACCCCTATATCTGAGAGCATAGTGGAATTATTTAGAAATTCAATGAATACATAGCAGCAATAAATATTTGGTGAATTGACTTATGTTTGATGTTTAGTCCTAAGTGGGTCAAAGATGCAGTTAGCCTGGGTCTAAAACCTGCTACCATCAGATACTCTGTAGATGGCCTGAGAAACTTACCTACCTCTCTCTACCTCAGTTTCCTCCTCTATAAAAAGTGCTGAACATCAGAGTTTGGTTTGTTTAGTTGATGTGGTGATCAAATGAGATCATGTGTAAACTGTGCTGAGAGTGAAGCCTGGCCAATGAATGTCACTTATGGTTATTCTTTTTTTATATTATATACTGACTTTCTTTTTTTAATGGTTGAACCTGTAGCATAGGAATGTGGAACACTTCCCAGGCTAGGAGTCAAATCAGAGCTGCTGCTACCAGTCTACACCAACAGCAATGCTGGATCCAAGCCACATCTGTGACCTACACCATAACTTGCAGCAATGCCAGATCCTTAATCCACTGAGCAAGGCCAAGAATTGAACTCACATCCTCATGGACACTATGTCAGGTTCTCAACCTGCTGAGTCACAATGAGAACTCCCTGACTTTTGTTTTGTTTTGTTTTGTTTTGTTTTGTCTTTTTAGGGCCATACCTGCAGCAAATGGAGGTTCCCAGGCTAGGGGTCAAATCGAAGCTGTAGCCACTGGCCTACACTACAGCCAAAGTAACACCAGATCTGAGCTGTGTCTGTAACATACACCACAGCTCACGGCAACACCAGATCCTTAACCCACTGAGAAAGGCCAGGGATCGAACCTGCATCCTCATGGATACTAGTCAGATTTGTTTCTACTGAGCCACGATGGGAACTCCATCCCTGACTTTTATTTTGAATAGATACTAATATATTTAGCTTTAAATATGCTGCAGGAATTTACTTCAAGGTGAGGTGATCTTACTCTGACATTTTCCTTTAAAAATAAGAACCTCTCTGTCTTATACAAAGACAAATACTGCAACATCACAAAAAAAAGAGTAATTTTTAATAGGCTTCAAATTTCATAACTAAAGTAATTAAATATCATTTGAAGTAGTACTAGGCTACAGCAAATTTCCCCTATTGAGAATGTACTGTTTTCTAGGACACCATGTCATTCTAGAAAAATAATAAATGTATCGAATATATTTTGTGCTTTCATCTAGTGAGTGGACTGAAGTACAGAGTTTAGCATCTGGTTTGACACAAGTCACATCTAGATCCAGTATTAAAACCTGAGCAATCTCACCCTAGCTGTCCCATTGTTGATCATTATCCTTCCTGGTTACCTTTATTTGCTAGGATGCCTTGAGCACTGCAATGTTAAATATGTCCCCTTGTAAATTACCTATAAATACATGCACCTGTTCCCACGAGCTACAAAGAAAACCAGAGAACCTCCAGACATTTGACATGATAAAACATCAATCCCAGGGAAATGAATGCAACTTTTCTGATAAGAATTGCATTAAAATTCCAAAAAGCTTTCAATTATCCAATCTCTCTGGAAATTTTTAAACACAAGAATAAATTTGCACATAGAGTAACACAAGCATATCATTTATAGCTTAACTTTAAGACACAACCTTGAGGAAGAAAATAGTTGCTGACATCAGAGAACATATCAAATTTAAAACCTATGGCCATGATAAGGAGTACTAATAGTTATGGTATGAAATATTTCCATTCCAGTTCTTTAAAGGAAAAAAGTAAATGTCAGAAAGCTAGCTGGCTTTGGTTAGGGGAAAATATTTTTTAGCCATGGTAACAGAAAGTCACTATGTCAGTGGCCCCAAATGTAGAGGATTTTCATCCCCAGAATTTGTTCTCTGGTGACATCCAAAACAAATATTTCAACTCACTTTACTGACATAGTAAAATTAAAATTTTAAACTCGGCCGGAGGAGAAGACTCAAACTGTACTCCCCTCCTATAGAAATAGTAATTTAGGCCTCTTCACATACACATGGCATTTCAGGTAAGCACTGATTTCTCAGTGGTGTTGGAACTACTCTTGAGGTGATAAAGCAAGATTATAAAGAGAATGGCAGAGAGTGAAAAGTACGGAACCTCCAGGACCCTGTTTATTTCTTAATTGTCATTTTTCCTTCGGTATGAATGCTTACATAACAGGAATATCAGGATCAATGTGTCATTTGTGTATCAATATTTATAAGCATACACAAATTATTAAAGCATTTTATTTTATTCTGGCCACTCACTGGCATATGGGAGTTCCTGGGCCAGGGATCAAACCAGCACCACAATGGTGACAATGCTGGATTCTTAACCCGCTAGGTCACCAGGAAGCTCCACAAATTTTAACTTCAAGTATCTTCCTCATCTATGCCTAAAAGTGGATAGTAAATTATCTGTCCATGTGGCTGTGTAATCAAAAATTTATAGCCAATGATGAAAATATTTAATTCATACAAATTATTATTTGACAAAGTCAGATGACTGACAATTCCACTGGGTGTGTCTTATTTTACTGAGAAAACAAAAACTGAAAACACAGGTATTTCAAACTATTATCATAAATTGCTCTCTATAAGTACCATGTTTTAAAAAGTGGGGCCAACTGTCTAGTTGCTAAATATCATACTGACTGAGTGCTTACCAAAACTAAGTGTGCCTATTTGTCATAAACATCTGGCAGGCCCAGTAAACAGAAGAAATTAGTCAGACTTTTTCCAAGAATCACATGTCCGTGGACACCAGATAAGCTGTTTATAGGAGACCATAAATATTAACAGTCTTTTTCGAAATATAGAGAGTTGGAGACATGAGTGAGGTAGGGTCTGTCATTTATTTAGTAATTTTATTAGATATGAAACCACTATATTGAAAAGTAGAATTGTACTTAAGTAAAAGAAAAGCTCCAGGAGTTCCTACTATGGTATACCAGGTTAAGAACCCAACATAGTATCTGTGTGGATGCAGGTTCCATCTCTGGCCTCGCTCAGTGGGTGAAGGATCTGGCATTGCTGCAAGATGCAGCATGGGTAGCAGATGAGGCTAGGATATGGCATTGCTGTGACTGTGGTCTAGGTCTCCAGCTGCAGCTCTGATTGGCCCCCTAGCCTGGGAACTGGGAACTTGCTGCAAGTGAGCCTTAAAAGACAAAAAAAAAAAGAAAAGAAAAGAAAAGAAAGAAAGAAAAGCTCCTACTTTTTTTTGGAGGGGGAGGACTAGTGTGGGTTTCTTTTCTAATTTTAATCCTCATCTCTATCAAAAATGTGCTGTTGTCTGGCATCCTGCCCAGCTTTGGCATAAGCCGGAAACCACTCAGCACTCTCCAGGCTTACTATCATCCCAGTGCATCGCTGGCATCCATAAAAGGCTTCTTCCTGCCATGAATTCTCTCTCATCACAGGAGCTTTCTTTTTTTTAATTTAATTTAATTTATTTTTTATTTTTAATAGCATTTTTATTACTCAATTACATTTATACTTTTACAACTTTCAAAACTCCACCTTATAAAACAGCTTTCTCTGGAATTCATATCTGTTTTTAGTTTTTCCCCAATCCTTAACTTTTTACCAGGTCCTTTGTCACTTAGGACAGGCCCAGGTGCCCTGGTCAATGTGGGGCAAGGACAAGAACTTCTTTTGCCTTCACCTTGAAATTTTCTCAAGTCAGAGAAACCCCCATCCCCCACCTGATGCTGGAAACCCAGCACTGTTGCAGCTTCCCTGGGATTAGTGTTCAACAGCAAGTCACAAGATAGAATTCCTCATTTGGGAGAAAAACTACCATTCAAATTCATCTGGCTACAAATAAACAACTTAGTAAGCGAGAAGCATATAACAAAGTTTTTCTACTTGGATATTATAGAGAAACGGAAGTTTCCCCTGTAAAAGAGAAGAGTCTGGAATCTTCATGTCAAGGCTCTCCCTGATGATTCCACTAGCCTCCACAGTAATAGTCATTCACTTATTCATCCACACTGTCATTCATTCAACAAGGATGTACTCCGTTCCTACTAGGTGCTAGGAATTAGGCTAAACACTGAGAATACAAGGATAACCAAATAATGGCTACTTCTGTTCTTACAGAATGACATGCCACTAGTGAGAAGTCTAAAATAAGAAATATGGATGCAATTCCTGGGGGAGGGGGCTAAATAAGTGACATGATTTGCCCATAAAAGGATGACTCTTTTTATCATACCAAGGTTAGATGCTCAGCAGAATCTGGAAGGGTATGAGGACAGAATCGGGGGTGGGGGGGCAGGCAGGAAGCAGTTTCCTTAGGTGATGGTGATTTAAGAAAGTGGGTTGGCTGTGGAGGTTTGGGAGGTGCTTGGGTTCAGAATTTATCACAAAATAGAGTCATCAGTATTTACTAATGGCTGACTGTGACATTTGAGACAAGGAAATCAAAAGATAAAGGATTATAGATAGAAAAAGATAATATTCAAGAGTTCAGCTTGGTACATACTAAGCCCCTTAGATATTGACCAAAAAGAACACAGGAGAAGGAATCTTATGAAGTCATCAAATCACTGCCAGGAGCTTGAGGAGGCTGGTTGACAGTAGTGTTTTTGAGGAAGCTTAACAAGAAATTGTAGAAGGCTCAAGGTGTTAAATATATATGGTTGAAATGCAGTCATACAACAATGCTAAAGCTGTTTTCCAAATATCTGAACTTGGAATTAAAACAATAATTTAAAAAAATTTAGAATCTTGACTTCTCAGAATAGATCAACATGTTGACTACAAAATCAAATGCATATGCTTTGGATCCATGGTAGAATTTTCTTGATAAGGTCAATTTCCTTAAGACTCAATACTATATTTTCTTCAATTTAAAAAGTCTACTTTTTGGGCCTGTTTTACACTTAACTCCCAGTAAATTTTACCAAAGATGAATTATAACTGAAAAAGATATTATAAAATATCACAAATGATGAACATATATTAACGAATCCCCACCTGAAAAATTGGATTAGCCTCCACAATGATCTACCCATCTATTTTTCTACCTGTCTACTTCTTAAAGAACGTCAAGGGAAAAAAACTGTGACAGAATGTAGGAAGCTTTAACCATTTCTCCGTTAGATGTATCAATTCATAGTTTAGGCTATCAGAGCAATGGAAAAAAATGTTAAGTGCATGATCACAGTATTTGTCTTCTCAGGTGGTATTTACTAAACTCATCCAAGCACTGCACTTACTGAATTGAGTCCCACTTTTCAAGAGCTTGCTTTTACCTAAGCCTATCCTTGCTTGAGTTCAGCACAGAACTAGTCAGGTTGCATCTGGGGCAATATGGACCCAACCTCCTTCAAAGGTACTTAATAGGAGCTAGAGCTTCTGTTAACATACAAACCTGCTCCCTGGGGCAAACAAATGTCCTGTTTAAGACTATTGGTATATGACAGCTTGGCCTAAAACACACTAATCAGAAACACTACAGTACTCAGATAATACTAAACACATTTAATTACAGGAGGAAAAATGATTCTTTTTCTTTTTCTTTTTTTTTGCTTTTTAGGGCCACATATGTGGCAGATGGAGGTTCCCAGGCTAGGGGGTCCAATTGGAGCTACAGCTGCCAGCCTACACCACAGCCACAGCAATGCCAGATCCATAACCCAGTGAGCAAGGCCAGGGATTGAACCTGCAACCTCATGGCTCCTAGTCGGATTCGTTTCCACTACACCACAATGGGAACTCTGGAAAAATGATTCTTAGTAACATCTCCACAATCAAAAAATTAACATGGAGAGGGTGTTAGCCTTTTTTTTATATAGACCTACAAAATATCTAAATGTTGAACTGATCACTTGGTTTCTTAGGAATCAATGTTTTTAATACCACTAATAATTGGACCTTCAGAATACCCTGGTCAGTAACTTCCTTCTGGAAAGACAAAAGATATGCACATTTCTAAACCAAAAACTAGTGGAGAACTTAGCCCACAATGTAAAAGATCTGCTTTGTGGGTGTCTTCTGACCCCCAGAGAGATGCTAATAAATTCATATCTGAAGAATATTATGTTCTATTCCATTTCTTTAAAGTCTCCTTCAGTGAAGTCTGCCCCAGGGGAAAATGTGACAAGCTAGATAAAAATTTGAAATATTGTCATTCTCACCTGCTAGTTCACTTCAATTTCTATAGAAATAGTCTTATATCCTTAAAAGACCAGAAGGTTATTTTAGGGTGTTGTTGAAAACAGTGCCTCAAGTAATGAGTGCTCTTAGTAATTCATGTGATGTAAAAAAACTCTTCACAGGAACTTCATGCCCAAGCCTTGTAAGCTGAGAGACATATTCTAATGATGCACACATTTTAAAATGCTGAAGGTTAATGGATGAATGACAATACATCATGAATTAGTTACAGCATCAGAGATTGAAAGACAACAAAGCAGAATTCTAGTCCTGCCACCAGTAAGCTACATAAACCCTAACACGTGATGTTTTTATAAGTGTCACATTTTTGCTCCTTTATAACCATAGCTACGCTAGTATAGATGCCCATCATTATCCACATTACAAATGCAATAATCTCAAGCGTCCCAATCTAGCCACTGACACCCTGTAACACCATGCCTCTTCCTGCCTGAAACTCTTCAATGGATTGTCCTTGCTCTTAAGATAAAATCCAACATAAGTTCCTGGGTTGACTGTATGGCCTATGCCTACAGATTCATCTCCAGATTCCATTTTGGATCTCCTAAAATATTTTTTTATTCCTAAAACGTACTGAAATTCGTTCACTTCCTCTGTCTCACTAAGCTGTTCGTGTTCTTTGCCAACAATCTTCTTTCTGCCAAGAACACTTCTCTTCCTATCACCTTCTTCTGGCTAATTCCACTGCTCCTCCAGGTCTCAAGCATCAGTTTCTCAGGAAGAACATTTCTAGGCCATTGATTAGCATAGCTCCCCTCCTGGATGCCTGCATACCACCCCACCTCCTCCATTAGAACACATGCCCCAGGTCATTATAATTACTCTTTAGCCTCTGTTTCCTCACCCTGACATCACTTCCATAAGACAGCTATCTTCTCACTGAGGTTTACCAAAGACCCATCCTCACCCCCAACACAAAGTAGGCATTCAAAAAATAATTCATGACAAACAAAGAGGGTACAGGTGGGGTGGTGGGAGGTATGGACTGGGGGTTTGGACTGGTGGGAGAGATGGACTGAGGTATATGGAACAACTAGCCAAGGACAACCTGCTGTATAATGCAGAGAAGTCTACCCAGTATTCTATGATAACCTATGATAATCTATTCTGGGAAAAGAATCTGAAAGAGAATAGATATGTATATATGTATGACTGGGTCACTTTGTTGTACAGTAGAAATTATCACAACCTTGTAAATTAACTATACTACAACAAAACTTAAAAAATAATAATTCATACTAGATAATGTAATAGGTATGGGAAATCACACATCCTAAGGCTTTCTTGCTCTTTATGCATTAAACAAACATAGACTAGACCTGTGTAATCAATAATTATATGAAAGGAAAGTGTAAGCATAAATCACAAGGCACACTACTGAGACTCCGGAGTACTGGGAAGAGAGGCAGGCTAGTGGAATACAGACTCTCCTTTCTTGTCTTCAGAATGAGCATTTGTTATTTATTTCCTTTTCTAGTGTCTTTATTGCTCTTATGGACCAGTTCCAATATTTAACCAGTCAACACGAATCATTCTGAAAATCTTCAGAAATCAGAAATCTGAGCTTATGTATGAAGGAGTTTGTTTAAATTGTTTCCAGATGATCATGCTAAACAAACAACCAAAAACCAAAAATCCAACCTATTTTAAGGAGAACTGGCTATGAGCAATGTGGGAGTTAAAGTGAGGAAATCAAAGCTTAAGCTAAACAGAGAGGATTTAAAAGGAAATTAAGGTAAGATGCATTAGTCTGGTACAAGGGTTTTCTTTTTTTCTGGTAAATTTAAAGGCAGCCTGACAATAAACATTTTAAATGGACCTAAGTACATCACTGAGGATACTAGTGCTATTTATCCTATTCCTCTAACCACTGTCTGAGCAGTTTCCCAAATAAGGAAGCTCTAATGGATTTAAATAGGTGTATCTGAAACGTAGTTTTATGGTTGCTGGTCTTCCCTTCCTACCCTTTTACACTACACTCTCTTTCTCCGCACTAAAGAACGTCCAATGAGCCATGTAGTTATTGCTCATTTCCTCCTGATTTGTCTGTGGTTTCATGTTTCCTCCATAGTTGCCACCTGCCCCTTTGATATTCTCCACCTCCAACCCTATTCAACGTCATGACATCATAAAATAACTGATAATCCTTAGGGAGAATCAATGTCCCATACTGACCGTCATTGCCACTGTGGTGGAAAGCTTCCCTGAACATGAACTAGTCCCCCTCTGTGATGCCTGTTATACAGTAATGCCTATAACCCTCCTCATAAGCACTTAGACCCCACGGTAAGTATGTGATTGTTCTTATAATGTCTTTCTTTCTCTAAGACTGAGATGACTGTAAGGAAAAGGACCTTTATAAATGCTGTCAAGCAACCTTTGTTCTAAAGAATACATGTCCCTCATTTCATGAAAATAATGAGGTAAATTCTTGGTATGCAGAGGAGTAATTAAAGCTAATTCTATCTTTCTTTTACTTTTTATTTACAAAACTGAAGAAAATCCTCAGGATTTAAAATTGATGAAAGGGAAGGCAAAAGTTCTCTTCATAGCTAGAATAGCCATTTCGCTTACTTAGACTTCCAGGAAAAGTTCTTTTTGACCTCCAACTATGTTCACAAGATTAAACTTATGAGAATACTACTTTATTGTGCCAGAAAAAAAATTCATTTTTTCAAATACATATGTGTATATATCTCCAACCTTATAAAATCAAATATTTTTCCAACTATTAAAGCTCTCCCACGACCTGGCTCAATCCTATTATGCATGCTTTGAACTATTCTTCAAATCTTTCTTCTTTGCCCAAACTGATTTTTCCAGAGCCCTTTCAAATCAACTTGCACAAAAAATTCTCTTTGATTTTTGCTTTGTATTATCTTATTCTTGAATATTCACCCCTCCTTCAACCAATTCAAAACCTACCCTGTTTTTCAAGATCCAGTTACAAATCCACATCTTCCAAAAAGATGTACTTTAGAATGCTTTAGAATATCCAACTTGAAATAATCTTACTGTGGTACTATAATAACCTGGTAAGCTACCAATTGTAACAATGTTAATGGCATAAACAGGAAAGTTTGTTTCTTGCTCAGGGAAGAGTACTGAGCAGACACAGGTGGGGGCAGCCCACCTCAACACTGTGATGTATGGACCAGAAAGACAAAGGGGGAAAAGGTTTCAGTGCATCATTTCCAAGGTGACCTTGGTGATGGTCTCCATTCTAGACCATCAAAAGGGGATAGATGGTACAGATACACCAGTCAGAGACTAGCCAGAATTTTAGGTAGGGAATGTCATATTTGCTCATGATTCCACTGGTCAGAACTCAGTCATATATCATTCTTAACTTTATGGGAAACTACAAAATGTAGGCTAGTAATGTGGCCAGAAAGAAGAGGATGAATGTGGGCTTTTCTAAACAGCTATGTTTCTCTGCCACAGAAATAGTGTAATGGTGCTTTTTCAGATACTTGTAACACTTTTCCTTTAATTACTAGTTATATCACTTTTATGATTTAACATTTTACATGTGTATTTCTTATTTTTGTAAATACACAGATCTTTGCAAATATTAAAGATCTTAGGTAAGATTTTGCCAGAGCTTGGCTTGTTGTCAATCCTGACTGAATTCACTAACAGTGGCTTCTAAATGCAGATATTTTGAGATGTGGTAAAGAGCCAGAACTATATGCTTTATGCACCAGATGTAAGGAGACAGAGTTGCCACGATGTTGTGAAAGTTGAAGAGAGAGTTGTGTTCTCAGCCAAATAGAAGGCTTACCCACTCCAGCAAAGAGGTGGGAAGCAAGGGAAGAAGCGGAATTATACTATAGTTCATCTAAAGCCCTCAAGCTCTCTCTCATGTACAGAGAAAAATAACACTCAGAACTCCCAAAAAGCACCCAGTTTTAACAAAAGTGATGTATCCTTACCTTATAGCAGTACATGTCAGAAGATCTGAGTAGTTGCATGAATTAAGGCAACTTGATGGGGAGGGTTTGTTTAAATTGGTAGGGACATAATTGATGATTATCCGTTACTTATCCAGAGCAAGTACTCATTTAGATCAAGGATGCTCAATCACAAAGAGAAGCAAGAAAGAACAACTGGAGTTAAACAGGAGGATGGGCTAGCCTGGAAGAAACTGGAAGATGTTTAAAAGGCACGTAAAGCATAATTGAAATCTGATGGGTAACAAGGACCTAGTATATAGCACAGGGAAATCTACTCCATAGTCTGCAGTGACCTATATGGGAAAAGAATCTGAAAAGGAATGATATGTGTATATATATAACTGATTCACTTTGCTCTACACCTGAAACCAACACAACATTGTAAGTCAACTATGCATCAATAAAATTTAATTAAAAAGTGATCCAATGGGTGACAACACATGGAGCATCAAGTATATATAGTTGAATACTTTTATTTCAGGAGGGATCTGGAAATAAATAGCAAAACCCCCAAAATGGACATGTATTCAGAAGCAAAATGTCCTTCCTCCCAAATATTGCAAAAGCCAAAACTAAGAACCACTGGGGTAGCAGACATGGGTCCCGGGATAGCAATGGGGCAATTATTACTATCTCTTAGGTGGGAAGTTAACCTAAGCAATTCCTCCCTCAAACTGCAGTCAACTTTGTACTGTATATTCCATCTCTAGAACTGTCCCATGCCCAGCACGGTCCTGGCCTAAACCACTGGCCTCTTTCACCTGGTCAACTCAATGCATTCCCTATTGGTCTCCCTACAGTCTCTCTAAACTCCCACCAGACTGCAACGAGAATGACCTTTTATACCTCTGTATCAGTATGGATTCCTCAACTAGACCCTGAATCAATGACTTGAGTGTAGGTGGGTTGTTTGGGAAGTGGTCACATGAAGCACAGGTGAGAGAGTAGGGAAAGGAGGCAGCAAATAGCAATGAGCCCTGAGTCAATGATGACTATGGTCAATTGGACCTCGGCACTGATGGGCATTTCCGAGTGACCACTCAGAGCACACCTCCTAACTGACCCAGTGAAGGATATGAGAGCCATTATTTGTTGAAAGTTACCCCAGTGGACATTAAATCCCAGACAGTTCCAAGTCTATCCATGGGGGTGGAAAGCATTTATGTCCCTGAAGGCAGCTGCCAACAGAAAAACAGAGACAAGGACATGAGGGATTGGAAGCTATCAACATGACTAGGTTAAGGTTAGGGTTAGGATTTGTCACACTACAGGCAAACTGTTCAAATGAGAAATGGTGGGGGGCTGGCTCAAGACTATCGCGAGTCCATCCAAAAGTCCCCATCCCATGTCTCAGGGTCCTAGTACTTTATTATTAGAACCCCGACCTTTGCATAAGAGAACTAACTAAATTTATGCATTCCATTTCCTTCAGATGTCTGTCTCCTGTCAGATTTTTAATGCAATCTTTCCTGTGGCGCAGGAGTTTTCCACTTTTTAAATTGTTCTCTGAATGACAGCTGTTGTTCTGAGCCTTCCTTTTCTTGTTTTAGGCTTCAAGGGATGTTAAATTGAAGACCCTACACTCCATGTAATTACCATTGTCCCCATATTGGATCAAGTACATGAGTTATCACCTAAGCGACTGGTTTTCGTCCCCTTTATTTTAACCAACCCACAGAGGTGACTGCATAATTATGATGGTACAATATTCTGTGGATTATGAGTATCCCATATAACTGCCACCAGCAATGGTTCTTATACCCTCTCACCAGTGAATGGCCCAATTTCCAGAACCCTATTTTTAATGTCTGTTTTTTAATATACCTTCCAGTACTAACCCTCCTCATTTTATTTCCTTAAATAGAAAACACTGAGATGTGGACTTGAATGCAGGCAGTTTATTTAGGATGTGATTCTGGAACTACAACCAAAGCAACAGAGAAAGGAAAAAAATCTAACAAATAGGTTACTCGGAAGAGAAACTGGAGCTCAATCCCTTTAGGGATCGTGGATCAATTCCTCAGTATTTCCTTCTAAGGGATGAAAAACTCCCCTCTCTCTCCTTTGTTGAAAATTGATGGCTATGACATGAGATGCCCTATACTTGCTGACTCACACACCAGCTAAACAAGAAACTGCCCTACCAAAGAAATCCCCAAGCAGGAGAGCTCAAGAATAGGGTAAACCACCAAGCCTGAAATCCCTCCACCACTGGGGGGCTGCATAAGAACTCAGCACAGGCAAGGGGGCAGAGTTGCCTCACTGATCATGCACCTCTCCCCTTAAAAGCATTCAATGACTCAACTGAGAGTTTGGGGCTAGTGGATGCAAACTATTACATTTAGAATGGATAGGCAATGAGGTCCTACTATTTAACACAGGGAACTACATCCAATGTCTTGGGATAGAACATGGTGAAAGATAATAAAAGAAAAAGAATGTGTGTGTGTGTGTGTGTGTGTGTGTGTGTATACACACACACATACTGCGTCACTTTACCTGGGTCACTTTACTGTACAGCAGAAATTGGCACAACACTGTAATTCAATACTTTAATTTTTTTAAATGTTAAAAAAAAAAGCTTTCAATGACTCTCCATGACCAAGTCAGAAACCTCGTTCTGAGTTATAAACCCTGCACCCTGTGACCTCCTTGTCTGTGCCCTTCACTCACATTTATCTTCTTCCTGTCTCTCCGGCAAGTTTTATTTTTTTAATTTTTACCCCATGTCCACGAGTGTGACTCCAATCAAAGATACTATGACAATTATTGACAGTTCTGATGAATGTTTGCTGCCACCAGAGATAAAAGTCTGTTGTTCTATTATTTCTATTTGTATCTCTGTTAACTACACCTAATCAAGAGAGACTAATACAAAGAGCATTTGGAGAAGAATATATGCCTTGGCCATCCACAGTTTGTCTTTGATCAGACACTGAATTGCTCAATTAACTCCTTGAAGTCTGAAGTTCCTCACCTGGTTGGCTGGGAGGAACATATGGGAAACACTCTCAATTACACATAACAGCTACTCTCTGCATATCCCAGCATCTTTACTGGGCTTTCAGCATTATACTTCTTGTGAAGGTTAGCACGTGCCTAATAATGTCCTCTGAGTTTTGTCTGTGGAGGAGAAAAACCGATTCTGATTAAAAAAATGAGAAAACACAACCTTATTTTTTTATATATAGAAAGAGAACATATATCTAAGATGGGTAGACACTGAGAGAGAATGGAGCAACTATTGATTCTTTCCTGGAGGGAAATATATCAACAAAGATAATTGAGCCAAATAGTGTAGAAAAGATTTAGAGGCATCATTCAGAACAGAATCTCAATAATTTTCATTATACGGGTCTTTTGTGTGTGCCTCAGAACATATGTAACAGCGAGTGGAGAAAATGAATTACAGTTGAGACCTGGCCCACTCGCAGTCAACTACCTTTCTTCCCTCTGTGCTCAAATCAGGGACAGGATAGGGGACCTGGCTGCTTTGGCAATTCTGGGTCTTTTGTGGTTCCATATAAATGTTTGGATTGTTTGTTCTACTTCTGTGAAAAATGTCCTGGGTAATTTGATAGGGATTACATTGAATCTGTAGATTGCTTTGGGTAGTATGGCCATTTTTACAATATTGATTTTCCCAATCCAGGAACATGAAATAGCTTTCCATTTCTTTACATCTTCTTTGATTTCTTTGATTAAAGTTTTATAGTTCTCGGCATATAGGTCCTTTCCCTCCTTGGTCAGGTGTATTCCGAGGTATTTGATTTTGTGAGGTGCAGTTTTAAAAGGTATTATATTTTTGTATTCCTTTTCTAATATTTCATTGCTGGTATACAGGAATGCAACTGACTTCTGAATGTTAATCTTATATCCTGCTACTTTGCTGAATTTATGAATCAGTTCAAGTAGTTTTGGGGGTTGAGTCTTCGGGTTTTCTATGTATAGTATCATGTCATCTGCATACAGTGACAGTTTGATCTCTTCTCTTCCTATATGGAGCCTTTTATTTCTTTGGTTGTCTAATTGCTGTGGCTAGGACTTCCAAAACTATGTTGAAGAGCAGTGGTGAGAGTGGGCATCCCTGTCTTGTTCCAGATTGGAGGGAGAAGGCTTTCAGTTTTTCCCCATTGAGTGTTATATTTGCTGTGGGTTTCTCATAAATGGTTTTGATTATATTCAGGAATGTTCCCTCTATACCCACTTTGGCGAGGGTCTTGATCATGAATGGATGTTGGACTTTGTCAAATGCTTTTTCTGTGTCTATTGAGATGATCATATGATTTTTGACTTTTTCTTTTGTTAATGTGGTGTATGATGCTGATTGATTTGCGCATGTTGAACCATCCTTGTGAAACTGGGAGGAACCCTACCTGGTCATGGTGTATAATTTTTTTGGTATGTTGTTGGATTCGGTTGGCTAAGATTTTGTTGAGAATTTTTGCATCTATATTCATCAATGATATTGGGCGATAGTTTTCTTTTTTGGTGGTATCTCTGTCTGGTTTTGGAATGAGGGTGATGGTGGCATCATAGAATGTCTTTGGGAGTATTCCTTCTTCTTCAACCTTTTGAAAGAGTTTAAGGAGGATGGGCACCAATTCCTCTTTATATGTTTGATAAAATTCACCTGTGAAGCCATCTGGTCCTGGGCTTTTATTTGTAGGGAGTGTTTTTATGACCTCTTCCATTTCATTTCTAGTGATCGGGTCTGTTCAGTTGGTCTGTGTCTTCTTGATTCAGTTTTGGCAGGCTGTAAGATCTAGAAAATTGTCCATTTCTTCCAGATTGTCAAACTTGTTGGCATATAGTTGTTCATAGTATTCTGTTATGGTTTTTTGTATTTCTGCTGTATCCATTGTGATTTCTCCTTTTTCATTTATAATTTTGGTTATTTGGGTTCTTTCTCTCCTCTTTTTAGTGCGTCTGGCCAAGGGGATGTCAATTTTATTTACCTTTTCAAAGAACCAGCTCTTGGTTTTATTGATTTTCTCTATTGTTTTTTGAGTCTCTATTTTATGGATTTCTTCTTTGATCTTTATAATTTCCTTCCTTCTGCTGACTTTAGGCCTTTTTTGTCTTCTTTTTTCTAATTCATTTAGGTGGAGGGTTAAGTTGTCCATTTGGGATCTTTCTTCTTTTTTGAGAAAGGCCTGTATTGCTATAAATTTCCCTCTGAGCACTGCTTTCACAGCATCCCATAGATTTTGAGCGGTTGTGTCTTCATTATCATTTGTTTCAAGGTAGTTTTTAATTTCCTTCTTGATTTCCTCATTGACCCATTGGTTCTTTAGTAGCATGTTGTTTAGTCTCCATGCAGTAGGTTTTTTCTCTTTCCTTTTCCCATGGTTGATTTCTAATTTCATGGCATTGTGGTCAGAGAAGATACTTGAGATAATTTCTATGCTCCTAAATTTATTGAGATTCGCTTTGTGTCCCAATATGTGGTCGATTCTTGAGAATGTTCCATGAGCATTTGAGAAGAATGTGTATTCTGCCTTTTTTTGGGATGTAGTGTCCTGAAGATATCAATGAAGTCTAACTTTTCTATTGTTTCCTTTAGGATCTCTGTTGCTTTATTGGTTTTCTGTCTAGAGGATCTGTCCATTGATGTGAGGGGGATATTAAGGTCTCCGACTATGATTGTATTCTCATCAATATCTCCCTTTATGTCTGTTAATATTTGTTGTATGTATCTGGGTGCTCCTGTATTTGGGGCATATATGTTGACGATAGTCACATCCTCTCCTTGGATGGATCCCTTAATCATTAAGTAGTGTCCTTCTTTGTCTTTCTTGATGTCTTTTGTTTTAAAGTCTATTTTGTCTGATATGAGCGTTGCGACTCCTGCTTTTCTGTCATGTCTATTGGCGTGAAATATTTTTCCCACCCTTTCACTTTCAATCTATATGTATCTTTTGTCCTAAGGTGAGTTTCTTGTAGGCAGCATATTGAAGGTTTTTTGCCTTTGTACCACTCAGCCACTCTGTGTCTTTTGATTGGGGCATTCAGTCCATTGACATTTAAGGTGATAATTGATAGATGATTATTTATTGCCATTTGAACCTCATGTTCCAGTTGATTCTATGGTTCTCCATTCTTCCTTTCTTTTTTTTTTTTTTTTTTTGGTTGGATGGTCTCCTGTTATTATCTGCTTGAGTGTATTTTTTTTTCATTTTTTGCAAATGCAATATTTGGTTTTGGCTTGTGGTTGCCATGTTTTTTAAGTATGCTAACCCCTTCCCATAATTGTGTGTTTTAGCCTGATGGTCCTATAACTTCAAACACTTCATTACTATATTAAAATTAAGAAGAGAAGCATACAAACAAACAAAAAGGGTTATTTACTTCCTAACAT
Source organism: Phacochoerus africanus (assembly GCF_016906955.1). Lineage (NCBI taxonomy): Eukaryota > Metazoa > Chordata > Mammalia > Artiodactyla > Suidae > Phacochoerus > Phacochoerus africanus. The sequence goes on from NC_062545.1 coordinate 154,605,473, forward strand.
CCCTTGCCCACATTTTATGGTTTTGATGACTCTCTTTTATTTTTTTCTTTTTAATTTTATTTTGTTTGAAGCATGTTCATGATTAAATCTGTATGCTGGCTTATTTGAGTGACTGCTCTCTGATTGTGGTTTCCTCAGTCCTAGTTCTTCCTCTTCTTCTTTTTTTTTTTTTTTTTTTTTTCTTCCCTTTCCTTCCTTTCTTTTTGGTTTAGAGAAGCCCTTTCAATATTTCCTTTAACCTGGGTTTTGTGTTGCTGTATTCTTTAAGTTTTTGTTTGTTGGAAAAAATCTTTATTTCCCCTTCTATTTGAAATGATATTCTTGCTGGATAGAGTAGTCTAGGTTGCATATTTTTTCCTTTGAGCACTTTAAATATCTCTTGCCATTCCCTCCTGGCCTGTAGTGTTTCTGTAGAGAAGTCAGCTGATATTCTTATGGGGGTTCCCTTGTAGGTAACATTCTGTTTTTCTCTTGCTGCCTTTAGGATCCTCTCTTTCTCACTAACTTTTGCCATTTTTATTATGATGTGTCTTGGTGTGGGTCTATTTGTGTTCAGTTTGTTTGGGGCCCTCTGTGCTTCTTGTATCTTGAACCCAGCATCCTTTAGATTTGGGAAGTTTCCATCGATAATTTCTTCAAATATATTTTCCATCCCCTTATCTTTTTCTACTCCTTCTGGAATCCCTATTATGCGTAGATTGGCCCACTTTATATTATCCCATAGGTCTCTTATATTGCTTTCCAGTTTTTGGATTCGGTTTTCTGTCTGTTGACCGGATTGAGTGATTTCCATTATTCTATCTTCCATATCACTGATTAGTTCTTCTGCATTATTCATTCTGGTTTTTACTGCCCCTAGTTCAGTTTGCATCTCTGCAAATGAATGTTCTAGTTTTTCTTGGCTCCTCCTTATATTTTCTAGTTCCTTCCTGAGGGTATCTGCATTTCTGTTCATATCTTCTCTTAATTCCTTCAGTATTTTCACTATTTCTCTTTTGAACTCCAGGTCTGTCAGACTGCAGAGATCTGTTTCATTGTTGACTGTTTTAGGTGAGTTCTCCTGTTGGTTTGACTGGGGGTGGTTTCTCTGCTTCTTCATCTTGCCTGTTTTCTTTCTCCTGAGGGAGTTGTACTCTTCGTTATCGGGCAGTGTTTGCCTTGTCACTGCCGTAGAATATTTCCTGAGGGCTGGCGTTGTTGGTCAATCTTTTTTGAGGCCAACTCTCATTGTTAGCTGTAAAGGGTTGCATGGTGGAGTCCCAAAACATGTCTACCAGAACCTCAAAATATGACCTTATTTGTTTTGTTTGTTTGTTCATCTTTCGGCTTTTTAGGGCTACACCTGAGGCATATGGAGGTTCCTAGGCTAGGGGTCAAATTGGAGCTGTAGCTGCTGGCCTACACCACAGCAACAGAAACACAGGATCGGAGCCACGACTGGAACCTACACCACAGCTCACAGCAATGACGGATCCTTAGCCCACTGAGCGAGGCCAGGAATCGAACCTGCAACCTCATGGTTCCTAGATGAGTTCATTAACCACTGAGCCACAATGGGAACTCCAAAATATGACCTTATTTGGAAAAAGACTTTGCAGATGCAACTAAGGATCTCATAACGAGATCATCCTAAATCCAGTAACATGTGTCTTTGTTAGAGACAGAAAGGGAGAAAACATAGGGACAAAGGCCAAGGGCAGATGGAGGCAGAGGTTAGATGGATGACGCCATAATGTAAGGAAAGCCTGGAGCCATGAGATGCTGGAAAAGACATGGGAGGATTTTCCCCTAGAACCGTGAGAGAGAACTTGGTCCTTCCAACATCTTGATCTTGGGCTTCTGGCCTCTAAAACTGAGAGGACACATTCCATAGTTGTAAACCAACAAATTTGTGGTCATTTATTTCAGCAGCCCTAGTCCAAGTGGGTTTTGTGGGGCTCCGCTCCCTCATATGTAAAACAATAGCGTTGGAATAGATAATTCCAAAAGCAGCTTCCAATTTTGACTCAGTGACTCTGAGAAGCAGGCATATAAGCAAAATGCAAAATCTCCCAAAGCTGTAGAAATGTTATTAGGAAAGTTGAGAGATTCTCATTCTTCTCAACTCTGATTTCTGTATAATTTCACCACACAGGGTATATGCAAAGTCTCATTCAGAAGGGTGAAAAAAAAAATCTGTCTCTTCATGATGTGGAATGCATACAGACAAGATATTTACACAAACACCGTTTGATAGCTGAGAAAATTTATTCTCAGGCCTGCCACTTAGCACTCAATAGTTGCAGTGAAAATGAGTTTAATCTTTTATTTTCCCTTTGGTTAAGTGGCCACTTGAAATTCATTCAATCATTCAAATAGCATTTATTGAACACATACTCTGACTTGACATTGTAGGAAGAGCTGGAGGCACAGAAATAAACAAGAGAGAGCCATGCTGTGTCTTTAAGTTTAGCAGGGACAACAAGCAAGTAAACCAAAATCTGCATAAAATTGTATTACATGTGATAACTTCTACATTACAGGTATTCCCAGAGAGAGACATAACACAGGAGCATATAACCCAATGGGGGAATCAGGGGAAAGCTGCTTAGAAGAGGAAGCATATGAACCCTCTCTGAAGGTGAACAGATGTAATCAGGAACAGTAGAGGGGAAACGAATGAGCTAAATGCATAGTTATATATGGAATGATGCTTAGAAAACTGGACATTGGTGTTGGGGCACAGTGTGCAGGTAACTGTGGCAGGAAGTAGGTTTATTGGGCTGGTCAAAGATCATCACATAATGACCAGATATGCCTAAACTAGGTAACAGCAATGGGGGTGGACAGAAAGGAGAGCTGACAGAGCTCAGTAACTGATCGTATCATGGGAATCTCTATCGCTGACATGGTCACTAACAGGACAGTAGCATCATTTACCACAAAGGCAAGGACAGGGTTGGCAGAGGGTATGGGGAGAGGAGGAGTTCAAGCTAAAAGCACTCACAGGAGTTCTCCTTGTGGCCTAACAGGTTAAGAACCCTACATAGTGTCTTGTGAAGGTATGGGTTCAATCCCTGGCCACTCACAGTGGGTTAACAACCCAATGGTACCACAAGCTGAGGAGCCAGTGTTGCCGTGGCTGTGGCATAGGCCAGCAGCTGCAGCTCTAATTCAACCCTATCCCAGGAAATTTCATAGGCCACAGCTGCAGCCAAAAAATAAAAATAAAATAAAATAACTTGCAGGAGAGCTTCACGGAGCTGTCCAGTACTGCAATAGACTTGAAATAAGAAAATAAATCCATGGTTAAATACTGACTTTCACATCACTGGCAGGTGAGATCTTTCAGGGATATGCACAGAGTTAAAGAAGAGAGAACCAGGGAATATCAGCACATGAAGAGCAATCTGAGAAAGGAGGGTCTGTCCGTGAACAAAAGAGAAGATACCAGCAGAAGTGAGGGAAACACAGCCAGAAACTCTGTTGACTTATGAACCACTAGAAGAAGTGATTCAAGAAAGGGGGTTCCAGCAGTAACAAATGCTCTGAAAGATAAAAGAAGAAAGGCACCCATTAACTATGGCTATTGGAAGATGACTGGCAAACTTAGGATGAGTATTTCAATGGAAATGAGAAAGGAAAAAAAAATCCAGATGACAAAGTCATTTAGTTATAAAATAAACCCAGGAAGCAAAAAGCACAATTGAAAAAACTTGGCTCTAAAAATAAATGTACATAGAAATGGAGCGTCCGGAGAAGGGAAGGAGAAAATAAGAGGCGATGCCTTCGAATAAGACGGTGGAACTGAGATACAGAACACAGAGGGGATGAATTAACTACAAACAGGGAAGGTCATCGGGCAATAAAACAGAGAGAAGTCCTTTACAGTGGTATGGATAGGACACAAAAAAATGGCACATAATTAATGTACACAATTCGATGAATTTGGACATATGCATATACCAGTGTGACTATCACAATCAAGGTGAAAAAACTGAGGAAACAGTGGCCAGAGATGATGGTATATTTATAGTGATGGTAAGAGTAGGCTCCACTTCTCCCCTTCTGTGCTTTAATTTCTTTCTTTATAAACAGAAATAATAATAGTACCTACCCCATAAGTTTATGGGGTTCTTTAAAGTAGAGAACACATGAAATTCAGTAACATTGTACTTCAGCACATACTAAGCAAGTTCTCAAATGTTGGTGACTTTCATCATTATTATTACTGCTATTGGTGTTATTAGTTTCTCATTAGGAAGGGGAGGAGTTTGAATAGTAGTATTTTCTAGGAATGAGGCATTTCAGGGGAGGTAGCAGCCTGAGAGCATGAAACAACAGTGGAACACCAGTTACGTCAGTAAGAAAAGCCGCTTCTTAGAGAAATACTAAGGGATAGGCTGCACTGTCCATTGGTGATCAGAGCCCATAAGTCTGTAGTTTTTTCAAGTGGAGAAAAGCAGGAGACTAGAAGGAAATGGGTTCAGATGTTCTAGAGCTGCCGTCAGAAAGTATGGACACAGAAGAAGGACCAAACGAAAGAGAGTTTGGAGGCTGGCCAGAGGGTTTGCAGTTTATGAACCAGATGGCAAAGAGTATATTGGGCCCCCAGTGGGTTTGGATTGAATTTGTTTTATGGGATTTTAAACATATACAAACACATACATTAGAAAGGCAAATTACACATAATAAATACTATCTAACCATTATTAATATATTCATATACTTACATACATATATACACATATAAAATTGTGTGTGTATATATATATGTGCATGTATACATATACACACACATACACACACTCAGTATATGAGTAATAAAGATGTGCTAAAAACACAATGGTTAACTTCACATAGTTGGCATAAATTAACAGATTTCTTAGGCATTGTTAGTTATACCTAGAAGTAAGATTTTTTTCAATGAAAATTTCAAAACTAATCCACATTTTTAAAATGATGAAGAAAACCAGAACCGATGGATTTAAGAACTAACAGTGGATATGGTAATGAATATACATGTGCTTTTCCTGGTGTTTTTCATCCTTGAAGCTTCTATTTTTCATCATTATACCTCTCAGTCATCCTCCAAACATATTGTCTTTCATGGCTTATAGCTTATCTTTATCTTCAAAGAAATACATAATTGTTCCTGACACATCATACGGGTTGAATAACAGGAGCCCAGTTTTGATTAAGTCTTAAGACCTCTATCTAAGAACAGGAAGACAGCTGGGCATCTATTCTTAGTTGTCAAAATAAACTATCTCATTGCCTAAACCAGTCAATTTGATATAGTATATTTGAGGTTGAAAATTAGGAAATGATATTCTCATGTTTCATGGCTAGTTCAGTTAGATCTTTCAGAAAATAAGTCAGCTTGGCATTCCATTGCTCAACTACTTTCTTGAGGCTGAAATAACCCTTGATTATCCAAAATAAAGCACTTTATCAGAAGATCACAATTTGTCTTAGTAATAAAGCTAATTGTATAATCAATCAAAACCCTATTGTTAGAAAGTGGTGAGCCTGTGAATGTGAATGTGGTGAGTGATGTGAAGTCCAGGCAATTTCAATTCTTCACATGAAAATGAGACAAATTACGTAGCACATTAGCAAAATTTGTACTATCTGCCTGACTTCCAACCATCTACTGATTAAACCATTATGTTGCCTGAGAGAATGGATTACGCACATACATGCTGAAGTTTATGATTTTCCCTTAATTTCTGAATCATTACAGCTGGTTTCTGGGTAAATACTCGTGCTAAATTGAAACATCTATTAAAATAATGTATTGTTGTCATCATGAAGCTTACTTAAGCCTAGAAACCCCTATTTATATTTTGTTATACCTTTATAAGGAGCCATTGCTCTCCTAATTCAAGTATGTTTAGTACAACCTTACAAATTATATACAAATTTGATAACACTAACCAAAATTTTCACAGGCATGAAATCTGGCACAGCTTATGCTCATTTTTAAGTGCGTTTCTACACAACAGTTAACCATACATAATAGTTAACCATAATCTCATACATAAGCACATTTATTAATCTATAAAACAAAGATTTATTCAGTTAATTATGACCTAGGCATGCTCCTGGGCATTAAGAAAACAATATTAAATAAGAGACTCATGTTCCATGTCCTCTTGGAGCTGAAATTCATAAACATGCTGGTATTGGAAGAGTTTTCTCAACAGTAGGACTAATTTGCTGAATTCACCAATTTACAGATTTGCCAAGAATAGACATATATTCCACATTTAGTAAATAAGTCAAAAATTCTTCCTAACATTGTTCAAACTTTGTTTTTGAAGTTGGTAACAGTCTTGTCAAAACTATTAAAAATAACCTTTGGTTATGACCGTTATGACCGCAGGTTTTATAAATTTGGCAAATTGGCCAATTGACAAGTTAATCAATCATGATTGTTCAGTGAGGGGAAATCTGAGTGCCACTGAACAACAGACCTGGAGATGTCTCTTCCTACCCTCATTGATGTGCAAGTCCCAGGATTAGCATCTCATTGAATCTCACCAAAGACTGTGCACCCTGCACAGCTATAGTGTGAGGAACTGAGATCTGCTCCTAGATCATGACACAGTGTCTCAGAACAGGGTCCCATGGAGCCTGAGCCCTGTATCTTTCTTTTTTTTTGTTTTATTTTTTATTGTTTTAATTTTAATGGTACATTTTATTTAATGCAATATATCCAAAACATTATAATTTCAACATATGGCACTAGCTGTTTCTTTTTTTATTTTTTTAATTGTTGTTTACCCAATACCATTTTTTTTTCTACTGTACAACATGGTGACCCAGTTACACATACATGTTCAACTCTATTTTCTCACATTATCATACTCCATCATAAGTGACTAGACATAGTTCTCAGTGCTACATGCAGAACCTCATTGCTAATCCATTCCAAAGGCAATATTCTGCATCTATTAACCCAAGCTCCCCATCCACCCAACTCCTTCCCCCTCGCCCAGGGCAACCACACGTCTATTCTCCAAGTCCATGATTTTCTTTTCTGTGGAAAGGTTCATTTGTGCTGTATATTAGATTCCAGATATAAATGATATCATATGGTATTTGCTTTCTCTTTCTGACTTACTTCACTCAGGATGAGAGTCTCTAGTTCCATCCATGTTGCTGCAAATGGCATTATTTTGTTCTTTTTTATGGCTGAGTAGTATTCCATTGTGTATATATACTTCTTCCTAATCCAACTATCCGTTGATGGACATTTAGGTGTTTTCCATGTCTTGGCTATTGTGAATAGTGCTTCAATGAACATGCAGGTGTATGTGTCTTTTTCAAGGAAAGTTTTGCCCAAGAGTGGGATCACTGGGTCATGTGGCAGTTCTATGTATAGATTTCTAATGTACTTCCATACTGTTCTCCATAGTGGTTGTACCAACTTACACTCCCACCAACAGTGCAGGAGGGTTCCCTTTACTCCACACCCTCTCCAGCATTTGTTATTTGTAGACTTATGTATGATGGCCATTCTGACTCGTATGAGGTGGTATCTCGTGGTAGTTTTGATTTGCACCTCTAATAATCAGGGATGTTGAGCATTTTTTCATGTGTTTGTTGGCCATCTGTATATCTTTCTTGGAGAAATGTCTATTCAGGTCTTTTGCCCATTTTTCCATTGGGTGGTTGTCTTTTTTGCTGTTGAGTTGTATAAATTGCTTGTATATTCTAGAGATTAAGCCCTTGTCAGTTGCATAGTTTGAAACTATTTTCTCCCATTCTGTAAGTTGTCTTCTTGTTTTCTTTATGGTTTCCTTTGCTGTGCAAAAGCTTTTCAGTTTAATTAGGTCCCAATGGTTTATTTTTGCTTTTATTTCTGATGCTTTGGGAGACTGACCTGAGAAAATATTTATAAGGTTGATGTCAGAGAATGTTTTGCCTATCTTTCTCTTCCAGGAGTTTGATGGTGTCTTGTCTTATATTTAAGTCTTTAAACCATTTTGCATTTTGGTGCATGGTGTGAGGGTGTGTTCTAGTTTCATTGATTTGCATGCAGCTATCCAGGTTTCCCAGCAATACTTGCTGAAAAGACATTTTCCCATTTAATGTTCTTGCCTCCTTTGTCAAAGATTAATTGACCATAGGTGTCTGGGTTTATTTCTGGGTTCTCTATTCTGTTCCATTGGTCTGTATGTCTGTTTTGATATAAGTACCACATTGTCATGATGACTGTGGCTTTGTAGTATTGCCTGAAGTCTGGGAGAATTATGCCTCTTGATTGGTTTTTGTTCTTCAGAATTGCTTTGGCAATTCTGGGTCTTTTGTGGTTCCATATAAATGTTTGGATTGTTTGTTCTAGTTCCGTGAAAAATGTCATGTGTAATTTGATAGGGATTGCACTGAATCTCGATTGCTTTGGGTAGTATGGCCACTTTTACAATATTAATTTTTCCAATCCAGGAGCATGAAACATCTTTTCATTTCTTTACATCTTCTTTAATTTGCTGTATCTTTCAACTACACATCCAGTTCGTTTGAACTACAAGAATCTCTGCCATGCCTATTGTGTTCAACCTCCAGGACCCCCTTTGCTACTTGGTGCTACACTTATGTAGGAACTGCTAGACTCTACTATTCACAAGCAGGGAGCAACCTACCTCAAGAAGATCAGACAGTCCACTCTTAGGGCTGGAAATTCAGAGCTGAAACCTGATACTATTTGGGTACTTAAGCCATGTTTAGATTCACAAATTAGCAACACCATGAACCAAAGGAAAAAGGGCAGCAGGTTCTTTGGAGGCCTGACACATTCTGGCAAAATCAGGTGTGAAGTAGGAATGCTCACTGACTTTATAGAAAGATATGAGGGTGAAGATGCTGTCTGACAGCATATGATGGGTAAACTTTTCATTTACCCAGCAAATGTTAGTGCTACACAGGTGAATTATCAAACTTGAAAAGGACGCTGTCTCTGGCTTCAACATTTCAATGCTAGTGGAGAAATAAGGCCACATGATTGTAGGCAAGTGGTGTACTGTCGTGTCTATGTTTCCTCAATGACAAGCTGGGAATTATGGTGGTAATTATCCCATCCCATATGAGATAATACAGATTAAGTGCTTAGAACCTACAGCTCAGAACTGATACCTGGATTGCTTCTGGAACAGGTCAAAAAAAAAGTGAACAGATATTGAGAATGGCATATGCACAGATGACAGAGGCACAGCCAGGGAGCCCCTTAGCTTTGGGACATCTGTGTTCCTGTAGAGAAGCAACTGCAGATTCAGCAAGAATCAGATCAATAGCCTTCCTGACATTCCAAGAGCTCTGAATTGTCCTCTCTAGGCTTTGAAGAGAAACTTGAGTGGTGTAAATCAGAGAAGTGTGCATAGTGAAATGTACATTTTATTTTATTTATTTTTAAAATTTTATGGCTGTATCCACAGCATATGGATGTTCCCACACCAGAGACTGAATCCAAGCCACAGTTGAGATCCAGCAACACCAGATCCTTAACCCACTGCGCCAGGCCAGGGATGGAACCTACAACTCTGCTGCCACCTGAGCTGCTGCAGCTGGATTCTTAACCCACAGCACACAGCGAGAATTCCAAAATATGCTTTTTTCGTTCCATTACAATATGTAATTCCCTTTATTTTTAATTAATTTATTTTTATTAGAGTATAGTTTATTTACAGTGTTGAATCAACTTCTGCTATACAGCATAGTGACCCAGTAATACATATATATACTTTTTTTCTCATATTATCTTAGGGATTGATTGAAACATACATTTTAAATGGAAGGTCAAAACCCAGTAATGGCAAAATTAACACCACCAGGACAATAAAAATAATAATTAGTAGACTTCATTGTGCCCCACAGGATGATATTCCAAAACTGGGATATTCCGAATCTAAAACTGACGTGAGGCTCAGAAGCATAATCTTACAGGGTGGCTTCTAAAGCAAAAATAAGGATCGCTTAACCTCTACCTTGATGGGTTACTAAATGAGGGTTTCCATACAGCAGGGGATTGGTTAAAAACGATCATCTTCTACCATTTTCAGGAAGAGAACTTAGGTTTCCTTTATGATTACCCGAAGTGTTTATAAGAAATAAGCTAAGTTTCACTTATGTTCATGAAAAAAGCTAGATTTAGTTTTTCTTATGTAGCTTACCAGGTTTTGTCTGCTTGGGAGACTTCTAAGCCTCGTCTCCATGTTATTTTATTTTAACAAGATCATTCTACTAATGATGTGGATGACTGGATATGGATATGTATCTAAATATGGATTAAGACATGGTTAGACAGAGACACAGATATGGGTATACCTATAGACAGATACACATATAGGTACAGACATAGACAGGTACAGGTGTAGATATAGATGTAGGTGTAGACAGACACACATAGGTATAAACATAGACAGGTATTGGTATAGATGGAAATGTAGGTGTAGATGTAGACAGACACACATATAGGTACAGATAGACAGGTACAGGTATAGATGCAGATGCTGGTGTAGGTGTAGACATGGCATCTAATGAATGAGAGAAGTTTCTTCCTAGAACCAGGCTCAGTGCTAAGTGCTTCCCATGTATTATTGAAGAAATTAAACAAGGCAGTCTTTGGCCCCCTAAAATGTTCATGTTCAGGAATGAGGGAAGTTTCTGCCATGAGAAGTTTCAAAAAGGAATAATACTGAAAGCCAGCCTGTGAGTGAGTGGGGGACAAAGGCGGTCTCCTTTGGAGGGTAGCCAGAGGGATACAGCAAAGACCTGACATCCAGGGGCTCAGGGGCCTCTCCACATTAATAACAATATACTTTCATTACATGTCAGGCACCATATCCGGTATCTAATAGAATACCTACAATAACTACGTAGGCCAGCCACCTCCTATCATTATTTCATAAATAAGAAAACTGCCATCACTGGGAGGCATTTCATGAACTTAGTCTGGAGAATCACATATTCTGATTTTCTTGGTAGAAAAATAACTCTGGCAAGAATAATCTGAGTCTAAATTATACCTCATTCTCTGTTCTTTAAAAAGAAGAGGGACAGATTGTAGGACTAGGAACTTGAAAGCAGGGAGATCAAACTCAAAACTATTACAGTGGTTCAATGCAAATGATAGGGGGCCGGCAGTAAGTCATTGATGTAATAAAGGTCAACGAGAAAGGGAGGGAGAAGGCCAGAGAGTAAAGTCTAAAATGACCCCAGAAAACACTTTGTCTGGGGGAAATGGTCTGGTGGAGTTTGGAAGCCCCAGTGGTGATCATGGTAGAGCTGATTTCATTTTCAAATGTTTTGAGAACCAAACATAACTGGTTATCCCTCTGGAATTGCCACTTGGAGAAACTTGTCTGGAGCCCAGAAGCAAGATCTGTAAATCATCATAGAGCTGTAGATGAAGCTGCAGGGGGGCTCCCTGTAAAGAAGCCTACTGAAAAATAAGTCAGTGAGGAAGCATGTTTATTAGTGACCGATAGCTGTGCCACCTCCTCCATGAAGCATACCATGATGACACAGCTCTCAAGGAGTGAGAGACCCCCAGGTGTACAAGCATCAGCCAACATAACAGCATCAGAAGCTCTGGTGAGGTACTATGACAGGCAGCTTCACGCAGTTCCCTGACACCACGTACCAACATAATGCCAGGAGACTCAAAACTATGGAAGGAAGTTATGAAAGTAGGCATAAAGACTCAGGAATGGAAGAGGCTGTTTTGCCATAGCCATGGAGTCTTCCTGGAGGGCATCCATGTGACCAGAGGGTGCTAAAGTCGGAGAGTAAGAGAGAACCACGTGAAGAGGATATTGATCTTTTCCACATCATCCTAGAGAAAAGCATCAGCAAAGACAGCTTTTTTCTTTCTTTCTTTTTTTTTTTTTTGTCTTTTTAGGGCTGCACCCGCAGCATATGGAAGTTCCCAGGCCAGGGGTCTAATCAGAGCTGCAGCTGTTGGCCTATACCACAGCCACAGCAACACAGGATCCAAAGCCATGTGTTGGCAACCAACACCACAGCTCATGGCAATGCCAGATCCTTAACTCACTGAGTGAGGCCAGGGATCAAACCTGCATCCTCATGGACACTAGTTGGATTCATTTCCACTGTGCCACAACAGGAACTCCAAGACAGTTTTTCAAAGTAAAGGTCTCAACAGCTTTACACAACATTTGTTGTCCTGTCTTCTCTGAGTAATAAAAATAATATGCTTTACTAAGACAGCGCTTGAGACAACCTCATTTTGCCTTACTTGAAACATACAGCATCTGTGGCCTGAGTAGCCTGCCTTTAAAAATCATTAAACAAAAAATATTCTAAATGCATCGTCATAAAGTCTGTTAAATTAAGACAAACTATGTTCAAATGAGAACAGCGGTTGATGACCACTATTATTTAAGAAGTTAACATTTTTTTCCCTTTGAGTTCAAAACACCCGGAAAACAAAACCAGCATGCTGTCTGTAACAGAAGAGGCTCCTCCTGGTGCAGAGTGTATTAAGAACTTCTGCGGGTATATTATTACTATGTTTTGGATCCTTAATTCAAAGCATGTCTAAATGCTTTGAGGCTTACAGGCAGATTTTCATGATTATGTGGAGAACTGCATATGAAAGATAAAAAATGTGAAATAAACAAAACCACCTCTGTGAGTAAAGAGCAACATATAACAATGGCCCTCAGGAAGAGTCAGTGACAACTGAGGAGGGCAGATAAATGGCCTCAAGTCTAGCAGAAAAGAAAAATGGTTTTAATTCCCCCTGCTTTGCGACTCCCAATTCTACATTAGTTAGTCATCATTAAAGCCATTTAGAATTTAGCTTAAATTAAAAAAAAACTTTTATTAACTATCTTTGCAATGTGTTTCCTTCATATTTCTGTAAATATCATTATTACATTGAAAGTTGAGAGGGGACATTTTTAATAATATTGATCTATATCTTGTTAACAATGGCTTTCTATTTTTAAAGCTACTTTGTTATACACCATATATTTCTGTAATCAAACTCTCCATTCCTAAATCCACACCCACACACACAGACAAATAGATAAGCAAGAACATACACAATATTTTATGCTTTGGAAACTGGTCCTGGCTAAATCTTTGAATCTTAAAATCTGATAGAAATATAACTTGAGAGTTCTCCTAAGGGTAATATTGAGTCTAGCCCACATATTTTCCCCTAAATAATTCAGGAAAATTAGAGATATCTTTAAATGATAGGGTTGTTTGGGGCATATAAAAAAATGTGGAGCACAAATATGCAATTGTTCTCTTGGTCATGAAGCTTGATCTATTCTCCTAGATAACATAGTTGACACATTGAAATTCTAAAAATTAAATTTTTAAGTGGTTCACCAGCCACATCCACAAGTTCAGCACTTACTCAAGATGTGGCTCAGTTCCAGAAGCATTTCTTCTTTTTTTGCTCAGTTACACAGCTCTCTGAAACAATGCGTCATCCTAGAAATTGACACCTCTAGAAGTTGACAGTCTTTTGACCAAAAGGTGTCTGTGATGTCTTCAGATTTCCAAATTCAGGTCAGTTATTTATTTGGTAGGCACTGGGTTTTTAGGGCAAACATTTCAGGCCTGCTACTCGGTGCTAGATCAATATGGGAAAATCTATATATTTTGATTTTATAGACACCAACCTCAATGTAAATCTATTCCTCTAATTCTACAGAAGAGCTTTTAAATCAAAAGTGTAATTACATACTACCTTAGTCTGAATTCTTAAAGGAGTTATGGATCTCACAATCATATATCTGTTCATGCAGTTCAACAAATCTACAGATACAAACAAATAATATATATGTTAAGAAATAACAGAATGTTATTTGATAGCTATACATGCCAGGAAATAATCTTTAAACACACATAAAGAATGATGCTGGTGAATTTTTTTAATACTTAAAATAATTTAGGTCTGAACACCTAATACAATAATATATTTTATTTTAATTCATGAAACTGCAAAGTTCAACCAAAAATGTATCTATTTGCATATATACATATTAACGTATTTAAAGTACATGTTTATTCAGCTAAGCATATGTTTATATAATTAAGTATATATAACAAGGTATATGTAAGACATTCAAGCTTCAGTCATAGTTATAAGACATTTTGTAAACAAAACAGAGCACTAAGTAGATTTGAGACCTGGTTAAAGCCAGATTACAATTCCCATGAGAACTCCATCGTAATTCCTTTTTTTCCCTCCTTCTTGTATGGTGGGCTCAGACTGCTTTAACTAAATACCATAGACCAAGTGACTTAAAGAGTGCACATTTATTTCTCACAGTTCTGAGGTTGGAAAGTTCAAGATCAAGGTGCCAGCCTATTCCATTCCTGATGAGTGAGCTCTGTGCTGGCCTGCAGACTTTTTCTGTATCCTCACAAGGCAGAGTGATCTCTCTCTTTTCTTCTTCTTATAAAGCCACTAATCCCACCATGGGGAGGAGGGGTCCCACCCTCATGACCTCATCTGACCCTAAGTGCCTCCTAAAGGCCCCACCTCCAAATACCATCACACTGGAGATTAGGGCTTCAATGCAGGAATTTAGGAGGGACACAGTTCCATCCAGAGCACCTTTTTTTTTTTTTTGTCTTTTTGTCCTTTTAGGGCCACACCCGTGGCATATGGAGGTTCCCAGGTTAAGGGTTGAATCGGAGCCACTGCCGCCAGCCTCCACCAGAGCCAAAGCAACGCCAGATCCAAGCCGCATCTGTGACCTATACCACAGCTCACAGCAATGCCGGATCCTTAACCCACTGAGCGAGGCCAGGAATCGAACCCACAACCTCATCGTTCCTAGTCGGATTTGTTTCCACTGCGCCACGAGGGGAACTCCATCCAGAGCACTTTTTATCTCTTCATATATCCCTTCTTTTATCTCCAAAAGAGAACTATACAAGAGCTATGAAAACTTTGGGTGGCTAGAGGTGCAAACATCTGTACCCAGTGATGCCACCATTTAGTATATTTAGGCACAAAGGTAGAAGATTCTGTGCGCAAAAGACCCCATGAATTAATAGTGACTGTCTGACAAAAATGCTTTCATATTTGGCTCAAGTTGGTGTCGCAATACAAATACGGCCATATGTCTTTTTATATGTTCTATATTAAACTAGTAAAATGATATGCATGAACAGTATTAAAAGACATGTACTAAATGAGCACTCCAGTAACAGTTATGAGCACAATCTCCAGAGCCAGACCGTTTAGGTCTGAACAC
The DNA here is from genome assembly GCF_016906955.1 of Phacochoerus africanus. NCBI lineage: Eukaryota > Metazoa > Chordata > Mammalia > Artiodactyla > Suidae > Phacochoerus > Phacochoerus africanus. The sequence continues at coordinate 154,620,703 of NC_062545.1, forward strand.
CTGTTCTGCCACTTGCTAGCTGACTTTGGGCAAGTTAAATGACCTGTCTATGCAACAATTTTCCTGTCTGTAAAAGAGGAATAACAATTGTATCCACTTCATTCGATGGTTGTGAAGATTAAAGTGAGTGAATTTATATAAAGCGTCCATATAAATATTACATAAAGAACAATTACCGGTAGACAGTGAGCACTATATGTTATTATTATTAGCAATAAATGAAAGGACAGCTAAATACAAGAATGAAACCCAACAATATGCTCTCAGAGGATTTTCACTTACAAAAAAGACTGAAATAAACATGGAATTCAATAGCAAGTCATGGAACAATAACCCTAAAAATGTAGAGAGTTTCTGAACTGGCTAACTTGCATTTCATTGTGTACCAAGGCTAAACATTTATGAAGATCACCAGAGCAACCATCAAATCAAATGTAAATTATCTGAAGACACATTTGGTTCATGGCTGAATCCCCAGAATTCAACTAACATCTGTTGAATGTACAAATGAAGAAACATAAGTGCCAACAGAATCACATGTGCAGGAGAAACATTCAACATAAACGGTGGCAACGAATTGGGCCAGTCAGAATTTCAGGGAAGCACACCAGATATCTGGTCAAAAATAGGAAGGACAAGCAGTTCCTGCTGCGGTGCATGGGTTAAGAATCCGACTGCAGTGACTGCAGCTGTGGCCTAGGCTACAGCTGTGGCTTGGACTCAATCCCTGGACCGTGAATTTCCATATGCCACAGGTGCGGCCATAAAAAAATTTTTAAATGAAAAAATAAGGGAAATGTTACAGTCTGCTCATTTTTGAAATCTGTACTGTTAGCATTAAAGAGAATAGCAAACTCTCTTTAAATGCTGGCTAAATGTATCTAAGAATTTAATACCTAAATGCCTTGAATTTACCTACACAGAACTACCTAGAAACCAGCTGTAAAAGACCTATGTGAGAAGTCTAGTAATAGACAATAATTACCCACTCACTCCGACAATGTAATCAAGAGAGCCCTTACAGATAGGCCTCTGCTTGTTCAGGCATTGAAGCTATTTCTTTTAGAAACACCACATGATTCATCTCTGAATAAAATAAAGTCCTCCGAAATAAGAGAAACTCAGCTTTAAAAGATTAGTCCAAAAGTTGAACCTGTATTGGAAGCTCTTATAGAAAGCCGGCTTTGCTCTATTAAGAACCAGCTCTGTTTTTCATTGCTGCAAATCACAATCTATGACTTGCAGCCATAGGTCTGGCTTACAGAGGGTTTTGTCACAGTGTGCTTTAATGTATAAATAGCTAAAATTTCCAAATCTACAGGTGCCTGAGGATGCCATTTAAGTCTCCAACAGCAGTTTAATGTTCCATTTCTAGGGTAGTTAAGGGACAGAACATTTAGTAAACATTTATGTGTTGTTATATTCTTCTGGCTACTTCAAAGTCTTCTAAACATCCATCTTCTCTAAATATTAATATTTCCAAGTTTTCATAAGTTAATGTATTTTCAGTGGGCCAAATAACGTGTTAAATGGCTTTTAAAATCCCCTGTTTATTGTCTCAGGAAAACTGCTTAATTCCTAAAAAGAGACACAAGTATTATTGAGCATATGATCCAAGGAATGAATGGAATTGAAAAGTAGAGATAATGAAAGCAGATATGATATACACATATATGTATATTATATCTATATAATATATTATGATCATTTCTTTAGCCAATAAAGGATTGTCAAAGAGAAATAATGTGATGTGAACTCATAAGCTCTCTCCTAACAGGATTTTATGTCATAAAATATGTCATTCTTTTTTCTTTGACCATTTTGTGCAACAGCAGCAGAGTGTGACACAATTTACAGTGTAAATGAAAAATGAGACGTTGACATTTACACGGAATTTGCTTGCCTGTTCAAAATAAGGTGATTAAGGCAGAAATAAAATAGAATAATATAAAAGGCAGGTCACTAATACGTATAGAATACCTACTGGATCTGAACTTCTAATAAGAGAGCTAGGACAAAATGTGTGTGAAGAGTCTTCCCAGATGGTCCTGGTATGCAGCTTGGTTTGTGAAATGCTAGTGTAGACAGCTCGGGGGAGATGAAAGGCAAGATCTGAGTGGTTTTAAATACTGTTTGGAAAGAGCAAGTTGAGGAGAGATCATGAGAAAAAGAGAAAAAGGGTAATCCTTGCAAATGAGTTCTCTACAGGGACAGAGTAACACCACAATAAATACTCGATTGAGACAGGAGATGAAACCCACGTTTGCACTGGAACAGAAGCTGTGGAGGAAGAGTGGACATGCAATTCAATCCTTAAACTGAGTGGCAGAAGGTTAATATTTCCAGGCTTTTCTCAAACCTGAGCCATCTCCTAAGTGTGAGGAAAGATGCAATGAGGTCAGATATTTAATACAAGTGCAAAAAGCTTGAAGTAGTTGATTACTTTGTAAATTAAGACACTGTATGGTTCTTTGTTCTGCAGAGGTAAATGAAAAAACCTCTCATTAGTATTTCTTACATGCCTCCAACTGTTATAACTACCATCCATTCAAATAGAAGCTCTAGAATTGACAAGTTGGGCTGGGCAATTAGAACAGCTGAAAAGCCATACTGAAAGAAATTTATCAAGTTCCACCAAGGCAGGGGGGGTTGTGACAGCCTTTGTTAGCGGTGGGTGTCATATCATCTGTGATCACCGTCCTCCGTAATGAATCATTATGACTTCCACATAACGTCTTATTTTCAAAACATCCATTCTAGGGGAGGATGAAAAATTATCCTCTGACTATAAACAACATGTTTCTATTGAATCAACCTAGATCTTTCATTCCATTTTGGAAGCTCTGGCAAAGGATGTCTTTTCTCACCTTGTCCAGCTCCCAGAAGCAGCTCCCATTCCCAGACTCATATTCTCCTGCCTCCACTTTCAGAGCCAGGAACACTGCATATCTCTGGAAATTCTTCCTTAGTCACATCTCTCTTTGCTTTTATGAATTCTCATGGCTATACTGAGCCCACCTTGATAGCCCAAGATCACCTTCTCCCACCTCCAAATTCCTAACATAATCACATCTGCAAAGTCCTTTCTGCTATACAATCTAACATATTAAGAGGTTCTGGAGGTTAATGTATAAGCAAATTTGGGGTATTTTGTCTGCCACACTGATTTATTATTTTATTTGTTTATTTATTTATTTATTTAGTCTTTTTGCCTTTTCTAGGGCCACTCCCGTGGCATATGGAGGTTCCCAGGCTAAGGGTCGAATCGGAGCTATAGCCACCAGCCTACGCCAGAGCCACAGCAACGTAAGATCCGAGCTGCATCTTCGACCTACACCACAGCTCACAGCAATGCTGGATCCTTAACCCACTGAGCAAGGCCAGGGATTGAACCCACAACCTCATGTTTCCTAGTCGGATTCATTAATCACTGAGCCACGACAGGAACTCCTATTTCTTTTATTTTATGCCAAGTACTTTTAGTGTGATTTCTAAGAAATCTTTACCTAATCCAAGTTTGGAAAGATTTCATATTCTGTGTTTTTTGTAAATGTTTTATAGTTTTAAGGTTTACATTTAGATCTATATCTATTTCAAGTTAAATCTTGTCTAAGGTGTGAGATAAGGATTGCTGTTTATTTGTCCCATGTATAATTAGCAAATTATAACATCATTTGTAGAAGTGATTATTATTTCCTGCTTGAAGTACCTTTCTTTCCTTGGTAACCTTGTCAAAAATTAATTGACCATATTTGCCTGGGTATATTTCTGAATTCTCTACCTTGGTTCTATCGATTTGTATGTCTGCTTTTTTGCTGATTACACTATTTTGATTACTGTAACTTTTCAGTAGTGTTGAAATTTCTGGAGCTTTCTCTGGAATTATACCATATATATAAAAATGTTCTGTGATTTAAAAATTAAATTTAAAAATTGGTTAGGCAATGATAATGAACTGATGAAAATTTGGCACTTTATCTCCACTTATACCAAAACTGTGCTTTTTTGAGGATCCAGCTGAAGACATTTCCCAGCTGAGACTATATGCAACAATTACTCCTTATTAGGACATCACAGTATTTACTATCTGTACCACTCATGACATACATTTTATATACTATGTTTTATTTTTAATAATATATGTAATATTTCCCATTCTAAACTGAAATATCCTCAAATGGATTAAACACACATTTGTATCTCTAGAGCTCTGCACTCAGCAGGTGTTCAATAAATAATTGTCAATTATATAGAAGGGTATCTTAACACACACAAAAAAAGAACTTTTTCTGGGAAGTGGAAGTAGTAGATTAAAGGTGTTGTTAAAAAAAGATACTTTCTGTAAATAACAATATTCTATGGCGCTCACCAAAGCAGAATCGAACAAGAATGGAAACAAATCAGCAGAACGGAATTTAAATACGAGAGAACTAGTGCAAGAAGATCTAAACACTGACATGGCTGCAGACAAACACTGGTCCTTGAGGACTCAGTGTGGTTCATCTATGATACTGACTCTACTTTTCTTCCCATTCCATTATAATAGCTGTCCCTTTTCCTTTTCCATTAAGTATTCCCTTTACTCTTTTGATACATTTTTCCAAACTGCTTGAAATAAACCTAAGATAATTATCTATGCTGCCAAAATCTCTGTCTTGACTAAAAGGATTTTGGTTCAACATTTCACAAAAGTGTAGACTGTGCCCTCTCTGATCCCAGGTGGTGCTATGGAAAGATAAGGCACCTGCACAGCCTGGTGAAAAGACAGACACATGCACACAGCAGGATGAGCATTTCAGCAATGTGTGCTGGGAGCACAGTTCTTCTGTCCACAGTGACAGCCCCACAGGCGACAAGGCCAAAAGCTGGGTAACGTCAAAGATGCGTCAGATTTCCCAGCAGAAATCCAAGGCAATGAAATAACATTTCAGGTGGGACTTCAGGAACTGACCTTTGGAATACAGATGTTTTTCGTCTTCTCCCCTATTTTACTTAACATCAACTGTTCTATCTTCCAGCCTGTTCAGTGTTTTTGAAAATTCTTTTTTTTTTCTTTGTCTTTTATAGGGCTGCACCTGCAACATACGGAAGTTCCCAGGCTAGGAGTCAAACTGGAGCTATAGCTGTGGCCTAAGCCACAGCCACAGCAACTCAGGATCTGAGCCGCATCTTCGACCTACACCACAGCTTAAATTGACACCAGATTGTTAACCCACTGAGGGAGGCCAGGAATAGAACCTGCATCCTCATGGATACTAGTCAGATTCATTCCCACTAAGCCACAGTGGGAACTCTACTTTTTGAAAATTCTAAATGAATTACTTACCAAATAGGTATGAGCTCATGTGCGAAGGTGATATGTGCTTATTTTCATGGCAACTGGACACTCAGTGAAGTATGACCCCAAGAATCAAGAGGTACTGAATGGGGGCTGACCAGTACTGAAGACTTCTGAGAGTGTCATGAAGATGAAAACAGAAGCAAGTTTCCAGGTGCTAGGAGTACAAATTAGCATCTGTAGGGAGGTGGGACAGATGGGTTGCAAATAAAATAAGATCGTCACATAACAAGGCAGTCAAACATCCAATGTCATGACCTTGCTATATGCTGTGTCACTTCCCTAGAGCTGCCATAACAGTGTTCCAACAATCTGGTAGCTTAAAGCACCATGAATGCATTGTCTCACTGGACTGGAGGTCAGAACTCCAACATGAAGATGTGGGGGAGGCCCTGCTCCCTCCAGCAGCTCTAGAGGGGAATATTTGCCTCTTCCAGTGTCTGGGGTCTGTTGCCAATCCTCGTCCTTTCTCAGCATCACCACTCCAGTCCCACAGCCATCTTCTCCCTGGGTGTCTTCCTCTCATCTTCCCTGTGCATGCCTGTCTCTGTGTCTCAACTTCCGCTGTTTATAAGGACACCAATCCTCTTGGACGAGGGCCCACACTGATGACCTCATTTTAACTTGACTACCTCTAAAAAGGCTCTGTTTACAAATAGGTCCCATCTTGATGTTCTGGGAGTTAAAACTTCAACACAGCTTTTTTTGTGAGGGACAAAATTCAGTCTATAACATATGCTTTACTGAAATCTAGACATAAAATATTCATGAGAGTTTATTGGTCTGTACAGGACAGAAGCTTAATTTGGAGTAATTAGTATTTAATTAGCTCCAACATGCTTAAGCGTAGTTAACTTTTTTCAATAAGTAACATGAACCCTATGTTTAAGAGCATGCTTAAGATTGTATCTCTATGTTTGATTATTATTCATATCCTATTCATGGGTATAGAAATATCTGAAACTTTTCAAAGATAGTGTGTCATTCCCATTGTGGCTCAGCAGTATGAACCCAACTAGTACCCATGAGGATGCAGGTTCTAACCCTGGCCTCACTCAGTGGGTTAAGGATCCGGCATTGCTATGAGCTGTGGTGTAGGTCGAAGATGTGGCTCGATCCAGCTTTGCTGTGGCTGTCGTATAGGCCAGTGGCTATAGCTCCGATTTGACACCTAGTCTGGGAACTTCCATATGCCACTGGTGGGGCCCTTAAAAAAAAAAGACAGAAAGGTTTGGAGTTCCCATTGTGGCTCAATGGAAATGAATCTGACTAGCATCCATTAGGACACAGGTTCGATCCCTGGCCTCGCTCAGTGAGTTAAGGATCCGGCACTGCACTGAGCTGTGGTGTAGGTTGCAGATGCAGCTGAGATGTGGCGTTGCTCTGGCGTAGGTCAGCGGCTACAGCTACAATTTGACCCCTAGCCTGGCAACATCCACATGCCACAGGGGCAGCCCTAAAAAGCAAAAAAAAAATAGTGTGTCTATTAATTCCTCATTGCCATTTCCTGATCATTAACAATTTTTCTAAAGTATACCTTCGTACTTCATGGTGCCTGGTTTTATGCAGTAGTTTTAACTTTTTCTCATTCATGAAAAAACTTTTGTCTCAAACTCTCTTGATAGGGATTGTGCTTCTTCATTCCTGAACGACTGTTTAGGAATTTTACATTTGGTAAGTTTTTAAAAATCTCTGGTGCAATAAAATAAATAGAGCTTCAAGGCTTAGTTACCCTAAACCAGTTCAGTCTCTTTTTTGTATACTAATGTGCATTGAAAAGTTTGAAGAGAAGGCTATAATATGCAATATTTACCATATATATTAGCCCATGGAATCCTTTCATTATATAATATCACACAGGAAACATACTTAAGAATTACTGTCCTAAACCATATACCTACTGTAAATAAAAGTTTATTACCATACAGCACAAGAAATATGACCAGCCTCTTGGGATAGACCATGATGGACGATAATACAAGGGAGGGGGTCACTTTTTTGTACAGGAAAAATTGGCACAGCATTGTAAATCAACTAAAATTTTTAAAAATGGAAAAAACAACATAAAAGTTTAAATCCTCTTGCTTAAAATCATCTATGTGATCAGATACTCAGTTTTCACACTGTTCTTTCTCTTCAGTCTTATGACCTTCGATCCATAAAAAGAGCTTAAAATATGACCTTATTTTCTATTCATCTCTTCTTCTATTTAGTAAAAAAAAAAAAAAAAATCACCAAATATTTCCATCTCTTTTTTCTGAGTAGTCATCTAAACTTTGGTGAACTTAAGCAGGTGTGTGTATGTGTGTGTGTGTGTGTGTGTGTGTGTGTACCTAGAATCACTCCCTCTGGCAAATCTTTCATTTGAAACAAATACTGCTCAGCCTAATAGGTTTGGTTGGGGCCAACCCTGTCCAGAAGGGGTTAGACAAAGCATTCCACCTTCCTTAGATGGGATTGTACACGTTGTGCAAAGCAAGAAAGAAAGATTGATCCCTGGAAGTTCTGCAGTCAAAAGAAATAGGAAAGAAAGAAAAAAAATTGAGGCGATTCTTGATTTGCTTGAAAATTGCAAGTTGTGAAAATAATGCAGATACTTCATTTTCAGTAACCAATATGAACACATCCTCTTTGCCTATGGGAAGTTTGAGTTAGTTTCCTAACTTGGGGAACTGAGAAAGTCATAACACATGCATTTCAGTGATTAGCAAGGCATCCATGATTCCTATACTTCATACTTACCCAAACAATACTCCATATAATTGCATATTTTTCCATTTAAAAGAGGTCCTAAATTCGCACAGAAATAGCAATAGCTAGCTTTCCTGTCTAGTTCCATTTCTGTCTCCTTTAGGAGCTGCATTTGCAAGTACAACTAGGCTTTTTCTTCAGAAAGATAGTCACTTAAGAGCAGAGACAATATGTTGCCTCATTTGCATCTTCCATAAATCTTAGCAGCGTGTTTAATAAATATTTTTAAACTAAATTATTTCTTTGACATCTTAGTAGATAATGCATCATAGAGTCTATTGATTATAATTAATTGCTCCATCTCCAATTAAAATTCATCCATTGTCTCTCAAACAACATACCCATCTTAAGATATTTTACATAAATTGTGCTCCAAATTGAGTATCATGTTGAGGGATTTCCTATGCCTTTGTTTCTGGCAGCCTGTTTTCCCTTAGCTTGAAATATTAGTCTCTAAAGACTAGTTTCCCTTGTGCAGATTATCAAGATTAACAATCATCCTGCATTTTCTATTCCACAAGGAAAGCTTTTAACTCAATTTCTCCAGGGAAACAAATGCAGCCTCTACCCTTCCTGATTTGTTGGGTTAACTTATTTCCTGTTGTTGCTGCTGCTGCTACTGTTATTGTTATAATGTTCAAATTTTGGATTTAAGTTGTCAGAGTAACACTGAGATCAGCCCCACAGAGCCTTGTTTTCTTTTCTTAAAATACTGGGAACAGTATTCCTACAGGAACTAGAGGACAAAGATGCCCTTTTGATCTCTCCATTGTATGGGAATATGAACACCTTCTTACCTCACCCCAGATTTCATTTAACACGAGCTTTAGCAACCATTACTTAAGCACCTACTTTCTACCCATCTCTGCTTTGACACTGCAGAAACACCAAAAAACACACCTTGCTCTTCTTTGACCAAAAGCCTTTTGTTGCCAAACATCAACCCTTGTAGTCTGATTCTCTACCTCATGTGTTTCTGCTATTTTCTTTTTGGCTTGGATTTTTTTCTTTCACAACTTTCTGTGATGGTTAAGATTAGAAATGGCTGCTAGAACAGAGAATTAAAATAATAGCAGCTTAAACATGACTGGATTTTCCTCTCACTCATCTAACAGTCTGGGTGGAAGGAGTCGAGGGCTTTCATGGTGGTTCCCAGGGTCAGGGACACAGGAACCCTCCTTGCCCCTGTTGTACTGCCATCCTGAGAGGGTTGCTTCTTCCCAGTGGTCTAAAAGGACGCAACCTCACATCTGGAATCTTGTCAGTGAAAAGGGAAAGAGGGCATGGAGGGCAGGTCCTATACTCTTGACTCAAACCCCACTTGAGAAACTATCATTCTTATTCTTGGCTGCTAAGAACCAGAGGGTATACAGTTATAGGAAAATGAGAAAAGTTTCAGGGGGATAATTACTGTTTCAGCAGATTTTACCTATGCTCTCATTTTCCCCACACAATTCACCTGGTGCTTGGCTGTTAACAAGACCCTGATTGAAACTGTAAGGTATTCCATCTGTAACCAAACTTTATCCTTGGTTGCAGAAGAGGTCTTTAGTTGTTAAGAACCATACATTAAAGTCTTACAGTTAAATTTCTTTTAATCACTAGCCAATAGCTTCTACTGAAACCAAACTTGTTGCTACACATCTCATAACCAACTGCCCAGGCCCTCCCAGGAGGTGCAAATTCTATGTATTTTTCTGATTAATTGAACAGACCATCATGGAGTGAATAATCCTAGTCTTTGGAATCCAGAGATTATAACAGATACCCATAATTTCCATATAAGTTTTATCTTTCTGATTATTTTACAAATAATCAGGCACTCTAAGTGCCTTCATAGGAAAAGAGAAGAAACACACTTGTGTGATAATATAATTGCATAACAATGGGTTCTGCTCATTTTAACAATACCTTTGTTATCTATACCCTCTTGTTACTTTTCATTTAAAGCCTGATAATAATAAAGGAAAAGAAATCAGTGGTTGAGATTAGATTTTTTTCATGTACTCACACAAAGGTGGTATCATAGACCACTTGTTCAAAAGATGTTAGCATCCATTTTGGAGAGAGAAAGGGAAATAATTATCAGCAGCTGAGGGAAAAAAAAAAGGAAAGCTAGGAATTGTTTAACGTTCATAGACTATCCCAAATAGCAATGAAAAATCAGGATGTAAAAATGAGGTTTGCATAGTAAGTGTGTTTTATGTTGGAAAAGCATTGCTTTGAAATGAAGGTACAAGGTACATCAACTCTAAGTGCCCTATTCGTCATAGGCAAGGCTTCCGCAGTCAAGTGACATTAATTCTACGGTTCTGTATTGCAAGTCAGGCCACAGGATATGCATAATTTTACAAGGAAATATTAGAAATGGTCGGAGATGCTTGCAAACATACACATGAGAGAGAATAATGATGCCTGGCACATTGACTCTACCACAGAATTTAGAGACACAAAGGAGACTCCTCACTCATCTCAAAGAATCAGCTCACCGGTCCTCAAGTAAAGTTGACACACTCGGTCAATACAGTCACATTATGGGAAGGAAGGAGATGTGCACCAAACAATTAATGTAAAACCTTGAGCAGCAAAATCATCCTATTAATGGTCCATCCACAAGAAGGCTTCCTCTCACCATGGTAACAAGGAAGAGCTGTCAGAGTTTTCACAGTTCAGGCCTCTGTCTTTACTCAAGGGGATACTGTGGGTGCCTTCATTTCCTCTGCTTCTAGACATATTTTCCAAAGGTGAAGGCACTTTTTAAGGGTCACATTTAAGGTACTTTTTCAGTATCGAGCATAAAATAGAATACAGCAGAACTAACTGAAAACTCTGTGCAACACATTAGAACTTCCTAAACAGGGTTGGCTTCTGTGTCCCATCATGCTGGTGGAAGGTGTGAGAACATGTCATGGTGCCCCAGAAGGCAAGAATGGGTCAATATATGGGGGTGCAGACGGAGGTGGGAGAGGCCAGAGCTGAACTTGCTACCCAGGCATCATTTTCACTATCTGGGCAAAAAGATATCTAGGAATTGACAGCACGTTATGATTCTAATGGAAGAGCCATTTCAAAGAGAATTTGCAGATGTTCAATTGCAGCCCAAATGGATAATGGATCATCATAGCTTGTCCATTAAAGAAAGGTTAGGTCACAGCTACACACAGCACATATCTTGATGGCAGGAAGAAGGCAAGGAGATGGCTGTTTGTGTGATCTAGTTTTAAATACATTTTCTCCCTCAAAAAGATCTGCTCTCCCTCACACCCCTCCTTTCCTGGCTGTCTGTGCACAATCTTGGCTCACAAACCCCTCATATTTATCTTCTCAGTTATTAATCCTTAAACCGTACCTGGTCTGATAATACATGGCTTCTGCTTGGGCAATTGATATTTTCAAATGTATATCTCCATGACAATTGAAGCCAGTGGTCTTACATCCAAAGGGCCCACAGTAATATGCTCTGGACACAAATAAGAGATGGTACCTCGTCCCTCAAGGAGGAAAGACATGTCTTCCAGGCCCATTATCTCAGACTCCCCTCTTTACTCTCTTCGTGATAACTAAACCTATAGGTCCAAGATTTGGACATTTAGTATTATACATATACCACATCTTGATTCCAATAGGACACTTTTATTACAAGAGTGTTAAGATGTCTTTGTAGATGTGTTGACAAATACAACCTAAAAAAATAATAGAATTACTTAGTCAGATAGCTGGGAGACAGACTACCTATAAAAATCTTCGTCAATGAGCGGATGGAGAAATTTTTTTAAAGGGAGAAGTGTTTAGAAAATATTTCAAAGTTCCACCCTTGGCTTTTCCTATTTCCCACATTTATAAAAGGTTATTTTTTTCCTAGAATTTCAATGAAAAAGATTTTGGAGGAGTGGCTAACTGATAGGATGATGTAATTTTTATTCTATGTTATACTTTTAATTTAGAATAACAGCTTGAAATTTGTAACATTAAATTCCTGAAATCAAGGGAGAAACAAACTTGACATTAGTTCACATGGAAAGGGCAAACCTAAGTCAATAGAAGAATATACTATCTAAACAGTAAATGTGAAATAAACCTAGATTAACAGAAACAAAGAACTGACTCATTCACTCAAACTCATAGAGCATTTTAGGTACCCATGCACTTTGAATATGCTTGAGATTTAAAGTTGAATGGGGCCTAGACATTAGGGACCTTTCAGTGTGGCGAGTTTGATGGGGAGATAGATCTATCTGTAAACATGTCTGAGAGTGTGGTACTCAGAGCTGACACTCAACAGTGCTACCTAGCAGCTCCTAGGCTTGTGTTAGTCCTGCCCAGTGACAGACACTCATGCCACACTGCTTAATAAATGTTTTGAATATTACCTAAACCTGGTGATAAGGTTCTATAACACCACTGTGCCTAAAGAAAGGCTGAGCTTCTAACAAGGTTGGAGCCAGGAAACAATACTGAGGACATAGGGAGCATCAGAAACACAGGCCTAGAGGCATAAGAGAGATGGACTAACAGAGGGTGGATGGGATTGGCCCACAGAGAGTCTTTGATGGAACCCAGGACTGGAGGGAGAGAGGTGATCCCAGGCACAAATCCAAACAGGATAGTTACAATGACAAGAGTGAGTACCATCTGTGAGGAAGAGATAGCAAATGGAAAAGAGAAGAAGATCCTATTAGACATAACATGATGGGAGTTCCAGTTGTGGCTCAGCAGGTTAAGAACCCGACTAGTATCCATGAGGATGCAGGTTCAATCCTGGCCTCACTCAGTGGCTTAAAGATCTGGCATTGCAAGCTGTGGCATAGGTCACAGATGTAGCTCAGATCCAGCACTGCTGTGGCTGTGGTGTAGGGCAGTAGCTGCAGTTCCAATTTAACCCCTAGGCTGGGAACTTCCATGTCACAGGAGTGGCCCTAAAAAGAAAGAAAGAAAAAGATAAAACATGATGGAAGATAGTATGAAAAAAAGAATGTATATGTGTGTGACTAGGTCACTTGGCTGTACAGCAGAAATTGAAGGAACATTGTAAATCAACTATACTTTCATAAAAATATTAAAAAATAATTTTGTATTCCAAGAAAAGCAGTAAAAAAAATTAAAAATTACTGAAGATCAATAATGTAAAATATGTTGCGTTTATAGAAAGAAGAGGATTAAAAGCTCAGGTAGCACAGACCTACCTACATCCAACTTCTGTGTCCTGGAACAGGTCTCTGAAGGACCATGTAACATCGAACAGAACATAAAGTAGTAAGAGGTCTAATTGTATCTACTCCATCATAGTCACCTACTTCTGTTCACTTGACCCCAAATATTCCACTGAAAAATTGTTAGCATCAGTTTGCTGTTGACATATCACCAAATCACAAGTTAGCTGAATTGATTCCTTCCAAGGGTTCTTGGGACTTCATGAAGACAACCTCAATGTATGCATTTTCTTGCTCTGACTTTCCCAACCTTCTAATCCCAATAACTTCCTTGGTAACTATGGCAATGCTTGAGGGAGAAAAAAAAATTAGAAAAAATCTTTTACAGGATTTAGCTGATAGATGGCAGCCAGAATTACAAATTATGACTTCCATGGACATGCACAACAGTCATCTGATTGGTGCTCCATGCTTGGAAAATGAAAAGGTTCATTTCTGCTTCACCCCCTGCCCCCACCCTCTGTGCTGCTCCGTGATCCCCACTGAGGCCCCGCATTTGGGCTCCCTCAGCAGCTTCTGTCACCTAATTTAAGGCTGAAACCTGAGAAGACTCACATCTCCCTTCCACCAACAGAGAATCAGCAATAAGGAGAACTGCAGCTCCAGCAGGAGGTCACAGCCAGGCGACTTTATTGTCATTATTGAAGACAGTGATCAGAGGCTCGGCCGTGAACATCACCCTGGACAGAGATCATTCTGAACAACTAGAATTTCATTTTACAGTTCCACTTTTAAAAAATGCATGCCCTTGGAAAATGGCCCTTGTGAAATTCAGTGCAATCTTGATTCATTGCTTCTGGATTGTGTGATCTGATCGCCTCTGATTGTTGTGCGGTGCAGTGGCAGCAGCAGCAGCTGAAAATATCCTTAAATCAAAATTAGTGATGCTGGTTGCAATTTTTAAGTTGAAGTGGGAACACTTCCCAAGAATAATCCTTTATGCCAGACCAATTGTTAAAGCAGAGATGAACACCCCTTATGCTTAGAGTATCTACTGCAGGCACTGGTCCCAGCTGCCAGCTTGGCAGGGCTGTGCTGCTTTGTGCCGTGCACATCTGGACACACCAACTCATGTCTTATTAAGGTTCACATACAGGGAGGGGCATGCTGCTGAGGTGCTGGACTTTATGCTGGTGGCACATAATAGGAGGCCAAGTCACATCTGTGTGACAGCCCACAGGTTGAAAATGTGGGCTATGCTATTTGCAGAGAGTTTATTCTAAATGGATTTTGCTTCCTCTAAAGGTAATCATCTGGCATTATGCAAAGCCAGAATGCCCTTTGATCCAAGGGAACCCTGAGTCTGCAGAGACATGCAAAAACTTTCATCTAAAACAATTACCAATCCTCACTTTATTAAAGGGATCACCTGTGTACAGCTTTTGATAGTTAATTTTGAATTCATGATAGTTAAGCCTAAAGTTCTATGTCTTCTTTCCATTGGTTCTTCCACCCACCTCTCCACTGGGTGGTTTTACAGCCTGTATCATTGATGGTGAGCTGAGAAGTGTAAAATTATAAAGTATTAGGCTGAGAAGCTAATCTAACATCCTCACTCAATTTAAAAGTGAAAAAGCTAAGTAAGTATTTCACTATTTTTGTTTATATATTTTTTTCAGCCTATTTTATTTCTGAAAACCTCACTTTTTCTGGCTCCCTGTTTGCCTGGAACATTCGAGATTTCTATAAGATTTCAAAAAAATAAGTCAGCTTGGTTCTCATGGATATTCTTATGATTACGTTCTTTCTGTATCTGCTCTATAATCTGAGAAAAGGCATAAATGAAATGTTAACTCACCTTTCTCTAATCCATCAAGTCATTTTAAATTGGAGAAACAGCACAATAGGTAGTATCACAGTGTGAAACTTATTTTTTTCCCACTTTACATGGACCTGCCAGGAGGAACAATAAAGAGCAAGATTCATTGGCAAATTTTAGAAGTATCCAGTACTCCAGATCACTATTTGAAATTAAGGATTTTTCAAATCTCTAATTCACATAGATGTTTTGAGCTAAGCAATTAATCATGAAGGCTTGACCTGCTTGAAAGGACTTCCTTGATGAAAATGTCATCAGTGCTGTAGGAATGACGTGGGCCTGAACAGGATCTGAATGAAAAAGCTGATAAGTTAGAAGCCGGAGCAGAGTCAGTCAATTCAGTAGATCAGCCATGACCTGGATCTATTCCCAGAGGAGTCAGATTAATTCTGGGCAGTCATTTAGCATGTGAACCACACTGTTCACTTTTAAATAAACAGAACTGTGCCTAGTAAGTAGTTTAACATGATGTATGAGAGACAAAGAGTCATCAATGTGGCCAAGGCCTTTGGCTCCTACTGGGCTGGGTTCAGAGGCAGGTACTAAATACTCTTGCTGATTCAGCTGAACAGCAAGTAGGCTGGGTGTCGTTCACCTGGGGGTTGTGTTGAAGCATCCATAACTTTAAACTCATGGTGCTGGAGTTCCCACTGTGACTCAGCACAGGTTAAGAGCCTGACATAGTGTCCATGAGGATGCAGGTTTGATCCCTGGCCTCCAACAACGGGTTAAGGATCCAGTGTTGCTGTGAGCTATGGTGTAGGTCCCAGATGTGGCTCAGATTCTGTGTTGCTGTGGCTGTGGTATAGGCTGTCATCTGTAGCTCCAATTTGACCCCTAGCCTAGGAACTTCCATATGCCACGGATGTGCCCTCCCCCACACACAAAGAAAACACGCATGGTGCTGCTTAAGGATTCCCTGTTGTTCAAATTCTGCCCTTCTATAAAACTGGTCCAGGAAGAGGTACTCCACCTGGTGTGCAGAGGAGAGGAGTCTGTACTGAACATGCTCTTTCCGTAACACAAAACCCCCTAGACATTCAAGCTCTGAGTGTGACTGGCAATGGCAGCAGTAGCCTTGGTCTTGTTCGTTCTCTGTCTTCATCAATGCGGCGCTGTGAATGCTGCATTGAAAGTGACATACAGACAGATGCTGTCCTTAGCCCTCGTTTCAATGAGGTCATTATTTCCATCCTATTTCCTTTTCAGAGCAATAGAGACAACAAAGCCTCAATTTCCAAGCATTTTTCAAGAACAGTTAATGGAAGAGTAAAGCTTGAATGCTTTCCAATTTAGAGATAAAAAACTGAATAGTGGTTAAATTTCTATCCATGAACCTATTTGCTGTCTCAGGTAGGTATCGAGTAGGTGGGTCATGGCAGGCATGAAGGATGTAAATGAATGCTTCCTATGTGCTGGGCCCCATTCCAAGGGTTTTACTGATATAATTTTATTTAATTAATTCTTAAAATCTATCTTGAGATAAGTAAGGCTGTGAAAGAACAATTAATTCTCCCCAAGTCACAAACGCAGTAAAAGGCAGGCTTGAAAAATTCTAATTCATATTTGCCTCACTTGAAAACTTATCCTCTTTTCATTATACCACTACTTCAAAAATGTGTTTTTAAAAATTCTGAAAACGAGTAAACTTGCAAGAGATTTCACACTTTCTTACAGACACTACAATGTATCTGAAAAAAGTATACAGAAAAGCTTAATAGAAGTAAAAGAAGATAATTATACAAAAACATTTAGGGGGAAATGGACTAGAATTAAATGTTGAAATCATTGCAATCAATCTTTAAAAACTGTATTCATGCAGCCACATACAAAAATTTTCAGACCATTCTATTTTTCTACCAGTTTTAGTTTTGCATTGTTTTTGTTTTTAATAACTTACACCTTAGGTACAAATGACTAGGTATAAAATAAGTAAGACACAAGGATGTAATGTTTGGCACAGGGAATATAATCAACGTTTTATAACTTCAAATGGAGCATAATCTATAAAAATATCGAATCACTACGTAGCACACCCGAAACTAATACAATATTGCAAATCAACTATACTTCAACAAGAAAATAACTGACTTCTTTCATGAAATGTTACATAGAATTCTTATCAACTTTCTAGACAAACTTTCTAGAAATAAATAAATAAATAAAATCTAACCAACTGTGCTGGGATCTCAGAAAACGGATTCTTCTGCAGTTCTAGGCTCTGTAATAAATTTGAGAATTTGGAACAGCTATCGGTACAGATTTTCTGTAGTCATGATGCCAGGGGAGTCTGACAGGAAAGCTACAGAGGTACCTCATTCTTGCTCTCAATAGATGAGAGTCTGTCGGAAAGACAGGACACATCACAGGAGTGTTCCACAATGGGTGTTTTTAAAGCAGGGGGGTCTGGCCAGCAAGAATGGGGCATCTGTCACCAAGAAGAGGTATGGCCATAAGGGAGGGAACTCTTTGTCCTTTACTTAAAGGAAACCCTGAGATAAAATGGACTTGGACAATCTTAATTTGGAAACTATTCTGAAGGAAAATGAATACAATTGGTATTCTGTAGTCATTTTGATGGAAGCCTCATTATGAAAACTTCTTTCTACTCTTACCTATGAGAAAGCTCACCTACTAAAACCCATGCACCAGTATGCATTTGCCTAGGAATTACACACATCTTTGAATATCTTGTTGGTCATTACACAATCTTCAGTTTTGGTTGGATTCTATTGTCTTCCTATAGTCATGAAGGGGCAATATAACATGGACACATAAAAAATATTAGGCGACATTTACTAAAATATTGACTATGTTGCCGGGCTCCTGCAGGAGAGCTGTGCCAAGCCCAGGTGCTGCCTCCTGTTCCTAGCATGAAGGAACCTCTGACCTCCTGCTCACACTCTGCAGGTGCCTCCCACAGCCATGCCTGACCAGAAGCCAGAGAACAACGGCAGCCCTTGAGGCCAGTGAAGCTGAGACTCTGCCAGCACAGCACAAGGAGAAGCTGGGAAATCTCCAGAACAGCCCCCAGCAAGAGCAGATGCCAGTCATGAGACTCCCCAGGACAGGTTTGGGAAGGGTGTGAGAAGGACAAAATCATGGCATGAACATGGGTCACAGCTGGATTACATTTCACCTAACTTTACATTATTAATGTCATGCTCTGTGCTCTAAGTAGAAATGTTTAACCCAGTCGTACAGACAAGAACACCGGGGGCCAAACAATGAAAATAAATCGCCCAAATTCATACAGCTGGCAAATGGCAGAGTGGGGACCTGAGATAAGGTTTCCTAATTTCAAATCATCCGCTTTTCCAGCAGGAAGCCCCCATCCTTGACAATATGGGAGGAGCCATTTGATTGTCCCCTGACCCGAGATGTAGTCCCAGGAAAGAAGATTCGATTTTAATCAACCCTATTTGCATTGAGATTAGAAACAGTTGAGGTCCTTGAAACTTGGGTACCTGAGAAATTCATTAAATAACTGGAAGAACTGGACTGGTCACTGAGAGTTTGTTTTTCCTTTGCCTTTTAATCTATTGAAGATGCACATACTGGAAGAAAATCTGCCACCCAGGCATTTTTTTTCTCTTTGCCAGAGGCATTTCCACCACTTGAGAGAAGCTGTCACGTATATAATACCAGAGTGGTTAATATTTATACTTGGTTGTCTGTTACTATCTGCCCCAGGACAATCTGAGATAATTTTTAGAGTATAACTAGCAATGTGCATTATAAAAATCAGATAAAAAATACATGTCATCAAACTGTCTTGGATTTGGTCTCAATAAACTTCTCTTCCCTTAATCTCCTTCAGTTGTCTAACAATTCTTGAGGAAAGATAATTTCTCTTACATTCCTTAGGGAGAACACTCATGTGAAATGGAGTTATCATCTTGTGATCAGTCCATATAATCTTTTTTATTTTCATTTAATATACTTGATATTGAACATTGTGTAAATATAAGATGTACAATATGTTAACTTGATACATACCATAATGTGATTGCCATTGCAGCAATAATTAGCATTTCTGTGACATTACATTATCATTTGTTTTTGGTGGTTGGAATAATTAGGTTCTAGTCTCTTAGAAAGTTTGATCATTATAATACAACATTGTTGTCTATATTCACTATTCTATGCACTAGGTCTCCAAGGCTTAAATATCACTCTTTTGCAAGTCTGTACCCTTAACAAAATCTGTTCTTTTCCTCCCACTACCTATTTCCCGGCTAGCGCTGTTTTAGTCTCTTTTAATGAGTTTGGCTTTTTTAGTGTCTACATTTATAAGTGATATCTTACACTATTTGTCTTTCTGTCTTACTTATTTCACTAAGCATAATGTGCTAAAGGTCCATCCATGAATAATGTTCCAGTGAATGTGCATGTGTATTTATTCATATATATGTGCATAAAATTCCAGTGAGATATATATCTCATATTTTCCTTATCCAGTCATCTGTTGATGGATATTTAGGTTGCTTCCACACCATGGTTATAGTGAATAGCTGCAGTGAACATGCAAGTACAGTTATCTCCTCAATACTCTTTTCACTTCCTTTTGGTGTATACCCAGAAATGGAACTGATGGATCATATGGTAGATTTATTATTTTTTTGAGAAGCCTTTGTCTAATCCATATAATCTTTTTATTTTTTGGTCTTTTGAAGGCCATACTCACAGCATATGGAGGGTCCCAGGCTAGGGGTCAAATTGGAGATGTAGCTGCTAGCCCACATCACAGCCACAGCAATTCAGGATCCGAGCTGGGTCTGTGATCTATACCACAGCTCACAGCATTGCCGGATACTTAACCCACTGAGAAAGGCCAGGGATCGAACTCACATCCTCATGGATACTAGTCAGGTTTGATACCCACAGAGCCATGACGGGAACCCCCTAGTCCATATAATCTTAATTCGAAAACTTTTGGAAGGAAAATGAATATAATGGGTGTTTTGTAGTAATTTTGATGGAAACCTCTCTGTGGAAACTTCTTTAAATTATGAGGACATTTGCCTACTGAAAATCCAGTACATATATTTCATTATCCTAGGAATTACACACATTACCTATGTTGCTTGTCATTACTGAAACTTAAATTTTGGTCTTCCTATAGAAAGGAAGAAGCAATATGGGTATAGAATACTTAGTAGGCAATATACATATTTCAAATTGTTAACTATGTGATTGTCATTGTCTAAGCACTATTGGTAAGAACAGGCAAAAGGTCCAAGAGATAAAATGAAACACACATGTATAAACACACACACACACAGCCCCCATCTTAGAACCAAAGGTCATCGCCATCTGATGGAATGGATAGAAATCTCCAAGTTAACAGATAACAAAATATGTAAAGAAATCATCAGTTTTCAGCATGTTCACTGTTATGCCATTTTAGTTTCACACACAAGATAATACTGTCTATTTTATACAGTGACATGAACATACATATATAAATAGAAATGGCATAATATGCTCCCTGCAGTGAGAATAATGGGGAGTGTGAAAAGGAGAGATTGAAGGAATTGTTAAAGGGAATTTACCTTCATCTATAAGACTCTGACTTTTATGAGATGAATATATTTTTGAAAATTTCACATATTCTTCAAAACCTTTACAAAAATACACATACTCTAATAGGTGGTATACACCAAGTTGTATTAGCACCGATGAAGGCAATGTTAAATGTGTGTGTGTAATCACACAAACCATCTTAGAGGAGATGCCATTTGAATTCAGTCTAAGGTCAAATAGGAATTCTCTGATTATACATGTGAGGGTGAGGGCACAGAGAAAAGTAAAAGAGTGTGCAAAGACAAAGAAATATGATGAAATATGATGTGCTTACTTTTGGTACAGTTACCAGGTAGAATGTGTGTGCGGGGGGGAGGGACTAGTGGAAGAAAAAGGTTGTTGTATTTGCCAGAAGCTTGCCTGCAAGACTAAAGAGTTTAGAATCAAGGTTTCCAACTTTTAACCCAGGACGCTTACATCTCCTACCTTTCTTTAATTTTAATTGAAATTTCCAAAATAAATATTGTAACCAAAAATGAAACAAAGAAATAATTGCTTTAGGATTACCCACAAACACATACAATTTAATCATACAATCTGCTGGCTGGATACATGTTTTCTATTTTATGCATCATGAAAGAGAGAAGGTATCTCATGTTCAATATGTATCTGTTCACTTTGCTTTATTTCTACAGCCAACTTTCCAATTTCATACAAATTAAAAGACACAGAGAGAGATAATACCCAAAGCCAGGAAGAGAACACCAGTTTATCTCATAATCAACTCCTAAAAGAGAGTTTCTAGAAGTTCATTATGCCAAATTAATCAAATATTAATGTTTAAAAATTAAATTTTCTGGGACATTTGACAAAAATGACCATCTCTGAGCAGAGCTTTGTCCAGCCTTGCTTCTTGGCCAGATCATAGGTGGCCCCAGATTTTCTTCTGCAGCTGAGATGTCCTCTCTTCTTTCAACTGTCAGGACCAGAGCCCCTAGAGACCTTCCTCAAGGGATGAGGCATTTGGAGCCACCACCTTTTTTATCTGTGGCTGGAGCTTATATGCAGATACTGTAGGTTTTTTTCCTTCTCAATTTCAGGTTCAACATATTTCAAGCTCACATGTATTTGCCAAATATGCTAAGCTCTTTTGAAAATTATCGGTTTTGGAAGTATGAAGCACTTGGTACTCTTCCCTGGTGTTCCAAAGCCCGAGCAACTTTAGGTCGTAAATCTGGGCAAGCATATTCCCCTTTGACAAGACTGTGGCATGTTTTCTATGGGCTAATTTCAATAATTTATAAGCAACCTATTCCAGGTCTCCTGAGCCAAGCTTCATGGTTCACCAAATTAAATATATTTTTTTCTCTTTAGTACTGGATGTTTACAAAAGAAGCCAGTATATTGGATGGATGGACAAAAAGAAAAGATTTTGGAAGGATGTCTATCACCTGACTCCCCCAGTGTCCAATCCATGAAAGAGGGGTTCACAAACAATGTGTACTTCTGGGGGAATCTGTGTGAATGACTCCTGCACAGAGGTCAACTGTGCAGACATCATCTTCTCAACCACAAGCAAACCTGGGGGCTGCACCTTCTGATCCACTGATGAGAAAATTGTTATATGAACCACAGTAGAATGTGGCCAAGGCAACGTTTGTTTTTTAAATAGTGCCTGCCGTTCATGCCTACCTGAAAAAAAACAAAACCAGGAGTTCTTGTTGTGGTTTACTTAGCAGGTTAAGGGCTTGACAGTGTCTCTGTGAGGATGTGGGTTTGATCCTGACCTCACTCAGTGGGTTAAGGATCTGATGTTGCCACAAGCTGTGGCATAGGTTACAGATGCAACTCAGATACAGCATCACTGCAGCTGCAGCTCTGATTCACCCCCGAGCCCAGGAACTTCCATATGTTTCAGGTGCAGCCAGAAAAGAAAGAAAAGGAAAAAAGAGAAGAGAAAAGAAAGAAAAGAAAAAAAAGGAAAGGAATGGAAAGGGGAAAAGAAAAGAAAAGAAAAGAAAAGAAAAGAAAAGAAAAGAAAAGAAAAGAAAAGAAAAGAAAAGAAAAGAAAAGAAAAGAAGAAAAGAGGTTTTCATTGAGCCATGAAAGTAGCCAGGCAGGAAGAAGTGTTCAACTGCATTCATGATTTTCTTCTAAGATTCCAGCAGAATACAGACAGAGGTTCTATGTATCATTGGATGAACTTTCATTCTACTTAGGAGAAAGGGCTGAAAACTCAGAATATTCTTCTTACAAAGTTATCCTTTGATTTGTCAAGGACTGGGACAAAATTCATTTATCATGTCGACTGTAAAAATGAGTCAACCCATCTCCTACTTTGTTCCCTCTTAGAATAATAAAGGCATCTTCAGAAGAAATTCCTAAACACAAGGAGAAAATAGTTTCACCTTTTAAAATTTCAAGTCCAGTGACAAGATACTCAATCTGAATACTTAAAATCCTGATAGATTTCCAAATGATGTCATAGGAAAAATAAGCAAATTCTGTTTATCATTTAGAATCTTTACAACTGTATCTTGAACAATCTACTATTCAATATCAGTTTGTAATTAATGATGTTGATGGCAAGAATGAACTCTTCCTTTGAATCACTAGTCAAGGTTTTTAAAGCTAATATTCAATGGTGAACAATCTAATGCATTTCAGAAAGAAGAGCTGGGTCTTTTGACTTTCCACTGAAAGCCCCTCTTATAAAGCTGGCATTAGCTGGCATTTCATCAGTTAATTCTCCAATCAGCTTTTTCCTAAATTAATACATCATATCAATGAATTTTTATTCAGCTGCAAAGCTATCATCAGCTTTATTGTGATCGTCAGTACTTGAGACAAACTTGGATTTTTTTCCAGTCTTTTTTTTTTAGTTCATATGCATAAACTAGAAGTTGGGAAAATTGCTTTGCTGTAAAATTCATCACAATGAACAGCACAAGAGGAATGACATCATTCTTGGCATATTTTATAATCTTATATGCTAAATTATTAATTTGGTGCTTGACTATGTTAATAGTTAATCTTACTGTCAACTTGGCTGGGCTTTGGTGCCCAGATGTTTGCCTCAGGTGTTTCCATGGAGGCATTCTTTACATGACATTAACATTTAAATCAGCAGACTTTGGGTACGCTAGATCGCCTCCATAATGTGGGTGGGCCTCATCTAATCAGTTTAAGATCTTAATAGACAAAGACTAAGAAAACCTAAGAAGAGGGAATTCTACCAGCAGCAGACTGCTTTCTGACTCAAACTGCAGCATCAAGTTTTCCCTGGGTATCCTGCTGGCCTATCCTGCATATTTTGGACTTGTCAGTTTCCATGTTACCATGAGCCAATTCCTTTTAAAATTTTTAAATATTTAATTTTTTAATATTTTTAAAAATATTTATATACATGGGAGTTCCTGTCTTGGTGCAGAGGAAATGAATCTGACTAGGAAATATGAGGTTGATGGTTTAATCCCTGGCCTTGCTCAGTGGATGAAGGATCTGGCGTTCCCATGAGCTGTGGTGTAGGTAGCAGATGCAGCTTGGATCTGGCATTGCTGTGGCTGTGGCAAAGGCCAGCAGCAACAGCTCCAATTAGACCCCTAGCCTGGGAACCTCCATATGCCATGGGTGCAGTCCTAAAAAAAAAAGACAAAAGATAAAAATATATATATACATTTATATATACAAATACACACACACATTCTATTTGTTCTGTCTCTCTGGAGAACTCTGACTAATACCACTGTACATGCAGAGAAATTCATAGTCTAGAATTTTTTCCTCAGTTTCCATTCCAGGTAAAATCTGGAAATCTTTATAATGAAATTTTTCATCAGATTTCCTCAAAGATATGACTTTGATAAAAGAAGTTATTTATAATGAGAAGTGAAACTTCTCAGATGTTACCTTTTTTTAAGCAGAGTTTGTTTGAGTATGATTTGAATGTTTTTCAAGTAGCAAGAAAGACACATGATATTATCGCTTAGAATTTTTAAACATGAAATATTCTCCCCCAAGATGCAATCCTGTTCTTTTCTATCTCTGTGAATTAATCCTAGATATAAGCCTTGTAAGTTTTTCAATTGTATTTCCATCATCAGCTAATGAGAACAACCAGCTCTGTTTCTTTCTCTACAGGAGTGAGCGGACACTACCTTTTTTTCCCTTAAAATGGTAGTGACCCCTTACTCCTGCAGAGAAAGAAACAGAGCTAGTTGTTATCAGTAATTGGAGAAAGTATTCCAAGCACACATTCTTTCCTAAGTCATGAAAAAGGAACTTTTTGCTTATTTTCAGTATGTAGCTATATCCACAGTCTATCCTATCACCAGTCAGCAATCAGTGACACCTACAGTTAAATACAAACTATTTTACATAGGTAATTTTCTGACACTTAGCTAGTAAAGACAGTATGAAATCTAACTCTTGAGGAAGACAGAATGAAATACAGAGTTCAAAAATTCTTTTTGTATACCAAATTAGAGCACACATTTTAAATTTTAACATTTTAAAAAGAAGTCATTTGATAGGAGACACAGAGTTGATTCAATGGTTCAAGGAGGCCATCAAGTCTCAGCTTCTTCAACTGTGATTTAAGGTCTTGGCATTGTCCTCAGGCATGAATCTTAATTGTCACTAGAAGGCTGCCATAGCTGCAGGCACATTTCCAACACAAGCAAGGGGTCATTCCAAAAAAAATAAAGGATTTTCTCACTACAGTTATGTCATATTAAGAAAGATCTTCCCAGAGAAGCCAATCAGGCTTCCCTATAGACACTTCCCAGAACTGGGTTGCATGGTCTCCTAGAGCATTCACCTCCTGTGGGGGCCAGAAGGGCTATCATTCTGAGACCAACTGTGATGTGTCCACCAAACCTAAACCCTCTGCCATCTGAACAAAATTGGAGTTTTGTTAGCAAGAAAAAAAAAAAAAAACAGAAGCATAAACACTGGGTGGGCAGCTCCAAGCCAACAGCATCTGCCTCCTACATGAGTAGACATTTATTGTATCACATATGCATGAGAACCTTATTAATCATTAACAACCATGCCACACTCTTTGTTATAGCAGGGTTTGTATCAAGTGCCTTCTCATTCTATAGTCATTTTAGCTCCGTTTTCTATGAAAATTTTGTCGAGTTACTTCTTTTGTTTTTATTTAGTATTTACAATTTTATTTTCTTCGCATCAAGAAATCATGTAAGATTTCACATGTGGCAAATATAAATTTATCCAATTAAGTGAAATTTCCCTACCTTTATTCAGACATGCTTTCTCCATGCCAGGTAGAAAATTTTCAGTTTAGAACGTATCCTAATAGAATGAAATCTGAGGGTTTAAAGTAGGAAATGAAAGAAAATCATAGACTTGCAGAATAGACCTGTGGTTGCCAAGGGGGAGCTTGGGGTGAATAGATACAAACTATTGCCTTTGGAATGGGAGAGCAATGAGATCCTGCTGTGTAGCACTGGGAACTATGTCTAGTCACTTATGATGGAGCATGATAATGTGTGAAAATAGAGTGTGTACATGTATGTGTAGCTGGGTCACCATGCTGCACAGTAGAAAAAAATGTATTGGGAAAATAACTATTAAAAAAATAATAATAAAGTGGGAAATGGCAAAAGGTGAATGACAGATATACAGAGGAACTGAGACAGAAAACCAGTTAGAAAGAAAAGAAAACACTCCACCAAGGGAGAGAGATGACAGAGCACACAGCGTTGCCACTTTCCACATGAGCCTTTGTTCCTAAAAGCACTTAAAGCAAGAGACCAAAACTACCTGGTAAGGAGGCTAAACATGATTGCCAGGTCAGTAATAATCACCTATGTTCTGCAGATTTAAGATTCTAAAACTTAAAAGAATGCACTAATATATGTAGTTGTGGATGTCTACTGCAGCTAATTTACTTTCTGGGCTATTAATAAGCAATACTGAGGACATAAGGATGTGGAATATATAAAACCTAAGTTATTGAGAATTCAGCTTCACAATAGCCTCTTAGTCAAACGCCTGGCTACAAAATGCCATGCCCCACTCTCTAGCCAACACACTATAAAGACAAATTCTGAATCACTTGGCAAAACAAGGTTTTCACAATTTGCAAGAATTTCTCCTAACTACAGAGAGAATCATACTTCCATTTTAAACACAATCAGTGAGCTCTACCCATTTCTCTGAATCGTCATCTTTTTAGATGTTGGTATAACTAACCTAGCTCAGAAACATGGCATCTGCCACCTACAGAAAATGTTTGACCTCATCCATCACCTTATCCCCTACCACACTCACCCTCTTAACCACAGTACTTATGCTCTTTTCCCAAGGAGGTCAAAATTATGTGCTACCCATTTTGCTAAATCTGTTTTGTGATTAGAGACTTTCAGAGGCAGCGATGCAAAAAAAGCATAGGAGTTGAGTCCTGTGATTGGCCTGTTCCCTAAATCTGCCTTGTTGAGAACAGAGTCATCCAGCCCAGGGCTCAGAATTTCAGTGGAAGAACTACATCATGTCTCCAATTATTTGAAAAATAAAATACCCCACTAACAATCAAAGAAGAGTGAATCCCAGTCCTGAAAGCCTCTGGGATAAATAAATGCCTCTGGGACATAATTCAGGATAGTCATGTGCTCATCAGAGCATAGCTCAGCTTCAGATTTGAGATGGGGTTCTCTCCTTCCATGAAGGTACTGGGCACAAGGCTTCAGTGAGCAATGAGACCAGGCATCTCACAAACATCCGACCACAGCCCAGACCTGTCCTCTGAGGTCAGACTTGACCATCACAATGCTCACAAGACATAGTATTTCCCCAACCTCCCCTTCTCCCAGTGTTTCCCATCTACATGAGTGCCACCAGCACCCAAAAACTAGCTCACCTAGATACCTAAGAACCATCTCCTGCCTTAGGTTATATATTCCAGCTATTATCAATCTTCTCCATTTCGCCTCCTGAGTATCTCTCAAATATGTCCATTTTTTAAAATTTTTTTGTTATTTCCCCAATATAATTTTTTCTGCTGTACAGAATGATGACCCAGTTACACATACATGTATACCTTCTTTTTCCTCCCATTATATGCTCCATCATAAGTGACTAGACACAACTCTCAGCGCTACACAGTAGGATCTCATTGCTAGTCCATTCCAAAAGCTAATCCATTCCAATAGTTTGCATCTATTAACCCCGAGCTCCACTCTTCTCCATTTCCATTATCACCACAGTAGTCTGAGCTAAAGTCATCTTGCTCCTGTAATACCCAGTCACTTCTTAACACATCAACCAAGAACACACTGCAAACTTCTTCCCATTTCTGGCCCATTATGCCCAGTAGAGTCAAAGTGGTTTTTCAAAATCCAAGCCTGACTTCATTACCCATCCCACCTATATGTTCCCTAAAGCTGTAAGGGGGATTGCTATTGCTCTTAGAATTAAGACATACTGTGTCTACACTGCCTTTGCCAATGCCGTGCCTCAGCTAGTTCACACCAGGCACACCCTTTCTCAACTATGTCTGCCATTTATTTTTAAACTACACTGCTCCCCTACCCACCAAGCTTTTGCACATTCTGTATCTCCTCCCTGGAACACGTTACATCCCTCTTTGCCCGCCTAACCCTCTGCCTGATTCAGGTTATCAAGAAAGCCAGTCTTGAGGCAATAACTGCTCTATGTAAGGGGATGCAACTCCAGGGAAGGAGGGGAAGAGCCAGGGAGGGTGGGGTGAGAAGCAATGCCAAGTGACATGTTACCATCCTGGCCACACCTCCACGAGGTGTGCCCACTGGCCACAGGGACATCTCAGACAGGTCGATCAGGATCTTGTGCCTTAGGACAGCCCACTGGAAAGGAAATGGGTCTCCCCAGCTCTCTGCAAGGTCTTTTTTTTCTAATTTTCCAAAGGGGACTTCACTCACTCATGGTTCAAAATTGTAACTTTCAACTTCATGATTTGGGAAGCCAGACCCCAACCCATTTTGTACCATTGAATTCACATCTTGAAGTGAAGGGAAAAAATGGACTCAAGGAGAGAGTGTTGGAGGCAGCCAAGGAGGAAAGTTTGTCTTTTTTAGGCAAAGGCGCTCATTCTGCAGCAGGTGGCCAGACTAGGTGGACAATATACTGGGACAAAACATCCATGGTGACACAGTCTTAGGATGTGGCTATATCTCTTGCAACCACAACAATAGTATTTAAAACAATTTTAATGGCACTCTTTACAATAGCCAAGACATGGAAGCAACCTAAACACCCATCAGTAGAGGACCGGATAAAGAAGATGTGGTACATATATACAATGGAATATTACTCAGCCATAAAAAAGAATGAAATAATGTCATTTGCCACAACATGGACGGACCTAGAGATTATCATACCAAGTGAAGTAAGTCAAGGACAAATATCATATATCACTTATAAGTGGAATCTAAAAAACTGACACAAATGGAAAAGAATCCCAGAAAAGAATATATATTTATATTATATATATACCAAGTCACTTTGTTGTATACCTGAAATTAACACAATACTGTAAATAAATTCTACTTCAATAAAAATTTTTTGAAAACAATTTTAACTATGTGGAAAATTTGTTTATAGTACAATACTAAGGGAAATTTTTGTTTAAAAAAACTGCATATACTGTTTCTATATACTTTTTGGCTCTGTTGGAATTTTTTTTCTTTTTTCTTTGTAGGGCCACACCCATGGCATGTGGAAGTTCCAAGGCTAGGGGTCAGATTGGAAGTACAGCTGCGGGTCTACACCATAGCCACAGCAACACAGGATCCAAGCCACTTTTGTGAACTCAAATGCAGCTCACTGGATCCTTAACCCACTGAGGGAGGCCAGGAATTGAAACCACATCCTCATGGATAATAGTTGGGTTCGTTACTGCTGAGCCATAATGGGAACTCCTAGAATTTCTTTTTCAAAAGCATTTATTACCTTTATAATTTTGTACGATGGAAGAAAACAGTATCACAAGAAGAGGACTGAACAGGCTCCTCAGTAAGATCTGAAGAGCTTGTGAGCTATGGAGGCACCAGGCACATTCCCAGAGTAGCCAGAGTCCAGGATGGTGAGAGGAGAGGCAGGTCCTGGAGTGAAACTAGGAAACTAGAGTGCTTTTCTGAAGAATCTTATATGCCCAGGTCTTGCCTTCCCCATCTGTAGATTTCACATAAGATCTTCAGTTGTTGTTTTTTTCTTTGTTTGCTTTGAGGGCAGTGCCCAAGGCGTGTGCAAGTTCCAGGGCCAGGGATGGAACATGCAACATAGCAACAAACAAAGCCACTGCAGTAACAACATCAGATCCTTAATTCATTGCACCACATAAGATCTCCTTCAGTTGGTTTCAATGAAGAAAAAGTGAGGACAGGCATTTGCAAGCTGACTTCAAAACTCTGAGGCCACATGCCCTTCCTAACTGCTGCAACACAGGGAGATTTCCTTATGTCACTTTCCATCTCAGTGACTATGGGCTTTTTCAAAGTTACGTTTACTTCTGGCACTCCTCACTAACTAACTTTATTTGACATTGCAGTAGTAAATAATAGATGTGAAACTTTCACATCTGTCCTGAAAAAAAAAAGTTACAAAATAAAATGGCGTAATGCCTCCAGCTATCATTAGAACTGAACAGCAGAGAATATTTCAAAATATTTGGAAAAAAGACTATTATGGAAATCCATATCTCAACAGCAATTTTCCTTTAGAGTTGGCAACTGTTCCATACTTTCTGAATTTTCTACCATCAGCATAAATGTCTTGTCTTTCAAGAAATACACATTCTTCTAATACTGTAAATGAAATAACATATCAATTTAAGATATATTTTTAAAAGCTAGTGTGCAATATTGATAGAATGGGGTGACTCCAGCATTCCCATAAGAATGGCACATCACATTTAAGTCCACACTCATTGATGCTGTAATATTACACTTCTAAATCTCTCCAAGGAAAACATTTTAAATGTGGATGACATTTCATAAAGCACAAAGAAATGTTGGGTAATATTGACCACTGTATCATAAATGATCATGAAAAATCAGAAAATATCCCCAAACATTAAATGATTAAATAAACTTAAAAGTATCCATATGGTGAGCAATGTAAGGACACTAGAACCTAAATTTGTAAAGAATTTTCACTCTTTATTATGGCAATGTTCAAACATGCACATAGTACAGAAAATGCATCATGAATTCTCAAATCCCGCCACCTAGTTTCAAAAATTATCAACACATGACCACTTATTTCATTTAAACTCCCCTTTACTTCATCCCTCTCAAACATGTATTTTGAAGCAAAACCCTCACACTCATATAATTTCTTCTATAAATTCTTCATTATATGTGCTTCCAAGGTGAGGACTTTTAAACCTCATCACAACATGGTTATTACATTTTAAAAATTCATAATTCCTTAAGATAGCAAATACCTAGTCAATGTTATAAAGAATTTTAATTATTCTCTATGACACAAGAGTGTTAACTCTTCTAATGACATGGGAAATGCTTATGATAATGTTAAGGGGAAAAAGTAGGATACATATGTGTACATTATTCCAATACATACAAAAAAGTATAGAAAGAGATTATAAGGAATACAAGGGCATTCCTAAACTTATATCCATAATTCTGACTCTCCGCAAGACCACCAGAAGGACCCCTACTGGTCCCATTTCTGATGTCCTTCTGGACCTGCATCCCCATTTGTGATCTGTGTGGGTATGTGAACATGGGGTGGGGGGCATTTACAGGGTGAGACAGACCCAGCCCCAGCTGATGCTTCCAATGAGTTCTGTCTTCTCTGCAGACTGCTGTGTATGTACTTTATGGGAAGATATAGGTGCCAATTTGGGTATTTTCCAAATTCTTGTGAAATGTTCCCAAATGTCATAGGTCTAACATAGGAAAATGTTTAATAAAGTTTACAACTATATTGGAGGTTATGATTTCAAATGTATTTATTAAATATTTTTTTCTCTTTCATTAAAAAAAAAAAAAAAACAGCCACAAAAGCAGTGCTTAGAGGGAAATTCATAGCAATACAGGCCTTCCTCAAAAAGAAGAAAAATCTCAAGTTGACAACTTAATCCACCACCTAAATGAATTAGAAAAAGAAAAACAAACAAAACCTAAAGTCAGCAGAAGGAAGGAAATCATAAAGATCAAAGAGGAAATCAATAAAATAGAGATTAAAAAGCAATAGAAAAAAATCAATAAAACCACGAGCTGGTTCTTTGAAAAGATAAACAAAATTGGCAAAACTCTGGCCAGACTCACCAAGAAGAGGAGAGAAAAAACCCAAATAAAATCAGAAATGAAAAAGGAGAAATCACAATGGACACTACAGAAATACAAAAAACCATTAAAGATACTATGAAAAATTATATGCCAACAAATCTAATAAACCAGAAGAAATGGACAACTTTCTAGAAACTTACAGCCTGCAAAAACTGAATCAAGAAGAAATAGATCAACTGAACAGACCGATCGCTAGAAATGAAAATGAATATGTCATAAAAACACTCCCTACAAATAAAAGTCCAGGACCAGATGGCTTCACAAGTGAATTCTACCAAACATACAAAGAGGAAATTATACCCATCCTCCTTAAACTTTTTCAAAAGGTTGAAGAAGAAAGAACACTCGCAAAGACATTCCACAAAGCCGCCACCACCCTAATACCAAAATCAGACAGATACCATAAAAACTGAAAACTACAGGCCAATGTCTCTGATGAATATAGACGCAAAAATTTTCAAAAAAATTTTACCAACCGAATCCAATACTATACCAAAAAGATAATACACCACGACCAAGCAGGATTCATCTGAGGTTCAGAAGGATGGTTCAATGTACACAAATCAATCAACATCATACACCACATTAACAAAACAAAAGTCAAAAACCACATGACCATCTCAATAGATGCAGAAAAAGCATTTGACAAAGTCCAACATCCGTTCATGATAAAAACTCTTACCAAAGTGTGATTAAAGGGAACATACTTTAACATAATGAGACATTTATGACAAATCCACAAAATAAAATACTCAATGGAGAAAAGCTGAAAGCCTTCCCACTAAAATGTGGACAAGACAAGGATGTCCACTCTCACCACTGTTATTCAACATAGTATTGGAAGTCTTAGCCACAGCAATCAGAAAAACAAAAGAAATAAAATGTATCCAAATTGGAAGAGAAGAGGTAAAATTGTCACTGTATGCAGATGACATGATTCAATATATAGAAAACTCTGAAGACTTGTCAACCCAAAAACTACTCGAACTGAAACAAATTCAGCCAAGTAGCAGGACATAAGATTAACATTCCTGGAGTTACCATCCTGGCTCAGTGGTTAATGAATCCAACTAGGAGCCATGAGGTTGTGGGTTTGATCCCTGGCCTTGCTCAGTGGGTTAAGGATCTGGCATTGCCGTGAGCTGTGGTGTAGGTTGCAGACATGGCTCGGATCCCGCATTGCTGTGGCTCTGGTGTAGGCCAGCGGCTACAGCTCTGATTCAACCCCTAGCCTGGGAACTTCCATATGCCAAGGGAAGCAGCCCAAGAAATGGCAGAAAGACAAAAAAAAAAAAAAAAAGGATTAACATTCCTAATCCAATAATCTGTCGATGGACATTTGGGTTGTTTCCATGTCTTGGCTATTGTGAATAGTGTTGCAATGAATATGCAGGTGCATGTGTCTTTTTCAAGGAAAGTTTTGTCCGGGTATATATGCCCAACAGTGGGATTGCTGGGTCATAGGGTAGTTCTATGTATAGATTTCTAAGATACCTCCATAGTGTTCTCTATAGTGGTTGTGCCAGCTTACATTTCCACCAACAGTGCAGGAGGGTTCCCTTTTCTCCACACCCCCCTCCAGCATTTGTTATTTGTGGACTTATTAATGACGGCCATTCTGACTGGCATGAGGTGGTATCACATGGTACTTTTAATTTGCATTTCTCTAATACTCATTGACGTTGAGCATTTTTTCATGTGCTTGTAGATGTGGTATATATACACAATGGAATGCTACTCAGCCATAAAAAAGAACAACATAATGCCATTTGCAGCAACATGGATGGGACTAGACACTCTCATCCTGAGTGAAATAAGTCAGAAAGAGAAAGACAAATACGATATTATATCACTTATATCTGGAATCTAACATATAGCACAAATGAACACTTCCACAGAAAAGAAAATCATGGAGAATAGACTCATGGTTGCCAAGGGGGAGGGGGAGGGAGTGGGATGGATTGGGAGCTTGGAGTTAATAGATGCAAACTTGCTTTTGGAATGGATTAGCAATGAGATACTGCTGTGCAGCACTGAGAACGATGGTCTAGTCACTTATGATGGAGTATGATAATGGGAGAAAAAGAAGGTAAGCACGTATGTGTAATTGGGTCACCATGCCATACAGTAGAAAAACAAATTGTTTTGGGGAAGTAACAATAAAAGAAATTTTTTTAATGGCATAAAGACTTAAATGTAAGACAAGACACCATCAAACTCCTAGAAGAGAACATAGGCAAAACTTTCTCAGATATCAGCCTCACAAATGTTTTCTCGGGTCAATCTCCCAAAGCATCAGAAATATAAGCAAAAATAAACCAATGGGACCTAATCAAACTGACAATCTTTTGCACAATAAAGAAAACCATAAAAAAAGACAACTTACAGAATGGGAGCAAATAGTTTCAAATGATGCAACTGACAAGGGTTTAATCTCTAAAATATACAAACAACTAATGCAACTCAACTGCAAAGAAGCCAATGACCCAACTGAAAAATGGGCAAAAGGCCCGAACAGACATTTCTCCAAGTAAGATCACCAACAAGCACATGAAAAAAATGCTCAACATCACTGATAATTACAGAAGTGCAAATCAAAACTACTATGAGGTACCACCTCACAGCAGTCAGAATGGCCATCATTATTTGGTCCACAAATAACTGCTGGAGAGGATGTGGAGAAAAGGGAACCCTCCTACAATGTTGGTGGGGATGTCAATTGGTACAGCCACTATGGAAAACAGTAGTAGATACCTTAGAAAACTATACATAGAACTACCATATGACCCAGCAATCCCACTCTTGGGCATATATACCCGGACAAAACTTTCCTTGAAAAAGACACATGCACCTGCATGTTCATTGCAGCACTATTCACAAGAGCCAAGACATGGAAACATCTTAAATGTCCATTGACAGATGATTGGATTAGGAAGATGTGGTATATATACACAATGGAATACTACTCAGCTATAAAAAAGAATGAAATAATGCCATTTGCAGCAACATGGATGGAACTAGAGACTCTCATACTGAGTGAAATAAGTCAGAAAGAGAAAGACAAATACCATACGATTTCACTTATATCTGGAATCTAATACAGGGCACAAATGAACCTTTCCACAGAAAAGAAAATCACGGACATGGGAAACAGACTTGTGGTTGCCAAAAGGGAGGGAGAGGGAGTAGGACAGACAGGGAATTTGGGGTTAATAGATGCAAACTATAATCTTTGGAATGGATAAGCAATGGGATCCTGCTGTTTAGCACTGGGAACTATGTCTGGTCATTTGTGATGGAGCATGATAATGTGAGAAAAAAGAATGTATACATGAACATGAGACTGGGTCACCTTGCTGTGCAGCAGAAAATTGACAGAACAGGGAACTCTCCTGCACTGTTGCTGGGAATGTAAACTGGTACAGCCACTATGGAGAACAGTTTGGAGATACCTTAGAAATCTATACATAGAACTTCCATATGACCCTGCAATCCCACTCTTGGGCATATATCCGGACAAAACTCTACTTAAAAGAGACACATGCACCCGCATGTTCATTGCAGTACTATTCACAATAGCCAGGACATGGAAACAACCCAAATGTCCATCGACAGATGATTGGATTCGGAAGAGGTGGTATATATACACAATGGAATACTACTCAGCCATAAAAAAGAATGACATAATGCCATTTGCAGCAACATGGATGGAACTAGAGAATCTCATACTGAGTGAAATGAGACAGAAAGACAAAGACAAATACCATATGATATCACTTATAACTGGAATCTAATATCCAGCACAAATGAACATCTCCTCAGAAAAGAAAATCATAGACTTGGAAAATAGACTTGTGGCTACCTGATGGGAGAGGGAGGGAGTGGGAGGGATCGGGAGCTTGGGCTTATCAGACACAACTTAGAATAGATTTACAAGGAGATCCTGCTGAGTAGCATTGAGAACTATGTCTAGACACTCATGTTGCAACAGAACAAAGGATGGGGAAAAAAAATGTAATGTATACATGTAAGGATAACTTGATCCCCTTGCTATACAGTGGGAAAATAAAACAAAATTAAATTAAATTTAAAAAAAAAGAAAATTGACAGAACATTGTAAATCAGCTATAATGGAGAAAATAAAAATCATTATTAAAAATAATAATAAATAAATAAATAAATAACCAGAGGCAACACACTACCTGTCACACCATTTGGATTCAAATTCAATGAGCCAAAGCTCCCCAGATCTCACCACAGGCCCTGCAGCCCATGAGCCTTTAAAATGCAGGTAACGACCTTGCCAGGCAATGTGTTCATCTCTAGGGATTAAAAAAAGGAATACACAGCACTGGTCTTCCATCTAGGAGGAGCGACTGAGTAAATTTTAAGTATTTTCTCTATTTTACCACAAATTTAACATTACTTTGATAGTTCTCAAACTATAGGATCTAATTACATATAGGATCCATATATATATCATAGTTTGTTTTGGAATGGATAAGCAATGGGATCCTGCTGTTTAGCACTGGGAACTATGTCTGGCAACCCAAGCCTGTGGCAACCTCCATCATCTTAAGTTTAACCCTCTCAAATCCCTCACATTCTCCAACTACTTAAAGCCCATCATTTCATTGTTCCACTTAACATCAAGTAGGAAATCTCCATCACCCTACATATTTTCAAAATTGAATAAAACGGCATCGTATCTAAAGCAAATTTGGAATGAGTGACTGGAACCCTTTTCAAGCCACTATCCAGGTTTCTCCAACACATACACACAAAGACAGATGTGTCCTTGGCTAATAATCACTTTAGATGAAGATATTCTTTTTTGGGGGGGGGCAGGGGGGATGGAGGCCACACCTGTGGCATATGGAAGTTCCCAGGCTAGAGGTTGAATTGAAGCTGCAGCTGCCTGCTGGCCTGGACCACAGCCACAGCAACATGGGGTCTGAGCTGCATTTGCAACCCACACCACAAGCTCATGCCAACACCAGATCCCTGACCCACTGAGCAAAGCCAGAGATTGAACCCACAACTTCATGGATACTGGTAAGATTCTTTATGCTGCTCCACAATGGCAACTCCTAGATGAAGATATCCTAAAGCTCTGTATTTAGCTGTATCTAGCTATGATATACTGAATTCATGAATATAAAAATGGAGAAAGATAATTTGGATTTTGAATCTGAATCTTTTAAAAATTCATGATTCTGATAGGAAGTAGGAAATCAAAGATTGTATCCCAGCTTTTTCTTTTCTGGTAGAGACACAACTTGCCATGAGCCAGTCTTCCCTTCAGGCCCAGGACTCGACAGTGATTGTGGAAGACACTGCCACCCACAAAATAGACTATATTTGGATCATGAAGCAAGTTGTGTAACCCGTCAAGTACAATTCAGAAAATGCTGAATTGCTTTATCAATATGATTCTTCAAATAGTGCAAAGTATATTCTTAACAATGCCTGTAAAGAGAAATAAAAACATTCCAAGCCTGCTGTCCTTAGAAAGCATATGCATCCCAGATAACCTAATAAGAAATAGCCCCAAAGTAAGATTTTCAAGTAATTTCTACAGGTGACATGCATAAGTGTATGTGGGTGTGTGTGTGGGGGGGGGGGTTACTCTACTCAACAATCTACATTATCTCCCTCATTTTCTTTTTCTTTTTTCTTTTTTTTTCTTTTCTTTTTTTTTTTTTTTTGTCTTTATGCCTTTTCTAGGGCCGCTCCCACGGCATATGGAGATTCCCAGGCTAGGGATCCAATCAGAGCTGTAGCCACCAGCCTACACCAGAGCCACAGCAATGCAGGATCCAAGATGTGTCTGCAACCTACACCACGGCTCATGGCAAGGCCGGATCCTTAACCCACTGAGCAAGGCCAGGGATTGAACCCACAACCTCAAGGTTCCTAGTCGGATTCATTAACCACTGTGCCACGGCGGGAACTCCTTCTTTTTTTATATTTGAAAATTTTACAATTATTCTTTTACATCTATGTCTTTTTTAAAAAATTTTATTAGAGTATAAGTGTATTTTTCAAGTGTACAGCAAAGTGAATCAGTTATATATATATATATCCATTCTTATTCAGATATTTTTCTGATTATAGGTTATTACAGGATATTGGTAAAGTTCCCTGTGCTATATAGTAGGTCCTTGCTGTTTATCTATTTTATATATAGTAGTGTGTATATGTTAATCCCAAACTTCTAATTTATCCCTTCTCCCCATGTTTCCCCTTTGATAACCATAAATATGATTTTGAAATCTGTGAGTCTGTTTCTGTTTCGTAGATAAGTTCTTTTGTATCATTTTTATTAGATTTCACATATAAATGACATCGTATCTCCTTTGTTTTCTTATTCCTAACTTCCTCTTGTAATTATCAACACCTCACACACTAGATTTCATAGTACAAGTCTGAAAGTTTTAAGTTTCTCTTTTAAAAACATATGCGAGTCTCTTCAGATACCTAAAGAATACTGAACTATTTCACAAAGGAGGAAAATAATGGGCCTTTAAGGAATGTAAATACAATTCAGTTAATAGTTCCCATCTCACTATGTCCAGTCAGGACAATGCATCTCCATGGAGACCTGCCAAGGAGAGGAAGATGTGGGACACGGAGGACAATGCCCAGCAGTTTCAATTACAGCAGGTGCGGAATCATTATTTACCATCGGCTTGCAGATGATTTTGCTTGTCTAGTTCATTTTCTTATTGATTACCTACATGTGTGTTATGCGTGCGTGTGTGAGTAACCGGAATTTCGTTTTCTATATATAACCCACTACACCCCATAGAGGATTTGAAGCAGGTGTCATTCACAGGTAAGGCAAGCATGCAAGCCTAGGAAAACTTCCTAAACACACATAAAAAAAAGGCAGCTCATCAAAGGAATCGCCAAAGGTGTGCTGACCAATGGCTGGATGATGAGAGAGCTTTTTTCTACCCATCGTGGTTTGGAAGGCTTAATAGAGAGGAGGGTCTGAGTGGGCCTTGAAAGGATGTTAGGACAGGTGTGGAAAGAAGACAAAAGATAAAGATTTGGAAAGCAAGAAAGGCACATGATTCAAACACGCCAGTGTGGTTACCATTATTATCACTACTTCTCACAATACTACCGCTACTGCTATCACTGATGAGGAGGAGGAGGGGAGAGGGAGGGGGAGAAGGGATAGAGAGGGGAGAAGAGGATTTATTGGGAATTGTATTAGAACAACACACTCAAAGCAAAATCCTAAAACAGAAACTGAAAACACTGACTAAAGCAAATGGTTTGTGAAAAGGAGTATTAATAGAAAACAGGGCTAAAAATGGCAATTTGATCTAAACTGTGGAGGCTGAGAAGCTCCCAAACACGAGGTGTTTAGATTTTCACCTGTAGGTCACAGGAGTCACGGAAGGGTTTTAGGCTGTGATTGACATGCTGTAATGAAAGCAATCTTTCAGGAATGTTAAATGGGAAGTGAGGTGAGGATGAATCCCACAGGCAACAGGAGGCAGCCTCAATCAGATCCGTGAGGTGTGTTCATTCTAACGCAAGACAAATAAAACTTTTATGAAATTCTCTACTTCAGCTTTGAAAAAGACAAATGAATGTTGACAAATCGAGGCATAAAAGAAAGGATGCAGCATCAGGGTCAGAAGGCTACCTGGTGTTTCTTTTAATCAAACAGTTCAGAGGCAGGGCCCTGTTTAATAATTAAATGTTTGTGCTCGATGCATCGTTTAATTCTATCATTCTGGAATACCCAGGAAGCAGAAAAGGGGAGTCAGGTCATTTGATTTCAATTGGCAGGATTTTGATCGATGAGGGAAGAATACATGGAATTCCTCCCAAAATGTCACAAAATAGCTGGAGTCAGTGCTGGAGGCACACTGGGGGCTGGAGGCGGGGGTGGGCACAGACACAGCAGCATATGCAGTCAGGTGCCTGGAAGGGGGACCGTGGGCTGCACACTTGTGCAGATCAGGATTCCAAATCCACACATTTGCAATCACAGATAATGTACAGAAGTCCCTAGAATCATAGATAATTTGCACTAAGATATCAAAGGCAGCACAGCGGAGGTCTCTCCCCCATGATTCTGAACCAGATGGCAGAGCCAGGCCGGGGCAGAGCTGAGATTTCCACTGAGTTCCATCAGACCAAGAAGTAATGTTTTTTTTGTTTGTTTGTTTGTTTTTTCTTTTTCTGTTTCAGGCCGCATCTGCAGCATATGGAATTTCCCATGCTGGGGTCTAATCGGAGCTGCAGCTGCCAGCCTGTCACAGCCAAAGCAATGCCAGATCGGAGCCACATCTTTGACCTATGCCACAGCTTGTGGAAATGCAGGATCCTTAACCCACTGAGGGAGACCAAAGATTGAACCCGTATCCTCAAGGACACTTTGTCGGGTTTTTAACATACTGAGCCACAACGGAATCTCCAAGAAGCAATTTTTAATTCCATCTTTTATTCCACCGTCTTAAGCACCTCTAAGAGGTGTGTGTTGACCCAGCTTTGCCTGACCTCTGCCATTCTCCAGGATGACTCACCAACACCCCATCATATCCCACTTCTGCCCAACTCTACTCCTTGGGTATCAGAAAAAGAGTAATTGATGTATTTCAGTTACTAAAAACAATCATTTATTTATACCACTTTCAAGAGATATGTACAGGAAAACAGAATCATAAGTAAATAAGTTGGGAGTTTGAAGCAAAAAGAGTTAAAGAATAGAAAAAGATAACGGGACTAAAGGACCTTAAGAGATGCCTTCTAGGAGTTCCTGCTGTGGCATAGTGCATTAAACATCTAACGATGCCTCTGTATCAGCTCCGATTCAATCCCTGGCCTGGGAACTTCCATATGCCTCGATACAGCCTACCACCCCCCCCCAAAAAAATATGCATACTAGAATATCAGAATCTGTGCTAACAATCATGTGTGTAGGGCTCCCTGGATAAATCAGAAGAGACTTGATAGTAAAGCTACAGAAATAAGAGATAATGTGAGGCTGATGGATACATCTATGGATCTGCCTTCATTATGGGACTTTGGAAGAACTGAACTGAAAGTCAAGTGTAAGTCAGTTAAATGCTTAGACTAGAATAAGGTGAGCTGAGCAGTTTAAAACAAATGAGAAAGATAAGGCAGAGCCTGATGTCACATAGTGGAGAGAGAGGGACTACAAAATTCCAGGTGCTTGTGGGGTCAGGGAGCCCAACAGGCACAGAGGCAGCTCAGCCACAGCTCAAAGTGGGTGGGACCAAACGGGACATGAACCTTTACCATTACGTCCATGGATAGTTTGTCCAGTCCAGCGACAACGGTGGCACTGAGGTTAAAACATGCGCAGATTTCACTCTGAGCCTCCTGGCAGCCAAAACAAGCTAAAGAAGGAAGTCATGAAATTGCAATAGTATTCCTCAAACGAGTATCTGCTTAATGCTGTTCTGCTGGATCCTGATTGAAAATCTCTGTGCCTCTCTCTGTCTCTGTGTCTTTCTCTGACTCTCTTTCTATGCAAGAAAAATTGGCAAATACAGAATTAAAACAAAGCTAATGTCTGTTTCTTCCTAATCACAGGACTATTTACCACCATCAACGAGCTAACACACTAAGAACATGGTGTGAGGCACAGAACGCTTTTCCTTGTTGGCCTTGTTACAAAAAGAGATCTGCAGATATGGTTTGGGAAATAGCGATTTAAAAAACTAACAGTGGTCAAAAGGAGAAAAAATTCAGGAGTGGAGTTTTTCTCCTGTACCAAGACCTATGAGGTGTTATGCTGTGAGCACCAGCCCACAATTAATGCCCAAATAGAGCAGCATTTCTCAGACAACACCCCTTCACATGAGCATGTGCATAAAACCAAGGGGAAATTGCAAATGTAAATGCAGTTTTTTAAAGGCCAAAGCTATTGTCTGATTGTCTAAATAAATGGTTCTCTGGCAGTCTGACTTGACCCAAGACTAAAATTGAGAGTAGCAAGATGAAGAGATGACTGCCTTGGCTTCCAGTCACCCTGAAGAAAGGTTCTAGACTGACATTCGGGTTAAGTTTAAGAGTTAAAGCTCCTTGGGAAGAACCTGTAAATCAATCTATGCTGCTGATTAAGAACATATTGATTTATTTTGTGCATAAACAAAGAAAAAGATTAGGGTTTTAATACTCTGATAAAAGTTAAGGATTTATGCTTGAATAGCGAGCTCTGAAATTTATACATGGAGATGAGCAAAGGGGAGGTTGGCAGAAATGGTCAAGTTTTTTCAGCAAATAGCCCACAGGTCCCTTTGAAGCAAAAGTCTCAAAGTTCTTCACTACACAGCCCATAAATAGTATTTTTATCCCAAAGAATTTTTAAAGCAGGTGTTGCAAATTACCCATTTACAACATGTAAAAGTTTTTCAATATTCCACCCAAAGGACATCTACTTTCAATGAAGGTAACTTCTTGGTAGACCTCCAAGATAAATGGGATAAAAAATTTAATCCCATGTAACTAAATGAGTTAAATAGGACTTTTGCTATAAGCCAATTATATTTGGAGAATGACTGCCAAAAATAATGACTAGGTTTTCAGAGTAATTGATCTTAAGCCATCCTGAGAACAGGACCGCTCACCAATGAGGCCACGTCCAGTTTTTGACATTAATGCCTTGCCTCCCTTTTTATCCTCAACACCAATAGGGCACGAGAATCCACAGAAGCTTTATGCCATTGAGAAATAAGATTTAAAAAAAGAAAAGAGGCCAAATATGGCTTCATCTGCCATATGCATATAAATGATATCAATTAATTTTCATTCTCCCCTGAAGTATTAACTCCACTGATTTGGCAAAGTTTATGTGACCGTAAATAGCAATGTAACAAGACTAGGTTCAAATTCTGTTTCAGTCTGACCTCAAACCTGTGCTCCTTACCCTGTGAAACACTGAGGGGTACAATCAAGAACTGTACTGTCTAATGAGTTTCCGTTGTGGCTCAGCAGAAACAAATCTGACTAGCATCATGAGGACTCGGGTTCAACCCCTGGCCTCGATCAGTAGGTTAAGGATCTGTCATTGCCATGAGGTGTGGTGTAGGTTGCAGATGTGGCTCAGATCTGTCTGTTTCTGTGGCTGTGGTGTAGGCCAGCAGCTACAGCTCTGATTCGACCCCTAGCCTGGGAACTTCCATATGCCGTGGGTGCAGCCCTAAAAAGACAATAAAAAAAAAAAAAAAGAACCATGCTGACCAACATGAGAACCATTAGTCGATACAACTATTTAAATTTTAATTAAAACTCCAGTTCTTCGGTTGTACTAGGGCTCAAAGGCCACGTGTGGCATGTGGCCACCATACTGGACAGTGGAGACACAACAAGTTGCTGTTATCCAGGCAGTTAATATGCTTCCACCAAGCTCCCAGAAGGTTTTTATTGATAGTGAGTCTGTCTCTGTTTCTTTAGTAAACTTGCTGCCAGTAAAATAAAATCGCAGGGAGCACAGTCAAAGCAAGGCATGGGGAATACATATCTCATGAAGACAGGTCAGTGTCACCTGCTCTTTAAGTCTACTTGAGCTTTTCCCTAGGTGCCAGCTTAGAGGCTGTGTGTGCTTTTTGCTGCTTTGGACAATAGTAGAAATGACCAAACATTTGAATTAGCCTCTTCAAGAACTCAGTTTAACCAACCTTATTTTTTAAATTATTTGCAGAATGATATCTTTGTTCCATTTGTATCCATCCATTTTATCAAGAAATATTTATTTATCACCTTCCATGTTTCCAGTGCTGGGCTGGAGGCTAAGGATACAAAGGTGAACCATAATAAACGGGGTCACTACCGTTAGGGCATTTATAGTCTTCAGCCTTCTCTCTTCACAAAATATTTAGGTTTTACTATGAATGGTGAGATCAATATATTGAAAATAATTTAAAAATATTAATTTGACTGACATAATGATACATTCCACGTACAACCAACAATTTAATCACCACTGGTTTATAAATGTCTCAGTTATCATTTTTCTCTCTTCTCTAGCTCACTGCTCCTCTGTTTTATATTAAAAATCCTCTAAATATTACACTTATTCTCAGAGAAACTTCAGCTAGGTCGACCTAAAAAATATGCACAAACTA
The DNA here is from genome assembly GCF_016906955.1 of Phacochoerus africanus. Classification (NCBI taxonomy): domain Eukaryota; kingdom Metazoa; phylum Chordata; class Mammalia; order Artiodactyla; family Suidae; genus Phacochoerus; species Phacochoerus africanus. Next base: position 154,664,778 of record NC_062545.1, read on the forward strand.
AAAGTCAAGAGTTGAGTTTTCTCTGGGGCAAAATGAGGATGAGAGCCCAGGAGGCAGCATTTCAGAGAGATCTGAAATACCATTCCAAAGAGGCAGGTAGGATGTCAGTATACACAGGATTTTAGTGAAGGGGAAGGTCCATGCAACCAAGCACACATTTTACAGAAGGTCAATGCTAGTCACGAGGAGCAGACGTCACCATGAAGGATTTTGGTGCTTTTCTAGATATGCAGAGATTCAGGAATTTGAGTTCATAAATTCTTCTCCTGACAATGTCTAACTATCTGAAGACTTGTTCTGTCAGTTTTCCCAGAGCACAGAGTGCCTCACACCTGATCTCCACCCTGAGCTCCTTTCAGGGGGTGTTGAGCGTCAGCAGCTTCACTGGTTCATGATTCAGTCCCTGCAGTGGGAGAAAAGTGCCAGTCTCCAGTTCACAGCTATAAATACTTATTTTTTCCACAAAGAAAGAGAGAAATTGTATAAAAGAGTTTGCTATACATCCAAACTTATATACAAAGTAGAGATCCTAGAAATAGTCTCCACTCTTAGTAACTCTAAGAATCACATTCAGATGTTCGAAAGTCTGCATTTTATATCTGGGCATTTAAATTATGAATACAAGTGAGATTCAGGCAATGTAGGAGATGAAGACTAAAAAATTCTTTCCTATTTCCATTTTTAAATTTATTATACCTCATCTTTAAAAGGTGAGCCTACAAGAGCCAATGTGATTGAATATTGTTTCATGGCCTGTGATGTGAATTTGCATGCCTTCTAATGTCTTCCCTGTAACCTGAAGCTAAGTGGCCATGAACAATGAACTTTTTTTTCTTTTTTGGCAGGGGTGGCGCACATATGCAGCATATCGAAGTTCCCAAGGGGTTCATTACCACTGAGCCAAGACAGGAAATACTGAACAATGACCATTTTTGACTGGATTCTAAGAAACCATCCTGTTTCTAAACTCAGTATAATGGAAAATTCCACCAAAAAAAAAAAAAAAAGACTGAGAATCGTTAAACAACCTTAAAACAGGAAAATAATATTAAAAGGATAGATAAGGGACAATGTCAGAAATTTCATTTTTTGTTTACATGTCTCCAGCATGAAAAAGCAAATTATCTTAGTGTTGTCAGAAAAACTTAGAATAGAAGGAACACAGTCTAAGCAAGAGTTAGCCCCATTAAAGACATTGAAAATAGGTACTAATAATCCTCATAGTATCTGTTGTTAAGGTCTACATTATTTTGACTTTGGTCAGAAGAGGTAAGAAAATAAGGAGACTACCCATTTAAATGTGAAATTAAATAACCATCCTGCAACTGTTTCATTCCTGGGACCACAAAGAGTCACTTCAAATGCAATCATCAAGATCAGTAGGAATTTGCAAGAGACAGGTTCTACAGTAGTTTTCCTATGTGAAAAATACAAAAGTTATGTTGTGCCAAACACAGACGGCAACGCAACTAAAACAGACCCACCACACACCTTTTAATGGGTCTAATTTCACCCTCAATTTTTCTTTTGCTAAATATGAAATTTAAATTTCTTATTCTTCCTCTAAAAACCCTTGGTCATATATCAAAGGTTTCCAGTCAATACTTGGCCTCCTTCATCTCAAATTCACAAAACTTCAAGTTGATTTTCAATACTTTTTTCCATCCAATATATGCGTTTTTGAACTCTTCCTTTTTCTGACCAATTGACTTTTTTACACTCAAAGCGTTCCTACTGGAACAGCCCTCCTTACTTGTCTAACCATCCTTAACATCCAACATCCCCAGCAGCATTTTCTAACAGCTGAAGTACAATGAATATTCCTTCCTGCAAAGAATTTCCAATTCATTTCAGGAGATAAGGCATACACACATGGTACAGTAAATAATACAAACCAGTAAATTACATATTCACCAAAGGCCTCCTAAGGATCCTATTTACTGTGTAACTGAGGTACTCAGGGAAGTTTTATACACACACACACACACACACACACACACACACATGAATGAGCTGGCACTTAATTGGAGTCTCAAATAAAGGGATGACTATTACAAAGAAGGAGGAGAAGGGAGACAATGGCCATGAATAAAGACTCTTTTTGCCAGGGTTCTAAGAAACCATTCATTCTGTTTCTAAATTCTGGAAACAGAAATGGCATGTGTGTTATATTTTTAGAATCAGTGAGGAATCCCATTTGACCAAAGGAAAAACTTTCTTCATTACTGAGTTTTATTGAGCTTTTTTCTAGAATATTCAGGACTGAGAATCCCTTCCCTCCAGTGACTTAAGTACCCTCATTTCAGGGTCTTTATTAGATCCCAAGGAAATGTTCATTGCATCTAAACAATGTTTCTGTACTTCAGGTTTTCAAAATCCGATGAGAAACAGTGAAGACCTTATTCATTACACATCTGCCCCATCCATCAGTGCCAACATGCCAGAAAGAACCAGGGTAGAGAAACATCACTCTCAACTCCACTGTCAGTGGTATTACGGACTAATATATTCAAATAACTGCCTTTATGCAGTGGCCATCATTAATATGGCTATCTCACATGCTGGCTGTTTCATTCTCACAATTACCAAACTTTAGTATCGGGTTGATTTATTAATTTATTTATTTTTCTTTTTATGGCCACATCTGCAGCATATGGAAATTCCCTGGCCAGGAATCAAATCAGAGCTGCAGCTGCTGGCCTACACCACAGTGATAGCAAAGCTAGATACAAGCCACATCTGCAACCTATACCACAGTTCGTAGCAACGCCAGATCCTTAGCCCACTGAGTGAGGCTAGGGATCAAACCTGCATCCTCACAGAGACCACGTTGGGTCCTTAACCTGCTGAGCCACAGTGGGAACTCCCAGTGTCATGTTTAGACCTAAGTAAGTCACAAAATTGTATTTCTACTTTACTAATGAAAAAAATCTGAAGTTAAGTGACATCTTTAGTCACCCTATTGTAAATAGCAGAGGCAAATTTTTTTACACCTGGCCAATGGACACCACAAATGCTCTTTCCCAGTTTCACGATCCCCATTGAAGAACCCAGATTGGTTTGGCATTGGCATATGATGTCAGTTCTTTTCTGCAAGTCCTTCCCCAGCCAATATCACCCATGACTCTAATGCAAAGCAAAGTTAATCATCCTAATCTACCACGTAGCCAATTAACTGTAAATATCAGAATACCAGGCTTGACTGTTATATACTCCATACTGTCACTACTCCGTTCTCCCTGATCAATTACAGGACACATTCATAACACTCTTCACAAGAAGCTGGATTCCCCAACCCTCACCACTGCAAGTAAATACATATTTCCCTGACTTACCATCAGAAGAGTTTTTCTGGAGTTCCCGTCATGGCACAGCGGAAACAACTCTGACTAGGAACCATGAGGTTGTGGTTGTGGGTTCGATCCCTGGCCTTGCTCAGTGGGTTAAGGATCCAGCATTGCTGTGAGCTGTGGTGTAGGTCACAGATGCAGCTCGGAACTGGCCATTGCTGTGGCTGTGGTGTAGGCCTGCAGCTATAGCTCTGATTAGACCCCTAGCCTGGGAACCTCCATATGCTGCGAGTGCGGCCCTAAAAGGAGAAAAATACAAAAAAGAGAGTTTTTCTAATACTTAAAGGTGCAAATGTAAGCATACGGTTTACCTAGCAATCTGTTCAATTCTGATCTTGTACATATACAAAAGACTTCATTTTGTGCCCATTTCAATGTGCCACAGTTCACAAAAATAGTGGTTAAAGAACCATTTAAGTAGCTACTATTTTTGCAAAATGATTAAATAAGCTCAGATTTCTGAAATATTCACCCAGAATACATTAGGTACTCTCTTAATCTGAGTTTTGGTCTAGGCTGGTCCACACAGCAAGGTCAACACTCTGCATAAAATTAGAGAAATGAAATTTACCTGTCAAAGCTCTGCAGCTACCCAATGGCCTTTATCCATGGAGCATCTGATGGAAACACAACAGCTGAGCTAAGTCAGGTGTTCATACCTTGTGACAGACCTAAACAACATTTTAAGGGTGAGAAAGAGGGAGAGAATTGTGGACTCCCAATTAAAGTTTGAAGGGTTTCTTAACTTTCTTAAAGACTTATAAAATGGTCTGGTTTTCAAAGGGGATCATTCATTCTCCTTAATTTGAAATAAAACTACACTGCATTCACACTTAGGAAGGGGTAAATAGATGATTGAAAAGCAATAATGCAGACCTCACCAGTGCCCAGTCCGTCAGTGAACCATTACACTACATGTTTTATGTTAGCCGACCTTTTCCTGTTAGTGTTCATTAAAACTTAGCAAATAATCACATTGAACTGATTTCGAGGACATAGATCCTTTGCTTTCTGCCTTAAACGTGAAGCTCCAGCATGGTTATGACACTGGCATGCACTTTTATCCCATCTTTAGTAACAGCAACTGAACAAGACACGCAAATGAGCATCATGATGAAATCTCCCATAACAACATCGCCACACGCCTTGTTATGCATCTTCCTCAATCCACAAGGGGCTCTGTCTCCTTCAAAGCAACCTCTGGGGCCATGGAGGAAAATTCAGGTATGTAAGGAATAGAAACCACTTGACTTGTTAGCCAAGAAGATACTCAAGGCACTGAAAAATGAAAAAGTTAATACAATGGCCAATTCGGCTTCAGTAAATCACCCTTAAGTTTAATATCTTAAAAATCCTGGCAAACAGTGATGCCCTGTGTTTAATGCCATGTGTCTTCTTAAATGATTCATGAGTTTCTTAGTAACTTGCAGACTGAGGAAAATAGCACACTGCGATGCTAGAGTGGACCGCAGCTCCCCACGCTCACTTTATAAGACAGACAGCTGAGAGGTAACTCATTCAAAGGAAGGCAAGAGACAATCGAATGTCATGGGCTCAAGATAAGCCAGCTGGCACTATCAACCACGCCAGGCAGGCTACCAATTTATAATTCAAACCTTGGAATGTTTATCATTAGGATGGTCCTCTCCTTAGAGAAAACATTTACTGTTTTGTCAGTAATAGGAGCCAAAAGGCTATTATGATCTGCTTAGGGGTTGCAAAATGATAAAAGGTTAGGCCACCCATCTAACACAAACTCCCCATTTGTTCACAAGTGTGAGAGCCACTGGCAAATAATGTGATGTGCTCAAATATGAAGTACTGGATAAGATTTCATTTAGTCCCATGGCCAAGAGATCTGGGATTCCTCTGACTGGAACCATTCTTTTAAAATAAGGTGTAATTCCCAGTCAAAACAGCCATCAATAACAAGTAACAACGAATGCTGGTGAGGGTGTGTAGAAAGGGGAACCCTCCCGCACTGTTGGTGGGAATGTAAACTGGCACAACAATTACGGAAAGCAGTATGGAGGTACCTCAGAAAACTAAATATAGAACTACCATATAATACAGCAGTCCTACTCCTGGGCATATATCCAGATAAAATTTTCCTTGAAAAAGATACATGCACCCATATGTTCACGGCAGCACTATTCATAATAGCCAAGACAAGGAAACAACCTAAATGCCCATCAACAGATGAATGGATTAAGATGCAGTACATACATGCAATGGAATACTACTCAGCCATTAAAAAGGACAAAATAATTCCATTTACAGTAACATGGGGGCTATAGAGATTCTCATACTAAGTGAAGTAAGTCAGAAAGAGAAAGAAAATACCATAGGATATCACATACCTAGAATCTAAAATATGGCTCAAATGATCTTATTTACAAAACAGAAAGAGATCATGGACATGGAGATCAGGTTGCCAGGGGAAAGGGGCAGGAGTGGGATGGATGGGGAGTTTGAGGTTAGTAGATATAAACTGTTACAACTGGAATGGATAAACAATGAGGTCCTACTGTACAGCACAGGAAGCTATATCAAATCACTTGGATTAAAACATGATGGAAGATAGTATTAAAAAAAAGAATGTACATATATGTATGACTGGGTCACTCTGCTGCACAGCATATATTGAAGGAACATTGTAAATCAACTATACTTTAATAAAAAATTAAAAATTAAAAAATAAAGATAAGGTATAATTCCCTAAAATGGGTATACATATATGACCCGGTATGATTCATACCAGACCACATTAAAAGGTACTGATTTATCACTTTGCAGAGCAGGAACTGAACAGACAAGGGTTTACAGAAGACAGGTTACTGGTCAACTTTCCAAACTCACAATGCCACAGCGAAGGCACCAGCCCGATGGTCACCATCAGATCCCTCTGCAGCCACACTGTGCTGGGAGAACACACAGTTCTTGGGACGAGAAGAGACTGTGCTAAATCTTTTTTTTTTTTTTTTAATTAGAAAGGCTCTCATTCTTGGCCTACTTTGAATTTTGTCCCACTCCATAATAATCACAAAATTCAAGCTGCCGCAGAACTGATTAACGGCAAGATTAAGAGAGAACTAGACTCCACGGTGAAAAGATCAACCCCAGGTGGGAAATAAGGAGACCAAAAGAAAACAGCATGTCAGGCAGTCTGGAAATAAAATTCAGGAAATTCAATATTCACTGTTAATTTTCACATGAATCCCTTGTATTGTTTTCTTTTTTGTTTCTAGCCAGCTGTGCTTTTTAATAGGACAATTATTTGCTATTCAGATGTATTCCCCTTATTTCTTCAAAAAAAATATTTCCATAGGATTACCAAGTTGGTCCCTTAGAGAAAATTTCTTTTCACTCTTTATTGCTTCATGTGGTATTCACAAAGGTGATTTTGATTAGGTAGAATTAAATTTTTCATCATTATTAATAACAATTATTTGAACAAGTAAATATGTGGGTGTCTATAGCTTCAGTTCAGGTATAGACAACGAGAGCTAAATCAACTAGATAGGAATTGGATAAGCAATTTCCAGAGATACGGACACAGGGTGAACAATTCAGATCTGAACACACAGGTCAGTCTCAACAGGGAGAAGCACAAACTGCCTCCAAGGAAAGGAGTTTATTAAATTCCAGCAAGGCCTCCAGCTGCTCATTAGCTGTGAAAACGCCAGAGGAACACAACGAGCTGCTTCTTTTGTTATTACTTTAAAGAAGCAAAAATATGGCTTTTAATGTGGTGAATACTGGACACACTGATTCATTAAAAGTTTTTTCTTTAAATACAAGCTACTTGGAGTTCTCATTGTACATCAGCAGGTTAAGAACTCAACTAGTACCCATGAGGATGTGGATTCAATCCCTGGCCTTGCTCAGTGGGTTAAGGATCCAGCACTGCTGTGAGCTTTGGCATAGGTAGCAGATGGGTTTGGATCTGGCGTTGCTGTGGCTGTGGCATAGGCCAGCAGCTGCAGCTCCGATTCTACCCCTAGCCCAGGAACTTCCATATGTCATACCTGTGGCCATATAAAGAAAAAAAATTTAATTGAAAAATAAAATACAAGCTACTTGTGCTATTGAAACAAGGCACGCTGGGAATTTTAAGAGCGTGTATGTGTGTCCATTCGCGTTTTCACAGCAAAATTCTGCACCAAATGCCTGGCCCTCTTCTAACTGCATGGCCAACCAATGAATAAAGATATGTCGTGACTTGTCTATAGCTCCAAAATTAGTGCCACCATATTTGTTTCTCATCCTTCTCTTTAAATGCAGTGATTTACACATCTGTATAGGTGACCTTCTTGGTTAGATTCATTTTCACCTCTTCTTTAGATGAGAAAAGCATCAAATCCCTAACATAAAAGCACAAGGATACCACACTGATTTACACCATGCTTATCCACTTCATTAGTCACTGCAGGTCCCTGTGGAATTATACGTTTTCTATTTTCAAAAGTATCCTGGAAAAGTCAGGTTAAATCATAAACGCCCTCCCGTTAGTGCATACCTGGAGAGAGGCAGAGGGCAACTCTGCCACTGCAGTGCCTGGGAACCAAGGCAATGACCTGCTTCTCCTCAAATCAGATAATGTTTTTTTTCAACCTCCATTTTCCTTGACATTTTTGGCACATCAAATGCTTCACCACTCCCTCCTTACTGAAAAGCTCCCTTTGGGCTTTATGGTAACACACTAACTTGGTCTTCCTGCTGCTAAAATTATAGATTCTTCCTTTCCAAATGCACGCCCACTGACCTCCCTCCCTTCCCCAGCCTCCATCTGAGTGTATTCCCCCAAATACAATCATCGACCCACCCCTCTCTGTCACGCCTCTAAGAAAACCCATCCTTGATTTGGTCTCCGTTCCCACCTCTGTGTATTTGAAAATCAAATCTTTTCTTGACAACTCATTTTTCATCCAATTCTAGGACTGTATCTTTATCATTCTATCACATAAATTTTCCAGAAAAAAAGAATGGGGCTGTCATTTTTAACCAAACTATGTACCCAAATAATTAGCTTCCCCAAAGCATTATTTTTCTATGGCTCTCCAGGAAAAGAGTACTGACTGGAAAATTAGTCAACATGGAAGCAATGAAATGGTCCCACAAGTGATCAGACTCTATTTTTCTCAGTACTCACTGTATCTATTTTTTCATCAAAATCATTAAGGTTCATAGCTGGCAGAGATATTCATTCAATGTCTACAAAATTTTATAGAGGGGCTAAAATTCCCTATCTCCTCTTCTTAACCTTGAAAATGAGGCTTGTCTCAAAATCCAGCCTTTTATGGGGGACCCTGAGCACAGCCCTGCCTTGATGAGAAAGGATTCTAATACTATCATAAATGAGAGATAGCCCTTCAAAGAATAGAATATAAACTACTATCGCTCTACTGGTGAAAAAAAAAATCTGATCTGATCTTTCCTATATAACCTTGTCTTTCTATCACCAAGAATTCAAAAGTTGAGCTTGTTGATGCACTAAAAGAGATTCTGGGTGGGTCTGAAGGTGTGTTTTTCTTCATAGAGATTTCCTTCGTCTCCAACCCTAAATTGGGGAAGTTTCTCAATTTCCACAGTTATCAGAAATATCCCCCTCAAATTTACACTGAATTCAAATCATCAATTACTGAGTCGTTGCTAAGGGGCCCAACAATTAATATACCAGAACCTGGGAGTTCCCATCGTGGCTCAGCAGTAACAAACCTGACTAGTACCCATGAGGATGCAGGTTCAATCCCTGGCCTCGCTCAGTGGGTTAAGTACTCAGTGAATGCTGTGAGCTGTGGTGTAGGGAATGTTGCTGTGGCTGTGGTGTAGGCTGGCAGCTGCAGCTCCAATTCGACCCCTAGCCTGGGAACTGCCATATGTCACGGGTGCAGCCCTAAAAAGCAAGTATCTACATAGATATATATAGATATATAGATATATCAGAACTCCTGCAGCTCACAACTCTTCAGAAGACATTCCAATCCTGGCCCTCAGACTCCCTGGCTGTGTCAACTAGGGCAAGTTAACTGACCTCTCTGTGCCCAGGAAGTATATGCTGCAAACCGTAGATAAGAGCTTTCGGAGGCATAGAACAATCCTGAGGATGAAATGAGATAACTCATAAAATGCAAGTAGTAATATTATCTATCCCATGAGCCCCTCAGGAGAATTAAATGTATCAATACACTAAGACAGAGAGAATAGTGGCCGGCACAGAGTCCGTGATCAGTAAGTATTCATTCTCTTGGTCGTCATTATCTTTATAAAGTTTATAAAGTTTATAAAGTTAAGTATCAAGTTAATAAGTTGGAACAGGATTCAATCCCAGGAGCAAAGAACAAGGCATTCTGAGATGCACAGTGCTACTGACATAGAGTGCCCTCCCGTGCCCAGGAGCTGAAGGGAGGTGACAGAGAGGAACAAACCCTGGGACAGACTGATAAAATGAGTTCCATGTTCAAGGCAGGCAGGAAAGACAGTGTAGAAGGCAAAGGAGTCCCAGATGAGGGGGAACAAAAGAGCCTGATGCACTGCATGGACACTGTCAGCACTATTGTGAATGCTACCAAGGAGTGGGGGTGTTTTTTCTGGGGGAAACAGGACTCAAGCAAATAATATAAATAATATGAGCAGATCATTTTTCCAAAATCCAAGGTCTGGACATCACAGTTGAGGGTGGAGAGACCCACTGGGAGCTCTGGCAAGTCAGGAAGATGGTCTGACCTGAAGGGTTTGCCACCAAGTTCAGGAGGGGACAGAGACCTGAGGGCAGTCAGCGGACAGACTTTGGCACTAGGTGCCTGAGTCGAAGACCAATCCTCATTCTGTGATGTGGGGCAAGACGGTCATGTCCATTGGAGCATCAGCACTGTGAGAGGAAGCTGGTGCTATGTACCCTGTAAACATTATAAGGCTTGAAACATGATGTAAGTGGTGCTGATGTGCAATCTGGAAATATCTACATACATGTGTGGTTTATATTCTCTCCAAAGTACACTCTCCCCTGGAACAATTTGGGATGACTGCCTCAAGAATGAAGGTTCCATGCTGCTCCAATGCTAGTTGACTTTCTCACTTAAGTAGAGGGACATCTTTCTTGAAGGGACCTCCTAATTATTAACTTAACTCTGAATTAGTTAAATATTATATTTAACTATAAATGTTTCAATATTTATCTTTGGTCATTAGCACTGTTCACCCTGCCTTGCAAGGTCCTATCTATTTCCAATATTATTACACTGTGTGTGCATAAATGGACCCTACTTCCTTCTACAGACTCCTTTTCCTCATCATTACCTAACTTCTAATCAAACTAGTCAGCAGACTATGACTAGAGAGTACTGAACAGGTTCCTCATGCCATATAAGATCTAATGTAGAAGTCCTTCCACATTTCTGGACAAGTAGAAGCATGAGGGTCAAGAGATAATAAAAGGTACATAGAAGAGCCCACTACTGTCCTTGATGGGCAGTCAAGTATCAGGAAACATGATCATTTGGAAACTGGTCCTTTGCAGCCATTGCCATTGTGTATCTTTAGAATTTTTGTTCCTCCGTGTTTTTCATATTATTATAATTCCACCAAAAATTCAGCCAAGAAATCATTTGGGGGTCAGAATACCTATAATGGATGTTCGCATGTATGGTGGCAACAAAGAGAGATGTTTATAACTTTTTGTTTTTTTTAACTTGTTTGTCTGCTTGTCAGTCAAAATCCCTTTGCACCTATTATTTATTTGTCACTGTGCTCACTCCCATCCATCATCTCTCTACTCAGTAAGGCTGGAGCTAGGCATCCAGAAACCTTCCCAGGCTATCTCTTCCTCTGGCTTCCTGTTAGTGATTAGTAGGCCGCAGAAGCAGGAGAAGGAAAGACTAGAGGCTGAGTGAGGTCTTTATCCTTCCCCCGTCCCCTTTTTTCTTCATTACCTCACCTGGCAGGGTGTCTGAAAGTTGCCATGTTTCCCCCCTATGGTCCCAGCACAGCCTACAAAGCTCCTGGCCCCAGCACTGGCCAAGGTTCCCACTTCGATGCTTTCCTCGACCCCAGTAATTCCCTTCACCAATCCCAGCTGTGCTCAGGTGGTCCCTTCTTACAAATTTCCACACCTACCAGCTCCACTCCCAGCACTGAGCACTGATGCTTTGGGCTCCGATAACACCATGCCACCACCCCCCAACCAACTTTTCAGCTTGGAGATTTGTGGTCAATAGCAGATTCTACTAGCCAGTTCTGGTTATCTTGCTATCCCCTTTCTACTCTTTCCAACATATTAAAAACTCACTCCCTTGATTAAGACCCCTCTCTACAGAATATCTAAATTATTTCCCTTAAAGGACCCTGACTGGTATAACAGTACAGGTGTGGTACCAGAACACTCAGTCGAAGCTGAAGTCTCACACTGATCTGCTGTCCTGTTACAGCCTGAAGAAAGTGATATCCTTATTAGCAGGGGAAATGGATACCTTGTGCACTGTGGCTTGAAATGGCAACATAATTACTGAATCACCTGTGTTAGCTTGAGATAAAAATTCTATCAAAGACAAGCTCTGGAAAACCAAGTAGCTGCTTCGTTTAACTGTGACTTCTAGCAATAATGATTTGAAGGACTGCAGGGTGGGGCAGAGGTTTCTGAATGCAAGGAGGATATACAGAAAGAAAATGATAAGCTCAGGGGGTTAAACTCTCAGTTCAAGATACAGTCAGAGAACCAAAGAACTTCTATAGTAGGCTAGCTTTCAAAATAAAAAAGAAAAGAAAAACAACGTACTTCTTAAAGGCAGGGTGCGTACAGAGCTGAAGATGATGCTAAAAATGAAATAATAACTTGCAGTACAGATTTGCACGGTGGACACAATTACCATAGTGGGCAACAGGGCTTGAAGGGCAATCACAGTGTTTCCACCTGCAGGGAACTTTGCTGGTGTCCAATGGATTGGCATGTCCCCAGGAAAGAGAGGAACAGCCCTGCAGCATTGCTGTGACCATGATTGGCCTGAGGACAGGGACTGGGTCTGCATTTCATTAGGGCTTCCTCAGCACATCTCATGCTCAGTTAATAGTACTGAATGCATGGATGGATTAAGCATCTGTATGGAAAGCAGTGTTGCCACATCCACTAAAGAGAAACCTCATGCTTAAACAACTTCAATTCCCTACCTGTTAGTGGAACCAGCCAAGGCAGGGGCTGGCCCCTCCCTCAGTCAGGTACTGAGTCCAGGCTGTCAGAACAGGTGATTCAAAGGAGCTGGTCCCTCCAAAAAGCTTCAGACTCTGAGTCTCAGCCTGGATGTGTCTGACTTGAATAGTCTTTCTGCCACAAAGTATGAATTTTGCAAATAATTTTATGCATATATTTGCTGTCAGTGTTCTTACGCTTTAAAGACAAAGTCTGCATTGTCAGAAAGCATGAAAAGGAAGGATCATTTTAGTGGGGTTTAAAAGATTTTAACTTCCTTCTGAAGCACAACTGGTATTTCACTTTAAGTATCTAATAAATATTTTAGAATGGCATTTCATTTGTTTTACACTGACATTTGGTATTAGAATGAAAGAGCTGGAAAAAGAAATATAAAAAGGTTCCCTCCACTACCCGCCGGATTCCTTATATTTAGAGACCAAACTGATTTATAATGATCATAAGAGTCACTTTAAATCATTACCGACCACAGTAGGATGTGGACCCACGGTGCAGAGGTGAGGGCCACTGCTTGTCCCTCAAACACAAATCTACAGTTGACTCTAAATTGTTCTCAAATGTATTTATTTAACGTGCCCCACTGAATCACATTTCAGTCTGTGCTATTCATTCCTATTTCAGGGGATGCCGCTGGGAGAGGGGCCATTTCACATATGAATAAGAAACCAATGACATAGAAAAAGGATATCCTTTTTAATTAAATCATATTTCTTAAGAGCCATTTGCTTTAAGCCCTTGAACGCCCAAGATACTCCACATAAGGTCATTCTGGGCATAACACGGGCCTCCCAGAACAGAAGCAGGTAGAAGAGGAAGGGCAGCAGGGTTCCAAGCTCCAGAGCATCTCCAGGCAGGGGTTCAGCTCTGACTGCATGGGGATGTGAGCTGGGCAGGAGTCTCCCGTTCCCTCACTTACATCATGAGCAGGTACCAGGAGCCAAATCTGAGCAGATCGGCCTGTGTGGGTACAGGTGAAAACGAATCAATCCCCTCTCTCCTTCCTTTTCCCTTCTAACCATCATGCCCACTGAATTACAATATGGCTCTGTTTTCTCTGACCAGAGGTAATTAACCTGGAAACTCATTAACCCCTACAGACAAAGCTCCTCAGAGCCAACAAAAACTTGGGTTCAGCCCTAAAACTAAATGACACTGAAGGAACACAACTATTCCTACCTAAAGAAAACAAGCCAGAAAATACACAGCCCAACAGACAGTAACATAATAGATGAACCAAGAACTTTAATTTGCATAATATACTTATTAGATGGATGGGAAAAGATGCTATAGATATAAAAGAAGAAACAAGATAAAAGAGAACCAAACAGAAGTCTTATGAATGAAAAATACAATATTGAAATAAGAGGCCCAGCAGACGGGTGGAGAAGACTAGGTTATAATTTAAATCACCCACTCCCTTCCTCACATCTTTGTAAAGGGAGGGTACCCCTCTTCTTGTATTTTCCCTCCCCATGGGAATTGTTGTGGCCAGTGTGATATTTTTAGACATGACACAAGGCTTAAAATATGTTTATGTGGTTGAGCTAATACTCTTGTCTTTCTGCTTTCAGCATGAAAGGAACATGTTTTGGGTCAGCCATTGGCCTGAAGAAGAAAATGAGATGCATATTTTTTAAGTGCATAATACAGTACTGTTAACTATAAGCACAATAGTATTACAGCAAATTTCTAAAAATTGTTCATAATCCTTAACTGAAACTTTAAACTCCTCCCTCTCCCAGGCCCTGGCAACCACCAATATTCTCTCTGCTTCTGTATGTTTAACTATTGTAGACACTTCATCTAGAATTGTACCATATTTGACCTTCTACATCTGGCTTACTTCACTTGGCATAAATATCCTCCAGGTTTATCCATATTGTTTCATGTAGCGGGACTTCCTTCTTTTTAAGGCTAAATAATACTCTGTTGTGAGTAAACCACATTTTCTTTATTGATTCATCTCTCAGTAAATACTTGAGTTGTTCCCATATGGTGATTGTGAATAATGTTGACAGAAGCACAGGAGGGCAATGTCTTTTCTAGATCTTGATCTCAATACTTTTGGATAGATACCCAGAAGTAGGATTGCTGGATCATATGGCACTTCTATTTCTAATTTTTTGCAGAATCTCCATACTGTTTTCCACAGTAGCCGCACCAGTTTATATTCCCACCAACAGTGTACAACAGCTCCATTTTCTCCATATCCTCACCAACACTTATCTTTTGTTTTGCTTTGTTTTGTATATTGACCATCCTAACAGGTGTGAGATAGGTAATCTCTCATGATAGGTTTGATTTGCATTTCTCTGATGATCAGCAACTCACACTTTGGTTTATTGTTGGCCAATAGGTTCATCTCTTTGATGAATCAGTGGCTTTTAGCTGCATCTCCCATATTGACAGTCCTTGTGCTATTTCCCACATCTCTTAAATGCAGAGATGCTGGCACAGGAGCATGTCCTCATCACTGTCCAGCTGGCGAGACCCCCACCCTAGAGTCTGTTTCCAACTCTCTCAAGCTGGGTCGCAGAAGAAGAGAATCTACTTCAAGTGCTTGGCTGAGGCATATGCTAGGCTGAGGGGAGTGAAGGATGCAGGCAGAGCAGGAGGGATGAACAAGGATGGATTCAGCCTGGGGCCAGCTCATCCCCTCCTGAGGGGAAGGAAGCCCAGCATATCCCTGGTACTGTGGTGCCAGGCCCCCTGGAAGCCACAAAATGTCCCGCACCCCACAACAGTAAGTCATTGGCTGATGTTGGCTGGGGTGGAAGGTGAGGAGCCAGCTTCCTGTAGGGGACAGTTCCCTTGTGAGCAGGCAGGCACCATCACAGCAGCAGAGACCCTGCCCCATCAGCACCAGGCATGACACATGAAACACGGCTGCAGCAGCACCAGTTCCTGTCTAAGCATTTTAGGGAAGTTGAAAAGTCTTCTTGGTTAGCGAATGGCTGTTAGTTGAGCAAACAGGCCATTTGTGTGTGTGTGTGTGTGTGTGTCTGTCTGTCTGTCTGTCTGTCTGTGGACCGCAGATGCAGGGGTTGGGGGTGGGTCCTGGTCATCATGTTAATCTAGACACCAAACATCAGCACATGTCTCAAGCAGTTTAGGACTCAATGAAGTTAAGTCCCAAGAATTGTTGCAAAAGAATATTTTAATCATGGTCACTTTTGTAAAGGTATTTATAGAAAGAAAGAACAGTTATATGTTGTACCTTCAGGAGGGAGGGACTAAAATTGCCATTTTAACCCACAGCTATAACCTTTCTGTCCAATCTGGATAAGAAGAGCATCGTGCCCTGGTGTAGGGCAGTCTACTGGATTGTTTCACCACCTGGCAGCTGTGTGGTCCCCCTGGGCCTTGTCTGAAATCATGATCACCATTGTTACTTCACCTCACTGTCACTGCGTCACTTAACCCTGATTATTAAGACAGTTTTCCTGATAGGTAAGCAAACTAATATCCTCCTCAAACTATCAGATGGGATAAACTTCATATTCCAACCTGTTGCCAGCTGCTTCTTAACCTGCTGGAAGACAACAAAGTAAAACTGTGAAAATACAGATGGGATGGCCCATATCCATTCAGTCTACTGGATGGATAGGCATGGAAAAGATGCTAAATTCAAGCCCACGTCACAGACGGGACTTTTTAGAGAGCTGAAAATGCTCAATCAAATGTGCCAAATAGATAAAGACACACACAGCCCAACAGGTACATAGCACAAGGCAAAGACTGTGTCTTCTATTTCTTTTTCATCCATGCACGGCAGCTTTAGAGTGCTGTACTCACATCAGACTTCCAAGGTCACCATTAATTCTTTTGCACAGCCAAGGTCCTTCTCTCGGGAACTTTCCCACCCACAATAATTCTTGCAGGAAAAAAAAAAAATATCCCTTCAAAAGTTTCTAGTGGACTTTTATCCAAATGCCTCAGACTTTCTTTGGTTCCTCACATCTGTACTGTTAGGAATTTCAGTGACACGAAGTTTTCCTGTCTCTCCACCTACTTACGTAGTTATGATAAAAACACTGTTTTCTTTTTAATTTAAATAGATTGATTGGGGAGTTCCTGTCATGGCACAGCGGAAACAAATCCGACTAGGAACCATGAGGTTGCGGGTCCGATCCCTGGCCTTGCTCATTGGGTTGAGGATCCGGCATTGCCGTGAGCTGTGGTGTAGGTTTCATACTCGGCTCAGACCTGGCATTGCTATGGCTCTGGCGTAGGTCAGCAGCTTCAGCTCCGATTAGACTCCTAGCCTGGGAACCTGTACATGCTGTGGGTGTGGCCCTAAAAAGACAAAATGACAAAAATAAATAAATAATATCCTTGTCCTTTCTCAGAACACAAGGATATTAACAGAGCTTCGGTTTTCAAAATACAGTAATGTCTCCTAGCAGGCTGAAATGATTTTTCTAAGAATTAAATCAGTGTGTTTATAAAAAACTGTATGGCCTAGCATTCCTTCAGAAGATTCTGAAGTCATGTCTACATAATAACCTTTAAATATCCAGACACCTCTGTGGAAAAGGATGGCTGCTCTCTATTTGTGTTTGAGAAATATTCCAATAAGATCTCTCTCTAGTCCTTAATGAGCACTCAGGTGACTTCAGATAAATGTCAATCAAAGCTCTTTCCTTTTCCATCAAACATTGTCATGTAGGCCTAAGCAAGGAAGGGGAGGTCAAGGTTTTGAGCAGCTTTCTCAGCAGCCAGGCTCGCTTTTATCAGATCACTCATTAGTGCCAACAGGCTGATTGACAAGGTCACCCCAAGCGGAGAAGAGGAGCCAGAGCATCATTTGCATATGATATTAATGACATTCAGAGCACCATTTGGTGTTCCTCAGGGGATAGAAGAAGAACAAACTGTAATTTTCACAATCATTAATTGTTTAAAGGAAACTACAGATTCTCGAAACACTTCGATGGTTAAGGAATTTCAATTTCATGCAGAAGAGGAGGAAAGCTTTGTAATGGTGGAACAGGAGCCCTGGGAGTCAATGGTTTTCCTGGAGGTTAACTCTTCCAGGGCCAGGATCACTCCGCTGGGGCTGACACTGTTTATGGAAGCCTAGCACAGAGCCTCCTGCCCTGATGAGGGTGAGGGATGGATAGCAGAGGTGTTGGTGCCACTAAACAAGGACAATCATTTGTGCATTTTACTCCTCAGTGGACCAGTGTGGGTGAAAGCAAAAATGTTAGAACATACCTGATTCCTTGACACAAAATTCCTGAAGCTTCCACAGCTGGGTCTTACTTAACTTCGACCTTCTGCCTCATTCCTACTGTAGATTCTGGGACACCCTGCAGGGGAAACACATGGGCTGGCAACTTGTCCCTTAATCTAAATTCTACTTCATTTCCCACTGAGTCCAGGAACCAGGCTGGATTGATTTCCTCTGGCAACCATAACAAAATACCATGAACCAGTTGACGAAGATGCATAGACATTTATTTCTCACACGTTTGGAGGCTTGAAGACCAAAATCAAGGTGTGGGCAGAACCATGGTCCCATGGAAGGCTCCAGAGAAGAGTGCTTCCCACCTTCTCCAGCTCCTGGGGGCTGCCCACGATCCTCACATTCCCCAGCGGGTAGCTGCACCCCTCCGTCCTGCCTTCCCTCTGCACCTGTGTCACCACATGCCCTTCTTATAAGGACATCAGTCATGGGATTTAGGACCTTCACCCTTATCTGGTTTTATATCAAACTGATTTTATCTGCAAAGACTCTATTTCCAAATAAGATTACAGTCTGAGCTTCTGAGTGGATATCAATTGGGGGAAGACTGTGCAAACCAGCACACAAGTCCTGACTTTTTGCTGGTGACCCAGATCTGCCCGGTCACCCATTCTACTAAGAGGTTTCCAATCTCATTTCCTTGCATCCTAACTTCTAGTTTGCTTTCTTGAGACAAGCCTGGCTTGGCTTCCCTCATTCTCTGAGAAACTGAAGACTACCTCCTGAACATAGGTACCCGAGACCAAGACCAAGTGCTGATAACCACCTCTGACACTACTTTTCTGATTCTGAGGTCAGACTCTCCAGGCATGTGCCCCCTCCCTGGTGGTAGAACTCCTTGGGGATTGCTGACATCCTTGGTATCAAGCGTTGGCCCATCAGACTTTTTTATGTTGTATTATGCTGAGCTCAGCTCCACCATGATAACTACCTCTGGCCACCGTCCAGGTGGAAGGCCGCCCAGAAAAGGCGAAACCCCACAATACTCCATTCAACCTTGTCCTTTCCATATATTATTCTATAGGAAGGTTTTTTAAGTTTTAAATTTTATTTAATAAAAAACTATTTCAAACATACAGAAAAGTACAGTACAGAAACAACCCTAATCAAGAAGGTTTTATTTCTTGTATAAGCTACATGTCCTTCTTGGGTTCAAAGAGTGTCCTGCAAATGCACTGTCTTTATTCTGGGACCCAAGGTGCCTTAGCAGTCACTATCTGGAACATCACTGGCCTTGGATGGCATCTCACCAACAGTTAAATGATCCCTTTTGCTCACGATTCATTAGCCAAAACTAATCCCATAATCCTATCCCACTAGAAGGGCCAGAAGCTGCAATTCTACTAGGTGTCTAGACGCTGGAGAGACTGGGAACATTAAGTGACCTGAATTGACAGCTATATGCTGGACTAAATAGGCAAGCCCAGAACTAGGCATATTCAAAGATCAGTGAAGGAAAGATGGGCCACTCAACCCATAAACTCACTGGGAAAATAAATACCAAACTCATTCGGCACAGCTGTGTAAATCTCTGGAGGCTCCAGGAGAAGAATCCACTTCTGGGATCACTCAGTTTGCTGGCAGAGCTCAGCCCTGTGCAGCCGGAGGAGATGGTCCACAAGATGAGGCCGGGCCGACTCTGACTTTCCCCTCCCCCTTCCATCTCTTCAATTCCAGCCAGAGAAAATTTTCTACTTTTAAGGGTTTGTGTGATCAGATTGAGCTCACCTAGATAATCCAGGATAACCTCCCTATTTTAAAGTCTATAATGTTTAATGACATCTGCAAAGTCCTTGCAGGATATTCCAGGGGTTGGGGCATGGCATCCTTGGGGACCATGCTGCCTATCACACTCGTCAATGTCGTATCTTCACTTTGTTATTTTCTTTCTTTTTTTTTTTTCTTTTTCTTTTTAGGGCCATACCTGAGACATGTGGAAGTTCCTAAACTAGGAGTGGAATCGAATCAGAGCTGCAGCTGCAAGTCTACACCACAGTAACCCCACACCTGATCCAAGCCACATCTGCACCCTATGCCACTGCGTGCACCAATGCCGGGTCCTTAATTAAACAAAGCCAGGGATTGAACCTGCACCCTCAGGCCACACTATGTGGGGTTCTTAACCCACTGAGCAACAATGGAACTCCTTCACTTTGCTTTTTTCTCTTCTTACATTTATTATTTTCTTCCTCTTTTGTTCTATTATGCAGACAGATTTTAAATGTCCAAAATTTACTTGAAAAAAACCTATATACTCACATATGCTAATGTATGCTCCCTCACATTTTTTACATCATGGTATATTGAGAAAATGGAAATATTTATTTGGTGCACTGAGGTAAACTAGAGGAAGTCAGGGGCATCTATATGGAGCTTGGGTGATCCTTGGTTCAAAACTTCATTACATTTTCCCATTATGTAGTTATAATAGGAAACAGTCATGTTTAGGGGAAGTACTGGGGAAGATGTTAAATATAAAATTCCCAAATATTTTTCAAATATATAAATGAGAATCCTGCGGCTACTTCAGATGTCTATGTCATTTTAACATCAGGTTTGATGTTTAAAATATCTGTAAGCACTTCCTGAACAAGCGTTTTTAATGATGATCTCTTCAAATTTTTGATAGTCACCTTTGGCCAGAAACTGTTCATACAAAGTGGGTGGTAATAATGTAAAGCTACTTTTCCAAAACTTCAAAAATGTACAATAGTCAGAACTACATTTAAAGAACTCAACTACCCTTCTTCTTTCAGTGACAAGTGTCATATTGAAATTTCTTGAAATATAAAATGATTTTATTTATTTATTGGCTATACCCATTGGCATATGTTCCTGGGCCAGGGATCAAATCTGAGCCACAGATGCAACTTGCGCCACAGCTGTAGCAACACTAGATCCTTAACCCACTGTGCTGGGGATCAAACCCACACTGCTGTATCAGGAACTCCAAAAAGATTTTAAACCTCATTGAACTTTTCCACGTTGAGTGTTCCAAAATAATGATGAGGCTCTACGTTTGAGGATCCTCATGAATTATCAGAACAGTTATTCAACAGCTAATGTAAATACTGCTAATAAAGAAGGAAGAAGAGGGGGAAGAATCTAATATGTGTGAAAAGAAAGGTTCAGAGTTGCCTCTAGAAGTCGGAGCCATTAAACACCATTCCATGTCTCCTTACTTCCCTTGACCACGTAACCAGTTGCACCCTGGACTGTAGCCATGCCACTGCAGCAACAGAACCCCAGCTCTTGCAGCAGCTCCGGGGGAGGAGCTCCAACACTGGATGGCAGTGAGCTCTAAGGCTGATGCAGAAATCAAGTCCACGTGCTGGAGCTCTTCACACACAGTGACCTGGAGGATTCTGCTCCCTCCATCACACTCCAGGGGACCCAGTGAGAGACCTCTGATAGTTCCATATCTTGTGTCCCTTTTGGGTTTAATTAATTTTAGACTTCTGTGCACTTTGCAGCTTATTTGTAAGCATTCTGAATTGTAGCTGGAAAATGTCTCTATTTTCCCTCACTTTGAATCATAGTTACTCTGGAAGTAAAATTCTAGGTTGACTGCTATTTTCTCTGCTGTCAGTGTAACCATTTACTTTCAGGTCACCTGTCTCTTCTCTTTGGTTTATGATTTTTCTCTTTGTCTTTAATATTAGTCTATAATTTTCCTTTGATTCATCTTGTGTGAATGAATTTTTAATATATGCTGCCCTGAATCCAGAATAAAAATTCTTATTACTTTTTTTTTTATGTCCACACCCACAGCATATGGAAGTTCCCAAGATAGGGGTTGAATTTGAGCTGCAGCTACAGGCCTACACCACAGCCACAACAATGCCAGATCTGAGCTGCATTTGTGACCTACACTGCAACTCGGAGTAGTGCAAGATCCTTAACCTACTGAGTGAGGCCAGGGACTAAACCCACACAGAGACAAGGTCAGGTTCTTAACCTGCTGAGCCACAACAGGAACTCCCAAAATACAATTTCATAATCTTTTTACTGAGGCAAAATGTACATATGATGAAATACCTAGATCTAGAGAAGTTTGCTGAGATCTGGCAGGAGGAAATCTACACTCTAATCATGATACAGTAAAATAATTCTATCGCCACAGAAAGTTCTTTTGTGCTCCCATTAAGTCAAACAGTCCCTATATAGTCAGTCACTGCAAATGAAAAAATAACTGCTGCCTGTACTGTAATAGCTTATAAATGCAATCATACAGTCTGTACACCTTTGGCTTCATTTGGTCAAAATAATTTTTTGGATATTGATCCGTGTCTTATGTTTATCAGTAGTTCATTCTTTTAATTGAGAAACATGCATCCATAATATAAAGATGTCATTATTAGTCTACTCATGTTGATGGACATTTGAGTTGCTGTCATTTTTTGGCTATTAAAAACACAGCTACTATGAACATCCTCATTCAATTCTTTCTGTGGACCAATGTTTAATTTTCCTTGTGTAAATACCTAAGATTGGATTTGCTGAGTAGTAGAGGAAATTTTATCAGAAACTGTCAAACAGTATTCTAAAGAAAGTTGTATCTTGTTCACTATCACCTGCAAAGTACAAGGATGATGGTTGTTTCACACTCTTTCTAACATTTGGTCTTGTCAGCCTTCATTAAGCCATTTCTGGTCAGAATATAAAGGTATCCTTTGGTTTAAATTTGTATTTCAGTGATGATTAATGATGCTGAGGACCTTTTTATATATTTCTTGTCCATTTGTATAACATCCTTTGTAAACTGTTCAAGTTTTTTATAATTTTTAATTGGGTTCCTATTCTTTATCTACAGAGGTTCTTTGTACATTTTTGATGTGATTCCTCGGTCAATTATATACATTGCAAATATTTTCCCTTGGCCTGCAATTTGTATATCCATTTTCTTTTTTTTTAACTCATGAATTTTGTTACATTTATAGTTGTACAATGATCATCATAACCCAATTTTATAGCATTTCCATTCCACAGTATATCCACTTTATTATGCATGATTTTAATTTTTATGATTTTTATTTTTTCCATTATACTTGATTTAAAGTGTTCTGCCAATTTCTACTGTACAGCAAAGTGACCCAGTCATACATATATATACATATTCTTTTTCTCACACTGTCCTCCATCATGTTCCATCACAAGTGACTAGATATAGTTCCCTGTGCTATACAGCAGGATGTCATTGCTTATCTACTCCAAATGCAATAGTTTCCATTTATCAACCCCAGATTCCCAGTCCATCCCACTCCCTCCCCCTCCCCCTTGGCAACCGCAAGTCTGTTCGTCTAGTCCATGAATTTCTTTTCTGTGAAAAGTTTCATTTGAGCCATATATTAGATTCCAGATATAAGGGATATCATACATATTCGTCTTTCTCTTTCTGAGTTACTTCGCTTAGTGTGACAGTCTCTAGTTCCATCCATGTTGCTGCAAAAGGCATTATTTTGTTTTTTTTTATGGCTGAGTAGTATTCCATCATGTTTATGTACCACATCTTCTTGATCCATTCATCTGTTGATGGACATTTAGGTTGTTTCCATGTCTTGGCTATTGTGAATTGTACTGCAATGAACACATGGGTGTATATATCTTTTTCAAGGAAAGTTTTGCCAGGATATATGCCTAAGAGTGGGATTGCTGGGTCACATGGTAGTTCTATATTTAGTTTTCTGAGGCACCTCCATAATGAGGCTTGCTTGTCAACCCAGGTCCCAAAGTCAGCGGTGCTGCAGAAATAAGAAGAAAGAGACAAAAGAAATAGAGTGGTGATCAGAGGGCTACAGCCTTCAAGAGGCAATAGCAACCCTCTGAGCCAACTCACAGTTTTTACTTACAATTTTGTACGTGCAGGGTTACATCAGTATTTTACTTCAAATAGATTGGAAGCAAGATATGCTAGCACAGTCATTCCTAAGCACATAAAGTAATCATAAATGTTTTAGCCCTCCCAGGCGGTAATTTGCTGTTTGTTTCAAGCCATCTATGGCCTCTCCTGTAAATCCCCCAAGGCTCCAGTCCTGAGAATGTCAGAGCTGATGGTTTTCCATCAGCAACATCAGTGCTTCTGCAATCTTGTTTTCAAGATGCCATTTTTGGATGTTCTTCTCAATCGTTTTGCCTCGAGGGTCATGAGAGAGTCACAAGACTTTGTAAAGTATAGACTGACATTCTACAGCCACTCTATGACGCCAGTCTTTTCTTTCCATTCTTTTCTACATCACATATTCATGCCTCCAATACCTCCATGCTGTTTTCCATAGTTGTTATACCAATTTACATTCCCACCAACAGTGAAGAAGGGTACCCTTTTCTCCACAACCTCTCCAGCATTATTTATTTGTTGACTTGTTAATGATGGCCATTCTAACAGGTGTGAGGTGGTACCTCATAGTAGTTTTCATTTGCATTTCTCTAATAATTAATGACATTGAGCATTTTTTCATGTGCTTGTTGGCCATCCGTACATCTTCTTTGGAGAAATGTCCATTGAGGTTTTCTGCCCTTTTTTCAATTGGGTTGTTGGGTTTTTGTTTTTGTTTTTTTCTTTCTGTTGAGTTGTATGTGTAAGGTTTTTTTTTATATTTTAGTGATTAAGCCCTTGAAATTATTGTCTCCCATTCCATAGTTGTCTTTTTGGTTTTTTTAATGGTTGCCTTTGCTGTACAAAAGCTTGTTAGTTTGATTAGGTCCCATTGGTTTACTTTAGCTTTTATTTCTGTGGCTTTGGGAAACTGACCTAAGAAAACATTTGTACAGTTGATGTTAGAGAATGTTTTGCCTGTGTTCCCTTCTAGGAGTTTGATGGTGACTCATATTATGTTTAAGTCTTTAAGCCACTGTGAGTTTATTTTTGTGCATGGTGTGGGAGTGTGTTCCGGTTTCACTGAGGCACATGTGACTGCCCAGTTTTCCCAGCACCACTTGCTGAAAAGACTTTTTCCCATTTTATATTCTTGCCTCTTTTGTCGAAGATTAATTGACCTTAGGTGTCTGGGTTTATTTCTGGGTTCTCTATTCTGTTCCATTGGTCTGTATGTCTGTTTTCGTACAAGTACCACACTGTCTGGATTACTGTAGCTTTGCAATGTTACCTGAAGTCTGGGAGAGTTATGCCTTCTGCTTGGTTTTTGTTCTTCAGGATTGCATTCACAATTCTGGATCTTATATGGTTCCATATAAATTTTTGGTTTGTTGTAGTTCTGTAAAAAATGTCGTGGGTAATTTGATAGGGATTGCATTGAATCTGTAGATTGCTTTGGGTAGTATGGCCACTTTTACAACATTAATTCTTCCAACCCAGAAGCATAGAATATTTTTCCATTTCTTTGAATCCTCTTTAATGTCCTTGATTAATTAATCATAATTTTAAAGACCAGAAGTGTTCAATTTTGAAAAAGTCTAATTTACCAATTTTTTTCTTTTCTGGTTCAGTTTTTCTTTTGGCATCCCAAAGGCATAAATATGTTTTATTTATATTTGAAGATTTGAGTTTCATATTTAAATTTGAGTTCTACATTTAAAATATGCACTAAAACCAATCTCAAATAATTTTAGTATACAATGCAAGGGTCATTTTTTCCACAGAAGTATCTTCTTATTTCAGCACTATTTGTTGAAAATAATTCTTACCTCTAGTGAATTTCTTTGATGTCTCTGCAAAAATTAATTGGGCATATTAGCAGGAACCTATTTCTAGACTCTATTCTGTTCCAACGACCATTACACTGTTACCATTGTAGTCTAGCTATTGCAGTTTTATACTAAGTCATGGAATTGTGTATTATAATTCTTTCAACTTTCTACTTTTTCAAGATGATTTTGTTTCTTCCGGCTCTTTTGCATTTCCATGTATACTCTAGAATCAGCTTGTAGATTTCCACCCCCAAAGCAAAAGCCTGCAGGGATTACACTGTATCTGTAGACTAATTTAGAAAGAATTTAAACCCTGATAACATTTTCAGTTTTGATCCATGAACATGTTATATCTCTCTATTCATTTAGATTTCATTTAATTTTTCTCTGCAATATATGCTTCTCATTGCAAAGCTCATATACATATCTTTATATATATTCTTGTGTACAATTTCATTTTTTATTCTAATGTAAATAGTATTTTTAAGTTTTATTTCCTTCTTTATACATAGAAAAAAATTGATTTTGTATACTGAGCTTCAATTCCAAACACTGTTATATTGACTGGGCTCTAGTAAGATTTTTTTATTTCTTCGGATTTTTTTATGGATATCATGTTATCTACAAATAAAATATTTTGCTTCTTCGTTTTTTATCTTAATGCCATTTATTTCCTTTTTCTTTCTTAATTTCACTTACTATGACCTGTAGAACATTATGAAATAAAAGAGATGGGAGCAAATATCCATACCTTGTACCCCATCTTAGTTGAAGGTGATCAATATTTCAATATTAATTATGATGTTAGATATACTTCTGTATAACTTCCCTTTATCCAGCCAAAAAAATTCCCTTGTAATCCCACTTTGCTGATTGTTTTAATCATGAAGAAGTGTTAGATCTTTGTCAAATTCTTTTTATGAATTTATTGAGATATCATAGTTTTCTCCTTTATTCTGTTGGTCATCTCTAAAAGGCTCCTCTGAAATCCAGGTTTTGATTTGGGGAGGTTTATTGGGTTTTGCTTTTCAGCATGGCTGTTTATCTTTTGAATTAGTTACATATTCATCATCTAAGATTTACATGCTGTACAGCAGAGCTGCCTTGTGTATCATCTTAGCCCTCTGTGCTACAGAAGTTTACCTTTAGAAGTTTACCTTTTTGCATGCAAACATTTCCTGGGAACGATATGCTTTTTTGTGAATTGTCTTAACTGTTCTAATCAGGTTGTTCAATACTAAAGCCCAGCTGTGAAAAGACAATTCCACTTGTGCCACCCAATTCTAGCCCAGAAGCTCAGTAAGCAGTGACAATTTCTAGTGTCTTATCAGGTCTATTGGGTATAGCTATGTTGAGATTAGAATAGCCAAGAAGACAAACAACCTCTAATTTGTCCTTTCTGTAGAGGTCGAAACCATTTAGAAGTCACATTCTACTAATATGGAGAGTCTTTTTCCATTTTTGATTAATTAAAGTTCATTAATTAGGGGTCAGTCCAACAGTAATATTTACTGAGCACTAAGTGACAGTAAAGGGAACCTGAGGCCTTAAGGCTATCACTCACATCCTTTGAGATTTTCCATCTCATACAGTGAGACAGGGGCGACTCACACAAATACAAATGCAGGAAGTAGCACAAAAGATACACTGTAAATTAGATTTGAAATAATGAGGGGCTAATAAGTTTCTCTCGGAACAAAGGGAATAGTACTGGAAAATGTGTACCTGTTTTATGTCTTAAATAAATTAATAGGTAGTTAGATTAGAAACTTACCAAGGTGACTTCTAGTTCTGAAAGATTATCTAAAACAAATTCAGAATTAAATATTTGGAAAGATGGAAAAGGGATGAAAATGAGGAAAGGGGATCTGCACTAGTGAAGTCAGGTCTCTTCCATTATCTTAAGGGAGATTTGAGAAATATATTGGGAGTCTCTAAAATTAATTTCCTGTGGATTCACTGCATAATGGATCAAAACAAAAGGCTATAACAATATGAGAATTTTTTTAAGTAAATTTATTATCTCTCAGGCTGGGCTGCCTTTTCCCCAGCACTGCTTGCTTCCTAGGTGGGTGGTTACACATTCTTTTATTCCTAGCAGTCTAGCCAGAACACAGGCATGCATAGCAAAACAGCAAGGACAAAAAGCAATACAAGGGCTCCAAAGTTTTCTGTCCACTCACTATTATATGTCAGTCACTTGATGGGAAGAATTGTAGATTTTAACATTGATTATCTGTTCTGATAGGAAGAATCTCATGCTCTGTTGCTGAAGAAAATAAAGTTAAAATACTTAACTTTTTTCCCCCAGGCCATATCTTATTTTTATTCAAAATCCCAAAGATACTGTTTGCAGAAATAGCAAAACCCATCCTAAAATTCATATGGAACCTCAAGGGAACCTTGGTAGCCAAAACAATCTTGAAAAAGAACAATGTGGTATGAAATCACAAAAGACCCCAAATAGCCAAAACAATCTGGAGGAAGAACAAGGCTGGAGATCTCACACTTCCTGATTTAGAAACTTACTACAAATCTCCAGCAATCAAAACAGGGTGGTACTTACATAACAACAGTCCTATAGAACAATGGAGTAGAATATAAACCTCAGAAATAAACTCATACATATATGGTAAACTAATTTTGTCAAAGATGCCAGGATCATTTGCTGAGAAGAGGACAGTCTTTTCAACAAACGCTGCTGGGAAAATTGAATATCCACATGCAAAATAATGAAGCTGGACTCTTACTAAGGACCACATACAAAAATTAACTCAAAATGGATCAAAGACCTAAAGATGAAGGCTGATACTACAAAAGTCTTAGAAGAAATTATAGGGGAAATGCTTCATGACATAAGCCTTTGCAGTGGCTTCTTGAATGTGACACCAAAATCATAGACAACAAAAGAAAAACAGACAGATTTTACCATAATTAAAAACTTCATCAAGGACACTAGTAACAGAATGAAAAGACTATCCAATGAAAATATTTGCAAGTCACATATCTGATGATGAATTAATATCTAGAATTTATAAAAAAACTCCTATAATTCAAGAACAAAAAGCAAACAGCCTGATTAAAAGGGAGGGGCAAAGAGGAATTCCCTTCATGGCTCAGCGGTTAACAAACCCAACTAGGAATCCATGAGGAAGCAGGTTAAATCCCTGGCCTTGCTCAGTGGTTTAAGGATCCGGGGTTGCCATGAGCTGTGGTGTAGGTCACAAACACGGCTCAGTTCCTGTGCTGCTGTGGCATAAGCTGGCAGCTGTAGCTTCAATTAGACCCCTACCCTGGGAACTTCCATATGCTGCAGGGTGTGGCCCGAAAGAGAAAGAAAGAAAGAAAGAAAGAAAGAAAAAGAAAGAAAGAAAGAAAGAAAGAAAGAAAGAAAGAAGAAGAGAAAACGAAATAAAGAAAGAAAAAGGAAGGTAGGAAGGAGAATGAGGAAGGAAGGAAGGAAAGGAAGGAAGGAAGGAAGGAAGGAAGGAAGGAAGAAAGAAGGAAAGAAAAAGGAAAGAGGCAAAGAATTTTTTTTTTTGTCTTTTTGCTATTTCTTGGGCCGCTGCAGCGGCATATGGAGGTTCCCAGGCTAGGGGTACAATCGGAGCAGTAGCCACCGGCCTACACCAGAGCCACAGCAACGCAGGATCTGAACTGCGTCTGCAACCTACACCACAGCTCACGGCAATGCCAGATCATTAACCCACTGAGCAAGGGCAGGGACCGAACCTGCAACCTCATGGTTCCTAGTCGGATTCGTTAACTACTGTGCCCCGACGGGAACTCCAAGAGGTAAAGAATTTGAATAGACATTGCTCCAAAGAAGATGCACAATTGGCCAATAAGCACATGAAAAGATGCTTATATCATTAACCATAAGAGAAAAGCAAATCAAAACTACAAATAGATCCAATGTTCATTGCAGCACTATATACAATAGCCAAGACATGGAAATGATCTAAATGTCCATCGACAGAGAAGTAGATAAAGAAGATGTGGTACATATACACAATGGAATATTAGCCATTAAAAGAAAAGAAATAACAGCATTTGCAGTAACATGGATGGACCTAGAAATTATCATGCTAAGTGAAGACAGTCAGACAGCAAGACACCAATATCATAGGCTATCACCTACATGTGGAATCTAAAAAAAGGACAGAATGAACTTCTTTGCAGAACAGATACTGACTCACAGATTTTGAAAAACTTATGGTTTCCAAAGAAGACAGGTTGAGGGGTGGGGGGATGCGCTGGGGGTTTGCTATAAAATTTGGTTGTGGTGATTGTTGCACAACTATAAATGTAATAAAATTCATTGAGCAATAAAAAACACAAGTAGATATCACCCCACACAGTTAGGACGGCTAATAAATAAGTAAACAAATGCTGGCAATGATGTGGAGAATTGGAATCTGTGGACTTTCCTGGTGGAATCTGTGGCTTTCCTGGTGGGAATGTAAAGTAATACAGCCTCTGTGAAAACTCCTCTAAATTAAACATAGAACTACCATATGATCCATCAACTTCACTTATGGCTATATAACTTTAAAAGGATTGAAATCATGGATTCAAAGAGATATTTGCACACCTGCATTCATGGAAGCATTATTAATAACTGCCAAATGGTGGAAACAATTCCAGTGCCCATTGACAACTGAATGTACAAACAAAATGTAGTTTATACACACAGTGAAATACCACTCAGCCTCAAAAAGGAAGAAAATTCTGACACATGCTACAACATGGATAAATCATGATGACATTATGTTAAATGAAAGAAATCAGTCACAAAAGGAAAATATTGTGTGATTCTTCTTATATGAGATATGTAGTTAAATTCATACAAATTTCATACAAATTCAGACAAAAAGTAAAATGTTGGTTACCAGGGGTTGGAGGGGGAAGAGAAGAGGAAATCGTTGTTAATGGATTCATTTTCAGTTTGGTAAGACGAAACATGTTGGAGATGGACAGAGTTGAGGGTTGTACACAATGTAAACTTACTTAATACAACTCAACTGTACACTTTAAAAGAATTAAAATGGTGAACTTCATGTTATATATATATTAGCACAATAAAAACACACAAAAAAAATTCTAAATAAAAGGTTTTTACTGGGATATACTAACTTCCTAAAGGAAGTTAAAAATGTTAAGATTTGAGAAGAATGTGGGATATGGGTATTCAGTCAGTTTTCATCATTAGAGATATTTAACCTCAAGTTTCATAGAATAGTTACCTGAAATTGCAAATTGACTCAATATTTGTATTTTCAAGTTTTATCATTAAAGTATTTTATTGAAGAAGTGACTTACCTATCTCTAAATTTCATGTTATTAATTTTTCTTTATATATTTGCCCATTATTTTCAGATACAAAGCTTTACAAACAAAACAGCAAATACATTTTTGAGAAGTTATAATCAATTAAATTACTTTTGTCTCCTATGTCACCACAGTTACTGTATTATTGTGAGTATCTCTATATAAGTACATATTTTCAGAAAGGGGTTTGACAGCTACCTGTCACTTTTCCAGTGTGCCTACATGCAACACAGAATTTAGTCTATTTCAGCCAAAAACATTTTCTAGGCAGAAAATCTGATAACACTCAGTGACAAAAGAACTGGGTGCCTGAAAACCTTATGACATTTTTCACAATTGTAGGATCATCAGTTGCAGATGTTTTCTCAAAATGTCAGTAATAATAAAAATCTACATTTGTCAAGCAGTCACTACTTTTCAAAGGACAATGCATACTTAACAAAATCTCAAAATTTCTATTAAATCACCATTTCTGAAAAATCTTGAAATCCCAATTTTGTACCTGTATCTTTGAAACTAATATACCTAAATTCTCTTTGCCACACTGTCGATAACTTTGCTGGATGGATACATGGCTATATTAAAACTTTATTAACATTTCAGAGAATGATGTCAGCATAATTGTGTCATAAGATGTCTCTTATTTTTGTCCCCCATCAACAACAAAAACTTGGCATCCATCCATGGACTAAAATGCCTTTGAGAGATCTGTAGGACCAGGTATGCCAGGGAACCTGGGAGGAGTTACAGCTGGTAATGTGTAGATGGGCCTCAGCCCTAACTACAGATGCTGCAGTAGCCCCTGAGCAGAGCCCAGCCCCTCTCAGTCATGGTCCAGGACCCCCTGGATCACAGTGACTTAGAATTACCCACAGAAGAGTGTCTTCATTGAGGGTCAGTTTCCCAGTGGAGAAGTTCCAGCATACCTTGGAACAAAAAAATAACAGATTTGGATGCACCAGAATGTGTAGGAGGACCAGTTTGACTTTTTCCAAAGCACCCCTTCCCAAAGGTGGAACAGTTTAGTGATCTTTAGAGATCTTCCTTTGATGATAGTTTCTCCCACAACAGAAAGGGAGAGTGTGTGAGTGAACACATGGATATATGTATGTGATGTTCCAAAGAGGTTAATTTCCCTCCTGCCCCATGAGCTACATAATAAGATCAAAAGAGATGGGAGAAGGGCAGATAGAACTCTCAGGAGACTTTCATGGGATACAGATCCTACTATCTCCATTGCATATTCAATCAAGAAGCCTGACCAGGATCCAAAGGAGTGCCTTACCTACGGATGTACTATCCGTCCCACAGGCACCTCCAGCACTCCCAGTGCCCCCCACACACAAACACCCTATGGCCAGCTTCCTGTGCATACTTCTGGTGGTGGCCGCAAGAGCAGATTTTGGCAGATGGCACAAACATATACACAACAGATAAAGCCATCTGAATCTGCAGGCTAGAAAGAGATTACCAACTTGAGCTTTACCACCTCTTTTGGGAAAACAAATGTTGTTAGCACACGGGCTGGTGTGTTCCAAGATCCAAAGAAGGCATGCAAGGTCAAGAATTCTTCCACAAAGGGAGCAAGATGATGGAGCAGGTGTACCCATGGAAAGTCTGAGATAGTTTCTCTAACTGGACTCACAGAAGTTATCGTTCTCCCAAAGGCAGTTAGAAAAGACTTGTAAAAGGTGACTGCTAATTCAAATGCAAAGACAGCAATGCAAAACATCACAAAATATGAAAAAAATCAAGGTAACATGACACCAAAAGTGAACCACAATAACTTTCTGATAACCAAAGACAAGAATATGGAAATCAGTGATTTATCCAATAAAGAATGCAAAATAGCTATTTTAAGGAAACTTAATGAGCTACTACAAAAACAAATAAACAAACAAAACAAAACACAAAAAGACAATTCAATGATATCAGGAAAACAATACACGAATAAAACAAGAAGCTTAACAAAGAGATAAAAATCGCACACACACACACAAAAACCTGGAGATGAAGAATACTATGAATACAATGAAAATGCAATAGAGAGCATTAATATCAGACTTATGAAACAAAAGAAAGACTTGTTAAGATTGAAGACAGGAATTTTGAAATTATTCAGTCAGAGGAGAACAAAGAAAAAAAAGAATGAAAAAGTGAAAAAAATCTTAAGTGATCCACAAAAGAACAAACATGTAAAACAAAAAAAATCTTAAGTAATACCATTAAAAGAACAAACATGCAAATAATTTGAGTTCCAGAAGGAGAAGAGAGGGAGAAGGGAGCTGAAAGCTATTTAAGGAAATAATGGCTGAGAACTTCCCAAATGTGGAAAGAGCTTTGGACATCCAAGTTCATGACTTTCATAAGTCATCCAACAAAGTCAACTTAAAGAAATTCTCCCCAAGAATTATAAAAACTGTCAAAAATCAAAGATAAAGAGTCTTAAAAGCAGCATGAGAAAGAAAGCTTATAACTTACAAGAGAACCCCATAATTGTATCTGCAGCTTTTTCAGCAGAAACCTCAAAAGCCAGTACACATAGGATGATACACTCAAGTGCTAAATGAAAAAAATACTACCCAAGAGTCTTCACTGTGCAAAACTGTCCTTCAGAAATGAAGGAGAGATGAAAACATTTCCAGACAAACAAAAGCTCAGGGAATTCATCATCACTAGGCCTGCCTTTCAAGAAATGATGAAAGGTGTTCTTCAAGCTGAAATTAAAGGTACCAATTAGTAACATAAAAACATGAAAAAAATACAACACACTGGTAACAGTAAGTATATATTCAGATTCATAACATTCTAATACTGCAATATGGCATGATATTAACCACTTAACTCTAGTTAACTTTTTATAAAACTTAAAGGACAAATATGTTGAAAATATGTAACAATAACTTGATAGACAACACAACATAAAAAGAGCTGAACAGTGAAACCAAAACATAAAAGTAGAAGGAGTAAAGGGGTAGAGTTTTTTCATGTGATTGAGGTAAAGCTCTTAGCATAAAACAGACTGTTATATCTGTAAGCTATTTTATGTAAACCTCATGGTAACCACAAAGCAAGATGCTACAGTAGATTTTAAAAAATATAAAGAGAAGGGAAGCAAAGAAAACTATTACAAAAAACCACCAATTCACAAAGGAAGGATCAAAGAGAGGAAGAAAGGAACAAGGAAATAACTAAATAGCCAAAATAAACAATGAATAAAATGGCATTAATAAGTCCTCACTTATAATTACTCTAAACATAAATGGATTGAGTTTTCCAAGCAAAAGACACAGAGCAGCCAGATTAATTTAAAAAACAAGACCCCACTACATGATGCCTATAAGACCATCACTTCAGCTTTAAGGTCACACAGAAGTTCAAAGTGAAGGTATGAAAAAAGAAGATATTCCATGTTAGTAGAAGCCAAATGAAAGCTGAGATAACTATTCTTGTGTTACACACTTTAAGCTAAAAATGGTAATTGAGACAAAGAAGGTCATTTTGCAATGATAAAGGATCAATTCCTCAAGAAAATATAACAATCTAAATGTATATATACTCAATATTGAACTACCTAAATATATTAGGCAAATAGTAACAAATCTGAAGAGAGAAATAGTACTATAATAGTAGGTAATTTCAATACCCCCTTTAAGCAATGAATAGATGGTCCAGACAGAAAATCACTAAGGACATACTGAATCCTTTTGCACCATTAGTAGCAATGTAAATTGGTACAGCCACTATGGAAAATAGTATGAAGATTCCCCAAAAAATTAAATCTTCAACAACCATATGATCCAGATCTCACTTCCAGGTATATATCTAAAGGAAATGAAAACAGGATCTCAAAGAGCTAGCTGTATACTCTCATGTTCACTGCAGTACTGTTCACAATAGTTCAAAAGATGAATGGATAAAGACGATGTGGTACATACAATGGAATGTCATAAAAAAGGAAATTCTGGAGTTCCCGTCGTGGCGCAGTGGTTAACGAATCCGACTAGGAACCATGAGGTTGCAGGTTCGGTCCCTGCCCTTGCTCAGTGGGTTAACGATCCGGCGTTGCCGTGAGCTGTGGTGTAGGTTGCAGACGCAGCTCGGATCCCGCGTTGCTGTGGCTCTGGTGTAGGCTGGTGGCTACAGCTCCGATTCGACCTGTAGCTTGGGAACCTCCATATGCCGCGGGAGCGGCCCAAGAAATAGCAACAACAACAACAACAAAAAAAAAAAAAGACAAAAGACAAAAAAAAAGGAAATTCTGTCATCTGTAACAACATTGGGTGAAATGTGAGGGCATTATGCTAAGTGAAAAAGACAAATACTATATGCTATAACTTATATGTGGAATCTAAAAAAGCCAAACTCATAGAAACAGTAGAATGGTGGTCACCTAGAGCTTGGGAAAATGGGGAGATGTAGGTCAAAGAGTACAAACGTCCATTTATAAGACTAATAAGTTCAGGTGATCTAATATGCAGCATGGTGCCTATAATTAATAATAATGCATTATATATTTGAAAGTTGCAAAGAGAGTAAATCTCAAATGCTTTCACAAAAAATAAACGGTAGTGGTTGTGACTTGATTGGGAGTGTAAGTTGATGCTTTGATGGTAATCATTCAGAAACATATAAGTGAATCATATCAACATGTTGTACACCTGAAATATACACAATATTGTTATGTCAAGAATGTATCATAAAGCTAGGAAAAAATTCATACATTGCCTCTCCTTCGTAATTCTAGAACACTAACACCAATGGGTGATTTTAATAATTTTACTTAGCAAATATAATTAAGTACCAATTGTGATCCAGATACTGTGTTAAATGCAAATTATACAAAGAAGAATGACATAATATATTGTATATTTATTAGAAGTATTTTTTAACAAATCCATGAAACTGAAGGGAAATTAATATAATTAAGTGACTGCTGGCTCTATCGGTAAGTGAAAAGTGAAAGTAATTAAGAGACCTCATCATTGTCGATTTCAGCATTATACTTCACTAGAAGTGTTTTAGCAGAAATGCTAAATTAATTGCTTTGTGTTTCGCCCTCTTCTATTGTCATTGACTGTCTTCTGGTAAAGTATGCTAAAGAACTGAAAAGTAGCCAAAAGATGAGCAGCCAAGAGCATAAAGTGGAAAACCAAACAAAATAAGGAATCTGCCATGAATTTTAAGTTAGAATG
The DNA here is from genome assembly GCF_016906955.1 of Phacochoerus africanus. Classification (NCBI taxonomy): domain Eukaryota; kingdom Metazoa; phylum Chordata; class Mammalia; order Artiodactyla; family Suidae; genus Phacochoerus; species Phacochoerus africanus. The sequence continues at coordinate 154,700,751 of NC_062545.1, forward strand.
AAGAATATCTCTAAACTTGTACTTGGAGACACTTTTATAAGCACTGAGTCACATGGTGGCATATTTTTATTAATAATGTAGAAGCTTTAGAAGAGCAAATGCTTCTGTCAGAGCAATATTTTAACTTGAAAGCACAAGCTCTTTTATAAACAAAAATATTTCTTTCAAGCTGCTCTGAAGGCACAAAATTTGGTCAGAGATTTCTGAAAGACATCATTAGCTCTTTAAGACACCATTCCCTGTTGGCAGGTCCAACTCCTCCCACAAAGGCTCCAAATGATATGCTCCTCTTTGAAGGGCACATTTTCTATGGACATCAAAGAAGAGGAGGCAACCAAGCTGCCACAGCATTCTTGTTACACAGTGTTGGAAAATAAGCCTTAGAAGAAAAAGGACAAATTCTAAGCTCAGAAGTGCCACTTTCCACTCATCTTAAAATGAAGCATTCTGTATGTTTACAAATCTGATGGAGCCCAGGATAAGTCAATTAACAGCTTACACATACTATATTTTACTCATAAATGGGTTTAATGCATGCTCATTGGTTTATAATATCCCCTTTGTCTCCACACCAAAGTAGTCTACCTTTTATTTGAATCAGCTATAACATGACAAATCCCTGTAGAATAGGTTGAAAACTTTTTTTTCTTGTTAGGCCACACCTGCTGCATATGGAAATTCCTGGGCAGGGACAGAATCTGAGCCACTGTGACTGCCAGGGAGGAGGCGGAGGGAATGGGATGGACAGGGAATCTGGGGTTAAGAGATTCAAACTACTGCCTTTGGAATGGATACACAATGAGATCCTGCTGTATAGCACTAGGAACTATATCTAGTCACTTATGATGGAGCACGGTGAAGGATAATGTGAGAAAAAGAGTATATATATGTGTGTGTGCGACTAAGTCTCTTTGGTGTACTGTAGAAAAAAATGACAGAACACTGTAAACCAGCTATAATGGAAAAAATAAAAATCATTTTAAAAAAAGAATCTAAGCCACAGCTGTGACCTATGCTACAGCTGAGGCAATGTTGGATCCTTAGCCCACTGCACCAGGGACTGAACCCATGCCACCACAGAGACAACCCACTGCACCACAGCAGGAATTACTAAATAATTATTTTTAATAATGGCCATCAGAATTTACAGGTATTTTTGGCATGGAACTATAAACATATGTCTGAAAGGAAAATAAGTAAATTTTCATTTTTTTCAAACATTAGCTCTTTGACCTAATGTTCAGTAATATTAAGTAGAATGACCTAATAAGGATAGTAAGATGATTACCTTTGTTATGTGTTTTTCTCATCATTTTCTACTTTTTTGAACTCTTTATTCTTCATATCAGGCAATTTTGAGGGGAACCAACTTTGCCTATTGCTACCTAACAAATTACCCCCATACGTTATTAACTTGAACCCACTCAATCGTTTTATTATATCTCACTTTGTTGGTGAGAAAGGGCAGGGCTCTGCTGGATGGTTCATATGCCCCATGTGCATTGATGTGAGGGCCCTTGGTGTGTTGATGAGGAAGGGCAGGGCTCTGCTGGACAGTTCATATGCCCCATGTGCACTGATGAATGAAAATGCTTTGGATGCAGCTGGCTGAGAGCTGGTCCCAAGGATCCAAGATGCCTCCACTCACACATATGCATCTTGGTAGGGGACTGATGGAAGTCTGATCTCAGGTGAGACTGTTGACTGAAGGATCTACATATGGTTTCACCCCCATGGCAATGTCAGAATACCCAAACTTCTTAACATAGGCTCAGGGCCAGAAAGACCATTCCATGCTGACATCTTCTTAAGGACCAGACCTGATACATGATGCAGCATCACTTCCACCTTATCACATTGGTCAAAGCATCGAAGGGAAGCTGGGTTCAAGGGGAGGAGACACAGACCCAATCTCCCATGAAGGCTATCAAAGAAGTTGCAGCCATCTTGAATCTATCCCATCAAAAAGCTCCTGAATGCCTGCTCCATTCCCCAGAGATACAACTCAGAGTACCTCAACTTCAGATTTCCTACCTTCTGACTTATCTAAGTTTTACTCAATCATTTGGCTATTACTTTTATATGTTTTTATTTTTAGAGCCAAACCTGCAGCATATGGACGTTCCCAGGGTAGGAGTTGAATCAGAGCTGCAGCTGCTGGCCTACAGCCACAGAAATGCCAGATCTGAACCACGTCTGCAACCTACATGACAGCCACAGCAACACCAGATCTAAACCATGTCTGCAACCCACACCACAGCTCATGGCAATGCTGGATTCTTAACCCACAATTGAGGCCAGGGATTGAAACTGCATTCTCACGGATACTAGCTGGGTTCATTACTGCTGAGCCAAAATGGGAACTCCCTGGCTATTGAGGGATCTTAATTAAAGAATTAAAGAATTAATTTAATTAAAGAATTATCTTGGTCTTCTAATCACAGAAGAAACAGAAAACAAAGATAAAATTTTAGCATGCATTCATTAATTTATCAAATTTACATTTCTAAATGTAAAATAAGCCTTTTTTACCACATCTTGCTATTATCAAGACTAATGTATTAACAGTAGTAAATGTAAAATTAATGCTCTGATAAAGAAATAAAAATATGTCTCAGATGCCATAAATAAGCACTGATCTGTGAGTTAGTATCACCCCATTTGCAATCTGAGGCATTTAAAAGTTAAGCAACTTTCTTAGCATTCCTCAGTTAGCAGATGCCACAGCTGGGACAAGCAGCCTCCCTTGGGACTGAATACATACATCACATCTATGCAATCAAATTACATCAATATTTTAATGTAATATGCTACAATTATGTTCAATGCCATTTATTCTCATTCTCTATGAAACCTCAATATTCAATATTTAGAAGTTCTTATGATCACATATGCACCACTATTTATCTCTTAAAAATCTCAAGGCATTTATATTCAAAACCTTCCCTCCAAACTCTAAGAAAGTAATAATTTATATTTATGCCCTATATGACTTGGAGATAATTACATGGCAGTTGGACTACTTTTTTCCAACCACCACACTAATGTTCCATAACTGCACTTTTGACAATCTACTGACATCTAATTAGCAAAAAACATCTTGGTAAATGCAAGCATCATATCCATTTTGATAGACCTGAGGTAGCTATTAAAGATGAGGGAAGAACTAATTGACACACAGATAACTGCACTGGTGTTGATCATAATATGCCAATTAAGCACAATGATCTCTCCTTTTAAAATCTGCAAAATGATTTTTATAACTTAATGAGAACTCACTATTATTAAATATTTAAATAAGGTCCCTTACAAAGCATATTTTCAATACCTCCAGTATGCATAATTTTTAATGCTGTTGGTACATGAGATTAAAACCTGATGGATTCAGAGTTTAAATAACACATCTCTGGCCTAGGTCTAATAAAGAGAACTCCTGCCAGCAGCAAAGCAGGGGGAGGGTTCACCAGAAAAACACATCCTGCAAATATAGAGAGAACCTGTGAGCAACAGGTAGAAAGGAGCACTCCACCTCTGAGACTTTAGAAAGAGCGAGAGAGAGAGCGACCCCTAGAGTAGCCAAGCAAGGAGAGTGCAAGCAGAACAGCAGTACCTGCTCCCATATCTACATAGAGCAATCTCTAGAACCTACCCAGCAAAAAGGTACATGTGAACCACTACCACTCCTGAGAACTGCAGGACTGGGCACCTGCTTCAACACTACATACCAACTGTCAAGGGGATGATCAACAGAAGGTTGACACTATGAGACAACAAAGAAGCAGCTTTAACAGTATGAGACAACAAAGGACCAAAACAAAACCACACAAAAACCACTAAATGATGAGGATATAGGCATACCTATAGGATATACCTGAAAAAGAATTCAGAGTGATGATAGTAAAGATGATCTCAGATCTTGGAAAAAGAATGGAGACACAGATTGAGAACATAAAAGAAATGTTTAATAAAGAGCTAGAGTTCCCATAGTGGAGCAGCGGAAACAAATTCGACTAGGAACCATGAGGTTTCAGGTTTGATCCCTGGCCTTTCTCACAGGGTTAAAGATCCAGTGTTGCCATGAGCTGTGGTGTAGGTCACAGATGCAGCTCAGATCCCACGTTGCTGTGGCTGTGGTGTAGGCCGACAGCTGTAACTCTGATTCAACCCCTAGCCTGGGAACCTCCATATGCCACAGGTGTGGCCCTAAAAAGCAAAAAAAAAAAAAAGAGCTAGAGGATTTGAAGAGCAAAATTAATAGTGAAACAGGTGAAATGAAAAATAATCCATCCAGAAGGATCCAATAATGGAGACAGAAGAATGAATAAGTGAGGTGGAAGACAGAGTGGTAGAAATCACTGTTACAGAAAAGAATGAAGAAGAAAGAATGAAAAAAACAGGGGAGAGTCTAAGAGATATCAGGGATAACATTAAATGTACCAACATTCACATAGGGGTTCCAGAAGGAGAAGACAGAGAAAAGGGGCCAGAGAAAATATTTGAAGGGATTATAACTGAAAATTTCCCAAGAAGGGAAACACTCACTCAAGTGAAAGAAGCACAGAGAATTGCATATAAAATAAACCCCAGAAGAAATACAGCCAGACACATACTAATCAAACTGACAAAAAATTAAGTTCAAGAAAAAAATATTAAGAGCCACAGGGGAGAAGCAACAAATCACATATGAGGGAATTCACATAAGGGTAACAGCTGATCTCTCAGCATAAACTCTACAAGCCAGAAGGGAGTGGCGAAATATATTTGAGGTGATGAAGAGGAGGAACCTAGAAGCAAGAATACTCTTCCCAGCAAAGCTCTCACTCAGATTTGATGGAGAGATCAAAAGCTTCACAGACAAGAGAATTCAGCACCTCTAAACCAGTTCAACATCAACAACTAAAGAAGCTTCTCTAAGAAGAAAAGGAAAAGCCACAATTAGAAACAAGAATATTAAAAATGAAGGCGTTCACTTGTAAAGGCAAAGATAATTTAAAAGTAGGAAATTACCCATTGACAAACATGATATCTAAATTATTAAGCATGATTTCTTCAGTGATCCATTGATTGTTTAGTAGCAGGCTGTTTAGTCACCAAGTTTTTGTGTTTATGGCAGTTTTTTTCTTGTTGATTTCCAGTCATATAGCATTGTGGTTGGAAAAAAATGCTTGATATGATTTTAATTTTATTAAAGTTACTGAGGTTTGATTTGTAGCTCAGGATGTGAACAATCTTAGAGAATGTTCAATGTGCACTTGAGAAGAATGTGTATTCTGTTGCTTTTGGATGGAATGTCCTATAAATATCTATTAAGTCCAACTGGTCTAATGCTTCATTCAAGGCCTGTGTTTCCTTATTGATTTTCTGTCTGGATGATCTGTCCATTGCTGTAAGTGGGGAGCTAAAGTTCCCCACTATTATTGTGTTATTGTCAATTTGTCCTTTTAAGGTTGTTAGCAGTTGCCTTATACGTTGTGGTGAACCTATGTTGGGTGTGTAGATATTTTAAATTGTTATATATTCTTCTTGGATTGATCCTTTGATCATTATGTAGTGCCCTTCCCAATCAAAGAGGAGATTAAAAAATACCTAGAAGCAAATGACAACAAAGATACGACACTCCAAAACCTATGGGATGCAGCAAAAGCTACACTAATGGCAAAGTTTATAGCAATACAAGCCCACTTCAGGAAACAAGAAAAAGCTTAAATAAACAAGCTAACTTTACATCTAAAGCAGCTCAAGAGAGAACACACAAGACCTAAAGTTCCTAGAAGGAAAGAAATCATAAAAGATCAGAGAAGAAACCAATGAAATAGAAACAAAGAAAACCATAGAAAAGATCAATTAAACAAAAAGCTAGTTGTTTGAAAAGATCAACAAAAGTTATAAACCCTTAGTCAGACTTATCAAGAAAAAAAGAAGACTCATATCAATAAAATTAAAAATGAAAAGGGAGAAGAAGCAACAGACATCACAGAAATACTAAGGATCATAAGAGACTACTATATGCAACTATATGCCAATAAAACGGACAACCTAGAAGAAATGGACAAATTCTTGGAAAGGTACAATCTTCTGACACTAAACCAAGATGAAAGAGAAAAGAACAACAGACCAATCACAAGAACTGAAATTGAAACTGAGATTTAAAAACTTCCAACAAACAAAAGTCCAGGACCAGATGGCGTCACAGGCGAATTCTATCAAACATTTAGAGAAGAGCTAACACCTCTCCTTCTGAAACTATTCCAAAAAATTGCAGAGGAAGGGATACTCCCAAACTCAGTCTATGAGGCCACCATCACCCTGACACCAAAACCAGACAAAGATTCCACAAATAAAGAAACTACAGGCCAATTTCACTAATGAACATATATGCAAAAATCCTCAACAAAAATACTAGCAAACCACATCCAACAATACATTAAAAGGATTGTACATCATGATCAAGTGGGATTCATCCCAGGGATGCAAGGATTCTTCAATATCTGCAAATCATTAGTGTGATACACCACATTAACAAACTGAAAAATAAAAGTCATATGATCCTCTCAATAGATGCAGAAAAAACCTTTGACAAAATCCAACACCCATTTCTAATAAAAACCCTTCAGAAAGTGGGCATAGAAGGAAGCTACCTCAACATAATAAAGGCCATATATGACAAACCCACAGCGAACATCATTCTCAATGGGGAAAAGCTGAAAGAATTCCCACTGAAATCAGGAACAAGACAAGGATGTCCACTCTCACCACTACTATTCAACATAGTTTTGGAAGTCCTAGCCACAGCAATCAGAGAAGTAAAGGAAATAAAAGGAATCCAAATTGGAAAGAAGGAAGTAAAACTATTACTATTTGCAAAATGACATGATACTATACCTAGAGAATCCTAAAGACTCTACCAGAAAACTGTTAGAGCTCATCCATGAATCTGGCAAGGTCACAGGATACAAAATTAATAAACAGAAATCGACAGCATTTCTATATACTAACAATGAAAGATCAGAAAGAGAAATTAGGGAAGCAATCCCATTTACCATCACATCCAGAAGAATAAAATACCTATGAATAAACCTACCTAAAGAAACAAAACACTGTACTCTGAAAACTATAAGACACTGATGAAAGAAAGCAAAGACAACACAAATAGATGGAAAGGCATACCATGCTCTTGGACTGGAGAGTTAATATTATCAAAATGACTATATCTACAGATGCAATGCAATCCCTATCAAATTACCAAAGACATTTTTCACAGAACTCAAACAAAATAGTTTAAAGTTTGTTTGGAAGCACAAAAGACCCAGAATAGCCAAAGACATCCTCAAAAAGAAAAATGGACCTGGAGGAATCAGGCTCCCAGACTTCAGACTATGCTACAAAGCAACAGTCATCAAAACCATACGGTACTGGCACAAAGACAGAAAGATAGATCAGTGGAAAAGGATAGAAAGCCCAGAATTAAACCCACGTACCTACAGCCAACTCATCTATGACAAAGGAGGCAAGAATATACAGTGGAGAAAAGATATCCTGTTCAATAAGTGGTGCTGGGAAAACTGGACAACCACATGGAAAAGAATGAAATTAGAACACTCCCTAACACCACACACAAAAATAAACTCCAAACGGAAAGACCTAGATATAAGACCAGACACTATAAAACTCTTAGAGGAAAACATAGGCCAAACACTATCCGATGTAAATGACAACAGCATCTTCTCAGATCCACCTCTTAGAGTAATGACGGTAAAAACAAAAGTAAACAAATGGTCTTAATTAAACTGAAAAGTTTCTGCACAGCAAAGGAATCGCTAAACAAAACGAAAAGACAACCCACAGAATGGGAGAAAATATTTGCAAGTGAAGCTACTGACAAGGGATTAATCTCCTAAATTTATAAACACCTCCTACCACTCAATACCAAAAAAACAAATAACCCCATCAAAAAATGGGCAGAAGATCTAAACAGACAATTCTCCAAAGAAGACATATGGATGGCCAAAAAACACATGAAAAGATGTTCAACATCACTCACTATTAGAGAAATGCAAATCAAAGCCACTATGAGATACCACCTTACACCAGCCAGAATGGCCATCATCAAAAAGTCTACAAATAATAAGTGCTGGAGAGGGTGTGGAGAAAAAGGAACCCTAGTACACTGTTGGTAGGATTGTAAATTGGTGCAACCACTATGGAAAACAATATGGAAATGCCTCAGAAAAGTAAAAATAGAACTACCATTTGATCAAGCAATTCCACTCCTGGGCATCTATCCAGAGAAAACCATGACTTGCAAAGACACATGCACTCCAATGTTCATTGCAGCAATATTTGCAATAGACAGAGAAGTGGATCAAGAAGATGTGGTACATATACACAACAGAGTATTATTCAGCCATTAAAATGAATGAAATACCACCATTTTTAGCAACATGGATGGACCTAGAAATTATCATGTTAAGTGAAGTCAGCCATACAATGAGACACCAACATCAAATGCTTTCACTGACATGTGGAATCTGAAAAAAGGACAGAATGAACTTCTTTGCAGAACAGATACTGACTCACAGACTTTGAAAAACTTATGGTTTCCAAAGGAGACAGTTCGGGGGGTAGGGGGATGTGCTGGGGTTGTGGGATGGAAATCCTATAAAACTGGATTGTTATGATCATTGTACAACTATAAATGTAATAAATTCATTGAGTAATAAAAAATAAACTGCTAAGCATAAGAAGAGGAGAGGACAAATGCAGAACATTGAAAATGGATTTGAAATTAAGGGGACCAGCAAGAAGAAACAATTCTGCACACATATAGATGTATATATCAAAATACATATATCAAAATAAGGGGAATCACTAGTCAAATAACTATGGTGGTCACACACATAAAAAAGAAAAACCAAGCCAAACATAACACTAAACATGGTAAAATCACAAGAAAAGACAACAAAAAGAGGAAGGGAAGAAAAATACCCAAAATAGCAATGCCCCCCCCCAAAATGTAAGTAAATGACAATAAATATATATTTATCCACAATCACATTTAATGTAAATGGATTAAATGCTCCAACTAAAAGAAAAAGACTACCTGAATGGATTCAAAAGCAAGACCCATACTATGCTGTCTACAGGAGACCCACTTCAGACCTAACGACATATATAGACAAAGTGAGGGGATGGAATAAAATATTGCATGCAAATGGAAATTATAGAAAAGCAGGAATAACAATACTCATACCAGATAAAATAGATTTTAAAATAAAGAAGGTCACAGGAGACAAAGAAGGATGTTACATAATGATCAAAGGATCAATACAAGAAAAAATAAAAATTTTATATATATATAAACCCAGAGAATGTAAGCTGGTACAACCACTATGGAGAACAGTATGGTGGTACCTTAGAAAACATAGAACTACCATATAACCCAGCAATCCCACTCTTGGGCATATACCCAGACAAAACCTTCCTTGAAAAAGACACATGCACCTGCATGTTCATTGCAGCACTATTCACAACAGACAAGACTTGGAAACAATCCAAATGTCCATCGACAGATGATTGGATTAGGAAGAGGGTATATATACACAATGGAAGACTACTCAGCTATTTTAAAAAATGCCATTTGCAGCAACATGGATGGAACTAGAGACTCTCATCCTGAGTGAAATAAGTCAGAAAGAGAAAGACAAATACCATATGATATCGCTTATATCTGGAGTCTAGTATATAGCACAAAGGAACCTTTCCACAGAAAAGAAAATCATGGACTTGGAGAATAGACTTGTGGTAGCCAAGGGGGAGGGGGAGGGAGTGGGATGGACTGGGAGTTTGGGGCTAATAGATGCAAACTATTGCCTTTGGAATGAATAAGCAATGATCCTCCCTGGGAACTGTTTAGTCACTTATGATAGAGAACTGTTTAGTGGCCCTGGGAACTGTTTAGTCACTTATGATGTAGCATGATAATGTAAGAAAAAAGAATGTATACATGTATGTGTAACTGGGTCACCATGTGTGGCCCTGGGAACTGTTTAGTCACTTATGATGGAGCATGATAATGTAAGAAAAAAGAATGTATACATGTATGTGTAACTGGGTCACCATGCTGTACAGCAGAAAAAAAATGTATTGGGGAAATAACAAAAAAAGCACTAACTATATATGCAACCAACATAAGAGCAGCACAAGATATAGGACAATTACTAACAGTCATAAGAGGGGAAAATTGACAGTAACACAATAACAGTGGGGGACTTTAACACCCCAGTTACAGCAATGGACAGATCATCCAGACAGAAAATCAGCAATGAAACACAGGCCTTAAGCAATACACTAGATCAAATAGACTTAACTGATATCTATAGAATTTTTCATCCCAAAGCAGCAGAATATACTTTCTTCTCATGTGAACCCAGAACATTCTCCAGGATAAATGACTTCTTGGGCCACAGATCAAGCCTTGATAAATTTTTTAAAATTGAAATTATTTCAAGCATTTTTTCTGATCACAATGCTATGAGACTAGAAATAAACCACGAGGAAAAAAAAAACAGCAAAAAACAAACTCTTGGAAGCTAAAGAATATGCTACTAAACAACCAATGGGTCATTAAAGAAATCAAAGAGGAAATTAAGAGATAATAGAGACAAATGACAATGAAGATACAACAATCCAATATCTATATGACACAGCAAAAGCAGTTCTGAGAGGGAAGCTTTTATAGCAAAGCAATCTTATCTCAGGAAAGAAGAAAAAAATGCAAATAAACAACCTAACCTTACACCTTAAACATGTAGAGAAGGAAGAACAGACAAAGCACAAAATTAGTAGAAGGAAAAAAATCGTAAAGGTTAGAGCAGAAATTAATAACATAGAGACAAAGAAAACAATTGAGAAATCAAAGAAACCAAAAGCTGGTTCTTTGAAAAGATCAACAAAATTAATAAACCATTAGCCAGCCTCATCAAGAAAAAAAGGGAGAGGGCTCAACTCTATAAAGTTAGAAATGAAAAATAAGAAGTACCGACTGCCACTGCAGAAATACAAAGTATCATGAGATACCACTATGAGCAACTGTGCACCAGTAAAATGGACAACCTAGAAGAAATGGACCTATTCTTACAAAAGTACAACCTACCAAGACTGAACCAGGAAGAAAAAGAAACTATGAATAGACCGACCAATCACAGTACTGAAATTGAAAATGTGATTTAAAAACTTCCAAAAAACAGGAGTTCCCATCGTGGCTCAGTGGTTAACGAATCCGACTAGGAACCAATGAGGTTGTGGGTTCAATCCCTGGCCTTGCTCAATGGGTTGAGGATCTGGCATTGCTGTGAGCTGTGATGTAGGTTGCAGACGTGGCTCGGATCCCAAGTTGCTGTGGCTCTGGTGTAGGCCAGCGGCTACAGCTCTGATTCAACCCCTAGCCTGGGAACCTCCATATGCCGCAGGAGCAGCCCAAGAAATTGCAAAAAGACCCCAAAAAAATAAAAAATAAAAAAATAAAAACTTCCAAAAAACAAAAGTCCAGGACCTGATAGTTTCACAGCTGAGTTCTACCAAACATTCAGAGAAGAGTTAACACCTCTTCTTCTGCATGATTTTTAATGCTGTTGGTACATGAGATTAAGACAATGAATTTAAAGTTTAAATAACACACATCTCTGGCCTAGGTCTAATAACAGCATTAGAAATATGAAATGTATAAATTATATGAAATGTAATTTATATGTAAACAATATGCATTTACATATAAATAATTATAGAAATGAAATTATGATTAACATGAATCAAAGAATTTATGAAGTTTTTTCTTCAACTGACCAATAATATTCAATAAATTTGCTTGTTATGTTTTTACATAATAAACAAAACCTCTCAAAAATCATACAGACTTTTAAAAAAATGTTTCAAGTTAATACGATTACATCTCTCTCTAAGAAATTTTTTTGGTGATAAAATTCAAGTAAACATTTTTTGGCTTTAAAGTATTCACTATACAAAATTTTTAAACAAATACAAACATAAAAGAATAGTAGTGAACTCCCTGTTACTCATCACCCAGCTTCAATATTTTTCCAATCATGGCTATTATTCTTTTCTTACTCTCACCCAACACCCCACCTTCCTATTTTCACGCAAATCCGAGATATATCATTTCATCTGTAAACAGGATAAATACTTAATATTTTAAATTGTGCCTGGTTAGGATATCTTATGAAATCAATAAATGATGAGTTTAAATTTTAAAATGTTTTGAAAACTGAATAAGAAATGAATATTTGAAGTAAAGTTGGACTGTCAGTATTCATCCTACAGGAAAAATGACTATTTTCAAGAGATTAGGGAGTTATCATTTTGTAATCAATAATGCTTATGGCAAAATCATTGCTATTAATTCATTAGTGACTCAATAGTATCAACCTGGCTTAAGCCACTGGGTATTATTTTTTTATTGCTTAGACCACAGCTAATTTCAAAATACTAAAACAGTCTTGTATATATTTAAAATAACCTGTGATTTAATTTCTTAAATTAAATAAATTCAAAATGGGTCTCTATCCATTGATCAAAACCAGCAACATTTTATAGTAAGTATAAGCTAAGCCTTTAAATGACAAAATACAAAAATATATGTCATAGTCCCATTCATTCCTCAATAATTTATCAGTCATTTATGATCCAGTCAGGAATGTATTAGAGGCTCCCATCTTCATGGAGCTTATAATCTGGTGGAAAGCAGACAAATACAAAACAGAATTATAAATCTATCATATAATATCACCCAGCAGTAAGTCCTATAAAGAAAGTTAAAGTCAAGGAAGGTGGCAGTCAGAGACTTGGGGGAGGGCCAGTTTGACTTATGGATTCCTTGGGAGGAAACCTGTGTGTAGTAACTTGAATGAGATAAGGGAGTGAGTCCTGAAAGGATACTGGAGAATACAGCAAGAGCAAAGAGCAAAAGCTTTGAAAGGGAAACAAAACACATTCTTAAAGGCACTGCAGGAAGACCACTGAGCTCACAAGGAGCAGGAAGGTAGAAAGCTGGAAGAGGTGAGGTCTGCGACATCGCCAGAATCCACATCATGTAAGAACTGATAGGCTATGGGGTTTATTCTGTTTTAGTCCATTTTCATTTATTTTATTTTATTCTATTTTATGGGTTTTATTCTGAGTGTGATGACCCATTAAAGGAAGGGAAGGGAAGTGATCTCATTTTTAGGTTCAAAAGAGCACTCTGGCTTCTATATGAAGAATTAACCACAGAGCAACCACTATGGAAGCAAAGAGATATGTTGAAATGCACCTGAAGTGTCCATAGAAAAAACAAGAGCTTGGCAAGGGTGGTGGACCCAAAGATAATGAGTTGTCAGACTTAGATTTTTCAAGAAGACCTATAGAGCTTGGCGATGGACTGGATAAAGAATTGTGTGGGCAAGAAAAGGTCGAGGAAGACTTAGTTTTGTCACCTGAGAACTAAGTAAATGATGATGCTCCTTTAATCAATAAGAAGAACAAGGGGAAAGTAGATGTGTAGAAAGCAAATCAAGAGTTCTATTTTGGTCATGTTAATCTTGAGATGCCTATGAGAGTAGGTTTGATTTAATGAGAACATCAGAAGGGGGTTGGGGCTGGACAGCTGCACTCAGATTCAGTCCCTGGCCAGGGAACTTCCATATTATGTAGGTGTAGCTGAAAAAGAAAAGAAAAAAAGAGAGGGAGAAAGCATGGAGATGAATGAGGTCACCTAGAGAGGGAGGGTAGATGGAAAAGAAAATCGGCCTAAGGACTAGTCTCTGTGAAGATGAGGACCTGAGAAGGAGCAAGCAGAGGGAAAAAAGGAAAACCAGAAGAGCATGCTGTTTGGAAGCCAAGTGACGAAGGTGCTTCCAAAAGGATGGAGTCAATGCCTGCCCCCAATGCTTCTGCAAAGGCAAGATGAGAACCAAATGTTGATTACACATTTTTCCTAGGAGGAAGGTCACTGGTCAACTGCCAATGGTACTTTGAGAGGAATGGCAGAAAGGAAAAAATTCTTGAAGAGAAGTAAGTTAGAATAATAGGATAAAGGAAGCAGAGAAAGGTAACATAAAACTTCCAAAGACTTTTGGTAGAAATGGTACCAAAGAAAAAAATTATTATTTGGAGATTTGGTGGGTTTATGTTTGATTTTTTCTTTTTCTTAAGATGAGAAGAAACAGAGCATGTTGGAAGGCTAATTAGAATGGTGGTGTAGAGAGGAAGAAAATGGTTATGCAGAAAAAAAGATAATTTCAGGAATCTGAAGGAATGGATGTGAGTGTATGCATAACTGATTTCTTTGCTATACACCTGAAACTAATGCAACTTTGTGAGTCAACTTTACTCCAATAAAATTTATAGAAGGAAAGCAAAACAAAACAAAAGAATAATTTCAGAGGAAAGCCAATGAGTAAGCTAAAAGACGTGAGCTCTAGGCACCGCAGTCCATCCAGAAATTCAGGTACGTTCATAGACCGTAGAAAAGGAAACAAACAGCATGCTCACTTGGGTGATCTGTCTATTGCCATGATTCTTGACAAACAGATCATGAACATCCAGTTCTCCTTTCAGAACCACCCCTTATCCCCCTGCTCCTAGCACCACGCAGGAGGTTTCAGGCACATCAGCTACAAAGCAGGGTCCCCAAAGCAAATGCAGCAGCATGACAAGGGTACTTTTTGGAAAAACAATTTCTCAGACCCCTATCCGAGACTAACTAAATCAGAGACTCTGGAGATGGGGCCCACTGATCTGTGTATTAACAGACCTTCCAGATATGCTGATGCATGCTAAAGTTTGAAAGTTACTTTTCCAGAGTATCAGGAAAAAGCTGTGCAGGCAGTTTCTAAAACTACCCCTAGCCCCAAGATTTCCAAGCAACAATTCCTCCCAGATTCACAGGCTTGCTATGGGTAGGGTTCTCTGTGTAAGTTCTTATTACCTCCCAAACCACCTCCCCTTTAGCAGTCTTCAAGAGCAATCCTGAAGCCTCAATGGATTAAAAAAAAAAATTATCCTTCCTATTCTATATTCTTGCAGTGACCATATTCATACCTATAAACACTGTTTCTATAGTAAAAAGCAAAGTTTCTCATTTTTATGAAAACTCAATGTGACTTAAGCAAAGAGCTATTTGCAAATGATTTATTTTTCTATTAGCAAGTCCATTCCAGCCATCAATAGATTTCATATGTCAGGAAAATAAAATATGTTTATCTTTCAGGATATTAAGGGCTTTTATCATAATTATCTATATCTAAAATATCACTACAAGACCAGGAGTATTTTCTTTTTCTGACACTGCTATCAGAGGAGGAAACATGGATATCAATTCTTTTGCTAAGTCAAGGAAAATGAATGAATCTGTCTTCTCACCACTCAGAGTAGGGTTTGCATCTTGTTTTCCTAAGACTTCAGCAAATAAATTCTTCTGGAGGTGACACGGTCTGTAGAGATAGGTGAGTACACTAAGTATCTGACATATGATAATCTTACAATCTCAAGACAGTATTTAAAATTAATTCTGGTTTCTACTTGGACTGATCACATTTTTAAATGTAAAGAATAGCTCTCTTCTCATTTTAAATGCTAACGCTCATCTCAGTGGGAAGTATTATAAACTCTGTTAATGTGCTTCCTTTATAACGTGAGCACCACCTTTTTCATATTAAAATCCTTTATAGAAAGATAAGATTAAAAAGAACTCCAGTGAATATAATTAAAAACTTGGACTATATGTCTTCCAAAGAACCAAGTGATTTCCGCACTGTGGGGAGTCCTATATGCTTTCCCACCGAGGCTAAGTTCATAAGTGCAGTTGAAAGGATCCGTGCTGATCATAATTACATTTTAAATTAGCCAATATTAGCACTGCGCCAAATAATTCACATAGCATGGTTTCCATGTTAGACAATCAATTACTATTCAGATGAATCCATGCAAAAATCCATAATTTTTACTTAAGATCACAGTTTTTTGTAATTTAACATATTATTATAGCCGAGCCTTCAAAAGGTCAGGCAGAACAATGAAGAGCAATTTCCAGTTAGTAAATGCACCTTTATTGTCACAAGAGGGCGAGAAAGCTGATTATGTCCACATGCATGACAGGATCAGAATTTTAATTTATTTTGACATTCGCCTTCCAGAATACTTTAAAATAGGGAACAATTCTATTTAAGAGCTGTCGAAAATCCACACAAGGTGTACCATGCTGATACATGTCTCCTGTTTGGCTCCCCTGTGCTGACAAATCCATCGGGCAGTTGTAGGAGTGGAGAAGAAACACCACAGGACACCACACCATGCAACTGAGTACCTGCTAGGAAGCCCAGCCAACAAGTTTCATACTTTTTCCAAATGTGAGAATTTAGCAGCACCCTGCTGCCCCCAGGAGTTCTACCTATTGCAATGGCACAGGAATCATTCCATAAAATTCTGTGGTTTCTCATCTCCATGCCAATGTATTTGACTTGAAGAACTATCTTTCTTTCAATATAGAGAGTATGCTCTGAACACCAAACTAATAGGTTAAATGTTGTCCCTCAGTTCCTATGATACAGCGAAAAGAAAAACAAACCAATTGTTTTCATACATAAAGATAAGAATCTTATTTCTGATCAGGAAAGGTAAGATTGACAAGATTTCTCTAAGATTTTAAAATGAGCCATCATCAGAACCTCCATATTACAGAGTAACCTGGAAACAGACCCCACCAGGAGTGTGTGCCTACAACAAAGGAGACAGGAGACAATAAACTATGGATGAGTAAGAGAATTAATTGCATGAGGCCGCTAAGCCTGGATATTTAGACCAGAGAGGGTGGAAATTAGCAAAGTCATGTACATACAACTGCCCCACCCCCAGACCTTGACTCTGAACAGTCAGAGCCTCTCCTTGGAACAAAGCATCATCTGGAAAAGCCCTTGTTGAAACACTTAAGTCTGAGGAGGAAAGACAGTCAGTCATGAAGAACTCCTGACACATTAGCTGCTGTTTTCCTTCTGTGAGTTCTGAGGACCAGCTCTGGAAAGAAAAGAATAGGAGAAGAGGAATGATCAAGGCTATGAGACCTAATCTGAGAGGGACAAGCTCAGAGGCACATTTTCCAGAAGGCGTGAACTGTCCAGAGGTGGTGAGCACGACCAGACCAGACAGGGGAAAATAATTTCCCTGGGGAGGCCTTGAGCTGTGGAGGGTTAGACCTGGATGTGTGGGCCAGGCTACTTGGGTTCATATCCAACCTCGGTCTGCTTACGAGAAGCAGGAATACAGCAAATCTTAAACTCTCTGTGCCTCCATTTTCCTCATCTGTAAAATGGGAGTAATAACAGCATCCCCTGTGAGGAGAAAACACCTGTTTGGTGTTGCTGCATTTGGAACTGGCATTTCACAGTGTGACAACACTGTCACACCAGAGTCAATACATTTAGAGAAGGACCTCAGCGTAGGATTTCTGCTCCCAGTTCCCACTTTTCTCTCCTTGGTCACCTTTGAAAACAACCCCTTACAGTTGAATCCTTGAAAAGTTAGTGAACTCTGCCCCCCCCTCCTACCCTGAGTAACAGGGGCTTGCTACCCTGCTCCCTCTCCTGCTTACTCTGACCTGGTACAGAATTGCCTTTCCACGCATAACTGCCTCCCCCACCCCCATTTCTGAGATCTATAAGTAGTAAATCTTGTCACTGCACCTCCTTGTGCAAATGTATTGAAATTGTCCTTTCAATCCAAACAAGTTGGGGCTTTCACTTCCCCTAAGCAGGAGCTTGGATGCCGAGGGGGCTACTGATGGCCTCACGTGGGTAGCTTGTGCAGGTCATACTCACGCAGCAGGTCATACTCTTAAAATACTAGCTACAGATTATTAGAGAAATGCAAATCAAGACTACAATGAGGTATCACCTCATATCAGTCAGAATGGCCATTATTAAAAAGTGTACAAATGACAAATGCTGGAGAGGCTGTGAAAAATAGGGATGCACGCCTATGTTCATAACAGCAGTATTTACAATAGCCTAGACATAAAAGCAATCTAAATGTCCATCAGAGATGAATGGATAAAAAATGTGGTGTATATATATATATATATATATATATATATAATGTATATAAAATGTGGTGTGTATTATATATATATAATTACTTTGCTATAAAAAATAATAAAATAATGCCATTTTCAGCAAGATGGCTGGACCTAGAGATTCATACTAAGTGAAGTAAATCAGAAAGAGAAAGACAAATACAATACAACATCACTCATATGTGGAATATAAAATATGACACAAACAAACCTATCTACAGAACAGAAACAGACTCATAGACATATAGAACAGGCTTGTGCTTGCCAAGGCGGGCAGAGGTGAAGGAAGGATACACTGGGTGTTTGGGATAAGCAGATGCAAAGTAGTATATATAGAATGGATAAACAACAAAGTCTACTGTATACAGTACAGGAAGCTATATTCAATATCCTTTAATAAGCCATAATGGAAAAGAAAAAATATCAGGTACTGGCCCCCCAACCCACTCCTTATAAACACACACTGGGTGGCCATGAGGATCCGAATTGTAAAGCCTTCAATCCACACTTTGCCGTGGTTAACAACCACAGAAGTGATGCACTTGTTCTCATTATTACCTGAAGTTGCCTTGCCTTAAAATTAAAGACACATGTCCTGAACCTTGTACCTAGTGTAAAAGAGAGAAAGGATGAAGACACTGGTTTTTTTGGTTCGTTGGTTGGTTGCGGGGCGGAGGAGGGGGTGGTTGGGGTTTTTTTGTGTTTTTTCATAATATTTTTTAATTGTTATTTCCCCAATAAAAATTTTTTTTGTACTGTACAGCATGGTGACCCAGTTACACATACATGTATACATTCTTTTTTCTCACATTATCATGCTCCATCATAAGTGACTAAACATAGTTCCCAGTGCTACACGGCAGGATCTCATTGCTTATCCATTCCAAAGGCAATAGTTTGCATCTATTAGCCCCAAACTCCCAGTCCATCCCACTCCCTCCCCCTCCTCCTTGGCTACCACAAGTCTATTCTCCAAGTCCATGATTTTCTTTTCTGTGGAAAGGTTCCTTTGTGCTATATACTAGACTCCAGATATAAGTGATATCACATGGTATTTGTCTTTCTCTTTCTGACTTATTTCACTCAGGATGAGAGTCTCTAGTTCCATCCATGTTGCTGCAAATGGCATTATTTTGTTCTTTTTTTGTTTTGTTTGCTTCTGGTGTTTGCTTTTTCTCCTGGCATCATCTGGTTATGGTAACTCCAGTAAACTGGCGTTAGTTACCTTGGGGAATGAAGTAAACCAGGTGGAAAGTGGTTTGGGTTGAGTTTACTTGAGTCACTAGATGAATGTTTCTGCTCTCAGCTTTCCTCTGCACAATTTCCTGCTCTTGTATTAAAAAGTGGCCAAGGCACTAGCCAGGTTGATGCACCTCCCTCAGTACCAAGCCGCCAGCGGGGAATGATATGGGTGCCGAGAAGCATTAGGCTCATTAATTGCTCAGGATTACTAACTAAGCTCTTTTTCACTCCTGGCTCGCCTCTTTTGTTTGTGGTGTGTTTTCATTGCTGTTGCTTCTTTGGGGATTTGTATTTTATGGGAAAGAAAAAAAATGTTTAAAACCCTTAAGAAATATTTCAAGAAATGCAACTGTTTTTAGGTTACAAAAATGTACTAAATCATAAAGACACAAAATAAATAATACATAATAAATACAAAGGTCTTTCCTTCTATTTTATTTAAAGAGCTTAGGATTTTGTCTTTTAAAAACCAGTGGAGAAGAAATGAGTTATTCCAAGCTATGAAACACAAACAGGAAACATGTAAAATATACCACATATGGCAATTTGGAAAAGCAGGTAATTTTTCTCTAAAGTGTAATTCTCTGTGTTAATAAACACTGATTGAGTGCCTCCTGCATGTCAGGTACTCCCGTGGGTGCTGGTGATAGAGTCATAAACTGAAACTTATCTTCCAGGACATGTATCTATATAGGGATGGGGGGGTGGTAAGGAGATGGAGGTCAGAATTCAAGGAAAAATAAGTAAAGTACCTAACACAACAGATGGTGATGATGGCTATGGAGTAAACCTCAGCAGGCAAGGGCAAGAGGGAGAAAACCAAGAGTTTGATGAAATAGGGGGAGGTTACAATTTTAAATAAGGGGCCAGACATGAACTTGGCCTCAGTGAGAAGGTGGCATTTGAGCAAAGGCTGAGGAATGGGGGTGGAGGGGGTCATTCGAGGCAGAGGACACTAAGGACAAAAACCCTCTGAAGCCAGCACAAGCCTGGGATGCTTGACACATGGCCAGGAAAATAGTGTCACTGGAGCAGAGGGCACAAGGAGACAACAAGTCCATAGGATATCAGGGGACCACATAGTGCAGGGTCTGAAATGCCACTGTAAGTCTTCTCTGAAGAAGCAAAGAGGCCCAGGAAGGGATGCGGGAGAGAAGGGGAGTTCCTAGGCTGATGTCCTCGAGCACAGGGAGGAGGTCTAGGGTGCAAGGCCAGAAGTGGAGACAGAGCAGGTTCGGCAACAGTTGAACAACAGTTGAAGATGCAAGTGCATGTGTACGGTTCTCCTGCTGGTAGGTAATGGATAATGAGAACTTGTGGAAATTCTCTTCTGATTACTTTTATTTTCTCGGTAATATGATAGAAAGCAAGGTCACCAGAAAAAAATGACACCTACACATAAAAATGCCCAACCACACATTTGCCCAGATAGTCAAGGAGCTCTGATTTATCCTAGAGAAAATACGAAAGTTAAGGTTCAACGTCAGAAATAACACTTTAATGAAGATAACCTGTCCACCAGTTCAATCAGAAGAAACTAAAAAAATTGGAGAGTAAGGCAGCCTGGATAGAGAGGAAGGACACAGGTTCTGGGAAATGTGCAAAGGGTGACAAGTCTCTGTGATCCAAGGGCATATGTCTAGGCCTCCACCAAGACAAATCTGATGTGTGTTCAGTTATCTGATGACCACTCCTGGGTCTCTACTCAGGAACATGGAACACTGGCTTTAGCCACAAGATATGAAACTGTGGAGTCTACACACTATAATTTTTACCAAACAAAAATGATGGGAGGCTAACTAATGCCTGGTTCCTCTTCTCAGAGTGATCTCAAAGGAAGCATTATTTTTTTTTTTTTAATTTGCCCACTGTACAGCAAGGGGATCAAGTTATCCTTACATGTATACATTACAATTACATTTTTTCCCCACCCTTTGTTCTGTTGCAACATGAGTATCTAGACAAAGTTCTCAATGCTATTCAGCAGGATCTCCTTGTAAATCTATTCTAAGTTGTGTCTGATAAGCCCACTGATGGGAAGGGGAGGGAGTGGGAGGGATCGGGAGCTTGGGCTTATCAGGAAGCATTATTTAAACATTATTCACAATGTGAGGAGTCCACCCTCATCTCTGGCCTCATGGTCTCCTTCCCTCCTCCACCCACAGCATCCCCACCTGCAACATTCCCCACACAAAAGCATCCCCACAAACCTGCAAGCCAATTTATCCAATTTTCTTTGTTGAGGTGCACTTACCTATGCTCAATATTTTTATGAAGAGCAATTTCCAATCCTCCTATCAGTTTAAACATTACAAGTATAGTTGTGTTTTCCCTCTCATTTGCCTGATTTCGTGGCAAATAAGAAAGGGAAAGTGTGACCTTCCTTTCAAAGGCCTTCCGTACAGGCATGAGTCATAAGTATCTTCAGAAATCAACCACCAAAGTCATTTTCTTGTCCGCCTTCAGTTAAGGCTCACTAACCATCTTCTAAATGTTCTCAGATGCTGTTTACCAAGCTCCCACACTGTCAAATAACTCATAGAGCGCTCTGCGGGAACTGTACTAACAATTCCTATTTTTAGCATCTTTAAATGGAACAAGAGTGTTTGCAAGTATGACCCAGGGTCTCCAAATATAATTACAAACTGTAATTGATATTGTGAACTATAAGGGTTTCACTGTATGATCTAAAACAATCCTCGAATGTTTGCCTTAAAAATGTTATCAGGCCATTGCAAGAGATGACACAGAAATACCAATTAATTGTTAGTATTAGTACTTATAACCCACTTACCACCTATTTGTACTTTATATTTACACAATAGAGTGACGGAATTTTTTAAAAGTAACTTTGTATTTAGGGTCATATTTTATTAATTTCTTCCATTTCCACCACCATCATACCTACATAAATCAATTGCAAAATATATGGTCCTCGTAATTTCATTTATGGACCATCAAGCTTGCCTTTGAAAGATAAAATTATTAAAGAGCTTTCTACTAAAGTTCCAGAAAAGTAGGATTTGAAAATAATTAGGTAGCCAACCAAATCATAGCGATGATTTCCATTTTTCTTTAGCCATTAATGAGACCAGAAATAATTGCCTTTCTGGCTTTCTCCAGATGATTAGAAACATTTCCAGGCTAACGTCCAATTTCCTCAGCAACACTTGGGTCCAATACAGACAGAACTTGGGCATTTTTCGGGTCAGAATCAATGAACACATGAAGACAAAGCGGAGTGAAAGGCTTGTTACAGCGGCTTCGATCTGCCAGTCTTTCAAAGATGACATATTTTAGGACCCCAAACACACAACTGTGCCAGCAGAGTTTTTTTTTTAATTAGCTTTCTGGTCTAACAGCAATAATGGAGGGGACAGAACCTGAGTCACTACTTAGTGTGCTTTGGATCCTTTGAAAACTGACTTTTGTTCTGTCGTGAGCCGTGGCACTGACTGCCCTGAGTTACTGCCCTGTGTCCCTCCACAGGACCTTCACAGAGTGACAAATCAGCTGTGGGACAAACAGTTGCTAATTAACAGTGACAGGATATTGACTGGGATAACAACTGTTTGGTGGAGGCCAAAGAAAACTTTGAGGGCCATGAATTTTCATTACATTCAGAGGTGATTATTTTCTTAAGATTCCAGCTTGATCATTATCTTTCTACCACAGATATTAGAAAAGCCCCTTTTGGAAAAATTTTACTGTTTCAGCTCAG
Organism: Phacochoerus africanus; assembly: GCF_016906955.1. NCBI lineage: Eukaryota > Metazoa > Chordata > Mammalia > Artiodactyla > Suidae > Phacochoerus > Phacochoerus africanus. The sequence goes on from NC_062545.1 coordinate 154,723,832, forward strand.
ATGGAGGAAATGCATGAAATGCACCATCACCAATCAATGGTCAATCTTGCCATGAATCAGTTCTACTTCTAGTAGAATCTTTAAAAAATGCATTACTTACAAAACATCGGGATCTCCGGCCATCAAACTGCGTTTTTTTTTTTCCCCAAAGGATATCACATGGTGAATATCACACTCTAAATTCTTCAGCACAGACCTTTTCCTCTTCTTTCTGACACTAGCCTTTAAGTAGCTTAATGCTACTACTGAAAATCACAGCTGGAGTTCCCATTGTGGTTCAGTGGTTTAAAAAAAAAAAAAAAAAAAACCCAGCTAGCGTCCATGAGGATGCAGGTTCAATCCTGGCTTCACTCAGTGGGTTAAGGATCCAGCATTGCCCTGAAGGTCACAGATAGGGCTCAGATCCCAAGTTGCTGTGACTGTGGTAGGCCGACAGCTATAGTTCTGATTAGACCCCTAGCCTGGGAACTTCCACATGCCACTGGCACAGTCCTATACAGCAAAAAAAAAAAAAAAAAAAAAAAAAAAAAATCTCAGCTGAATACTTTTTTTCTGGTCCCTCAAGTAGCCAGAAAGCTCCAGGTCCCTCAGAACAACTACCTTAAAATGAAGAGGGTCCCCAAGTCATTTCATAGGCCCCAGAGAGAGGGTCAGTCTGACTTCGCAAATCACTGAATACTACATACCTGTACAAGAAATATTTGATTCCTGCTTTTTTTGAGATTTTTTGTTTTAAGAAGAAAGGTTCAGTCCATCCTAAGATGTTCTAGAAGTCACCTGAATTCTAGAAATACGACCGAGAATAGTCGCTTTCCAACTGGGTCTTATAAAGCCCTCAGGTTCTTCTAAAATAACTGAAACAACCTCACTAGGGAGGAGGCAGGGAGAGAGGAACTGCAGGAACACCCTGTCTCCCTTTACCCAAACACCTCCAGGGTGGTGGTCCCAGTCCTGACCAGGTGTCATGGGGGCTCCTCAATCAGCAAGGACACCTCCCCTCACCTGTGGACAGATGGCAGTTTATCAGACTGGCATCAGCCCTGAGCGGACTGGCTTGCACTGTACTGGAGATGGGGTTCCAAGTAATGTTAGTCATCAAAAAGTATTCACAGTTAAAAAAAAAAAAAAAAAAAAACTTTAAAAAACTACGTTCATCTAAAAAGAAATGCTTCCATTTTTACCTGCTACAATTGAGCTACCCCACACCTAGTGAAAACCCAGTAACTGTGACATGGTATACAATCAATTTCCTCCACTATTTATAATAAAGTTACAGCCTCAGAAGCAGAAAAAACTTCATATAGCCAACTAGTTCAACTACCCACATGACCTTTGAATTCCCTTTACCACCTCCGTGCTAGTTAACAACCAAGACTACAGACAGCTTCAGAGATGGGGGTGTCCTAGGGATAAGGAACAGCAGAGGAAGAGATCCTAATGCAGGGACATGCCTGGCTCGTTTGAGGAAAAACAAGGAGGCAGTGTTACTGGTATGGGGTGTGTAAGAGTGAGAAGTAACAGTGAAGGTCAGAGAGGCAACCAGAAAGGGGTGAGCTGATGGTTCTTCTCAGTGAGATAGAAGCAAAAGGTTTGGGGCAAATAAGGAACATGAACAGACACATCTTCACATGATCATCTGGCTGTGAACAGACAGAAGAGAGGACAAGGCCAGAAGCAGGAAAACCAGTTGGGAGGGTAACCCAGTAACCTGGGCAAAGTTTGATGGAAGATTCAACCTGGGCATTAGCAGAGGAGAGAGTGAGTAGTAAATCCCCAAGATACATTTAAGGTACAACCAATAGAATTCTGGTGCATGGAAATGGTCCCTGTGAGAAGAGTAAAGCACCCAGAGTTTTATCTCAAACTGGAAAGATGGCACTGACATTTACTGAGCTGAGGAAGCCTGAGGGATGAGCAGGCTCCCTTGGATTGAATCAGGAATAATCAGGTTTCAGGTGCTCATCCGAGTGGACACATGAGAAAGGGAAAGGGATAGGCAATCGGCGCTCAGGGGAGAGGTCAGGTTGGAGGTTTAAATGGGGACTCCTCTGAGTCTGAGCCCCGGGGCCTCCATCACCCAGAAGAAAGGGAAACAACCAGCAGGGGTGACTGAGAAAGAAAGGAGGGAAACCAGTGCCCGAGCCAAATGAAGACCACGTTTCGAGGAGCAAAGAACAAGCTGCTGCCTTGGATGCTGCTCTGGCCCCGGAATCTGAGAATCAATTCCCTCACAGGACACAGGAGGCGGGGCCTTGATGGGCAGCCTCGCGGCAGCATCCATAACTTTAGGAGGAGAGGGGCGGTCCGAATGAGGCATACAGGCTGTTAGGAATCTGTGTCAATTGTACATTTGCAACAGCTTTGCAAATAGGTATTAGTCCACCTCTTCGTTGAGGAAACTCAGGTTCTGAAGAAGTAGGTTAAAATCCTAAGGCAATGGAACCACAGCTCCCGCCACAGCACGTCCAGTTTTTGCATCTCTGCTTCCATTAAATAAAACCTGTGGTTAATGAGAATATCGCAACAACCCTAATGTCAGTAATATCAACTTCAATCATGTTCATCTCTTCTGAGAACTCATCTCTCTCTCATCCTTTACTGCACTGCTACTTAGAATTCTACTTTGGTCCTAATAAATTTTCTTTTTTATCATTTTTTAGAGTATAGTTGTTTTACAATGCTGTGCCAATTTCTGCTGTACACAGTGACTCAATTATATGTATATATACATTCTTTTTTTCTAATCAATTTTCATTCTGTTAGAGTCATTTCATTATCCCTGCCTGTTGATTTTCAGAATCCTGATTCTGTCATTATACATATTTGCTATTTTCCCCTATTTTAGGTAATCCAAATATGTCAAGTGGATATAACTGTTTTCCCTTTTGTTTTCCTGAGGATTCTGATACTTGTATTTCATCTCAATTTTTCTTAAAAATATGTATATGTCTAGAACTTTCTCTCTGATTAACCTAAATTCTTACACTGTAATTTTTGCCTCATTCTCATCTAGACAATGCTTTTAAGAATTCTGATCTTTTCTATAGATCATGAAATATTATTAACTCTGAAAAACATCAAATGAAGGTGTTAGCATTCATCATTCTTCCCAGTTTAAAAAAAAAAAGATGGCATGATATTATAAATCAACTATAATTTTTAACATGTAAAAAAAGAAAATCAACTTTTATTCATGTGTGATTTATACATATATTTATGCATATAACTGAATCACTTTGCTGTACACCTGAAACCATCACAACATTGTAAATCAACTATACTTCAATTTAAAAAGCCTATATGGGAGCGCCCGTCATGGCGCAGAGGAAACAAATCCGACTAGGAACCATGATGTTGCAGGTTCAATTCCTGGCCTCGATCAGTGGGTTAAGGATCCTGCAGTGCCGTGAGCTGTGGTGTAGGTTGCAGACACGGCTCAGATCTGGCGTTGCTGTGGCTCTGGTGTAACCCAGCTGCTACAGTTCTGATTAGACCCCTAGCCTGGGAACCTCCATATGCCGCGGGTGCAGCCCTAAAAAGACAAAAAAGACCAAAAAAAAAAAAATCCTACATATATCAAAATATATGCAAATATATTTGTGCAAACTTGTATACTATATGTGAACACTGAAGTCCACAATTAATATAGATGAGAAAAATTATGAATTGATTGAGGGAAAATTGTTAATAGTGGTTACCTTTGGAGAACGTCATTGTAGGAGAAAAAACATGACATAAACTGCCATTCTCATACACATGCCATTTAAACATTTAAAGGACGTTTTTAAATAAAATGCTATTTCCCAACCTACTTTCCAAAGAGATTTGCTGTGAAGATAAAATTGGATGTGATATTCCCCTGTAATATTATCTCAAGTGCTATAAAATTCAGTATATTTTTATTATTCCTTTAGCATGAATAATAACATATTAACAAAATCCCTTAAAAACCAAAAAAAAAAAAAAGAAACTAAATAAGGTTACATAAATAGAAGAGTAATCAGCTCAGATAACCATTCTGATCATTCTGATGGCTGACATGGAGTTAGCATAACAGATTTGTAAGAATTAACAACCCAGAGTCATTAGGAAACTCCTTGTGTTTCACTCATATATTATTTTCTAGCCAGTGAAACAATGATAGATTATCAAAAACTGCAGTAACTCTTACACTTAGAAATAAATTTAAATTCTCTATTTGTATTCACTACTTACTAAACTGTTAGTAAGACGTTTACTCCATTTCACTCCTAAATTTATCATCCAGAGAAGGGCTATCCAGTGCCTTCATTTTCAAGCTACATCTCAGATGCCTCTAAAATTCATGCATATTTTATGAAAACCGATATACGAATAATTTCATACAAACGTACACACACACACACACACAGAGAAGATATTCGACCTGTCCTTGCTGCAGTTCTGAAGAGCCCAATGTGCTTCAGCAGTATGCTTGAAAATTGGTTTTATTGAAAGCATAAAATAAAATGTAAGAAATCAATACTGAAGCAGATTGCATAACTCGATGGCAGAGCGCCTCTTGTCATACATGTGTATATATTTGGGGAACAACCAGCTCTCCTATTGGAACCCCTATTAGTGCTTAGACCTCGCTGAGTCTTAAGTCATTAGAGTAAGAGGCACATCTGAAAGTACTGTAGAAATCAAATTACAACTTTGAAATTGTCAAAAAAAAATAAGAGTATACAATTTTACTCTTTTTAAGGCAATTATAAGAACAAGAAGCAATTTTTACAATGCAATTTTCAGTTTGCTTGGCAATCATTATCAGGAAAATAGAACCCGAGATGGGAACTTCTCTGATAGTTACCAGAATAACTTTGTAAGTTTTAGTCTAATAATTGATCTTTTTCCCTACCATTCATCTAATTTCTTTTAGTTTTTCAACAAATCTGAAAATTACACTTTATACTTCTTTAACGACATCCTTAAAATTAAATTGTAAAGTCGAATCAGTGAAATACTTTCATAAAGAATAATTTTATCATTCATATTATTAATCTAGTGTATATATATGTGTGTGTGTACATATATATATTTCCTATACTTTGGTGTCTTAGAGGATTAGTCATTTTCAAAGTTTTCATAAGTTTATAATCAATAAGATTCCAAGGGACAATAAAAATTTCTAGTGCATCAACTTCTACAAGTCTTTTCTAAATATGAAAGATCCTCACTTTTTTTATGGTTTAACTATAAAACAGCAGAAAATAACTGATGGCCAGTTAAAGGCTTGTTCCCCCCTGGATCTATGTGACAGCCAAGAAATAACCAAATAAGAAGTCTTCCCCAGGAATAAAAATGCGCTCCTGGTGTTTACATTCTAGAATTGCCCCTGGGAAGCAGTGTTCTACTTACTCAGAGATTGTCAGTGAAGCATTGTTAATCCCACAGACAATTTAAGCACTCTGATATCTTATTAAATTGCTCTATAATGAAAAAATAGTGTTTAAAAGATTATCCGAATGTGCCCAAATACCCACCGAGTCAGGGATAATTTAAATATTAAGACAGATTATGACCAGCCTTCAGGGAACTCTACCAAGAGGAGAAATATATTTATGGAAAAAGGCAGGATCTGGGCATTTGACAGAGAATAGAAAAACCAACTGTTATTCCTGTAAATTTCCCTAATGATGGGATGGGCAGTGGGAGGAGATAGGCATTGGTCTAAAACATGAATACACTAAAGAAATGTTTGCCTTTTTTTAATCTCGTTTTCTGTGTTTCCTTTCCTTTAGGGACAAGAACTAGCTCTAGGACAGAGTCTCAATCACTAAGACTCACTCTGCAAAATCTCTCTAATGTTGAAGAATGTCATGGTTTGCCCTGTCGTCCAGAATGTTGTCAGCCATTCAGTTTACATCTGACCGGCCAGATTCACCCACCGTCAAATGAGAGATTATGTGTTGGCCGAGTTAAAGCAAGAGGTCTAGGAGATTCCTAAACCAAGGCATCCCACTGGAGCAGAAATCAGGGCAATCCAAGCAGATGGAAGTCTCGTGGGCACTACGAGGCAGGTGCAATGAGGAAATTACCACGACACTTTAAGGGCAGAAAGGCAGGGGACATTTGACTGTTTGACACTGGTTGGCACGCCAATCAGTGAGGACAAAGATCAGTGGAGGAGCTTGACGGAGGTCCTTGTTCCCCTTCACTGAGCCCTCACATCAAGCAGACTTGAGAGGAGAGCTCAAAGAAACTGTCAAGTTCCCAAAAACTGCTCAACCTTTACACTCTTAAGTGTTGTGTGGTCTGAGTTGACTGGGGACTTTTTATCTTCCCAAAATGGTTTCCTGGGTTTATTCTAGACAGACTAGAGGACCCCAAAAACCCTTTGGCACTTCCCTTGGTTTCCTCAGAAAGACCAAGGCCAGAAATCAATTAACAAAAGGGATATCTCTTCTCCTTTGGTTTCTGAACTTTTTAAAATCGATGTAATAGTCTTAGATTACTCTACAGATGGGCCCATCCCATAGAGGCATGGCTAAAAATCTCTGTAAGGAATCACTGCAGTCCTAGCCAGGTTTGGTTGGCCCTAAATAACTCAAGAGGTAGCTGAGGAAAACCAATACCATGGGATGAATGTTTTTAAGTCAGGCTAAAAAAGAATGCGGATGAAGCCAAGGTAGCCATAGGAGCAACCAACTCACGGATTATTGCTAGGAGCCTTGCACACCCCTTCTGCTGCCACCTCTGTTCTCCATGCACAGCCCTTTCTGCTATCCACAGTTATTATAGTCCAGAAGATCACTTCTCTGTGTGACTCACTTCACTCAGTATAATACTCTCCAGATCCATCTATCTTGATGCAAATGGCATTATTTCATTCTTTTTTATGGCTGAGTCATATTCCATTGTATATCTGTACACACCTTCTTTATTCATCCTCTGTTGATGGACAATTGGGTTGCTTCCATCTCTTGACCATCATGAATAGTGATGCATTGAACACTGGGATTTACATACCTTTCTGAATTATGATTTTTTCTGGATAGGTGCCCAGGAGTGGGATTGCTGGATCACATGGTAGTTCTATATTTAGTTTTTTGTTTTGTTGTTTTTTTTTTTAGTCTTTTTTGCTATTTTTTGGGCTGCTGCCGTGGCATATGGAGGTTCCCAGGCTGGGGGTCGAATCGGAGCTGTAGCCACCGGCCTACACCAGAGCCACAGCAACGCGGGATCCAAGCCGTGTCCGCGACCTACACCACAGCTCACTGCAACTGGATCATTAACCCACTGAGCAAGGGCAGGGACCGAACCCGCAACCTCATGGTTCCTAGTCGGATTCGTTAACCACTGCGCCATGACAGGAACTCCCTATATTTAGTTTTTTAAGGAACACTGTCCTCCATAGTAGTTACACCAATTTACATTCCCACCAACAGTGCAAAAGGATATCACTTATATGCAGAATCTAATTTTAAAAAGGACACTAAAGCACTAATTTATAAAACAGAAACAAACTCACACATTTCAAAGCCACTTGCATGGTTACCATAGGTGAAACCACTGGGGGGAGGGAAGAATTGGGAGGATAGGAATAACATATACACACTACTGTATAAAATAGATGATTAACAAGAACCTACTATACAACACAGGAAAATCTACTCAATAGTTTGTAATAACCTATATGGGTATATTTATATATATGATTGATTCACTCTACTGTACACCTGGAATTAAAACAATATTGTAAATCAACTATACTCCAATAAAATTAAATTTAAAAAACAAAATTAAAAGAAATCTTTAAGTCACCTATGACATGGAATTAGTGAATCCTGAACTACTGCTCTTCAGGAAAAGACAAGGATATATTCCTTGAGTCTCAGGTATATTCATTAAGAAATCCAATATATCCTGACAGTCTTCTACATTCAGCTGAGTCCTTGCAAGGAGGATTCACTCTATCCTCAAGTTTAGGTCTTGTTTATTTTCACCTCCTATCACTGCAGCTACTGTTGACAGAGTTTTCCCCAAATCTGTTTATTTTTATAAAAGAATGCTTTTCGACCTACTTTTATGTCAAATAGAATCATGCTCAAATTCGAGGAAAAATACTACACTGTAAGTTCACATGCACCTTCTGTTTATGAATATCCCAAACATCCTAAACAAGGTAACTATCCTATGAGACTGAGCATCCCAAAGAAATGTCTGGTACATTAATATTAGAAGAGAGAGAAAATCTATACAAAGGAATACAAGGAGTGGCTTGGGAGAGAAATAAGGGGGAAAGCCTCAAATACCTTTCCCAGCAATGTGGACCCTCACAAGCTTCTCAGTAGCCCCACTTCCTTACCATCATTATCTTTTTAAAATGCAACTTTTATTTAAGAAAATAGAAAGAAATAGAGTTGCTCTAAATAAGCACAATGATTGGAACACATGTATTGGAAAATAAACTAAAAGGTTAAGAACACGAATGAAAAATTCTGAAAGCTAGGTATAAAATATGAAGAAAATCAAGGAAGTATGGATGATTCAAATATCTTTAAAGTAAGAAAATTAAAATATTTAAAAATGAAAAGGGAGAAATTAAGAGCATGAAGACAAGCCAAGTGCATTTAAATTTAACAAAGACGTGGAAAAGTTTTGAAATAGAAAGTAACTAAACATTTACAGAAGAAATTAAAAATAAGAAATGATAAACAATAAAGGACTGCATGAAATAAGTGAAAAATAAGAAGCAATATGAAATGGGAAGCAAATTGGTAATAGAAAAATAACTAAATAATAGCACTTTCAATAAGGTAAGTATACCCAAAAAAAGGTGCATATATAGAAGTGTAAATGAAAAGGCATTTCAAATCTTTTTAAAGCTTTATTGAAGTATAGTTGATTCACAAGGTTGTGATCATTTCTGCTGTACAACAAAGTGATTCAGTTATAAATGTACACACATCCATTCTCTTTCAGATTATTTTCCCACATAGATTATCACATAATATTGGGTAGATTATCACATAATATTGGGTACAGTTCCCCTTGCTATACAGCAGGTCACCATTGGCCAATCATTTCATATACCTCGGTGTGCATATGCCAATCCCCAACCTCCAGTCCAGCCCTCCCCTCCTCCACCTGTCCATTTTGGTAGATGTTTTTCAAAGTCTGTGAGTCTGTTTCTGTTCTGCAAATAAATTCATTTGTATCCTTTTTTAAGATTCCACATGCTTGGTTTTCTAATTTGCAAACTAACTGAAGTAACAATTTATTGAAGTGAAATAAAGAAATCATGGCTAACACCTCAAAAACGTGTACATTGAATGTGTAACCACAGAAATCATTGAGCTCAATCTCCCTCTTTAGCATATAATCTTGTAGAAGGTCCCAGAAGCAGGATGAAATGCACAGCCCTGATTTCTCTTCCCCTGCCCTGGGCACAGACTGGGGCCACCACACATCGGGTGACTCTTCTGGACACTCCTGCAAATCAGACCAGCATAATCCATAAGAATACCCCTGACCAAGCAGGAAGGCAAATTCATAAGTTGGTCCTACACAAGGAAGAGGGCTCCAAATAGAATACTTCATGGAAAAGAAACCAGCACAGTGAAATTTCCACATAAAACTCTACTAAGGGGTTGATACTTCCATGATGATTATTTCACCTATGAAAAGTGTTCACACACAATCCTAATTTTTTAAGTCTATATCAAGCAACATCAAATGTTACTGAAGCAAGAATAGAAAGGTAATTTGTTTTAATAACATTTATGAGAATCATAGATGGCACCCATTTCAATTTATTAAATGAAATCACTAGTCCATAGCACCCCAAATTCAGAGAACCAACACACACACACACACACACACACACACACACACACACTCCCTAAGCAAAACTATCCTGGGATCAAGAAAGTAAAAATTCCAGGCCATGGCATGGATGAAACCAAGCCAACAATTCAAGGAGCAGATTATGGGTATAAAAAGACAGGTGATGTTTCTCTTTTTAGTCCTCTCTATACACAGAGGACCTAAATGTCTCCAAGGAGTCATAAATGAAATACATACACACTCAAAATTAGGGCAAAATAATATATGATATATTACTCAATTATTTATACTACTTTCAATGTAAGATTTAATAATGCCTTTTATTCATTATGACACCATCACGTAGCCTGAGCTGGAAAATAACTTTCTTTCTCAATGACTATATATTCGTTATAATTATCCAATGTAAGAAACGTAGCTAACAGCCACCGTGATTACCCTTTCTTCCCATAGTGAGAACACACAGGTGAGTAAAATGTAGAGGAACAACCATGAAAGTAAGGCCCTTATCACACTCTAAAAGAGATGTGCAATTTTAATTTCCTGGCACTTTAGCAATTACTCTCAATTTCCTCCTGCTTATTGACTTATTCTTCAGTTTTTCCCACTCGAAGGGAAGCTCTGCATGATCTGAAATTGCACTTTTTCATTTTAAATTTGTCCTTTTTCTCATGGGTTAGTATGCTTTGCAGCTCAGCAAGCCAGACACACGTGTGACCTGTAGCTAATACCCACCCCTGAGGAATACCCCACCATTGACTGCAATGCTGGTCACCCTCCCCTCCTCTGCCACAGTCTCAGATCCTCCTCTTGCACGTGGGAATAAGAATATAGCAAGTCCTACAGCATTGCTTTGCAAAGATTTAATGCTCATGAAATCCATGTGTCTCTATCTTTTGATTATTATCTTAAGTGAACAGAAAGAATTCTAGAACAACATTGTATTGAATGTGCTCTACAATATGGTGACCTCATTGTCTATTTCATTATTTTAATAATCAAGATATAATCATAAAATGATAAGAAGGCAACTACAGCTCTACTGAGGTAGAGGTGGATGCAGAACATGTGATTATGATTTTGGGGGCTAGGTCTCCAGCAGTGGTTAAGCGGGTAGATAAGTCTACAGTGGTGGGGGTGGGGGGAGGTGGGCTATGCCAGTTCTGTTTTTAAACAAGCTGCTTTCCTCATTTGTCCTTGATTTATATCCTTTCTTACTTAAATGTAAGATGTTAGTATCAAGTCAATGCTGTAATAATAAGCTGATAATTCTGTCTTCACATTTTTCAAAGCTGCATTCAACAGTCCTTTGAAAAACATCCTTGATTTTCCATTAAAATTCAATTTGTTGATTTATGTATTTCAAGATGGGACTTCAGAGATCATTTTAAGAAATCAAAAGCTCTATTTTTTGAGACACGGTTCTTTGAAAAGCTTCTTGATCCATTGGGTACATACTGGTTTTCAAATTTGGTTGCTGTTTCCTTTAAAAAATATAAATTCCCTAAGATAAAAAAGTATTCCTGCATGGGTTCACTTTGAAGACAGATCTTTTCAATACCACATTCTTAAAATGGCAAATTCATCTTTTAGCTGATCTAAAGAATTCAAAGGAAGTTAACATATGCTTTTTTCAAGATCATAAATGTTTCTTTTTTCACACAAGGATCAGAAAAAAATCTTGATTGCCAAAAATACTTTTTAAATTCTACTATATATGTATAGGTTATGGGAGAAGAAAAGGTCAAAGTCATAAAATTTTTGACAAGATAAAATAGATAAAAGAGTACACTTTAGATTCATGGTAGTTGTGGCCACCATGTAAACGTTAAGTGCCCAAATTAAATGTCATCGGACTCTTGGGTCAGTGTTTACTTTAGAGAGTTTCACTCCTTTTGTAGGATTCACCAAAGAAAGACAGTGCCTCAAAAGGTTCCTTGGTCTAAACGATTCCTCAGAGGAAAACACCTAAGAGGAAGATTACATTTTCAAGAAAGAAAACCAAATCTATAAAGATAAGGCAGAACCATCAGATGCATCTGTAGAAGTGAATATCTAGTCTGCAAAAGGCGTATTCTTTTCTAAGAATTGTTGTTATTTAAAAAAAAAAAAGTGGGATCCCGTAGATGTGAACTTGTTTGGTCCTGATTCAAACAAACAAAAAGAAACATGTGCAGAGCAATTGGGGAAAATCTGAATCCTGACAAACTATTACATAACATTAGGGAATCACTGCTAATTTTTAATTGTGATAATAGTAGATAATAGTAGGAGAACTTTCTTCTTAGAGATGCATGCTGGAGTAGTTATGAAAGAACTGCTATCATATCTGACATCTGCTTCAAAATAATCCCCTGATGGAGGAGAGTATTTAAGAATTTAGATGAAACAAGACTGTCATATGCTAATAGTCACTGCAACTAAGTGAATGGGACTTATTGGTTCCTAATATCTCTAATTTTATACATGTTTGGAAGTTTTATTAACAAAAATGCTTTTAATATACATTATCCCTTCTTTAATATTTTTCCCTGGGATAAATACTACAATTCAATTTGAAACAGCCTAAATTATATTTGATGACTTCAATCCTTTAAATTTGAGACTGGGTTGGTTCATTATTAAATAAATCATCCTTAATATAGCACTCTACCACTCCTAGTAGGTAAATTGCACAAAGAAAAATTCGCAATGCTTTCTTTTCATTCTTAAAAAGTAGCATAACCTTGTCCCATCATCTACTAATATGATATACTTACAAGTGTGCAGTATACTATGTGCTTCATGTACTACCACTTGCAAACAAGTTGGTTAAAACATACTAGTATATAAATATAGATATATTCAATAACCTGTAAAATAAATATATTCTTATATAATGAAATGCAAGGAGATCAGTGCCCTGAGATGCAATACCATCCAAAGCCCATTATCCATAAACTCACTTCTGAACTGCACTTCACGTTTTCATTTCATCATCCATTAGGGAGAAGCTTTCAAAAGAAACAACGGTTTACTAAGAATTTTCTGCTAAGGTATTTTTTGTCTTTTTTGACTCAACTTTGACGCTCCCTTTGGCACTTGATTTCATTTTTTTCTCTCTAGGAACACTAAAAAAAAACCTCACAGAAACAGGACTTGAGTGGCTGTTCTTTTGGGGCAGAGGGTTTACTCTTGTGAGGATGTGAAAAGTTCAAGATATGGCTGCTCAGAAGGGAATCTGTTGGAAACTCTGAGCATGTAGGAAAGAGTGGGCTGGAGAAACATAGGTAGGAAAGTTGGTTCAGACTTTTTAAAAATTTTTATTGGAATATAGCTGACAATGTATCAGTTTCAGGTGTACAGCAAAGTGAATCAGACTAGATAGGTAGTAGGTAGGTAGATAATCTCCATTCTTTTTTCCCATATAGGTTATTACAAACTATCCATTTTTAAACTATTTTTAACACTCCTTCCCTCACACTTCTAGTTCTCATTTATACCCAGTCATCTGGGTGCTGACTCTGTGCTTGTTTCCCTTCTTAACCATGAGTTTCTTATTTAGGGATAACTATATTCAAAATCACAGCTTGAGGAGTTCCCTTCATGGCTCAGCAGTTAATGAACCCAACTAGAATCCATGAGGATGCAGGTTCGATCCCTGGCCTCACTCAGTGGGTTAAGGATCCATCATTGCCATAAGCTGTGGTGTAAATCGCAGATGCAGCTTGGATCTGGCATTGCTGTGGCTGTGGCGTAGGCCCACAGCAGTAGCTCCGATTTGACCCCTAGCGTGGGAACTTCCACATGCTACAGGTGCAGCCCTAAAAGAAAAAAAAAAAAATACAGCTTGATGTTAAGCAATAAAGAAAATAAATGGTGTTGATAACAATTATAGGAGTAACTGAAATTTAATATAATCTGTTTAGCACCCATCAGCACAGGAGTTTGGAATCGTAAGTACCATCAAATCATTTCAAAATGTGCAATTCTTCCCCTATTTTCTCCGATTTACTTACAGGTCCTCAATTTTATACACTTGAATGCTGCCACTAGGGAAAAAAAAAAAACAATCCTAATGGGTACCACTGCACATTTTATCTTTTTTTATTTTTATTTTATTTATTTATTTATTTTATTTTTGCTTTTTAGGGCTGCACCTGTGGCATATGGGAAGTTCCCAGGCTAGCGTCTGAATCGGAGATGCAGCTGCCAGCTTATGCCCACACCCACAGCAACTCAGGATCCAAGCCATATCTTTGACCTACATGACAGTTCACAGCCGTACTTAATCCTTAACCCACTGAGCCAGGGATTGAACCCACCTCCTCAAGGATACTAGTTGGGTTTGTTACCACTGAGCCATGACAGAAAAGCCGCACATTTTAAATGAAAACCAAATAAAGGGACAGGTCTTAAAAGTTGAGCAGAAAATCTGAGTTTTTCCTAGGAATTTTTAATAATTGTATGCTACAGTTAGACTTCCTAGTTTCAAACACATTGATTTACTATGCAACTCTCCCATTTATGAATGGAAAAAGGATACATCATTCATTTAGCTCATCACCTGCTCCATTTTGCGTGTACTGTAGCCTACAAAAATTTATGCATTATTTTCATTTCTCCCTATGTTGCAGGCCACTGCAGGAAACAAATGATAGGGATTCATCATGTAATCAATATCTTGTACATTAAAACCTCAGCATCTCTCTATGCAGCCTCAGAACATTTAATCACTGTCACCAGCCAGGTGTAATTCTAGAACATGCAGTGTACTCCTCCATCAATATTTTATGTTTCTCTTTAGAGGTTTATTTCTATCACCTCTGAAACACCTGGAAAGTAGCCTCTTCATTGTTCTTTGCTAGAGTAGCCATTAGTACTGCATTTATCTCCTGCCTCGGAATGAATCTGAACTTGTGATTCTTGGTTTAACCTACAAATATAGGAACATTTTTATCTTGCCCTGGTACCTGTTTCCAAAGTGCTCCATAGTGGTTTGATCTTGTGAAAATTGTTTGAACAGTGTTTGAATTCTTAAGAGCTTCTCAGAGGAGTTCCCATAATGGCTTTGTTGTTTAAGAGTATCTTGTCACATCCATTTTTAAAGGTAGATTAATGACCATGGAAAGAAGGTATTCTCACTGAGGTTTTCCTGAGCACTTATCAGACTCAAGTAAATAAAACTGAAACCACACAAAGTAAAAGTAAGATTAAGTCTAAACTGCCCTTTTATCTCAAATAATGCAATAGCAACAGAAATAAAGAGCTTTTTCACTAAAAAAAAAAAAAAAACTACTTCCTTAGACCAAAACTCTCTCAGTAGCATGTGACTAACAGTTAACTCTATTTATTTTATTTTGTTTTTAATAAGAAAAAATAGAAAATGTTATACACTTTATTTCTTGACTTAAAAAAAAATCCACATCATTGTTTTACCTGACAATTATTTGAAGGTAAATCAACTAAGATAAGTGATGTTTTTATGAGTCCATTTGCCCTACACTAAGTAGCTGGACAAAATACAAAGCATCTGATTCATGAAGCTGGAAACATATTGTCCTTACAGAAGGAGAGGATGGTAATTTACTATATGCAGCTAGGAAAGACACACTTTACAAAACAGATTTGCAGTTTTTAACCTGGAAACTTAATAGCAAAAGCAATCCTGCTTTACTGTGCTTCCCTTCAAATCCAAAAGAAAGCAGTATTGACTTTGTTACAAAACAGAGCAGGCAATATTTTATATCACCATAGTCAATTATGTCAGGCTGTGTAACCTTTTCCAGCTATTATAATCTTCAAATCTTTCTGTACTAATGTTACCAACACAATACAGAAGTGGCTTCAAAGCCTCTTTGCAGGGCTCGAAAGAGAAGACAGCTGGTGCTGCTCAGAGAGTAAGCTGAGATGACCAGATTTCTAATTTATAAAACTGGGGCAGCACGCGTCAGGGGGACATCATCGAGGCTTTTGTGAAAATATATCGCCAGCTATTTCCTTTTGTCAGGTAAAGACTTGTTTACCCAACATAGAAAAAGAAAAAAAAAAAAACTCTAAGAGGTTTCGTTGAGAGAAGCAGGGAAAAGAAAACAACCCCCCAAACCCCATCTTATATTAGCAAGAAGACTACAAGAATCAATATTCACATTCAAACCAATGCTGTGCTCTGATGCACAGATTTGAGAGAATTCTATCAACAAGGTTGATCGAGAGACATACAAATTCATCAGTCTCACCTCCAAACCTTCCAAACTAATGAGACCTTGGATATAACAAAACATTCACTGCAGGAAGGATGTGATACAGCTGTAAAAACCACAGCTTCCCAATTGTTAGTAACTGCTGATGATCTCTTGCCTCATTATGAACGAGGCTCCATCGGATGTATCTTGTGAACTCTTAATTCCTGGTAACTCCAGAAATCCACCTTGGAAAGGGCAAAGACAGGGTAAGGGAGGTTGAAATATGCAAACTAGGAGCATCCGTCTGGGGATGAGGGTGGGAGTACCGGCAACAGAGACAACATATTCAGTTTATTTAATAAAATATTTCACACCTTTTATGGATTGTCTCAATTTTTCATTAGTTTTGCAGATAGCTGTTTCCAAATGCCAACTCACCTAAGGCCATCTTTGGTTTTCACAAGTCAGGAGAATGTTGAGCAAATGTCAGTTTGTCCATTTCAAAGAAGAGGAAATTCAGATTCAAACAAGCTGGTGCCTTTTCTCAAGTCACACAGTTACAGAGCAGAGGATCTGGGACCAGAATTCTGCTCTTGTAACCCTTAGATGGCTGCATTTTCTTCTAACTTCTTGCAATGGATTTGGGGAACACCAAATATTAGGATTACACATTCATAATCCTCTAGGGGATCGTGTTTCAGACATTTTCCCAAAAGAAAGGCAGAGAAATGCTGCTAAGGTGTATATGAACAAGATAGAACAGTGCTTTTCATAGAATGATTCTGAGATGTTTAAACCATACTGCTTTGTTCCTACAGACAGATTACTTACAACTTATATAACAATTCCCTTGATCTTTAGAAAAAGGGAAATGTAAAACATCCATCATGAATCATACCAGGAGCTCTGTTTTAAATGCAAATGCATCATGTGGTTATGTTTAAACTCTGCAATATATTAATGTTCAGAAGCCTAATTGAGAAATTAGTTCTCAAACATTAGACTCACAATGGGGTACCAAAACAGATAAGCTTTATTTAGCGCTCAATATGAAGGTTTTCACACGATATAATGAAATTGCCAAGACGAAATCATGGCCTGAGCGTGTGACACTTTTCGAGATATTTTTCATGCAATGATAGACGTGCATTCCTCCTTACACTTTTATTTTGTTTTTCCACACAGCTTATAGCCAGTGCCTCAGCTCACATATCAAAGCTTCTGCAATGGACTGTTCTTTGGATAACACCACCGTTATCCTATGACTGTCAAACAACAACAATATGAACGCAACACTGAAACTGACTGTGGTCCTACTTACAAATTGTCAGCATCCTCTGGAAACAATGACAGCTCTTAACTTGATAACCAGCGTATCCTGTAAAGAATTGTCTTTGTCCTTCTATCTTACATTTTTATGATCTTAATTGAAACAGTATATCCTTCATGTAGATACTGAACCCAATGTCAAAGACATGTAATATCAAAGAGACGATTCATTCACAGGGCATTACAGTATTGGAAGCATAGTGGTAAGTCTACACCAGGACAGAGAATACTAGTTTTGCTACATCTTTGACCATAAGAATATCTGCTACCAAGCCTCATCCTGAATATGAAAGTTGTAACATCCCATAAGCCAACTTGTAAAATAAATATCATCGGGCTCTAGAATCTGATGACCTGGGCTGGTCCTACTCATCTGCCTCTGCAGTACCCTCTTCTTCCCTGTTCTGTGGACATGCTCTTAGTTTGAGTTAACTCCACATGCACATATATTTCAGTACTTCTCATCAGTTTAAATTAAAATTTGCAGATATAAATGTGCGAGGATTAAACATAACCTCCACAAACTCAATGCTATTGGAACAGGTGTGCCACTGTCAGACTATCAAGTAGGATGTGAACATTTTCATGTCATAGTTGAACATGGATGCCCTCTCGAATCCTCATGGTAACGAGCTGATTTAAGGTGTTAGCTGCCATGACACCATCGGAAAAGATAATCAGATCCTGAACCCCCACCCTTAAGATCACCAAAATTTTACTCCACCTCACTAGACTCCTAATTATCCATGATTTTATCAGTCTCCTTTACCTCATCTCAACACTCCTCATAGTTCTAAGCAGAAATGATGACTACTTCCATGTCTCTATCAGCCATTTATCACCCTCCCGAGTTTGGTCATACAAGACTAAGGGATCTTTCTTCATCCTTCTTGACCTAAACATAAAATGCCTCAATTTCTGTTCTTTGACTCAATATTTGCATATATCACAAAATGATCATCTCAGTAAGTCTAGTTAATATCCATCATCTCACATAGTTACAAAATGTTTTCTTGTGATGAAAATCTTTAAGATTGACTCTCTTAGCTACTCTCAAATATGCAATACAGGAGTTCCCGTCATGGGGCAGTGGTTAGCGAATCCAACTAGGAACCACGAGGTTGTGGGCTCGATCCCTGGCCTTGCTCAGTGGGTTAAGGATCCGGCGTTGCTGTGGCTCTGGCATAGGCCGGTGGCTGCAGCTCCGATTCGACCCCTAGCCTGGGAACCTCCATATGCCGCAGGAAGCGGCCCTAGAAAAGGCAAAAAAAGACAAAAAATATATATATGCAATACAGTCACAGTCACCATAGCCAACATGCTATACTTTCCTTCCCTGTGACATATTTATTTTACAGCTGATCATTTCTGTCCCTTTACATTTCTGTGGTATTACTATTCAGGGGGCAGTGAATAGATAGAGAATGAATTCCTGGATGTCTAAATGGAAAAGATAAAGAATGGCAGGAAATACTGATTTTTATCATTGGTCGAGAGTTGATTATATCACGCCTCTTCCCCTCACACAACTGCCCAAGACTCATCCCATGAGGTATCAGTCCCATGTCCAAACAGCAATAAAGAGGTTTGGTACCTAAGGAGCAGGAGCAGAAGGCTACCACTATTTCTCTTTGGCACATGGAGTGGCTACCGTGAGTGATCCTATGCCACCTGATGTATGATGCTTTTCTACTGATGCCAGGATGCCCTTTCTGGTCTAGGTCCTCCATTGGATGTTAAACTATAGTTTGTTTAATCTCACATTCTCATGCTCAGCTAGGGCCCTATTAGAGGAACCACTGCACTAGGATGACTGAATTGGAGAAACTTCCAGTGTCAGTTGTGTTGGAACCATTTCACTCCTTGGCCTCTAGAGTTTGGGTCACCAGCCTAGACATACACTTTTCCCAACAAAGTTATATTTCAAGAGGTTTCATTCCTTTTCCTGCCACTAGACCTCAGCCAATGTTACCATAATTCACTCTGCCAGCTCTGACAGCTGATCTTGGAGAGAATTTTGGTACCTAACCTCCATAAACATTCTGGGGTTCCCAATATAAAGTGATCCACTCCCCAGTGACCAGCTTCACACATTCTGTCCAATAAAGTCACAAAAAATTTGTTATACCAATTCCCAGAAAAATGGCTGCTAAGCTGCAAACTCTTGCATAACTTGGAGAAGTGTTTGAGTAACACTTTCAATATAAAAGTACCTCTTGTTCCCATTACATAATCACAGAGTGAAGAAACTTAAAGTACGGACATGTTTTCAAGTTTAAAAAAAAAAAAAAAAAAAACCTTCTGCAAAAAAAAAAAAAGATACACGAACCTGCTATAAGTGTATTACGGTCATGTAAACAACCACTCAAACTTTCCCAGAGAAAACAATATTGAAAAATGAGTAGCTAAGAACTCTGATTTCATTTATTTTGCTATCTGGAACTTTCTATTTATAAAATGAGTTCTAGTCATTGTCAGCACCCTCTGGAAACAAGGCAGCTCTTAACTTGGTAACCAGTATATCCTGTAAAGAACTGTCTTTGTCGTTCTGTCTTATATCACAAACATGGAGTTTCCATTCTAGTCTCCAGCCATAGAACTCCAGAACATTGGTCTATGGTGTTTCCCCAGAGCCATTTTTTTAGGGCCTCACCTGCAGCATATGGAAGTTCCCAGGCTAGGGATCGAATCAGAGCTGCAGCTGCTGGCCTATGCCACAGCTCACGGCAACGCCAGAACCTTAACCCACTGAGTAGGTCCAGGGGTCAAACCCACATCCTCATGGGTACCAGTTGACTTCATTACCACTGAGACACAACGGGAGTTTCATGTTTGTGATTTTTAGAAGGAGTGATGGGCACACACACTGAAGCCCCTTCCTCCGCTCCTTCACTCCATGAAAACCCAAATGCATGGAATTGTCTGGGCTGAACACAAGCCAAGACTAGGAGCAATCCATTTTTCAAGGTAGCACTTTTCCACCTGGAGGGAGTTAGAGTTTTCAGGACAAGTAACACACTACACATTTACTTGATGTGGCAATGAAATATCTGAAGCGAACAGAAAAGAGGAAGAGAGTTTTGATCCATCTGGACCCTTTCCATTCTCCTCCTCCTTCCCAGGGTGAGAGCAAACTGAAAGGAGGATCATGTCAGCAAGGCCACAAAGAATTCTTGCATGGTGGAGTTGAATAAAAGCTTGAAGTGACATCCTAGAAGGACAATGCAAGACAAGGTGGACCTTTCAAGGTCACAAAAGAAAAACACTTTATGCCAAAATTTCTGGAAAGAACGTGAGTTGGTTAAAGAAACCTTGTATTATTTCTGCATTGACCACCTTTAGCAACAGGGTTTCACCTCACCATCCACAGAATGAGTAACCATAGGAATGTACTTCCAGGATTTATTACCCAGGCATTGTGTGTATGAGGGACACGGGGCTTGAGAAGAAAGAGCACACATGCAGTCAGTGCCTGACCTTTATTATGCATAAGTCATTTAGCCTCAAACATAACTTTTGTTTAAAAAAGAAAAAAGTCTGAACATAGCATATAATTGGAAGAGAAAAATAAGAAACAAAAACGCTATAGCCTTGGAGGGAAATATTCTTTGGGCCTCTTCACATTTCCATAGCACTCACATCACAGGGGCAATTCAACCCACAGGAAACTTTGTCTCCTCTGCATCACCACTCAAACCCTCCTCTCTCAGTCTACATTCCTCTGAAAGTTTTGCCTCTAGTTATCTTGCCACAAGGTGAGAAAGGAAGAGGTATAATATTTATTTACGTCACAATTTCAGTACTGAGTGTAATTTTTACATCTTAAATATATTAAATGTTAGGTAATCTCTGCAAAGGCAAGAGAGTGAACTTTTATACTTTTAAAAAAAAAGATACGCAGACCCACTCACTCAATTATACATATGCTTCAACTATGAACTCAGAACACTGAAACAGTCCTTCCTTTATCATGCACCAAATGTGGGAAAGATCTTTTTTGACATATAATACACAGGAAGCCCTGGGCTCTTCTATTATCTCAAGGAGCCATGTGAGTTTCTTTTCAGATCACCCCACACCTGTTTTTGCAGCAGTCACATAAATAAACAACACCCAGCCTCCGTGGAAAATGATAGAAGCTTTGTCAGCAAAACTTCCTGAATATTCTCTTTTCTTGTGAAAACCTATCATGATTAAAAAGTAGAGGCAGGATCTGTGAAGAAACCTCCCCAGTCAGAATCAAACACTGGCACAAAGGTTTGAAGGGCTCAGTCCCTGCGGGGTTGCCCACAGACCAGTCTGCTATGCTTCCATCACCAAGCTTTCACCCTGGTCTCCCTTTCTCTCTCTGTCATTTTATTTCCACAAAGTGGAAATTCTTTGTCCACAAAAACCTAAGTCAAAGTAACATTTTAGTAGAAGAAATAATATGGCCAAATTAAGTCTAACAAGGGAGTCTTTTAAGAAGAAACTGTAAGGTCAGCTGAAGAAGCTATCATAACCCGGAGATAAATGCATTTTTTACTAAGTTACACAAACCTCTTTCAGGAGGGCACTAAAATCTGGATGACATCACTGACAAGATGTCTGGCTTTCTTGACATCTAAGGGAAGACCACCAGTAAATCATCAGGGTGGCATTTCATTTTAATGTAGATTATTGAGCCATAATTCCTATTTTCTAAGATTAGAAACCAAACCAGACTTACCCCTACATTCTCATCCCAGTGGGGAACCTGAAGGAAAGGTTCTGGCTGCAACGCTAGAGTCCTGCTGAGTTTTGTGGCCCTGTTGAATGGGTGATTCTAGGACCAGTGGATGGTCCACTGGTTAAGTAGGACATTCTGATCACAGAGCTTGAGATATGTGAGTACAGTGAAGAGGAATCACCACAAGCAGAGCCTGGGAATCCCTCAATGTTTATAGCTCTCTCCTGCTCTAATTAGAAACTCAAGGTAACTTACCCTGTTACAAATAGGATAAAATCACATACCTTTTCTGTATAATTGAGAACTCAGTCTCTAGTCCAAAACCCTATACATAGAAAACCTAAATGATGAACAGTATAGTACATGAACACACAGAAGCTAACTAACGAACCAGTTACCCAGAGAAAAGCATTCTCCTTAGCAAAGTTTACTGTGCAGGAAGTTTGGGTTTGGGTCATGGAAAGAAAGGATCGTAGTTGTCAAGGACCGTCCACTAAAGCCTTGTGATAGAAACTGGTTATCATCTGGTAAGGAGGACTCTTCCATCTTTAATAGGAAAAAGAACACTTTTTAATTTACTTTCTTTATCCTATGTGCTTTTCACTGCCCATTGAAAAACATTTTCTATATTGTAATTACTTCAAAAGCAAACAGATCACTACTCCTCTTGGGTTAAGCAATCTGCAAAATTAAACTGCAGAATATGAATTAGGTAGCTGGAAACAAGTTATCTCATTTTACATATTTATATATACACATATGTAATTAATACACATACATACATATAATTAATATATATACACATAATATAATTAATATGTATAATGAATATTTATATAATATATACACAATGATTATGTATGTTTAGCCATTTTAAAAAGTTTTATTTTCACTTTACGTAAATTCAAAAGCCTGCCCTACCAATACAACATGAAGAAGGAAACATAGGAACATTCAGTTTTGGTACCTCTGCTATTTATGTAGTCATTTATTTGATCTCAGTGGACGATTTCTATTTTTAGGTTATTTGCATTCCTCCACTCTACACTGCACTGTGGAAAATAATGAGTTTCCCTGAAAAGGAACTGTTTACAAAGCAGCTGTGTTGGACTGAACTATGTCCTCCAAAGCCATGCTGAAGCCCTAACCCCTCAATGTGACTGTATTTGGAGAAGAGGCCTTTAAGGAAGAAATAAGAATTAAATGAGGTCATGGGGAAAGGGCTAATCCAACAGGGCCACTGTCCTTATAGGAAGAGGAGAAGACACCAGAGGCCCCTCTCTGCGCACACACACAGGGGCACAGGCCCTGTGAGGACCGAAGGAGAAGACGGCCATCTGCAAGCCAGGAAGAGAGTCCTCGCCAGAAACCTACCCTGCTGGATCTTGGTCTTGGACTTCCAGGCTCCAGAACTGTAAGAAAATAAATTTCTGTTGTCTAAGGTTCCCAGCCTGTGGTATTCTGTTACAGTAGCCCAAACAAATAATAAAGTAGCTGGTGTGTGCCCTGAGGCTGGGACAGAACAAAACTACTTTGCTGTGTGTTCCTGTGAAAAGAACGATGGTGATCCGTACTTCACAGGGAGGACATCATTTCCATTTACAGCAGAAACCCATTAAAAATAAACACAGGAGCAAGACATGACATCCTGTTCTATACTTGGCCATTTTGTTTTTGTAAGGGGATAAATAGAATAGAAGTCAGCTAAGGTATCTAGACTGCTTTGACTTAAATATTGATAAAGCAGAAAAACCACACAACCAAGGTGAAAATTCACAGGTGAGTGCAGCCAGGCCTAGAATGTGAGTCATCTTAGATGTGAAATCCATTATTGGAAGAGACAAGAATATTGAAAGAATTTATAAGGTCTCATTTAACTTACATCTAAAGTTTCTTACCATTTCATTCTCTTTACTTGCTCTAAGTGAAGAAACTGTTCATGGGTTCAAGAAGAAATAGTTGACATTTCTGTTGTTTTTACTGTTGAAAGTACTAGAGCTGTGGGAAATGAAATTCAATATTCCATCCCAAAGGCACTGATAATTACACTCATGTCAAGAAAAACTCAACTTCCCAAAGTAAGTGACCATACCCACTCTTTCCTGGGGGAAAGTCCCCTGATTCACAAACACTACAACTGTAAATCAAACACTTGGCAGCCTCCTTTTCACTTGTGGACTAAGTTTAGTTAGGGATACACAGTATTTTTTACATTTATAGTTTCATTTTCATCTTATTTGCTGTTTAAATAATTGCATGTGATTGCACACAATATAGATTTTTGTCTTCTGGTGAAAAATCAGAAAAGATCTGGCAACTATTCCTGAGGCTGAGCACCAAGTGTGCCTTTATTTGGACCAGATCCTCCAAGTCCTCAAGGTCCCAACCAAGACCACTTCCCTCCTTTTCTCACCTTCCTGGCTCTTTGAGGCATTTCATGTATAACCATGACTATAACACTAGGAGGCAGTTTTTTAAGAAAACCAGTGTACTGGTCTTCCGTTCCTAGTAATAAATACTTCTCTTTCTATAAAACAATCTAATTGAAGATAGCTGAACAGCTGGAGCAGGGAAAAGAAGAACCGGCCATCACAGATTTGAGCCTGGAAAGCACAGCCCAGGCCAGTGAGGCAAAGCAGAAATGGTAAAGACAGAAAGATGTGTATGGTAAGGCAAATATTTATATACTTAATGTATATACTCGGAACATATGGTCAGTGTCAGAGGTGGGGTGAGAAGAACATACTGCCTTATTTATCAAAATTATACTAGCTAAAACCCAGTAGATTCTGGAGTTTGGGCCAGGAAATGCATATCTCAGCCCACTATCCAGTTCTAGATTTAAGAAAGGGATTCTGTGGACTCCAAGTTCACAGTGAGTGAGGCCAGAGCTCCAAATGGAGTGTCTGAATGGATCACAGCTCTCCTCTGTGAGGGTGGGTCCAGGAAAAGTGAAGAAGTAGGGGAGGAGGGAGTACTAATGGGGCCCACACACACCAAAAAAAAAAAAAAAAAAAAAGGCAGAAATATGGAAAGGGAACATTTCCCTAAAGATTCTGAGCACAGCCCTAAAAATAACACAGCACAAAAAGAGAAGAAATGATGCAACTAGAGATTACCATACTAAATGAAGGAAGTCAGAAAGAGGACAAAAACTTATATGTGGAATCTAAAATATGGCACAAACGAACCTATCTACAAAATAGAAACAGACTCATGGACATGGAGAACAGACTTATGGTTGCCAAAGGATGGGGGAGGGAGTGGGAAGGATGGGGAGTTTGGGGTTAATAGATGCAAACTATTACACTGGGAATGGATAACCAATGAGGTCCTACTATACAGCACAAGGAACTATCTTGTGGGATAGACCATTATGAAAAATTACAAATATTTTTTAAAAAAAGAACATATATATATCTATATGACTGAGTCAATTTGCTGTACAGCAGAAATTGGTACAACATTGTAAATCAACTAGCCTCTAATAAAAAATAAATAAAACTTTAAAAAGAGAGAAGATATGTCTATAAATTGTTAGCATTTGAAAAAAAAGACTCAAGACTTAAGTACATCCACATTATTGTGCAATCATCACCACTCTCCTTCTCCAGAACTTTTTCATCTTTTCCCCAAATGAGACTCCATACCCATAAAACAGTAACTCGCCATTCTCAACCTCTCCCTTCTCTCCTCTGTCTCTATGAGTCTGGCTAAGCTAGGAAACTCAAAGAAGTGAAATCATGCAAAAGGATCCTTTTGTAACTGGCTTATTTTACTTGGCATTTTAAGATTATGATGTTAGAAAGACAAATTCCACATGATATCACTTATATCCGGAATCTAATATATGGCACAAATGAACCTTTCTACAGAAAAGAAAATCATGGACTTGGAGAATAGACTTGTGGTTGCCAAGGCGGGGGTGGGGGGGAAGGATGGATTGGGAACGTGTGGTTAATAGATGCAGTCTATCACCTTTCAAATGGATAAGCAATGAGATTCTGCTGTATAGCACTGGGAACTATGTCTAGTAACTTGTGATGGAGCATGATAATGTGAGAAAATAGAATGTGTACATGTATGTGTAACTGGGTCACCATGCTGTACAGTAGAGAAATGACAGAACACTGTAAACCAGCTATAATGAAAAAAATAAAAATAAAAATCATTATATAAAAAAAGATTATTATATTTCACCATACATAATTGGCATGTGCACACTGGGGTATATGGAACAGTTGGCTAACAGGGACCTTCTGTATAGCACAGGGAACTCTACTCAATATTTTATGATAACCTATGTGGGGAAAGAAACTGAAAAAGAATGGATTGTGTATAAGTATAACTGAATCACTTTGTTGTACAGCAGAAATTATCACAACATTGTAAATCAACCACACCTCA
This sequence comes from Phacochoerus africanus, assembly GCF_016906955.1. Taxonomy (NCBI): domain Eukaryota; kingdom Metazoa; phylum Chordata; class Mammalia; order Artiodactyla; family Suidae; genus Phacochoerus; species Phacochoerus africanus. The sequence continues at coordinate 154,750,250 of NC_062545.1, forward strand.
ATAAAACTTTTTTTAAAAATTTTAAAAAAATAAAGAAGAAAGTAATAATGTCAGTCCCTAGAGAAATGGCCAGTGTAATTTGCTATTAATTGAAAAGAATAAATTACATTCAAAGCAAAAAAATAAAATAAAACAAATTTTAAAAGACTCAAGCAATCACTTTCTTTATGAAATAGGAACAGAAAGTCATAAAGGGAAAGTAAACAATAGGCTCTATTGAAAAAAAGCCAATAGGACAGATAATGGGTAGAATAAGGAAGAACTGCAGAAATTTTCAAAATGATAAAGAATATTAAAATGGACATTAGAAGTAGTACACAGCTAAACCACTGCTATGGAAAATTGAATTTGGGATGCTAGAAACAGATATGAAATAAGCTGGTCATATACAGAAAGCATTGTTCCTGTGCAGGAGCAAGTATCCTAGAAAGGTGACCATGACTGTACTTGGGGCAGGAAGGATTAAGAAGGTCTTTATGATGCAGAGAAAAGAATAAATAAATGAACAAGGGGAAGATGTGAAGGACACAATAGCCCAGGAGCTTCCCAAAAACTATTCAAATAGGAACCACACACCAGGCAAAGTCAACGCAAACAAAACAGATGGACCACAGTGATTCTAATGACAAGGTTTAAAAAAAAAAATCTGCAACACAAAGAAAAGTTACCTGAAGAGGAAAAAGTTGTTTACATATTTCTTTACATATTTTATCTTCTACACTAAATGCCATAAGACAATAGAGCGATATATACTATATTTAATGACTTTTAAAAATTATGACCTATAGATTATTCCTTTCACAAAATGCTGAAAAACTCCCTCTAGCCAATCAAGAAATGTACCAAAACTAAGACCCTAAGAATAGGAAATCAAAGTTAAAAATGAAAAAGAAGAGATTGTGGGGTAAGAGTTTCTGATAAAACAATCACAAAAGTTCTGTAGAACATCACCACCTGACAGAATTTATCAATTAAGGAGCTTAAAATTATTGACAAGCATGCCTTAATCAAGACTCAAACCAAAATACTTCATTATGATTGCCATTTCTTGTATGGAAATAATCTTGCCCTTGAATGCAAACCGTCCCTCCAGAAATGCTTATTCCCCACAGAAGTTTACTACATTATTCATACTCAAATTAGGAAGTAGGTCTAATGGTTAAAGGCAGTGATTGTACAGAGAGGTTTATCATATCATTCTCTCCCTTCTTGTAGGGGTTTGAAATTTGACATATCAAAAAGTTTTAAAAAAGGGAAAAAGACATTGGGGGGATGATTACTACCGATATTAAGAACAAAACCTTTATGTATACCTTTTAAGCCTTAAAACAGTTACCTTTCCAAAATTAAGAGGGGTAATCTGCTCCAGTTAAAGAAATACAAGTACGGAATTGTCTCCATGAGAGTTCAAGATATTTTACTAACTAAACTGGGTTGAAATTAAAAATACTCTTCTCATAAAACCACCAAAGAAAAATACATATGTAGCAAAGGACAAAGCAAAGTTACCCAATTTATCCTTCCAGGTAGAAAATACAAAGGACTTTTCCTAAACTTTTTTTAGGAATTTTTTTCCTAAATTATAAATGTTATGATTACTTATTAAGCAAATATAAAAACTGACTATTAAAAATGTTTCAGGAGTTCCTGTTATAGCTCAGAAGAAACAAACCTGACTAGTACCCATGAGGATGTAGGTTCATCCCTGGCCTTGCCCAGTGGGTTGAAGGATCCGGCATCGTGTGAGCTGTGGTGTAGGTTGCAACTGGTATGGCTCAGATCTGGTATTGCTGTGGCTGTGGTGTAGGTCAGCAGCTGCAGCTCCGATTTGACCCCTAGCTTGAGAATTTCCATATGCCATATCTGCAGCCCTAAAATAAAATTATAGGGAAAAACACTGAAAGAAAATTTAACATAAGACTCTTTAAATAAGATTTTATATTAAAAGAGAGAATTATCCATTAATATTTTCTTCTTTCTATGTGTATATATTTTCCAAATCCTCTTTAATTAATACAGTAACATTTATAATGAATAAATTATTTTACTATCTGGGGTTTTTTTCTTACCCAGCTCCTTACTACAGTTGAAGAATAGTATGGACTAAAGGTTTGTGTCCCCCCGAAATTCATATGTTGAAATCTAATGCCCAATGTGATGATATTTAGAGTTAGGACCCCTGGGAGATGTCTAGGTCATGAGGTTGGGCTTCTCATGAATGGGATTAATGCCCTTTTAAAAGAGACCCCAGAGAGCTCCCTTGTCACTTCCGCCACATCAGGACACCATGAGTATATGGTCGTCTATGAATCTGGAAGCGGACCCTCACCAGACACAGAATCTGAAGCACCTTGACCTTGGGCTTCCAGCCTTTAGAACTGTGAGAAATAAATTTCTGGTTTTTCTTTTTTTACAAACTACCCAGTCTATGGTATTTCTGTGATAGCAGCAGAACATTCTAAGAGAAAAAAAGATTTTGTAATGAAAATGAGATTATATTTTGTTCTATTTTTATTCCTATCCTGTCATCAAAAAAAATGTATCCTCTTTGAAGCAATTTGGTACTGAAATGAAATAAACTGGGTACAAAAATATACAATTGCCAATGGAGCTTTTTTTTAAGCCAGACACTTCACAAAAGCAAATAACAGCCTCATAATGCGAGGAGTATACATTGATAATGTTGAATTTTCACAGATTGAAATTAAAAGTGCCATAAACTACAAAGGGTTTATTTTCTCTGTTCTCTTTCCATTATTTTGGTGTCATTTCGATTATCACTGAACCTGTAGTTAGTTGCTTCACTCTTTAAAAGCTCACACCAGAATTTAAAAAAAAAAAAAAAACTCATTTGTTTCATAATGAGAAGCCTTCAATCTTTAGTCCAATGATCAGATTCAAAACTTGTATTTTCTACAATGCATACTATCATTTTAGCATTTTCCTTGATAAAGTGTCTACCTTATGATTTGCCTCCGACTGCAAACTATTTTATTATTACACACTTTTTAACCTTCTCCTTGTAATTATTTCTTAGGCCATTTTAATTTTCCACTGGTCTCCTTTAATTCCCCTTTATGCGAAGGCTGATAGCTTGCCTGATCTTTCAGGAATTTATTAATTTTGCTGTAATCTCTGAGCACCTGCTCTTCCCCTGACTTGCATTTCCAGAATGTTTTCATCCTCACTTTTTGCATCTCTCCACATTGTGCTCCAGAGGGATTTCTCATCCCTGTTGTCCTCGGGAATCACTTTTGTTCCCATTACAAAGCTAAATCAATTGGACCCCTTCACTGCCACTTTAGCAAACTTGTTCTTGGCCAAACATTTCTAATTATGGCCTAGAGGGCTCCTAAAAATTAAGGTTGGAATCACTCCATTTCAAGAGTGCTACAAAGCATTGTGAGCACAAAGATCTCTGCCACATACAAACAAACGTTTGGCTAAGGTCACTCCTCTCACATAAAGGCTTTTCCACATATTTTCAAAAATTTGCACTCAGTTCTGCTGGCTCTAGTCTCAAAACTAGAAATAGACAAGAGATTAGAACATTCTGGGAATGTCTACTGGTACAGAAATGGACACTGGCCAGACCATACCTAAAAACTGAACTCTGATCCACAGGCTGCAGCAACCAGTCTGGGAAGTCAACTTACTTTCTACAGTGACCAGTCCAGGAAGTTAACCTACTATCTCCAAGTCAGACTCGTAGGTCAGACCATTATATTTAGCAAAGGGTCCAGGAAGCTAGACAATAACCCCTGTAACAATCAGCCCTAAACAGCCAGGACTTGGTCAATAACTGAGAGCTTCCCTACTCTTAGCCCCCACATACAACTTCAGACCAACGAGAGAAACCCCAATATGCAGCCCTAACCTATCGCACAGGCCACCCGGCATCTAGGTACACGCCTTCAGCTTCCCTATGACAGTACCCTCCATCAGAGAACACCTGCAACCTTCCCTTTTCACTGGAGAGCTTCTCCCACCCCCAGCCTGCCGCTGAGTCTCTGCCAAACTCAAGGGATACTGGCCAGCCCCCTCGCTAGTCCAAGCTCTGAATGAAGAGCCATTGTGGGTTCTCACTTGAATGGTCTTCATTTACATCCAACTTAGGTTTCTAAACCTTTGCTAGAGAGAGTTCCCATAGTGGCTCAGCCGTTATGAACCCAACTAGTATCCATGAGGATGTGGGTTTGATCCCTGGCCTCGCTCAGTGTGTTAAGGATCCAGTGTTGCTGTGAGCTATGGATTAGGTTGCAGACATGGCTTGGATCTCATGTTGCTGTACCTGTGGCGTAGGCCGGCAGCTGCAGCTCTGATTCAGCCCCTAGCCTGGGAACTTCCATATGCCTCGGGTGTGGCCCAAAAGCAAAAAAAAACAAATAAATAAAAATTAAAAAAAAAAAACAGAAAACTCTGCTAGAGCTTAACTTTTAGATATGATGTGAAAACTAAAAGATCCACGGTCTTTTCTATTTTGGTATTCCTAGAGTCACATGGCTTAAACTCCTAAATTTTGCCACATACTTCCCATTGAAATTGTACTTATTATAGTGGCTTTGGACTTAACATGAAATAATTATTGCCTTTTTATCCCAGGTCTGATGTATAGATCTACTGGTATTTATTGAGTGTGCCAGGTGTTGGAGCGAGCACAGATCAATAAGATACGATATTAACATAGGTGCTCACGGTCTAGTGCAGAGACATTCCCGGAATGTTCTAATCTCTTGTCTATTTCAGTGAGTATCATCCCGTTGCTTTTATAGGTCAAATTCAGTACAAAGCAATAGGAATATTTATATCTAATAGGGGAAGAGTGGGTTTCCCCCCAGGTCCGTACCAGATCCCACCTGGAGAAGCAGGTAATGAGGCCCAAAGAGGCAAAGGCTTCCTGAATTAGTACCAACACCCTAGGACCCCATCCAAAAGGTTCCAGTTTCCAGAAATAGTCATCACCAAGCTACGCTGAAAAGAATCCTATCACCAGGTGCTTGGTGGAAACATAGAACTCTGCATCTTTAACAGGAAGCTTCATTTTTATTCTGGCCAAATATAGGGCTTTCCTTGGGGCTAGGAACAAAATCTCTGAGCACAGAGCCTGTGTCAAAGCTTGGAACTGGCTCAAATGAATGAGAGGAAAGCCCTTTTTACCTGAAACTCTTCCCATCTAACCTGTGGGCAATTCTGGTTGTTTCCATAACAGACCTTCTCCCCTACAGCCTCTTGGCAGACTTTCCTGTGGCTACTCAGAAGTAACAAGACCCCCACGGGAGTCACCGGGATTAAGCGTAGTGCTCCACCACTGCTGGAAGGTGCTCAGAGCTACAGTTTCCCACTGAGAACAAGAAAGACTTCTTCCTCCATCACCCACCTTAGTTATTCCACCACTTGTGAGAAAGGACCACTTCTCCATCTCCATCTGTACCCATATCCATATCCATCTATATAATGGTGGTGTGTGTTACCGCAGCCTCCAGGCAGGGGGACCACAGATCAAGCAGAATAACAATGAGGGTGAACCAGCCTTAAAAGTAATAATAATAATAATAAGTCATAGCAATTAAGAGGAAGAGCTATGTGACAAAGTAGCATGCAACTCAATCCTGGGGTCCTGCCGACTCTGGAGTTCTGATGTAAGAGAATTACTAATTGCCCATGTGCACGGCCCACGCATTTGCTTTGGTCTCTACTTAGCCTGACTGGAATGCAAAATCCCCTGTTTGGTGCAGCTGCTGGCAGGCCTTCTCATTATGTGTAATGTAGGGGTTTTTTTTTTCCCCCAAAGCCATATACTTCCAGAAGCGTATTCTTTTAGCTGCCTAGCTAAAAAGGAATATTTGCAAATCTCAGTTACAAGGCCCAGCATGGGCATTCACGACTATGCAAATTTCAGGTCAAGCCAGGGAATAACATTCACCAGGGCCAAATTCTTACAGGAAAATATTGTACAAAGCATTCCAGTTACCTACAGACTCCTACAGTTCCCCTGGTGGTATTTTTGGAGGTATATCTATGGAAATTATCTAAGTTTTGGGTTTCCTAGTCATTAACACAGGAAGATAGAGTCAGGGGATTTTTATTTCATTTTTTTTCCTCTCCAGACGAATGACAATCTCCCTTATTTTTCAAGACTCCTGGGAAGAATGTGCAAGGTTCCCTCTGGGATGCCCACTTCTTAGTGGTCTTACTATGCGTTTATGCTGGTACTAAGGAAAAAGCTTTTGCACTATAAAGATTAGAGCACAGACCCTGCTTAAAAAGGATACATTTACACATACACATGAATCATAATTTGACGGATTTAACTTTATACCCTTATACCCACAAATGGGAACAGGATGAGATAATTCAAGATCCTTGCACAAGAAAATAGAGACATCTCACTTCGTCACTTACAGTCTCATATAAAGTGTGATTTCTAACCCACCCTTTTAATTGCAAGAATTGATTCAAACTCCCCTTCCGCTAAGACTGCACCAAAGCAGTTTAGATGCTTCCTGATTCTTTATACACTTGTACTTGGTAATTAATCTCCTATTATACAATAGAAAGCTAGGTAATACAAATACCCAGGTCCCCTGAAGCAGCCGATGGAGCAGGTAATACAGGCGAACAGACCAGCATCTTGAACCTGATTGGGAAATGAGGGTGTGGAGCAGGGTAGGAGGAGCGATGGAACCAGACAGTTACAAAATCAACCATGCATCCGTTCCCTTTCCCAGGAAAGCAGAATTCAGTGGCTAGATTAAAAATGGCCAGGAAATTTTATGGCCAGCTTATTTCCACAATATAAACATTATTAAATGAAAAGAAACAGAAAACCAATTCAGTTCCAGGGTGAATGTAAATAACAGTAATGGGCAATGCAGCAGCACACCACATATGACCTCCTGGGTCTCAAATGCATAAACCTCCTCTGCTTATGATGACAAATGCTCCAGGGTTTATTACCACCAGGCCTAGCAAAATGGCATAGGAAATTGAACCACTTCCAATTCTTGACTCTTGTTCATTCTTTTTGGATGAGAATGGGGGATTAGAATTTTGCTTGGGTTTCAAATTCTTTCCGAAAAGGCAATAGTCTAAGCTGGGGAATAATTATCATAGTTGTTATCACTGATTGATTCAGCAAAAACTGGAAAAAGCAGATTCTTTTAAAAGCATGTGTTCTTTATAAATATTTTTAGAATTATAAGAACCAACTAATATGATAATTAACATGCTAAAATAATAGCAGTTCTATGGATCTAAGAATGGTTCCCAGATCAAGTATTTGCTGATAATTACAATCTCATTGTTAAATCATTTGTGTAAAGGGAATAAATTTGAAATGTGGTCAGTCATCATGCAGCTTATAATTTGTAAAGAAAATAAAACATTTATGAAACAATAAAGATAGCACAAATACCTTAATTGCATCAATAGACTGCATCAGTAATCTTTTCAGAGAAAGGGGAAATTTTTAAAGAAAGACGTTTTCAGGAGACATTTATGAAAGAAGCTAGAATGTAAGCTAATTCGTGAATGATAAGTAAGATATACAGAAGGGGCAGGGAAATATTCCAGCTCTGAAGAATAGTAAGAGTAAATGGAAACCATAAATATGCTTGTGTAAAATATTAGCAAACAAAAAATCAATAGCTTTTCTCTATACTTGCAATAACCAAATAAATACAACAAGAAATTCCATAAGATTTTTTGTCGTTGTTGTCTTTTTAGGGCTGCACCCCCAGCATATAGAGGTTTCCAGGCTAGGGGTCGAATCGGAGCTGCAGCTGCTAGCCTACACCACAGCCACAGAAACGCCAGATCCAAGCCATGTCTGTGACCTACATCACAGCTCAGGACAACACCGGATCCTTAACCCATTGGGCAAGGCCAGGGATCGAACCTGAGTCCTCATGGATACTAGTCAGATTTGTTAACCACTGAGCCACAACAGGAATGACCATAAGATTTTTTTTTAAGTATAAAACACAGAATAAATCTCTCAAGAAAAAAAAACTAAAAACAAAACAAACAACAACAACAAAAAGAAATGTGCAAGACTTAGATGATACACAATCTGCAACTTTTCTGGAGGACAAGTTGAATAAATGAAGGGAAAAAGCCATTCCTGTATGAGGTAACTCAACACCAATAGTGCTGATCATATCCCTTAAATTAACACACACATTCAGTGCAAGTTCCATACAAAATATTTACAGGATGTTTAAAAACTTGATGGGTGAATGTGAAAAGGCATGTAAAAGAGAAATGCAACATAAATGGCAAAGAAACTTTGGAAAAGGAGGGAATACTTGCTTAATATACTTAAAACCTGTGGGAAATTCAAGAGCTTGGGTAAAGATGCCAGAAATGAGAAACAGATCAATGGAACCAAGAAAATATTCAAAACAGTCCCAGTTATTATAGCTGAAAATGTGAAAAGGTGGCCTTTCAAAGCAAAGGAAGGGATGTACTACTGAATTTACCCACAGAGTGTTGGAACAATGACTATAAATTTTTTTTCAAATAAGTAATTTAGATCCCTGCATCACATTAATAATAATATCAATTATCAAGGTATAAGGGATGAAATGTGAAAAACAAAACTCTGCTAGTATGGGGGGGGAAATGAAGAAATCGCTTATAATCTGGGGGAGAGACAAGGACCTTCCTTAAACGAGCCACAAGAGAAGCAATAAAGAAAAAAATGGATAATTCTAACCACAGAAAAACTGTAATCTCCATTGAAAAAGACAAGCCCAGTCCGGAATAAAATGTTTACAAAATATAACACATACAAAGAACTACATCCAAAATTTTAAACCTTCCAGAGAGCCCCCCTCCTCTCCCATCCATTATCCCATTATGAACATAGCTCAGAAATCAGTAAGGCTCCTTCATTCTTCTCCTAGATGTCAATTTTCTGGGACACAAGGAGACCCCTATAATCCATAGAGCCCAGATCACCAGTAGGAGTTGGGGGGAAAAACCCAATCTGGAACAGGAGGCTTGCAGAAGGCAGCACAACTCAGAGGGCACAAACATTACACTCTGGAAGGGTAGACACATGCTCAGGGCGAGAGCTGATCCTTTTTTTGCCACCACTGCTGGGAGAAACAGATTGAGATGAGCTGCCCAAAAAAGGCCCTATTGGATACAGTTTTGTTTCAAAAACCCAATGAGATATGGCAACAGGTATGTCATATTTCCAAAGCAAAGAAAAAAAAAAGCAACTAAAATGGAATTCTGCCCTGGTCCATCTAATATTGCACAGGAAACTTGCTAATGGTTGGTCCAAGAAAACCCCATTCATTCAAAGGTATATAAATGAAAGGAAGTAGCAAGGTATTCAAGCAAAGATGCAGTAATGAAAAATAAAACAAGGGGGAAAGTCGGTGAAACTTATTAACAGGTGAATAATGCTCATCAGAAGAAGAGAAAGTTGTAGCCCAAGAACAGAAAAATCTGTGACCAGATGTTTTATGAGGAACTTAAAAGTACAACCCCTAAAATGAAACCATAGAAATATGAACCTTGTAGTATCATAAACACTAAACACACACACACCAAAAACAGAAAGAAGCAGAGAGCTCATTGTAAAATGCTTTCTAATATATGTAAAACCAGAAAATGTATCAATATATCATGAAAGGACTAAAACCAAACTTACCCACCAAATCAATAACTGTAAATGAACTCAACTCAACCACTTTACAAAGAATGTTTGTCTTAGAACCAAAGCTATATATAAAAGAAAAATCTAAACAGAACTGAAAAAGTTGACTAAAAAAGGAAAAGAAAATGAAACAAAACCAAAAAGAAGGATGATAGCGAGATCATGATCTTATTAAGAGATGCCATGAAATACAAAGCCAAAAACTCTGCAAGATCAAAGAAAAAAAAAACTACAAAGACACAGATGGATACTTCAAATCCCAGAAGGTACAATTCACTGTGAAGATAATTTAGGAATATCTATGCTCTAAACAGCATGGCCACATGTCTATAAAGCAAGTAGAGGGAGAGAGACAAGGAATAGGTGGAAACAAGCTAGGAGAAAATGCTAAAACAAGTCCAGAGTGGAACACAAGCAGATAAAAACATGTCAAGATGTAAATGCTTTAAATAATGTAATAAGTTATGTCTAATTTATACAGAAAATTCTGAAAACAGTGAAAACATCTTGTCAAGTACTTACAGGCCATTCATGAAAGCTACATATTTGGCCCCAAAAGCCTTCATTCAGAAAGTGCCAAATGAACCACAAGAGTCTGGCAAGTAGACTTTTTGCTCTCAGGAGCTTCCTCCCCTCCTATCATGCCCATGAGTTACAGGGCAAAAGATGTCATTTAGATGATGAATCAAGTGACCCTAAAACAGGGGCCTCCTCCTGAATCATCACTGGTCCCCAGGTAATCCCATGAACCCTTGAAAAAGAGTTTGGTCCCAGCTGAGGAAGAGGAGGCCAAAGAGAGGAGGCACCAGGGGAAGATTCAGAGCACCAGACAGGGAGAACCCAGCTGGCGTGGAGATGGAGGGGACCATGGGGGAAGCATGAGGAGGAAACTGACTCTGTCAAGAACCAGTGAGGTTGGAAGAGGACCCTGGGCCCTAGAGGACAAGGTTCACTCTGATTTCAGACTCCTGAGACCCTGGGCAGGAAACCAGCTAAGCCCCCAGCACTTCTGACCTTCAGAACTGAAATGGTAACGGAGTGCTCTTTTAAGTTGCTAAATTTGTAGTGATTTGTCACCTAGAAATAGAAAAGGCACACACACAGTCACTTCTGAAGAGAGGAAAGGGATTGACTGGAGTGGAGATTTAGATTCATGTGCATTGTTTGAATTTTTTACAACAGAAATATATATATATGCCACACTCATGGCATGCAGAAATTCCAGGGCCAAGGATCAAACCTGTCTCACAGCAGCAACACCGGATCCTCAACTACTAGGCCGTGAGGGAATGCCAAAGGAATATATTTATTTATTACATATGCGTGTTCATTTCAAAATGATAAAAGCAAACACCTTGAGACAGTGTGTAAAACACCAGCTTAAACTGGTTTTGCCTCCTTAAATGGATTGTTTATTAATCAATAGCACCAGCTTACACTAGTTTTGCCTCCCTAAATAGGTCACTGATGAATCAAATGTGTAATTTTACAGAGACAGAACTGTGCGTGTGCAAGCCAGAAACCCGTGCCTCAGGATGATCCTGGAATCAAGAGGCTACAGACTACGGAACTGAAAGAATAGAAATGTCATCATCGGCGCCCTTTACAAAGCAAGAAGCCCTTCAGGGAGAAAAATCAGGTGTATATAGATTGAGGTCCAATCAGCTTCTAAGTGTAAAATTCCCCTAACCTCTTACTTTAGCCCCAAACCCTGGATGGAAGAAACAGATTTGAGAGTCTTGTCTTCGGTCTCCTTGCCCATCTACTTCCATAAAGCTCTTTTTCTCCAAAGTCAGTGCCTAGTATTGGCTTTTATGTGCATCAGGCAGCAAGACCTTTGCTCAGTAAGCATTCAGCTCAAGAAGTAAGATTAAATCTGAACCTGAGAGTAGAATGAGAACAATGAGAGATACATCTCTCTGGCTTTAAATAAATTTATATGAAGATTTGTTTGGTTAGGCCCATTTATTTTGTTCTAAATCTACTGAACTGATGGCTGAATGTATGGATACTCCATAAATTTGAAATATAGATGGATCTTGAAAGGAACCAACAAGGTTTTCTCGGAATTTATATGAGAGTACTTGAGAGTGTGGGAAATAATTCAGCCGAAGAAGTAAAATATCAATAGCAATAAAGAGACTTGTCTTTTTGGCCCCCACCCCGAAAGAGTAAATCATTTATTTGACTACTTCTTATAGTCCAATGCTGTCAAAGTAGAAACAATTACACTTTGCAGACAAATTGTACTGCCATTTAAGAAATCACCCACCCATGCGAGCATCTTAGCAATCATGATTTTCTGAATATTTTCATACTCTTCATATTGAGTCACACATAGCAAATTATGTCAGACTATTCCAACCATTTAAAAACCAGTAAGAACATTTATAGTCCCATTGCTCTCAAAGATTTCAGCCCACCACTCTATGGCATCCCAGCTTGGTAGTTTTAATGCAGTTCCAATATATTTAGAGAATTTAAACTGCATTAAAATTTACAGATTTAAGTGATAACTTCACATATATTTTATGTTTCACTGTTTAACAAGTTAATTTGGAGTTTCAAAATATCCACACAAATAGACTCCATAAAGAGACACTTTCCTCTCCACTGGATTATGACTTTTCCCACACATGTTTTCTGAAGAGCAAGGTCCCAAGAGATTTCTGACAATGGTTTCTCTCTAATTCATTTTCATAGGCATTATCCTCACTTAATTAATGCAATTCAATCCTTTCTGAGTTTTGTCCTCACATAATGATGCAAGAATGAGCCAACTTGTTACCTATTCATTTATACAGGGCCTATTTTTATCACACAGAAATGCTAACATAGATATTAGGTTGCAAACAGGGTAAGCAGGAAAAATACTTCCTTTTCATATTACCTTGTAAATTCCACTAAACAATTAGCCAGAGCCAGCCAAAAAAAAAAAAAATGTTTTTAGGTCATTGGATAGCAAAATAACAGGAAAATTTATAAAAACCTAGGAAACAAATAAGAATGACTAAACAATACAAATCAGTAAATTAATAGAAAGTATACCCTAAGTCTGGATATTTCCTAACTCACTAAACATTAAGAAAGACAGGAATAATCTTGAGTTGCCCTTTCCCATGGATTCCCCAGCTTCCTTATTGATTTGATTGTTTGATTTAGTTGATTTCTAGTCTTCCCATGATGATTTTCTGCTGCATTTGGGGACACCACAGTTGTATTTTCCATGAACATATGTTCTCAGAAATGAAAATCAAACTATTTTTAAGGTATATTTTAGGTTTTCTTGATAGGTCAGTGTAGATACTTAGTTATCTCCTATTAAAATCAAGCATGTATTATACCTGGTATCTAGTAAGCATTGAGTATCATTGTTAAATGTATAAAACTAATAGACATCCTATGATTCCGAAATCCGAAGTCATTAAAACTTAATGTCAATTAAGAATACCCAACTAGGAATTCCCATTTACTCTTGTTTTTATTTCTCTCTGTAATTCCACTAAATTCAGAGACCAGATTTTAGATAATATTAATGCAAAATTTCAGATCAGAGAAGAAAGCAATGGGTGTGCTTCATATCAGAAGTAACACACATACACACACACACACCAGAAAGAAGCAGAAAAGAGAACTCATTGTACAAGATCTTGACATCCTGAAGTGGGATCATTCAGGGGTTGGGCATTTCTCCTCATCTCTAGTGCCTTGTTAATTCCAGAGTTCCATGACCCATTAGGACAGAATGAGGTAAGTGAGTGGAGAAGAAAGATGGAGAAGAGCCTTGAGCTTCTTTTAAAGAGGCCACGAAAGTATACTTAAGAAGTAATTTTTTGAAAAAGACATGGACACTACATAAGATTAACCTGGAAAGTTTAAGCTCCTAAAAAAAACAAACAAAAACAACAACAAAAAAAAAACAACAAAAACCCTCATATACTTAACTCTAATTATATTTTCAACTCCAATAGAGTAAAAAGATTTTTTTTCCACCTACTTGCAGCCAGATAGGAAGGATGGGAATCAAAAGTTCTAGCCCACACTGATGTGGAGATGGCAGGGAGGCAGCTGGATACAAAGATTTATAGCCCAGGAAGTTTACGCTGCAGTCAAACTGGGGGATGTGAGCGCAGGGAGAACTGGATGCTGTGACATAACCCAGGGAGAGAAGGTACCAAGGAACAGGAAGCCCAGCGTTTGGCCTCAAGCACTCCACTGTTCAGTGATGACATGGGGAACAAGGAGAAATCAATGTCTCCATCTAAGAAGGAGCAGGCAGTGTGGACCCAACTTGAAGGAAGCAGCGGGAGTGGGGCTGAGGGGAGAAAAGGGTCCTGTGTGTCATGTTGAGTGTGTTGAGCATAAAGGAAGTGTTTTAGGTTCAACAGCAAGACAGATTGAGAGACCAGAGCTGTTTCAGGGGAAAGGTGGGAATGGCAGCCAGACTAGGGGACACTCCGATGAAAGGAAAGAAGCGTCACGCCCTGCCTCCAAGGATGCCTGCTGCAACCGGCCCACCTTCACTCCTGCCCCTTCAGTGTCTTCTCCCAGCAACCCAACTGTCCTGAGTCTTGTGGGTAAGTGCAACTGACAGTGCTTTGAGGAGAAGACTATGAGCCTTAGATGAGTGGGTTTCAGGGGCATTCAGGGGCTGTGCCAGCCGCCTCTCCTTCCTGATCCAGGTTTGGAGGTTCCCCAGCGACGGACAGTATCTCTGAAAATAACTCTGGCTGTTCCTACCACCCTCTGAGCCTAAATATACTTTGCAGTTTCAATTGGTTTTATGGGCATTTATCAAAGTGATTCTTGTCCTGCCAAACCCTGATCAAGATTCTGGCCTCAAGCTACCAGGTTTACAGCAGAAGCCAGGCACAGGCAGTGCTGCACCAGAGCCAAGGCCTGGCTTCCCCACGTGGTGGCAGCCAGGGGAGGGAGGGCAGTGAGCAGCTGGCAGGCTCACGGCCATTGTGTTCTGGCCTTTGCTGCCCTCCCCAGGCATTCTCCCTTCCTCTGTTGCTCTGAGGGATGGGGTTGTAAAGGGGGATGGGGAACCCAGTCAAACCTCACAAGAGGTTTCAGAACCAATTCAGAAACTGTGCACACTAAGTCCAGAAAGTGTGTGTTGGATGAGGGACCCCTCGGGCTTAGGTTAATGGAAACCTATTCCTAGATGGGGTTGGCAGAGTAGAACAAGTGCCCCATGGTGGAAACTGGGGGGGCTGAAGTGACAGACCAAACATGGGAACTCGACACAAGCCCACCCGCCTCCCTCCTCCAGTTCCACCCCCATCCCAGAGGAGGGCAAGGACTCCCAAGGGCACCAGGGTGCTGGACAGTCTTAGGTGGGGAATCTGGCCAAAGTGCAGGAGTTGCCCTAAAATGGTTCCTCTCTTCTCAATTAGGGGTAGAGGCCTGGCAGCAAGTTACCAAGTCAAGATGATGAGCACAAGGACACAGCAAGGAAAGATACCTCACCAGGAACTTGAGCTTAGAATGGTGAGAAAATACATTGTTTTTGTGCCACTCCCAGCCCCCTCATCTCCACTTCAGTGAGGACTAGAACTCTCTTTTTTTTTATTACTCAATGAATTTATTACATTTATAGTTGTACAATGATCATCACAACCCAATTTTATAGCATTTCCATCCCAAACCCCCAGTGCATCCCCCCACCCTCCAAACTGTCTCCTTTGGAAACCATAAGTTTTTCAAAGTCTGTGAGTCAGTATCTGTTCTGCAAAGAAGTTCATTCTGTCCTTTTTTCAGATCCCACATGTAAGTTATAGCATTTGATGTTGGTGTCTCATTGTCTGACTGACTTCACTAAACATGACAATTTCTAGGTCCATCCAGGTTATTGCAAATGCTGTTCTTTCCTTTTAATGGCTGAGTATTACTCCATTGTGTATATGTACCACAACTTCTTTAGCCACTCCTCTGTCCATGGGCATTTAGTTTTTCCATGTCTTGGCTACTGTACAGAGTACTGCAATGAACACTGGAGTACATGTGTCTTTGCAAGTCATGGTTTTCTCTGGATAGATGCCAAGGAGTGGGGTTGCTGGATCAAATGGTAATTCTGTTTTTAGTTTTCCGAGGAATCTCCATACTGGTTTCCACAGTGGTTGTACCAATGTACATTCCCAGCAACAGTGTAACAGGGTTCCCTTTTCTCCACACCCTCTCCAGCATTTATTGTTTATAGATTTTTGATGATGGCCATTCTGGCCAGTGCAAGGTGGTACTTCATAGTGGTTTTGATTTGCATTTCTCTAATAATGAGTGATGTTGAACATCTTTTCATGTGTTTTTTGGCCGCCTGTATGTCTTCTTGGAGAATTGTCTGTTTAGATCTTCTGCCCATTTTTTGATGGGGTTCTTTGTTTTTTTTGGTATTGAGCTGCAGGACATATTTATAAATTTAGGAGATTAATCCCTTGTCAGTAGCTTCATTTGAAAATATTTTCTCCCATTCTGTGGGTTCTCTTTTTGTTTTGTTTACACTTTCCTTTGCTGAGCAAAAACTCTTAAGTCACATTTGTTTACTTTTGTTTTTACTGTCATTACTCTAGGAGGTGGATCTGAGAAGATATTGTTGTGGTTTATACTGGAGAGTGTTTGGCTATGTTTTCCTCTAAGAGTTTTACAGTATCCAGTGTTATATTTAGGTCCTTAATATATTTTGAGTTTATTTTTGTGTATGGGGTTAGGAAGTGTTCTAATTTCATTCTCTTACTTGTAGCTATCCAGTTTTCCCAGCACCACTTATTGAAGAGATTGTCTTTTCTCTATTATATATTCTTGCCTCCTTTGCCATAGACTAGTTGACTGCAGGTGCATGGGTTTAATTCTGGGCTTTCTACTCTGTTCCACGCATCTATATTTCTGTCTTTGTTCCAGTACCATAGTTTTGATGACTGTAGCTTTGTAGTATAGTCTGAAGTCATGGAGCCTTATTCCTCCAGCTCTAAACGTGGGAATTCAACATGAGCCCATGCAGCTCCTTCCTCTAGTTCCACCCCCATTCCAGAAGGAGGGCAGGGACTGCCAAGGGCACCCAGGGCACTGGACAGTCTTAGGTGGGGAATGTGGCTGAAGTGCAGGAGTTGCCCTAAAATGGTTTCTCTCTTCTCAATTAGGGGTAGAGGCCTAGCAGCAAGTTACCAAGTTGAGATGATGAGCACAAGGACACGGCAAAGAGAGATACCTCACCAGGAACTTGAGCTCAGAATAATGAGAAAATACCTTATTTCCATGCCACTCCCTCCCCACCTGCCATCTCCACTTCAGTGAGACTAGAATTCTTGATTCCCATCCTCCTTATCTGGCTGCAAGTGGTTGGAAAAAAAAAACCTTTTTACTCTTTAGAGTTAAAAATATAATTAGAATTAAGAATGTGAGTTCAGTTTTTGTTTTTCGTTTTGGGGGTTTTTTTGGTAGCTTAAAGCTTCCAGGTTAACAATGTAATATTATAAAAGGAATATTTTTTAAATACTTTTTAAAGTTGCACCCCAAAAAATTAAATACCTAGGAATAAATCTGACCAAGGAGGTAAAAGACTTATCTTCTGAGAACTATAATACATTATTCAAGGAAATTAAAGAGGATTTGAAGAAATGAAAGATATCTCATGCTCCTGGATTGGAAGAATTAATATTGTTAAAATGGCCATACTACCCAAAGCAAACCACAGATGTAATGTGATCCCTGTTAAATTACCCATGATATTTTTCAAAGAACTAGAACAAACAATCCAAAAATGTATATGGAAGACCCAGTATTGCCAAAGAAATCCTGAGGGAAAAAAACAAAAAGCAGGAGGCACAACTCTCCCAGACTTCAGGCAGTGTTACAAAACTACAGTAATCAAGACAGTGTGGTACTGGTACAAAAACAGACATATGGACCAATGGAACAGAATAGAAAGCTCAGAAATAAACCCAGACACCTTATGGTCAGTTAATCTTCAACAAAGGAGGCAAGAATATAGAATAGGGAAAAGAAAGTCTCTTCAGCAAGTGGTTCTGGAAATACTGGACAGCTGCATGTAAATCAATGAAATTCAAACAGATCCTCACACCATGCACAAAAAATAAATTCAAAATGGCTCAAAGACTTAGGAGTTCCCATCACATGGCAGCAGAAACGAATCCGACTGGGAACCATGAGGTTGCGGGTTCAATCCCTGGCCTTGCTCAGTAGGTTAAGGATCTGGCATTGCCGTGAGCTGTGGTGTAGGTTGCAGACGCAGCTTGGATCTGGCATTGCTGTGGCTGTGCTGTAGGCTGGCAGCCGTAACTCCAATTAGACCTCAAGCCTGGGACTCTCCATATGCCACAGGTGTGGCCCTAAAAAAAAAAAAAAAGAAAAGAAAAGGAAAACATAAGACAATACAGCAAAAAAGTCCTAGAAGAGAACACAGGCAAAAAAACATTCTTTGACATCAACCATATAAATGCTTTCTTAGGTCAGTCTCCCAAGAAAAAAAAACAAAAATAAACCAAAGAGACCTAATCAAACTTACGAGGTTTTGCACAGAAAAGGAAATCATAAAAAAATGAAAAGAAAGCCTATAGCATGAGAGAAAATAGTTGCAAATAATAAAATTGACAGGGCTTAATCTCCAAAATATGCAAACAACTCATACAACTCAGCAGCAAAAAAAGAAAAAAAAACAAAGCAAAACAAAACAAAAAACCCAATCCAAAAGTGGGCAGGAGACCTAAATACACATTTATCCAAAGAAGACATAGGGATGGCCAGCAGGCACATGAAAAAATGCCCAACATCACTAACTATTAGAGAAAAGCAAATCAAAACTACAATGAGGTACCACCTCACACCAGTCAGAATGGCTATCATTAATAAGACTACAAGTAACAAATGCTGGAGAGAGTGTGGAGAAACAGGAACCCTCCTACACTGTTGGTGGGAATGTACATTGATACAACCACTACAGAAAACAGTATGGAGATTCCTCAGAAAACTAAATATAGAACTACCATATGATCCAGCAATCCCACGCCTGAACATATATCCAGTGTATCTTTTCTTTACAGCTCAATCCCAATCTTAAATCTCCACCAAGATATGGCCTGAAAAACTCATATCTACATGCACTCTAAACATTATCTTTCTCAATTCTCAATTTATGCAGGCAACAAATATATTAAGAGAACCTACTGTGTGCCAGGTACTGTTATAAGCTCTGAAGACAGAAGAGGGACCAAGAGAAACTATATTGCTACCTTTAAAGAACCAATATACCCTGATGGGCTCAAAGTAGACATAAGTATTTTAAGAAAACTAAAAGTTCTCATATGTTATATAAAAAATAATAATCCACTTAAGGAAATCTTATGAAAAATGATAATCCAATGATCTAGAACTGCCTGTTCAACATGGTAGCTACCTACCACATGGGACTATTTAAATTTAAATTAATTAAAAGTGAATAAAATTTAAAATTCAGTTACTCAGCAGCAGCAGACAAGTTTCAAGTGTTCCACAGCCACATGTGAAAACTATATTGGACCGCATGACATAGAACGTTCCTATCACAGGAAGTTCATTTGGACATTTCCCATGTAGAGAAGCCTCCCGTGCTTGCAGGCATGAAATAAGGATTTTGTCAGAGACCTATTAATGGATAGCTGACTTTGAATACTAACTCATAAAAAAAAAAGTCTACCGTACTTTAAAAATTCAGCTGAAACGCAGTTTCTAAATAATGATTTCACGCAAACACACACACACACACACACACACAAATACAATACACCTTCAGTATAAATTTTTATATGTGACCCTTTATATTTAGGACACAAGATGAAGAATATGCTCTTATTGCCTCCATTCCTGAGATGTCATTAGACTGATGAATTAAAAAGATCCACAGTATTTTTTTTATATGAGAGAGAGATTTTGCCAAGGATTATTAGACTGCAGACACAGGAGATGTGAATGATGAAACACAGCAGGAAAATCACCAAATGTGCCATAAAAGGAGGAGGAGACACAAGAATAAAAAAAGCCTATAAATGTTGATTCCCCTCTCCACCCTCAAATGCTAAGTGCAAAACATTCGACAGCCTGTTTTTATAGAACAAGCCACAGAAAAAGGTACTCTTCCCTGGGGAGAGTGGGCACAGTGTTAGGAAGAACCAGGACAGCCATTACAGAGGACACAGCACCAGGCCAAACCATGTAGCTTGGCATTTTAGAAAATACCAAAAACTAACCCATGCATTCTGGGGTCTGTTTGTTAGCACCTCATTCTTTAATTTGAATGGACAAGCAGGCATCGGACACTTGAGGAAATTCTGCAACATGAAGACCAAGATTTAAAAAAACAAAACAGAAAAAAATATATATATAGGAGTTCCCATCATGGTGCAGAGGAAACAGATCCAACTAGTAACCATGAGGTTGTGGGTTTGATCCCTGGCCTCGTTCAGTGGGTTAAGGATCTGGCATTGCCATGGGCTGTGGTGTAAGTCGCAGATGCAGCTCAGATCTGGTGTTACCTTGGCTGTGGTGTAGGCCGGTAGCTATAGCTGGAATTGGACCCCTAGCCTGGGAACCTCCATATGCTGCAGGTGTGGCCCTAAAAAGAAAAAAAAAAAAAAAAAGAACAAAAAGATCCCAGGATTTAAAAAAAAAGGAAAAAGGCACAATTCAGGCCACAGAACTTTTTTTAAAAAGTCTAACTTGGAGACCTCTTAGAAGATATTCTGAGATATTCAAACCACAAATAATAATTGCTATGAAAAAGGAAAAATCAGAGAATCAGAAAAGTCTCTTAGAATTGCCAACAATGTCAGTAGGAAGCCAGGAAGAAGATAAATAAAAATATCACCTAGGAAAACAGAACAAAGAGAAGAGATGATAGTTATTCAATAAAATAAAAAAGAAATCCAGTTTGTTCTCCACCAAACTCACAGATTCCAAACAGAGATCATGGAGAATGAAAAAAAATTACACAATTTTTACAACAGTGAGATGAAAGAAAAGACATTAAGACTTCCACAGAAGATAGAGGAAATCACACAAAGGAGAAATAATCAAATTTCCCATCTCTAGTACTGGATGGCAGGTGGCAATGTAGCCACATCCTCAACTTTGTGATGGGAAAGTCATTCTCAACAGAAAAAGTCTTTTTAAGTCTACCACTAAATGGACTGTAAGTGCTGAACAAAGAGGTTTTTAAACTGGGTAGGACTTCCAATACTTATTGCTTTCTTAGGAAGTTAAGTTAATTAGGGATTTGGCAAAAGGAAGGACTAAGTCAAGAAAAAGGATGAAAAAGAGGAAATCAGGGGAATAAGAAAGAACCGATCTACCTGTCAGAGCTATGAATGGGGTCCCGGGGTGGGACTGTGTAGCAATCCTCAGGGGCAGTCACCTATATTCAGAGAAAAACGCAAAGGTCACAGAGAAAGGTCTCTGGATAAAAGGCAAATCAACGAAATAGTATTACATTGATTTATTTAAAAATGAGACCCTGGAGTTCCCACTGTAGCTCAGCAGCTTCCGGACCCAACACAGTCTCTGTGAGGATGTGGGTTCAATCCCTGGCCTAGATCAGTGGATTATGGATTAAGTGTTGCCATGGCATAGGCTGCAAATGAAGCTACAATTCTGAATCAAGAAATAACAATGTAAGGAGTTCCTACTGTGGCTCAGTGGGTTAAGGATCCAACTGCAGCCACTCAGGTTGCTACAGAGGCGGTTTGATCCCTATCCCAGAGCAGTGGGTTAAAGGATCTGGCATTGCCACAGCTGGGGCGCAGGTCACAGCCATGGCTCAGGTTTGATCCCTGGCCTGGAAATTTCCATATGCTACAGATGTGACAAAAAAAAAAAAAAGAAGGAAAGAAAGAACAATTTAAACATGTTAGCAATATGGAGTTCCTATTGTGGCTCAGTGGGGTAACGATCCCAACAAGTATCCATGAGGACAGGGGTTCAATCCCTGGTCCCACTCAGTGGGTTAAGGATCTGGCATTGCCGTGGGCAGTGGTATAGGTCACAAACATGGCTCAGATCTGGTGTTGCTGTGGTTGCGGCATAAGCCGGCAGCTACAGCCCCTATTTGACCCCTAACCTGGAAACTTCCATATACCGCAGGTGTGGCAAAAAATATATATTATATATATATATGTATATGTATATATACATATATATATGCAATATAAAGAGGTAAATACCAGAGCAAAGTGTTGATCGAGTTGAAGATGGTTCCCTCTGAGAATTGGAAACAGAGGAAGGAAGGATGCTGCTATTCACTATAATGCCTCTGTACTACATGATTTTTTTAACCGCATGCATGAAATACTTGATCAAACTTGTATGTTACTCTATTATAATAATAATAGCAATAGTTCCAAAAATTCAAGGCAGGCAGTTTGAAAGCCACACCCTTAACTACAAAATTAATTAGATGCCTCCACTAAAATAGATTTGGTGAAAGGAAATTAGCAAAAAAATTTAACATGCAGCATTTTATAAACAAGTGGCCTTCAAGTGTGATTCCTAAGCCAGCAGTATCAGCAACACCTGAAAATTTTTGAGAAATTTGTTCTAAGTATGACATGCATGTGGTTAAAAATCAACCAGTCCCTGTTAAGGACATGCTGAATCAGAAATGGTGGGGAGAAGCTCCAGCAATGTCTTAATAAGCCCCCTTGTAAATCCTGATGCCTTCTGAAATGCAAGAACTGCTGTGTGGGACATAGAAAAAAAGCTCGGAAGAATAGATACCCAAATATTAATAAATAAAGCCCTAGGAAGGGCTTCTGTATTCTTGGTTTTTAATTGTCAAGTGTTACTTTGATAATAAATATAGTTCATAGAGGGGAAGTGCAAGTATGTATATGTATGCATATCTGCATAGCAAAATATAGAACTTTTCCAGAACCATCAAAGTACTCATTTAAATATGCTTACTCACCTCAAAAAAGAGATGGGAAGTTTTAGATATATGTATTTCCTATACTCTGGAGGACAAAGAGCCAAGACGAAGCTGAACATATTCAGATACAGACATATCAGAAGTTGAGTTAAATTCTAAATAAGCTCATTTACAGTAAAGTATTTCCCACAGCCTCTCTCTCTAGCATGACAATATTTATATCTCTGACATTCCTAAATGCCACATCCATACAAAAATACATTGGTGAGAAAATTGGTAATTAACCAGGGCAGATTAAATTTATTCCTCACAAATTTCATTCTAATTCTGCCCAAAGAGGCCATATTATTCATCAAGTAAATTTACTGTACTGTTAACCATCTCTGATTTTTAAAAAATCAAAGTTTAAATTAACGTATTTAATCTCAGCCTTTTTTATCCCTGCTTCCATTCAACTCAACACCTTTTGGATCATATTCTAAAGTAAAGAAAACTTTTAGGTGAGAGAATTTCTAACCTAAAGGTCTAATAAAAAGTTCTACTTCTAATAAAAAACCTATTTGTGTATAAAATATTTTAGAAAGAATATAGAAGAGACAGAAGTAAAAGGAGAAAAGGGAAAGAACAGATGACAAGGATGACTTACTGTGATTCAAGTTCAAATTAAAGAATAAAGCAGATATAAAATGAAAAGAATGCAGAAAAAAGACAGGAAGCCTGAGTGTCACCAAAGAAATTTGACGATAGAATCGTAAGATTAAACGGACCTGGAGAAAATGGAGATTTAAAAACCATCATTATATTTGATTTATATAATCCAGTTAAACTACCAGTTAGAAAAACATCTGGTGCACATCTAGTTGCCATTTTTTTTGTAGCTGCTCTCTTTTCAGAAGATTTATTTGCAACTGTGCTGTATGGTTAAAATTCCATAACAAAGGTGGATGTAAGTGTAAGTATTTCCCTAGCTCCAAATTCTGAAAAATTCTCTTTCTCCTCTTTAGAAAAAGGTCTCCTCTTTAGAGAAGAGCAGAAAGGTCTGAGATAATTTTTTAATAATGTATTAAAGGAAATCAAAGTAAATACACTTTAACTCTCCAATGATAGTGCACAGCATATTACAGGTCTTTTTTTAGATTACTCTCTTTTCTAGTCTTAAAGAAATACAATAGAATTATTAAAATGTATGTGTGTTCATGAAGGTGCTAGGCACTGTACAATGTACTTTCGATTTTACTAATGAAATAAAATCATGAAACATTAAGGAGCAGTCTATTCTAACATATGTGCAAGAACACATCAGAGGCTTTTTCCTTGTATGACTATCTCTCTCCTGGCTTTAATACAAGGACCACTTTTGTGGTCATTATTAGTTTTTTGGGTTTGTTTTTTTTTTGTCTTTTTTGCCATTTCTTGGGCCACTCCCATGGCATATGGAAGTTCCCAGGCTAGGGGTCTAATCGGAGCTGTAGCCCTGGCCTACGCCAGAGCCAGAGCCAGAGCCAGAGCAACGCAGGATCCGAGCCGCGTCTGCGATCTACACCACAGCTCACGGCAATGCAGGATCGTTAACCCATTGAGCAAGGGCAGGGATCGAACCTGCAGCCTCATGGTTCCTAGTCTGATTCATTAACCACTGCGCCACGACGGGAACTCCCATTATTAGTATTGAAACATCAATTCAATCTGTAACTACTAACCTTTAAAAGATTTTAAATATAAGTGAACATTTTATAACAAAACTATAGGCAAACATTACACAAAATTCAAATTGCAGGAGTTCCCATTGTGGCTCAGCAGTAATGAACCCGACTAATATCCATGAGGATGAGGGTTCCATCCCTGGTCTCACTCAGTGGGTTAAAGTTCCGGCATTGCCATCAGCTGTGGTGTAGGTCGCAGACAAGGCTCAGATCTGGCATTGCTGTGGCTGTGGCTGTGGCTGTGGCTGTGGCCAGCAGCTGCAGCTCCATTTCAAACCCTAGCCTGGGAACTTCCATATGTCACAGGTGCGGCCTTAAAAAGCAAAAACAAAACAAAACAAAATTTTAAATTAAAAAAATAAAATTCAAATTGCCCTCCATCATTTAATTAAAATTTTTTTGTAATTCATCCAATTCCCCTTCAAGTCACCTTACAGACAAGAACATTTCATCACTCACATTGATCCAATAACAAGGCCCTGAACCTGACACACAATAGGACTCCAACAAATGGCTGTTGTACCAAACTGAACCCAGGTCTATGAAAACCATTTTCTTATCTTTCTGTATTTTATCTATTCATCTATTTATCTATCTGCTATGGACTGAAAAGTTGAGTCCTACCAAAATTCCTCTGTTAAAATCTAATCCCCAATGTGATGGTACAAGGAGGAGATTAGGTCATAAGGGTGGAGCCCTTATGAATGGGATTATGGTCCTTATAAAAGAGACCCCCCCAAAAAAAAAGAGACCCCAGAGAGCTCTCTCCTGGCCCTTCCACCACAGGTGGACAACAGCAAGAAAATTACCAAGAACCAGGAAGAGGGTCCTCATTGGTCGCTGAATTTTCATACGCCTTGATCTTGGACATCTAGCCTATAGAACTGCAAGAAATAAACGTCTGCCTCTTAAGTCACCAGTCTATGGTTTTTTTCATTAGAGCAGCTGGACAGACTTATTGAATAAAATTCACTTCATTTTACTTGATCCTCAGGTGTTTAATCATCAGCACTTATGATCACAAACGTATTTCTCTGCTTTTTTTTTTTTTTTTTTTTTTTTTGCTCTTTATGGCTGCACCCATGGCATATGGAAGTTCCCAGGCTAGGGGTCAAATCAAAGCTTCAGCTATTGGCCTCCACCACAGCCACAGCAATGCCACATCCAGGCCACATCTGCAACCTACACTATAGCTCACGGGAATGTCAGATCCTTAACCCACTGAGCAGGGCCAGGGATCGAACCCACATCCTCATGGATACTAGTCATTACTGCTGATCCACAACAGAAACTGTCTGCCCTATTTTTCAAAACCCTAATTGAAAACGTCATGAATTATTTGGCAGGTCAAGTTGTTCTGCAATATTGGGGACATATTATACTAAAAATATACATATTCTTACAAAACTAAGCATACTCTTACCATATCATCCAGTAAACACATTCCTTGGCATATACCCAAAGGGGCTGAAAACATATCCACACAAAAATCTGCACGTGGACGTTTATAGCAGCTTTACTCATAATTCCCAAAACTTGCAAGCAAACTTCTGTACACGGATGGATAAATAAATGGTATGTCCAGACCAGGGAGTATTATTGTTATTCAGCAATACAAAGAAATGAGCTATTAAGCCATAAAAAGACATGGAGGAACCTTAAATGCATAGACTAAGTGAAAGATCCTGATCCGAAAAGACTACATACCCTGTGATTCCAACTATAGGATGTTCTAGAAAAGGTAAAACCATAGAGAGAAGAAGAATAACCCTGGTTGCCTGGGCTTTCAGGGAAAAAGAGAGGGATAAGCAGATGGAGCACAGAGGATTTTTAGGGCAATGAAAATACTCTGGATGATAACTAAAATTGTGGATACTTTTAGTTAAACCCCATAGAATGTACAAGACCAAGAGTGAATCCTAAGGCAAATATGGACTCTGGGTGATTATGATGTGCCAGTGTAGGTTCACCCACTGCAGCAAAGGCACTGTTCTGCCAAGGGTCTTGATAGTGGGGCAGGCTGTGCGGGGAGTGGGGGAGGGGCAAGGAGGTATGTGGGAAATCGCTTTCTTCCTGCTCCACTGTACTAGGAACTTAAAACTGCTCTTAAAGTCTACTCTTAAAAGTCTGCTCTTAAAGTCTGCTCTTAAAGTCTGCTCTTAAAGTGGGGGGGAAAAGGTACTGATTGTTGAACTGAAATTCAGGTTTAACAGCTGTCCCCTATTTTCATTTCATCATTCATTTTATCACTAAATCTAACAATCCTGTTGGAAAAGCATGGACACTTCAAATTATAAAAATCATCACAAAGATTTCAATACACTGGTCACTTCGTGAGCCTTGGCAGGTGCCCCACCGACTCCCACCTGCCAGACACCCCAGTTTCCGAAAGGGTGGGCGGAGATGGCTGTATGAGTTCACTCGCCACAGTCTGGCTCCCTCTAACACCAGAATTTAAAATGAAATTTTTACATAAATGTCTAGTCTCTTAAACTGACACTCTTTGTTTGTACAAGGTTTACATCTGATCACCGGGGTTTTGTTTACATGTGGGTTGGTTCCAGTCATTTCATGAAAACCCATGAAATCAGAAACTGGGATTTCAAATGTTTGAGGGCTCACCAGTAACCCAAGGTGACATTGGAAAAAACGTCCTTGATAAATGCCCCTTAAAGTATTCTCCTCCTGTCTCAGATATTTTAAAGGTAATACACCTGACCTTTAATGCAACATGCTCTCTTCCCATTAATGGGACTATTTCTTAAAAGATCATTTACATGATGTCAGTATAAATTTACTATTTTATTTACTCAAGCAGCAATCTCCACAAACTTTGCAGAGCCAGGATGAAAATAGCTCTATTTCTGAAGTCACCTGTCAACACAGGGTTGAATAATTACATTTAGCAATCTATAACCCCAGGCAACTTCAGTTGCTACAGCTCTGCCTAGACTGAGATTTCAGGTATCGGCACATCACCAAGATAACAATAAAGCTCATAAAACTGAACCTATTATCTGCCAAACACATCTCTGGATACTTGCATCTTGGAGAGAAGTCTATTATAAAGATAGTGACACACATCACAGCACCCCCCCCCCATTCCACTACACACCTACAATATTATTATTGACGGGAAGCATCAACTAAGGCTTGTCATCAGCCATAATCGGCCGATCTGACTGGGACATATTTAATTTACCGACATAAAACATTCTCATTTTATGCCTGCCTGGGTTAGGTGTATGCCTGAAAGGTCACAGAGTATTAATGCCCACCCCAGGGGCTGACTAGGGGTCACTGATTACAACCAGACACTGGAAATTCTTTGCCACACAAAAAAACCTATTATGAATACGAAGGGACTTTCAAGCTATTCATAGACTTTCTTAGTTGCTTTTACTTAGAGGCTTTTCTCAAACCCAAAGCCAAGATAAAACAGCACAGTATGGCATGCATTTTTAATGACTCTCGAGCTAGAAGGTAAGTCCATGCTCAGTGCACATTAACTCTCATCAGAGTTTTCACAACTGGTCTCAATCCTGCCTTTTCCCACCCTGGATGAGTACCTTGAACACACCCATGGCAGGCAGGGCTGAGAGCTTCACAATTTCCTAATAGCCAACTGGAAACAGGGAAAAGTACAGGTGACTTCAACTCAGTGAGGCCAGTCTCTCTTCCATGTGTGGGGTCCTATCCTGGCCCTCACCCCTCACTATCCCCCAAGCAAGGCAGAGACAGGTCGGGGGTTTTATTATTTATTCTCAGGGAACTGGGAAGCCCATTGGGGAATCACTGGGCTGTCAAACATTAAGAACAAATACTCTAATTAGGCACCAGAGTTTGGGTCTCCAGGGCTTCTGTAAAGAAACTCTTGAAAACACGTTTCGCTCTTCAGCAAAATCTAAGAATTCAAACTCAGCAACGTCACCCCTACCTCACCCTTGGAGTAAGATAACACAATGCCTAGGAATAAAAAATAAAGTTGGCCATCAAGATATAGGCTGGCAATTTCACGCTAGTCTAAAATGCGCTCCATCACAATAAATGACACATCCTATCATCAGCGCCTTGGACATGATGGAGCAAATGAATCCATAGCATTTTATTAAGGAAACCATCAACCCCCACTCCCACATCCACCCCTCATGATGATGAGCAAATACTGTTCTTTGTGTCTTTGGAGAATGCCTACTGGTATTTGAAAAATCCCACCAGAGGATAAAATATGTTATTAAAAACAAATGAAAATTAGAGTTCCCATTGTGGCTCAGCGATAAGGAACCTAACTAGTATCCATGAGGACATGGATTCAATCTCTAGACTCTC
The DNA here is from genome assembly GCF_016906955.1 of Phacochoerus africanus. Lineage (NCBI taxonomy): Eukaryota > Metazoa > Chordata > Mammalia > Artiodactyla > Suidae > Phacochoerus > Phacochoerus africanus. The sequence goes on from NC_062545.1 coordinate 154,778,865, forward strand.
TCAATGAGTTAAAGATCCAGTGTTGCCATGAGCTGTACTGAGAAACTGCTGCCAATCTGTGCCACCCAGTGTCTGGGGCTGTGCATCCACCACCCCCATTCCCTGAGCGGAATTCCCCCCCATCAACAGGGTGAACAGGAGAGGACTAAAACAACTTATTCCAAAACTGGCCAATTCCTCCAAATTCCCCCAAGCTCCTGCCACAGGAAATCCCAGCTGCTATGACCTCCCACATGGGTTGGGGTGATTCAAGGGCAGGACAGGCCTCTGATCCTCTGATTTTTAATTTTATTTATTTATTTATTTATTTTTGTCTTTTTGCCTTTTCTAGGGCCGCTCCCACAGCATATGGAGGTTCCCAGGCTAGGGGTTGAATCGGAGCTGTAGCTGCCAACCTTCACCAGAGCCACAGCAACTTGGGATCCGAGCCACGTCTGCGACCTACACCACAGCTCACGGCAACGCCGGATCTTAATCCACTGAGCAAGGCCAGGGATCGAACCTGCAACCTCATGGTTCCTAGTCGGATTCATTACCCACTGCGCCACGACGGGAACTCCATGATCCTCTGATTTTTAATAAAAAACAATAATAGGAATGATTCTATAGCAAATCTTTACCTCTTCTTCAATAAATAACAATTTCTCTACAGACAAGTTCATGGAAGAATTATTTTTCCTCTGTTAAGAGAGTTTCCAGGAGTTCCCACTGTGGCTAAGGAGTAACAAATCCAACTAGTATCCATGAGGACTCCGGTTAGATCCCTGGCCTTGCTCAGCAGGTTAAAGATCCTGCATTGCCATCACTTCCAATAGCCCTTTAAAAATCTACCACTTATCGGCCAAAATGAAGGCTCTTGTGTGATTTGAAAGTTCTCTCTTTTCACTTTTCTTACTTAAACAAGCACTTGCTGCAGACCTACTACTCAGCCAATCTTGCCCCAGATTCTAAGGCTATAGGGATGTGTAAGTTGTAGTCTTCCTCCTACATTGGCTCCCAGGAGCCGAGTGACAGTGGGAAGGAAGGAGTTAAAATTCCATGGAAAACATGAAGTGAATGGATAAACAAAGTGGAGTGCTGCCAGGCAATGGAATATTACACGGAGATGAGAAGAAACGAGGCTTCAAGCCAAGACATGACATGGAGGAAACGTCAATGCAAATTACTAAGTGAAAGAAGCCAAGTGAAAAGGCTACATACTGCAATTCCAACTACGTGACATTCTGGAGGAGGCAAAACTACGCCGACAGTAAAAGATCAGTTATTAAGACATAAAAACAGATTTGTGGTTGCCAAGGGAAGGGGGAGAGGGAGGGGTGTATTGGGAGTAATGCATTAGCAGAAGCAAACTATTACATATAGAAGGGAAAAACAACAAGGTCCTACTGCATGGCACAAGGAACTGTATGTTCAAAATCCTCCAATAAGCCAAAATGGAAAAGAATATGAAAAAGAATATGTGTGTGTGTGTGTATATATACACAATACATATATACACACACACACACACACACACACACACACATCTGAATCACTTTGCTGCACAGCAGAAATTAACACAACATTGTAAATTAACTACACTTCAATAAATTAAACTTAAAAAAAGATCGATGGTTGCCAGGGCTAGGGGGAGGGGAGGGATGAATAGACAGTTCAGAGAGGGGTTCGACGGCAGGGAAATTATTCTGTACAATGCTAGGATGTTGGATACATGATATTATATGTCATCGAAACCCAGAGGCGTACAACACAAAGACTGGACCTTAAACTATGGACTTTAGTTTATGATAATGTATCAATATTGGCTTATCAATAAAACACATAGTGGAAGACATTAATGAAGAATATGTGGGGAATCTCAGCTCTCTATGGCCAATTGTTCTGTAAACCTAAAGCTGTTCTAAGAAATAATATTAATTTAAAATAAAAAACTATGTAGGAGAAGCCACTTTTAGTACCTGGTTTTACCACCAATTCTGTCAGTTAACAACTAATAGCAACCATTCTATGTTTTATAGACATAGTGGCACTTAATATTCACAGCAATCTGTTACTATGCCCAATTTGCAGATGATAAAACTGAGGCATGGAGTTCCCGTCATGGCGCAGTGGTTAACGAATCCGACTAGGAACCATGAGGTTGCGGGTTCGGTCCCTGCCCTTGCTCAGTGGGTTAACGATCCGGCGTTGCTGTGAGCTGTGGTGTAGGTCGCAGACGTGGCTCGGATCCTGCGTTGCTCTGGCTCTGGCGTAGGCCGGTGGCTACAGCTCCGATTCAACCCCTAGCCTGGGAACCTCCATATGCCGCGGTAGCAACAACAACAACAACAACAATAACAACAACAACAACAACAACAAAAGACCAAAAAAAAAAAAAAAAAAACTGAGGCAGGGAAGGTGAACTGTTTGCCTAAACTTAACAAAGTTTGTTGTTGGCTGGCCCAGGTCTGTTGGACTCCAGAACCTAGGTTTTAACCTCAGTCATCTACTTATTGCCTCTTCCCGAGAGGAGGCCACTTAAATGCTTGAGAAAAAGGGAACTGATTAATCCCACCTTGGGTGGGAAGGGAATGGAATCCTTGAGCCCTTCCTATGTCAGGGTTAATGTGATTTAGACCACGTAGGACTGGACATCGGCAGACAAACTGAAGTCCATACCCATCATGCCCCAGGATAAAATAGATCAAGCCTGGGCTGAAAATGTACAGGTAATTAGGAAGCAATGACTCTTCAATACTGAAATCTTTACAAATTACTGTTGATCCAGGCAAAGAGAGAAAAAGTTCTCTTAAAAATAACAATAATTTACAAGCAATAATCACTCTAAATAAATGACTGGACAAATTTAATGACTTGAAGCTAATCTTTAAACTATCAAGCTATGACACCCCCCAAGGCTGTCATTAGTCTTCCCAATGCAGTATGTACCAATATCCTACTAATACATAATGAACCAGTTCCAAGTAATTCCTATTCCAGTAGTCTTGCCCATCCAAAATGAAATGTAAGATGCCAAACATCTAGTGGTACAGAGGGATGTTATCTGCATAACGATGCACGGTCACAGGGTCAACCCAATACCCAGGCAGTCACTCCCACTGCAAAGAGAAGGAAGGGGCAAAAGTTAATTTGCTTTCCAATGTTAAAAGACAAATCGTGATTTAATCTAAAAAGTGGCTTAACCCATATCTAAATTTCAATGCACTGCACAGCTCTTATTTATATTGTTCAAAATTATAATTATTTGCCTTAAATGTTTCCCCAGTAATATTTGATAGCCTGAGTTAGGCTATAACTTATTTACACAACTAAACTTTTATTGTCTCAAGCAATAAACCTACATAAAATTACTCATTAGACTAAGCATGAATTAAGGCATGAGAAAATGTCGTATCACTTTTCGATTCTACACAACACCTATCAGAGTAGGAATTTGTTACACACTGTCATTAAACACATGTGATAAATTAATAAGAAATCAAAGGAACCCAGAAGTGAGAGTTAGGGGGAAATGAGATTCCTGCAAATAAAAACTTACTTGAATGTTTTCCTACTTCTGAGAAATTTGGGGTCAGCTCTTGACAGTGTTCATATGATTTGGTCCCATATCCTATGGTCAGTTCAGTTTGCTCCTTAAATGGAAATCATAAATACATGCATTGACTTAGAGTGCCAGCCATGTAAACAAGGGATCTCCACACTGCCAAGGCTGACCAAGTGCAAATAGGCTTAAAAACATGATATTTTTTTAAGTTTTTTGGGGGGAGGGGCTGTACCCACAGCATCTGGAATTTCTCAGGCCAGGCAGGGATCAGACCCACACCACAGCAATGACCCAAGTCGCAGCAGCGACCACACTGAATACTTAACCTGCAGAGCTACCAGGGAACTCCTAAAAAGTTTACTGAAAAGATGAAGGGGAGAAAATCATGCTCTAAAAATGTTTTGGAATCCTCAAATCCATAGGGAAAATATATAAACTAAAATATCTTTGCAAACAGACATGAAAAGAATTTGTACACAACTACAGCATCTTGATACTATTCAAACAAAAGTTTTCTCAATGTTTAAAAGAATATAATACATTAGGAACTGGTTTTTCACCTTTAGCTTAAGGTTGAGAATTAAACCACATGACAAAACCAAAAGCATTTTCAAAGATAATTTAGAAGTCATGCCAATTTATACAGGGAAGTAATATTATCATATTACCTTCTCTTAATTGATAATAAGCTACATTCATTACATACAGACGTGTTTCCTCTTTATCAACAAAGAGAAATCAATTACACCATTTATCTAATTTCTTTATTCACACGCTTCTTTTAATTTCTGACATATTTTTCTCTGAAACAGTTGCAAGGCACTTGCAAACACACCCAAGTTAACACAGTTATCACATCTCAAGCATTTGAAGATATAAGCAGTGGAGGCACTGTCAGTATGCAGTGCCCTCTGCTGGCCAATTTATGTAACGTTGTGATTAAGCAAAGTTCTTGAGTATTGATGTTAAAGTGGGAAAAAGAAAGGAAAAAAACTAAGATATTTTTCAGAATTAGAAATATAATTCCAGAGAGTCATCATTCACTGCTGCCATTCATTTACTGAACAAGTGTTTACTTTTATTGAACAAAACAAATGGAATGCTACCTTGTGCAAAGAAATTTCCATTGCAAAAAACAGTGTTGAGTGCTTGTTTCGGCAGCACATATACTAAAAATAGAGAGTGTTTAGAGAATTAGGCTTATTACTCCTGCTGAAAGTTCCAAGTCAAAAGGTACCCCATCTATAATCCCTTTCTCAATGTACTTGAACTCCTTCAATATTCCACAGCCCCTCCTCAGCTGCACTAACCACCTGCGCTATAATCTCTTACCTGTGTCTTCTCCATTGGAGCTGTGAGCTCATCCATGGCAGGGGTACAAGTGGCTCATCTTTGAAGCTTTGAACATTATAAAAGTTCCATTAAGGTCTGTCTGATTTTCTCGAGTGCTGCAGAATTAGGGCCAAATTGCACAATACTGCAATAAGCTTCCTGGTGATGGATGTAGACAGACGTCCTGGGCTCCAGAGCATAACAGGATTTTTAATAGTAGTAAGAGGTGAGGAAGAAAAGAATATGTGTAACATCATAAACCTCTGATACTGCGTTCAATAATTTTAGAAACGAAAACAGGTACAACACTGTGCTCAGACTGAGATGGGTTCCTGCCTACAACCCCCATTTGGGTTTCAGGCCAGATACTCTGGTTCACCAGAGACCAGCAAGTGGGGGCGGGGGGTGTGGGGATGGGGGGAGAAGGCTTGTGGGACAAGGTAGATCAACCTCTGGGGGAGGAAGAGACAGACTTCAGTGACACAGGTTGGGGAGGGAGAGGGGGATAAACGGGCCTGTGGGACTAGGGCAAGAGCATTCTGGGCTCCTCTTTAGGACTCAAATTGATTGCATTTTAACTGGAGTGAAACAGAAGTCACTTTAATAAATCCTTGAGATTCACATTCTGCAAGGTGCTGTAGGAAGATAGAAAGATAACCCAGATCTCTGTGGATGACCATTTAAACCATACACCCAGAAGCCTTTCAAGAAACAAAGCCTAGAAATAATAAACTGTGTGATTTGACTACATAAATTAGTTTTTACCATGCCAAACAATATTACCTAAATGCCAAAATATAAGTGACAAATTGCAAACGTTTTTTCAACATGCATGAAAAGGCTAAAGTCTTTACTATTTAAAAAGTGTTTATGCAAACCAGAAAGAAAAATACTAACCATCTACTAAGACACATGGGCAATTTTCAGAGAGAAAGGAAATACAGATTGCCTTTAAGCATATGTAAATATGCTCAACCTCACTAATGACTAATGAAATGCAAATAAGATGCCTTTTAATCTGAAAACTCTCAAACTATAAATGTAAAAATATTTTATAATCTTTGTTTATTAAAGCAGGTACAGGCAAACAACCTTTCTAACATATTGTTGGTGAGAAAAGAAATTCCTACAACTTTTACGGAGGACAGTTTGGCAATGTTTATCATATTCATCTTACATAGACGCCCACTTGTATCTAGGCATTCATCTTACACATCAATTCACGCTGGTACAAAGATATTCATTGCATCATATGTTGTAACAGCAAAAGAGCTGGAAACAACAGAAATGTCCATCACGGGGGCTAAGTAAATAAATCCTGGTACCTCCACCTATACTGAATTTGTAGCAGGAGTAGAAGTAGATGCACCAATAATGGAAAGATTTCTGAGACGCTATTTGTTGGAAAAATGAGCAGAGTAAAGAATATCATACATCCTCATCTTGTGTTTAAAAACAAATAGCCATGCTTGTTTATCAACAGCACTGCTGCTCTGAGAAGTGAGGAATGATCTCTGGGAAGTGGGACTGGGGAGGAAAGAGTTGGGTGGGGGGACCCTTAGTTTCCACTTTATAGTATATACTCTGGTATTGCTTGGTGATTTTTAACCATATTCTTATTTTACTCTTTCAAAAAATAAATGTTAAAAACTACAATATAAAAATTTAAAAAGAACTCTCTTCGGAAACTCTGCATCTACAGTGTGAATTGCGTAATAATGGATATAAGGAAGTCATTCCGTCATAGCTTTTAATTTGTCAAATGTAGCCAAGAGAAGAGGGTTGTGAGATTGAGAACAGGAGCTCAGGGCTCCCAGAAAGGGACGCACGCAGATGCTTAAGAATGAAACTGGGATGCAGGGACCTCAGCGGCCACTTGGCTCTCCGATCCACCCCCCCCACCTCCCCGCCCATGGGCCCTGCCACCCAGGAGTGGAGCACACCTGGCAGAAGAACTGTCCGAGGGTTCAGGGGCCCAGCGGTGCTGGGGGCCTTTGAGTGCAGTACAGAAGGCCCCTCTGGGACACTGCCAGCCATCAGCGGCTCCAGGGCTTTAACTCTGCATTGGCCTATGCCCTGACTCTATGGGACAGTGATGACCCTGTGATTCCCATGGAGCTGGAGGAACTGCATACCAAGCAAAAACTCTTGTACTGTGTGCTTTCAGGAAAATAAAACAGAAGAACAAAAATTAACAAATATTATCCAGCACCCTCCCTTCATCTCCGTCAAAGCAACACCTATGCCAAGAGCTGTTCTGTCCTTGGCACTCAACATCAAGGGTCTTGCCCAGATATTAACACAGAATCCACAAAAATACACAGCACAGGCCTGTCCTCCACAGCGCTGGCCATTGGCTACTGCAACCTCCACCACCAGTTTGAATATGTGATGATGGAATCTTGCCAAGAGTTCAATTGCCTGGTTCCCTGGACAAAATGTGTCCATTTTACAGCTAGTAATCAAATACATAAATTGTATCCTTTATTCTTTAAGGAATTTACCATTCCATGTTCCCTCTGAAACTTTGGTCACTTCTCCACCATCAACCCCTCCACTGCCTCAAAAAAAGACCATGTTTAAAGTAGAAAATCTGTCGTGGCTCAGCAGAAACAAATCTGACAATATCCATGGGGATGCAGGTTTGATCCTTGGCTTCACTCTGTGGGTTACAGATCCGGCATTGCTGTGGCTGTGGTGTAGGCCAGAGGCTACAGCTCCAAATCGAGCCCTAGCCTGGGAACCTCCATATGCCATGGGTGCAGCCCTAAAAAGACAAAAAAAAAGAAAGTGAAAAAAAAAACAGAAAATCTTTAATTTGTAGTTATTCTAAAAACCTTCAGTTGGTTTCTTTAAAAGGTGATGATGCCTTGTTTTCTTTTTTTAACTTGTTCTTTTTCTCAAATTTTAATTAGCATATTGTTGACCTACAATGTTGTATTATTAGTTTCAGGTGTACAGCAAAGTGAATCAGTCATATAAATAAATGTACTATATAGGTTATTACAAGCTATTGAGTAGATTTTCCTGTGCTATACAGTAGATTCTCATTAATCATCTATTTTATACAGTGGTATGTATATGTTATTCCTATCCTTCCAATTCTTCCTTCCCCTCAATAGTTTCACCTATCGCATGACTCAGAGCCTTGGTGGGTTGATGTCACCACTGTTATTTATGTATATGCCTTGTCATATTTATGGGATGACACTATCTAATACAATGTACCTAGCAGGATCTCAATAAATACTAACTGAATCAATGAAGTGACTTAGTGGTTATGACTGCAAATTAACTAGGCACTACTCAAAATTATTACTGAAGAAGTATCCTGGGGTAAAAGAAGGCATTATGCATAAAATTATGACCTGTTTATTTACTCACCCATTCACAGGGTAAGCCCTCCATGTTTGTCTCACCACTTAAAATAGACCAAGTCTACTTTTTTTATTTTTTTTATTTTTATTTTTGGCCCAACACTTGGCACATGGAGTTCCCTGGCCAGGGACCAGATCCCAGCAGCAGTTGAGACCTACGATGCAGTTGCAGCAATTCCGGATCCTTAACACATGGTGCCAGCCTAGGGATCGAACCTGAATCCAGTGCTTCAGAGATGCTGCTGATCCCATTGCACCACAGCAGGAACTCCAAGTCTCTCTATTTTAGCTCATACTGTTCTCTCTGCCAGGAACGCTCAACACTCCACCACCAACAACAACTTTCAGTATAATCCTTGAATCTACCCAGTGCAAACCCAAATCAAAACATCTGGAACTCAGTGGACAGTAAGCGCCAAAAATGCAAGAGAGAAAAAAAGATGTCAAGAGTAAGATGTGAATATAAGACTTTATGACATCCCAAAAAAAAAAAAAACGAGTTCCCATAGTGGCTCAGTGGTTAACAAACCTGACTAGTATCCATGAGGACTCAGGTCCGATCCCTGGCCTCGCTCAGTGGATTAAGGATCTGACATCATCATGAGCTGTGGTGTATGTCACAGACACAGATCAGATCCCACATTGCTGTGGCTGTGGTGTAGGCTGACAGCTACAGGTCCTATTTGACCCCTAACCTGGGAACCTCCATACACCACAGGTGTGGCCCTAAAATGAAAAATACAAAAAAAAAATGCAGCAATGACATATTGCTGCATTTATCAGCAACCAAAATTGACTTGATCCATAAATGACATTCTGCTAATCTTGGGCCAGTAAAAACCCATTTTCCCCTTAGCCCCACATGATGTAAATCCAGAATTTGTTTCTTCTGAATCTTCCTTAAAAATATCAAGGTGGTACCAGGGGTTATAAGAGTTGGCCCTTGTCAAAAAGAGATATTCTCCGACCTGGTACCTACCCATCTTCTCTGACCCATCATTTTGACCCCTGGCCGTAGCCAAAAGCATTGCAAACATTTATTAAGAACATACCACGTGCCACAAGCATAGTCATTTAAGCCTCACATTAATCCTCCAACATTGGCCCTTTCACTGCCCCATTTTAGGGATGAGGAAACTGAGGCTTAGTTAGACTGGGTGATTTACCCAAGGTCTAACAGCATGTAAGGATAACCTGACCCCCTTGCTGTACAGTGGGAAAATTAAAAATAAAAATAAAAATAAATTTAAAAAAAAGAATTTGAATGCAAGCCCATCTGGTTCCAAAGTTCAAAATCATAAACATTAATTTATCAATATTAATTGATACTGCCAGTGGTTCATCTATCTGTACTCAGAAGTGAATTCCTGGGTTTACCCCCACTATGCATCTTCTCTCATTGCCTCCAAAATCACCAACCACTGTTTTAAGATTCAGGGTCCTGACTGTTAGAATCTTTTTCAAGAATGGTCCCTAGATTAATCTCCAAAATTTATAAACAACTTCTGCAGCTCCATACCAAAAAACAAACAACCCCATCAAAAAATGGGCAGCAGATCTAAACAGACAATTCTCTAAAGAAGACATACAGATGGCCAAAAACACATTAAAAGATGTTCAACATCACTCACTATTAGAGAAATGCAAATCAAAACCACTCTGAGGTACCACCTTACACTGACCAGAATGGCCATCATCAAAAAGTCTAAAAACAATAAATGCCAGAGAGGGTGTGGAGAAAAGGGAACACTTGTACCCTGTTGCTGGGAATGTACATTGGTGCAACCACTGTGGAAAACAGCATGGAGATTCCTCGGAAAACTAAAAACAGAATTACCATTTGATCCAGCAATTCCACTCCTGGGCATCTATCCAGAGAAAACCATGAATTGCAAAGACACATGAACTCCGATGTTCACTGCAGCACTATTTTCAAAAGCCAAGACATGGAAACAACCTAAACGTCCATGGACAGAGGAGTGGATCAAGAAGATATCGTACATATACACAATGGAATATTACTCAGGCATTAGAAGGAAAGAAATAATGGCATTTGCAGCAACATAGATGGACCTAGAAATTATCATGCTAAGTGAAGTCAGTCAGACAACGATACACCAACATCAAATGCTATCACTGACATGTGGAATCTAAAAAAAAGATGCAATGAACTTTGCAGAACAGATACTGACTCACATACTTTGAAAAACTTGTGGTTTCCAAATGAGACAGGTGGGGGGGGCTGGGGATTTGGGGTGGAATGACAATAAAATCCGGTTGTGATGATTGATGTACAAATATAAATGCAATAAAATTCATTGAGTAATTAAAAAAAAGGAAAAAAGAAAAGAAATAGGCTTAAAGGTAAATAACTGCTATAGTGTTTAATGGAATCAACTAATAATTAATTGTTCTTTAAACTTTTATATCATTGTATTTAAGATTTTAATGTGAATTTTCTTTAACCACTAACCAAGATTCTACTTTAGGACAAAAATCTAAGAGGATTTCTATCTTCCAACAAATTGTCTACTAGCCTTTTAAATAAATGTGATCTTAAAAAAAAAAAATGGTCCTTAAGTTGACACAGTCCTCTTTTTCATCCAAAGGCTTATTCCCAAAATAGTAAACATTTTGAACAACATTCTTTCTTCTCTATATTCAGATATTAACATCCTAAATATCAATGATGATTGCTTGTTAAAAAGGAGAAGAAAATAGAGGCAAAATGCTCTGAAACTTCTGCCTGCGGAAACCTATCAGCAGAAGCTGAATGATGATTAGTAAATAAAAAGGCCACATTAAAGAAAATAGGTTTAATAAAATGTTGATGAGCTCCCTTTCTCCAAAGGTTAATAACCGGGAACACTTCCAAGCTGGTATTTCATGGGTACCTCAAAGTTGTAATCATGAAACTTACTTCCCAAACTCTGCGGCTGTTCATCAACCAGAATTCAGCACGCCTTAAATCAGCACTGCCTTGTTGCCACCAATGGCAATTTTTTTTAAAAATCACATTTACATTCATCATGAACATAAGCTGATCAGGAAATACATTTCTTCTAAATCATCTTGCTCACAAAAGATGATCCCCTTATGAGAATTATAATTCTATAGAATTATTAGGTTTTTTTTCTTTTTGAAAGAGTATCAATTTCTCCTCTGGGACATTTGTGTCTTTGGTATTAAAGAAAGAACTAGATTAATCCTATATTAATCCTGAAAACTGTAATCCTCTTTATTTTCAAATCTCCATCGGGACTGCGTGAGCAGCATTTACACAGTCTCCATCCTCTTCTTTCTGCCCACGTTTTACACAACCAAAAGGATTTTTTTTCCCAAGGACTCAACCATCTTGTGATCCCCGAAGTCTAACAAATCACTCCAAAAAGAGTGAACTGGACTTCAGAGGGGCTCCCAGCCCTGCTAAACTACTGCCAGATAACCCCAGCCTCTCACGCAGGAAGTTGAGAGCTCCCGGCCAGTGGCTGCTGCCAACAACAGGTCTCGGTAGAAGCCTTCACTCCAGAGCAGGAAACTCCTCCTTGGTTTATCAAGCGTAACTGCCAGCAGGCATCTGCTATAGGTAGGGCATCTCAAAAGTGCAGTAACAGAACCCGAACTGGCAGAGACCTCTCTGAGATAATTGAATCTGAGTGTCTGGGAACTCAGTGCTTTGACTCTGGATGGCCAGCAAGCTTGACCCTCTCTCTTTATTCAGGGCTGTAACTGAGTCAAGTCTTGTAATTACACCTGGACTCAGGCCAACCTCCATCTGTGTCTTACAACTGGGACACAAATGAGGGAAGAAGATGCCTTTTCATCTGCAGGACCTCTTGCCAAACGGGCTGGTCCCTCAGTATCAACAACTTTTATGATATTATGATTATAATGATCATCCCAGCAAATGATTCCAGAGGATGGATGTGAAGGAGGATAGTGCTGTTCCATTTCCCAAGGACCAAAGTTCAGCAGACTTTCCAGGACTCTCAGGGGAATTCTCAGGCAGGCACACACAGGCATCTCCCTGAGAATCTGCTGGAGGGAGGAAGAAAGTAACTGTTTCATTCTCTATCATTCAAACCAAATTTCAGTAAAAATTCTAAAGGAAAATTGGAGGAAAATGCCTTAATTTGTAAAAATCAATTTAAAATAAATTATCCATGTACATAGTATTCATTCTAATGTTTATATACAAAATGCTAGCTTTGAGCTTCCATGATTTTATTTTGTTCTGACCCTTTTAAAGAGCAGAGTTGTCCTTTCTAGAAGCACAGGGAAATGATTATTGATGAAATCCTTCTGCCTTGTCTGAAGGCTTCAGGGGAGGTGGTCTGCACACACCATGTCAGGAAGGAACACATTCAGCCTTTGCCCAAACCCCAAATTCTCCATTATAAACATTCAAGGAGAAGCTTAATCCTTTGCAAAAAGCTCTCTCTCTCTCTCTCTCTCTCTCTCTCTCTCTCTTTTTTTTTTTTGGCTTTTTGGCTTTTTAGGGCCAAACCCAAGGCATGTGGAAGTTCCCAGGCTAGGGTTCTAATTGGAGCTACAGCTGCTGGCCTACACCACAGCTCACAGCAACACTGGATCTTTAACCTGCTGAGCAGGGTCAGGGATCAAACTGGCGTCCTCATGGATCCTAGTCAGATTCGTTTTGGCTGAGTCATGACAGGAACTCCCTCTACCTCTTTCTTACCTGCTGAAGGTATAACAGCCTCTTTCAAGGTTTTGGCTGAATGAATAACTAGTTGCGTTTGTGCTGCACCTGGGACAAACAGGATGGTGCCCGTCAGCCCCTCAGAGGGTTGCCCTACAGAAGGGACCTGGGGGGACCCTCCTTGCCTGCCCAGTTGGTGGAGCTGGATGGGAGCTGCACCTGCCAGGCAATTAGCTCAGGCCACTGCCACCCACCTGTTCTGTGAGAGGAGGATGGCAGGGCTGGATCCTAAGAAGCCCCAAAGAGTGGAGACCCCTGATAGGTCTTGGCATCTGGCAGTGGCACCACATACGCTGGGGACCCCTTGGGAGGCATAAGCGCCACCCAGCAACCTTCTCCCAAAACCATGCTAATTCCTCTCTCCTTTTCCCTACACCCCACTTCCTAATGGACATCTTGGTGACCTCTTACCTTAACTGATGCATTATTCCCTGCCTTCTCCCAGCTACCTTTCAGGTGCAGCCCCTTCAGTTTAAGGTTCCTGGGCAGGGGGCAGCACCACACCTGTTCATGACACAGCCCAGAGAAGCAAGAAAGGCACAGAGGTGGTGCCAGCCCTGAAGGGGACCTGTTCTGCTCCATCACCTATGATGACAGGATACTTCTGGAAGACCACATGGGTAGCAGGGCATTGCTTCCAGTTGGGCATTTATCTGTTTGTGTGCTGAGAAAACCACATCCTTACAGGAGCCATGTGACAATCAGAAGTCTTTAAGAAAGGGAGTCAGTCTCCAAGAGCTGCTCCTGATTATATCTGTATTTCATCCTCGATGATCCTTAATCTCTTTTTAGAACAGAGGTGTTCAGTCTTGGCTGTGGAGAGGGTCACCTGGAGACTGCTGAAAACTCCTGAAGCCCTGGCCACATACCAGGCCAATTAAGTCATAACTGCTGAAGGGGAGACCCAGGCTTCTGTGATTTTCAAGGCTCCCAGGGGATCCCAAAGTGCAGCCAGGGCTAAGAACCATTAGTTTAGAAGAAACTCCCTTAACTAGATTTTAACCCCTTTGATCACAGCAGTTTTACATGTGCCGCAATACATTTCTTCACGTAAAGATCATAATAATAACAATAATAACGCCCTCTATTGAAAATTTACTCTGCCAGAAGCATGAGCTACTTAAAAGCTAAGGATGGCTATTTCAATCAAAATGAGGTAAAACATATGCACTAGAAAAACCAATGGGACTTCATGTTTGCAAATATCTACAAACTGACATATTTCAACATGCACAGAAGATGTCTGGGAAGATAAACATCAAACTTCTAAACATGATCCCATCTGGGGTGTGGAATGAGATAAGAAAGACTGGCCTTTTATTTTTTTAATATTCTTCATCTTTGAAATTATTACAATGAAGATGTGTTTTGAAATTTAAAAACACAAACTCAATAAGGAGAATTTCTTTGCAATTTGGGATCTTTGAACCTAACAGAAGTTATGACTAGGGATTTACAAACCAAGGCTTACCCAGTGACAGAATATGGACAACCAGAACAGTAAAGGAAATAATAACCACTGGATCACTTGCAAGAGCAAAATTCTGGCAGATTAATATACACTCGGGAAACAGAAAATACACTTCTTAATAGTAGCCAGATGTATTAATTGAGAATAGGCAAGAGTCTGCATTTATGGTTATACAGAACTATCTGAAGTTAAAAGTCAGAATAGTAAATGTGTACTAGATTTGGACTCAGGCAGAAAGGTGACCGAGAGGGAAAGAAACCAGCTGGGCATGGAAAGAGACGGGGCAGCGTAGAGATGCAAGGATTCAGGCCACCTGAGTTGCTAGCTAAGTCAGTCTCTGTCACAATTCCAGAAGTTGTGAGGAAGAGGAGAAGACAAAGGCTTTCAGCTACAGTTACCACTTAGAAGATGGAGAGACAGGAAAGGATCAAAAGTGCCTTTACAGTCAACACTCAGGAGTCAGGAGCACGGCTGACCGGAAGACGTGGCCCTGGACAGCAAAACCCACCAGGAGACAAGACTGCACATCAGAGGCTTGAATAAAGTTCCCTTTTTTTTCACTCTTAAAATTTCTAATGAAAAGTATATATATTAAAGGTGTACAACATGATATTTCAACATACATAATGATTAGGACAGTCAAGCTAATTAATATATTCATCTCCTCACACATATGCTTACCATTGTGTGTGTGTGTGTGTGATGAAAGCAATTGAGATCTATTCTCTTAGCAAGTTTACAGTATTCAATACAGTATTATTAATAAAGGATGATCACCATGCTATTCATTTGCAGCAACATGGAAAACATGGAGGAATTACACTAAGTGAAATAAGCCAGAAACAGAAAGACAAATAGGAGATGATTTCACTTCTATGCAGAGCCTACAAAGCCAAAGTCATAGACACAGAGAGTAGAGTGGTGGTCACTGTGGGCAGGGGGGGTGGAAAGAGATGTTAACAGAGGGTGCAAAGTTGCAGCTTTGCAGGATGAAAAAACTCCTTTCTTCTTCACCACGATTTGGAGGAGTGCTTGGAGGGACTGGGAAGCCATAGTGCTGTCTGGCATAGAAGCCAGAAGCTCTAACTCTGTGAAGGTTGAGGTGAGCTCTAACGCAGAAGGACAACAGAGACCCCATAACCAGGGATCAGCTCCCAGAAGCCTGGGGCAGCTGAGACCCGAGACAAGGGCAGAGCACAGGGCAGTATTTCCCAAAGGAAGTTCACCAGCTTTAGCGACGCCTAGAATGCTTTTAAAAACACAAACTCCAGGATTTCTTTCTAATTCTACTGAACCAGAATGTCAAGGGAGCAGGGCCAGGGATCTGAACATGTAACAAATATCCAGGTGATGCTCAGCTGAAATGGTGGTTCCCAGAATGAGCCATGGCAGATAAACCCAGGAGATGCACTCGGCTTTCTGAGTGGTTGCTGCGCAAAGCAGTCCTCAGTGACTGGCAGGCAAGCTCTGTTTGCCACAGTGAGAGGAAGTCAAAGTGCCCCCCACACACAATCTGTCCAGTGGTACAAATTGCACCATTTTTCCAATATGCTTTGATGCGCTATTTTGATTCTTCCTATTTCTAGAGCACTACAGCGGGTACTTTTAATATCTTTACAGAGATGATTTAAATAAGTCATAGTAATGTAAAGATCCAACAAAAAAAATTTTGTGAGGGGAAACAAGATGAAAGCAATAGAAAATATCCAATTTCTTTGCCTAGTCTCAATCAAAGAGATATTTCATTGTTCCTCGCTAAACTCTCTCAGGTCAAACACCCTCCATAATACCTGTACCATCTTCCACATCATATCCACAGACTGACACTGCAATGATAAGAAATCTTAATTTCAGCAATGAACCATTTACTTCTATTGGGAAAAAAATCTAATTTATAGTTAAAGTCTTCTAAATAGGTAGATTAAATAGCTTCTTTCTAAGCAGCTGAGGAAAATTATATACAGGCATTGAAGAAATTTGTTAGAAATGAATGATTGAAATATGCATAAACTAGAACTACAATTATATTGCGAGAATTATTAGTTATAATCGAGACTTAGGGAACATGCATTGATTTGAAGTGTAAGGATGTCAAGAAGGGAAGCACAGGAAACTGGAAATTCCTTGTCAGGATCCCTGCAGCTCTGACCTGGCTCACAGGAGGTGGGGTGGGGGAGGGTGGCTGGGTGCAAATCATCTTCCTGAGTGTGACAATTAATTGTCCATGTCCACATGACTGGGCCACAGGGTGCCCAGATATTTGGTTAAACGTGATTCTGGGCGTTGCTGGGAGGGTGTTTTTCTAAATGAAATTATATTTGAATCAGACTCAGTAAAGCAGATAGCCTCTCCCAATGTGAGTGGGCCTGACCCAAGGCACTGAGGGTCAGGACAGAACAGAAGGGCTGAGGAAAGGAGAAGCCATGCTCCCAGTGACTGTTTCTGACCTGGGACATCAGTCATCTCCTGCCTCAGGACTCAAGCTGGACCTGGAACTTCCACCACCAGCTCCTCACATTCACAGGCCTTTGGATTTGGATAGAACTATTCCATCTCTCTCCAGCTTGCCTTACATATAAATACATAATTATAATACTATATAAATACATCATGATACATAATGATTTATAATAACTATATGCATATATGTATGATAAATTTGTATTATAATAAATAGGTTATGGTATATGAAAATAAACAAATTATTATAATAAATTACAAGAATATTTTATGTATATATATGTATAAATGTATATCCTATTTGTTCTGCGTGTGTATGTGTATATATATATACCATTTGGTGTGTGTGAGTGTGTGTATGCATATGTATATATCCTATTTGTTCTGTGTGTGTATATACACATATATATCCTATTTGTTGTATGCATGTATTTACGTGTGTGTGTGTGTGTATCCTATTTGTTCTGTAGGATATATATATCCCAGACCAATACACTGAGTGTGTGTCCTAATTGGTAAAATAAAAAAATCACATCAGACATCCTCAAGGTCCCTTTCATTTGCACATCCAATGGGATCTGAACACGAAATGCTCCTTTGATTCAAACCTCTTTGGAAAAAACACTAAACTAGAAATTCAATGTCTTAATGTAACCAATTAGTAACTGTGTGACTTTGAGAAAATTATCAGCCCTCTCTGATGGTTAGTTTCTCAGTAAAACAAATTACTAACAAACCCACTGGTACTGTGAGAGCTTTCCAGGAACTTCCTTTGTTGGTATATAAACTCACTTTGCACTTGCCACTTTTTGACCTTGGCTTAAATTCTTCAAAGCCTGTGGATTTTAAAAACAGACCTGGCAAACTGAACTTCTTTGAAATGCAGTGGTTTGAAAATTAGGACAAGTGCTGTGCTTCAAATTAATACTCTGATTGAGTTTTAGCAACGTATTTTAACAAATGGGAGGATTACTCCTGCTTGGGTCCCTAAACAAACAAACAACACAGACCTTTCATCAAATTATGGAGTTGCCGGGACATGTTCCCCATCTGTGCTGTTGCAGCTGAACCATTAAGACTCCCGGTGGAGGGAGATGTTTCTCTCTGGACCAAAGCAGACAAGCCCTAGCATTAGCAGAGCCCTGGAACAACCCCCATTTTCCTTCTGTGCCACCATCTTTCTTCAGTGCTAAGAAGTTACAAGTCTTTACTTCCCTAGTGACTGAGAATCCTCCTCTTCGTCCCTTGTGGGTCTTTATTCATTTAATCAATTATGTATTAGGTGCGATGCTTTACTCAGCCAGTGTCGTGGGTGCTCGGGATACACCACTGAATAAAACAAAGCAGGATTCCTGCCCTCTACATTCTAGTGGGGATGAGACAGACAACATAATAAATAAGTAAATAATAACATGCTGTGGAAGGGGCAAAAAGCAGAGCAAGAGAACCAGCACTACCTCCCTTAAATATAAACACAAAGGATAACTGGAGATCTCTCTCTCTTTTTCTCTCTCTCTCACTCACACACACACACACACATACACTCCTCCAGTCCCTTCCCATTGAAAACGTCTTTACCTAAAATACTACTTGATGTCTTATGTCACCTTTGAGCAAGAAGTTCTTCTGTCAGTTTCTTGTTTCCTCTAGTCACCAGGGCCTGAGACTCCCACCTCCACCTCTCTGTGCTGAGGCTGGCATCTCTGCATTTAGTTGGCCCTGATCCAGAATGCAAAACCACTTTCAGATTTCTCCACACTACTAAAATGAGGGGGGGTTTATGGCCTTCCAAAGCCAAGATATGATCTCTTTTATAACCTGCTCTTTCACATAAGCTTCAATAGGACTTCAGCTCAATCTGGAGATGGAATTGGGAATTGGGAATATTGAGGATGTTTTTTTTGTTTTTTTTCATAACATGCAAGTAAAGTGATCAATCATTTTTCCAACCCTAAACTAATGATGAGTTTTGCCTTAAGCAGTGTGCTTCTCTGCTGTGATTTAGCTGATTTCTTCAATAATGTTTCCTTCACCTGCTAGGTTGGCTGCACCACTGTGTCCTGGAACATTTGATTGCTTGGCTTGCGTCTCAGACACGCATCCACTGAACTTCCTGACTGCTCAGATCCTAGTTCTTTCAGCTCCTTTCCTCTCTGGTGTGTTTCAAACTTCAGAGACTTTGAACTTTCATCTCTTTCTGAAGTGGCCATAACCTGTTATATGTAACAGCATTAATGCTGACTTGGATAAAGGATGAGCCCTGAGGCAGGCAAAAGTCCTGTAGTTCTGAAATCCCCACTAATAAGACTGCCCTGCAGTTAAACGGCTATAACCAACATAATAGTCTAGCCACATCCATTATATAGAAGGACGCCCACTGCTTTATTGACTGGCAGAAAACAATTCTCATTTCATGAAACAATAAAAATTAAATTGAGTGTAAAATCTCCCAAGGTCACTGCCTCTAACCTTCTAACATCAGCAATGAGGGCTATAAACCCCACCATGGACCATTTGATCTGGGAGAAGCCAGACAATCCACTCCTGGGCTGCGTGCATGGAATCCCATCAGTGCTGGCCTGGGTGCTATCCCCATGGCTCTGATGGGCTAGAAATGGCAAGAATGCCACTGCCCCCACGTCTGGCAGATGCCTTCCTGACAGCAATTGCCACCTGCCCAGCCCACTGAGTAATGCGGCGGGTCCCTGTCTCATCCTGAGACATTTCTTTGGCAACCCACACTCTTGGTGGCATAAGAAGTGATGGCCCCTGGTGCTGACTGACCCTTCAGTGTGAGAGCCAGCCACCCTTTCTCCTCCAAGTGACCCTAGGACCTGCCACAGAGAACTCTGAGATTCTAACAACTGACAAATTCATAGTCCCCAGTTTCTCCCATCCTAAAGACCCATATTTCTTTTGCAAATACAGGTAGCATAGGGCAAATATTGAGTGAACTCTAAGATGAAAAGGGGAACTGAAAGGTAATGTAGCCCAACTCCCTTCTTCCCACCAACAATGCCGCCAAA
This sequence comes from Phacochoerus africanus, assembly GCF_016906955.1. Taxonomy (NCBI): domain Eukaryota; kingdom Metazoa; phylum Chordata; class Mammalia; order Artiodactyla; family Suidae; genus Phacochoerus; species Phacochoerus africanus. The sequence goes on from NC_062545.1 coordinate 154,798,795, forward strand.
ACTAACCCGGCTAAAAGTATGATAATTATAAAAACACAAGAAAATGCTTTGATAAAATAAATATATAAATGCAATGAAATCCCTTCAAAATCAAAGCTGGCTTTGTGTAGAAATTCACAAGCTGATCCTAAATGCAAGTTTTTATAATGCACAGGACCTAAAACCACACAATAATTCTGAAAAAGAAGAACACAGTTGGAGGACTTACATCATCCAGTCCCACCATAACTGTATTAAGTCGTTGGAAACAAGACAGGGCATTACTGACATAAGGACAGGAACACAGAAAGGCCCTAAATAAACTTTTACATTCATGGTCAATTGATTTTTGACAAAGTTGCCAAAGCATTTCAACATACGGTGCTGGGACAACTGGAAAGCCACATGCCAAAAAAAGAAAAGAGAAGAAGAAAAACAAACTCTTGTCATACACCATACATAAAAATTAATTCAAAATGGTGTGTATATCTAACTGTAAGAGATGAAACTGAAACTTCTACAAGAAAACATAAGAGAAAATTGCAGTGACCCTGGGTTAAGCAAAAAGTTCTCAAATATAACACCAAAAGCATAATATATAAAATTTAAAAAAACAAACTGAACTTCATCAACATTAAAAATGTTTGCACTATGATAGACTGTGCTAAAAAAATGAAAAGCCAAGCCACAAACTGGGAGAAAACTCTTGCAGATCATATACCTGATATAGGAATTGCATTCAGAGTAAAGAACTCACAGCACATTATAAGAAGACAATTCACTTTTTCAAATGGGAAAAAGATGTGGACAGATATCTCAGCATGGAAGATACACGAAAGGTTAATGAGCACATGAAAAGCTGCCCCACGTATTAGTCATTAAGGAAATTCAAATTAAAATCCCAACAAGAATGACTACATACTAGAATGGCAACTGTCAGTAAGACCGGCAATAACAAGTGTCTGCAAGGATATGGACAAACTCAAACCCTCACACATTATTGGTGAGGATATGAAATGATGCAGCCACTTTGGAAAAGAGTCTGGCAATTTTTTTAAAAGTTAAACATAAATTTACTGTACAACCCAGCAATTCAGCTTCTAGAATTTTGCCAGACAGAAATGAAAACATGTCCATACAGACACATATGTGCACGAGTGCTTGAGGCAACAATATTCATAATAACCTAGAGCAGGTGAAGGAATAAGCAAAATGTGGCACATTCACATCATGAATTACTCAATTAAAATAAACGAGCTATTGATACATGCTACAATGCAGATGATCCTCCAAATGGTACACTAAATGAATGAAGCTGGCCACAAAAGGTTATACATTGTATGATTCCATTTATCTGAAATATCCAGAAAATGCAAATTTATAAAGACTGAAAGCACATTAGGGGTTGCCTAGGGTTGAATGGAAGTGGGGCCAAGAGTTAACTGCAAATGAGCAGGAAGTTATACTTGGAGGGAGGAAAACGTTCCCAAACTGGATTGTGGTGGCTGTACAAGTTTACATATTTATTAAAAATAACTTGATTGTACACTTACCGTGGGTGGATATTATAGTATATACAATATAGCTCAATGAAGGTGTTTAATAAAAAACAAAATCTAAAATCTCTATACGTGGTATGTCTCAAATATTACATTACATATGCATGTTTTTCTAAATAATGAAAGACAATACTTCCAAAATATTAACAGTGGAAATTTTTTGTGTGGAATTATAGGCGATTTTGTTTTCTTTGTTATACTTACCTGTATTTCTCAAGTACTCTATAAAAACCATATATTCCTTTTATAATCAGAAAAATAAAAAAGTTCTTAAGGGAGACAGGAACACTACAAAAAGTAGTATCAGGAAATACAAATGTAACAACTTCCTCTAAAATATGTTCTAGCACTGCAACACTCAATGTTAATCACCAGTTCTACAATGTTGCGATAATATCAGTTCCTAAAAATATATGAAGATATAATTTGCCAATAGTGCATCTTACCCCCACTACCAAATGTGAAATCTAAGCATATAAAATCTGACCCCGATCAGCCCTCTTCTTCCATCTCAATATTCCACCTTTGCCACTGAACCAGCCTCACCTCCCCTTGCTCTACTTCAGCCCATTGTCACTTCTGCGAACATCCTTCTGAATTTTAGGATAGAAGGAAAAAGAAACTGCTAATCTCCCCTGACCGCCCTTTGAGAGCGCTGGGGCAGAACCGAGAACTTGGGGCGGTTGGCAGCCGGTAATTAACACCCAGTACACCCGGCTATTGAGGGAAGGAATCCGGAGACATCTGACGGGCCGCGGGCTGATGGAGAAGTGAGGACGAGGTCCCGCCATGCTCGCCCTTGCTGACCTCTGCAACCACCCGCCAGCGCAGCTCACTTTCAGCCCGCAGCCCGTCTCCCAAATGCAGCCCCCGCCTCCAAACTGCAGTCCGCGCCCTTGCCTGCAGCACCATCTCCCTCCTGCAGCCCCCGCCTCCCGTCCCCTCTGCCTGCAGCCCCACTTCCACCCAACTGCAGCTCCCTGTCCCTGAGCTGATAGACCTAGAGACACGACTTTCCCCTTGACATTGAGGAGGCCAAACTGAGTGCAGAGTGTGCTAATTTCTCGTGTGTCTGTAGTTCAGGACATGCCACCCCAAAATATGCCACGGTGGCATATTGATTATTTTGAGCTGAAGGCACTTGAAAAACAGCCAGTGTTGGGGAGACTTTCTCTGAATACCCTCCTCTGCCTAAAAATAGATCCCCCTCTAAGACCTCAGTTGTGAAAAATCCCCTTTCCAGAGGATGCACCCCTTCATCTTACCTAAAAATCATTTACTCTCCCCTGAGTTACTACCATCCCCTAGCAGATGGTATATACACTCTCAAATCATTATGCTTTTTTGGATATTCACTTTTTTCCTATGATTTCACCATGTATTTAATATTAAAATGAATAAGTTTGGATACCTTTTCTCAGGTTAATCTGCCTCCTATAAGTTTATTTTGCAAAACCAGCTATCAAACCTAGGAGAGAAGAGGGAAAGTGTTTCCTCTCCTGCATGAGGGTGAGTTGCATCAGAAAATAATAAAGAAACGACTATGGCCTCCTAAACATACGATGTCACCATTCACAGCGCCAGTCCAGCCTGGGGCCAAGTCACGAAGTACACAGATGCTGCTAACAACTCCTAATTTCATCAGCTGGAACAATTTATCACCAGGGCAGAATGTCTAAGACCAGACTGAGTGTCAAGCCAAGTAACAATTTTAAGGCCCTGGGAAACCATTATCCTTTCGGCTGATCTTAGTTTATGGTGTGAATGGAAGGTAAACTTGGCCTTGCCTAGCTTGGCCCATCCAGAGCAGGCAGACTCCCCCACATCCTCAGTCCAGGCAGCTTTTGTTTTCTTTCTGACTTGGCATGCTGCTTGGAAAGAATTAACACCAGTCCCCAAACTGGGTGCTCACATAAACAGTCTGGGCTGTTTTTAGCAGGAAACAGTCACCTCCACAAAAACTAAATGGGTATAAATTGCTCATTCTTAGGAAAGGGAGACACTGGAAAACAAAGTGCAATTTTTACAGCAGCCTTGTTGTTGAAATAAAACTTTACCAGACTGTAATTTTTTTCTTCTTCATTTTTTTACCATTTCACTTTCTTCACAGACTCACAGTACTATAAAAACATCCCAGGTTAGATCAGCATTACTCCTAATCCACAGTTGATTTATTACTGCCGGAAGCACAGAGAGAAGGATAAGAGAACAATGCACCTGACTTATTGTTTCACAAAGTCTATGGGCCACATATAAGTAGCAACATATATCCCCAGTAACGATCAGCATTCAAACACTATGAATATTTTGTAAAAAATAAAATAAAGTGAGTTGACGGTTAAAAGTAGAAAAGCATCACCATAGTGTTATGGAGGGGATGCTGAGCCAGGATCTATTAAAAGCTTGATGTTAGATCTTGAATTTTCACCTACTGCCTGTGTTCCCTGGATCAGGTCATTTAAGCTTTTGAATTCACATTTCCTCATCTATAAAGCGGTATAAACTCTCACCCTCCAAAACATATGGTGCTGTCATAAGGATTAAGTGATGTAATATAATACAAGCACAAGGATACTAAAAAGTGCCACACAGATGTATAACATTTTATTTTGAATGCATTTTTCATAAAGTTTTCCAAAAAGAAAAAGAAAAATCTTGCAACTCTTCTTTGCTGCATTTCTTAAATGCCTCGCCTATTGTTAACAGATCTGGTGAGTTCTTAATGTGGATGAAGATTTAATGTGGAATTTTCATATTAAAACATTAAACTTTTTTCAATGATGGCATTTTAAAAAAAAAAACTTGGCAGTGTTTGTATACTGATAATAGACATTCTGAGCTGTGTCTATTCATTAAAATAAAATTTTCCAAGACAAAAGCTGAGAGTTTTATGCATTTATAAGTGCTTAGTAACATGTGGCAACTGTCTGAAGATTCATTAGGATAAAGTTAGAGTATTAATATGTTCAGGATCTCCTAATTTGTTAACTAGGAATAACACACTGAAAGCAAGCTGCCCTAATCCTTTAATTTACTGAATGGCTAGCTCACCCTACCATAGCAAGGAGTCATCATTTTTAATTAAGAGTGGGATGAAAAAAATTGTAATGAATCTCCCTCATTCTGTCACATTTTTAACTCTTCTGAGAACAAACAAAAATAATTATCTCTAGATTTTTCCTTCCTCAGAAATTTTAACACTCTACATGACTTGTCACAGGTCAACAGTGCAAGGCCTGTCCGTGGTCAAAATTTCAAACTGCAGCATTTCTTTCTCATATCCTCAATTTTTTATATTATTCTCCCCTCTCTCATATGTAGCCACAACCCACAGCCAGCATTATAGTATCTTCTAATCATCTTGGTCTCACAAACTCCACACAGACCCTCCTGTGACACTGGTGGGCATCCCCGTGGCTTTATTTTCAAAGAAGGTGTATGGTGAGGGTTCTAATTAGTGTAAGGGGTGATGACAGCAGCCTTTCCATCCTGAGCAGGGGAGGACTGTCAGTGTATTGGTCAGGGTTTCCCAAGGAACAGAGCCAACAGATCCATAGAGATATGCAGAAGAGGAGAGGTGTTACATGAATTGGCTCAGGCAGTTGTGGAGGCTGAGGAGTCCCACACTGGCTATCTGTAAGCTGGGGACCAGGAAAGCCAATAAGAGTAATTCAGTCTGACTCTAAGGTCCCAAGACCCAGGAGTGCTGATGTTCAAGGGCAGGAGATGGATGTCACAGCAGAGAGATTGTGAATTCTCCCTTCCTGCTTCTATTCAGGCCTTTAACAACTGGGTAATGCCCATCTTATTGGTAACTGCCCAGTTTACAGGTTTAAATATTAATCTCTCCCAAAGACACCCTCACAGACACCCCACAGATAACATTTTGCTAGCTATCTGTATGAGCATCCCTTAGGCCAGCCAAGCAGACACCTAAAATTAACTCTTACAGAGTGGCAATGCTCAGATGGTAGTGAACATGTAGCCACACTTCTGAGATCACTCTAAATGGCCACCAACTAATCTGATGATGGTAAATAAAGCCATCCAGGTCTTAATTTATCTGATATTTAAAAAAAAAAAAATCACAGTCAATTTCAATTTTATTTTATTCACTTCTCTTATCCATACTTTCTTTCAACAAGCATTTAATTAGTACCTACTATGTCTCAGGCATTATGATAGGTGCTGGTTGGCTAGGAAATTATATAGCACATAGTTAGAAGATCTGTTACTTTATCTGAGTGTAATCATATAAAATAACATCTAATACTGCACAAAAATTAACTGCTGGATCCCATTATGTGATTTTTTATTTTACAAAGAACTAAAAGACAAACAAAAGCAAAATTTCAATGTTATGGAGCTCTTCCATTCTGAGGAAATTCACACTTAAGCTATTAAATTTGTGTCAAATACTTTCCCAATGTTTTGCTTGATTTTTAATTCATTTGGTGTGTTAGTCATTTTTATTTCTAATTCAAATTATCCTAGAATTTATGAAAAACAAATACATTCAGGGAAAAGAATTGGCTAAATTGCTTAATATTCTTCCAGATTACAAGAGAGAGCTCTGTCCTTGACAATTAATCCTAAAGCATCTTTCATTTTTTAAAACAGGATGGACAGCATTCATTTCCTGCCTATGTCATAAATGGTATGCTATGATGAAGGTTCAGGGAAATAATGGGGGGAAGGGTAAAATAATTTTCCATTCCAAAATCAAACAGTCCTAATCCTATATGAAAAGGTCTGAGCAATTGGAATAGGAAGCTGGCAAAGTTTGTGGGTTTGTTTTTTGTTTTTGTTTTTGTTTTTAATGTAAGTTTGATCCTTCACAAGAGGCCAGATTCTTCGGCTTTTCGCTTTGTTGCAGGGCTTAAAATAGTCTCCAAAAATAATACACGTCTCTTTTCCTTAAAGGAATAAAACAGTCCATGGAGCTCAAATGTGTATCTATGTAAAAGCATAAATAGAACAAATTAAGAGCTATGGTTGTATCCGCCTTGTCCTATCATTGCCTTATACACTTTAAAGAAACTCAGGAAAGTCAAATGCCCTGGCACGCTTCTGCCCACACCCCTCCACCTCCTAAACACACGTGCAGATGCGCACACGCTCACGTGCCTACCTGAGACAAGCGCACGGTTTTGAGCAAGAGCTCTGCCGACCGTTTCCTCGGCTTGGAATCTCTTCTGCCAAAGAAGTCACACGACTTAAAAGTCTCAAGTTCTTTCAACACGGAGTTTGGCAAGGATTGCGGGCCTGGCTGCGCCAAAATCGTGCCCTGATGGTCAAGGACCTGAATGGGCAGCAGCTGGTGCCTGTGAGCACGACCGGAGCACCGGGGCCTCCTCTCCCTGCGCAAAAAGAGTGGCAAGAATGCAGAACTCGTCTGCGGACTCGAAGGCCAGTTTGAGGTCCAACCGCCAGGCCTCCCCGCTGCTACTGGGCCAGGGCCACCCATGCCCGGCTTGGGTCTCCACCCCACGCGGACATCACTGAGGCCAAGGCAGCCGCAGCACCGCGACGTGGCGATGCACAGCCCCTGGTCCTCCTTGGGGCCGGTCCTCAGGGAGCAGCTGGGCCGCAGTGCCGCTTCTTCCCCGCCTTCCCGGGCCTGGGGCACAGAAGCACTGCTGAGCCGGCCTGCAGAGCTCAGTGGGCCTCCAGAGCCACTAGCGCCTATGGACGCTGGTCCTTGTGGCCACGCCTGCGGCCGCGCTCCACCACCCTCAATTACGGCGTGACCCCAGCGCAGCCCCTGCTGGCCCGGGCCTGCTCCTCCCATCCCACCAGGAGGCCTTGCAACTGACTCAGATCCTTGCCGGAAGGGCCTGGGCCTCTGCCAGTGTGGTGGGAGTGTCCAGAGGACATGACCAGAGACAGCCTGTGCCAGGTGGTCCAGCACTGCTGTATGGGTAGGCCTTCCACGGAACAGGCGAGACTTACCCAAGTGGAGGCCCCATGAGTTCAAGGCCAAGTGAGGGTTCTTGGCAGATGGGCCAGAATGACTGCAGGATGCAGGGGTTGTTTGTCTTGGGGGTTCAGTTGCAAAGCATGTTTGGGGCGGTAGCATCAGTGGCTGCCATCTTAGGATGATTTCTGTGGCTTAAAAAGGCTTTTTGGTTTTTTGTTTTGGCAAGGACCAACCTGCAGTTACCCCAGCAGGTTCAGAGGGCCTGCTGCCTACGCAATGGCTAAAATATGGTATGTGAAAGAAACTACCCACTTTGAGTCAGGTGGGGTCAGTAACAGGACCTGGTAGTCCAACCTGGCTAATCACTGGGAGGAGGGAAACTACGATAGAGGAAGATACCCGGGTTTGGAAAGGATAGGTTTAGCCCAGTCCCCTAACATCCCTACCTAAGAGGTGGAGGTGTGTGGTGGGTGGGAGCCAAGCACCTATGGCAGCTGCAGCCCTTGCCCTCTTCCCTGGTGTGGCTCCCATCAGGTGGAGCCCTTCTGAGCTTGTTCTCAGGGGATGCTGGGGCCCCAAGTGCTCAGTCAAGTGCCTTGCCCCACTGGCCTGGCAGCAGGGCTCTCTATTGTGGGAGGGAAGCCAAGCCACACCCTGCCTCCTTTTACCTCTCTCTGGATTTGTTACTATTTTGCACACTAACAGATGCTGATGATTGTTTACCTTGAAAAAAAAAATCAAACACTTCGAGCTTTTTTAATTTGCTATCCTCTAGTACATCTGTAAGATAGATCAGAAGTAAAAAATAATTTCTTGAAATATTAGAGCAAAATCGATAAATGTGATCCCAGCTCTGTCTTTGCTCACAGGCAAGGGCAGCTCATAGCATCAAACAAGAGAGCAAATATAGTTAAAGGTCCAGAAGACAGATAAGGCCTACAGCTTCTAGATTAGAAGTCTGGCTTTTCAAGAATAAAAAGGTAATTGGATAACTATTCTGTAATTTTCATGTTGATTCAGTAAGTTAAGATTTTCCAGGACTGCTGGCAGGAAGGATCTAGTTGGACCCACAGAGCATATTCCAGGCTGTGAATGTTCCTGAAACACCAGGACTCTGAGACCAAGAGCCTCTGGGAAAGCGCCCTGCCCTAGACACCTGTGGATATAGCCTAATCAGAATTTGCTGATGGTTTCATTATCATCAGTAAGAAGATTAAACAAATTATTCCTTTGTTGTAACAAAACACAGAAATACCAGGCCAGAGAATGAAAATCTCTTTTTTTCCCTCCTTCCCTTGGTTTCGCTTACCAAGAGTATTTCTTTTCATACAGGACAACTGGTTAAAGATCCACCAGACTCCATGTTTATTTCGTCAAGTTTGCTCATGCAGATGAAAATTTTCTTTTAAAAATCATCAGGTCAAAATTTAAGGACCATCTGGAACAGAGTGTCACCTACATTTGAGATTAGGGATGAACAAATATGTTCGTCTCCCTGTCTTGTTTTCTATCTCCTCGGAGCAGAGCAAAAACATCACAGAGGCTTCCGAGAGTGACTGATTTGACAGGTAGCTTAGAAATGCAGCCCCAGTGCAAAAAAAAAAAAAAGAAAAGAAAAAGCCCGCAGCCTCCACAAAACCAGGCTCTTCTTTCTCATCTTTTCTTGACATTTTGCTCCTAAAATTAGCTTTTTGATGAGAAAATTGCTGTGAGTCATACCAAAGCTAGTTAAATGTGAGGCAAATGCCTGAGATTGAAATTGAGTTGATTCTCCTTTGCTGTGCTGATGGTGCCTGGTAATTGGACATTGGAATTAGAACCACTGTGACCTTTCACAATGAGAAGGAAAAAAATTCGATTCAATTTGCTGGAATTTTTTCTATATTTAAAGCACTTTTTTTTTTGAATGGAGTAATTTACTCTTCTTTTTAAATTAGCAATACCAACCAGCCTGTTTCTCCTGTGGCTCTGCACAGTTATTCAATCATTCTAGTTCTTAAATCAATAAAAGTCAATCTGTTTCTTGCTTTCTTATCACCTCTCTCTCCGCTACCAACTTCCCACCTCCGCCCCTCCCACACCTGCTGTTTCTAGAAGTTAGTGTGATTCACCTTCCCTCCCTTTGCTGTTTCCACCCAACTCTTAGAGTTTCTCCTCCCCAGATAACATCTTCCCTCTATTCCTTCATCTGGTACCATGTCTTCAGTGGCATGTGAGCATATATTGGGATTATTGTTTGAACATGAGGTGAGGGAAGAGACACGGAGTTCCAGGTCCCAGCTATTCACCCAAAGTAAGAACAGATTATGATTTTCTCCACAGCATTTCGCTGAGGTCATATAGCTCATCCTTTCAGTTTATTTATTTCATCATCTAACAAATGTTTATTGGCAGTTTACTGGCTGCTGCTACACATTTAAGTACTTTAATATTGATTTGGTATCGCTCAAAACAGTAAAAAACAATCCCTGCACTCATGGAACTTATAATCTAGAGGGCAGAGAGAGACAATGGAAAAAAGAAGTAAACTATAGACATGAGAAAAATATGTAAAGTATGAGAAGGTACTAAGAGCTATTGGGGGAGTTCCCGTCTTGGCGCAGTAGTTAACAAATCCGACTAGGAACCATGAGGTTGTGGGTTCCATCCCTGGCCTTGCTCAGTGGGTTAACGATCTGAAGTTGCCGTGAGCTGTGGTATAGGTCGCAGATGCGGCTCGAATCCCAAGTTGCTGTGGCTCTGGCGTAGGCTGGCAGCTACAGATCCGATTAGACCCCTAGCCTGGGAACCTCCATGTGCCACGGGAGCGGCCCAAGAAATGGCAAAAAGACAAAAAAAAAAAAAAAGAGCTATTGGGGGGAAAAAAGGACCATGGACTAGCAATTAACAGAAAGCTTCTAGAAGGAATGTCATTTTAATAGGACAAGATTTAGGGATGTACTAGTCAAGCAAAGATTCAAGTTGGCAGTAGGATGAGCAAGTCTGATAATAAGGAGATAGAGCTAGATTCAGTATATAAACCTAAGAGTCATTTCCATAAAGATAGCAGCAAGACAGAATATGGATATTTTTAAAAAAGAGAGAGAGAAGAAGTCCAAGAATTGAGCTAAAGGCACTTCAATATTCAAAGGCCAGAGATGAGGGAAAGTGTTAGAAAAACCAGAAAGTCTTTCCCAGGGTAAGGAGTGACCAACTGCATCAAAAGATATTGAGAAATAAAACTAGATGAAAAAAGAGAATTGGCCAATGGATTATCAAAATGGACATCGTTGACAAGAGCAGTATTCAAGTAGAAACACAACTCCGACTACCTGTTACACATATAGAAATGGTACATCAAAGCCTCCATTGATAAACAGACCAGTCAGATAGCCCTGGGTTCACTTTCTAGCAGCCCCATCCCTTCTGAGCTGTAAGACTGGGAATAAGTCCCTTAAATTCAATGGGTCTTCATTATAAAATGGGAAGGTTGCTAATACCTTAATTTAATTGGGCCATAATCACGTGCTAGGTACAGCCCTACATGTCTTAGTTTATTAACTTATTTAATCCTCACAGCAGCCTCCTAAAATGAGAATCGTTACTTTAACCACTGGACAGATGAAAACGCAGATACCAGAGATGTTAGTGATGGAGACCAAGAAACTTCTTGCCCACAGACTCCTGAGATGTCTCTAGGGACCCTAGCCTCTTGCTATTCATATCTCCCATCAAGTAAGAGCTAGATCTCATGACTCACTTCTCACAAATAAAAGATGGCCAAGTGATGGGATGTCACTTTCAGGATTAGGTTATAAAAGTTCTCTGGTCTCTGCCTTAACAGCTCTCTCTTCTCTCTCGCTCTCTTTTTTTGCTCTCTCTGAGAGAAGCCCAGAGAGCTGCCCCACTGAGGGTCTCCTATGGCAAGGATTTTTGTCTCTGGCCAGTGGCCACCAAGGGCCTAAGGCCCACCCACAGCCACATGAACGAGCTTAAAAATGGATTCCCCACAGTCAAGCCTTCTGATGAGACTGCAGCTCAAGCTGACATTGTAACTGCAGGATTGGGAGACTCCCTGAGCCAGAGGACCCAACTAAACTGACTGGATTCCTGACCCATGGAAATTGTAAGATAGCAATGAATATTGATTTTGGCCACCAAGATAAAAAGGGCAGTTAGGATCTATTTAGTGTTACAGCATTCCACTATTCTCAATAAGTTCCTCAGTTGCCTTTACAAAGTCCCCAAGTCAAAATGAGATAGAACATTGAGGGAAAGGACTGCAAATCACACTTGTTGTAAAGATGCTGGTCTCCAGGGTGATCATGTTACCTAAGCAGCAGCCTCCCACTATTCACAAGGCACATGGATAAACAGAGACACTGCCCCTGAGGCTGTTGTCTTCTGAATAGTTACAGATACCAAAGTTCTTCTCCTCAGGCCCCAGGATTTGGTGTGTGTGTGTGTGTGTGTGTGTGTGTGTGTGTGTGTGTGTGTGTATGATTTCATGTATATAAAAATATAAATATAAATATATATATTTAGGGCCACATCCACAACATAGGGAAGTTCCCAGGCTAGAGGTAGAATTGGAGCTGCAGCTGTCAGCCTACACCACAGCCACAGCAATGCAGGATCCAAGCTGAGTTTGCAACCTACACCACAGTTCATGGCAATGCTGGATCATTAACCCCCTGAGTGAGGCGAGGGATCCAGCCTGTGTCCTCATGGACACTAGCCAGGTTCATTACCACTGAGCCACAACAGGAACTCCAATTTCATATTTTAAAACACCTCTTAGAAAGCATTTTTAATATTGGATTTAAGGGGTTTTTTTTAATCTAAGCTGTCTAGCACAAATCACACTGTGGATTCTTCTCTCATGTTGGACATTGGATTATTAAAAATCAGCAAAATAAGCCTTGAGGGACAAGAAGGGCAGGAGAGTTCATAAAAATTGTTATGATGTATTAATCAGTAGGATAAGAATAATTTGCTTTCCATGGAGAGTAGTTAGGCACAACAGACTGATTATACTGTAAAATAGCTTTTTTTAAGCATCACCTGACCTCCTCCTTTCTCCTAGCAGCTGCCTTATTGAGTCCCTGCCCTATACCTCCACCCTGGTCCTCATGGTGTCTGAAGTCCATAAAGAATAAAGCCCTGACATGTGGGGGGCTGGGGAGGAAGGGAGTAGTTTAATGGGTATAGAGTTTCAGTTTCATAAGATGAGAAAGTCTTAGCCATCTGTTGCACAAAAGTGTGAATACACTTAAAAATGGTTTAAATGGTCATTTTATATTATGTGAATTTTAACCACAGTTTAAATAAATAAGCAAGCAAAGGAGGGCTTGTATGAAGTAGAAGACCCAATGTTTTCATAAAGTCCTAGAAATTTCTTTCAAAAGGAGTTCCCGTGGTGGTGCAGTGGTTAACAAATCCGACTAGGAACCATGAGGTTGCGGGTTCAGTCCCTGCCCTTGCTCAGTGGGTTGACGATCCAGCGTTGCCGTGAGCTGTCGTGTAGGTTGCAGACGCGGCTCGGATCCAGCGTTGCTGTGGCTCTGGCGTAGGCTGGCGGCTACAGCTCCGACTCGACCCCTAGCCTGGGAACCTCCATATGCTGCGTGAGCGGCCCAAGAAATAGCAAAAAGACAAAAAAAAAAAAGAAAAGAAATTTCTTTCAAAGATTTTTCTTTATAAAAGAATATCATTATCACAGACTGTAAATCAGAGATGCACAGTCTGACAGTTAAAGTGTCAGAAGATCACAGAGAATATACTAAATGTTCTACTAAAGATACAGGTTACTGTAGAAGTTATAATTAACTATATTAAAACGATTTTCAGGGGTCAAATCCAATGTACTTCTTAGAGTAACAATGATTAGATAATATAAGTTGAAGAATCATTTAAAAAGCTGTAGCCCAGATGATAGATAAGGAAACTGAAGACAGAAGTTTAAGTCAAGGAACTGGACACCAACTGCTTCTAGAAGAAAATCTATTATTCCCTAGAATATACATTCAAAACACATGTAAATCCAACATGATTTTTAAATACATATAATCATGCTTATACACACACACAGAGGAATAAGACATGGGCCTCTAAATCAATTGCCATAGATCTGATTATTTCTACAGTTAAATATTCATTTAGTAAAATATGTAATATATTCTAGGCAAAATTGTTTTGTAAATGATCTCTGAGGATTTCCTGTCATGGCTCAATGAAAATGAATCTGACTAATATTCATGAGGATGCGGGTTCGATCCCTGGCCTTGCTCACTGGGTTAAGGATCCAGTGTTACTGTGAGCTGTGGTGTCAGTCGCAGATATGGCTCTCTGATCTGGCGTTGCTGTGGCTATGGTGTAGGCCGGCAGCTACAGCTCCCATTCAACCCCTAGCCTAGGAACCTCCATGAGCCTCCGGGGCCCTAAAAAGACACATACACACACAAAAAAAGAGAACATGCTTAATTAAAATGTAAAAAGTAATAAATGATCTCTAAATAACCACCTAATGTAAATTATTCAAACAAGACAAAACTTGAAGGAAAGGCAGCAGATGGAAAAGTGGTCACAGTGATAGGAAACTATGATGACCAAAAGTACGAAGCTGTCCGGCAGCATTTTTAATGTCAGTTGCATTAGTATCTCCAAATATCTAGGGTTAGAGCAAAGCTCAAAACCAGATGTTCTGCTCATGTGAAATGCATTAATGCTGATTTTTAATTCTCTGACTTTGGAGTGTTTTTTTAAAAAAGAAACTTAAAGCCTAGCATAGTCCTAATTTGTTGAATCTATACCTCTCACACATGAAATTTTCTTTCAAACAACTTAATTTCCAAATGACTTCACACAGAATTTATTTAAATAGAACATGAGCTTATAAGGTGTTGTACAAAATATACATTTTACTAGTTAGTGAAAAAGTCTTGAGAATGTATACCCTGAGTTCAAATAAAGATGAAAGGATACTATACTTGAAATAACGATGACAACAATTAAAAATACTTTAGTACTAGATGGCCAAAAATCACATGAAAAGATTCTCAACATTGCAAATTATTAGAGAAAAGCAAATCAAAACAACAATGAGGTATCATCTCTCACAGTTCAGAATGATCATCATCAAAAAGTCTACAAACAATAAATGCTGGAGAGGGTGCAGAGAAAAGAGAACTCCCCTACACTGCTGGTGGGAATGTAAATTAGCACAACCGCTATGGAGGTTCCTTTAAAAATGAAAACTAGAACTACCACATGATGCAGAAATCCTACTCCTAGGCACATATCTGGAGAAAACCATAATTCTAAAAGATACACATACCTCAAGGTTCATTACAGTACTATTTACAATAGCCAAGACATGGAAGCAACCTAAATGTGTATCAACAGAGGAATGGATAAAGAAGATGTGGTACATATATATAATGGAATATTACTCAGCCATTAAAAAAGAATCAAATAATGCCATTTGCAGCAACATGGATGCAACCAGAAGTTATACTAAGTGAAGTAAGTCAGACAGAGAAAAACAAACATCATTATATCACTTACATGTGGAATCTAATTTTAAAAACAATGGAAGTGAATGTATTTACAAAACAGAAACAGACTCACAGACATAGAAAAGAAATTTACAGTTACCAAAGGGGAAACACTGAGGGCTACATTAAGAGTTTGGGATTAGCATATATATATACTACTATATGTAAAATAATCAGTAAGGACCTACTGTATAGCACAGGGAGCGCTACTCAATATTCTGTAATAACCTATATGGGGAAAGAATCTGAAGAAAATGGAATATGTATATGCCTAACTGAATCACTTTGCTGTACACTTGAAAGTAACACAACATTGTAAAGCAACTACACTCCAATAACATATTTTAAAAAACACTTTAGTCTTAAGTGTATTTTAGAATTAAATTATTCAAATATTTAAAAGCAAGTTAAGTGCAAGGATTTGATACAGATTGTTGCCACTGACTTGGCACTCAATGTTATTAAAATGTCTTCAAACCTGACATGAATGTGAGGCCCAGTCCATCCCAAGCCACAGACTTCACCCCTAAATTTAATAATTAAGATCAGAAAGGCAGAACCAACAGATACAGAGAGAGGAAAGAGTAAATAAATTAAAAACTTGAAAAACAAAAAAATATACTGTTTATAAGTCCTTGAAAATGTTAAACTATTTAGAATTAGGAAATGCATAGAAACGCCACAAGGGGGTGCTGCTGGAAAACCAAGAGCCCTTTCTTGGCCACACCAATAACATAAAATTAGGAAATAACCTAATTTTCACCTTACTGAGATATCAAGATAAACTCGGACATTTCACAAAAAGAGGGGGGAGATTTTAAAGTAGGAATAAATTCAAGAACATTTATCCAGAAATAGAATATCACATATAAAGACAAGCATCAAAAGGTAAACAGAAAGAAATACTAGTCCTTTATTTCCCTATTTTCTCACACTGATTTAATCATTTTTTAAAAAAGAAAAAAAAAAGCAGTCCCTTCTTTTCAACAGACCATTAAACTTGAGATATATTTACTCTTCATTCTCTTTGGGGAACAATCCACTTTAAAAACTGCTGGAAGGCTGAGTACCCTGGGGGGAGTCTTTCATGGGAACAGCCCCCCACTTACTAAGCAGCTTCCAATTACCTTGCACATCATTTCAATTCAAAGTGCTGCCTTTTACTGTTACATTCTCAAGGGCTAAGTAAAAAACAAAAGCAAACAAACAAAAACCGAAGGTTTAAAATGCAAATCAAGTTTTGAAATTCTGAGTCAGGCTTTGTTGTACTCAGATTTAATTCCACTTTTTCTAACTTGCCCTGAAGTGAAGGCATAAAAGAAAGAATCACTGAAACTTAAGGACTAAAAGTTATAAGCTTCTTTATGATTTAGCTTAAAAACGTTCCCATTCACTTTGCTGTAGAGCAGAAATTATCACAACATTGTAAATCAACTATACCTCAATAAAACTAAAAAATGGGAAAAAAAAAAGCTTTCCCATGAGCAATAATACAAAAAAACGAGGCTTCTCTCATAGTGCCAAGTTTTTGTCTTTTTAATAAAAGCATTTATTTGATTGATAAGACTGTGATACCTTGATATGATTATTTTTCAAGAATCAATTTCAGGAGTTCCCTGGTGGCCTAGTGGTTATGGATCCAGTGTTGTCACTGCCATGGCTTGGGTTTAATCCCTGGCCTGGGAACTTCAGCAGGCCATGACAGAGATCCAGCCAAAAATAAATAAATAAATAAATAAAACAAGAATCACATTCAAAATAAGCCTTCAACTTGCTAGCCTTATCCTTCTATCCCACAATCAACTGTGACTTAGCTATTCATTCTTTCCCCTGCTGCTGTGAACTTTAGTGGACAGAGTATGAAGGAAATAACAGTAAAGTACAATGGGTGAGAGAGCTTAGCACATCATAGAAGCTAAATAATTACCAGTTCCTGCCCAACATCTCAGGTGCGCTTCCTTATTTGAGTGGGGGCATTCCACGTGCTCACACCCAAGAATAGCTTTGTCCATAGATGTTACCCGCCCCCTTTCTCTGTGCTGTGGTACAGAACTCCTATCCAGGGATGGTTCACCATAATGATGACTGCCAGACCCTCCTGAGCAGTTTCTTACATGCTGCATCATGAGTGGCACCAGGGGGGCTGCAGATGGTGTGAAAAGCATGGTCCTTAAGCACCAATAGCTTAAATAGAACTAAGCCTTGTGAAACATCCAGCTGCAAGTCTGGAGGGTATGCTGTCAAATACTAAAGGGGTGGACACCAGGCAGCATGGCACGGAGAGAACATGGGTTTTATAGTTAGACAAACCCTGGAGTGTCTCCAAAAAGGTATGTTCATGTCACAATTCCAGGTACCTGTGAATGTGAACTTATTTGGAACTAGGGTCTTTGCAGATGTAATGATGTTAAGGATCCAGAGAGGAGGTTGTCCTGGATTTAGAGTTGGCCCTAAATCCAATGACTGGTGCCCTTTTAAGAGGAAGGAAAAGGATATTTGACACAGATAGACAGGGACACTCATGTGTACATGGAGTGGACATCAGAGTGACATAGCTAGAGGCCAAGGAAAGACAAGGACTGCCGGCACCTATGTGCAGCTGGGAGAGACAGAGGCATGGAGCCACCCACCTTTCATCTCCAGGAGGACTCAGCCTTCTAACACCTTGATTCAGACTCCTTGCCTCCAACACTCTGAGATGATAAATCTTTTTTAAGCCATCAGGTTGTAATCATTCACTACAACAGAACAAGGAAACTAATACAACTGACATGGGTTCAAATCCCTGACCAGGGCACCAGACATCAATGTCTTCCTCTCTAAACTAGAGTTCATAATATTTATCTCATGAGGAGATGAAAGCACAATTTAGGTTTTATGTCACTCACGCTCCATCTCTTACAATCTCTGCAAGCTTGGGAATGAGAACTAACACACTGAGTCTCAGTTTTCTCATCCCTGCAGTGGGAATGGAAACAGTAACTACCCTGCAGGGTTAGCGTGAGGACCACAGGAGATGGTACACAGAAATCACAGGCACAGAGAGCAGCAGCAGCTGGAAGATGCCTCCGAAAACGTAAGAGGCGCGCCTGGTCTGTTGTTAGACAGTGGTCGCCATGGGAACTGAGTGGCCTGGAAGATGCAGACAGTCTGAGATAACAGGAAATTCTACTCAGGGAGTAAAGGTGAAGGGACCTGGAAGCCCTGGTCCCATTTGGATGGGTCACAGAGAAGGAAGGGCCTCTTTCTAGGTTAGATGCAAGATGTGGTAGCTCAGGAGTGTAAGTAAAGAAAGAATGGAGTAGAAGGAACATATGCACTGAGAGGCCAGGGAACTGATCTGAGAAGAAGGTTGGACAGCATCTTCCTGATGCCAAAGTTAAAATGCACTAGACATCTCACAGACACTTTAGAAGTGATGCACTGATAAATGTGTGTAGAAAATTTGAGTAGAGAACTAACTCCTAAAAAGGGGCTGATCAAGAAAGATTAGTCCAGTGGGACAGACCGGAGCCATGCTCTACAAACCTCTTGGGGCGAAGGACTGGTTTACTTCTAGCCAGGCTGGGGCTGCTGTAAAAGACAATAGAAAACAACAAAAATAAATTTGTGGAACATGGAATAAAAAAGGCAATGACTGCACAATTTTTTAAATTATCAGATTCAAATATACACAAAATTACTCTGTCCAATGGTCATGAACATTTGGAAACTCTTACCCTCAGTGGTTCCCGATCTTATCAGAGAGGCAGCAGGAACAGCGGATCCTCAGACAACACATGGAGCAGCATTTCCCAGGAGGGAGTGTGAGTGTCGAATGGGCAGCAAAAGAGGAGAAATAGAGAACAAACCAGTGGGTGCAAGAGGCAGGGGTGGAGGTGGATGAAATGGGTGAAGGGAATCAAAACGTACAAACTTCCAACTATAAAATAAATGTCTGGGGATGGCATGTACATCAAGGTGACAAGAGTTAATCATACTGTCTTGCATAGTTCAAAGTCACTAAGAGAGTAAATTTTTTTTTTTTTTTTTTTTTAGGGCTACAGCTGTAGCACATGGAAATTCCCAGGCTAGGGGTCAAATCAGAGCTGCAGCTGCCAGCCTACACTACAGCCACATCCAACGCCAGATCCAAGCCACATCTGCAAACCTATTCCACAGCTTGCAACAACACTGGATCCTTAACCCACTGAGTGAGGCCAGGGATGGAACTGGCATCCTCATGGATACTAGTCTTAACCCATTGAGCCACAATAGGAACTTCAAGAAAGTAAATCTTAAATGCTCTCATCACAGGAACAAAAATTCTGTAACTATGGATGGTGACATATTAAATTAGACAGTGTGGTGGTCATTTCACAATATATACAAATATTGAATCCTTATGTTGTCTACCTGAAAATAATATGTTACATGTCAATTATGCCTCTTTTTTTTAAAAAGGAATAAAATCAGAGAAGGCGCCCAGGGGGCTACTGTTATCTTCAAGGAAGATGAAGACAAAGGTGAAAATGCAAATGAGGAAGAGAATCAGACACAAGATATTTGGAAAAGTAAACTGATGGAGAGTGAGAATGAGCTTTAGCTAAATAATGTCTGCCTCCAAGGCCTTCATGAGATAGTAAGACTGACCTGTTTGTAGAAATGAAAGGAATAGGAGAAAAGTGTGATAAGTAGAAGAAATAACCACATTCTTGGAGCAACCACACTCCAAATACTGTATCTTCTGCTTTTTTGAGGCTCTACAACCCTGTATGGTAAGTCACCCCCTCTCCCACCCTCACAACTGGCAGAACAAGAGGGTCCCTTCTTAATTTGGGCCTTGGGGAGAGACAATTATAGATTGACCATCCCAACACTGTTACATTAAAACAAATTTTGTGGATTGAAAATAAAAATTACCATGATAGAGAATTTTTAGAAGGAAACTTGGGGAGTGGGGGGGGGGGAGCTGTTTAATAAGACTCCCTGGCCACAGGAGGTCAGTATTGCTTCAAAGCAAATGTACCCTAAGTGCCTTTGGGGGTATAAAGGTCTTAAAAGAAATGATTACATTTTCTTCTTAAAAAAAATGTTAGTTTCAATATATCTGATTTTTAGACTTACTGAGTGACAGATGGTTACAGCAAGTTTAAAAAAAATGAACTTGCTAAAAAAAATAAACTTGTTAAAAATATATATTTTGCACAAAAAAGGAACTTGGATCTTCCTCATTCAAAAGCAATAAGAGAAATTAAGGGAACAGAGAGATACATGTATAAAAAAATACATGCATCCTCTCAAATATGTATCTATAGGTACATAGATATGTATTCAACTTGACCCAGAGCTTAGTGCCAAAAAAAGTAAAAACCATTCCTTTAATTACTTATTCTATCACTGAAGAGGTCAGGCACACACGCATAATATCTCTTGGTAAAAATACAAAAATAAAATAAATAAATGCTCTACCGTAGACAATAAAGGCAGAGGTGCTAGTATTGGTGGAATCATTTGCAACATCTTCGTTTTAAAATTAGGAGAATTGGAGGGCAAAGTCATGGGAGAGGGAAGGAGCATAGAGATCACCTTGAACAGAGGGATTAAAAACAACAATGAATCTATTGGGAAAATCACATCCAGACGATTGTGGCCAGTTGTTGGATATGTTGTGTAATTTTTGTTTGTTTTTGTCTTTTTAGGGCCCCACCCATGGCATATGGAGATTCCCAGGTTAGAGGTCAAATCGGAGCTGCAGCTGCCAGCCTACACCACAGCCACAGCAATGTGGGATCCGAGCCATGTCTGCGACCTACACCACAGCTCACGATGTCAGATCCTTAACCCACTGAGTGAGGCCAGGGATCGAACCCATGTCCTCATGGATACTAGTCCAGTTCATTAACTGCTGAGCCACAATAGGAATTCCCTATGTTGTGTAATTTTGATTCATGAATGTTGCCCAAATTCCTCATTTACCTGAAATATTCGGCTATTCATTCATGCACTGCTCTGGACAAAGACAGAGAGACTCAGACATCATGGAGCTGTGGTAATTGAGCAAAAATATGTGTGAATATATGATTATACATTGTGATAAAGGCTCCGAAAGAAAAGAACAGAGTGTCCATTCAGGACCTCTTAGAGGAAGCGACATTTAAGCAAAAACCTGAGGACCATCTGGGCCGAGAGCTGGGAGCCAGTATTCTGGGTCACAGACCCTAAGCCAGGGTGGACAGTACACTGCGAGTGAGAAGGAGAGAAAATCCAGGATCTGAAGACATTCAGTTGTCTCTCAAGTGCAGTAAGAAACCAGTGAGTGAGAGGACTCGTGATCTAGTTTGTATTTAATAGGAAAAAAATTATTTTGGCTGCTGTGTAAAAGGATGGGGTAGGAATTCAGCAAGAGTAGAAGTAGGGTAATCTCCGTGGTAATCCAGGAAGACCATGCCTGAGAAGATGGAGGGAAAAAAACAGGTTCCAGACATTCAGAGAATCAGAAGGTCTTATCAGTGATCAGATTGGGGTGGGGTGGGAGGATGGCAAGAGGGCAGTATTTCTGTTTACTCCGTGTGTACGCATGTGTGCTTATGCCTCTACTGCTGATACAGTTTTACAGTTCCTCTAAAGAAATGTTAACCTTTCTTCTTAAAAGTATAATTATTAAATTTTTACTGTTTAGACAAAGAACCATCAAATAATCATGTATCATTGTTTTGATTCATGTGCATAAGATAATACCAATTGAATGCCATGACTTTTTAATGTAAATGGAAGCAAAACTATATTCAGCCAATGCTTTTAAAGTTTAATAAAGAAAAATGAAAAGATGATGATCATTCCCTTGCAATTCTGATTTTATATTCATTGTTCAAAGTCTCTGTTGATTTTTTTTCTCTTAGAAATCTTCATAGGAAATGAATATATTGAATCCAAAAATATTCATCTCCAAGTCTATAAGTTATAGTTAAATTTCATTTCTATTCTAAGGGAACAATTTCAGCAACAAGCAAGCACTTTGATAAGGGTATCTGTGTCAGCCAGACAACTATCAGGAGGAATGATGGGCCTGTGGATCCATCTAAATCTTATTAAAATACAAGGACTAACATATATTAAATGAGCAAAGCTTTACCCTAAATTAGCCCTGGACTTTTCTAATGAAAATGGAGGTTACCTGAGCAAGCTGGTTTCCATCTGGCAGAACCAGATC
Source organism: Phacochoerus africanus (assembly GCF_016906955.1). Classification (NCBI taxonomy): domain Eukaryota; kingdom Metazoa; phylum Chordata; class Mammalia; order Artiodactyla; family Suidae; genus Phacochoerus; species Phacochoerus africanus. The sequence goes on from NC_062545.1 coordinate 154,820,980, forward strand.
ATCCACTCTTGTGGGTAGAATCTTAAGGGAATAGATTTCAAAACATGTTAGGTGCCAGGTGGAGCGTGCAGAAGACTACAGGTGTGGGGCTTTGGGAAATATTTTTAAATTATAGAACAATTATAGAACATAACGATATTTTTAAATTATAGAACATAATGATAAAAAGGCAGTTAACTATAACAGCTATAATTTTCCCATAAATGAGTTTACCACAAACAGACAGCTAGTCTCTGCTAAGTGCCAGAAGTAGAATTAGATCCACACCTTTAAGCTTGGCAGATACCTTTGGCTGGATCTGTTTCCATAGGACTCTCTCCATGTCAATACCTTATCTTTGTCATTGTCTCAATTTTAAGGAACAGGCCAAGGACTCGTCACACCTCTCTTCTTCGATTGTTGTAGAAACAAATCAGGATGATGGCTGTAAAGGGCTTTGAAAAATTAAAAGTACAATACAGTGCAAGAAAGGGTTATAATCAGTTGTAATTTTCTTTCATGATTCATCTGTTGCATTGTATCGTAACTATAGGCTTTATCTAGGGAGAGTGTATCATACAATTATAATTATACATTTTATATTATATAAGAGTATCATATTGTTTATTGTTAGTACTCAACAAGGAAATGAAGGCTAAAATCTCCTTAAAAATTTTTGTTTTCCTTAAACTATGGCTATTTTGGTTTAATCCCAAATCCTGAAATCTGATTTTCTAAGGATGGGATGGTGGCATATGTACTTTTACAACTCTCTGAGTGATTCTGACCTGCTTCCAAATCTCTGCATTGCCTTGATGACTATTAGGTAAGAGTGCCTCTGTGGTAAATATATAAATGTAATTTATTGTAATGTACATACTTAAATTTATCTTCAAAAAATAACAATCCTTATAAATTAGCACGGTAAGGAATGCAAATAATCTACCAATAAACCCACAACTTTCTGTAGAATTTTTTTTTTTTAAAGCCATAGCATCTAAGCTATTCCTCTGCTCCTCTTGCCACTCATTACTGTAGCATCTCTGACACTCTTAAAATGGGGAATCTCCAGAAAGCGCCCGGCTCACAGGTGATTGAGAATATATCCCTGAGCTGGAAGCTACCTTCCTCAGCTCCAGCTCCTTCCAGTGCTGGGGGCTGTATGGAGCCCTGGCTGTCATTGGTGTCCCCATCCAGCGATACCTGTAGAAATCTCAGGGTGCCAGTGTCCAGCATGCTGGGTCCTCCTCTGAGGAAGTCACTGCTTGGTGGAGATGTCACCAAGATCTCAGCATACCAGACCCCTAGGCGTACACACATGGTGATGTGTTGTGTGGGCCAGTGACGTGGAAATACACATGCATGCACGCAAGCATGCACGGACACACCCCTCTAGGTCACACTTCTACGCTGGTTTCCCAGAAGTGCTTCCTTATGCTCCCAGGGCCTCTCTCAGATTTGTAAAATTAGCGGTCTCTGTTTTTAGTCCCCAGACTTGAGCCCCTCCCCTGGTGGAGGTGTGCATATAGAGAGGCAGAAGAAGACCTGAGATTGAAGGGAAGAAGGGGAGGGGCTGGGTGACAACTGACAGCTCCATTGGAAATTCCCTCTTCTAATCTGGGGCATTTCTATCACACCAATTTTGGCTCAAATCTCTCCTCTCCCTTCTTTTCTGGAGCTTCCCATCAAAAAGTCTGCTCCCATGAGTCTGGCAGAAAGGCTTGAAATCTAGCTGGACCACAATTTAGAGGCAGGCTGTGACCTCCTAATGTCATTCCCAGAGTTTTCTGTTTGATATGGGAGGGAAACCTAACAGATCCATAATATTGTAAGGAAAATTATGGCAATGCCAGTTTTGTTTACAATTACACATATAATTTAGTCCATGTTTTCAAAGAGCTGTTCCAATATTTAGTTTTTATTCTTCATAAAGGTATAACAATTCTATAGTGTTATTCCTTTCCCGCTCTCCTCCACCCAAGCACAACTTTCTTACAGAGTTGGAGCGTTCTGACCAGCCCTCTGGAAAACCATCCAGCCCTATGGGAGTCCATTATGCAAGTGTGTCTTTAAAGCCTTGTTTGTCAGAGCTGATCTTTCCCGAGGTGACCGAGTCTCCCAGATCTGTGACGGTACCCACTTCAGACATTGCTGGTCAAGCAAAGCCTCCACTTGTGTCCCTCATTTATGTGGAACAATTTGCAAGATGACTTTCCATCACTGCAGGGTGAGGGACAGTGGGGTTCACCTTGCAGTTCTGCCCATATCGAGAGTTTTGAATCAGGCTACCCCCATGACATAATTAGCATTTCATCCAGGAAAAGGACAGAAGACTCCGTTTTGGTCTAGTAACTTCTTCATCGGGCTACAAGTCAGGTAAGACACAAACATATGATCTCAAATAGATTTTTTTTTTCAATTCTTTCTTTTGAGTTAATTTTGGTCTTACAGAAAAGTTGCAAAATGAGTACAAAGAATACCCACATAGCCCTCAAGGAGATTCCAAAATATTGACGTTTTATCATGTTTGCTCCATCATCCTCTCTCTGTCTTAATAAGGACAGTATGCTTTTCTGAAAAGGTGGAAAGTGAGTCACAGACATAATGACTCCCTACTCCCAAATACTTGCCTGGCTATCCACACCACCATTATCAAAAGCAGGAAATCAGCAGTGATACACTGCCTGTATCTACCCTAGAGATCGTAAAACAATTTTGCCAATTGTACCGCCAATATCCTTTGTAGCAAAAGAAAGGGAGGCAGAATTTTAAGGCTTTTGGTAAGGTCCCAAGGGTTCTGAGATTCTTTCTGGTAACAGGGAAGCATAAGAATTGTCACAACTCAGTACAGGCTTGGTATTTAGACCCTGAAATCTGCTATATTCTTAACAGAAGAGTAAGAAATGAAGACCCAGAATGTTATTATGTGCCTTTTTTAAATTGAAGTATAGTTTCTGTACAATGTTATTATATAGCTTACAGGTATATAAAATAGTAATTCACAATTTTTAAAGGTTATACTCCATTTATAGTTATTATAAAATATTGGCTACATTCCCTTGTTGTGTAGTATATCCTTGAGCTTATTTTATACCTAATAGTTTGTACTTCTTAACCCTCTACGCCTATACTGCCCCTCTTCCCTCTCTTCACTGGTACCACCAGCCTGTTTTCTGTATCTGTCAGTCTGCTTCTCCTTTGTCATATTCAAAGTTTGTTGTATTCTTTAGATGCCACATAAAATGATATCATACAGTATCTGTCTTCTCTGTCTGACTTTACCATGCATAATGCCCTCCAAGTCTATCCATGTTGTTGCCAATGGCAAAAATTTTTTTATGGCTGAATAATATGATACACACACACACACACTCACACACACACACACACACACACACACACACACACACCCCACATCTTCTTTAGCTTTATTTATCTGTTGAGGGAAATGTGGGTTGCATCCACATCTTGGCAACTTCAAATAGTGCTGCCATGAACACAGAGGTACATGCATCTTCTCAAATTAGTGTCTTTTTTTCAGATGCATTCCCAGGTGTGGAACTGCTAGGTCATATATTTCTGTTCCTAGTTTTTGGAGAAACCTCCATACTACTCCCCACAGTGGCTGCATCAATCCATATTCCCACACACAGTGTATAGGAGTTCCCTTTTCTCCACATCCTCACCAACATTTGCCATTTGTGTTCTTAATGATGGCCATTCTGACAGGTGTGAGGCGATATCTCATTGTGGTTCCGATTTGCATTTCCCCAGTGATCAGGATGCTGAGCATCCTTTCATGTGCTTGGTGGCCATGTGCATTTCCCCTTTGGAAATAAGTCTCTTCAGCCCATCTTCTAATTTGTTTTTTCTGATGTTGAGTTGAATGATCTGTTCGCATACGTTGGGTATTAATCCCTTATCAGTCATTTCATTTGCAAACATCTTCTCCCATTCAGTAGGTTGTCCTCTTGGTTTGTTGATGGTTTCCTTTGCTGTGCAAAATCTTTTAAGTTTAATTCAGTCCCATTTGCTTATTTTTGCTTTTGTTCCCTTCGCCTTCTAGGACTTTTATGGTTTCAGGTCTCACATTTGGGTCTTCAACCTATTTTGTGTTTTTCTTCCTTTTATTTGTGGTGTTTATCTTCTAACCAACTCCATTTAATTCAACAGATCCTTGTGGATTGCCTGATACACCTAAGACACTATCTTTGGTTCAGAGGGATACAGTTTTATAACATGCAGTCTCAACACTTCCTGTGAATCAAAATGTTAGTAAATAATCCATAGCTAAGCGGAAATAAAATAGTAAAAGGAGAGATATACTAGATTATTGAGTCCCTACTGTTTGATAGATGCCATATCAAATGATTTATGTGCATATCTCATTTATTTTTTCCTAAATAGGGTGACAACAGCATTATTTTCCCTGTTTCATAGATGAAGACATTGAGGCCCATGAAATCAAGAAATCCGCCCAGCAGTTCCACACAGTGAGACTCAGAGAGGAATCTGAATGGAAGTCCCACCTCCAAAGCCCATGCACTGCTCCTGGAGGAGAATTAGAAACATCATGTGAAACAGCCAGGAGGGGAAGAGACAGAGGGAATGAGAGACAACAATTAGTGGAGGGGAGGAAGCCTTCCTGCACCTCAAGGGCAAACTTCTATTTGAGCACAGAATGAAGAGCAGAGAGGATTTTGATGATAAAAATGAAGAAACAACCCAGACAGAAGGGAAAGCCAGGGGCTTGCAACCCCTGTGTGCAGTGCCCTATGCTTTGACTTAGCAAAACAACCAGATTAAGTTCTCATGACAGAACAGAGGAAACACAGTTTCTTAAAAGTCTGAGTCTGCCCAAAGGGCATCACAGGAACTTCAGAAGCCCAGGAGAGATAATTCATGCTGTTAGGCAGGAAACAGCTTCCCCACGCACACCCTCCCCTCCCCATCAAGCAGTGGTTGGCAGGCTAGCTTTTTTTTTTTTTTTTTGTCTTTTTGTCTTTTCTAGGGCCTCTCCCCTGGCATATGGAGGTTCCCAGGCTAGGGGTCCAATCAGAGCTGTAGCTGCCAGCCTACACCACAGCCACAGCAACATGAGATCTGAGCCACGTCTGCAACCTACACCAGAGCTCATGGCAACGCCAGATCCTTTAACCCACTGAGTAAGGCCAGGGACGGAACGAGCAACGTCATGGTTCCTAGTCGGATTCGTTAAGCACTGCGCCACGACGGGAACTCGAACTCCGAGGCTAGCTTTTCACTGCGAAGCTCTTCCTGATTTCTTTTTTCACAGGGAAGGCTTGCCCATTTAAACTAAGGAGTGTAAGATGTTACTGGGAAACCTTTTTCAAATTATCTATCTCCTTAGGATGCAGGTCTGTTAAGTGTGGACAGAAGCAAAGAGTCAGGACTTGCCTGCCTCCTGCCTGTTGGTCAAGCAACAAATTACAGTTACCTTGGAAGCGATCTGGTGGGATAACCTCTCTATTTCTGACGTAAAGAGGTATTGTTTGTTTACGTTTGCATCTTCTAAGGAACTAATGCCTGAGAGCTTTGGCAGGACACTCTATCCTGGACAAAGATTGTACTGATCCCACTGTCACTGACTTCAGAGAGATTATACTTGGAAGGAAGATTTGTTTATATTTATATGACTATAATGGACTAACTGAATAATTTTACATTGTAGATATTCAAATTACCTTTCTGACCAAGATCAGAGTATTGTGGAAGATGCTCATTTCGAAGTGATAAGGGCTTTAGCTTTAAAAGAAAGGTGTGGTGGTGGTTATTAAGATCCAAGCTCACGGTTTAAAACATTGAGAAGCTTTAGGCACCCCTGGCCTGTCACGGGCTTAACCACTTCCCCTCTTTTCAAGAGACCATGAGAGGAAAAAGCTTCCCTGGCTTGTTTCAGCTGCGAAGATTTGGAAGCTCCTGGTTTCCCTCCCCCAGTGCCCTGAAATACTTCTGTCCCTCCAAGTTCATGATCTCTGCCTTTTTTTTTCCGAGGTAAAGTGCTCACGTATTAATGTGAATGAACGACAGGTGGTTATTAAAAAGTCACATGCTGTTTTATACAGGTGGCCCGAGATCGCCATCTCAGTAGGGGCCAGATAGATTTTGTGAGAAGCCCTCTTTGCAGTGAGTTTCTGTGCCTTTTCAGACATGTCTCACCAACACAGAGCAAGGATAAGAAAAAGAAAAAGTTCCCTCCCGTGCACCCAACATTGCTAAAGATATTAACTTATGTTCCCCCTTAAGTCAGGGACAACTAGTAGCACTTCTTTTCTTCAACTGTGTATTGGGTACCTAAGCAATGCAATTAAAGAGAGAGAAAGAAGTGGTGTAAAGGTGGAAAGTGAGAGAGAACATGTCTACAGAGTTTCTTATGTGTAGATAATACATCTCACCATTAAAAATGCAAGGAAAATTACTAAAGAGATCAGCAATGGCTTTAGAATAAACAAATAATAACCAAGTGCAAAATGTATTAGGAAAAAGGCCCCCCCAAAGTGATAAACTGCAAGATGCATAGGAATCAATCTTAAAAAATCAAGCAAGATTTTTATGGAAAAAACTATAGACATCATTCAAGGACACACAAAAAAGGTTTTAAATGGCCCTTTCCTTAGATAGAATGATTTGTAAATATATCAGAATTTATCTAAAAAAATGAGACTCCATGGAGTTCCTGTTGTGGCGCAGTGGTTAACGAATCCGACTAGGAACAATGAGGTTGCGGGTTAGGTCCCTGCCCTTGCTCAGTGGATTAAGGATCTGGCATTGCCATGAGCTCTGGTGTAGGTTGCAGATGCGGCTTGGATCCCGCGTTGCTGTGGCTCCGGCATAGGCCGGCAGCTACAGCTCCGATTAGATCCCTAGCCTGGGAACCTCCATATGCCACGGGAGTGGCCCAAGAAATAGCAAAAAAAAATAAAAAATTTAAAAAATAAATAAAAATTTTAAAATGAAACTCCAAATTTTAAAAATCAAAAGGGTTTTTCTCATAATTGGATACATATATTCTAAAATTCATAAATAAGAGTTCAAGATCTTCTAATAACCTACAATGGAAAAAATCTGAAAAAGAATTTATATTTATTTGTAATATAGTTATACTATATATATTAAACTAGATTACTTTGCTGTACACCTGTAACCAACCCAATAACGTAAGTCAGTTATAGTTCAATTTAAAAAAAAAAAAGAAGAAGAAGAGAAAAGAGCCAAGAATAGCAAAGACATTTCTGAAGAAGAGAAGTTGTGTTAAGAGTGAGAACTGGCCTATCTGATAAAAGGAACTGTTATAAAACCACAGCCATTTGGGAGAGGGGACCAGGAAGCAGCTCAGGGCTTCAGGGCGGCCAGACACACACTGGCCTTTTCAACATATATGAAACAAGTGATTGTCCATAGGGAAGATATTACATCCCAAACTCTCATCATATACAAAATTAATTGAAGATCTATTAAAAACCTAGGCATGGAAAGCAAATCCATTAAAACATTTAAAAGGAATAGCAGAGCAAGATTTTATCACTAGGGTGGGAATGGATTTCCTATACAGGATTTATTGAAAGAAAAAATAAAGATCTTGCTCCAGGAATTCCTCAGCTTGTAGCTGCTTTACTTCAACATCTGCTTTCATCTCCAGTGGCCTTCTCTTCTCTCTCTTATAAAAACACTTGCCACTGGATTTAGGACCTGCTGGATGATCCAGGGCCACCTTTTCTCCATATCATTGATTTATTTACATGAGCAAAGATCCTTTTCCCAAATAAGTCTACATTCACGGGCTCCAGGAGTTAAGTTGTGGACATATGTTTGGGGGGCCACCAACCCCCTGCAAATATTATCAATAATCTACAGATACACACCTCAGTAACAAAATGATTTAAACAAAAAACACTCATGGGGATGGTAAACATCATACCCTCCTCTGGGAATGGAGAGGGGGAGGTAGGAATAGGAGAGGACCTTACAGAGGGGCTCAAAGGTGTCTGTAACGTGTCCTCGTTTTTTTTTTTATTTATTTATTTTTGTCATGTTTTGTCTTTTTAGGCCCACACCCATGACATATGGAGGTTCCCAGGCTAGGGGTCCAATCAGAGCTGTAGTCACCAGCCTATGCCAGAGCCACAATAATGTGGGATCCGAGCTGCATCTGCGACCTACACCACAGCTCACAGCAACGTCAGATCCTTAACCAGTGAGCGAGGTCAGGGATCAAACCCGAGTCCTCATGGATGCTAGCTGGGTGCATTAATCGCTGAGCCATAACGGGAATTCCTGTCTTCGTTTTAAACCATCAGAAGCAAATATGGCCAAACTTTGAGCTTCAATAGGGATGACTGGCCATGTTTGTGTAGGTCATGTTCATCTCTGTAATTTTCTATAACTATTAAATACTTCATAGTTCTTAAAAATTAAACAATGCAAAGATGTTCTGTCCCTTGGCTCTCTCAAGAATTTGGAGACCTTACATTTGACAAGTCCTGGCCCAGCCTCCTGCACAAGCTATTATTAAGAATCTCTCACATATTCAGGACCCTCTCAGCCTTCTTCAAGCTGAGCCGGCTGGGAGTCAGAACTCTTCCAGCTTACCTAGCTCACCTCTCAAAAGATAAGGCCTCTCCTCCCTACCATTTCACTTGTTTTAGCTACTTTTTCCTCACTAAGAACAAGTCTGCTCCAATAATGACGATATGCTCTCCAAATATCAAAGACAAATCAAAACAGATACATAAGCAAAAAATTGCAAATCAACAAGGCCTCCTCATGACGTTTTTGTGTTTCTACCAAATAATGTACCTCATCAGGCTTTAAATCACCTTTTATCTTTTAAAAAATAAGTACCCTGGCCTTAGGGAATGTGCCTGCCTCTCACCACGTCCATGATCTCAGAGTTATTTCCGTTAGGGGGACATGACAGTAGCAGAATCACTGGCACAGTCTCTTCTATAGCACTGTTTTCTCCAAATACACTTTCTATGGCATCACCCCAGCAAAACTGATGGAGAACATGATTGTCCTGGCCACTGCCACCTCCAGAGAGTGACCCCCAAAATGGTGTCACTCTTCTTCTGCCACCCAGTCATAGAAAATCAAGACTATTCACTGAGATGTAATTGCTGACATTTCAAAAAATGCAATTGCTGGAGTTCCCGTCGTGGCACAGCAGAAATGAATCTGACTAGGAACCATGAAGTTGCAGGTTTGATCCCTGGCTTCACTCAGTGGGTTAAAGATCTGGCATTGCCGTGAGCTGTGGTGAAGGTCGCAGATGTGGCTTGGATCTGGTGTTGCCGTGGCTGTGGTGTAGGCCGGCTGCTGCTGCTCAGATTAGATGCTTAGCCTGGAACCTCCATGTGCCACAGGTGAGGCCCTCAAAAGACAAAAGACGAAAGACAAAACAAAACAAAACAAAAGCAATGGCTAAAGAAATGCTATGACAATTTCTCTTAATCAAGTATTTTCTCTATATTTCTCCTTACAGTGATTCCCTCCACCCCCGCCTCCCTGCCTCCCTGCCTCCCTGCCTCCCTTTGTCTCTTTTTCTCTCTCTTCCCACCTGCTGCCCCAGGATTAACATTCCATTTTAAGTTATGGGGAGACCAGGGAGTTCTAGAATTATTTATATGTTTCAATTATAAAGGTAACATGATCCTTTTAAAAATCACAATCTTTGAGAGTAATCATGATTAACAGTGCAGGCTTTAGAATCAGAACATTAATTTGATTTAATTTGCTATTCCAGTGACAGTGAACAAGTTACTTCTATAAGACTTAGTTGACAATATTGAGATAATAGCCCCAACCATGAATTTGATACAGGCATTAAAAATAATAATTATGCATCTGATATATCTTAGCTAATGTTAATATGAGACCCTGTAAGTCAACCATCAGTATTCTTCTTATGCATGTTTATTGCTTTTATTGACCTTCCAGAGAAAACTATGGCCCCTATGCTGTAGGCTGCATTGCATGAAAATTATATTCGACATATGTAACCAAAATAAAGACAAGCTTCTGATGTTTATTTTCTATAAAGTTGTAATTAGAGGTATGTGGACTTTTCCAGTCTGCTTTTTCAAGGAACAAAGTGTAATCATTGTTTTCAATGCTCTTGCTCCTGCAAAGTAGTGATAATCCTCACTGTCCTCGGGCTGTGCAGTTTTTAGCAAGTGGCTGTTGCTTAGCACAGAAGGAGAAAGCAATAAACTTTAAAAGAATGAATGTGCAGAGTTCCTGTCATGGTGCAGTGGAAACGAATCCGACTAGGAACCATGCAGATTCAACCCTTGGCTTCGCTCAGCAGGTTAAGGATCCAATCCAGACGTGGCTGAGATCTGGGATTGCTGTTGCTGTGGTGTAGGCCGGCAGCTATAGCTCCAATTAGACCCCTAGCCTGGGAACCTCCATGTGCTACAGGTGTGGCCTAAAAAGAAAAAAAAAAAAAAGAATTTGCACATTGTTAGAACATGGGACTCCACTTGGAAGAGTAAAAACTATCTCCCTGCAATGTACTAAAATTGTGAAGTGCTTACCTGGGAACACCCTTCAGTGAAAGCTACTTATTTGGGCTTTTCCATGATCATCAATGACCAGTTGTCTATAATTTGGAGAATATATTTTCCTACAAGAAAGAAAATTCCCAAAGCAACACCTCCACCTTAAAAGGAACGACAAAATAAAGTTTCTCTGTGAAGGATGCATATTGCAAATTTAGAGTAAGGCTTGGAACGATGTCAACTGAGAGATCTCTACAACATTTTTAAGTCACATTTTTTTCTTATTACAGAGTAATACATTTGTAGTTCAGTAAATATAAATAAAAAATATCCAAAAATAATATAAATCAACTGTAACATCATCACCTGGATAGAACCACAATTAATTTAGCCATTTTGTATAACTTTTCGGTGTCTTCTGGCTATGTATGTGCATGTGTGGGTGTGTGGATGTATACTCTGTGTGTGTGTGTGTGTGTGTGTGTATGTTGTTTTCATTTCATATTGTTGCTGTAACAAATTACCACAAACTTGGCAACTTACAATACAAATTTAATAGATTAATGGTTCTAGAGGTCAGAAGTTCAACGTGGATCTCATTGGTCTGAAATCTAGGTGTCAGCGTGGCCGTGGAGCCCTTCCATCTCCACAGCCAGCAGTGGTCCATTGAGACTTTCTCACACAGCCTCCCTCTACTTTGGACTTTCCTGCCTCCCTCTTTCACCTACAAAGGCCTCTGTGACCACACTGGGCCCACTCATGTAATCCAAGATAATCTTCCTCTCTTGTATTCAACAGATTAGCAACTTTAATCCCCTTTACCCTGCAACACAACATATTCACAGGTTCTAGAGGCAAGTGTGGACACCTTTGGGGGTGGGGGAGGCACATGATTCAGCCTGCCACAAATATATTCTGCATATCCTTCTAGTCCTTAAATATTTCACTAACTTTACTTTCCTTTTTAATTGCTACAATGCATTTTATTGCATAGATGGATCCACTGTAAGTTATTGTACTGTTTTCCTGCCATGAAGATACTTATATTGCTATCATTTGCAGCTCCTTCCTGGGCAGTAAAAATGATGATACTTTTAGTTGTAAATGATATTATATGGCTATTTATATATTTCTCAGAGGGCAATGAATAAGTTTCATGTCACCACACTGGTGTGAACCAAGGTTTCCTGATGCCCTCACAGACACTGACCATTATCTTTCCTCTCTAGAATCTGCCAAAATGGCAAGTGGAAAGTTACTTTCCACTTTTATTTACCCTTCTTTGACTTCTACTGAAGATGAACATGTTTCCACATTTATATTGTCTACCCAAGGTCCCCCGGTGTGACTGAGTGTCTCTGATGACTGGACTCTTGTTAAGTCTGCAGTGATGTCAGCAACCATGACAATGAGACTTTTCTCTCTGTTTTTGGCTGCCATGAAGCATATGGGGTTCCTCAGCCATAGATAGCTGTGAGCCATGGTTGCAACCTATACCACAACTGTGGCAGTGCCAGATCCCTTTAACTCTCTGTGCTGGCTCCAGGATTGAACCTGTGTCCTGGCGCTGCAGAGATGCCACTGATCCTATTGCACCATAACTGGAACTCCAACAATGAGACATTGTGGGGGGTTCCTTCATGCCCATTGAAACCCTTGGACTTGACTCTCTCTCTACCTCATGCTCACAACATCCTTAAATCCCCACACTGCTCCTGCTCTTCAGTGTCCTGAGATGCACCCTCTGGGTGTGACATAATTTCTGTGCCCAGGGTCACTGGGGCAGTGAGTTCACTTGATACAGGGGCAGGGGTGGGGAGAAATTCCTGGGCTCCCATCCAATGGACTATGAGTGGTACCCCCTCTCGGACAGCTCCTCCTCTGTGTCATGTGAACTTTGCATCCTTAGATCTTCTACTAGCATGTTGCTGCATGACCCTCCTTGACATCCTTAACAAAATGAACTGTTACAACTGTATTTCTAAACTGATAGAGAATTCCTGTTGCCTGAAATCTGGATTTACTGGAACTCTTGTCCAGCGCATTATACCCAACCCTTATTGTAAAGACTGTTCTTATTAGTCGTTATCACTTATTGTTCTTACATGCCTTCCAGAAAAAAACAAAAAACAAAACAAAAAAACAATTCCAATGCAGTGAGCGGTGCTGCGTGAATATGACACAAACCAGTGTAACCAACACCAAGAGAGCATCTTCAGGGGCTCTGTTAACTTAGGCATGGCTAACACACCCATGGCATTTCTCTAGGTTTCATATCCTTGAATCTTTCTCTCCACTTTTATTCACTGAAAGGAGTGAGATACAGAAATGCAAAAGGAAATCAAAAACAACAACACAGTGAGTCTCCTTATTTGGAACTCATCCCAGTGTCAAAATAAATGAAAGAATGTTGTGCAAAATTCCACACAATTGTTCAAATTGTTTAATTTGAACAAAAATCAAAAGGCCTCCAAAACTCTTACATCCCAACAAGAGGCAAGCATTTCACCATAAGTCAGGAGTTGGAGAAAGTCAGGCTGCAGTCAGCTGGAGATAGGGAACTGGGGACAGTCTGGGTCCCCAACCCTCAGTGTTAATGACAGACTGAAATTACAGTGGTGCAGTCCTGGTTCAGGTACACATGGTGGAGTTGGGTGGCCATTGAGGACTGGGTCTCAGACATGTTTCTGCACCAAGGAGAACCTGAATTTTCTGAAATGTATCAAATCACAACCTCCCTAAGACACCACCAGCTGTTTTAAAACACCTCCCAGCTGCAACCCTAGGGCCTCAATGTTCCCCCCTTGCAACTATGTAACCATTTCAGACCCAACCAACCCTTCTTAGAAAGCACCCTCACTCTTTGCCAGCTCCAGTGATAATTCTTACAGAAGTAACTATGTCCTTGCAGTTTTTGCCTTTATCCTTCACACATTCCTCCGTTTTGTAGCCCAAAGGAACACAATTCAGAGTTTCCTGAATCCATGCTTCCTGGGCTGCAATCCTAACAAATCCCAAATAAATGCCTCAATCAGGTCTTCATTTTGAAAACATTAGTTAACAGCATCATCAAAGATTATTCAGCCCTGAGTTGTGATGAATCCTGTTTCTCTGGCTTTAGAGGTTTTGCTTCAAAACAAATCTGACATTTGACCACTCCCCTATAGATAAATTTCAAAAGCTAAAGTAGGCACAGCCTGCCCTGACTGTATGTTTCTGGATGGTATCATATCAATATCTGAATGTCACGTAATGCTGACTTTCATAATTTCCCTGAAAGAATGTATTCTGACAGTCCAGATGTGAACTTGAGCAGGCCCTGTACACCTCCCAGAGGCAGAACCTAGCAGCTGTATGGACAGGGAGCCAGCTGAACAGGGGCTCCCAGGCTCAGCCTCCAGATGGCTGTGTGTTCACCCACCCCACCCTCCACACACTTCCCCATCCTTATCTTACAATGAGAGACTGAGAGTGACTTTCTCCGGGGGTATTTCCAAAATTAAGTAAGTCAATACACACGCAGTGCTTCTGGGTGTGAGCAGTAAATATTACTTTAGCCAATGACAGGAATGCATGATAAAGCCTACTGAGTATTTGACTTGTCAGATTGAAAAAGCTGCCATGAAAACAGCAATTTCTCATATAATTAGAAGCTAAATGACCACAGGCAACAGAGTTTGACTTACAGACATCACCTACATACCTGCAGTACCTTCAAGATAAAGGTTCTGAAGAAGGTAAAATATTTCCTTTCCTACCTACCAACCTATCTCTGGCCATCGCCCATATGTAACACCTTCTGACTTATCAGGAGATAGTCTCTACCTGTGAACTCAACCTAGTGTGTGTAAGTATTGATTTAAATACATTATTGAGATGATTTCACACATCAATCTTTCAGATTAGAATTGAATAGAGTGGCTTTTTTGATTCAATTCCTCATGGCATCTTCCATCAACTACTCAACAACATTTACTCAATACTGAATACATATTTTTATCCCTACCTACTTAGTTGGGGCTACTGTTAATCCAAGTAACATCGTTTAAATGAAAAGCAGGATATTTTCATTATCATGTTTCATTTTCTGTATCTCAATATTTTATTATCATTATACTTTCATGATCTCAATGCATAGATCATTCCATTGTAACAGTATCAAAATCCATAAAACATTTACTCACCAGAGGAGAAGAGGCATCCTCTCATAACAGGATGCCATTTCTAGGAATTTGGTCCACATATTAATCCTTGGAAACACTCTTCCATTATGGGCCACCTCTCTTGACCTCTTGTTCCTGGTAGCGTTGGGTCCTGAGAAATATCTCAACCATCTATTCCTTTAGGTGAAGCTAGAAACATGTTAGTGGATCCATTCATTCACTCATTAAACCAGTATTAGCTGAGCAGATGCTCTACCCTGTGCTCTCCTCTGGGCAGTGTGGAGAAGCAGGTGGGTGCAGCCTAGTTCTCACACCTGAGGACTTCTCAGTCTGGCAGGTGAGGCAGGAATGTGAGATGGGGAAAGACACAGGTACAGGGAGGGAACCTGCCATGCTGGCTCTGTGGACACAGGTCACATATCTGCAATGAGAGCTCTTCATCGAGACTTCATAGCATAAGACATGACTCCCTCCCCAAGTGAGGAACAACGGCATAGACGGTCCCCGCCAGATGGCCGTGGACAGTTTACGAAGGTGGACGTGTAAAGAAAACATCCTCCTCCCCCTTCATCACACCGCCACCCGCCTCACGCCTCCAAACAGCTCAGGGCGTTTCTGCAAAGAGGTTACCCTGGTAATGCTGAGAGCTCTCCCCTTCTGTTTGCATGGCAGCAACTGTTACTCCCTTCCCCAGAAGAAATTTTGCCACACTCTTCAAAAGCAATGAGGAAAATATCACTGCTGGCAAATGAAATGTGTTCTCCTTGGGAAAATGATGGAAAACAGGTCTTTGAAAGTGATACATTTTGTATTAAAAGAGAATAGATAAATGGCAATTTTCGAATTCTTCCAAATGTAACATCAGAAGACATCTTCTGCAGAGGACCTGTCACTCAAGGGCATGTTCATGGCCAGAAAAAATAACAGAGGGAAATAAGAACAACAAGTACTACAAAAGTATATTGCTTATTGCATTCCAGACCCATCATCATGCTAAGTGATTTAACTCTTTCAGAATTGAAAGTCAGTAGTATCTTTATCCTATTTCAGATAAGGTGACTGAACTCAGGGTTAATGTAAACCAGAGATACTTATGCCAGGACCACGAAGACAGAAAGGGAGGCATAAACAGAAGAGATCAGAAGACGACAGAAAAGCAAGGAAATACCACTATATGGTGTGACATGGCTTCACCCCAATGGACTCTAAGCCTACTTAAATGAGTAAAACATTTATCCAATAGAATATATCTAAATAAATTATGTTTTTCTTTTCATATATAAATAGAAACATGAAAGAGACAAATATCATGACATCAATAAGATTCTTGTGGTGATTTTTTGATGCATGAACTTGGCAAGGCTACAGCCCCCAGTTATTCACACACTCCTCTAGGTGCTTCTGTGAAAGTATTTTATAAACATGAACTGAGTCCATAATCAGTTGACCTCAGTTAAGGGAGATCATCCTCGTGACTCTGGGTAAGCCTGGTGCAGTCAGTTGAAAGGCCCTGAAATCGGAATTGAGGCTTCCCTGAAGAAGAATGCTGCCTGGGTACAGCAGCTTCAGCCCATTCTAGAACTCTCAGCTTGCCCCCTACAGACTTCAGACGTGATCAGTCAGCTTCACCATCGCATAACTCAATGCCTTGCGATAAATCTCTTATAATTTATCTCTTGAATCCTGACTGATACAGTTCTGAAAATGTTCATTGCTGTTAATGCATAAGAATGAATTAGCAGGGCGTTCCTGTTGTGGTTCAGTGGAAACGAACCTGACTAGTATCCATGAGGACATGGGTTCAATCCCTGGCTCTGCTCAGTGGGTTAAGGATCCTGCATTGCTGTGAGCTGCAGTGGAGGTCACAGATGTGGCTCAGATCTGGCATCGCTGTGGCTGTGGCTGTGTTGTAGGCCGGCAATTGCAGCTCCCATTCGACCCCTAGACTGGGAACTTCCATATGCCTCAGGTGTAGCCCTAAAAAAGCCAAGAAAAAGAAAAAAAATGAATTAGCAGTCACATATTATGTGTGTATAAAAACTACTACTACAAGGTGTATGTTAAGTGGATTAAAATTTCCCCTGCATTCTGTTGAGTGATGAACTCACACTCTCTAAGATGATAGACTCAGAAAATCTTTCAATAAGCCAAAGTAAACTTTAAGTTAAAATTCCATTGGAATTTTCCTGAACAAATTCTGCTTAGGCAGAGTCTTAATAAAGTTCCTGAGTGTTAAAAGAAATAGAGAGACAGAGAAAGAGATACATAGAGAGAGGGGCTTCTTCCCTCTTATTTAAAACATGTTTTAACACACACACACACACACACACACACACACACACATCAGAAAGTACCTCCCTTATCCCCACAGACATGCTAATTTATTCCAATGGCATTAACAGGAAACTTCTAGCTTTGTGACCTTGGATAAGTCACTCATCATCTGTGTATCTCAAGTGGCTTATCTATAAAATAGGGATAAAAAAGTGCCTGCCTTGTAGGGCTATTAGGATCATTAAATTAGTAGATATTTTGAAATGCTAATGATAGGGATGGAGTAGGATAGTTACACAGGTAGTTGTAGAAGTCAGTAGGTGACCATAGATAGAAAGGGATATCTAAGGAATCTTGGGGGACCACTGTAAGTTAATAATCACTCAAGAAAGCCATCAGAACCCCGTGGAACAAAGCAGGTTTGATTAACTATAAAACCATAAATAGAAGCATGAGATATGCCTCAAATTATTAAGTGAAAGATAAAATGGGGCTTGCATTCAAGTTCAACAAGATAATGATCCTTAGGACTGAAAGTAAGAATTTAAGGGAGAGCTGACATCCTAAAGTAGGAGACCCACATTATATGGAAACCTGAGATGATTCAACATATTTTAGCAGATGTTACCACCTTTCTGCTGATCTGAATGAGTGCCATGACCTCTAGTATAGGGTCAAATATTCTCTTACCCAGTTAGAAGGAGGAGGTAATGATGTAAATCTGACATCTACTCAAAGAATAAGGAAGAAGGCAGTCTTTCCCCCTCATCCATTTTCCTTGGATTATAAAAATCTAGCCCACCTAGTCCTTGGGGCAGAGTCTCTTTCCCTGCCCACTTATATCCCTCACAAGCCTCCTATTTTAATAAATCTATTTCTTGCCTATCACTTTGTCTCTTGCTGAATTCCTTCTGTGCTGAGCCTCAGTAAGTCCTGACACCAGGTGAGTAATTCTAATTACAAAACTGTGGCCTTCAAGTCCCAATCTGGGTTTTAGCTGAGTTCGAGTCAGAGGTGTTTCTGTTTCACTTGGAAGAGTCTCTGGTACATGGTAAGCAGCATGTGTTTGTGGGCTTGGGAAGCTAGTAAGGACTTCACAAAGGAGCTGGCACTAGAAAGAGTGGGATTAGGGACAGAGCCCGAGGTATAATCCTGAATAATGGGGAAAGCCAGTTTGAGCACAGTTTAGAGGCGGGAAGGAGGAGAGCTTGTTATTGACCCTAATTAAACCAGCTTTCCTGCCATGAAACCCCTACTACTAGGAAAGAAAATGAGTGCCAGACAGTGGGCAAAGCAAATTATTTTTTTTTTAATTTCCTAAAACACCATATTTAAGGTATCTTAAAAACTACACGTTATGCATATCAAAAAGATTTTATGGTTAATCAAGCTTGGAAGTGGTATTAAATCAAGACTAACAGATATCTATAAAGCAGATTCCCCAACAATATTAATCTGTTAACATGCTGCCACCAGGGTGCCATATGCAATAGTTCTGAAAATGGGTGATAGAACCTTCTTGCTCTAGAGTATCTCCCAAGTGTTCTGAGGGACATGCTTCTGGAAATGCCAGTTGTACTAACTGTATTTTCTGAATTCTGATATCTGGGTCCCCACCCACCAGGAGAGAAACCACCCTTCCCGCCACTAGCTAGTTCTCAAGGATAGCAAACTATGCACCTGGAACTCACCCTTCTCACACAAACTAACCAATCCAGAGTCCACAAACAACCACCTCCTCTACGTGTCTCTTACACTCCATGGAAATACCCATGCCCCAATCACCTCAGGGTCAGCCTCTGCATGAGACGGTTCAAACGATTCAGTTCTGAGTCTGCTTACCCTGCCTTGCCTTTCCTGAGGAAACCACAATAAAGGCTTCTGCCATGTTTGCCTGGCTCTTTTGGCTTCCTGACCCACCCTGTGTTCTCCCATGTGGTCCTTCATGGCACGGCTTACCCCTCCTCTTGGGAGTTATGAGGAAAAAAATAGCTTTTCAGTAGTAATTGCTGATCTGTTGGTTTCATGATGCCTGAAGAATAATGAAACCTACATTTTTAAAACGTCCATGTTTGGCAATGAAGAGCCTTTAAAGACTTCAAAGCAGAGGAGTATCATAATTATGTTTTAGAAGCATTCATCTTACGCATCAGGTCTATACCACATTCCAAATTCCCAGAGCATCTTCAGGGCCTCGGGAAGCCCCCAAAATAAACTGAATGTTTCATTGAAAGAGGCAGAGGGGTCTGAGGGGCCTGAACCCCCACCTATCTAGTCCTGATAAACTTGATGAGTCTTTCAGAGCTCAGAGAATCTCAAGGAGGTCTATCCTTTTAACCCAGCCTGGATACCCAGGAATGAGGACCATACTCCACAGTTGTAGGAAAGGTGATGAAAAGTCAGCCAGCTGCAGCTTTTTCACCATGTTGAGATAATTCTAGAGTTCAATAAAGATCTTTGAGTCACCTAAACATTTCAGTTGGAGGCACACAAGAATTAGGAGACTGATCCTGCATCTAAACACTTGACCTCATCTTTTTTCATCTGCAACAGCAAGGGGGTTAAATCAGTTATTATCTATAGTACTACCAGATCTGAAATTCTGTGGTTCTGAATTACTCTCCAGAGCTATTAATTCCAGCAAATTTTATAATCCTATAAAACTGCTCTAAGTCACAAATAGGATTGATGTAAAATTATTCTATCACTATGTGTTGTTTTTTTGTTTTTTTTTGTTTTTCTCTACTATGCCAGTTCTCCAGAGTGCACTTCTCCTTTGTTAGGTACAACTGCCCCTACTATTTATTGTAAGCCAAATAAAATAAATATTTTATTTGGCAAAGGAAATATACTTTTTCCTAGCTCAGTGCCAACCTTCATTCTGTACCTTGCCCCATCATTTAATCAACTGTAAGCTCTGTTGGCACTTGGAAAAGACATTAGGGAATTAATGACTCATCGCCCCACCAGAGACCTTTTAGGTCAAGAGGACACAGGCTGCATCCCCTCCCCCTAGAGAGCACTTGGCAAAACTCTAAATGGGAACTGTGATGACCCGTGCTTGAAAGTAAGGAAATGAATCATAGGACTTGATCAAGACCTACTAGTTCCGTCTCCTAAAGAAGAAACAATGATAAAACCGATGGCTGCCTGATAAGGAAATTGGAGCAAAGAGTAGAAGACAGAAATGCATTAGTCTGGAGTTCCCTTCGTGGCTCAGTAGTTAATGACCCAATAGGATCCGTGAGTATGTGGGTTTGATCCCTTGCCTCACTCAGTGGGTTAAGGATCCGATGTTGCCATGAGCTGTGGTGTAGGTCAAAGATTTGGCTTGGATCCTGCATTGCTGTGGCTGTGGTGTAAGCTGGCAGCTGTAGCTCCAATTCGACCCCTGGGAACTTCCATACACCATATCTTGCGGCCCTAAAAAGAAAAAAAAAAGAAAAGAAAAGAAACGCATTAGTCTGATATTTATGGAAGAAAGAATCTTACAATTTGATAGAAGGTGCTTTGCTGGCCTGTCTTCTTCACAGGTGGAACCTAAATGTCAAATTTGTAACAGGTGATATTTCAAATTAATATCTTCCTTAGTCGTTAAACACGAAGCTCAATACTGTATTCCATAAGGAAAACAGAAACCCAGGTGTCACAAAGCTACCAAAGAAACATGATCCTTGCTCAAAGATGTATTTGTGGAAAGGAAAAAATGTCCTATAGTCAGGAATATTAATCTGCCTAAGCAAGCCAAAACTGGAGTGCATGATTACACAACTGGAAGGAAAAGATGATTGACATTTAGCTTGGCCGATGGATTATTAATCATGAGAAAGAAAGGTAAAAGCAATAATAAAGAAGAAAAGGTTTGTTAGTAGGTAAAAACTATTACATTTAGAATGGATAAACAATGAGGTCCTACTATGTAGTACAAGGAACTATATCCAGTCTCTTGGGATAGATCCTGCTGGAAGATAATATAAAAAAGAGATTGATGACGGGGTCAATCTTTTGTACAGCAGAAATTGGCACAGCACTGTAAATCTACTACCCACTAAAAAAATAAGAAGAAAAAAAATATTTGCTTCATTGCTCTGCAGCATGGAAAAGCAGGTAGAAATGACAGCAGTGACCATTAGGAGATGTGGACCATGTATTTCCTATTCTCTAGACATCCTAGCACTATAAAAAGTGTCTTGATGAAAGTATTCAACAGTTATAATCAAACAACATTGTTGTTACAGGCCTGCAGGGAAAAACAAATAAATATATAATTATTGAACATCTACCTATAACCGAACTAATCACTTAGTATCTACACAAGTAAATGATTCTTGTCTCTAATAAAGTTGCTATCAAATGAAGGAAACAGCTAATGACAACTCATGATAATAAAGGTGCTATTGCAGAAGTATAACTAAGAAGAAGAGTGGGAAGTGTTCTTACCAAGGACCTCATGCCAAAGATGAAAGATAAGCTCAGCTTTAAAGAATGGGTAAAATTTTGATAGGCAAATTGAGAAGAAATTCATTCTGGGAAGATGGAACTGAGAGAGCAAAGGTGTTCCTTAAACACGGTTGACAAGGAGTTCCCATCGTGGCGCGGTGGTTAACGAATCTGACTAGGAACCATGAAGTTGCGGGTTCGGTCCCTGCCCTTGCTCAGTGCGTTAACGATCCAGCGTTGCAGTGAGCTGTGGTGTAGGTTGCAGACGCGGATCGGATCCTGCGTTGCTGTGGCTCTGGCGTAGGCCAGTGGCTACAGCTCCGATTCGACCCCTAGCCTGGGAACCTCCATATGCCGTGGGAGCAGCCCAAAGAAATGGCAAAAAGACAAGGAAAAAATAAATTAATTAATTAAATAAAATACTTAAAAAAAAAAAAATGGTTGACAAAAGTATGCTAAATAGGATCTCCAGGTAATTGTCCTGCTAATCCTGATGAGGTGGTACCTTTAGTGGAGGCCATGTCCTTGAACAAACTCATTGCATCTTCACATGCCTTTTTGCCAGCTTCACAGGTGAGGGAACCTCCTGCCACATCCGATAAGGGTGTCACCACTTAGATTCTCAACCAGTCTCTCAGACCTCCAGGAAACCAGATGCCATCATGTTGAGCATTCACTGTACTGGTCAAGGGAAATTAGTTCAAGCTTAGTCCTGGCCAGAGTTGGGTTTTAGAAGACAGATGGCACAGTGTGGCATTACCTGGGTGAGCAATCATAAGAGTGAATAATTCAGACACTGCTTCAGGGACTCAGCTCAGGCAGCAGACTCCAGCCCAGAAGGACTTTGGGAAACATGCCTGACTTCTCAGAAGCAGCTCTTGATCTCATGTACGAATCAAACTACATAATCTTTCTAGGAAAATAAGATCATTTGTAGTAAAACATTAAAATAAAATCAGGGAAGGTGTCTGAGATTATTTTCTTTAACTGGAATGTCAATATTTTCACATCCTCTGAAAAATTTTTTTTTTTTTTTTTGTCTTTTTAGGGCCATACCTGTGGCACATGGAGGTTCCCAGGCTACTTCGGAACTGCTGCCTCTGGCCATAGCCACAGCAATACCAGATCCAAGCCACATCTGTGACCTACTCCACAGCTCACGATAATGCTGGATCCTTAATCCACTGAGCGAGGCCAGGAATCGAACCCTCCCTCATCCTAATGGATACTAGTCAGAACTGTTTCCACTGAGCCATGGAACTCCTTCTCTGAACTTTAAATGTTATCTTAATTTTTTCAAAACCCCCCAAATTGTTGTTTCAAAGTGTATTAAAGAGGCTTTAAAGATATACTCTGTTAAATGTGGCTATATCTGGAAAGAGCGATTATGGGGTAATTCTACTTTTTTATTTTCAAATATTTTGAACTGTTTGAATTTCTTACAGAGCAAATATATGTATCAAAGTTTACATATATATATTTTGCAATAAAAAAGTAATCTTCAAAGGTTGAGAAGTTCCTAATTCATTGTTTCGTATAAAGCAAGCTCTTTGAATATCTCTTGGCAAATGTGTCTTACTGCATATTTTTGCCTACACTGTGATGCCATGAACTTACAAGTGCTCAATAAATATTAGTTGAATAAAATTATACAGAAGGAAGCAGCATCTGTCTCTGCATCAGGAACACTGTCTAAAGGCCCACCTATCACTGTCTTCTCATTGTTACAGAGCTGAATTCCGCCTAAAATGAACGGAAAATGAGGGAAGGAGAAAACGACCGAATGGGAATCTCAGAGGAGCATGAGGGGGCACTGCCCCTTCGCAAACCCTCCTTAAGCTAAGTAATTCTGAAAAGTAACTGTAATTGCCTCTTGGTGGTGGTGGTTGTTTTTTAACCAGCCTTGGTGCAAACCTGTATCTTCCTGCCTGCTTCTGCCGCCAGATCTCCAGCTGCTGGGTCCAATCCTTTATCATCTCCGCGGCAGCGTCTGGTGTCCCGGCCACCCTGATGGTAAAGCATGTAGGTACCCTGAGTCCTGCTGTCATGCACAGTGAAGGGTGGCCTCCTCTACAGTGGAATGAAGCACAGTTTCAAAAGACCCATGACCACTGCGTGCTTCCCCGCCCCAGCCCCCGCAGATGTTTCCCTGGGCGCATGCTCCACAGGATTGAGTCACCAGCATCGGAAGGCTCCCCGCCCAAGCCTGGCTGCTTTGTTCAAGAGTCGGCTCGGCGCTAGCAAGTGCGCTATTTTTATTCAAACTTGGGCTCAAAAATAAAATTATGCAGAGAGGAAAAGAAATGCTGAATTTGCTTTCTGGAAAGTCTGAGATGAAAGGTTCCCGAAGCCCTGCAGTTATTAGGAGGTCAACACTGAGTGGTTCAATCAGCAGAGCCTATTTTGCACTGGGGTGGGGGTGGAATCAGCCACCTGATCGCTGGCGGCAGCCACCTACACATGGTTACATGGTCAGTAGCATCCTTGCTGCCCCCAGTGCTGGGACCCAGACCTGCCCAACTGAAGCACATCCAAAGCAGAGCACCGGGCCGACTCAGGTAGGATCAGTGAGCTTGGCTGTGTCCCCTTGGCTCCCTCCTAGCCAAGACCACCTGTCACCTAATTCAGAACGCCTAGCACCCATGGAGTCCCTAGTCCCTGCCGAGGTTTGAAAAGCCAGGGGGAAAACCCTATGTGCCCAGAACTCTTAAGAAAGATATAATTAATCCTTTTACAATAGAATTTTAATAGTGTCCACAGAGCCTCCTTTCCCAGCATTCCCTGGCAAGCCCCGCCTCCTCACTTGTTCATTAAAATGTATACTTAGGACCTAGTTCCTGTTTATATCATTTGAGGTGGTGGTTTACAGTTTGAAAATATGAGCCAAGAGATGGCCTAAATCTAAGCTGGAGGTTAAAGGGAATAAAGAGTGGATGTGGGGATGGTGATCCTGAAATGCTGAATCAGAACCCAAGTTGCCATCTCCATCCAGGGAGAGCCCGTGGTCTCTGGATAGTCCCAAATGCTTGAAGGTCTCTGTGTCAAGGCCCTCAGAGTGCAGGTCTTGGAAAACACCCCAGAATCCAGACAGAACATGCAGAAGGAATGAAATGTGTCCACATCTTTCTTTTTCTCCCACCCAGTTATGGCAGGACTTGCTAAGGTCCACGTTCGACCAGGAAGGGTAGGAATACTTATAGCACCATCTTAATTCGTGGATGGGCCAACAAACCTGTGTCTGGGATGGAGTCTTGATCAGGAAGTCTGCATCTTGACAGCCTCCCCTCAGCCCCTAGGCCCTCACTTTCTGTCCCAGCCCCATTTCTCTGCCCCCTCCCCTCATCTCCACCAACCCCCTGTTTTCTCAACCCCTCCCTGAGGAAGAAAAGACATATTTTATACTCTCTGAAACTATTTGTATGATGAACTTTCCCTTTGCCTCTAAGTCATAAAATTGTAAGCCAATTTTACTGCTTATGCCTGGGTTCTAAATGTAAATCTGTGTATGTTTTAAGGTAATCAAAAGAAATATCTAGAAAGAAGAGAAGCAGCCAGTGACTTATGACACATCCTGCCCCCTACCACAGATGATGAGCCCACTATCTTAGAAGCCTACATCCAGAGCAGCTCATCCGTGGGTGGAGAGCTCCTTGGCCAGGTCCCCAGACTACATGGCTATTTTCTTTCTTCCTTCACATTCCTCCATTTACTTATTCCTGCCTCTTCGTTGGGAATCCCAAGACTTCCAGGTGCTAAAACCACAAGCACCATTATTCCCAGAATCTCTTCTAGTCCTGTGTCATCAGCTACCTCCTCCCCACGCTCTTCCCTGCAAGCCCAGTGACAAAGATGCAGCTAAAACACAGACCCAACCGAGGGATCTAGGAGCACAAGGAGAAAGAAAGAGGTGCTGGGTCACTGATTCCCTCCATTTATTGAACTAATTTGTCAATCTCTAGAGGAGTTTATGCAAATCCTGGGATTCACAGGCCAATCTAGAATACTGCCTCTGTGCCCACTTCAAGAAATGCTATATTAGAAGTTAAATAGTATCACTTTAAACAACCATTGAGCATCAGTTCAATTAAAAACGGCAGACACAGAAGCCGAAACTAAATGGTAGGGCTGGAGAAAAATGGGGTCTTTCACGTAATCATGAATAAGTCTATGGGTCTTTAAATATTATTATCCAGATAAATTATCTAAGTACTGAATATCCAATTATTATCCAAATAAATACAGTTTTAAGATACTGTCATATACATTGAACATCTTAAAAGCTTGTCTCTGGATTCCAATTTGAGAAGCAGAATTATTTATTATTCCATTAGGAGTCATAGATCACTTACCCCAGAAAACTGAACATTTTGTAAAATATGTCAGGACATATTTTCATAAATGCCTCAAGCCCTGCATGGACCTCTGATTAAGGACTCCCACTTTAATGACATTCCCTGAAATTCCTTCATCTGCAGTTTACTATGGGAACACAGGTTAATTTAAATCCTGTAGAAGCTTAGGAAACACTCAGGGAGTTCAATGGACTCTTTGATTTTACTAAACCATCCTTGACTTCCTGAAGGATTACCCCAAGGATAAACACCTCTTGAGGAATTTCAGTTCCAGAACCAGACTCACTGGGTCTTTGACCCCAGTTCAGCTCAGCTTCGCTAAAAAAAAATCCCGGCAAAGACCTCCAAAGCTTTAAACCCCCTGGAGTAGTCTGTACATCACAGCGCACCTCTAAGCCATCTGAAGTTTAATGGAGAAATGCAAAGCCCAGCAGAACAGAATTCTCTCCAACAGAAATCCAAAGCCAAAAAGACTTTTTCCCATGACATCAGAATGGTTTGTGAGGTCAAGTTTTGGGTTGAGACTCCCCCAGGCTGGTAACTGGAAGGCCCACACCTTCTGGAATAAATGACTAAAGCAGCAATAAGGTAAGGGAAAGAAAAGTTATTTCCTAAGTGTCCCCCAGGAAATGTTTCCAAGTTCAGTGCCAGGTATACTTGGAAGAAAGGAACCTCAAAAATGTGAAAGAATATTTTGATAATAAACATGCAGCTAATCACAACATGCTTTAAAAAAGGAATGCACATTTTATACATTTTACACATTCAAATAATTTTCACAAATAACATTAGTCCTAAAATTGCAGTTTTGAGCATCCATGTGATACTCTCTTTTCCTCATTTAACTCTTTAAAGGTGTGGCCAGGCAGTGATTTTTTTTTTTTTTTGGTTTTGTTTTGTTTTGTTTTTTTCCTTTTTAGGGCTGTACCCATGGCATATGGAAGTTCCCAGGCTAGGGGTCAAATTAGAGCTGCAGCTGCCGGCCTACACCATAGCCACAGCAACTGGGGATCTGAGCTGCAACTGTGACCTACACCACAGCTCATGGCAACTCCAGATCCTTAACCCACTGAGACAGGCCAGAGATCAAACACATATCCTCATGCATACTAGTTGGGTTCATAACCCACTGAGACACAGTGGGAACTCTCCTGGGTAATGAGCTTTAATTCTGTACTTTAACACAGGCAAGATGATCTTGTGGGAAAAAACCACATGGCTGTGCACCAGGGGAAGTCTGTAGTAATCCTTGGGTGTTAGGGTGCTTCAATATGTCTTTGGTTGGGGAATAAAAATCAGAACTAACCTTTCATCCTTTCAACTCTTCTTCTAAACAGGATTTTCCCTTGTGTCACCATCCTGTGTATACAAATGAAGTAAGATAAACTGAACTAACTCTTATTTTTCTGGATTATACAAATTATGTCAAACACTTCATTTTACTATATAATCATCAAATTTTATAGCAGGAGGTAGACAACTAAAATAAATGCACTATTGTCCACTAAAATGATTAGGAGAGAAGACAGATGTTCTGACATATGTGAGAAAGAAGGTAAATTTATACCAGGAAGAATGCAAATTACCAGCTACTTTTCAAATCATTTCAATATATATTATAAACTGCCTATTGACTACTACTTAAATTAAAATTCTGGGAGTTTAAGAAATATAATCCTAGTATTCCTATTGAAACAGTGCTTTCTAAATAGCCCACAACACTTACATCTACTTGGTGTTGTGGTATTATTTTATACTTATATGTAGCTGTAAGATTTTGATCACTGTCTCTGAAGGAAAATATTTCAGAAGGAGATTTTTAAAAATGGTGCATGTGGAGGAGTTGCTACTGTGGCACAGTGTGTTAAGGATCTGACATTGTCTCTGGTGGTATAGGTTCGACCCCTAGCCTGGCCCAGTAGGATTTGGCATTGCCATAGCTGTGGCTTGGGTTTGATCCCTGGCCTGGGAATTTCCATAAGCTTTGGTACAGATAAAAAAGAAAAGAAAAAGGTACATGTGAATATAGATTAAATACTAAAATGAACAGAATTGAGTGGGTAAAAGTTATGGATAAATAAAGGAAAAAATCTGGAAAGGGCAAAAAGAAGGGAGAAAGAAATAATTTAGGGTGCACAAAGGAGAGAAAGTGAATTAGGATAATTAACAAGACCTAAATGGAGAGAGAGATGGATATAAAGAGAGAGAGGATGGAGTAGGAAGCAATGCTCAGCAGGTAAACAGCACAAAGCCAAGAGAGGAAGAAAAGAGAGACTGACACGTACAGGACAGGGGATCACAGGAGACGTACAGATGTCCCACTCAGTTGCCTTGGACAGCCCCAGCTGCTGTGAGTGTTGGCCAACCTGAGGTTTGCCCTCAGCCCTGAGAGTCACCTCCCCTGGAAATAGCCAAGAGGTCATGCCCACCCTCAGGGGGACCCTGACAGGGAAGCTGTAAAGGCCAGTCCTCTGTGCTGTCACCCATGCTCTGCAGCAATGCTGTCTAACAGAAATGATAGCATCATTGTCAATTTTCCCATAGCTGCATTTAAAAAATATAACAGAATAAAGGGTCCAGAGATAGATAGGTATGGCCAATTGATTTTTGGTAAAGGTACAGGGAAATTTGATGGATAAAGAGCAGTCTTTTAACTATTAATGTTGGTACAACTGGCGAGCCATAACTTTGTAATAAACTAAAACTGGAAACCACCCAAATGTCCTTCAGTGGGTGAATGATTAAACAAACTGTCATGGAATAAAAAGGAATGAACAGTCCCTGGGTGAATCTGCAGGGAATCATGCTGGGTGAAATCTACCAATCCTCAAAGGTTACATGCTATATGATTCCATTGATATAACATTCATGAAATGACAAAAGTATAGAAATAGAGGACAGATTAGTTGTTGCAGTGGAGGGGAAGGAAGGGTGGATGTGGCTCTAAAAGGGTAATGGGAGGGAGCTTGGTATCTTGATTGTGGTGGTGGTTATGCTGTAAACTTGCATAGACAGACACATACACAAATGAGTGCACATGTAACAGGGAACTCAGGAGAAATCTAGGTGATTTCTTGATGTAGATCTTCACTACACTTCTCTCAGATATTAATATGGGGGGAGGGCACACAGGATATCCCTATTTATTTCTTAAAAATTTCATGTAAATCTGCAATTATTTCAAATTTAAGAGTTATAAAAATAAAAACATTTAAGTGCAAGGTTTTTCTGAACATTATCATAAAATAATCATTCCACACACACTTTTAAGGATTCTATAAACATGATTCCCTTGGAATTTCCTTTTTCTATTTGTTAAAATTTTGCACACATAAAATTTAAGAATATCATGACACTCTGCTACATGATAAAGGAGATCCACATGCATTTTAATGAAGTTTATAAGACTAACAAATATCTCCCATATTCTAATGCCATGAATTTTTTCCAGATGACAAATGATATTCATAACCACAATGATAATGAGATGACTCTTTACTCAAATTATTTTTTCATACAAAAGAAATTGGCAGTGGGACACCAATACACAGCCAGAAAACTAGTGGCTAATATTTTCATTAGGAAGACCTATCTAAGAGGGTGGGCGTCAATTTTAAGTCTATTAAATAGAATCTTATAACAGAAGTGTATTCACTTCAATTGAATTCACTTATTCTAATTGATAGAATTTTAAGTACAAAAGGAAACTTTGATCAGCTACTTGTCCAATGAGATTTAACATTACATCTTTAAACTGCAGTTAAGTCCAACTTTGCAGTGCTGATGAGTGGCTATTTAGAAAGATTAAGGATAAGAACAGAAAGGTCCAAAATAGACCCAAGTGCTGCAGACAGTAAGCAGATGATAAAAGCAGCATTTTTTAATCTCCTGAGGTTTGCTTAGGAAATGGTACTGGGACAACTTCACCATTAAAAACCAAAAAGAAAAAAATTAATTTAAAAGGTAGCTCCTCACACCCACCCTGCAGCTTAGGTGAGTAGAGGAAGCAGGTTCAAGGTCAGCCAGGGACCATGCTAACATGAGGGCTCACAGTTTGGGTGCTTTTAAGAGAAATCTGCATTTTTATAGGAAATCTCCGAATTTTTTGTTGGCAACCATTTCAAACATTTTTAAAACACTGTGTGAACCAAGCTGTATTAGTTTCTTAAAGTTGCCGTAACACCCACAAGCTGGGTGACATAAAACAACATAAAATTACTCTCTCACAGTTCTGAGGAGTCTGGAATCGAGGCGTAGCGGGGTTGGTTCTTCCTGGGGCTCTGGGGATGAATCCGTTACCTGCCCTTCTCCTGGCATCTGGAGCAGCCCACATCTTTAGCTTGTAGACACCTAGCTCCAACCACTACCTCCATCCTCCCATCTCCTCCCTGTGTCTTCTGCATCCAATTTTCCCATGTTCTCTGTGCCCACCCCAATCCGGTATGAGTCAACTTGAATGCATCTGCAAAGACCCATCTGAAAATCAGGTCACATTCACAGGGGAGAACTTGAACATATTCTTCATGGGGCACCCAATAAACCCACTACACAAGCATAACAATCTGCACGTCCCATCCAGCCCAGACCACCAATTTGTATCATCCATCTGATGGCAAAATACATTCCAAATGGTTAAAATATTTTAAAAAGAAAAAAGCATTAGAAAACTATTTAAGTAAATATGCATACTCTCAAGGGATAGATAGACTTTTTAAGCATAATTCCAAATGCAAAATTTACACATAAAAAATGATTGATAAATTGGATAGATCTGACCACAAAAAAAAAAAAAAGATGTCTCCATACTTTTAAAAATTAACAAAGTAGAAACCAAGATCTGGAATAGCAATGTCATAAAACATTAAAAAAATATTTATATAAACACAATTAGATTTTCTTTTTATTGACTTATAACTCTCAAAAGAAAAACTGGACTAGGACCCTAATAAAAAGAGGAATATGAATGTTTCATAGATATATAAAGACATGTAGAACATAACTAGTAATCAATGCACTGCAGATGCAAAAGCAATGATAAAGCTTCTTCTCCCATTAAATAAATTAAAATTGAATACAAACCACCAAATTAATTCCCAGTGATGGCAAAAGGAAGGGTGGATGTGGGCACATCATGCTTTGCCAGTGAAAATGTAAATTCTTCAACCTTTCTAGGGTCAATTGCCATCTGGTATCAAAAGTCTTAAAAGTGTCCATCCTTTCCAATCAACGAGATTTTTCTTGAAAATTTTCAAGTGTACATATTTGAAAAGGGCCCACGTATTGAAACAGGTCAGGTTTTCTTAGATATAGCCTCTTTGAGATTTCAGGGGGTGGTCTCAAAACGACTCGGGGTGAGAAGCCTGTGAAGCAGAACTGAGGGACGAGAGAGGCTCCACCTTAGCCAGCATCCTGCATGGAGCTCAGCTGGGCTGACCCTTCAGAGATCCATGGTTGAATGCAAGAGAGCTGGGATGGGTGTCCCCTTCTCTCTCTCTCAGTCGCCCTGTATGGGCCGCCCCCAGAAGGTGAGCATGGGCAAGGCAGCCCTCTGGCCACAGGTACTCCTGAGACCCAGCTGTGGGTTCTCAGTGGGCAGAGGCCCTGTTCTTTTTAATTCTTTATCAAAACTACCTGTATTAGCCCCGTCAGTCCACCTATTGACAATGCATAGAGTTGCATTCTTTTCTTTTCCTTTCCAGCTTTATGGGTGTATATTTAACAAATGTTGTACATAATGTGTACAACATGATGGTTTAATATATGTCCACATGATGGTTTAATATATGTCCACATGGTTCCTACAGTCAAGTTAGCTAACACATCCACCACCCTAGAGTTCTCGTTTTCTTTTTTTTTTTATTTTCCCACTGTACAGCAAGAGGGTCAGATTATCCTTACATGTATACATTACAATTACATTTTTCCCCCACCCTTTCTTCTGTTGCAACATGAGTATCTAGACAAAGTTCTCAATGCTGCTCAGCAGGATCTCCTTGTAAATCTATTCTAAGTTGTGTCTCATAAGCCCAAATGTTCTCGTTTTCTATGTGTGTGTGTTTGTGTATGTCCATGTTTGTGAACACTTAAGATCTTCTCTCTTAGCAAAATGAAAGTGTACAACACACTATTTTTAAGTAAAGTCACCATGCTGCATCCTAGATCCCCAGACTTATTCATCTTATAACTGAAAATCTGTGGTTTAAGGCATACCTTTCATCATTCCTCAGTAAGATTAGGTTAATTAATTTTCCACAATCTATATTAATTATTGTAGAAAAGGCTGGCAGCAAAGTGCTCAGTGATAACAACTATTTATTTCTTGCTCATCTACTTTATATAAGATACTATTCCAAGAATTAGAGTAGAGTGGATAGTAAGATATGGAAGACAGTCACCCCAAGATGACTTCGTTCTTAGAGTGAGCAGGACAGAATGTGCACATGATGACATTTTTGTTATTTAAAATTAAAAAGACAAACACATAGAAAAGCTTTATAAATATGCACACATATTTATAATTTATATAAAAACTGGAAAAATAATGACAAATAGCTCTCACCCTCATTGATGAGACTGTAGATAATTTTGTTTCTGTATTTTCATGAATTAGTTTTGAAATAAATGAACGAGGTAATGTTTTTAAAAAGGAGAAATAGGAGTTCTCATTGTGAGTCAGTGGTTAATGGATCCGACAAGGAACCATGAGGTTGTGGGTTCGATCCCTGGCCTTACTCACTGGGTTAAGGGTCCAGCATTGCCGTGAGCTGTAGTATAGGTCACAGACGCCGCCTGGATCCCAAGTTGCTATGGCTCTGGCATAGGCCAGTGGCTATAGCTACGATCAGACCCCTAGCCTGGGAACCTCCACATGCCATGAGTGCAGCCCTAGAAAAGACAACAAAATTAAAATTAAAATTAAAAAAAAATAAAAAGGAGAAATATTTTATCTAACTCTCCTCTTTTATATTTTCAGAAACCACCCTCCCAATCCTTACTCACTCTATCTCAGAGCAGTAGTATCATTAGAAATGTCAGAATGACTGGCTCAGGAAGCTCACACCCTTTAGGAACTGATCCTCCTTAACTGGTGATTCATATAAAGTCACTGCACACAGACTGACAGAACTAGAAGCAGATCCCTGGGAACAGGTAAATCTTTCTTGTGAAGAACAGAAGTCAATTTTGCAATAATGACTGTGTATTTTCACTGGGTCCACAGAAAGCCATAAGGCTTTTGATTTAGAGGCAGGGCTATGCTTGCTTTTCCCAAGGGAGAGGAGTGCTGTTTAGCAAGGATTATGGGAATAAAGAGTGCTGATTGCTAGGAGCTGAAAAATCAATAGAAAGAAAAATGTAAGAGAAATTAAGAGCATAGAGTAAAAAAAAAAAAAAAGCTATGAATGAAAAGTGTCAAAATTAAATATGGTAAAAAAAAAAGTATATGTTAAGTGGACCAATTAGTGGACCATCTCTTTAGGCTAACCTGTCAATTTTAGTTGATGCTCTGAGAATAAGTTTGATGAGCAAACTGAAAAAAGAAAATTGACAAAGAAAGAAAAGCAACAAAAGCATCAGATTTTTCCCTTAGCTTATTGTTTGCATATTGACAAATTCACAAAATAATGCAATAGATATTAGTTTGACTTCAGACAAAAATCAGATAGATTGTTTGTATTGATGTAGATACTGATGTAATAAATACAATGGAAAGTCACATAATTAGGAATGACTGACTCACATTCATGGATCAGGCATCATAAAAATGCTTCATTGTTAATAGAACCAGTTTCCCAGAAAATAATGTCCAAGTTTGTTTTGCATTTGCAATAAAATCCTAGCTATATATATAAAGAAACATCATAGAATTTGTCTCCTTTTGAAAAACTTAAAAATGATTTTTATTTTTGTTTTCATTTTTATGTTTCTTGTGTGAATTTCCACTTAATAGAAGGAAATAAATCATTTATTTTTCAATGTATGTGAGATGAAAAGGTGTTATATAAGAAGAAAGACAAAATATTGAAACCAAAGGCACTGGGTTTTGGAAGGCATTTGTGAGACTTAAAAAAGGACTATGCAGGAAATTGTGGAAAATAAAGTTCATTTGGTTCCATATAATCATTTATCAAGTATCCCTTTTATACTAGTCACTGTGTTGTGTTCAGGGAACTCAAAGATGAATATGAAGCAGATGTATTAGTGGGATAGACAGACACATAAATATATCATTCTGATATCATGCATAAGTGCTATCTATTGCCGCGGCCAGAGCTGCAGGTCAGCCGTCCTGGAAGAAGGACGGCTCGGCATAACAGAACACACAAAACGCTTACATTTAGAAAAGTGGGGACCAGGAGGCACTCCATTCCGCAGAACAAAGGCGCCTAGGTTTCAGCCCACATACCTTTTATTAGAGAAAGTGATATAGGCTAATGAGCAAAATCAGATGCAATTAATGATAAGGCTATCTCTTAGTGGTTGTGCTTTTGCACGTGCGAAAAATTTGTTTACTGCATCGTTCAGCAGTCTCCATGGTCTCCAACAAGCTATGATAGAGGCATCAATTGAATTATAAGTATTCGAATAAGAGAATATTTTAAATCCACACACATCTTTCTAATCAACTAAGCAACAAAGGAGATATATAAATGTTTTTAAATACCTACAGTAGGCAGAATAACAGCCACCAAAGATGTCCATATATTAATCCTGGAGCCTGTGAAAATGTTATGTTACACAGCAAAGACAAACTAGGGAAGCAGATGGAATCAAGGATACTTTTCAGTTGACTTTGAAAAAGGGAACCAGTCTTGGATGGTCCTGTTGGGCCCAATGTAATCATTCTTAAAATTCTTAAAAATGGAAGATCAAAACAGAAGACAGGGTCAGAAAGTCAGTCAGAGAAGATGTGACTGCAGAGGAAAGCCAAAAGGAAAGCTGCCAGCTTTCAGGATGGAGAAGGGGCCAGGAGCCAGGAAGCAGGCTGGATGGGTACAGAGACAGATGCCCCTAGAGCCCCAGAAACAGACAAGCCTTCACCTCCTTTAGCCCAGAGACCTGTGTCAGACTTCTGTCCTCTGGAACTGTAAGGGGACAAATCTGGGGGAAGATACATTTGTGGCAAATTATTACAGCAGCAGGAAATGAACACAATAGCCAAGAGTGATGAGACTTGAGGCATCGACTTTGATCTAAAGAAGTAAGTTTTTCAGACTTTAAATGGTATGAGGGATAAGCAATGAGGTCCTGCTGTACAGCTCAGGGAGCTATATCCAGCCTCTTGTGATAGACCATGATAGAAGATAATAGGATAAAAAGAATGTGTGTGTATATATATATATATATACATATATATATATGACTGGGTCACTTCGCTCTACAGCAGAAATTGACAGAACATTTTAAATCAACTATAATAAAAACATTTTAAAAAATAAATAAATGGTATGAGGTCATCATATATTTTGCTAAGTTATTTTTTACTTTCTCACTGAGAGCTTCTGGGGAAGGTATGGAGGACTAGCAGGGAAAGGAAAGAAGAAACTCACCAGCAAGGTCCCAAGTGCCAAGCTCTACAATGGGCGTGTTCACTTATCTCACTGGATCCACAAAAAGCCCTCCAAGGAGGACGTTATTCCACATTTACAGAGAAGGAAACTGAGACTCTGAGAACTAAAGGTAAAATGCTAACATGAGCCTGCCAGACTGCAAAACCCAGGCTCAGTCACCATACCACACTCCTGCACACTGGCAGCTTTGCTTTGGGCTGTATTTGTAGTAACCATTTCCCCTGGGGCTATGTAAGCAAAAAAGGTAACTAACTCCACCTCCTTTTGCACTTAACTTGAAAATTTTAGTTAGAGTGTTTAACTGGCATGGATTAGTAGAGTCAGATTTTTAAGAAAAATTCATGTGCTAACTTCCACTTAATTCATTACCCTTTATTTTACTGAAATGTATAAGTAACTGGAAAAAAAAAAAGATTCTTCTTGGGAGTGCGTTGTCATAATATTTAAAGAGGTTTCCCTTCATTTAAACTAGATTATTCCTTTATGCTGATCTGCCTATTTCTGTGCATTAGTCATGACGGTGCTTGCATTCTACTTGGTGTACTGAGCAAATAAACTTTCCACTTAAAAAAGAAAAAGAAAAAGGCAGGTATCCTGTCCAAAGGCCTACTTTTCTGCACCATCAGAAAGAGACTGTTTTCTGTTTCAATACCCTATCTCATCAATTCTACGATTCACCTTTTTCCTTTCTTTTTTAACATCTATGAAATTACAATGCATCTTATATTCACAAAGCTTTACACTTGGCAGCATTTCTTTTTTTTTCTTTTTTTTCCCCTTTCCTGGTGATATATAAAATAATGGTGTGACATAGAACGGAGGTTTCTTGGAGTCAGTGAGTTAGGACAGCTGCTTCCCTGAGCTGCGCAGGGGATTCTAGGTCCAGAGGCCATAATTCCCCACCCTTCCTCAGGAATCCATGCCATGGTAATTATTTTCAACATCAGGAAATACGTTTTATGTTTAACCTAAATCTCTCATGCTACAGCTGAGGTTCCTGCACTGCTGCAGAAAGAAAACAGTCTCTCTCTCTCTCTCTTTTTTTTTTTTTTTTTTTCTCAGCACTCACTCTGTGCTGAGCAGCAGGCTAGGAACCTGGGAAGGACACACAAGAGATGGACAAGGTCTCCACCCTTGGAAAACCCACACAAGAGGGAAAACTACAGGGGATGCATGTAAGGTAGCACATATGAAAGGACCTAATTGTCACAGGAACTGCATGTG
The DNA here is from genome assembly GCF_016906955.1 of Phacochoerus africanus. NCBI lineage: Eukaryota > Metazoa > Chordata > Mammalia > Artiodactyla > Suidae > Phacochoerus > Phacochoerus africanus. Next base: position 154,857,501 of record NC_062545.1, read on the forward strand.
GACCAACAAATTTTGATTTTGCTTTTAATATCATCTCATCATTAAGCTTCATTCCTCAAGTTTATTAAAAGCTTAGGTAAAACTAGTTTTGCCTGAAGGTTTCCCCTGGGGCATCAAGTGACCTAGTGTAGTGGATTGAGTTGTTTCCCCCAAAGAGCTGTATTCAAGTCCTAACCCTCCTGTACCAGTGAATGTGACCTTATTTGGAAAAAGGATTTTTGCAGATGTTATTGAGTTAAATGAGATCAGACTTGATTAGAGGGGGCCTTAAACCCACTGAGTGGCATCTTTATAAAGAACAAAAAGGAAAGAGATTTGGACACTGAGACACAGAGGAGGCATGCAAATGGCCATGTGAAGATGGAGGCAGAGGCTGAGGTGATGCGCTACAAGCTCAGGAACACCAAGGATTGCCAGGAAGTCCTCAGAAGCTGAGGCGATCAAACAAGACGCTGCAATTTATGTCAAAGAGGCTTCTGCTATGTTTTCCTCTAGGAGTTTCATAGTATCTGACCTTACATCTTTAATCCATTTTGAGTTTAGTTTTGTATATGGTGTTAGAATGTTCTAATTTCATTTTTATTTATATGTAGTTGTCCTACTGTACAGCACAGAGAACTATATCCAATCTCTTGGGATAGAACATGATGGAAGATAGTATGAGGAAAAGAATATATATATATATATATATATATATATATATATATGTATGTATGTATGTATGTATATATGACTGGGTTGCTATGCTGTTCAGTAGAAATTGGCGCAAGACTGTAAATCAACTATACTTTAATTTAAAAAACAAAAAAGGAGAAGAAGCTGGGAAGAGGCAAGGAAGGATTCTTCCTTAGAGCCTCTAAAAGGGCCATGCCCTTACTAGTATCTTGACTATAGAGTTGTGGACTTCATAACAGTAAAACAATAAATATTTCCTGTTTTAATCACCAAGTTTATGGCACTTTGTTATGGCAGCCCTGGGAACATAATGCATATCAGATATTAAAGTGAGTTGTGGAACAAACCACCCAATAGGACTTGCAATTTTTCAAGGGAAGATGATTAAATTTAAATTCCATCCTTATTGAGAGCTTGAAATGATGGGGGTCTTGAGATTGATAAAGGACTTTGGAAGGGGATTCTCTGCAGAAATCTAAGGATATGATGTGAGCCCCATCTCTCCCCTGGTCAAAGGACTTCCATGGGACCAAGCAGAGAGCCTGACATCACCCCACATCTAGAGGGGTCCAGAGCACAGTGCCTGACTCTAACCTGGTCGGTAGAGAATACACAGCAGTGTAGCTGACTCCCTTAGGAACTGCAATGAACTGAATGTTTTTATCCCTCCAAAATTCTTACATTGACATCAAACCACCAAGGTGATGGAATTAAGAAGTGAGGCTTTAGGGAGGTGATTAGGTCATGGGGGTTGCTGTGACTAATACCTGAAAAAGTAGAAGTGGCTTTGTAACTCAGTCATGGATAGGGGCTGGAAGAGTTTTGAAGTGCATGCTAGAAGAAGCCTACATTTCTGTAAACAGACCGATAAGCTAATTCTGGGGAGATGTCAGAAAGAAAAGAGTATAGAAAGCCTCAATCCTCTTAGACAATATCTAGGGTGTTTTGGAGATCATGGGGGCCCCCTTTAACACAGGCCAGCTTAGAGAGCAAAGGTTGCGGGGGCAGAACCATTTTCAAGGAGGATCATCAGCTTGTTTGGACTAAGACAGTGATGGAATTGGCCTACCCTCCCAGAGACTATCAAGACAAAGGATGCATGAGGATCTTCTGTGGGCCAGATATGGACCATGTGGGAGAAAGTGCCAGCCTTGAGCCTTTAAGTCCTTCCAAGGGTACCAGCTTCTGGAGCAATAGAATTATAGTAAGAGAGAGTATCATGGAATAGACTGCCCCAAAGACACTGGAGTCAGAGAAAGGTGGACAGCTCAGTGATCCATGTCAAGGGAAACCTAAATAAGGGGTCTCCAGAAGACCTGTCATGTAAGATGGCTCTGCTACTTCTATCTGGAAGGAGTTAGATGAAGTTTTTGAAGATGGTTATGTCATATGATCTCACTTATAGGTGCAATCTTTAAAAAGAGAAAAAAAGACATGGAAAAAGAAATAAGAGTTGTTACCAACTCTTAAGAGGCAGAGGGTAAGAGAGGGAGAATTGAGGAAGGTGGTCAAAAGGAACAAAAAGATCAATAAGCACTAGCAATGTAATGCACAACATGCTGACTCCAGTTAACACTGCTGTAAGATACACAGGAAAGCTGTTGAGAGAGTAAAACTGACAATTCTCATCACAAGGAAAAAAACACTTTTTTTCTTTTTATTGTATCTATCTGAGAAGACGGATGTTAGCTGAACATATTATGAGAATCATTTCACAATGTATGTAAAGCAAACCATCATGCGGTACACTTTAAAGTTATACAGTGATATATGTCAATGTAAGGGGAAAATGATCACAAAAGGATAGGACTTGAAAAAAAAGTGGAAGTTTATACCTTCTTATATATGGATTTAAAATAATTACATATTTAGTATTTACCATCTCTAAGTCATACCTGATTTTTTGACGAGTTTTTGTGGTTCATTTTATTCGGTATTGCTCAGAACACATTCTTTGTTGTAATCACTTGTTAAAGAAGAACGTTACTAAACTGTAGTGATGCTAGAAACATATAAATAGAACTGGATAATACAGACATTTTTAGCCAATAAGTGTCTTGAAGATCATAATCCTAGCATGAACAAATGGAGACTATTGAGATCATAACAATAGAGATAACACTACCTACAATCCAATCTACCCTAGTCCTAACCCATAGGGAATATTTACAGGAATTAAGATGACTAAACCTAGAAAAAAGGAAGACTTAATGGTGCAATGATGATAGGTTACATGGGAGAAAAGCTGTTAAGTGAATAGAGAGGAAAGATACAAGATCAAGGGTTTCAGCAGTGAGAGAAATCAGGGCTTTATCCTAGAGAGGATTGTTAGCAATGAGAATGGCTAATCTTTCAATGAGGAGGGCCCAAGGTCACCAGGACCTCATAGAATGAATGGTCACTGATGGGGAATGTTGCAAAAGGCCTCACAACACTGAATGGAAAAATGGATGCAATCAAGCTGCCAGATTCGAATTTCACAAAACCCCAATGACTGAGCCTAAGTCACCAGCCATTTATTATGTGCAGTAAATTCATTTAGAAAAAGAATCACCAAGCACAATAATTACCACTTTGTTCCATACAGGACATTTCAACCCCAAAACTTCAGCTCTATTTAAGGACTGTCCTCCAAAATGAATCATTTTGGCTTTATTTTTTCTCATCCCACCATGAAGTGAAAATTGCCCCTTCAGCCTGTGTGAACCTTTACTGCTGTCTTACCAATAAAATACAACAAAAGTGAGGCTCCGTGACTTCCACCACCAGGTCATTTAAAAAAAAAAGAAAAGAAAAAAGCCATGCTCTTACCCTCTTTCTCTGGAAACCCAGCTCTCATGCTAGGAGGAAGCACAGACCCCATGGCCAGGCCATGTTGAGGTTTTTCCAGTCAATGCCCAGCTGAGTCCTAGCCAACTGTCAGACACGTGAGTGATACCTTCTTCTTAACCTCTAACTGCAATTTCTTGGAGGGGGTTTTATGCCAAAACCACATATTGCTGAGCTCAGTCAGCCCCAAGAATCATGAAAAATAATAGTTGTATCAGTCAGGGCTTCTCCAGGAAAGAACCAGAACTGGAAGGATGTAGATTTACTGCAAGGAATTAGGGTCACTATGGTGAGGGCCAACTAGGCAAACCTAAAATGTGTGTGGCAGGACATCAGGAAGGGCAGGCTGGGAACTCTTAGGCAGGAGCTGGAGTTCACTGCATGCTGATCACATCCCGGTACCATGCAGATCCCACTGACTCCCCATACAACTCATGTGGCAGATACTTTGCTATTCACATCCTGAAGAATGCACTGAGGTATGGAGGAGAAAGTAACATGCTAAAGGTGACATGGATGGTGAGAGAGAACAGTATGGAGGTTCTTTAAAAAACTAAAAATAGAACTACCATATGATGCAGCAATCCCACTCCTGGGCAGATATCTGGAGAAAACCATGATTCAAAAAAAAAACATGCATCCCAATGTTCACTGCAGCACCATTTACAATAGCCAAGACATGACAGCAACCTAAATGTTCATCGACAGAGGAATGGATAAAGAAGGTATAATACTTATATATGATGGAGTGTTAGCCATAAAACAGAAAGAAATAATGGCATTTGCAGCAACATGGATGGACCTAGAGATTATCATACTAAGTGCGAAGAGTCATTTTTTAATTTTTTTTTCTTTTTTAGAGCCATACCTGTGACATATGGAAGTTCCTAGGCCACGGGTCAAACCAGAGCTACAGCTACTGACCTCGGCCATAGCCACAGGAATGCAGGATGTAAGCCACGGCTGCGACCTATACCAAAGCTCACAGCAATGCGGGATCCCTAACCCAATGAGTGAGACCAGGGGTCAAATCTACATCCTCATGGATACTAGTCGGGTTCTTAACCTGCTGAGCCACAACAGGAACTGCCTAAGTGAAGTATGTCAGAGAAAGACAAATATCATATGATGTTACTTATATGGGGGATCTTATTAAAAAATGATACAAAAGAACTTATTTACAAAACAGAAACAAACTCACAGATTTTGAAATCAAATTTATGGTTACCAAAAGGGAAACTGATGGGGAAGGGATAAATTAGGAAGATGGGAATGATATATACACACTACAGTCTATAAAATAATCAATAAGGACCTACTGCATAGCACAGAGAAATCTGCTCAATAGTTTGTAATAACCTACCTGGGAAAAAAAGATTGGATATATGTATATGTATAACTAGTTCATTTTGCTGTTCACCTGAAACTAACACAACTTTGTAAGTCAACTATCTTCCAAAAAAAAAAAATTAAATAAAAGAAAACCTTCTTTGCAGTCTTAAAAAAAAATAAAGTAGATGTGGATGGAGAGCAAACTAGGACAAAATGCAGCCTGACTCCGGAGCCAGCCCCCTCTCTGCCTTTTGAGTCAAAGCCTAGACAAGCCCAGACCCTCAAAATACGCTTATTCGTCTCACCTGCAATACATGGCCCTTAATTGCCACCACTACCTTGAGCAAAACAACACTGACATAACCTGTGTCTGGGGACCAGTCTACTGTCTTCACAGCCATAGTCCTGACACAGGTGAGAGAGATGCAGCAAATCTCTGTAAAGTGAAAATACTAGAGAGAAAAGAAGGTAGGCAAAATGTGGGCCTGAGGGTCTAACCCATGAGAGAGAGAGGCAAAGATTTCATGAGAAATGGCTCTACCTGCCAAAGAATACAATCCATTTTAAGACATCCACTGTGTGTGACAGCCAGGCTGGACAGCTCAGTAGTGGCCCAGAGGACCCAGGACATAGTCCTTCCCTCCTAGAGCTGCGTTGAAGGCCATGAAGGGCTGTGGACAGGGGCAATAAACAATGTAAATGTCTATAAAATTTTCAAGGCTAATTACTGAGGAGATGCATAGTGTAAATGTATATCCTCATTTTTACAGAGAAAGGTGCTGAGACTAAAGACTTTGAATGACCTGCCACCTCTCACGCAGGTAGACCATGCTGATGAGGCCCAGGGCAAGCCGTACGGGGGGCTGTCACATTGCATTCATGTTACAAGAGCTGCCAAAGCATGAACTCCACCATCTCCTTTCCACCCTTTCCAGCAAGGCCACACGGCTGACACGGATTTGTCCCAGTAACTTAACAGGGGATAAAGGACAGACATGCAAACACAAATAAACCTCAGGCTTGATGTCTTATTTCTAGCCAATTTAGCCAAATTCTTTCCTCCTTCTATCTCTGGGGCAGCCCTGATGCCACCCCGCCTGCCTGGGCCCAGGCCTGTCCTTCTGGCCACCATCATCAGGCATCGTGATGGAAGAGCCCCCTTTGAGTTGGATCTTGTTAACTCCAATTGCTGCTGAGCTGACTTGTCTGTTTTTTTTTTTTTTTTTTTTCACTGTCCTTGTACTTTGGGTCCTATTTCCTGGCAGGGATCTGTTTTTCTTTGCTGATATCTACTTTTTGCTAAAGCACTCTTAGAGTAAGACAGGTTTTTTGTTTTGTTTTTTTTTTTTGTATTTTATTTTTCTTCCCTATGCATAAACAGCAGAACCTGGACAAGAACACAGGTTTTCTAATTTCAGACTTGAACTCTTTTTTTTTTTTTTTAGGGCCACACCTGTGGTATGTGGAAGTTCCCAGGCTAGAGACAGAATCAGAGCTGCAGCTGCCAGACTATGCCACAGCCACAGCAACGCCAGATCCTTAACCCACTGAGCGAGGCTAGGGATCAAACCCTCATTCTCATGGATACTAGTCAGGTTCTTAACCTGCTGAGCCACGAGGAGAACTCCCAGATTGCAAATCCCTTCTATTCTATTACCAAATTTCCTGGTCCATTACATGACTTTTGTAAGAAATAATCAGCAAATATTTTCTGAATACCAAGCTCCCTGCTCATGGATCTTTGAGCCTAGGGGCTACAAGCAGACACATAGGCAGACGGTCATAACAGCATGTGTTGAAATCACATGCTGGGAAAGCATGGCCTACTATAGGGACACCAGGGGTGCACTCCTAACCATCTTGAGAATGAAGAAGGGTTAACCCAGAGAAGGGCAAGGGGGTGGCTTGACGTTTGGGGACATGCATTCCAAACCATAAAGAGAGCCCCACACACTCAGGAAGCTGCACACATTGGCTCTCCTGATATCTTGAGGCACTTGACCCAAGTAAAGTTTGGAGTTTATGCTGGTGATGGTGGGAATCACCAAAAGGAGCTCAGAAAGACCCAAAAATAACTCAAAGATGTATTCAGTGGAAGGAGATGGTGTATAAAAAAAAAGGATGAGGCCCTAGTTCCAGACTCCAGGAGCTCATCACCTCCTGGGAAAGACAGATTAATAAACAAATCATTATAGAATGAGTTTGCTTGTTCTAAAAATAGCACACACAAAGGGCTGAGGGCCGCTGAGGAGGAAGCCATTAACACTGCCTGGGGGAGAAGAAAGAAAGGCTTTGTGTAGGTGACAATTGAGCAAAATGACAGATGAGTGGGCGGCAGCCAGTCTCTGCAGAGGAGGTGGACCCTTCTGGGCTGGTGGGGCCAGGAATGGCACCTCCAATTCATCACCCCAAACTGAGTTAACCAAATGTTTGCTATCGTTTTTACACTTTAAGCCTCTGGAATTGGTCTCCTCCGTTAGAGAGAGTGAATGTTAAACTATAACTTACAGTCTCTTCTCAAGGTTTCTGAATGTTTACAGAGCACTCCCTATCTGGTGCATTCCAGAGACAAAAGAAGCTTTTCACAAGTATCTGCAGTACCAGGAAGCTCTGCTCATTTCTGGAGGCTATATTCTCAGAAGCTTGGTGCAATAACCACAACATCAGAAGCAGGTAGGCCAGGTGTGGGCTGGACCTGGGTGGGGCACTTCCATCCCCATCCTGGTGTCCTTACAGATCAACTCAGAAACCAAGTGTCTAAGGCACAGAGTTAGGAAGAAAGAATCTTCTTTTTCACTAGCAGCATCCAACTTTGCACAGAACACAGCTGGAAAGAATACTATGCGTACTGTGTTCTTACGGTCCAACAAGTGCATTGCTTCAGCACAGAAAATCGTGGGATACAGGTTTCTCTGTTTTTCCCACAACACAGCTCAATATCAATACACTGAAAAGGGGAAGCTGACTGATAACACAACACCTCCTTTGCTGAGAGAAATACCATCAAGGCAGATTCAGGTTTCCCAGTTCAGTAGAGTTATAAGTTTCATCTGGAAATGGTGAAATATAAACTATATAAATGGGTTGAAAATAAAGGGCTGGGCAGTAATTTACCAGGGAAATATAAACAAAAGATGAAGAAATGGCAAGATTAATAAAAGATTAATATGTAATTTAATGTTTTAAAAAGTCACAGGGTAATTTGATAAAAAGCCATGAGACTGTTGGGGGGGAGATGAAGTAGGAGGCTCGGAATAGCATATATACACTACTGTATAAAATAGATGATTAGCAAGCACCTACTGTACAGCACAGGGAAATCTACTCAATAGTTCACAATAACCTATATTGGAAAAAAGCATGAATATATGTTTATGTATGACTGATAACTTTGCTGTACACCTGAGACTAATACATTATAAGTCAACTATACTCCAGTAAAATTTTGTAAAAACCATGAGAAAGATATTATATTCATGAATCTATAGGTACTAAATAACAAAGTAATAAATACATGATAAAATCTCTTAGAATATATATGGAAAATTTGATAAATATGCAATCACTGTAGAGCAGTGGTTCTTGACCAAAGGCAATTTTGTCTTCCATGGGACATCTGGTGATGTGTGGACACACTTGTCACCACAGCTGGGTGGGGGAGGGCTACGGGCATCAGGTGAGTATCTGCAATGCCCAGGAAACCCTTCAATGCCCAGGACAAAGTTACTCTTGCAAAACATCAGCAGTGTTGGGGTTGAAGAACACTGCTCTACCGTCTTCCACTTAGGATGTACCTCACTCAACTGACAGGTGGAGTGGTGGAAATACATATATATTTTTCTCTCATATCTATAACACTCTTAAGATTATATTTAAGCTACATAGTATGTATTTTTGTTTGTTTTTTGTTTTTTTGTCTTTTTTGCCATTTCTTGGGCCGCTCCATATGTTTGATTTAAAAGTTATTGTAGGAGTTCCTGTCGTGGCTCAGTGGTTACTGAATCCGACTAGGAACCATGCGGTTGTGGGTTTGATCCCTTGCCTTGCTCAGTGGGTTAAGGATCCGGCCTTGCCGTGAGCTGTGGTGTAGGTCGCAGACATGGCTCGGATCCTGTGTTGCTGTGGCTGTGTTGTAGGCTGGCAGCTATAGCTCCGATTTGGCCCCTGGCCTGGGAACCTCCATATGCCTCAGGTGTGGCCCTAGAAAATACAAAAAAAAAAAAAAAGTTATTGTAAATCCAACTCAAATTTATACTGGTTGGCATGGATTGGCTAAAAAATTATTTGATGCAAACTACTACATTTAGAATGGATAAGCAATGAGGTCTACTATACAGCACAAGGAACTATATCTAATCTCTTGAGATAGACCATGATGGAATATGAGAAAAAGAATATATATATATATACACACACACACACACACACATACATATATATACATATGTGTGTGTGTATATATATATATATATATATATATATATATATCTGGGTCACTATGCTGACAGCAGAAACTGGCACAATACTGTAAATCAACTACACTTTAATAAGAAAAAAATTTTTGATTTATTGAATGTTACCAAATTTGATCTCCCTGAGGAAGATAAAACACCCATTTGGACTCTTAAAGGAAAGAAGCCTATGAGAGAGCCAGAGAGATGGAATCTGTCAAGAGTTCTCTGTGCTCAGACAGAAAGAAGCAGGGGAGGAGTTCCCGTCATGGCTCAGCAGGTTAAGAACCTGACTAGTGTCAGTGAGAATGGGTTCAATCCCTGGCCTCACTCAGTGGGCTAAGCATCCAGTGTGGCCATGAGCTGTGGTGTAAGTCGCAGATGCAGCTCAGATTCTGCATTGCTGTGGCTGTGATGGAGGCCAGCAGCTGCAGCTCTGATTTGACCCCCAGCCTGGAAACATCCACATGCTTCAGGTGTGGCCCTAAAGAGAAAAAAAGAAAGAAAGGAAGGAAGGAGGGGGGGAGGGAGGAAGAAATAGCAAGAGAGAAAGAAAGAGAAAGAGAGAGGAAAGAAGGAAGGAAGGAAGGAGCAGAGGAAGACAAAAGGTTGGAGCCCTGGTCAGGGGCTGCTGTGGTCAGGAGGGGTAGCCACAGGACACAGAGGTTGTTCTATCACCCAAATGTCACCTGTTCTCCTCAGAACCAGACAGACAGGGCCACAGGGGCTGCTCCCTGGCCCTGAAGGTGCCATTAACCTTCACATTCAGCAGACCCCTGACCCCCGCCAAGAGCACTGTGCCCAGCGGCACCGGTGCCAGGGTCCTGGGCAGGAGGGAGGAGGTGGGTTCTTCAGGCCATTCTGCTAAATAGGCCTCTTCCTTTTTTGAATGCTAAGTTAGAAATTTCTCTCTCACCAAACTGAAAAACAACAAAATCTCTATAAGTTCTTAAGGAACCTGCTTATTCATTTTTATCTATCATTATACATTAAAGCTCCAGCTAGTAATATTTTTATTTATTTATTTATTTATTTTTGTCTTTTTGCCATTTCTTGGGCTGCTCTTGCGGCATATGGAGGTTCCCAGGCTAGGGGTCGAATTGGAGCCATAGCTGCCAGTCTACGCCAGAGCCACAGCAACGCCAGATCTGAGCCACATCTGCAACCTACACTACAGCTCACAGCAACACTGGATCTTTAACCCACTGAGCAAGGCCAGGGATCAAACCCGCAACCTCATAGTTCCTAGTCGGATTCATTAACCACTGAGCCACAATGGGAACTCCAGCTAGTAATATTTTTAGAAAAAACATGCTGGTGCTATAAAAATAGTAACTTGAAAATAAAATATAATAATTTGAAAATCGCTGCAGTCCAACATGCAAATTGCAAATACGGTAGATCCCTGATATTCACGAGGAACACACGAGATCTTTAAGAATCTCCAAATTTAAACATATCCAAAAATATTTATCTGGGCTGCTGTACTTCCTACCAAGCTCCAACACCCTGGCAGCATTTCATGAACATCTATTTTCTCTCTCAATGGACAACGTTCTCCAAAAATAAATGGAGAGATACTATTGAAGCCGTGACTAGAGCAGCAGTGGGCCAGGCTGGCCTCACTCACCAGCTCTAGGAGATTCTACAACCACTCAGTTAAGAAGTATGCCCCCAGGATGTCCTGCTGTGGCTCAGGAGGCTAAGGATATGACATTGTCTCTGTGAGGATGCAGGTTCAAACCCTGGCCTTGCTCAGTGGGTTAAGGATCTGGCATTGCTGCAAGCTACAGCACAGGTCACAGATATGGCTTGGATCCTGTGTTGCTGTGGCTGTGGTGGGCAGCTGCCTATCTGAATCAACCCCTGACCAGAGAACTTCCATATGTCATAGGTGCAGCTGTCAAATAAAAAAGAAAGAAAGCCCCCCAATTACAAATTTCTTCTTGATCTGTGCATCCCACTTACTTTCTAATAGCTGAAAACATAAATGTCAAGTTTAGGAATGCCAAAGGACTGTCGTGCTTTGTTCCACAAGCAGCAGACATCAAAAGCCAGGTACAAATCATGGTCCTTTTAGCAAAGATAAGGACACCAGCAGTAAGGTGGACCTGAGATAAAAGAGGGGAAGGAAGGTAGGAAAGATCTAGAATGGGCAGGTCTGACAGGACTAACCGGAGAGAGGAAGGCCAAGCGGAGCTCTAAGTCCAGAAAACTGTGGAGAAGGCCATGTGCTGGCTGGGGTGAACTGTTCAACTCAGACAAACATCTGTGTTCAAATCCCAACCCCTCAAAGGAATGACTGTGACCCTATTTAGAAGTAGGGCCATTGCAGATGTAACCAAGTTAAGGTGAGGTTGCATCAGAGTAGGATGGGCCCTACTCCGACCACTGGTGTCCTTATAAAGAGAGGGAGACGTGGACACAGATATACAGAGAGGAGAACACCATGTGGCAACAGAAGCCAAGATGGAGCAATGCGTCTCCAAGCCAAGGGATGCCAAGGACGGCCAGCAGCCTGCTGAAGTCGGGAGATGGGCATGGAGCATATTCCTCCTTGGGGCCACCAGAAAGAGCCAGCCCTGCCAACACCTGGATTTTGGCCCTCTGGCCTCCAGAGTTGGGAGAAAGTATTTTTCAGTCATGCTAAGCTGCCCCAGTCATGGTACTTTATGACAGCAGCCCAAAGAAACTGGTACCCAGGGGAAGATGTCAGTTCACCTCCAAGCTGCCCAGGCCTGCTGTTTCCTTGCTGTTAATGGAACGTCTCATTTTCTCCAGTGACGATCAAGGATGATCTTTTTCCAGAACAGCTCATGATGCATCTTCCAGCCCATCACCTAGATGATAGTATAGATATTATTCTGCTTCCAAAAATCAGAAATTGGGGTGAAAAAAAAACTAGAGTCGCCTGAATCCGGGGCTTTTATCAGACAGACATGTTCATCTGGGTCTGTGAGCAAGATACGCTTCCCCAAAACCCTGGAGGTGCCAGAGAATCGGGGAATAAATCCAACAAAAAGAGATGGGTCAATTCACAGTGCAGCCAACAGGGCTGTTTCTTCCAGACCCTGAGGCCCATGACCCTCACCTGGTCCTCCCTGCACCTCAGGAATCAGGGTGGCTGTTGAGGACTCTGTGGGACAGGGAGGCACCAGCAGTGGGAAATTTTTAAAAACTCTTCTGACATTAGGATGCCTTTCCAGGCTGCTCTGTCTACCTGCCAAGGACACCATCTTAGCTAATCATCATCTACGACCTTTCAAACATTGTCATTTTGTATAACTTCACATGCACCACCTTTGGCTCCTTGGTTATCTGGGTAGTCAGATGGGCCCTATCATTTGCATTTCCCTAATCATCTAAAGGAGAATTAATTCATACTAAGTCTACTTGATTGTTTTTTTTTTAATTAAAAAGCCTTGATTAAAATATTTTCATTAAAAACAGACTGGCAAAGTATCAGATTATTTCAAAACATTTCATTCTTTGTTTTTCAGTTCCCAGAGCTGTCCCAGTCACTCATTATGGTTCCAATTTTGACATCAAATCAAATTCAGGCAGATGCATCCACCAGCCAAAAGCAGATGGAAGGGTCCTTTCAGTTACTGTTGATCTGGGCAAAACCCTAGATTCCTCACGTTAATAAACTAGCCCCTGAGGAAGGAATGTTAACCAAGGCAATGAGGAAACAGGAGTAACTAATAGAGTAACAACTTGTGTAAGATGAGAGTAAAGTTTAACAAAACAGAAAAGCAAGATCATTCATTAAAAGTTTACCTTCAATGAAGATTAGGAGTTCTTTTTATTGATTAATTTACAGAGAGCCAAGAAAGATTTGGAAAATCCTGCTAAATTATTACAAGGGGGAAAAGTAATAAATTATAGTTTATATGGCATGAGTCTTCCCAGATTCTGAAATTTATAACCAAATTAGCATAAAACTAAAAAATTTTGACTTAGCCTTTATTTGATTCAGCACCTAAATAGACTGCATATTTACTACTTAAATACCAGAGCATGTGAATTTCAAATGCCATATTAAAGGAGGGAAACAACATTGCTTCTCTAAAGCAGAACATATCTTTTGCTCTCTACATACCAATAGACTGTATTTAATTTTTGCTTATTACACTCATAGCTAATTTTCACCTAGTTTTTAAAACTTTAGGGTAAACTGTCATAAATCATCAAAGAAGCTAAAATTAAAATATCTAATAGTCTTATTCCACAGGATGGCAATAGTGGTTTTAAGCTTCACCTTTTTTAATCCAAAAACCTGATACACTTCTCTCTCTGAAAATCTGCCTGTTACGGTAGAAGACATTACCCTTAACGAACTGCTGGAAGGCTCCAGCAACATGCACACTGTTCAAGGGCTTGGGCAAATAATAAGAACCGAACGAAATCCGTCTACCCTCTGGTTTTATGCGGCTCCAGACAACAGAAGGCATAACGATGAAAGATCAGCATCACTACATCTAAACACAGCTATGTCTAAACAGCAAAGACACATTAAAACAAGCCAAAGGAAGCCACTTAGATGGCTGTATGGTGCAGGAGATACTTTTTTTCAGGACATATGTGAAAAGGTAATTAGGTTTGTTCTAAGAACAAATTGATTAACTTTTTTCTCTTGTGCTGTGTTTTCTCTTAAAACTGTTCCTTTTGAATACGATCCCCTGGCTCTCATTAAATTGCAGATATAAATTCAACAAACAGCTACAGTGATTTTTAAAGGGGTGGAAGATATGGAACATGTACTTGCCAAGTGTTCAAGGTTGTTCTACCTTGAAACTTCTCTTGCTCACTGCCTCTGAGCCCTGGAGCATGCCATTGTAAATTACAATCTCCACACCAAAATATTAGCCCCCTTTTCACATTATCTGTTTTCAAGCAGAAAAAAAAAAAAAAGAGTGAAACCAACTTCTTATTTGCATTAATTTGAAATAAGAACACCAAATAAGCAAAATTATAGAATATTTATAAATGTTTAAAAGCAAAATTACCCTCAGAGCCCCAGCATACCAACTGTTTTTATTCTGCTTTTCTTTCCATCTTCTTGCCCATGGTTCACTTTAAGCATAATATAAATGCAAGTTTATATTCTACCTTTTTATTTAAAATCAAAAATACTTTCACAAATGTCCACAGATATAATTTTGACATGTGATCTAATGGTGACTTATTTCTGTCCTAGATATTTTGGTTGCTTCCAGTGCTTGACTGTTACAGATGGGGCTGCAGATAATGGCTCTATGCTTACAGAACAGGAATGCTTAGCCAGCAGGGCTGTCATCAGTAACGTCGCATGTGTGTGGAGGGATGTTGCACTGCAGGAACTTCAATCCCTGGTAAAGGAGAAACTGAGGTACATTGAAAATGTTAGAGAGTTTGTTAGAACAAAAATCAAACCCATTTGGGAAGCACCAAAATGGAAATGGCTGGGAATTTGGAGAAGTTTATATGGAAAAAGTGAGGGAGCAAACTAAGGACATTTTTGACCCGGTGTAGCTTTAAGCCTAGTTGGCTATTTGTGATTGGTTGTCCTAAAGTTTGATTTCAAAACCTTGAGGCACGTACAGACTTACGTATTTTGGTTTCTCTACTGAAGACTCCAGGCATGAGAGCCCCCTGCATCTAATGCCTCCTTGATTAAGTGATTTTGACATGTCCTTCTACCCTTAAGTTCTGCTTTTCTCCACCACCAGAAAAAACCCAAGTGGTCTCACTCATGTGCCAGTCAGACAACCAATGTCCGAACCAGGGATGTTTGCAGTGAACTTGTCAAATCCAGCCTGGCCCTGAGGGCTTCAGAGTCATGAAGACAGTGAGGGCACAAGCTGTTACCACTTTTCACTTTTGTCGTAAGATGCCTCTGCTAGGCATCTAACACAACACCCTACATGGCACTCAAATCCCACATCTAAGCTACATAGCCCAGCACTGACTCATAACCCTCTCTGGGAAAAACAAGACATTGTGAAAAGGTTATCTTGATGATTTGTCCCCAGTGCATCAGGAAGTGAAGGTAGAGAGAAACTCGGTGCATAAGCAGACAGAGCACATGCACCAAACCTCCTTAGGGTTTGCCTGTCACACTTGGAGTCAGCTCCTCAGTGTGACGCAAATGGCACTGGGCTGGACTTCACCAGGAGACAAACTGCTTCTGTTCTATTGAGCAACTCTCTTATTCAGGGGAAGCCATAAATAATCTAAGATATACTTTATAGGTTACCCATCACAATATCATGTTACTACAATTCATTTAATCCTCACAATTAACACTATTGAGGAGTTTGCTGATGTATTTTTTGTGACATCCATCTGAACTCATCAGGCTGGCAAGTAATTAGATTCATCTTCCCTGATGATACCAGCATTCTATTTGGAGAAGGAAAGGGAAAGGAAAAAGAAGAGAACTAGTGCTCATCCATACTGCTGCCTTCTGGGAACTGCAAGTTGTCACCAAAGAAATAAAGCCAGATAATATATCTGGAGGAAATCATAATTCAAAAGGAAACATGTACCCCAATGTTCATAGCAGCACTATTCACAACAGCCAAGACATGGAAGCAACCTAAATGTCCACTGACAGAGGGAGGAATGGATAAAGAAGGTGTGGTATATATACATATATACACAATGGAATATTATTCAGCCATAAAAAAGAATGAAATAATGGCATTTGCAGCAGCATGGAGGAACCTAGAGATTATCATACTAAGTGAAGTAAGTCAGACAGAGAAAGACAAATACATGTGGCATCTAAAAAAAAGATACATATGAACTTATTTATAAAACAGAAACAGATCATAGACATAGAAAACAAACTTATGATTACCAAAGGTGAAATGTGAGAGAAGGGATAAATTAAGAGTTTAACATATACATACAACTGTGTATAAAATAGGTAACCAACAAGGACCTACCGTATAGCACAGGGATCTCTACTCAATATTCTGTAATAATTTATATGGGAAGAGAATCTGAAAAATAATGAATATATGTATAACTGAATCTCTTTGCTGTACACCTGAAACTAATACAACATTGTAAATCAGCTATGTTCCAATGTAAAATAAAATATTTTTAAAAATAATTTTTTTGGAGATACTGTCATAGCTCAGTGGAAATGAATCTGACTAGCATCCATGAGGATGCATGTTTGATCCCTGGCCTCACTCAGTGGGTTAAGGATCCGGCATTGCCATGAGCTGTGGTATAGGTCACAGGCATGGCCCAGATCTGGCATTGCTGTGGCTGTGGCAAAGGCCAGCAGCTACAGCTCCCATTCATCCCCTAGCCTGGGAAACTCCATATGCCTTGGATGTGGCCTAAAAAGACAAAATACAAAAAAAAAAAAAAAAGTCATTTTTCTTTTTAAGGTCATACCCACAGCATATAGAAGTTCCCAGGCTACAGGTCAAATCAGAGCTGCAGCTGCAGGCCTACATCACAGCCACAGCAATGCCAGATTTGAGACGGATCTTCAACCTACACCACAGCTCATGGCAACACCAGATCCTTGACCCACTGAGCAAGGCCAAAGATCAAACCCATATCCCCATGGATACTAGTCAGGTTCATTACTGCTGAGCCACAATAGGAACTCCCTTAAAAAAATAAAAAATAAAAAATAAAAGGGCAAACTGGGCCATAGGTGCTTCCACAGTTTGAATTAGCTTCAGCTCAAGCCAGCAATGGAGTAATATGAAAATACAGATAAGGGAAGCAGGAGGGAAGCAGGAAATTAACCAGACTGTCTCTCCCTAAAATTAATCTATCATTGAAACAACCACTTTCCTTATAAAAGAGGTGTATACCTGATTGCCTAGATGTTTTAAAGCAATAAAATTCTAACAATCATTTTGAAAAAAAGAAATAAAGCCAGATAGAATAATAAATTTCCTAGGTAAACAGAAGTGTGATGGGACCAGCTTTCTGTTTTACACAGATCAGGTTGGATACAACACGGGGAATAATTTAGAAAGCAGATTAGAAGCAGGGAAAACTTTTTTTTTTTTTGCTTTTTTTTTTTAGGGCCACACCAGCGGCATATGGAGGATCCCTGGCTAGGGGTCGGATCAGAGCTACAGCTGCCAGCCACAGCCACAGCCACAACCACAGCAATGCAGGATCCAAGCCACCTCTGTGACCCACACCACAGCTCACAGGAATGCCAAATCCTTAACCCGCTGAGCAAGGCCAGGGATCGAACCCTCAACCTCATGGTTCCTAGTCAGATTCTTTTCTGTTGCGCCATGACAGGAACTCCAGGGAGAACTTTTAAGAGACTGGTTATTATTTTCTGCTCTGTCCCCTTGGTTCAAGTCTAGTTTTTTGGGTTTTTTGTTTTTTTTTTTTTGTATCTCACACTGCCCTAGGCCATTTGCATCACCACCTGCATCTCATACTTAACATATTTAAAGGCAAACTTATCATCATCCTCACAAAGTCAAATATATATGACCTTGGTCACTCAAAATCGCAACCCCCATCCCCATGGCATTTCCATCCCCTGACCCTGATTTGCCCTTTCTCCTTCTAGCACACTATGCAATTTACTTTTTATGATGTTTACTATCTGATCTCTTTGCCAAATGAAAGCTCTGAAGGTAAGATTTTTCATCTGTTGTGAATTTCGAACAGAAGAGTAACAGGACTGACTTGGATTTTAAGAGGATGACTACCAGGAAGCATTGCAAGACCACTGTACTTTTGTGGTCATGGATTTAGAATAAACCAGTCAACCCAGGTGTGGGTTTACATCAAGTCACAGCCAGTGGTAAATGTGCAGAGAAATGAAAGTGGATGTTTGCATTTTCCAAGACAGCACGAGGAAGGGCAGGGTGTGAGGCTGGGGTGTGAAACTCCAGAGAGCACTCACAGAATGCTACTTGGACCCAATGAGGAGTAAGGTTAGAAAAATAGTTCTCCCAGTTTGCAGGTAGATACCTCCCCCAACCCCGAGACACAGATATGTGTCCTGACCCAGAGATGAAGTCTACCAAACACAAATTAGTACCAGAATTCCCATCTCCTTCCAATGACAAAGTTGTAAGAGAGCATATTCACTTATTTTTACATGTGCTTAATTTTCCCCAACTAGACTGCAAACTTTTTTTTTTTTCTTTGTGGGCTGCCTCAAAGCATATAGGGGTTCCCAGCCCGGGATCAGATCCGAGCCACAGTTGCAAACTATGCTATAGCTGCAGCAACACTGGATCCTTTAGCTCACTATGCTGGATCCTTTAACTCACTGTGCCAGGCCAGGGATTGAACATGAGTCCTGACGCTACAGAGACAGTGCTGATCCTGTTGCACCACGGCGGTAACTCCTAGTGTGAGCTTTGAAGTGAACAGTGCTATTTCTTTTGTGTCTGTTTCCTCTAAAGCATAGGTTTTTGGCATTTGCTGCTTTGGAATCACCTGGGACATTTAAATGTTGTGACATCTGGTCCACCTCTAGAGAAGTGATGTAACTGACCTGGAGTGCAGCCTGGTATCGATTGGGTTCTTAAGAAACCCCTGGTGATTCTAATGGGCACTAAGTTTGAAAACCTCTACATTGTATCACAGTGCCTCATATATAGTAAGTACTGGATAAATGATTGTTGAAAAGATTCATAAACAGACTGGGAAAGTAGAAAATTTCTAGCTAATTCCCTCAAGTATATTTCTCCAATAAGTCATCCTGGACACCTACTTCTGTAAAGTTAAGCTTCTTGAAATTCCACTTTCAAACTCTGTCTTGAAAAGTTCCTGTATTTCCCTATTATCTGCAACACTGGTTTATACACTTTGGTTCATGAACTGGAGAATATAAGGAACTTTAAAAGATTGCAGATTCTAGGACCCTGGGACTCACCAAGTTTCTAGGGTAGTCAGCTAGAGGCCCAAGAAACCGAATTTTGATAAAGCTCCCTAGTGATCCTAATACATTCCAGGAGAGAATGGTTCATCTATAAGATAAAGTCCAAGCTCCTTCCCCAGTTTGTCAGAGTTCTCCACAATATGCTACTATCTGATTTATTATTCCTCATTTATCTCTCTATAATTTCAACCCACATCTTTCCCAGGAAAAGAAGTCAATGCTCATCTTTACAATACCTGCTCCCACCTATGCTTGTTCTACGTTCCTTCCAGCCAGCTCTTCATTCCTCTAGGCCTGTTCCTAAATCCATCCATTTCCCTGGCCTGGCCCAAGTCCTGCTACATCTTCCACCAAACCTTCCAGATTATCACAGCCCAGCGAAGTAACCCATCTTTGCCTAAATAAAGTATCACATGCTAATGAAATCACTGCCTTTAACTTGTCATGGAATTATGTGTTGTTGATACAAAGTACCAATCCTCCAAGACAGGCCCATGTTTATACCACTTTTATCTGAACCATACGTGGGACACAAGAGGAGGGAGGAATCCAAGCACAAATTCCCCTTAGTGCTTTCCTCACGCCTTTTTCTGTCACAATTTAATTATCATAAGACGCTTTCAAACACCTTTTAGGAAAGGCGCAGCTATCATGAAATGTGGTAGCGAACGTAATGCAGCTTTTGTTTGTTGCTCTTTTAACTCCCTACTTGCTATCACTGTATTTATAAAGCACCACAGACATGCCAGCGTATGTTAGCTATGGCAATAACATAATTTTCTAAAAGCACACATGCTGTGTGCTATATATGCTTTCTGTGCCTTTTTGTTTTATATTTTCCTTGTGTAATAATATTCATCTCATGTATTTTTACTTCCACTTATGGCTAATTACACTTCCTAGTTCCTATAATCCAAATAATGTTGCTAATACATTTTTTGTTTCCTATTCTCTGATCAAAGGATTTTAGAGATTTTTATTGACCTAACAGCTCCTTGGTGCCCCCGTTTTAATAATAAATCCTCAGTTAGGGGCTTGGCGGGATTCATAAATGTCTAACTTCTTAGTTTTGTGGTAGAATAGAAACATCCAATATAGAGCCTTTTAGTGTCACAGTGGGAAAAACACACTGCACATCACTATTTATCTAGGGGCTACTCAGGAACCAAATCTCTGTTTTATAGTGAGGATTTTGGAGGAAGTTTTTATTGTATTAAAGTCTACTATGTACAAGATGCTATAAGATTTCTTTCTGGTCTGGTGTTTTTTCCCAAAGTTAATGTTTGAAGTCTATTATACATGAGACATATAAACTCCATGACAGCCCGACTCATATTTTCTTATTCAGTGTTTTATCCTATTCAGTGTCCAACACAGAGCCAGTTACTGCAGGTGTGCAATGAATACTTGTTAAGTCCCTGTTTGGCACTGGTAGGTAAGTCAGGAGAGAATAAGAAGGCCTGTGTGATTATCTGAAGCATTAGCTATTTCTATTTTGGAGGCAACCAACTGCAAATTGTCTTGGCCATCACTATCAAGAATGTACATATGGGAGTTTCTGTCATGGCGCAGCGGAAACGAATCCGTCTAGGAACCACGAGGTTGAGGGTTCCATTCCTGACCTCGCTCAGTGGGTTAAGGATCCAGCATTGCTGTGAGCTGTGGTGTAGCTCGCAGACATGGCTTGGATCTGGCATTGCTGTGGCTGTGGCCGTGGCGTAGGCTGGCAGCAACAGTTCCAATTCAACTCTTAGCCTGGGAACCTCCATATGCCATGGATGCGGCCCTAAAAAAGACAAAAGACAAAAAAAAAAGAATGTACATATATATTTGTGTGAACTTTGAAAGCAGAATATTCTATGTAAATTCAAAAAAAAAAAAAAATCAGGTCCTGAGCACCTAACAATTGACTATGCAGAGGAGAACACTCTGTGTGTGTATGTGCACACACTTGTGTGTGGTGTCTTGTGTTTTTAATTACTGGCCAGAGAATACTATATTTGCTTAGTATGAAGAAGTTTCAGGATACATAAGCCCAGAAAGCAGGGTTAAAACCATAAGAGAGAAAAACAGGGATAGCAGGCCTGTTCTGCATAAGAAAGGAAGAGGAATGTGGATGAATTGAAGAGAAAGGTGGAAGGGAGAGGAAGACAAGAGAACTGGTTAACCCCTAGAGACTGGGGGAAGTTTATGTGAGAAATTCCCAGCAGCAAGAAGGCTGAAAGGCTTTCTAAGTCATGTCTAACATTCAATTTTAATTTCCATGCTTTCTTTGACAGAAACCTCCACATTCACCCCAAAGCACTCTATCATTTGTTACAGTGAAACTGATTTAGGTCTTGTACCCACAAGGAAATGAATCATCAAGTCCAGGAGGGCAGTGTAAAAAAAATAAAGCAGAGAATAAAGACAAAGGCCAAGTTCTACGTGTGAGGCAGCAGGGAAAGACTGAGTATGAAGGGACTGGGAGGCCAGGCAGCCTCAATTATGAAAATTTCAGGACTTTGCAAGAGAGTTGGGAAGGGCTTTCAACAAACTGAGACAGGGACTCTCAGCTCCTTTTATTAACATCACAAAGGCAGCTAGGTGGCCCCAAAAGACATCTGGGTTCCAATTCTCTAGCTCACAGCTGTGAGGGTCACCAAATGCCACACACAGAATCAGGATTTTATAAATGGAAGGCCAGCATCTCCTCATGCCTGTGAGGAGGCATGGGACATGCAGATGGAAGTTTCTTTTGTCAGCTCCTGGAGTGTTTTGAACACTCCAGTGCAACTCTGAACAAATGTTTTCTGCTCCTTTTATGTCTAGTTTGTCAGTGAATAAAATAGAAGAGCTTCTCCAGTGTCGTAGATCCTTCTATCATGGTCCTCAATAACTCTTGATGCTTCATTCGTTTCTTTAGTAAATATGTATTTAGCATCGACAATGGCCAGATACTGTTCAAATTGCAAGTAATGAACAAAAAATAGCACCTGCTCAAAGGGAGCTTAAATCCAGAACAATAGTTCCAAGGTCTGGCTTCTTTCAGAATTATCAGGTAAGCTTTACAAAAAGTTAAGATTTCAAAGAACCCATTGTAGATCTATTATATCAGTAATCTCCTTTCAATCTCTGTATCTTTCAGATTGTTAATAAACAAGAGTAGATGGGTTGAGAGACAAAACAGTAAATTAGAATAGGAAGAATGCCATAACCACTTTTCCAGAGATATGATTACAGCATGTCACCTGAAGATTGGCCAAGTTCAGGGAGGAAACCTTCACAAAATCCTGCCCATTAACCATGATGAAATAGCACTTCACAATTGCCAGGATGGCATAATCAAAATGATGGACAGTAGCAAGTGTTGACAAGGATGTAGAGAAAACTGATCCCTCATACACCACTGGTGGGAATGGAAAATGGTGTAGCCCCTTTGGGAAACAGTATAGCAGCTTCTCAAAAAGTTAATGTAGAGTTACCATATATCCCAGCAATTCCACTCATAGGCATACACCTATGATGTCTGAAAATAACATCCACACAAAAATTTTCACATAAATGTTCATAGCAGCATTATTCACAGGCAAAAAAAATTAGAAACAACTCACAAGTCTATCAATTTGATGAATCAGTAAAGAAAATGGTGTGTGTGTATATATACATATATATATATATACATTCAAAGGAATATTATTCAGCTATACAAAACAATGAAGGCACAACAAAAGAAACTATTAACAAAAATGAAAAGGCAGAAGATATTTGCAAATTATATATCTGATAAATTAATATCCAAAATATACAAAGAACCTTACACTAGAAAAGAAATTTATAATCCAATTTAAAGTGGGCAGAGGATCTGAATAGACATTTTTCCAAGGAAGACATACACATGGTCAACAGGTATATGAAAAGATGTTCAACATCACTAATCATCAGGGAAATGAAAAGTATAATGAGATATCACCTCATACCTCTTAGAATGGCTATTATCAAGAAAGCAAGAAATAACAAGTGTTGGCAAGGATGTGGAGAAAAGAGAACCTTGTAGACTATTGAGGGGAATGTAAATTGGTGTACCCACTACGGAAGACAGTACAGAGGTTCCTCAAAGAACTAAAAATAGAACTACCATATGATTCAGCAATTATATTTCTAGGTATTTATTCAAAGAAAATGAAAACACTAACTTGAAAAAGATATATGATATATATATGATATGATATGATATGATATATGATATATATGATATATCTTGAAAAAGATATATGTACCCCTATATTCGTAGTAACAGTATTTACAATAGCCAATATATGACAGCAACCTAAGTGTCCACTGGTGGATGACTGGATAAAGGCAATGTGGCACACACACACACACACACACACACACACACACACACACACACACAGAGGAATCTTACTCAGCCATATAGAGAATAAAAGCCTACTATCTGCAACAACATGGTGGACCTTGAGGGCATTATGCTAAATGAAATAGGTCAGAGAGAGAAAGATAAATACTGTATGATTTCACTTGTATGTAGAACCTAAAAAACAAAACCAAAATATTTTTAAAAACCCCATAAATTCAGAGATACAGAGAACAGATTGCTGGTTGCCGGAGGCAAAAGCTGGGGGGCGGGTGCAAAATGAGTGAAGGGAGTCAAAAGGTAAAAACTATAACTTTCAGTTATAAAATAAATAAGTGATAGGAATGTAATGTACAGCACGGTGACTATAGTTAATAATACTGTATTTCATGTCTGAAAGTTGCTAAGATAGTAAATCTTAAAAGATCTCTTCACAGGAAAAATACTCCGTAACTCTGTATGGTGACGAATGTTAACTACAGTTACTGTGGTGATCATTTCACAATAAACACAAGTATGGAATCATTATGTTATATCCCTAAAACTAATACAATGTTGCATGTTAAATATACCTTAATTCAAAAAAAAAAAAAGGAATGGAAGATGGAGATATGCTAGAACACGAATGAACCTTGAAAACAGGTTAGGTGAAAGAAGGTCAGGTGAAAGAAGCAAGTCACCAAAGTCAACATACTGTATGATTACGCTTTAAGAATTGTATCCAGAACATAAGGAGGAAGATAGGAAATGAGTAGTCACCAGGGTTGAGAGGAAGATGGAGTGGGGAGTGACTGTTAATGGATATGGGGTTTTGGGGGTGAGGCTGATGAAAAGGTTCTGAAATTAGATGGTCATGATTGTATAACCTTGTGAATATACTAAAACCACTGAATTGCTCATTTTAAAAGGGTGGATATTATGGCAAGTGAACTATATCACAATTCAAAATATATATTTAAAAAATTTTAATGGTATCGTAAAACAATAATCCTGCCATTGATTATAGAAGGAAATAATTAAGTGGGGGGGGGGAGTTCTTGAATTATAAACTAAATTTTAAGGGCAGGGATTTTGTCTTATTCTTCTGTGTGAGCCTGGGGGTGAACATGCTTCC
This sequence comes from Phacochoerus africanus, assembly GCF_016906955.1. Lineage (NCBI taxonomy): Eukaryota > Metazoa > Chordata > Mammalia > Artiodactyla > Suidae > Phacochoerus > Phacochoerus africanus. Next base: position 154,882,136 of record NC_062545.1, read on the forward strand.
TAGCCAATATACTCTACCTTTGCATAAATTGCTTCTCATTATCAGTTAAGGAAAATGTAAAGTCATCCAAATGATGAAGAATTATTGGTCTATTTGACTGAAAAATTCAGATTTAGACTTCAGGTAAAGCTTGATTATCAAGGACCCAATTAATTTCCATACCCCACTTCTGCACTTCAGACAACTTTGACCTCTGACTAGATTCCTTCTTGCTCCTAATATAGCGGTCAGTACTTTCTAGAGCTACAAGCTTCCTCGATTCAGTCCCTGGTAGCTTAGGTAAAGTCCAGGAAATGATAACTATTCGTCTTTATTGGGCTGATTTAGGTCTTGCACCATTATAATCATTGATTTCAGCAGGACAGTGTCAGAGATTAAGGCAAAGAGGTTGAGCAAAAGGCAAAGCTAAGTTCATTTCCTTGGTGGGAAGAGCGCCTCACATTGAGAAACCAACTAAAAGAAAAAAGGATAGACATGTAGGAATAAAGAGGCATTTATTCCATATTAGGAGGGATTCTAGGCTTTAAGTGCAGATTATTTTGAGGCAAGGGGGCCAAAAATTCCTCCTTTTAGTGGGTCATTTCTTAGGTTTATGTGACAAAGAGCAAGCATGATTTTCTAAGAGATCTCAGGTGAGACACTTGAGGCTCTGTTTGGCTCTAGTGGTGTGCAATTTATGTGCAACCGTAGCACTTGGCAATTATGTCTTTTTTAAAAAACAATTGTAGGCACTTATTGTTTGACCCCTGGATGCTGGGTAGGGTCAATCCCACCAACATGGCTCTTCCATTAGGAAGAAGGAGAGAGGGCTGTCAGAGAGGAAACCAGGTGACATGTACTCTCTGAAATCATGCGCTGAGTGAATGAGAAAGAAAAGACTCTAAGGATGACCTTGACAGCCATGCAAGAAGGAAGATAAAGTATACAGAGATAGGACCGTGGTTGTGTAGAAATCCCTAGACCTCTTAGAAACGGTTTTCTAGACAAGAGACAACTAAAAAATGTGCCAGTTTTACCTTAAGTAATTTATCCATAAATATACACACACCTCCTTTACATTTACAGACTTAAAAAAAAATATTGAAATGCTCTCAGGTAGCAAGATAATTTTTTACTTGCTAACAGGGGTATCTGGGAGTTCACTTTCATGGGAAAGATTCTTTGTGTTGGCAACAGCATACAAAACCCTAGAACAAGAGACTCTCTCAAGGACAAGCATGCAGAGTAAATTCCAAATGACTGAAATTTCACCAAGAAAAGGAGGATAAATAACCAACATTTTCTATCTCCTCATTCTGCAAAGCTATCTTACTTTCTGTCTCCAAAATTTTTCCAAGTTTAAAACTGATTTCTCAATTATGGATTTTTTTTAAAGCATACGGGCAAACACACTCAGAGTTAACAAGTATGTTAAACTGTAAGAGAAAGCCACCCAACAAACCTCAGGATACAAGCTTCGGAGCCAAAGAGGACAATAGCCTATCTCTCCAGCTAGATGGCTCTGTGACCTGAAGCAACTGCCTAAACGCTCTGTCCTGTTTAAGCAACTGCCTAAACCTTTATGTCCTCTGGAAATAAAGGTGACAATATCCCACTAAAGAGCTGCACTGGAGACCAATAGAAATAATGCCTACAAACCACTTAGCCCAGTGTCTAGAAAAAAATTACCCAATTTTTGCTATGTTAAATTATGATAATTCATGGGAAATGTGTTCCAAACACCTGGAGAGCAACCATTTATTTAAAAGTTATTTAATATCCTCCATGGGACTCTAAAATGTATACATCTGAGAAATAAGGTAGAGCTTTCCTCATCTAGCTGATGCAAAAACTGAAGATAGGAGTTCCTATCATCGCTCAGTGGTTTCCATGAAGATGCAGGTTCAAACCCTGGCCTTGCTCAGTGGGTTAAGGATCCTGCATTGCCACAAGCTGCAGTGAAGGTCACAGATGCAGTTCGGATCCAGCATTTCCGTGGCTGTGGTGTAGGCCAGCAACTGCAGCTCCAACTTTACCCCCTAGCCCGGGAACTCCCATATGCTGCAGATGCAGCCCTAAAAAGAAATGAAAAAAAGAAGAAAAAAAAAACTCAAGATAGAAAACAACATACCAGTAGAAATAAATCTGTAGCCGATCCAAAGACCGAATTTCCTTCTAGCAATTGTCCATACAAGCAAAACCTGCCAATGCACAGGAACATTAACCCTCAGAAGCAGAAGAGGATGCACTGACTAACCCTATGGTTTAACTAATAGAATTACCCAGGCCCAATACAGGGCAAAAATCAGGCCAAACAATTTTTTTTTTTTTGGCCCCACTTGCAGCATGCATAAACGCCAAGGCCAGGGATCGAACCCAAGCCACAGCAGTGACAGCTCTGGGTTTTTAACTTGCTAAGCCACCAGGGAACTCTCCAAATAATTTTTTAATGATCTAGTTAGTTAAAATAGATCTCACGGTCTCCTCATAAAATTAATGATTATAAAAGCTCATATATATATATATGTGTATATATATGTGTATATATATATATATACACACACACATACATATGAAATTTCCAGCTATTGTTCTACGAACTTCTCATATATTAATTCATTTCTACATATTGATTCATTCCATATACTAGCTCAATATATGACTTTCCATATACTGACCCCCATCTATTGACTCATGGTCTTCAATACAGCTCTTACAAAAGAGGACACCAGGGAACTGAGCAGTGGGGAGGCCAGCAAGAGCAAGGCTGGGGTGTAAATCCTGGCCATGTGCTCCAGTGTCTGTGCCCCACCATACTTTATGTCCTGCACAGCCCAGTAGGGCAGCCACTAATCACATGCGGCCATATTTAAATTTAAAGTTAACCTTATTTAATTAGAATAAAATAATATTACAAATTCAGTTCTTCAATGGTTCAGTGGCACTAGCCACAGTTCAAGTGCTCTACAGCCACATGTGGCTTGTGGCTTCTACCAGGCAGAACAGATAGAGAACATTTCCATTATCACAGACACTTCTCCTACAGCCCAGGGCTCCTGACCACGACTGATTCACTGCCATGTGGACTCCAGCAATCTGTCCACTTTCCCTGGCTATTGTAATGGTTACACTTGAATTCAAAATATGTTTAGGTTTGGAGTTCCCATTGTGGCTCAGTGGTTAGCGAATCTGCCTAGGAATCACGAGGTTTCCGGTTCGATTCCTGGCCTTTCTCAGTGGGTTAAGGATCCGGCATTGCCGTGAGCTGTGGTGTAGGTTGCAGATGCGGCTCGGATCCCGCGTTGCTGTGGCTCTGGCGTAGGCTAGTGGCTACAGCTCCGATTGGACCCCTAGCCTGGGAACCTCCATATGCCATGGGAGCAGCCCAAGAAATGGCAAAAACACATGCACACACACACACACAAATATATATATATTTAGGTTATCTCATTCTCTTATTGAACAAACAGCTTACTCAGGAACTACATTTCATATACAGCTTCAATATAACACATAGAAGGGTGCAAAGCAATCTTTTAAGACAATGATTTTGTATCCACACAATCCAAAAATTGAGCTCATGTAAGAGTCAAGAAAAGGCAGCCACATGCAGAGGGGCACTGTTGGTGCAAATCTTGCAGTCGAATCAAACTGCACCATGTTGTGATGTTCTATCCCTATCCAAAGTCAAGAGCCCCAAAAGTAACAGAAATGCCAGATGACTGTCAGCAGTTTGCCATCAACATCTTTTCTGTCTACTCTTCTCTCCATCTTCCACTCTTGTACTTTGTTTCTTCTTTTGTTCTAACTCCCTCTGAAAGTACCACAGCCCTTTCAGGATTCTAGTCTTCCAGGATCTATTAGGAGAATTAGGGAGTGTGTTCTTCCTTTAAAACTCCCCCTCCTTCTCTTTTTCCACCTCCTTTTCCTGTTTTTCATTGACAGCAGCTGCCATAATTCAGAACCTATTGTATGCCAAAACCCTGAGCAATGTGCCTTATTCTGTTATTCTGTTAACCTCAGAACAACCTCATCTGGTAGGATTATAAACCCAATTTAGAGAGAGAAAACCAAAGTGTAACTTACCCAGGCCAGAAGTGAAGTCTGGATGTGGATTCAAGACCATGTGCCTCCAAGACTATGTTCTTTATCTGAAGTAGGCCATCCTCAAGTCAGGATCACCTGCTATAGCTTTACTAAGGGAATAAAACAGACAAAAGTTGGTTTTCATCTTATTCCAGTATAAAATTCAACTATTATTGCGGGGAAATCATTTGATGTCTCTGAATTTCAGTTCCTATTTGTCAGATGAGGAAATGAGGGAGAGGATTTTTGAAGCCCCTTCCAGCTCAAAACTAGAAATCTACCTATATAAGGTTTTTTTTTTTTTTTTTTTGGTCTTTTTAGGGCTGTACCTGTGTCATATGCGTCATATGAGAGTTCCAGGGCTAGGGGTCGGATCAGAGCTACAGCTGCTGGCCTACACCACAACCACAGCAACACCAGATCCGAGCCATATCTGTGACCTATGCTGCAGCTTGAAGCAATGTTGGATCCTTAATCCACTGAGCAAGGCCAGGGATCGTACCTGTACCCACATCCTCATGGATACTAATCGAGTTCTTAACCTGCAAAGCCATAACAGGAATTCCAATATACGTATATTTTAATTTTCCTCCTAAGTATATGATTTTTACCACATTTTAACTGATGACAACTAGCGTTTTCTGGTTGTCACTATGAGCCAGGCATCTGACACACAGCATTTCATTCCATCTTTATCAAAACCTTGGGAGAGGAGTTCCCATCGTGGCGCAGTGGTTTAACAAATCCGACTAGGAACCATGAGGTTTCGGGTTCAATCCCTGCCCTTGCTCAGTGTGTTAAGGATCCAGCTGTGAGCTGTGGTATAGGTCGCAGACGTGGCTCGGATCCCCTGTTCCTGTGGCTATGATGTAGGCCGGCGACTACAGCTCCTTAGACCCCTAGCTTGGGAACCTCCAAATGCCGCAAGGAACAGCCCAAGAAATGGCAAAAAGACAAAACAACAACAACAACAACAACAACAACAAAACCTTGGGAGGTAATTTCCTTGTGGATTAAATTAATTCCATGATGCAGAAATTGAGACTCAGGGCAGGTAATTAACTTGCCTCAACTATGAAGGACAGAGGCTGCACCCAAACTCAAGGTGTTGGCTCTATGGTTGAAGGCTTCACCGACTCCCATGGTCACAAGTCCTCCCCTCCCTGGCCAGAGGCCAGAGGCTAGACTTTCCATAGTGCACAGATTGAGAGTAATAGTGCAGAAATACACTGACTCTCAAGAAAGAATATAGAACAGAAAAAAAAAAAAAAAACAATCAAACATATTTTGAGAACCAGCCTCCTAATAGTCTTTGATGCAGCAGGCATATTCAGCTTTCACCTGGCTCATTTAGTCTACAGAATCAACTTCCATTTGTGAATTAAGTTGACTTCCATGGACTCTTCAAAAAAAAAAATCATATGACAAACACTGATTGTAGTAGCTCCATGAAGCTTAAAATCCCTAATATGGTTTTTTAAATTGGCATTTCTCCCTACAAGTTTAATAGTAATCATTTTTAAGTGTGGGCAAATCATGGCTCAGTAATATTATCAACAAATGAACCTTTGGCACCATAACTGCCTAAAGTCCAAAGATACTAAAAGCCTTATATAGGACCTGAGCCCTTCCCATATTTGGCAAACAACAGTGGGTTGCAGGGGCAATTAAGATGTTTCTAGAACTATTGCTCATTATTCTCTTGGGCTAGGATCTCTCCTCATGTAATTATGTAAGGCTATAAACTATTTGTTTTCTTATTAGCTTAATCCAGTGCATCATATGAAAATTCCTCTTGTGGAGTGAATATATGGATAGATACTTCATGAAGCAAATATACTAATATTTTAATTATAGAATATAAGTGGTGGTTATATGAATGTTTACTGTATAATTCTTTCAATTTTTGGATTTGAAAGTTTTTAGAATACAACATTGGGAGAAAAATCCCTCTTATAAAATGTTTCATTATTCTACAGATACTTATGGGCCCTTTACTACATACCTGGCACTAGTATATGCTGAACAAGGAGCTTTCAGTTCAGTGCAACAATCCTGCAGCAATGGCTTAGGCTAGACTTGGAACCCAAAGCAGAGAACCAGATATTCTTTCACTTGAAACAGAAAAAACCCAGCCTGAGAAGTGAGCCAATCAGACAGTTGAATGAATTTAAAAGTCAATCAGAAAACTCCTCACCCACTACTACCCCCTCCCACAACCTCCAGTCCACTTCCCCAGTCCCACCCTAAGGGGAAATCTCTCCCAAATAGGACACTGACCAAAGACTGAAATTTCTTCCTTTGACTTCATAAAACTCTGCCCTTTCAAATCCCTTTGCGTCTTTAGCAGGAGTCATCCCATAGTAGCTGACTCCCTCACTGCAGGAAACTCTGGATATAGACTCTGATGAACTCTATGGGAGGCCTTTGACCTTTTGATAGTCTTCAACTGCCAACATCTACAAGCTTAGTTAAAATCAGGTGTGACAACTTTTCAAAAACAAATATGGCACCTCTACTTGTTTCCCTCATATCGCCAGTCTCTTCTTTTATGTAGTCTGATTTTAAGAGAGACAGGGATAAAACCGCAGGCTGCTTGCCCCCCATGTCACATAATCAATCCAAGGTGCCTCCTTGGGGGCATCTTACTTGGGAAGGTCATCTGCATCCTGGGCAAACTCGTTGAAAATAGCTGAGTATTCATCAGCATTCGCAAATGCTTTGCCCTCCCAAAGTAAAGGATAAGGAAGTATCAGTGATGGCTGCCTGTGGGCTGCATATCTATTTACTCTGTGAAACAGTAACCTGAATAACCATGACCGAGTCACTCCAGGAGACCCAGTAAAAATCATGGCATTGGTCCATCTGTTTCTATTCAATATCTCCCATCTCACCTGACCAAACACTCAAATACTGAATCCTGACACCTTTTCTCATGAGGTCAAATCAAAGGGATTACCCTCTTTTCCTTAAAATGCTCATAGTTATAAGCTTTGGAAAGAAAGCATGAAGGAAAGGAAGAAAAGGAAGGAGGGAAGGAGGAGGGTAGGGAGAAAAGAAGGAAGAAGTTAACCCTGTTTTATAATCTTGCTGAAGATGGAGAGAGATCCTTGCAAGGAATTATCCTCAACATTTTAATTTTAAAGTTGCCAGTCATGGAGTTTCCATGATGGCTCAGTGGTAATGAACCCAACTAGTATCCATGAGGACATGGGTTCAATTCCTGGCCTGGCTCAGTGGGTTAAGGATCCAACATTGCCACAAGCTGTGGTGTAGCTCACAGACATGGCTTGGATCCTGTGCTGCTGTGGCTGTGGCGTAGGCCAGCAGCTGAAGCTCCAATTCGACCCTTAGCCTGGGAACTTCCATATGCCTCAGGTGCATAAAAAGACAAATAACAAAACAAACCAAAAAAACCCACAATGAAGTTGCCACTCACAATGGCAGATAACACTGTTAGTTTCTTTTTAACACTGCATAGCATTTTTCAGAATTATTGCTGAGCTTCATAGATACTTTCCCTCCAAATTTTCTAACAGGCTTATTATCACTCACTCCTGAATCAACAAATCCTCATGCAAAAGGGAAGGCCTAGCAGTGTAATACCCAGTTAGTGCAATCATCCTTTTTGTCAAAATCTTACCCAGTTGGGTTTTGGAGTTTCACTGTTAGTACAATATTCTGAAATCTAACAGGAGGTATCTGCTTAATATGAGCAACACCCTTCTGACACACTCTTCAGAACTGGCTGACTTGGAGACGACGCATGTCTGTCTGGAGATGTTTGCACAAAGAACCAGGTGAGGTCCTCCAAGATGCCTGTAGGTAGGAAGTTAGAAAAGTGACTTCTAGATTCTTCTAAAAAGGCTTCTAGGACAAAACCTAAATGGAGAAAAAGATGAAAGGAAATAATGAAGGAGGAGAAGAAGTTAGAAAAAAAAATGTTCAACTAAGTACCATGGTTGTGAAAGGCTAACCCCATGAGTCCACCAGCTTGGAATGCCTATCCCATTTTAAGTCCCTTGGAAAAGACCTCCACTCAAGATGCTGTCAGGCTGTACATGCCACACTACCCTGGCTCTGTTTAAATGTACTGGTGACCTATTGGCTGGGACACCATCAGGAGCGTCCCCACAGAACCAGCCAGACAGCCAGATCAGGCACAGCACTAAATGGGTCACCTTGTGACTCAGAAGCTGCTCCCCAGCCTTTACCTTAAATCCTCTGCAGCTTGAGGCAGGGTTAAGAGACCCTGGTTCCCAAGGGGAGGCCAGGCACCCAGGACCTGTGCACCAGATGAAGATCAGACCCCTCTGAAAACTGAATGAACTGGCCCCTCCAAAAGTCCCCTTCTCATCAAATGAACCTTCACGTCTTCACCAAAATTGGTAACAGTTGTAAAACGACACACATAACACAAGAAAACAAATGTCCATTCTGTGCAAGAGTAAACATGACTAGGAAGGCTGCTATAGCTTTACTCAAAAAAGAAAAGAAAATGGTAGTTTGTGTTTGACATTTATCATTTTGACTTGCATTTGTAGTGAGCAATGACCAAGCCCGGGCACCATCCTCTGCTGGACTCTGATAGGTCTGGTCTCCATGGTGCATTGCCTGGGCAATATCGCTTCCCTATTCCATCCTCATCGAAAGAATCTCAGCTCCTGCAGGAAAGGAAATGTGTCCAGAGGGGGAAAAAAGCAGTTGTCAGACTCTACGGCAGCAAATGATCACTGTGGGACTTGGTTCAGGACAACAAGACGTACGTTTACTGGGGTTTCTGGAAATGTTCCAAATTCTCATATAGCCGCTTCTTCCTCCTTATTCTTCCTTCTTTGTTTCTGGAATGCTGACATACTTAGATGCTCAGCCATTATGCACAAAGGACACCAAAGCATAAAGGTGAAATGAGCCTGGCCCTAGAGCAGCTATATTTGCCCCCAAAATGGCCATGTCCACAGTTTTTGCAAGAAAAATGAAACTTCTCATGTGTTTAAGCAGAATCAAAATTCATTCGCTTTCAACTAAATCTATCCCAAGGAGAGAAAGGGGATCAGGAAAGACTAACATTTCCCAAAATGCTTTGGGTTTTATTCACATCAAGTTGTTCTCTTCATTTTCAGATCAAGGAGATACTTTTGGAATAATGTGCTGGTTGCCTCCATGCTTTGTTGCAACCACCTGACATCACTAGAAGGAAGACAGGTGTGAGGTCCTGTCATTTTGGTGATTAAGATAGAACTAAAGGATAGTCAAACTCCATCACACTTGTCCTCCAAGGAGAGCATCTCCTCCTTCAATAGTTTATGAATACAATAAAAACAAAGAGTAATGTCCAGGATAACATGTAAGTCCATGTTTCCTACTTTACTATTAATGGAAGACTATTCTAGAATTAGCTCACAAAGTTTATTGTGTGTGTGCATGTTACCTTACCTTTTGTTAGGCAATGTAATATATATATATATATTACATTGCCTAACAAAAGGTCATCCTATGCCATTCTCCAACTATTTAGAGCAAAAAAATTACAAATTTTGATGTAAAGCATGGACATCAGAGACAATATCTTAAAAAGAGAGATCTACGTACTTCAGATGAATTCCAGCTGTCGGAGGACCTATAGCAAACATGTTTTGAGCAGAAAACTTACAGTCCAGACACCCTTGGTCATTCAGAGCCTAGAAATGAAACTCTTCACACTTGGTTCCTAGAATTCAAACTGCTGCGCCTTTAACTGTGTATCCTCATTTATAAAATCAGTAGGATGGTTGATGGCTACCTGCCTCCTTCACAAGGCAGTTGTGAGAAACAGATTGATGCCAGTACAACTTTTCCCACTCTCTTCTTTAGCTTGCAGTGTTTTGTGGTGCTTTACTGGGTTAATTTCAAAGCAATTTAAATAGACTTGGTCCACCCACTCCTATACTGACTGTCTTTCAAAAATAGTGCAACAAAGGTTGGAACCCCATTTTTCCATGCTAGATGGGAAGTGTCGACTGCTACAGTGGTAAATTTTCCAGAGTCCATTCCCAAGAGTGGGGAGGCTACTGGTAGGCAGTGATGTCTATAAATGAAGGAGAAGTGAGAAAGGAAAAGAGCTGGTTAGTTGCAACAAACACCTTAGTTGGCGATTCCTCCTCCCTTCACCTTGCCTACCTCCTAATGTAGATGCTGAAAAACTGCCTTTTTTAGAGAGGTACTAAAAGGAAAGAGACTTGCTTTTTCCAGCCATCCTTGTAGCTCAGAGAGGCCATGAGACCCCTTCTGCCAAAGAGATGTAGGGCAGAGGGACGTCTGGGGAAGATTTTTGTCCCTGGATAAAAAGAAGAGAGGTATGTGAGAAGAGCTGTCTCTTGCCATCTTGACAGACCTCCCACTTCTGCACTCATGCATGGCCAGGTAAAGACTTGCTCCCTATAGGTGTGGCAACCAGCTGGTGACCATGAAGCATGACCCTACAGATAAAAACCAAACATGCTACAGATGTTGAGGCATAAGGAAGAAAGAGCATGGGACCCCCCCAATAAGTCACGAACCAATCTAGAAACAGTTACCTCTAAACATCTTATTAAGTTTACAATTAATGTCCTTTGGGACACCTAAAAGAACAATACTGACTCAGATTCTGCATTGGGACTTACAAAAAAATTATAGGGGTTCTAAAAATATAACACAAAAGTATCTCAAGAACAAGGCACCAGTAATCCATGGATAACCAGTTTAAACAGCTTGTTAGTTCATGGAAATATTTACCTGGCAGAGTAAGAACTAACTGGAACAATTTCAGGGTTCCTCAGCCTCCAGGTTAATGTAGAATGAATGCCAGATTTCTCTGGAAGGAATTTCACAACACCCTCTTCATTGAGAATGTGCTTACTTGCCTTACAGACACAGCTGAAAAGACCAAGGAAATCCTGAGAATCATTTCTTATATTTATACAGCAAACACCTGGATAAATTGATCATTTTATTTTGTTTTTAAGAATAATGAATCTTTGCAATAGCCTACCATTTTAGAGGGAAAAGATACAAAGGACATGAAATTAAGTGATACCTAATATATCATAGTCAAAATGTAGCCCCATTTAAGACAGCCAGTAAACCAGCAGAGGTTAGAGATAGTTATCAGTTATCTCTTTTTTTTTTTTTTGCTTTTTAGGGCTACACTAGAGGCATATGGAAGTTCCCAGGCTAGGGGTCAAATCGGAGCTACAGCTGCCGGCCTACCCCACAGCCACAGCAACACAGGATCCAAGCCACATCTGTGACCTACACCACAGCTTGTGGCAATGCTGGATCCTTAACCCACTGGGCAAAGCTAGGGATCGAACCGGCATCCTCATGGATACTAGTCATAATGGGAACTCCAAGATCCAGTTATCTTAAATCCCATCTAGCCTCTGTCCCTCTGGCATACTTTCCAGAAGATGATCCAAATGAATGACTCAGTTCCTTATACCTCCCAGCAGCTAGGCTAGGATACTGAGAAAACACAGATTAAAAGGCAAATCAAAACAGCTCATTGAAATAATTGTATTTATGGCACCATAGTCATTTTTTGACTCCCAAACATTTGGAATAAATAAATAAATAACAAAAATTCATACAACAAATAAATAATATAAATTTATAATATGTATAATGCACCAATACAAAAGCATACTTAAAAGTCTGAGAGATTTTCAGCATTCCCGTCACGATGCGGTAGAAATTAATCTGACTAGGAACCATGAGGTTGCAGGTTCAATCCTTGGCTGGTTAAGGATCCAGCATTGCCCTGAGCTGTGTTGTAGGTCACAGACGCGGCTAAGATCTGGCATTGCTGTTGCTGTGGTGCAGGCCAGCAGCTGTAGTTCTGATCAGACCCCTAGCCTGAAAACCTCCATATGCCACAGGTGCCACCCTAAAAAGAAAAAAAAAAAAGTCTGAGAGATTTTCAAATAATAATGTCTACAAAGTAAGCAAAAATAAAGTAGGAATAGCAGAGAGGGAAGAAATATTTTAGCAATATTTTAAGTACTATTTGAGAGGTAATGGAGGTTAAAGTGAGCATGTTCTCATTTGTTAATAAGGCATACTACAACTCTTTCAAAATAATGTGAGGTGACTTTATACAAAGTCTACATAAACCAAAGGGCCTTTAGAATATAAATAATACTGTTAGGAATTCCCATTGTGGCTCAGCAGTTAAAGAACCTGACGTAGTGTCCACGAGGATAAGGATTTGATCCCTGGCCTTGCTCAGTGGGTTAAGGATCCAGCGTTGCCACAAGCTGTGGTGCAGCTCACAGATGTGGCTCAGATCCAACATCACATCGCCATGGCTGTGGCATATGCCTCACCTGCAGCTCCAATTTGACCCCTAGCCCAGGAACTTCCATATGCCGCAGGGGTGGCCTTTAGAAAAAGAAAACAAACAAACAAACAAAAAAATACTGTCTGAGTGCAAACTCTTGCCTTACCACATACTAGCCATGTGATTTAACCTCTCACTCCCTCAGGCTTACTGATCAAGTTTACTGTGGGAGCTGTAACATCTCCAACCTCAGAGGGTTCTTACCCCACTTTAAGTGTTAATCTACCTGAGGAAGCTCAGAGAATACCAAGCAGGATAAATGCCCAGGAAACTATACCTAGGCATATCATTTTCAAATTACAGAAAATCACAGATTAAGAACACCCAAGAATCTACTGCAAGTAGCCAGAGGAGAAAAACATCTCATCTACAGAGAAATAAAGATGAGAATTACACCTGACTTCTCCTCAGAAACCATGCAAGCAAGAAGAAAGGGGAGAGAAATATTTAAAATATTGAAAGAAGAAAATCTCAGCAACCTAGAATTCTGTATCTTCTGAAATTATTCTTCAAAAGCAAAGGAGAAACAAAGCATTTCTCAGACAAACAAATATTGAGGGAATTTGTTGCCAGTAGACCAGTCTTGTAAGAAATGTTAAAGAAGTTCTTTGGAGAGAAGGAAAGTGATACAGGCCAGAAACTTGGATCTACATAATGAAAAGAAGAGCATGGAAGAAGGAAGAAATGGTTATTCTGCCGCAGTTCCTTAGATGGATTTATGAAAGCTTTAAGAGGAATTTTCAAAGTGTGTTAATGGGCCACTCAAGATTGGTCCTATGATTTGGGGTTTGATTATTTTAATGCTGGTGATAACCATATGCATAAGCCTCTTCACCCTGATCCAGCAGGTCTGGGTAAGGCCATGGGACTAACAGCTCCCCAGGTAACCAGGCTGTGCAGCCAGAGCTGGGGCCATGGCTCCAGACCTTTGCTCATAAACTGATATAGCCCATGTACTACCTTAGGCAGTAAAGCTTTTCCAGATCTTTGCAACATCAAAGGCTGTTCACAGGTGGACTTGGGTTAGTTGTAAGTGTATATTAACAATTCTAGGGCAACCAATTATACTTAAAAAGTATAATTTTTAAGTATCAATTATACTTAAAAATTTTTTTAAGTATAATTGATATGCTAAGAGTGGAGAGAAAATGGAATCACAAAGGGCAGAAAATCAGTAGAAGACAAAAATAGGAACAAAACTAAGGTAACAAATGCAAAACAATAACAAATATGGCAGATATTAATCCAACAATATCAATAACCATACTGAACATCAATGGTGAAAATGCACAAATTGAAAGACAAAGAATGTCAGAATGGATCAAAAAATAAGACCCAACTTCACGTTGTTTATAAGGAATCCACTTCAAATTTAAAGATGCATGTAGATTTAAAACAAATGGATGAAAAGTTAATTTATCTAAAGTTTCCAGAACAGTGCTTCACCAAAGGTAAATACTAGGCAACTGTTTATTATTATCAGAAGAATTCAATAATATAATTAATAGCTATTTTAAAAATATACTGATATATATTTACTGTAAACACTTGGAAGATTTAAAGAATTGATCATATCTTAGGACATTAAGAACATCTCAATAGATTCTAAAAAGTACACAGTATAAAACTCTGATTCTCTGTAGTAAAATAAGTAACCATTTTTTTTCCTTTTTATGGCTGCACTTGTAGCATGTGGAAGTTTCCGGGTTAGGGGTCAAATTGGAGCTGCAGCTGCAGGCCTACACCATATCCACAGCAATGCAGGATCCAAAGTACATCTGTGACCTATGCCACATCTTGCAGCAACTCTGGATCCTTAACCCACGAGCGAGGCCAGGGATCAAACCCCACATCCTCACAGACACTATGTCAGATTCTTAATCCACTGAGCCACAATGGGAACTCCTACAATTTTTTTTTTAATTGGTGAAATGTAAACACCACATCTCTATCACCACTGATTAAGACATCTTTTTTGATTGAGATAGAGGTTTTGTTGGTTAATTGATGTTACTGTTTTTCCCTCACAGATACATGAGAAATTTCCCCTTTTCTTGTTTAAGCAAGATAGTTCATCTTAAAGTCCTTAGGTTCTGGATTCTTTTGCTAGAGAAGAGCTAACTTTGTTTCTGAGAAATGTTAGAGGAAATAAGTTTTTCTCTGAGGATGAAAAGAATGTGGCCCTTCCTGCGAAACTGTTGGGGGCTTCAGCAGCTGGAGGTCTGGGTTACAGGCTGGTTCCTTAGCCCCCAGAAAAGAACTGAGCATCCTGAGTTTTAGAGTTTCAGCCAGGATCCTCAAGGCCAAATTTGATGTTGAGGGGATGAAAGGTAACTTCTAATATGATATGAAGAGTCGTTGTCATCCATTGTTACATAACAAACTATCCCCAAACCTTAAAATGTTGTTGACTTTAAGACAAAAGCCATTGCACTAGATCTGAAGATTTTGTGGGTCTAGAATTTAGATAGGCATCAACTGGGTGACCTCTGCTCCCTGTCCAGTTGGCAACCATAACTCAGTAGTACTCAGATGGCAAATGGACTGTCCTGCACGGTCCAGGATGGCTTCATACCCATGAAGCCTTCATGCACAAGTGCCCGGACAAGGATGGCTTGAAGAACCAGAGTAGCCAGTCTATTGAGCAGAGCCCTGCAGGGGACCTTTCAGGACAGCCACGTCAGTATCACCAGACACTATCCAGGAGTGAACAAAGCAGAAGCAGCATAGTCTTTTATAATCTAGGCTCAGATATCACCTAGTGTCGCTTTTACTGTTTACTGGTAGAAATAGCCACAAGCCAGAGCAAATAAAAGGGAAGGGCACGTAAACTCTACCTCTGAATAGTAGGGGAATCAAAAACATTGCAGTCATGATATTAAACCACACAATTACATGGACATGGGCTTAGACCAGAAGGAGCATCCAAAATAGACTGAAAATCTGAGGTCCTTCCCCAGTTTTATGGACTACATAAGCCACCAGAATTCATATATAATATGCCTAATGGAAATGGAGCCAAAAAGCTGACTGTTGGCTTAGTTATATGTTTTTAATCACATTAAGAAAATAGCTGTCAACAAATATAATAAATGATAACAGATTATAAAACATAATAATAATGAAAAGTTTTAAATATTACAATAATTAACAAAATGGGTCACAAAGTCAAGAAGTGAGCAAATGCTACAGGAAAAATGGCACCGATAGACTTGCTCAACACAGGGTTGCCACAAACCTTCAGTTTCTAACAAATGCAATTATCCATGAAGCACAGTAAAGCAAGGCACAATAAAGTGAGGTGCCTGTCCTAGCACACTGATGTGGGATTAAAGTGAAATACTCAGCTATCTGAAACACTTTTCCCTACAGGACAGATGATCAAAATCTTAATGAAAATCATCAAGTCCTAGATGCTGAATATCATGGCAATGTTATAACCAAGGTCTAAATTGCTGAGAAATGCAATTGAAAAATTCATACTAAAATTAAAATAGACTACCTTAATATATATTCAACCTCTAGGTCTAAGTATATTCATTTCTACCATAAGTTTTGAATAGAAACAAACATTGTAAAATTAAAATTGAATTTTTAGCCTGAGGTGAACATGGAAATGAAAACTGAAAAAAAAATAAGTTCAGTACATTTATTTCTTTTACCCAGAGTTTTACTAAAGGTTTTGAGTTATTTGAACATTTAGACCTCTTACATTTTAACTTCCTCTGAAAACAATAGAAATATATTCCCACCCTGTTACAGTTTTATCACCCAGTTCCTATAGAGAAATCCTTTCAACTGAAACAGTTTAGCAAAAAGGTTAAAATCCAAGATTCTATAAATTAACAATGAGGATTAGTAATTTAATAGTTGCTAAATGTTACATATTTAATGTACTTAGAAGAACTCTTTCATGCCCTGGGGCTAATAACTCATATTAATTAAATTATTAATTTAGTGAAATGCAGAATGAACATTTAATCTTCCCATTCTATGGCAAACTTATCTTCCCATCACATGGCAAATACAGGTAGCTTGAAAAGCCACAAATAACTCAAAACAATATAAATGTATAGGTATTTCAGTACGTAAAGCAGAAAAAAAAAATCAGTATCTGGTTCAAATTGTTCTAAAAACTCAAGCTCAAACTTCCTTTTCTAGTTGGCATTTGCCTAATTTCTGGATTCCACCAATTGTCTTTAAATTCTAAACAGTGAAAAACTACTTCCTCAGAAGTAGACCCAAAAAAAGAAAGAAAATGAAATCACCTTTAAAGCAATAAAAACCACCACCAACCATCATTACTGGGGAAATAAGTGGTCAGGATTTGAGTGAGACCTTGAGGGCATAAATATAAACTTCTACATACCACACCTTAGCTGTACTTTTTCAATTGAAGTCTCCAAAAATTACATGGCTTCTAAAGAGTGAATTACACTCATATTTTTCCCATAATCAAAGGATATAGATCAAAGTTTGGTTTCTCAATCTTGTTGCTTCCTGAAGATGTATTCTCATGTGAATATGAGGTCATTGCCTGGGTAAATCAAGAAATCAGTTCAGAAAGTGATCAAAACCATGAAAAAATCATTTTCTAAATTATTGAGGGACATGCAAACACACTTTATTGAGAGCCCCAAGGTCACAGCAAAGAAAAGTATTTATGTATATTCTTGCCTTGTGCTTTGTCATTTTTTTTTCATTAAAGTGGCTTCGTGTGGAGATCTATAAGGAAAGGCCGTGCTGTACCAAAGGAAGGAAAGGGGGTTGTAGATTTTAACCTTTCATGGAATCATTTCAGTAACTTAGATTTCCTTTTACCTTTAATCTGTTCACATGGAGGAAATATTTTGGAAATATTTCTCTACCTCCTCCCCAAATTGATTGTTTTTAAAAAGAATTTTGTTAGATACTGAACATCAAGCACAAGTCAATATAGAATTATTAAAAATGCTATTTCTGGAAAGAACAAAAGGCTAGGTTAGGGTTGGAAGACTCCTGGGAGGAGGGTGGCAAGAGCAGGGTGAAAGCAAATTAATTACAGGATGTTTTCCATCCAGAGTAAATTCATCTACTTGACAATGAAAGGGGGGGGGGGGGTGAAGCTCTCTTGGTTATGGATTGGGCTTGCTTAGAACTTAAAACAACCAAGAAACACCATTATAGGGTCATATGCACCACGAAAAATATCATCACAATTAAACATTTAACTAAATGGGGAAGAAAAATAAGTTCTACCCATTAGGCCAAACTAAGTTTTTAACCTTGTTATGATAAAAGTTGTCCCTTTACAGTAAGACAAAATTTTTATTTCCATAAATAGGTCAAAAGGTACATGCAATACCTGATATTGTTCTATAGAATAAATGCTCTGGGCACAGCTGTCTTCATACCACTGCAGACAATTTTTTTAGGGAAAAAAGAAAAAGAAAAATATAAGTAATGTAATAATTCTTTTACACCAAAAGAATCTTGCATCTATTCTATAATTTATATATCTGAAAATTATTAGCTATCAAAAGTTGTGAGTCAGAGTTATTTTTATTAAGATACTTTTGAATTTTTTAAAGTGTTTTAGTTTAGGCCATATTTATCAAAGTTAACATGTGATATGTAAAATGCAGTAAAAACCAGTGGTAAAATGCAGATAACCTCCTCTCTGTTTCTCATCTTAATGAGGTGGCTTTACTCTGAGAGGATTTTCACATTTTCTTTGACCTCTATCAAACTCATTGTAAATTGACTGAGATAATCAGCAGACTTACAAAATTAATAAGTGGTAGTTGGCGAAAACTGTAGCAAAACAATTTCTGACTAGAGGAGGAGGAACCCTCTAAGTAAGCAGAGAAATAAAACTTTTCAGTCAATGAACTTTTATCAGTCACAAATGGATAGGTAATCAAAGGTTTTTTTGTTTTGTTTTGTTTTTCGCTTTTAAATCACACAGCACTGAAAAGATTTCAGGTATTTTCACATCATTTTCCAAGAAATGGTCACACCTGGTATACTGCCCCCATCTCTGTATTCCAGAATGTTATTACCTAATGAGGATGAGTTGGCCAGATAATTTAACATTCTACAAAAAAATCTAATTTTATGACTATTGTAGGTAATCCTACTTCATTACCTCAAAAAAAATGTGAAAGATTTACCACAATATTTAAACATGCTTCATATAAAGTGGTCATATTTAACACAAAACTATTCATGGAAAAGTGCCCACATTTTTATACATGTGTAAATGTTTTTACTTTATTAGCACATTTTCTTTGCACATTAACATATCTACCTCTAATGAAACATTAGATACCACCTTTCACCATGAGAGAGAAGAGGGCAGGTCTTGGTGGAAAAGACTCCTGTTTTCTGACCACAGGAGTAGCTGTGTGACCCAGCTGGACTCATCTGAGAATTTTATTGTTCTGACCACATTGATTGGTTCAAGAATGAATATGTGATCCAGTTTAAGTGACTTGGATTCTTGGCTAGGATCACTCTGCTGAGCTTTAGAGGAAAGAAATGCCTTTTCTCTACTGATCACAAAACTGTAACAATGTGTTCCCAGGGCTGCCAGCAGCTAGGTCCTTTACCACATAGAAGAATTTGAGAGAACAGAGCTGATATACAGAGACAACTGTGAAATGAGAGGGTCAAGACATAATGGATTGAGTTCTGAGAGGCACCCATCAAACCATAAAATTATATTCCATGATTTGGAGAAGTAAGGATGTTCCCTCCTCGAACATAGAATAAACCGCTTTCTGTTCCCTGATAACCACCTCCCTTGAGATTAGATTAGGTCTCATTGAACCGTCTTTTCTAAATATTTATTTAATTTAGGATTACTTTCACAGTCCTGACACATAGTAGAAACTCAATGAATGAATCAATGAATGGGTGAATCCATGAACACTGGACATACCATACAGTTAATGAAGATGAATTAGTCAAAAGAGGAACACAATACCTCAAAGCTGACATTGAGAGATGCTTCTTTTTTTTTTTTTTTTCCTTCCCTTCCTTTTTAGGGCTGCACCCATGGCATAACGACATATGGAAGTTCCCAGGCCAGGGGTTGAATTGGAGCTGCAGCTTCTGGCCTATGTCACAGCCACAGCAATGTGGGATCTGAGCCACATCGGTGACCTACATCACAGCTCAAGGCAATGCCAGATCCTTAACTGACTGATTGAGGCCATGGATCAAAACCACATCCTCATGGATACTAGCCGGGTTCATTACTGTTGAGCCATGACAGGAACTCCTGAGAGATGTCTTTAAATGGCCCTATAAATATATGATCTTTTCTGGATATTATATTCAACTTAGGTATACAACACCAGAAAAAAGTGAGGGTTCCATGGAGAAAGCAGTCTAGAGCAAAAGACTGAGTTTAAAAGCTGGCAAAATGGGCCTTCTAGCAATCAGCTGGGATCTGAGCAAACCCTACTGTTATTATGGACTGAATGTTTGTATCCCCCTAAAACTCACACATTGAAGAACTAATCCCCAGTGTGATGGCATTTGTGGGGGGGGGCGGCTCTGGGAGGTAATTGGGTTTAGATGAGGTCATGAGGGTGGGGTATCCAAGATGGGATTAGTTTCCTTAAAAGAAAAGCACCAGAGAGTTTGCTTTCTCTCTCTACCTGCACACACAGAGGAAAGTACACATGAAGACACAGCAAGAAGGCAGGTATCAGCAACCCAAGGAGAGAGGTCTACGAGACACCAACCCTGCTGGCACCTTGATCTTGGACTTCTAGTCCCCAGAATTGTGAGAAATAAATTAATGTTGCTTAAGCCACCAAGGCCATCGTACTTTGTTATAGCAGCCTTAGCTGACTAATACAGATTTCTCTATCAGGATCAGGTTTTATGTTTCAGAATCAGCCTCATGACAGAATATAATGAGGCTTCAGCTCCCCACACAGAAGACAATTTCATTTGAAGCAAATTTTACTGTGTTTATTGACTATACAAACTATAGTAAGATTTATATTTTATAAAGTGGCTACCATAGGTCACTCTGAATTTTAGTTTGCCTATTTCTCTTAGATTTTTGTTGTTGTTGATCTGAGTTTCAATAATTGACTATTGAATAAAATAAACATCTGTTGAACACATTGTACATACTGCTTCAATCTAGATCAAGGGATATTGAATTACACAAAATGTCTATCCTCATAGAGTTTCCATTCTAGTGAAAGGGATGGATTGGTAGGGGTATAGTCAAACAAAACAAGTAAACAAATAAACATGCCGTATGTCAGATGGTGACTCCCAGTTCTGGCCATGATAAACCATTTTATATCTGATTAACCATCTTACAAAAACAATAATAACAACAACAAACTACATGGAAAACATGAATAAAGAACTGGAAAGGGATCAATTTGGGCAGACTATGATGCTCAAGACAGAACACAGAGGATGAGACCCACATTTACCCTGCCATTTTCCCTGAGTACATTTTCCAAAATGCATCACATGGGATAAGTGCACAACCTGAAAGCAGCAGCCTCAGTAAAGAGCAAAAGTCAGTGTTTGGAGCTGTCAAGTTAATTTGGACTTGAGGAGCAAAACCAAAGAAAGGAAAGAATCAGAAGGAAAACTCAAAGTTCTTCATACAAACACCCCCTCAAGTCATTTTCTGATTTTTAAAATGTTCATGCACAGGATAAACCTCCATGAAGAAAAAGGGGAAAAAAAGGAATTTAAAAAATAAAAGATAGATGGATAGATAGACAGAAACGCAGATAGATATTTATGAACCCTCAAAAAAAATAATAGCAGCAGGGCAGCTAAAAAAGTCAAACAGAGACTTTAGCTACTAAGAAGGGCTGGGGAGACAGAGGTGGGAGTTCGAAGAAGAGTGGTCTTGGTAGACATTCAAACTTGAAATTGAGACCTCATGGTGGCCATTTCCTAGGGGCAAAGGCTATGACATAAGAGAAAGGGAAAAGCTTAAACAGACCAGGCTTAATAGTGTTCACAATCAAGTTTCAAAAGAATCAGGATGATTTGCCAATTTTCTAGCTGACTTCCAGAAGAAAACTTAATCCTCCTTAGAGGAAGGGAGTAATAGTCCAGAGTTTCTAAAAATTTTTCATCCACAATGTTCAGCCTCAATCAAATATTACCAGTGGTGCTTAAATTCTTTTTCAAAAAACAGGGCCAAGGGATGCCAAACTAGGCAGTAAGGAAAAACTAAATAGAAATGGACCCAGATAGAAAATTTTAGGAGAAAAATAGAAACAACCAAAGAAAATAAATGGAAACTCCAGAATCAAAGAGTACAATATCTGAGATTTAAAATTTACTAGATGGAAATAAAATGAAATTTACTAGATGGGCTTAACAACACATTGGAGACTGCAGATATAAGGATTACTTAAAGATTGATCAAGAGAAGTCACAATCTGAAGCACTGAGAGACGATGATTGAAAAAATAAAGAGCCTCAGTGATATTTAGGAAAACATCAAACAGTCTTATACGCATGTCTTATAGATCTAAGAAACACAATAAATCCCAAGCAGGATAAATACAAAGAGAAACACACACCTCAGGACATCATAATCAGACTACTGAAAAATAAAGGCATGGAGAAAAATTAAAAAGATAAAAATAATGAAGAAAAATATTCTTAGAATTGCTGGGGGTTAGAGGATTACACAAAATTGACAGAAGAATAGCAATATGAATGACGGCTAATTTCTTATCAGCAACAATGGGGTCCTGAAGACAATGGAATGATATTTTTAAAGCACTTAAGGAGGAAAAAAGGAGTCAACCCAGAATTCTATATCTAGTGGAAATATCTTTCAAAGATGGGTAAATTATACTTCAGTTAAACAAAAGGTGAGGGAATCCATTGCCCTCAGACTTGCAATACCAGAAACATTAAAATTTGTTTTAAATAGAATTTAGCTACTTTCAGTTTTACCTAATCCTCTAAACTTTTAAAGCTAACCATATGTGCTGATAGAGTTTAGGACAACTATTCTAAGTTGATAACAAAAGATTATTGCTATCTTAATGATACTCAGCTATGTATGTATAATATAAATCACCATTTCCCAGAAGTATGCAGGGGACTATCCCTTAGCTTGATCATAGCAATTACCACATGAATGCAGATGGTTAATTTTTTCTACCCATTTAGGTTCAGGCAGAGAAGCTGAACATCAGGAATAAGTATTGCTAGAAGTGCTTCTAGAAGGAAATTCTTGCTCAGTGTGTAGAATAGTGTTGAGTGAGCATGGGTATAGGAAGTGAAAGAGAAAGGGTGGAGTTCTTTGTCTGCTATAAAGTATAAAACCATGGCTCCCAGTAAAACAAGGCCCAATGGGTGTCTCAGGCAATCTTATCCAATTCATTAGCAAAGAAAAGAGAAGAATTAACACTTTCCTTATGCAACAAACATGTGGAGAAATCCTCCCAAGAGTTCAACTTCACCAAATCTTGTTCCGATATTAGTACGCTAGGTAGATCTATGAAAACTCCACGAGGCCGTACAAAGGAAAGCAGTGGTCCCTTTCCTCAGCAGTAGAAGATAAAGCCCACACACATACACCACCAGTCAGGACCTCCCTAAATGTTTACCTGCCATTGCTTAGAATATTCTTTGTATAAGTGACAGAGTTGTCCCTAGAGGAGAAGATAGTATGTCATTCATTTGCTTATGTAACAGTTCTTTTCCCCAGCAATCACAGATATAAATGTCTTAATTAACAGAGAAGAAAGAAGAAAGAAGTATATTGTGTTGGATGAGAGCAAAGATTTTGAAGCCAGACAGTGTGAGTTTACATCTGGGCTCTTTGTGGCCTTGGGGAGATTCCTCTCTGTGCCTTAGTTTCTTTTTTTATGATGCTAAGGAGCCTGCCTTGCATAGGGCTATTTTAAGGAGGTGAAATGGATGCTAGGTATTACAGCAGTATACATATTAGCACAAAGTGCTTCCTATTATTTTTAAAATGAATGATGTAAAATCCAGCTCTCTAGTTTCTGTTGATTCTACTAACTAGATTCTGGGAGAACCTATTTATTGCAGAGAAATGAATTTTCCTGTGTTTAAAGATATCCATCTATTGTATTTCTATACAAGTGTCACACCCCATAGCCACTGTTAGGCTCATAACTCTCAGGGCCAAATAGTCCTCACCACTTGCCAGCCACAAGAAAATAATACTCAAGGACTACAGTGAGGAGAAAGGGGTTGTGGAAAAGGCATTAGGTGAACAGTTGGCTTCAGAATGACAGTTTTCATAGGGAGGACCAGAGATATGACCTCTTAAAGCTGTGAGAAATGGAAAGGGGCCAGAGGGGAGGCTATTACACAAGGGAAGAGAGATTCTCTTTAATGGGTTTCTAGGATGGAATTCCACATATTTGAGAACATTATACAACTTTACTTGAGACCCAGCCTGGTGTAATAAAACACTAGTGTCTGTTACACTCATAGAACAATGAGGGAGACCAGAAAAATCCAACCTCTTAAAAGAATCTGTGCTTCCTAGACCATCCTTGGTGTGGAGAAAACCCACAGCTCTCGATCAAAAAGAATCTTTCAATTTACCCTTATTTTTGCAAGTCGGTTACAAAGGACAGAATTTAATGACAAATGACCACCAGGCAAGGCAACTGGCCCTGTTCATAAACTGTAAAAATAATCTCTGCTCTGGCCAGCCTCTCCCTGGCTTCTACAATCTGGGGGAGACTTTCCCAAGAGACCCTCCTCTAACTCTTCCAGAAGAGGTGGTGAGGCAGCCTGATATTAAGTAGGAAAAATGCAGTTTAAGACAAACTCCAGGGAGTTCCCATCATGGCACAGTGGAAACAAATCCGACTAGGAACCATGAGGTTACAGGTTTGATCCCTGGCCTCAGCTCAGTGGGTTAAGGATCTGGTGTTGCCATGAGCAGTGGTGTATGTAGGTTGTAGATGTGGCTTGGATCCTACGTTGCTGTGGCTGTGGCGTAGGCCAGCAACTGTAGCTCCAGTTACACCCTTAGCCTGGGAACCTCCATATGCCGAGTGTGCAGCCCTAAAAGGCAAAAAAAAAAAAAAAAATCCAGGAGACTGTCCACAAAATTCATAGAAATGGATACTTAATGCAAATGCCACTCCTATTGGGTTCTTTGCAGTGTCAGGAGGCACTGGACTCTGGGGAGGAGGCTTTGGGAAGAGGGGATGGGAAAGGTGGGAACAAAGCAGTTGATGCAGAAACATCCACTAGCAAGACAAGTCATGCAAACAAAGTAGGAAGAACTCCAGTTAATTTTACTTTTTCAGGCATGCCTGCCACATGTGGATGGTCCCAGGCTGGGGATCAAACCCATGCCATAGCAGTGACAGTGCTAGATCCTAAACCCAGTAGGCCACTAAGAAACTCCTCCCACCTGCCTTTTTTTTAAATGAGTCAATTTTTTTTTTTTTTTCTTTTTAGGGCCATAGTTGCAGTACATGGAAGTTTTGGGCTAGGGGTTAAACCAGGGCCAAAGCTGAGGCCTACACCACAGTCACAGCAATTGCCAGATCTGAGCTGCAACTGACCTATGCTACAGTTTGTGGCAACACTGGATCCTTAACCCACTGAGGGAGGCCAGGGATCAAACCCAAATCCTCCTGGATATTAGTTTGGTTCTTAACCCACTGAGACACAACAGGAATTCCCAAGTCAGTTTTTTCCGAAAGATATTTCAGAAGGTTAGGAAGCTCTTAAAACTGTAAATTGGAATATGAATAAGCTATAATTAAAGGAAACTTGTAAATAATGACATTTAAATGAAACTAAAGATTTGAAATGAGGAGTTCCTGTCATGGCACAGCAGAAACAAATCTGACTAGGGAACACGATGGTTTCGGGTTTGATCCCTGGCCTTGCTCAGTGAGTTAAGGACCTGGTGTTGCCAAACTGTGGAATAGGTCACATTTGCAGCTCAGATCTGGCAATTGCTGTGGCTGTGGTGTAGGTCACAGACACGGCTCAGATCTGGCATTGCTGTGGCTGTGGCATAGGCCAGCGGCTATAGCTCTGATTAGACCCCTAGCCTGGGAATCTCCATATGCCAAGGGTTCGGCCCTCAAAAGACAAAAGGCTGAAAAAAAAAAAAAAGATTTGAAAGGAAAAAAAACTAGGCTGGAGGTTAACATAGCGGACAATAAGGACTAAACTCAAGTGAAAAAAAAGGTTGAAATATTTTTGATTCAGAAAACAGAAAGCCTAGTTTAAAAAAAATAAGTAAAAATTGTAAGGTTAAAAATAAAAAGATTTTAAAACTGAGGTGGGAGTACAAGAAATTGGCTATTGTCAACATGATCAAGTAAGACGTTCTGCAGTTGATGCAGCGTGTGCATGTGCGCACACACTCGAGTTCACACCTGTGCACGCACGCTTGAACCCTCTCCCTCCCCAGGCCTGGCCTTTCTGAACCACAGCACAGGGGAACCAGCCTGGCCTCAACATGCTCCCTACTGCTCTCTCTTGTTGAATGAATAAAAATCTATCTGGATGGGGTATAACTTTTTAAAGTCTAGACTTCTACATAATTCTTGAGGCCTGATCATTCTTTCCTTAATTTCGCATTTCGTTAGCACCACCAACGAAGTCTGATATTAGAATAAATGTAGTTGATTGATAACAGCTCTGGAACATGTGGTTAGAAAGTGACATTATTTGGATTCTATGAAAGTCAAAACTAGTGATACATTCTGAACAAGGTCATTTTAAAATTTCTTCGTATTAGCTAAGATAAAAAAGACCCAATGTGGTGTTTAAGAACTTTAAAATCATATAATGAAATTCAGTGGCTATCAAAAATCATTCTTGTCTAGGCAAGTATTTCTAAATGACTTCTACACAAAGCACCTTGATAATTCAGATCTATTTCTATGAAATTCTGTTAATACAGGATATGTCTTTTAAAATGTCACAATCCTAACATTTTCTCTTTGGCCCTAACATTCCTCTGGTGAGGTTTCATTACTGTGATAATTTTAATTAGTCTTTGTTTTGCAGATGTTCGAACTCAGAGGCTTTAGGATATTAGCAACATTGGCTGATTCCTAATTTGTCTGATGTCTCCTCTTAGTGACACCACTCCACTTTCCCCTTGTCACTAAAATTTGTTGGCCTCTACACTCCAGTCTCTGCCCAGTTTATGGGACATCCAGATACTGTCTATACTAATTAAAATCAAACTCTGCACCTGGTTATTAAATAGACTACAAGGCAGATCTTGTGAATGGAATTTTTATTTACACATTGTATCTAGAAGCAGATACATAAATTCTTATACGATCAATTTCCAAAAATGTGCAAGAAATTACTATAATTTGTTTACAAACCAAAACACATATTAAAATCAATGAACTTTGGATAATTCATTCTGTGGTGTTCTCAGTACAAATGGTACACACCTGATTTGAAACATACAGAAAAAGTGTAAACTACAGCAATCTGGATTGCAAGTATTAATTCCATGGCACTCCAACAACTATAAAATTTCTTTAACCCAACATGTATACGTATTACAAAATTCTATAAGAATTTTTCATCATCTCTGGATGTAGAGTTTGGGTCACTTTTCAGAAACAGCAACTACACATTCGCCATGTTATGATTAATAAAAAGGATGTTTATAAAAAGTCCTCTTTACAGGATTAAAAAAGTATTAAATCAAATTTGTGATTACTAACGTACCAATACTTTAATTTAGAATTTTAAAGTCATTTACAGAACTGGCGATTGTTCCTTATTATAGAGTTTTCAACAAAACTATCTATTGCTGGTAGTGTGATTTCATTTTCGAATTAAGACTTCATATTTGATGAAAAGCCATGAAGATTTGAAATATGTTACTTTGAATCATTTGTAAAGCAAATATCTCTCATATACAATGTGAAATGTACAATGTTCAAAATTGGCATTTCTGAAAGCATTGTTAAGAAAGATATTTAGACTGGCAGCACTAGCAGAGATACTGCATATAACCTAGGTAAGATTTCAGTGACTTTTATCCTGTTTCAGTAATACTGGCTCAAGAATGATCATGTATACACTTGTGTTTTATTTCTTATATGCAAATGATTTAGTCTTTTGGCACAAGATTTTCTTCAAGAGCAAGATGGTTGCCCAGTGTAGCTGATTTTCTTAAACTATTTTTAATTCTATGATCATTTCCTGTGGTATTTTTTGACCTTTTAAAACTCTCAGATTACTGCACCAAATAGAGAACAGTTTTTTTCAAGAGATAATTTTTCTTTCTATGCTTTCTATGTACTTCCTATGCTTTGCTACGCTTTATCAAAATGCGTAATGGTGTCCTAGTAAGCCTGGAAACAGCTCCTGATTTCTATCATGTTTCTGTGATGAGATATTTGATTTAGAAAAAAAACAACTTTGATGCAATTATTATGGCAAAAGAATACAGTTTTCTTGCCTTCAGCTCAGATTTTTAGAAGCACATACTTAAGAAATCACGCACAGGTAGTATCCATGTTATCTAAGCCACCACTCAACAGAATCCAGAAACTTACCCAAACTGTATCTAGACTAAACTACAGGATGAAGATCTATCTCTTTTTTTCCCCTGTTTTTAACCAGACTGTTTCCATTTCCTATAAAGCCAATCCTTCACATTATGTTGTGCTGCCTATGCCAAAAAGTTCTCTGAACAAAAGCAGACAATATTGTAATATTCCTTTGTTTGTCAACTTCTTGGCAGACTTTTATTTTTTATCAATATACTATCAGACTCTAGCTATTTGAAATGGGATTAGAATAGGGCATTATAAAGGATTTTATTTATGGATATACAAAAGCACATTAAAATGTGGCTTTGTGAATTAGAACAGTATCAAGACTTGCCCTCCATAAAGACACAAAATACAATTTCAAGAACACTTAGATGGAAATCAGAATGATCTTAACTTGGAACCAAATGGTTAGATCTTAAACACATGGTCTCATGAGGAAAGCGTGGGGAACAGACTACGCCCACATAAGACAGGGTTCAGGGCAGTCCAAAGACCTCTGTGCACCATGATCTCACAAAGAGTACATGTAAATGCTTCTAGAAACACAGAGAAGCCATCTCAACATTTATTATTAATACACAGTGACTCTGTGACAATACCTGCCATCTAATATAGATGCACAGGGACTTTTAACTCACCCTAGATATATTTTAAATTGTTTAAAAATAAATAGTTTTGCAAAAAAAATAGTTTAAATGTCTTGCATTAATTTGATAACAAGTTTACAACTCTGTTAATAGTTCTTAATCCAAATAGCTTATAATGAACATTTAAATTATATTATTACAGTATACTCCATATTCCATCTTATTAGGTGAAAACATCAGAAAAAGAAAGAGGAGTCTTAGTAACAAGGTACAATCAATATTCCACCAAAATTAAGTACCTTTTCCCCTTTAAGTCAAAATACCATAACACAGATATTACGGCACTGTGCCTTTTCTTGGTAACTCTCAGTTCTGACTCTAAAAAACAAATAGAAAAAAAAATGGGGATACTGATATGTCTGAATTAACAAAGCTATTAAATTTGACCTAAGATCTTTACTCTTGTTTTTAAATGGGGGTCAGAGATAGGAAAACTGAGGAACAAAGAAAGAGACGTCTACATTACATATTTCATCTGAGAGGGAAACATATTTCTTTTAAAGTTATATAGCTAGAAACATCTTCTGGATGGGGCAATTCCAAAACACTAAAGAATCATACAATGAATAAACACTGCATTTCAAAATAACTCAAAAGTATTGGAGATGACACACTCCCCCCCTCAAAGGACTGAATCAAGTCCTTTGATGCCACTTTACTTAAGACTTAGTGAAATGAAAAAGAAACAAATAGAAAACCTATTTTTAGGGGAGTTCCTGATGAGGCTCAGTGGTTATAAACCCGACTAGTATCAATGAGGACATGGGTACAATCCCTGACCTCGATCAGCGGGTTAAGGATTTGGCGTTGCCATGAGTTGTGGTGTAGGTTGCAGACATGGCTGGGATCCAGCATTCCTGTGGCTGTGGTGTAGGCCAGTGGCTACAGCTCTGATTCAACCCCTGCCTGGGAATCTCCACAAGTTCAGCCCTAAAAAAAAGACAAAAAAAAAAGGAAAAAAAAGAAAACCTATTTTTAAATGGCAGTATATATGGCAGGCAAACACTTACATGTACTTGATACAGCTTTAATATTTTTCTTACATGGTGCTCCACAATTTTTCAACTAAAATCATTGGGTTTTTTTGGTTTTGGTTTTGTTTTGGTGGGGGGGAAGGAAGGGTCAAATCTAGCACATCTTAATAGCGACTACATAAAAAAAATATATAAACCCAACTTTAAAACAGTGTTTTCTTTCTATTTAAACTTTAATGTTGAGAGAATCTAGTCCATTTTATGGAAATTTCTACATCAAATTCACCCAAGAAAATGTTGACTAAGCTAAAGAAATCACAGATAAAACATTTTACCAAAGGTAAGAATAGATAACACAAAAATTCCTTATCACAGGAAGCTATGATCATCTAGTATTTCTTTAATAATAATAATAGTTCTAGTTCCATAGATCTTTATATTTTATGCCAATTTGTACCAGAGTTTAATGACAGAAAAGGCAACGATTTCTAAGTTGGTGGTATATATTTCTTTACAATTTTTTAATGTAAGGCCATTTATTAAAACAGACAAACCACAAGATAAACATGAAGGCAACAGAAAAATTCAACTTCTCACAACCAAAAATAACAGCATAACCTTAAAAATAATTTAGAAATGAGTGTTGTAAAAGATATGTTGCAGTTCTGCATTCCATTACCCAAGGTCATGTCAGTTCATAATTCTAAATAAATCTTTCAATAGCATGAAATTAAAAATCATTTTCAGTGTAGGTGTAAATTCTGTGATTAATCATACGGCAATGTTTACTCAACACTATTTTTGAAAATGGGCCACTGAAAGAGATACAACAATGTTCACTGTGTAAGTTTCATTCACCTTTACTTAGGGTTGAATACACATGAAATGTGCTTTTTAATGCATAAAAATCACAGTGGATAGCAGCAAAGGACTGGGGGTGGGTGGGTAAGGAGAATCTGATCATTCACATTGATTATTCTGCACATTGATGAAAGATAATTCACACTTCTGAAACCTCAAGACTTCCTTTCTTAAAGAACCAAAATAAACCCAAGACACCTTGTGGACACTTCCCCACCCCTAAAGAACTGATTACTCTTTCACACATACAACTGAAATAGTATGGCAGCAAAAGATTTTGATAGCAATGAGAAGTCTGTAAACTGTATTTCAATCTCTTTTTCTTACTCCCAAAGTGCAAGATGCAGGGTTCCCATCATCTTTCAGTAGTGCTTCTCCTGTAAATAATCCTTCATTTTGTTTGGCAAAGGCAGTTTCTGGATCAGGTCTATTCTGGTGTACTGACGTATAACAAAACGACACAGGTACTGCAGGGAGCGCACCTGCATGAACCGCGACACGGGGTTGGTCAGTCTCACTGGGTACGTTGCAGAGCCAGGCAACCGAGACCTTGAATAACAAAAGGCCCCATTTTCAGAGTCCCTGATTGAGTGTTCAATTAGGTCCACTATCGACGTGTGTCCTTCCACATCCGGTTGTTCATAAAAGCTAAACCTACCATTTGAATGTTCAATTCTAGTGTGAAGGGTTTTGCCATGGGAGCGAAAGCTCAAGCTTAAAAGGTAACGGTCATCAGAACTGTCCCGAACAAGAAAAGAACCATCTGGCACATTTGCCAGCTTCCCTTCCGCCTCCCAGCGTGTGATTGGTCCCCAGTACCATCCTTGTTTTGCAAGTTTTTTCAGCTCCTCTGTAAGGCTTGTCACAACCATGGGGCCACTACTCTGTACTGAGTCATAAACTCTTGCAACCCCAGGAGCAGAGTTAGGATCGAAATTCAAGTGACAGCGCACACTCTCGGCCACGTGGGCGTCTGTGCCCGCGAGCCCGCCAAAATTCCTTTGGATCTGATTTGTCTGCAGGGGAGGTAGCAATGGTGAGAGTGGAGGGACGTCATCGTGACTCGCTCTCGGGCTCTGCAACACGACTCCCGTGGTGCCGATCAGCAAGCCATTCACCGACTGGTCCACAAAGATCTCCGGGGCCACAACCAGGTCCTGGTCTACCTGATTCTCGTCCTCGGGGAAGGAGCCCCCTCCCGCCGGCGGGGGCAGGGCGGAGACCTCCATGGGGGAGGAGCTGTCTAGACAATAGCTGCGCGGTCCTTCCAGAGGGTACATGCCCTCCTCCAAAGGCACAGTGTACTGAATGTAGTCCTGAGGCACGAGTCCGATAACGACAGGCACATGTTCGTCCAGGTGGAGACGCAGGTCCCCGTCCTGAGACTCGGAACTCTTGAGCGAGTTCGTCTGTTCTTGGCACGCGGTGTCGGCCTGGAGGTCATGGAAGTCCTTGCGCACGCCGTTCAAGGCTGGGCCGGGGCTGGATGCATGGACCAGGGCCTTGACCCTCACCTCCATCTTGATGCATGTCTCCTCCGAGGCAGTGGGGCGCAGCGGCCAGGGCGTGGGGCTGTAGTGGTGGCTGCGCAGCGAGGTGGACCTCATGGGCCTCTGCGCCCTCACATCTTTGAAGACCAGGGGCGCCGAGGCAGAGGAAAAGGTGTCCTCGTCCGCAGAGCCTCCGGAGGGCCCGCCACCCTTGCCCTTCTGCTTCTGTTTCGCAGAAAGTCGTCTTTTTAGCGTACCCATTAGGCTTTCGCTTTTTGATCTATTCTTTCCGCCTTTTTCATCTTCACTGTTGATGTCACAGCTGGCCATATCCTTCCCATAGCAGCTACCGAATAAGGAATCCTCTTTTCCGAAGTCACCGGCTAGAGATGGCTGTTGTACTACCATGAAATCCGTTTCTTCTTTACTTTTACTCAGGTTGAAAGATTTCCGGAAGGTTTTAAGACTGATTTTCTTCATTCTGACTAGTTATGTAATCCACAGGGATCAATTTCTCTCTGGAATATTATCCTCAGACATCTGGGGAGGCTGCACACAATGCTGCATCTGTGTATTTTTCCAGCTTCATTTTCCCTTTGAAGCCATTTTCTAAAGAAATAAAATAAAACAATATTTTTTAAAAAGTTCACATTAAAAAATATTTCCACAAAAAAGCTGTATTTTATACAGTGTTAATCCTTTAGCTTCTGAACAAGGACAGCGAAGTATGTTTGTAAGAAGGTAAATTCAGCCAGGACAGGGATTTTCTTCCATTTCAAAGAGCACAGATCACTGCCTACTATGTAACCACCATTTAACAAATGTTTGATAATGCCTAAAGAACAAATGCTAATCTACCTCTTTTTGTACCTTCCTTTGGTTTCATTCTAATGATGGGTCGGTGCTCTTGTCCTTCCTAACACAGCTATGACAAAGCCACACATCCTCTCACACTGACTCTCAGCTCCTGGCCTCTGCCAGCCATCAGCCTGTGTCCACAAATGGCCAACACCCAACAAAGAAGGTACCACCTCCATAAAAGCCTGATTCTTCAACAACCTATACATATTTTTAAATATTTAAACATCTATAAAAATGAAAGGAATTCCGTAATTTGTGATCAATTATCTGATCTGAGAGAAGCCTAGAAATGTTCTTCTACACCGGTGAGTTCAGTGAGAACAGGGCCCATATGCCTTCCGGTTTCCAGTGAAGCTGAGAGAGCAGAGGGGTACTCTCCCCTCCAAAGAACACCCATTAATAAGACCAGTGTGTACCTATTTGGAAGAAGATTATGAAATATATTTCCAGAATTATTATTTTTCCTTTTATAAAAAAATTTCCCACATCAATTTTTACTTCTATATCCAGAAATATATTTTCTAAACTTTTTTTTTTTGTATACTATTCCATCACTGAAATAAGATTTTAATTCTGTAAAGACCTTCTATAGGTCATTTGCAAAGATAAAAATTTGGCCCCATAAGGTCATATTAATTGATCACAGTAATACTGCTTTGTAAGGACACTGCTATTTAAACTACATACACATGTTTTATATCTTCTATGGCCATGTTGTGCTGTGTCTGCAGTCATCGCAGTGTAATGTCATAACAAGATGATTAGTTTGACCTTGAGCAAAATCCTAATAAAACTAAGAGCAAGATTCTGGTCTCCCCACCTATCCATTTAGCACTACTCAGTTTTTTGGCGAAGACCACAACCCTAACCTTGATGACATGCCCTAATTCACTGTACATTTATTAAGCCCCTACTACATACCCACCACTATGTCCTAATATGCAAGTTAATAAATTATTTATGGTCTTAAAATCCAGCAGGAGAGATCTATGAATGGGTAAGTTGTAATACAAACCCATTAATAATACAGCAGTAATAACATGGTAGGAGTTGAGAAGAGAGAGACCTTACAAATGTTTACTTCAGTTTAGATAGGATTTGGTTACTGTGTAAATAAAACATGCATGATGTCATTTCTAGTAAAAAACCACTCAGATCAGACAACCTGTCTAGGGATCAGCAATATCATCTCTATAATGGAAGGAGCAATTTTATTTTATTTTATTATTTTTTTTTGTCTTTTGTCTTTTTTTGTTGTTGTTGTTGTTGTTGTTGTTGTTGCTATTTCTTGGGCCGCTCCCGCGGCATATGGAGGTTCCCAGGCTAGGGGTTGAATCGGAGCTGCAGCCACTGGCCTACGCCAGAGCCACAGCAAAGCGGGATCCGAGCCGCGTCTGCAACCTACACCACAGCTCACGGCAACGCCGGATCGTTAACCCACTGAGCAAGGGCAGGGACCGAACCCGCAAATGGTTCCTAGTCAGATTCGTTAACCACTGCGCCACGACGGGAACTCCGGAAGGAGCAATTTTAGAAAGCTGGTCATATACTATATTTTTAAGCACGTTGTGAAATATAAAAGAGTGTAACTATCTACAGCACCTGTTAGCTTTAAGCATTATATAAAGATGTATATTAGATGACTCACTATCCAAGTACTATTATCTGTTGCCCAAGCATAAAGATGTAACCTTTAGGCTAAGTTAGTAATGTATACAATTTGCTTGACAAAATATGACCACTCATAAACATGAGATAGATAATATAATGACAATACACTTTAGCTGGCAAGTCACTCCTTCTGAATAGACAGTAAAGGCTTTGTACTCAAGCAAGACAGATACCAATATTTAATCTTTTTTGACAAAAATAAGAAGCCATGTGAGTTCCTGCTGTGGCTCAGCGGGTTACGAACCCAACTAGTATCCATAAGGATGCAGGTTTGATCCCTGGCCCAGCTCAGTGGGTTAAGGATCTGGCATTGCCATGTGCTATATGTAGGTTGCAGATGGATTTGGCATTGCTATGGCTGTCGTATAGGCTAGCAGTTGCAGCTCTGATTTGACTGCCTAGCCTGGGAATTTCCATATGCAGCAGGTGTGGCCCTAAAAAAAAAAAGAAATACGAATTCATGCACTGTGGCTGCAACAGATACATTTGTAAATGTAAAATTATCATGAAATGGAATTTAGATATTTTGTTGATATTATGATTATGATTATGAATTACTATCTGCCATTAGAAAGTAGCTGATATAAAATGTAAGTAAAGGAAAATAATCTGTTCACCTGGGAATAAAACTTTGTTTAAATTATGTCGAAATCTTAAAAGGTCAACAAGTAAGAAAAAAATAAATGGAAACAGTAGGAGACAAAATCCTGCATCACAGAAATAAACAGTAAGTAAAAATGAACAAGTGGCTTTCTGGTAAAATTCAACATGATGTGTTTATATCATGTGAGCTCAATCTATGGGCCTTGTAGATAAGGTAACCCCAGACCCCAAGTGGCTCATCCTGAAGCTATCAACCAAGGACTCCACCCTAACTTGCCACACGTTGTATTTACACATTTCCTATAGAAAAATTTAGGGCAAAAATATCTTCATAAAAATCTGAACATTACATGTTCATATTCCTACATGATAATATGAAGTTATTTAAATGCTTCAAACTCAGATACAAATTCTACTGCAACTAATATTTCAAAATAATATAATTTTTAATATTAAAAATGTGTACATGGTGGGTATATTTGTAGAAATTTTTGTAAATACAAAAACCATCGCATGGAGTTCCCAGTGGTTAACGAATCCAAGTAGGAACCATGAGGTTGATCCCTGGCCTCGCTCAGTGGGTCAAGGATCCGGCATTGCTGTGAGCTGTGGTGTGGGTCGCAGACACAGCTTGGATTCCGTGTTGCTGTGGCTCTGGCGTAGGCCAGCTAGATCCAAGCCTGGAAGCCTCCAATGCCATGGGTGCAGCCCTAGAAAAGACAAAAAAAAAAAAAGAAACACTATTACACATGGAAGCCAACCCATGAATATATGGCATCCTGACACATGACAGAGGGCAAACCCATGGGAAAAGGACACTACTACTACTTCATTGAAAATTTAAGTTTAGTTAGAATGAAATATAAGTATCTTTAAAACCTTCTAAAGTAGGTGGGAGATGGGATTAAGATGGTGGAATAGAAGGAATGGAGCTCAACTTCTCTAAAAACAACAAAATTTACAACTAAATGCTGAGCAATCTTCAACCAAATGGACTGGAAACTTTCAAAAAGATATCCTACTCCAAAAGACAAAGAGGAGGCCACATCAAGAGGTATGAGGGGCGATTACACAGTATTAGCAACCCCATACCTCCCGGGTGGGAAGCCCCACAGACTGAAAACTAATTGGTTCACAGAGACTCACCTACAAGAGTGAGAGTTCTGAGCCCCACATCAAACTCCCACGTGTGAGGATCTGGCACTGGGAGAAAGAGCCCCCGGAGCACCTGGCATTGAAGGCCAGCAGGGCCTGTGCACAAGAGCTCCACAGGACTGGGGGAAACAAAGACCCCATTCTTAAAAAGAACACACAGACTTTCACGTGCACTGGCTCCCAGGGCAAAGCAAAGTCTCCATAGGAATCTGGGTCAAAACTGACCACAGTTCTTGGAGGACATCCTGGGAAAAGAGGAGTGAATGTGGCTTGTTGTGACGGAGGGGACATTGAAAACAAAGCTCTTGGGAATATCAGCAGCCATGCCTTTCTCTGGAGGTGGCCATTTTGGGAAAATCTGGCCCCCCCCATCAACACTGAGAAGCCCCAGGGCAAACAACAACCCAGGCGGGATCACAGCCCCACCCCTCAGTAAACAGGCTACCTAAAGACCCCTCAGGCACACAGCTGCCTCTAATCCATCCAGAGACTAAGCCCCACCCACCAGAGGGATAGGAATCAGCTCCACCAACCAGTGGGCAAGCATCAGTCCCTCCCATCAGGAAGCCTACAGCAAGCCCCCATACTGACTTCAGCCACGGGGGGCAGACATCAGAAGTAAGAGAGGCTACAACTCTATTTATTATCTGTAAGAAGGTCACCACACCAAAAACCTATAAAAATGAAAAGACAGAGAACTATAACTCAGATGAGGGAGAAAGGAAAAATCCCAGAAAATCAGCTAAGCCATGAGGAGATTCTCAGCCTCCAGGAGAAAGACTTTAGATTGTTGATGCTGAAGATGATGCAAGACATTGGAAATAAACTGGAGGCGAAGATGGATAATTTACAGGAAACACTGACCAAAGAGATACAAGATGTAAAACTTAGGCAAGATGAGATGCAAAATACAATAACTGAAATAAAAAACTCACTAGAAGCAGATAACAGCAGAATACAGGAGGGAGAAGAACGAATAAGTGAGGTGGAGGACAGATTAGTGGAAATTACACTTGCAGAACACAAAAGAGAAAAAAGATTGAAAACAAATGAAGAGAGTCTCAGAGAACTCTGGGACAATATTAAACGCACCAACATCCGTATTATAGGGGTGCCAGAAGGAGAAGAGAGAGAGAAAGGGAGAGAAAAAATATTCGAAGAGATAATAGCCAAAAACTTCCCTAACATGGGAAAAGAACCACTCACTCAAATCCAGGAAGTGCAATGAGTACCATATAAAATAAAACCAAGCAGGAATACCCCAAGACACATATTAATCAAACTGACCAAAATTAAAGACCAAGAGAAAATCCTGAAAGCAGCTAGGGAAAAAAAGTAACATACAAGGAAACCCCAATAAAGTTATTGGCAGATTTTTCAGCAGAAACCCTGCAGGCCAGAAGAGAGTGGCATGATATACTTAACGTGATGAAAGGAAAAAACCTCCAACCAAGATTACTCTACCCAGCAAGGCTCATTCAGATTTGAAGGAGAAATCAAAAGCTTCACAGATAAGCAAAAGCTAAGACAATTCAGCAACACTAAACCAGCTTTACTACTAATACCAAAGGAACTTCTCTAGGCAGAAAGGAAAAGGCCGCAACCAGAAACACAAATATCACAATGACAAGGCTCACCAGTAAAGGTATATATACAGTAAAGATACGAAATCATCCATGAACAATTGTGCCACCAAAATCAGAAATCATGAGAAGAGGTGGGTACAAATGCAGGACACTGGAGATGCACTTGCAATTAAGAGACCAACAACTTCAAACAATCTATATATATAGACTCATATCAAAACTTCAGAATAACTGCAAACCAAAAATCTACAATCTATCAATTGTAGATTGAGTTGAAAAATCAACTCAAATACAACACTAAAGATAATCATCAAACCACAAGAGCAAAAGAGAACAAGAGAAGAAAGGAAGAAAAAAGAGCAACAAAATCAAATCCAAAGCAATTAAAAAAATGGCAATAAAAACACACATATCAATTATTACCTTAAATATTAATGGACTAAACTCCACAACCAAAAGACATAGACTGGCTGTATGGATACAAAAACAAGACCCATATATATGCTGTCTTCAAGAGACCCACTTCACTTCTAGGGACACATACAAATTGAAAGTGAGAGGATGGAAGAAAATATTCCATGCAAACGGGAATCAAAAGAAAGTTGGAGTAGCAATACTCATATCAGACAAAATAGACTTTAAAATGAAGAATATTTTAAGGGACAAGGAAGGGCATTACATAATGATCAAAGAATCAATCCAAGAAAATATAACAATTTTAAACATCTACACGCCCAACATAGGTTCACCACAGTATATAAGGCAACTGCTGACAACCTTAAAAGGACAAATCAACAGTAACACAATCATAGTTGGGGACTTTAACACCCCACTTACAGCAATGGACAGATCATCCAGACAGAAAATCAATAAGGAAACACAGGCCCTGAATGAAGCACTAGACCAGTTGGACTTAATAGATACTTATAGGACATTCCATCCAAAAGCAAGAGAATACACATTCTTCTCAAGTGCACATGGAACATTCTCTAAGATTGATCACACCCTGGGCTACAAATCAAACCTCGGTAACTTTAAGAAAATTGAAATTATATCAAGCATCTTTTCCAACCAAAATGCTATATGACCAGAAATCAACAAGAAAAAAACTGCAAAAAATACAAACACATGGCAACTCAACAACATGCTACTAAACAATCAATGGATCACTGAAGAAATCAAAGAGGAAATAAAAAGGTACCTAGAAGCAAATGACAACAAAGACAGGACATTCCAAAACCTATGGGATGCAGCAATAGCTGTTCTAAGAGGAAAGTTTATAGCAATACAAGCCCACTTCAGGAAACAAGAAAAAGCTCTAATAAACAAGCTAACTTTACATCTAAAGCAGCTCAAGAGAGAAGAACAGACAAGACTTAAAGTTAGTAGAAGGAAAGAAATCATAAAGATCAGAGCAGAAATCAATGAAATAGAAACAAAGAAAACTGTAGAAATGATCAATGAAACAAAAAGCTAGTTCTTTGAAAAGATCAACAAAATTGATAAACACTTAGCCAGACTTATCAAGAAAAGAGAGGACTCAAATCAATAAAATTAGAAATGAAAAAGGAGAAATAACAACAGACACCACAGAAATACAAAAAATACAAACTATATGCAACTATATACCAATAAAACGGACAACCTAGAAGAAATGGACAAATTCTTGGAAAGGTACAATCTTCCGAGACTAAACCAAGATGAAATAGAAAAGATCAACAGACCAATCACAAGAACTGAAATTGAAAATGGGATTAAAAAACTTCCAACAAACAAAAATCCAGGACCAGATGGCGTCACAGGCGAATTCTATCAAACATTTAGAGAAGAGCTAACACCTCTCCTTCTGAAACTATTCCAAAAAATTACAGAGGAAGGGATACTACCAAACTAATTCTATAAGGCCACCATCATCTTGATACCAAAACCAGACAAAGACACCAAAAAAAGAAAAAAGAAAAAAAAAAAAGAAAACTACAGGCCAATTTCACTGATGAACATCAATGCAAAAATCCTCAAAAAAATACCAGCAATCCACATCCAACAATACATTAAAAGGATTGTACATCATGATCAAGTAGGTTATCCCAAGGATGCAAGGATTCTTCAATATCTGCAAATCATTAGTGTGATACACCACATTAACAAACTGAAGAATAAAAACCATATGATCCTCTCAATAGATGCAGAAAAAACCTTTGACAAAACCCAACACCCATTTTTGATAAAAACCCTTCAGAAAGTGGGCATAGACGGAACCTACCTCAACATAATAAAGGCCATATATGACAAACCCACAGCGAACATCATTCTCAATGGGGAAAAGCTGAAAGAATTCCCACTGAAATCAGGAACAAGACAAGGATGTCCGCTCTCACCACTACTATTCAACATAGTTTTGGAAGTCCTAGCCACAGCAATCAGAGAAGTAAAAGAAATAAAATAAATCCAAATTGGAAAGGAAAAAGTAAAACTATCCCTATTTGCAAAATGACATGATACTATACCTAGAGAATCCTAAAGACTCTACCAGAAAACTGTTAGAGCTCATCCATGAATCTGGCAAAGTCACAGGATACAAAATTAGTACACAGAAATCGACATCATTTCTATACACCAACAATGAAAGATCAGAAAGAGGAATTAAGGTAGCAATCCCGTTTACCATCACATCCAATAGAATAAAATACCTAGGAGTAAACCTACCTAAAGAGACAAAAGACCTGTATTTTGTCTTGAAAACTACAAGACACTGATGAAAGAAAGCAAAGATGACACACATAGATGGAAAGATATACAATGCTCGTGGATTGGAGGAGTTAATATCATCAAAATGACTATACTACCCAAGGCAATCTACAGATTCAATGCAATCCTTATCAAATTACCAAGGACATTGAACAAAATATTTTAAAGTTTGTTTGGAAGCACAAAAGACCCAGACTAGCCAGAAGTCCTGAAAAAGAAAAATGGAGCTGGAGGAATCAGGCTCCCGGACTTCAGACTATATACAAAGCAACAATCATCAAAACCATATGGTACTGGCACAAAGACAGAAATATAGATCTGTGGAAAAGGATAGAAAGCCCAGAATTAAACCCACGTACCTACAGCCAACTAATCTATGACAAAGAAGGCAAGAATATACAGTGGAGAAAAGACACCCTGTTCTATAAGTGGTGCTGGAAAAACTGGACAGCCACATGGAAAAGAATGAAATTAGAACACTCCCTAACACCATACACAAAAATAAACTCCAAATGGATTAAAGACCTAGATATAAGACCAGACACTATAAAACTCTTAGAGGAAAACATAGGCCAAACCCTCTCTGACATAAATGACAGCAACATCTTCTCAGATCCACCTCTTAGAGTAATGACAGTAAAAACAAAAATAATCAAATGGGACCTATCTAAACTTAAAAGTTTCTGCACAGCAAAAGAAACCCTAAACAAAATGAAAAGATAACCCACAGAATGGGAGAAAATCTTTGCAAATGAGTTGACTGACAAGGGATTAATCTCCAAAATTTATAAACACCTTCTACAGCTCCATACCAGAAAAACAAACAACCCTGTCAAAAAAATGGGTAGAAGATCTAAACAGATCTAAACAGACAGTTCTCCAAAGAAGACATACAGATAGCCAAAAAACACATGAAAAGATGTTCAACATCACTCATTATTAGAGAAATGCAAATCAAAACTGCTATGAGGTCCCACTTTACATCAGACAGAATGACCATCATCAAAAAGTCTACGAACAAATAAGTGCTGGAAAGGGTATGGAGAAAAAGGAACCCTAGTACACTGTTGGTGGGATTGTAAATTGGTGCAATC
Source organism: Phacochoerus africanus (assembly GCF_016906955.1). Taxonomy (NCBI): domain Eukaryota; kingdom Metazoa; phylum Chordata; class Mammalia; order Artiodactyla; family Suidae; genus Phacochoerus; species Phacochoerus africanus. The sequence continues at coordinate 154,923,789 of NC_062545.1, forward strand.
ACTGTGGAAAGAAGTATGGAGATGCCTCAGAAAACTAAACATAGAACTACCATTTGATCCAGCAATCCCATTCCTGGGCATATATCCAGAGAAAACCTGAATTGCAAAGACACATGTACTCCAATGTTCACTGCAGCACTATTTTCAAAAGCCAAGACATGGAAACAACCTAAATGTCCATGGACAGAGGAGTGGATCAAGAAGACGTGGTATATACATGCAATGGAATATTACTCAGCCATTAAAATGAACCAAATACCAGCATTTTTAGCAACATGGATGGACCTAGAAATTATCATGCTAAGTGAAGTCAGTCAGACAATGATACACCAACACCAAATGCTTTCACTGACATGTGGAATCTGAAAAAAGGACAGAATGAACTTCTTTGCAGACAGATACTGATTTACGGACTGAAAAACCTATGGTCTCCAAAGTAGACAGGTTGGGGGGTGAGGGGATGCCGTGGGGGTTTGGGATGGAAATGCTATAAAATTGGGTTGTGGTGATCACTGTACAACTGTAAATGTAATAAATTCATTGAGTAATAAAAATTAAAAAAAAAACTTTCTAAAGTAATAGAAAGGATAAGCAATACAATTTTAGTTCAAAAGATATCAGAAAGGAACTGATCTCATCTGACAATTTTTTGTATGAACCTAAGAAAAATATGCTCTGGTATACCTAAGTATACCAAATGCTCCATTAATTTCTCTTAGAACTTTTAGGTACAATTCTTCATAGTAGTAGAAACCACATTGATATGTCTTAACAGGCAAAAAATGGTGACCTGAAGACTACTAAAAGTCCTCCCTGTGTTAAGTGATAATTTTCTGGCTCACTAGAAAAGACTTCTATTTTTATCCACCAAAACTCTGGGCATCACTTAACACAGTGATTAAGAAAGCTTATTTACCAATATCCATAAAACTAAATGCTGTGAATACAAAAGAAAACAAACATGTTTAGCCCCAATAACAGGAATGCTACCAAGAAAATATTATTTACAATAATAACCAAAAATCAGCTAATTCTTGATAAACTAGATCAATGGATCAGTGTCTAGAATGGCTTATATATGGAGTGTCACCCCAACATCTCAAATGCAAGTATGTAAATCTACTTAATGCTTGACCTAGAGGGTCAGGCCCAGCTGACCTTCTAGGAACGGTATAAAATGTTCAGTTTCAAAAAAATCTTAATTACATTCTTTTTTTTTCCTACTATTGCACCCGGTTATGCTATTTTCCTCCTCATGATAAATGTTCTTCTCCTCTTTCCTAATCCATCTTTCAGGGATTTTCTTAAAAAAATACATTCCTCCTGAAATCTCTGATCACCCAGCTAGAAGGGAGTTCCCTCCCTTCTCTGGACTCTAAACAGTCAACCTGAACCTCTTTATTTAATAGAGTGTCACATAATCACTCACAACTGCTTGTATTCTATTCATATCTTTTCTCTTCCTCCAGACTGTAGCACTTAAAAACAGAGACCAGGTCCTATTCATTTTTTTATATTCCTAACCAGGAACTACCACTAGATATTTAATATACACTGCTCAACTTTTTAATACCAACTAAATATTCACTTCACTATCAAGTAAATGGAGAGATAGAAAAAGCCACATTGTGCAAAACTGGCTAAATCTTTTATCAAAGTGAAGCAATCTATCTCCTATAAAAATCAAGTCATTACTACAAATAATCAATGACTAGCAATTCCACCTGAAAAGACCACACAGAAAAACCTGTGCCCATCAGTTAGCAAGCTCTGCCACACAGTGTCTACACCCATACTTCACATGGTATGTGTTCAGACATGTAAAAACTACTGAAGAAATTTTATCAAATAAATACTAGTAAAGAGGAGAAAGTAAACCCCCTCCCAATACTTATTACCATGTAGTTATTTATGTAAGTCCATCTTAAAAAAAAAAAAGTACCTTTGATCTTACAAGTAGAGGATGGGTGAAAAACAGAGCAGCAATGGCATTTTCTATATATGGACTATGCTGTCATCAGGATCCAAAAGAAACAGGTTGTCCTCGGCCTCCAAATTCTACAGTAGGAGCTACAGACTGTCCTTTCTGCTTATAAGCTATTTTTCATAAAGCCCTCTATTGCGCTTTCCCCCTCCATTTGTAAGATACTTTACTAGATCCAAGAGGAGTTAAGATGTTTGATTCAAAACTAAGAGATGAGATCTGTAAACTCCAAGACAGGTCAAAGAAAATGACAGGAAGAGGCTGCACAGAGACCACCTGATAGAGACCCTGTAATCTCTGGACATGATGGTTAAAAGTTCTGTCACCTAGATGGTAAATAAAGACAAAGGGGAGGGTAAGGTAATTCCTAACTTACTTCCTAGCTGCACTCTAGGGTGTGGATAAAATCTGAGAGTGGGTTTTAGTGGTTGTGCAAAACCCCTGAACTCAAAGACCAGTATTTTATCTATATTCCTTACTCCTCACTTTCCTCAGACCCTCAAAGGAGCTTGAAAAAAGGTCTTTTGTCTTCAGAGAAAACTTTGTAAATGGAAAGAACATATCTTGGTGCTAAGAGAGCCAGTGGTCCTGCTATCCCAATGCTCACCACTCCTGGGAGAGGTCGCCTGGGCAGTGCAGACACAAATAAGTAAGGAGTTGGTAACTGTGAAAGATACCATGAAGGAAGGGGGGGAAGGCTGATCAGAGAAAACCAGGGTTTCTGCTCAGACTCCATAAACGTCTAAGACTCATCTCCAAGGCCTCTCTGATAAGCAAATATTTAGGCCAAGGCTGGAATGATAAGAAGCCAGCCGTGCAAAGGAAGGCTGAGTGGAGAGAACAACTTTCTAGGTGGAAGGGAGAGCATGTGCAAAGGCCCTGAGGTGGGAAACTGCAGATGCAACACTGAGAAGTCCAGTGTGCCTGAAGTGTAAGGTGTAAAGAAGGAGTGGGGACAAGACCGGCACAGCAAAGTATTTGGGTCTGATTCTAAGTGCAATAAGGAGAACTAAAAGGTTTCAAATATCATCATGGTCCAGCTTACATATGCACTTCCCCATTTTGAGTCCAAAAGTCATCCTCTCCAATACACATACACAAACACACCAGGAATATAATTTTGATGATACAAACAAACCCCCCCCCCGCCCAAAAACTCAGACATTTCAAATAGCCTCATCTGAAAAATAGATGAACAGTTTCTGAATGAGATGGAAGATGTTAAAACAATCATTTGGAACCATTTGTAGCTTTAGGGGAGGATTACTCAAGCTTCCCCAGCAGGTTACCACCTTGGATTTTTCTAAAAACGGATGGGTTGAGAGAGTTCAAATTCAGCACGTAAGCACTAGAGAGATTCAAACATGAATCAACTGCATATAAAGGTTTTATTCATATCTAATTTCCATTTGCAAGTAATTCTTCATAGAATATGCCCGAGTTCAGCGAAATAATCTTAGTAACATTAAATTAAATAACATTCAACTTCAATTAGAAGTTATTACTTGGTTAAAATATGATACCTGGCAGGAACCAGTTGTAGTTGCAAACCTATTGGGTCCACCAGCTATGGCTATACTAGTCACTAGAAATGTGTGTAGGTGTGTACACATAGCTAATGCAGCTAGGAACACACACAGACTTATCCCCAGTTTGGATGGAAAACACGTGGAGCACATGCCACATTCTATAAGCCCAAGCTTTGGGGATCCATAATTAGGTAAGTTCTGAAAAGAAGGTCCAGAAGATGAAGAAAAATGCAGAACATGATGTAGAAAATAGGCCCGAATAAGAAAGAATACACTGCAGGACCTGGGCAGCCTGTAAGGCAACAGCATTATCTCCTGCCACATCCACTCTGGTCTTCCTTCAATCCAATCACCAAACTGCAGGAAGAGTAAAACTGGAAAGCGCTTTTCATTTCACTCAGTAAAAAACATAAGTCTTTACAGTGGACTGTAAGGCCACACAGGATGTGACTATACCATTCTTTCCTTGCCCTCTCTACTTGCCTCCATGATGCTCTGAGAATACTAAAAACACGCTGCCATTTAGGGCCTTGGTGCTGGCTGCAAACACAAAGGACCAGCCCCCTCACTTCCAAGTCTTTACAACTGCCATTTTCTCAATGAGACCTGCCCTGACCATGCCATTTAGACTGCAACAGGAAACCTCTTATCTCTTATCATGTGCATTAATTTTCCCTGGCATACAACAGAAATGTCTTACTATGTTTTTGTCACTCTTCCCCTCTTTAAAGAACATAAGCTTTAAAAAGGCAGGGGTGTTCCCGTCATGGCACAGCGTAAATGAATCCAACTAGGAACCATGAGGTTGCGGGTTCAATCCTTGGCCTTGCACAGTGGGTTAAGGATCTGGCGTTGCCGTGAGCTGTGGTGTAGGTCAGAGACGCAGGTCAGATGGCAAGTTGCTGTGGATGTGGCATAGGCCAGCAGCTACAGCTCTGATTTGATCCCTAGCCTGGGAACCTCCATATGCCATGGGTGTGGCCCTAACAAGACAAAAAAAAAAAAAAAAAGCAGGGATATTAACTCTGCTTTATTCACTGATATGTTCTAATTGTCTAGGACCATACCAAGAGCACAGGAGGTGCTCAGTGATTATGAGTAAATAAATTTTAGACATGCAAACCTAATCAGGTATGGTGACCAGATACCCTGCCCACTTTCACCTCTCTCCCCACCTCAAGCAATATTTTACCTTTATTAAGGAAAGTTACAGAACTCCTTAACATGGTCAGTAAGGTCCTACACAGCCTAGCTGGTTTTGGTGATTCACCCTGAACATTCATATTCATATTCTCACTCAACACAGAACTTTTTAACATACTGCCCCTTTGATATGAACTCTTTTTCATTCTCCTTTTTGATTAATTCCTTCACACATCAGCTCATCCAACACCTTCTCAGGGAACAGACCTCGCTCTTCCCAACTAGGGTAAATCCCTTGATTAAAGGATCCCGGAATACTGAATATCTCTCCAGCCTAGAATTTCCATCTGGGATGTACCTTACATCTCTTTGTGTAATTATTTGATGAATAGCTATCACCCCTACAGACTATAATGTACACAAAAGCGGAGAATGTCAATTTTTTTCTCAATATTTTATCCCACCACCTAGCTTGTATCTGGTCCAAAAAAAGGCACTCAATAAATACCTGTTGAATAAATAACAAAGAAAAATGAAAGAGAACATTGGTCCACAATGACTTAATGCTGATCTATACGACTGCCTCAAAAGCAGAATCAGAAACTGACTTTGAGGTGCTAAAGGTCACATTTAAATTACCCTTACTAAACCTGGGATTCAAACAGTCCTGCTCCCCGTGATCACATCCACTTCATAGAAAACAGGATTGGTAACCACAGTAAAAGTACTTGGTAATTATCTACTTGTTAAGTATTTTTTCAAGTACCAATCCACATGCAACTTAATAATAACATTAAACAAAGACAATTCAATCCTAAACATCAGAAATTACAAAAAGTTCTATTAGGCCATATGGTCTTCCATCTCTTCCCTTCATTTTCTAGGCAAAGATTACTCTGGAATTTTTAAGAGTATCTGTTTTTCTGTTTGCACTTCCAAAAATATATGCCATCTTTTTATAGGATTACCATCTGTCTCATCATGCCTAAGTAAATGTTCTGAATTAGTTTCACTGCTTTTCTAATTGTAAAATTTGAAGTTTACACATAGAGTTGAAAATATGTATAAAGGTTCAAGGGAAAGTTTTAGACATGAATACTTTATCTGTATGGGCAGAAGAAAACATCTTCAAATAATTTCACAACCTATTTTTTAAGGAACTACTGGGGGTACTCATGCCTGCCATTATAATACCTAATGAAAAAACTTTAAAGACAACATCAAAAAACAACTACTTAACCTTCAACAAACAAAATAGTTTTGTTATTGCCATTTTACATACGAGAAAACTGGGTCTCAGAGAGATTAGAATTTCCCCAAAGAAGTTAATTCACCACTAGGAAAAATAGCAGATCCAGAATTTGAACCTGGCTTCTGATGCCAAAGCTCACCTTTTTCCCCTATAACAAACTGCTCCATTAGTCATACTAGCGTTTAAGTCAGTGGTTCCCATACTTTCTGGTCTTTGGGCCACTTTATCCTTTTAAAAAGTATTGAAGACCACTAAAAGCTTTATCTATGTGAGCTATATTTACTGAAATAGTTTCTTAAAATTTCATTGCACTGGGAAATCTGAAACCATATTGGGATTTTTTTTTACTCTGTTACATTCAATCCCTATTAGAAATTAAAAGTGAAATTTAAAAAATTAGTTCATTTTAAAATGACAATTTACTCCTTATATGTTAACATAAATAACTTTTCAAGAAAAATACACTTGGCCAAACAATCAAAATTCAATGAGAAAAGTAGCACTGTTTTACACTATTATAAATCTTTTTTTCTGTCTGATTTAAGACAACCGGATTCTCATCTGCATTTGCATTCAATCTGTTACAACATGTTGTTTTGGTTGAAGTGTAAGAAGAAAATCCAAACTCCTACAGATATAAAACTGGAAAAGGGAGGAAATTTTACTTAATAACCTTTTCATATAACAGTGGATAGTCTTCTTGTGATACTAGAACAAAATCAAGTGACGGTTTCTTAAAAAGTTATTAGTGCAAAGAAATCTGCAACTGTATCAAGATTTTTTTTTATTCTATTACAGTCAAATCCACTGATCTAGGTTACATTTTGAATGAATCTTTTATATATGCATGATTTAACACATGTATTATTTCATTACATAATATCAAAAAATTACATTTTATATCACCTACTGATCTCATCAGAAATGTCTTTAAGTATTTGGAAGCAGTTAAGCCAACAGTGGTAGATGGATGTTTTCCACAGTTCTAATTTTTGCGTGAAAGCTTGAATTTAACATGGGCAACAATAGTCAGTGACGTGAAAGGTTTATTTGATCATTATTGAGAAAATATCTATTAAACACTCAAGTTGATTGATCACCGTTTGCTCTTTTAGGTAAAAGTGGTGTTTCATGAAAAAGCTGTTAGTTCCGGTAGCAGCTCAAACAATTGCACAAGGCCTCACTAGAGACACCTTCTTTAGTTTGTGGTAGAAAGTGCTTCCTTCACACTTCCATTTCATCATAAAATTTTTTTTAAAGTATTCTGATTTTATTTACTTATTTATTTATTTATTTTTAGCTACACTTGTGGCATGAGAAAGTTCCCCAGCCAGGTACTGAACCCAGGCCATGGGGGTGACAATGCAGGATACTTAGCCTGCTGAACCAACAGGGAACACCTCATCATAATGATTTTGAAAAGATGTGTATGTACTCAAGGTCAAAATTTAATAAAATTAATAATTTTTATAGCTTCATCAGTGACATTCTTAAATATAACTAGAATTTTCTTCTAACCACAAGCGCTTGGAAGTGAAGAACTACTACTACTAAGAAAGTTGAATACTATTATCAGCTGATGTTGCTGCCTTGTTCATGGCAAGGCACAATCAATTTTATTTACACTGCTTTTGCACCCTTAGCAAAAATGGCAATACAGAGAGTCCCCTGGTGGTCTAGTGGTTAGGGCTTGGCACTTTCACCACTGTGGCCCAAGTTCAATCTCTGGTCTGGGAACTGAGATCCCACATCAAGCCATTGCATGTCTTAGCCAAAAAAAGGCAATACGGTGAAAAAAAGCAAATAATGTTTTATCCTTATTATGAAAGAGGATCCACAGACCATACTTTGAGAATGGATAGCTTAAACTATCTGTGAAGAAGGTTTAAAATAACAAAGACAAAGACCTTTAATGTAAGCAAATCATTCACATAAAAAGTCAGCAAGATAGAAGGTTCCCTGTTGTTAATATCTCTCTTCAGTCTCTTCAGAGACTGTATCCCAAGCCAGTCTCTGAGTGTGCCATGACTCATGCCCTTCCAGTTCGATTCCCTGGATTCTACTCCACTGCTCCTGAATCTGTCAGTTCACTACCTGCCATGACCTTTGTAAATAAGGAAAAATAAAAAACAAATACTAAAGTCTTTAAGTAAAGGGAGCAGTAGGAAGGATGGAAAGAAATAGACAACGTAAGATAAAAAGTCAATGGCCAATATAATATGAGATATGATGGAACTTAGGTCCCAGTATTTGTTATGCCAAAAATATGAATGAGATAAACCCAATCATTAGAAGAAAAAGACTTTCAGATTTGTTTTTTTGTTTTGTTTTTTGCTTTTAGGGCCGCACTCGTGGCATATGTAGGTTCCCAGGCTAGGGGCCGAATCAGAACTACAACTGCTGGTCTATACCACAGCCACAGCAATGCAAGATCCAAGCCACATTTGTGACCTACACACCACAGCTCACGGCAAGGCCGGATCCTTAACCCACTGAGCAAGGCCAGGGATCGAACCTGCAACTTCATGGTTCCTAGTTGGATTTGTTTCCACTGAACCACGATGGGAACTCCGAGATTTTGTTTTTAAAATCCAATCATGTGTTACATAAAAAGACAGTTTTAGTGTCCATCTCATAAAGTTTCAAAATATAAAATTTCCCCTTCCCAACTCTCTTCTTCAGCATTCCTGTGATTTTCTTATTCTATCCACTTAACTGTTCTTACTTGTATTCTACTTGAGATTAGGATACTTACCACTTTGTCACCTGTTAGAACCAAGTACCTGAAATAGTTTCTGGGCATTGCTGATCCTCATCCAAACTTCTTAGAATTTATAGCCTTTTTTTTTTTTTTTTAAGTTCTTTCTCCAAAAAATTTTAACTGATTTGGAAACATGAAATAAATGCAGTTCACTAAAAAATATTCTGTGGAAGTCAGTATAAGCAAAACCTCTCTCAAGGACTATAAAAACTTAACTTCAAAAAAAAAAAAAAAAAACCGAAAAACTAGGCTTTTGTAAAAAGACTGCTTTGCAAATGTTGTTAACCTCTAATTCTGCTTAAAAAAGTGCCAAACTGGAAATCACAGATAATGCATTATGTAAGGACAGAGATGACATAATTAAAATTGACTGAGTTTAGCCACTGGATATTTAAAGAAAAGACACCAGTCCTACACTTGAAATTGAATGAGAGAATACATATTTACTTTTTTAAATTTAAAATAAAATGTTTAAAAGCACATGAGTACATATTCAGTGCAGTTTTTCAATTAACTGATAAATACCAATCCCAATTGTTTTTGGGGAAAAAAAATCATCTAACAGAAAAGAATGAAAAAAGGCATATGCTAATAACAACTGGCTGTCATAATTAAGAAAAAAGGGAGGGAGTTCCCATTGTGGTTCATCAGGTTAAGGACCTGACATAGGTCTCCATGAGGATGCAGGTTCAATCCCTGGCCTCACTCAGTGGGTTACCGAATCAGAGCTGTTACAAGCTGCAGTGTAGGTTGCAGATGCAGCTTGGATCCAGTGTTGCCGTGGCTGTGGCATAGGACTGCAGCTGCAGCTCCAATTGGATCCCTGGCCCAGGAACTTCCATACGCTGCAAGTGTGGCCATGAAAAGAAAGAAACATACAGAAACAAATGGGTATGGTAGTGTTAGAATAAAACTTTAAGAAAAAAAAGGGAAATGTATTTGCATAAAATTAGGTAATTATGGATCTATGAGAAATCAAACTATGTAAGAGTACTTTGAAATGCTATGAAGATTAACTTGCAAGTAAGATGAGATGGGTAACTTAATGGCAAATATATATTACCAAAATTTGCATCAGAGAGGTAGGAATCCAAAAGAGGATAATAAGTTGTCAAAGAACCTGTGAAAGTCATCCAAGAATACTAAGGCCCTCTCTCCCTCTTGGGAAGAAAAAGTGACAAGTCACTAAAGATATATGTCTAATACTCGCTAAAGTACTTCAGGGCATACAGGGAAAAAAAATGCTCCCAAATTTATTTTTGAATCGAAAAGACATTGATACCACAACTGGACAAAGACAACAAATCTTAAAAAACTAAAACACCGATTTCACTTCTGAATACTGAAACAGAAACCTTAAATATCAGCAAACATTGGGAGCACTGGGGGGAAACAATGCAACTAGATAAGGTACATCCCAGGATTGCTAGCATGGCTGTATATTTGTAAATTTATTAATTTACCATAGTTCAAAGAGCAAAATCATTATTACAGCTATAAATAAAAAAATTTTTTGAAAAATAACATCAATTCTTGACTCCTGCCCCCCCCAAAATCTTTGTAAAATAGAAATAGATGGACATTTAACACCATACATTTAACAAAACTACAAGCCACAGTGAATAAAGAAAAAATGCTAAAAGCAGGCAGTAAGAATGCCAATTATCAATACTATTAATTCATATTATTTTTAACATATTAGCTATTAATTAGACAAGACTGATTAATAAGTATAAATATTGGAAGGAAAAAACAAATTGTCATTACTTACAAGTGACATGGTAGAATAAATACCTAGAAATAGAACAGATGCAGCCGAAAAAGTATTAGGGGGAAAAAAGAAAAGAACACTCAATCAAGTAATTGCTTATGAAATGCATATGTAATGCAACAGTAATTCTGCATTCTTTAAAAACGGTCAAGAAAATATAAGAGACTTGATTCTACTTATAATAGTTTTTTTAAAGATGAAATTAATTTTTAAAATGTCCAGAACTTTGTGAAAAACTGAACTCCTCAGAGGATCATAAGAGATCTAAATACATAGAAAGAGGAGTTCCCGTCATGGCTCAGTGGTTAATGAATCTAACCAGGAACCATGAGGTGGCAGGTTTGATCCCTGGCCTCCCTCAGTGGGTTAAGGATCTGGTGTTGCAGTGAGTGTGGTGTAGGTTGCAGACGCGGCTCGGATCCTGCGTTGCTGTGGCTCTGGCATAGGCCAGGGGCTACAGCTCGGATTCGACCCCTAGCCTGGGAACCTCCATATGCCACGGGAGCGGCCCAAAGAGATAGCAAAAAGACAAAAAAAAATATAGAAAGACACATCTATTCTTCAATAGAACAATTCGATTATGTCACAATGTTAATTCAAGATCCCATAAAAACATCATGATGTCTCTGCAAGAAACAAAATGATATTGAAGTTAACTCTGACGTGTAAACAATGAAAACAGTCAGGAAAATTCTAAAGCACAAATGAGGGAGAATGAGCTCCACGGGATATTAGAACCCACTGTGAGAGAGCTTAAACCTGGAGGGGAAAAGTCTGGAAAGTCAAGAAGGAGACCAAGACACACAGGAAAAGAGCAGGTGACAAAGGAAACAGGTTGAACTACTGAAGGAAAGATGGGTTATTAAGGAAATGATGAGGGCAGGTTGGAAAGCCATTTGGGAATGGTGGGAAAAGCAAGATTTTTAATTGTTTCTTATTAGAAATAAATTCCAAAAGGATCAAATAACCAAACAAAAATACAGTTGAAGAAAAATTTTTTTAAAAACTTGCACTGCAAGAAACCTTTTCATACAAAACATAAGACCTTGAATCCATAAAGGAAAAGATCAACAAATGTAGCAATATAAAATTTATAAATTTCTGGATAGCCAAGAAAATGACATAAAGCCAAAAAACAAACTGGAGTAAAACTGCAAACACATATGACAAAGAATTAATTTTTGTAACACAGAACATGCTCTTAGAAGTCATAAGAGAAAGGCATACAATCTTATAAACAAATGGGTGAAATATATAAAGGAAGAAATTACATAAAAAGAATAATGGAAGATAAGCCAAGAAAACAAGCAAGAGAGCAATCAAGCAATCAAGAGAGGGAGAAAGCAAATACAAGTGGCCAATTCACACATGAGGAGATTTTCAATTCATTCACCACAAAGAAATTAAAGGAACTGGGGTGTGATGGGAATAGTTCTACATTGTAATTGTGGTGGTGGTTACATGACTGAACGCATTTGTATAAACTCAACAGACCATATACTTACTATAAAGGGTGAATTTCACTACATGTAAACCATATATCAATTTAAAAATGCACTAAAAATAAAATTCAAAAAAAACCCCCAAGATCCTATATCTTTCACCTATGGAGTTCCGCCATGGTGCAGTGAGTTAAGAATTACTGCAGCAGCTCAGGTTGATGTGGAGAAGTGCATTCAATTCCTAGCCCAGTGCAGTGGGTTAAAGGATCTGGCATTGTCGTGGGTGGTGGCTGTGGCTCTGATTTAATTCCTGGCCCAGAAATTTACATATGCTGCAGGTATGGACACAAAATTAAAAGGCAAACAAACAAAATAACCTTTCAATTATGAATCTGAAAAAACTAAATCACTAACAGAATTGGCAAGAGTATGAGTATGAGAGACTAGCACTGATAACTAATCGTTAAAGTATAAATTGGTTCTCATTTGTGAAGGATTATTTGAAAATATTTATCAAAATTTTAAAATTCACATATGCTTTAACCAAGTAATTATGCTATTTATTAGGAATTGGTCTTTTGGATATATATTCCTGCCAAAAACAAGGACATATGGAAAATTATGTTCTTTACAGAATAAAATAAAAACCAAAACCTCATATTACTAGATCATTTACCTAGTAATGACCTACTATTGGTAATACAGGCCACATATTATCCTAATATGTGCCAGGCTTTGCATCTCATTTAATCCTCATAACCCTGAAAGTTCAGTACTATGCACAATGAAGTGTAACTCAACAGGAAGGACTCATCTGGAACCAGAATGCATGAGTTTATATACATACATATATACTTATATACATACATATATATATTCCAGCTTCACCTTTTATCAGTTGTGTGATCTCAGAAATAACAATATCAATCACACAAGTTAGCTGTGAGGTTTAAACGTATTCATAAATGTGATGTCCTTAAAAAAAAATGTCTACCACACATAAGTTACACAGGTTCTAGCTAATGGCAGTAGTAACAAGAGTGATATTCCTTGTATAAATGGGGAAGGTGAGGCAGAGAATAAAGCACTTGCCTAAGATCACATAACTGATTCTATAAAATAAGCCAACTTAATCACTACACAAGATATTTACTGCATAATTCATCTTGGTAAAAAAGTGGAATTAATCTAGATATCAGTGAACAGCAATAAAAATACACACTAAAAATCAGTGGACTGGGAGTTCCCATTGTCATGCAGTGGGTTAAGGATCTGGTGTTGCCATAGCTGTAGCTTGGATTCAATCCCTGGCCCAGGAACTTCCATATGCTATGGGTGCATAAAGAAATAAATACAAATTTAAAAATCAGTGGACTAGTTTAATAAATTATAATCCATCAATACAATGGAATATTACATAAGGGGATCCAAGATATATTGTTGAAAAAAAGCAAGCTACAAAATGCAAACACAATACCATTTATGTATTCATTTATATGCCTAAATATGTATAGTAAATGACTATCCAAATATCAGTGATTACACTTCTAGTGAATAGGAAAAGGAATCAGGAAGCCCTACAGACAAGTAGATGTATGTTTTCTACAATAGACCCTCCTGTAACTGTTCAGTAGGCTTTACTATAGAACAACCCTCCTCCCCTTAACAAAAAAAAAAAAAATCTGTAGTCTAGGTAAAAGACGGTTGTCTCTGTGTTGTCAACCACCTGGTGTCATGAAAAGCAGAGCTCTGATTCCCTCGGGGTCAAAGGTCTCAGCAGCCTTCCTTCTTCATCCATCTCCCAATCTTCTTAAACTGTTCCCAATTCTCCCTGGTTTCTAATCTCCTAATGCAGTCTTCCTCTTGGCATCTTGCCTCATCCCAAGAACCTCAGTCTCTTATTTCAGTCTTTTGCTTCCCTATTCACAACTCAGTCTTCCAGTGGCTCTGCTCCCTATGAAAACCAGAAATGAACAACTTCAAAAGCCAAAGCCCTGGTACCCAGCACCTTGGTATCCTGAGTTCAGCTTACACAAACAGTTCTCATCATTCACTACAAGCACCATAAATTTCCTTAACTATGTTCATCTCTTTGCCTCCCTCTTCTACAGTATTTACACTCCAGCTCACAAAGTTGTCTTGACGCTGCAAGACATTGCACTTCCTTGAACAGTATAAGGAGATAGCTGCAAGCCACAGTAAAAACATAGGGATGAAAGATAAAGTCTTCACCCTTCAGGCCCTTAGATTTTAGTACAGAACGTAAGTAAGCAAACATCTGCAGAAAGGTTGTAAAAGAAACATACTTAGGATGCTACCATCATTCAGAGGGACCTAACTCACACCAAGAGGAAGAAAGGAGGTTTCCTGTCACTACTCCTATTACATCTGCTATTAAACGACTTCTGCCACTAATACCGCCACAACCACCCCCACTCGGAGAGTACCACTTACTAAAAAATGCACATGAATCTTCCTGAATCCTTACAGGAACTCTATTTGGAAGGTCCTCTATCTCCATTTATAGAAGAGTAAGCTAAACCTTAGAATATTTAACAACTGGCCCAAAGTCACAAAGGAAGTCGCCAAGCAATAGACACAAGAGCTGACTGCTGGCAGTTTCTGATGATGTGTCACCTTATCTACTGTGGTAACACAATATGGAGCCTGGGAAGACAGAGCCAGAGATTCTGGGCACAGACTCTGCAGCCACCTTGCCCGAGTTCAAATCACGGCCACCACTCCCCATTAGGAAAACCCTGGGCATCCATGTCTCAGTTTCCTCATCTGAAAATTGGAATTAAAAAAGTAAACACCAAGGGGGACTCAATTCTGGCGTGATGGAAAGAGAGGCTGGTAAATCCTCTCAGCAAAAAGCAACTATGAAGCTTAGCCACCGTCAAAAGCCACCATTTCAGCACTCTGGAAATAAACAGCATACAACTGAGAAGCTTATTTATAAAAACCACCGAACAATGGGACTCCATTAAAATTATCAGCTTTTGTGTTCCAAAACACATTATTAAGAGAAAAGACAAGTCACAGACTGGGAGGGAATATTTGAATACTATATATCTGATGATAAAAGATTTCTACCTGGAACAGATATATAAAGAACTCTTAAAACTGAAGTAGCAAATAACCTATTTTTACATGGGCAAAAGACTTAAATAAGACCTTTTACCCAAAAAGATATACAAAGAGCTAATAAGCACATGAAACTGGCCAGGAGGACAAGGTAAATGAAAACCGAAGGAAACAGTACTACACACCCACCAGAGGACAGCACCTGGCTGCAGCAAGAATGTAAAGAAACTGGAACATCCTACATTCCTGGAAGCAACATAAAATGGGTTGGCTTTTAAACAGCATTTTTTCTTTTTTTCTTATTAGAGGAAAAATGATTAAAGTACATGACTATAAATACACAGAACACAAAGATTTATAACAAGGCAGATACATTGCAAACCCCTAGAAATCACTCCTTAGTTTATATAGATTATCTATTTTCTTTTTTCTATAAGTACTTTGTGAAAAGTACTTTCTATAGTACTTGTGTCTTGACTTTTTATTCTTTTTGTGGTGTCTTGAGGAAGTGAAGTTTTGTATTTTATTTTTGTCAAATTTTTAAACCTTCTTTTGATAGGCAGCTTCTACTGTCCTAAGAAATCCTATAAAAAAGTACTACTGAAAGCTTTGCTTTTTTGCATGTAAGTCCTTGGTTAATACTTGGTTAGTACTGATTGATGTGTGTGGTAGGGATTAATTTACATTTTTTTACAGGGATAATCAATTGGCTCAACACATTCACAGAAAATATTGACCCTCGTAAGAATCAAGGAAATACAAATTAGTAGGGATTTTTCACAAGTCAAATCAGTAAAGATTTTCTAAATCATAATATTACTTGAAAATATCTTAATATAGTTGTAAGAAGTCACTTAGCTATATGCAACTCTTAAAAATATTCATACTCTTTGACCCAATAATGCTGTTTTTATAAATCTTGAATATGAAACCAAAGCATAACAATGACCCTTGCATTATCATATGTGATCAAAAAATAAATTGAAATCTTAAAAATAAGAAACATTCTAATTTCCAACATTATGAGAACTTTAACAAAATTCTTGCACATCTACACAATGGAACTTTAGGGAACCACTAAAATTGATATTTATACAGTTATAAATAACATGGGGGAAAGTTCATATTGTTCATTTGTTAAGTGCAAAAACACAGGAAACAAAATCTTATGTAAAATGTGGCCTCAATTATGTATAAAGAATAGGGAGGAAAATCAGACCAGAAAGAAATACAACATGACTGTCAAGTGGATGGCAGCAAACTTTGTAAATATTATTTTCGATACCTTGTTTGCAAAATATTCTATAATAAATACGGAGTGTTTTTATAAGAACAAAGGCTGTAAGACTGTTCTTAAGATACTTTTTAAAAGGGAATGACTGAGTAAATCCATCAGGTTAGAGCAAAATGCAAGGCCTTTTTTGGTTTTCAGACATACCATGACCACCAAACAAAAAAGATAAATCAAGAGATAAGAATACTGCATGACTTTTGTTTTATTAGAGAACCTCCTTCTTCTTCTTCTTTTTTTTTTTTTGTCTTTTTGCCTTTTCTAGGGCCGCTCCTGCGGCACATGGAGTTCCCAGGCTAGGGGTCAAATCAGAGCTGTAGCCACCAGCCTACACCATAGCCACAGCAATGCCAGATCTAAGCCACGTCTGTGACCTACACCACAGCTCATGGCAACGCCGGATCCTTTACCCACTGAGCAAGGCCGGGAATTGAACCCGAAACCTCATGGTTCCTAGTCAGATTCGTTAACCACTGCGCCACAACGGGAACTCCTAGAGAGCCTCCTTCTTCTCAGCCCACCTAAAATAACTTTTTGCAAAAGTGACATTACATTTTATTTGGTGTATATATAGTCTGGACTGAAATATTCGAAGTTTAAATGATGAAAGTAATAACCCTACCAGCTCTTCAATGACCCTCTCTTCCCTCCTTAATCAGCTAATGTTCCACCATTAATCACAGTCATTCGCTGCATATACCCTCAGTTCCCTTCCCCCACTCTCACTCTGAAAAACTCTTGTCAAAACCACAACACAGTTTAAATCAGACTGCCTACGCTGCACCTGCACCCTTACAGAAAATGTGGCTGGGGAAGCACATGACCACCCTGGCTGGTCTCACTTCACAGCCATCACCATGAACCCAGGTAGAGCCAGGATGCCACCTGAAAACCAATCCACCTTCCACTGATCTAGCCATCTCTCACTGTCCCTGCCAACCATGTCACATCCTTCCTCTTACCTCTAACACCACTGCCTCATCTTCAATCCCCACTGATGGCCCAGCCTCCTATTTCCGTGAGAACATTAAGAAGTTCAGAAGAACACTTTCAACTCTCACACCCATCCTTTTCCTATATAGATCCACACACCTTTCTAAAGGGCCCCTCTCCTTACATACCTGATCTCCTTCTCCTACAAGTTCCCTGTACTGGATTGCTCCTAAAAACATAGCTTCTCATATATACAAACATACTTGACTTGACCCAACTTTCTTCACCATGTATGGTCTGTCTTTAACCTCCCTACAGCAAAACACCTTGGAAGAATCATGCATACTTGATTCCCTCCACCTGTTTTCTCATAAACCCATACCAGAGACCTGTTGCAGCACCATTATACACAAACTGCCCTTGGCAAGGTCACTAATCCATCTCAAATCCTGCATCAGCTCTCAGACCAGCTCTTAACGCGCTTCACCAGCAGCATCTGACACAGCTGATCACTCCTCCACTGACCACTCTGCCTCTAATCTCTTAAGGCTGGAGCACCCAATACTCAGATTTTGGTCATTTCTTCTCCATCTACATTCATGTCCCTTGGCAATGTCACTCACTCTCATGCATGAAATAACACTGGTGTGTCATCCACTCCCAAACTTCTCTTTATTTAGCCCAGTTAGAGTCAACTCCCTTCTTAACTTTGCGACTTCACTGTCATGCTAAACATAATCTGTCCAAAACTAAACTCTGGATTTTTCCCATTCCACCCTCAAAGCTGCTCTACTTGCAGACTTCCCCACTTTCACTTATGGCTCCTCCATTCTCCCAACTGCTCAGATCCAAACCTTGAGAAGCATCTGTGACTCCTCTCTTTCTCTCACTCCATATCCAATAGGTCACAAAATCCCAATCCCTATTTTCAAAATATACGCAGAAGCCAATCCCTTTGGGGTCCAATCATCACACTGGGCCAAGATACTGCCCTACCTCATCTGCATCACTGCAACAGCCTCCTAATTTGTTTCCTTGCTTTCTCCTTTGCCACTCCTGGCCCCCAGTCTTTTTCTGACATGCGCGGGTGCTCAGGGAACTGGGCATCAGATGCCAACATTCTGGCTACTGTTACAATCCTGAGAAGTAAAGTCTTTCATCTCTGACCCAGGAGGCTCCCATCTTCTGGAAGCAACCATGAAACTGTTCCTGGCTAACTGAATAGCTCAAGAGCAGGGTAAAGTCTCTAACTCTTCACTCAGTAACTGAAACACAATAAATGTAATAGAATTGCTTTGACTTCTTTTAGAGCCTCTGGATTTTCACACAGTAAGCTCACAGAAAGCAATATGAATATCTGCATGAATACAAAGGTAGATAGAGACATTTAAAGATAATCAAATCAAGAAAATGGACTTAAAAGTTGCAAATAACTTAAAATTAAGAATGAATTTAGGATTACAACAAAATCTCTAATAAATTTTCAAGTGATTCAACTCCCCCTCTGGGCTTAATACAAAAAATGTAGGGTAGGAGTTCCCACTGTGGCTCAGGAGTAATGAATCTGACTAGTACCCATGACAGTTTGATCCCTGGTTTTGCTCAGCGAGTTAAGGATCCGGCGTTGCTGTGCACTGTGGTGCAGGTCAAAGATGCGGCTTGTATCTGGTGTGGCTGTGGTGCAGGCCAACAGCTGCAGCTCCAATTTGACCCCTAGCCTGGGAACTTCCATATATCACAGGCCCAGCCCTAAAATGAAATAAACATTTTTCTCTAATTTTTAAAAAAATAGTCAATTACATATTCAAATGTTTTTGCATAGAACATGAGAATTTTCATTCAATGTGTGTTAAATAAGAGCTTTTAGTTAAAATAATCTTTTCCTCATTTTATATAAGTATACCCAAATAATGAATAGCAGCTTTGGGATACAAAGAAGTAATCCATGTAAGATTTATTAAATGTGTATTAAAGTGAATGTAAACCTCATTTATCAATCATTAGTAATCCCATATGGCAATAATTATTCAAATGAATAACAGAGAATAAAAATCTTATAAAATGGAAAAGGTTATACCCATTGTAAAATAATAACTTCTCAAAACTAATCACTTATTATAGGCTGCCAAACAGGGGATCTCTTGATGCTCTTAAAATGATCTAACTTAAGTGGAGTTCCCATCATGGCTCAGCAGTTAACGAACCCAAGTAACACTCATGAGGACATGGGTTCGATCCCTGGCCTCTTTCAGTGTGTTAAGGATGTGGCGTTGCCATGAGCTGCAGTGTCCGTCACAGCTGCAGCTCAGATCCCAAGTTGCTGTGGCTCTGGTGTAGGCCAGTGGCTACAGCTCCAATTGGACCCCTAGTCTGGGAACCTCCATATGCCATGAGTGCAGCCTTAAAACAAACAAAAAAAGATCTAACTTAAAATAATTCATGCTACTCATTGTAGATCAGTAGGTATTTTATAAATTAAGTTATACATAGTTCAGTGACACAGGTGTCACTTCATGACAGTACTAACTGAAAACACACTGAAAGCCTTTATTTAAAGAAAAATGAGATTTAGGTTTCCCCCAAAGAAAAACCTTTAACATTCACTGCTGCTAGCAAAACAAAAACTATTAAAAAGAACAAAAAACTTGGACTGAGCTTCTGATGAAACATATACTTCTTTATATCCACACACTCACACAAAAACCACAAGGACAATGAAAATTGGAAAGCAAATGACAGCAGATGACAGCAATGTTAACCCTAAAATCTAAGCCTATTGGAAAGGAGGACAACAAAAATAAGACTAAGAAAAAATATCACAAACTTGAAACAAGAGTCAGATGCTATTTATTAAAAAGCAGAGGTAGAATAGTTAGAAGACAAAAATCCCCACAGCTAAGGAGTTCCCATTGTGGCTCAGTGGAAATGAATCTGACTAGTATCCATGAGGATGCAGGTTCAATCCCTGACCTCACTCAGTGGGTTAAGGATCTGGCATTGCCTTGAGCTGAGGTGTAGGTCACAGAAGCGGCTCAGATCTGGCATTGCTGTAGTATAGGCCAATGGCTTACAGCTCTGATTCGACTCCTAGCCTGGGAACCTCCATATGCCATGGTGTGGCCCTAAAGAAAAAAAAAAAAGTCCCCAAAGCCAAAATAAAAATAAATTGAGAAAACCCTCCCCCCAAAAAGATAAACAGACTTAAAATTTTGAGAAAAAATTAAAAAATTAATGTATCAATCCAGGAGGTCCAATATCCTATAAGCAAGAGCTTTAGGGAGTTACTATTGTGGCACAGCCAAAACGAATCTGACTAGTAACCATGAGGTTGCGGATTCAATCCCTTGCTCACTCAGTGGGTTAAGGATCCGGTGTTGCTGTGCGCTGCAGTATAGGTCACAGAGACCGCTCATATCTGGCATTGCTGTGGCTCTGGCATAGGCTGGCGGCCATAGCTCCGATTTAACCCACAGCCTGGGAACTTCCATACGCCGCAAGTGTGGCGCAAAAAAAAAAAAAAAAAAAAAGAAGTGCTTTAGTCATTTAGTCAGGAAAAGAAAAAAATGAAGGGGAAAAAATATAACAGAAAATCTTAAACTTCCCCCAGAAGTGAGGAACATAAGTCTCAGGCTGAAAGGATCCATGGAACACTCAGTACACACAAAGAAGGAAAAAACAACAATCAGGCACATCATGGTCAAATTTTAAAATTTAAGAGATAACAGAAAGATACAATAAAGCTTCCAGAAAGAGAAAAAACTTACATAAAAAGGTTCTTTTCTTTTCTTGGGAAAGAGGTGGCAACTGACACAGTGGCAACACTGAAAGATGGAAGTTAGTGGAACAATGTCCTCTACATTCCAGGAGGAAATCTGCTTTCAATCCCACACACACCTGCAATCAACAACTCTCACAGAGCACTTCCACATCTCTCCGCATCCTCACAAGTTTATGTGACTGGTTCTAGCCAGTGGACCCTGAGCAAAAGCAACATGTGTCACTTCTAGGCCAAGTATTTAAGTGCCAGCTTATGACCTGCCAGCTCTCTTTTGTATCTTCTGGGATAAACCTGAGCCATGATGCGGAGCTGCAGGAAGATTCCCAAGCCCACAGAAGACTTGCTGAGAACAAGAAATAAGCATTTATTTATGCACTCAGATTTCTGAGTTAAACTGCCACTGCAGCATAATCTAGTCTATGCTAACTAAAATAGTAACCTAGAATTCTATACACAGCCAGACTACAAATATTAAGAACACAGACATTTTCTGACATGCAAGGTGTCAAACACATACATACACACACACACACACACATATCTCCTCCATCACCTTGCTAGGAAGTTATAGGAGGATGAGTTCCATCAAATCAAGGAAGTGAATCAAGAAACAGAAAGCAGATAAGCCCACTTAGGAGAGAGGAGAAAATAATCTCTGGGTTGATGGCACAGCTCCTGTTGTTCAGTGTCTGGGACACTGTCCTTGTCATCTACAGCTCTTCCCAAATACCCTCCAAGAGTTAGCTGTTCATCTGTGACATCTTCCAGGAAGACACAAATCCAAACTCCCTGGCTACCAGAAGTAAATAAAAACATCTTGCATCAATGGCAAGAAGAGGTGCATTCTGAAACCTGTTAGCACCATGGTATGTGACTCTGGGCAAATTACATAACCTCTCTTAGACTAAATTTCCTCATCATCTGCTTAAGAATGAAGCTGCTCAACTATCAAAAAGCTCCTTATAATTCTGTAAATGTAAAAAAAAAAAAAACCACTAAGATCCTAATTCAATTCTATGCTTGGTATAAGCTTACATATTCTGACAATCTGTGATATTTGGCAATAATGTTATTCCCTAAATATATGTTTTGTTACTTTAAAAAGCAATGTCAACAGACAGAAATGACTACTGTCAGAGGGATGATGATATTTCCTTTAAAACCAAAACTCAGCTTTAATAACAAACACCTTCATCATTATAAACATCAAAATAAAAGAAAAAATCATACAAAATACCAAGTCTACCAGTAAGAATTCATCCTACTTTTTAAAGTGCATTAAACCTGCTGCTTCCACCATCCAATGTGTTACTGGCATTGCCAGAATAATATCTATCACTACAAGCACAACCATAAGGAGCATCAAATAATAGGTGATCTAGACAACCTGCTGAATATATCTTTTCTAAATAGTTCTAGAGAGTAACACTAAACTCTGAAAATTGTTTTTGAAAGAAATCTTATCTGATAAGCCATATATTCTTCTGCCTTAAGAGATATTTTAAACACAAATGTACACTAAATATAATCTCATGCTGTCACTAAACCACTGTATATACACAAACGCTTCTTCACAAGAATGCATTTACCTGTGGGAAGATTTCAGGACAGCGTGGTGACGCCTTCAGGGTTTACTGATGCTCGGATAACTGATGGTCTCCCAGGCCTTCAGAGATTCAGTCTTTCTTCTTTCCTTCTTCTCTCCTACTCAAGAGTCTGGTCCCAGGAACAATGGGACAGCCACCGCTCCCTAAACATAGTCTCCAAGTGTGATGACCTTTCAATAATTTTAAGAAAACATTTCAGCATGATGCCTGTTAACATTATGACAGCAGGACAAGGCCCTGCAAGGGCCACACACACCTAGACTTCCCCCCCATTGCCCACAGTGACCCAGCCGAATGAACCCACCACTGCTCACACTGCAGCTGTGTGTAACCCCCTCGATTCGAGAAGCAGCTGCACCAGCAAGACTTTCTGCAGACTCCCATCCTCCTTTTTCTATTTCCACTTTTTATGTCTCTTGGGTCTCACACCCTTTCCCCACACAGGGCTTCCTCAACAAGAAAATCCAATTTTTTTTTTTTTTTTTGCTTTTTAGGGCCACGCTCTCAGCATATGGAGGTTCCCAGGCTAGGGGTCTACTAGGAGCTACAGTTGCTGGCCTACGCCACAGCCACAGCAATGCCAGATCTGAGCCATATCTGTGACCCACATCACAGCTCATGGCAACGCCGGATCCTTAACCCAGTGAGCGAGGGCAGGGATCGAACTCACAACCTCATGGTTCAGTCTTACTCGTTTCTGCTAAGCCACGATGGAAACTGTGTAAATCCAAGTCTTATACAAATGTTGCTGACTAACCAGAATTAACCAGAACACTCCTTCTAATGGATCATGGTACATTTTAAACTAATTATTACTGTTAACCCCTGTTATATTCCAGGTACTGATCTCAAACGTTTACATGTGTTACCTCATTTAACTTTCATACCTATTAATACTATTTTACAGATAACACAAATAAGACTTTGAGTTTATTTTAAAAACCTACCTATCACAGTGCTGAAATTCAACCTAGATCCGCAACCCTATGAGAGACTGCCTTTACTGGCAGTAGTTTCAGTCACCCAGGCCTCTGGCTAGTCTAACTCCTGCCTGCTTAACTCTGCCATCAGATAACTGGGGAGGCCAGCAGTTCCAGAGAGCTGGGGTTTTACCTTATTAAGTAAGATGTGTGCCAACATCAAGGGAAATGTGCTTTGGGGCGGTTACTCTCTACACACTCTAGGTAACCATACTTCCAGAAGTGATCAATGCCTGTGAGCTTCATGATCAGTCAGATGGGTATGTGAGTGAGTTCCAACACGCATCACAGCTCCACAAGCAGAGGTAGAGCCTTGGGTGGGGCCATTTGGGCCATGGAGCTGCAAGAACTTTGGTCTTACTGGTGCTATGATTCATTCAGCTGAGCAGATAACCCCAGCAAGAGATAAGTAAGAAGCACAAAAAAACTAATACATGTTTAAGATCTAGGCAAGCACATCTTTGCCTTTAATGTGTAGATTACAATGTAAAAACTACAAGTGTTTTCTGTACACCAGGTCCCTACTCAGTGGTCAGGCTCCATGAGATGTGTTAGGAAGACAAAAGGAGAAAGACCACAGACCATAGCCTCAGCAAGCAACTAGGTAATAAATGATGTAACAGAAACATATGAACTGATACAATGAGATTACGGAAGGAATTATAAGGAAGGGTAGTCGGGGAGGCATCTCTGATACAGTGACCCTGGCAGTAAGACCTGAGAATGAACCAATCACAGGAAGAGACACTCAAGTGTGGTCCACGCAAATGGAACCACCATGTCAAAGGTGAGGAAGCCAGAAGAGGCTTAGAATATGGAGGAACAGAAAGGTTAGAGAATAACTTCGTGCTAAGGCAGAGAGAAGATGAACTGAAGAACCAGGCAGAAGTCTTGTGGTCAATGGTAAAGAGTTTAGATTTCATTTTCAACAAAATATGTATGTGCTCACAGTAACTTCCTCAGATGGATTATTACTCCCACCTTAACCCCATTTAAGGGACATACAATGTGTTCAAGGTCACAAAGCCAATTATGTACACTCTTCCCTTAAAGATCTAACACCTCCAAAACATTCTCCAATGTGAAGGGAGAACTGAAATCTTAAATGACTTTACCTGCTATTTTTGAAACATCCACAAGACCAAGAATCACCCAAAACAAATGTCACAACAAAGTAAAATGTAATGTTTGTATGAATTATCAAAGACGACCCTGAAGTCAGTTTAAGGCAAAATGTGCCTTCAGTGCAAAAGCCCTCCCTACTTACCAGCTAAACCAACAAGCTGTGAGACATAATAAATTAACCACCAAAATACTACTGACAATTTCACTCTCAATAAACTTTAAAACATGCCCCACTGCTGTTTCTCTTTTACTACCCCGGACAACTTTTTCAATCAAAGTAGTCATATAAGAAAGTTTCCCCCTTTACTGACATATACTAATATTATAAAATTTCTCCCCTGCAAAAGGAATAATTTTATAAAAGTACCAGACACCACAGGTGCCATTTCCACAACTGGAAGAGGTTAGGGATGAGGATAGAGAACTGAAATAGACAATTTTCATTTCCCATAAAATATGCAACAAACAGAAAATAGCAAAAGATGATCTTTTTAACTCGAGGTCATTTACCTACCTACCCTTATTAATTACTACACATACACAACCAGCAGTTACATGAGATTATAACTAACTTGTATAAATACTTCAACGTGTGTGTTTCTGTCTATACATCGACCCATTTTGCATGGGTGTATACTTCGAGCGGATAACTGTAACTGCCACAAATTCAGAAACGGGAATAACAGTTCCATTTTTTGGAGTATATTATGACTTTTAAATAGGATCACACAATTACTTCTAAGAGCAAGATAAAAAATATCAGTGACACAAACATTTCCTGAAAACGGACCACATGGAGAAAACTACCAGAGTTTTCTCTGAAGAGTAAAATCACCTAATAAGACAGTCTTAGGATGCATTTCTGCTCCTTAAAAAGAGGGCCAATAAAAGTTCCGATGTGGCTCAGTGGGTTACAAACCCAACTAGTATCCATGAGGATGCGGGTCCACTCCCTGGCCTCACTCAGTGGGTTTAGGATCCGGCATTGCCATGAGCTAAGTGAGCTGCAGTGTAGATCACAGACGCATCTTGGATACTGTTGCTGTATCGGTGGAGTAGGCTGGCAGCTGCAGCTAGGATTAGCCCCGTAGCCCAGGAACCTCCATAGGCCGCAGGTACAGCCCTAAAAAGTAAAAAGAAAAAAAAAAAAGGAAAAAAGGCATATTCAGGACCATGAAATGATCAGGAGTCCAGTCAGTACAGCTGAGTTGCCTCCCAGGTCAAGGCACAGCCCAGGTTGGTTGCAGCCCAGGTCAATGGCACCAAACCCCTATGCTGCCACTCCCTGCAAGGTGTTACAAGGGGAGAGTGCCAGGTGACACTCAGGAGTGTGCCCCTGGGTCCTACAGAGACTATCTTTAAGGCCTGCTCATCTTTCCACTAAAAGAAGGGCAAGGGGCAGTGCAGGTACTTCCCGCCAATCCAGGAGGTAAAGAACAAAAGAAGAAAAAAAGGAAAAATGTTTCAAAAGAGCTGCTGAAGAGAGTCTAAAAAGGGTAAAGGTTCAGGTAAATAATCTGGGTGATCCCACCCAGATCAGTGGAAAGCACTTGCCAAAACCCAGGTGAGTGCTTATAAGAATCCTAGTTAAGTCCAGGGTCAGGTGGGTCAGCCTTCCCAAAGGCAACAAGAAAACATTAGGGGCAAAGTGGGAACCAAAGGCCACATATTCTGTTAGAGCAGAATATGAAACAGTATATCCATGCTAGTGATGCAAGACTGAGAAAGAAGAAAGCACGTAATGTATCACGGGCTAATGTTCAGGTTTTCTCTGTGAAACTTGATAAACAACGCCATTCATGGTTTTAAATAACACTGATTCTCCACAGCACTAAACAGTCCATGTAAAATTCATTCATTAGAGTAAGCGAAATAGATTTCATGTTGTGATAGTTGTTAACCAAAAAAAGTCAAGATAAACGTACACCTCTGTGGGTGCGAACAACTCAGACATTTCATCTTGAAGTGGATGGCAATTTACTTTTGTTTGATTACAAATATATCTTTATTCCAAGGGGCACAGTCCATAAAGAACGTATTTGAGAAACGTTTTGTGTCTCATTCACGTGATAATTGTGATCACTTAGTTCTCCATCACCCACACACAGTAAAGTATCATCATTTTCCCGGGTAGTCGTTTTCAACAAACATTGGCTGAACTGAATTCAACGTTATAGGTTTCACTACCGGAAGCCTGAGTTCCGCCACATAATCCTACCTGGCCCTGAATCCCAAAAAGTGGGGATGGGATGCGACTACATGCTAAGTTGGCTTACAGACGACTGCACACGTTCCAAGTTCTGTGCCAGGATCAGCCACTGACAATTGTCAACAGTTCCGACACAGGATGGGCCACAATGGGGCCCCGAAGTTGCCAACACCTGAAGCAAATTGAAGATTCAGGCCCGTCTCGGCACCGAGGGCGGTTTGACCCTCCCGGAGCCCTACATCCGCGCAAGTCCAGGGGCGCCTCCACGCGCGGAACAGACCCGGATCCCGACCCAAGGCGCCCCCCGGGGGCGGCGGCGCCGACGCGGCCTGGGCCTCCCAGGCCACCCTTCGGCCGCCGAACCGAGGGGTTCCCAGCGCGGCCGACTGTGTGTGGAGCGCGCAGGCCCCGCGCCACCGCCCCAGGCCTCTCCGAGCCCCGGCCTCTCCCCGGAGGGCTGCGGGCAACAAAGGCGGCGGCCCGGGCCCGGCGCGCAGGAGGCCGGGAGGCCGAGGGGTCGGGCCGGCGCCCGGCGGAAGCAGGCCTCGGCCCTGCCCGGCCGGCTCCCCAGCCCGGCTTCCCGGACGCCTATCCCCGCCCGCCCGGCCCCCGCCCGTGGACCCGCCGTGGCGCGCAGGGCCTCGCGCCGACCCGACCCGCGGCCCAGCCCGCGCCGGACCCGCCCCCGCCGGCCTGAGGGGCAGAGGCGCCCTCGAGGCCGCTCCCCCGGGCCCCGAGGATTGGGAGCGAAAAGCCGAGCCCCGACCCAGCCTCCGACTCGGCTCCGCAGACGCTCACCCGGCAGCGGCCCGCTGCGCTCCTCGCCCAGCGCCGGCGCGACTGCCGCGCTCGGCCCTCCTCTCCCGCAACTCCTCCTCCCGCCTCCTTCCTCCTCCTCCTTCTCCAGGAGGGGCGCGCGGCGGCGCCAGCCCGAGCGGGAGCCGGAGCGCAGGAGCGGAGCCGGCCGCTCCGCGCCCACCACTCGGCCCGCGGCGCAGGCGGGCGTCCGCGCGGGGGCTGGCCAGCGGGGGCGGGGGCGCTCGGGGGCGGGGCCGGGGGGCGGGGGCCGGTCCCGCGCCGGAGTCAGAGTCTGGGCATCGTCCGGCTGGTGTCAGTTGAGCCGGCAGCCTTTCTGGTGTCGGTTCTGTCTTTTCAACCTCCCCTCCCCGGTGGTCCAGGCTGACGCAGAAAGGAAAATATTCTGGACCCCCTGGTACCGGCTCTGCCCTTGTCCATGTGGCTGGGAGGCTACCCCAACGCGGCCGAGGTCCGCTCACCTAGCACGGTGACCCCATCTGGTCCCAGCTCGTAGGGAGGGACAGGGACAGCCTGGCATGCACGCATCGATGAGGGGAAGTCTTTCCCCACACCTTTTCTAGCTTAACCGTAAAGTGTGCTTTTTAAGAGAAAACTTATTCCTTGTTTCAGGCCATATGCTTTTCCATTAGTCCTTGTTAGTGGGGTTTTATACAAAAATCTTAGTTGACCGCTGTTTGTGCCACCCAGTTCCAAGGTAGTGTGATGTGAAGTTGTGTGTTGGTAACTTGACTCATTTCTTTGGAAGTTGACTGAGCTGTGTTACTAGCATATAGCAGTAACAACAGATTGGACCTTTGTCAATGAGAAGCCATAGGAAAATTCGCGTCCTCTTCTGATGAAAAATAATTACAGGTAAGTATCACTAAAGTCTAAATTAAGAATTATTGTTCACTTAAAGTTGTATTTCTTGAATAGCAGTGACCTTTTAAAAAGGAAACAAGACTTGGAAAAAATGTTAAAGTTCAATTTATATCTGAATTACACCTCAACAAAGCTATTAGTTTAAAAAAATTTCAAGTAATCTTAATTTTTATAAATGTGGACATACATACAATTCTCATCTAAACACAAAATCTAGATTAACACTTTAAAAATTGGGTTGTCAGTTGATTTAATTGGTATGTATGAATTGTATATATAAAATTGAAGTCATTTGTTATATGTGATTCACCAGTCCTCTGTCATCTTCAATTCTTGCTTGAATTCATTACTAACCCCTTACCTGGTTTAATAGCAACAGGGCAATTCTCAAATATCTAGTAACAGTGAATATTGACTGAAAGAATGGTCAGAGAATTTGGTGATAATAGTAAGTAGTAATTAGAAAAGAAGCCAACTTTTCAACCCACCGCACTTGTTTTAAGCTCCTTCAGAAGGAGAAGACATGGGGTAGACTGGAGTATCGGGGCACTGGTGTCTCCTTATCTAGAGAGAAGGTCAGAGGCTGGGGGCTGTGCAGTAGGGCTGAGGAACACTAAGCTAGCAATGGGCTGAGCTGACTTCCAGGAGACAGGTTCAAGGGCTGGGCTTCTGAGTCCAGCATAGCTGGTCTGGCTTTGACCATTCATATAGTTGTGTGACCTCAACCAATCTTCTTGGTTGTAACTTCAGTTATTTTGAAGAGTGGGAGTTGGGGAGGGGGTTTGATATTTTGATATTAACTATACTAAGTAGTTATAAAGATTGAGTGAGATCACGCACAAAACCATTTAACTCAGTACTTGGTCCATATACTATGACTACGTAATGTATATTTTACAGGCAAGTCATGTAAATTGGGGAGGGTATATTTTATCTGTTTTAACAATAATCTGTTCCCAAGGTCAGTATTATCATCAACTTCACATTACAGATGAGGCTTCTTGTGTATAAACAGTAAATAACTTTCCCAAAGTCACACAGCTACTATAGGGTAGAGCTGGAATTCAGACCTAGGTCTCCCTGAGTCCAAAAATTAGCTTTTGACCGCTAAATTAAAATACAGTGATAACAATATGAATAACACAACAACTTAGTGTAGACATACTAGTGGCTAAATATACCCTTAAAATCTCCATGCCTGATGGATTCCAACACTTCTTGGCTGTGGACAACACTGTCTGATGGATAAATTTGCTCAAATATGGTGATGGGACAGAGGAGCATAGTTCTACCTCTTCCTCCTAAAGTCATTGCTTATAAAGCCAGAAGGACCTTTCTAGATGATCCTCAACATCCTCATTTTATGAAGGAGGAAGCCGACTCTGAGAAATCATATGACTTGCCCAACCGACAGAGTTGAAACTAGCTGAGTCATGACAGGACCTGTCATGTCCCAGCTTCAAGCGTGGTTTGATTTCTAGGATTAAACATCTCCCCTCCTTCCGCAAGAAGAAGAGAGGAGCTTAGACTTGAGACAATTGGATAGAAGCAGCATGGGGATATGGTGGGCAGCTTTCCAACCTCGCCCTATTGCAAGTACCACCTCGGTACTAAAAGCACCCTCTGGGCCCCTAAGAGAAAGCTGCCCAAGTAAGCACGATTCCACACACTCCACATCCCTCTCACCTTCCCACAGCCTTTCTGCTGCCTCCTGCCTTCCTGCCTTAGAGGAGAGATTCCCTACTCATTCAGAGTTCCCTGTTTGGTACTTGTATAGGGTTGAAGAGTGTCCCCTAAAGATTCATGTCCTTCCCAGAACCTCAGAATGGGACCTAGTTTGAATGTGGAGTCTTTGTAGATGTAGTTAAATTGGTATGAGAGCATGCTGGAGTAGCGTGGGCCCCTAATCTGATATGATTTTTGCCCTTTTAAGAGAGGAAGAGACACAGAGACAGGCATGCAGAGGGAGGAGTCAGTAAAGGGAGAACCCCAGGAAGGCAGAGATAGCAGCAGCGATGTGTCTACAAGCCATGGATTTCCAGGACTTCTGCCAACACCTGGAGCTGGAAGAGGCAAGGAAGCATACTCCCCAGCGGCCCTCAGAGAGGGTGTGGCCCTATATACACCCAGCTTTGATACTTCCAGCCTCCAGAACCAGGAGAGGATATATTGCTCTTATGTAAAGCACCCAGTTTGTGGCACTTTGTTGCAGCCATAGGGAACTAATACAGTGGTCCTAGGTCTGCTCCTCCCCACCCATCCCATGTGCCTCTTCTCTGGAATGAAGTCACTGCAGCGTCTTCCCAAATTTCTCCTTATAGAGTTTCCCAATGACTAGTGTCACTGTAGTCCCAGTCTGTCCAGAACAGTACCAGGTTATATCTCTTGTTTTGGCACAAATGTGAAATGTGAATAGTGCCACTTTTCCTCCCAAAGTTGTTCTAGTTCTGAAAATAAATTCTGGGTTCACCCTGCCTTCCCCATAAAGTATTATAGTGACTCAGTTACTTGGCATTCAGAGAGAGAGTTGGACCCAACCCACTTCTCCAGCCTCGCAGCCAGGCCAAACTAGGTTACTCCATCTCCAGACAGTCCCAGCCCTGAGCCTTAATTCATACTATCCCCTCTGCCTAGGATATTCTTCCATCTCACCCCCCTGCCACCACCCTTTGATTATTTCTATAGATTGAAAATCTTATCAATTAGGCTTCAGATCTACCCCAACAGAAGTGTTGTCATTCCATCTAGAAACTTCACCTTGGGTTCAACCTCTTTTACAGTATACATCATACTCTACCCTGAATTGCAGCAATTCTTCTCTCTCCTCCTTTGCATGTAGATAGTTTGTTTTATTCATCTTTGTATTATGCTACTAGTACTTTAAATGAAGGTTTTTCATACAATAAGGGCTCAAGAAATGTTTAATGAATAAATATGAGTATCTTGTTCCTCCCTCCATCTATTTGAAAATAGCCTGGTGATAAATGGGCTTTCAAAACCCTTTTAAAGATCCATTTCCGGATATAGGGGTGCCTAGTTTGTCCTTTGAGAAGTTACAAATAACCTGCTTTCCAAAGTATAATTACGTGGACAAAAAAGAAATGTTGCCTGCCCCTTCAGTCTACAATGCATGTTGCCTGCCATCAAGCCATCAAGCACTGAATAGCCCTGACGATGAAGGGAATTCAAGATGAAAGAAAACAAGATACTGCCCCTAGATAGTTAAGATGCCTATCAAAGGAATAATTTCAATGAGCCCAGACTCTTGCATCTTCCTGTACTTAGAAGGCACTAAAATCATTTCCTTGGTATGTCTGAGGTTTTTGGTG
Organism: Phacochoerus africanus; assembly: GCF_016906955.1. Lineage (NCBI taxonomy): Eukaryota > Metazoa > Chordata > Mammalia > Artiodactyla > Suidae > Phacochoerus > Phacochoerus africanus. The sequence continues at coordinate 154,955,690 of NC_062545.1, forward strand.
TGATTAGCAATAATCTTTTGATGTTTGGCTACATGTCCTCCCCCCAAATTCATTTATCTTCTGGTTCCTCCCTAAACTCTTTGTAAGAGTTTCTCAGAGTTGCAAGAGAGGATGTATCCCAGGCTATGGTCCTCAGTAAAGCCACCGAGTAAAACATAATTCTCAACTTTTAGGTTGTGCAGTTTTTTTCAGTCGACTATCATTAAGAGAAAATGTCTGGGCTGTTCCAAACAGCAGTTGGATTCTGCTTGCTGGGAACATGCTGAAGGCAAAGGAGTAATGCCCACCTCCTCCGAGAACAATGGGCTCTGAGGGTTTTTAAGACCCAGCAGAAAGTATGTGGGTGCCTTTTATTTGCTCAGAAAGGTAGCACTTCAGCAAAATACCATTACTACATGCTAAGAGCCCTTGCAGGCTCAACTTCTTATTATTCTTTCTTCAGATCAAAAATTCCTATTTGAAGGCAATTAAAATGCCTCACTCTTGCTTGCCCTCTCCACTTCCAGGATACAGAGCTCCTCCGACTTCTTAGGAGTCTCTCACTGTGTAAGTTAACTCTATTGATTTAGTACCAAAAAATGTAGCCAATAGCCTTTATTATGAGGAGTCAATGGCACATATTTGCCTCTTCTGAAACCCTAGGAGGTAGGTTCTATAGTAGAGAATAACATGATAGACCCCAGCCCTATTAGCCCAACAATGGAAGGAGGGATTGGAATTCTTCCCTACAACAAGCAGAGAGCCAGAACTCCTATGACCAAGCTCAGTGCAGTCTTGAAGTACCATCACTACTTCCCCTCCCTATGAGACTGCTAGCTGGGCAGAATATCATTTCTTAAAGAACCCTTCTCTGTGGCAATGTAACTCACTGAATTTGAAAGCTAGAAATCCAAAAGAGGGTCAGCATTTTACGGAAAAGTAAAACTGCCTGTGTTTGTGATTCTATGGCATCAGGAAGACATGGCAATCTGTAAAAAAAAAAGAGAAAAAAAATGCTCTACCTTCTGTGGCATAGATTGAAATTCTATATTAGAGCTTTGTTCCTTTAGATTGGAATCATTCAACTACAAATATCTCCCTAGAAGCAACAGTACTTTTGATATCATCACTTGTTTATTACCCTGTGACCTATATATTTGTTACATTGTTATTCAATTGTTGCATCATTTTTAATTTATTATATTCATGTTTCTCCATTCATGTATGTGACCCCATTCCAAGAGTTTATTTTTTATTTATTTATTTTTGTCTTTTGTCTTTTTGGGGTCACACCTGCTGCGTATGGAGGATCCCAGGCTAGGGGTCGAATTGGAGCTGTATGTAACTGCCAGCCTACACCAGAGCCACAGCAATGTGGGATCTGAGCCAAGTCTGCGAGCTATACCACAGCTCACAACAATGCCAGATCCTTAACCCATGGAGCAAGTCCAGGGATCGAACCCACATCTTCATGAGTCCTAGTTATGTTTATTAACAACTGAGCCACAACGGGAACTCCCCCCAAGAGTTTATTTGTAACTTAGATTATAAATTGGATTTACAATTCAGTGTTTCTAAGGAAAAATATGTTATGGATGGTCATTAGATTCCCAGATTAGCTCCTCTACCCAACAAAAAAACTTATAATACAACTAAATTATACAGCTGGAATGAATGTTAACCTTTCTAGTGATCCAATATGGTATATATCATGTGAAAGTTATTCTAGAGTATGAGTGGCAGGCTCTTGAGGAATGAGTAACAGTTGGGAATCAAAGTTTCTTTTATTTTTCTTTTCAGGGCCACACCTGTAGCATATAGAAGTCCCCAGGCTAGGGATCGAATCAGAGCTGCAGCTGCCACCCTACACCACAGTCATAGCAATACAAGATCCAAGCCACATCTGTGACCTACACCTCAGCTTGTGGTAACACCAGATCCTTAATCCACTGATTGAGGCCAGGGATCGAACCCTCATCCTCATGGACACTATATCAGGTTCTTAACCCGCTGATCCACAACAGGAACTCCAGAAGTTTCACTCAGAACCACTAATGTATCAGGCTTCAGCGCCCAGGAGGAAGAGTTTCACAGGGCTTGGAGGGTATTGGAGGCTCAGATGAGTAAACTGCATAGACTCAGGGCTGGCTACCAATCTTGGGAGGGAAGCTAAAGCAAGGGTCATGAAAGAGTCAAACTTAAAAAGGAAATTTTCCCATTGGAGCCCCCATTATAAGTCCTGTGTTAAGTACTATTGTGGAGTGACTTGTATCCCCCCAAAGAGATGCTGAAGTCCTAACCCCATACCTGGGAGTGTGACTTTATTTGGAAGTGGGATCTTTGCAGATGTAATCAACTTAAAATTGCCCTAGGCTAGAGTGAGCCTTAATCCACTGACTGACCTTTATAAGGGAAAATTTTGGACAAAGACACACAAGAATGCCATGTGGAGAGGGAGGCAGAGATTGGAACACTGCAGCTGCAAGCAAGGAAATGTCAAGAATTGCTAACCATCATCAGAAGCTGGAAGAGGCAAGGAGGGGTTCTCATCAGAAGACTTCAGAGGAAGCATGCTCCTGCCAACTCCTTGATTTCAGACTTCTAGTCTCCAGAACTGTGAGATAACATTTTGTTGTTTTAAGCCACCCAGTTGGTAGTATTTTGCTGCAGCAGAACCAGGAAATCAGTATAGGTAATTTACAATGTTATATCAGTAGGTAGAAGCCCAAACCTGTAACCTGGGAAGATGCATGGAGCCAGACTGCACTTCAATTCAGTCTGTGCACAGCAGGCATTCTTTGAGCATTTATGTTCTCTGACATATACTCCATTTCAGGCATGGTTCTTGTGTAGTGGCTAAGGGATTGAACAGGGCACATGAGGCGCCTGTCCTTAGAGATTTTAATTTACTGAGATCCCTGCTGAGTCGCCAGGTTAAGGATCTGGTGTTGTCACTGCTGAGGCTTGGGTTCAATCCCTGGTGAAGGAACTTCCACATGCCCGAGGCATGGCCAAAAAAAAAAAAGAGAGAGAGAGAGATTAATTTAACCTATCTATAGAACAAACTCATAGAGAACAGACTGTGCTTGCCAAGGGGGAGGAGGAGGGAGTGAGATGGACTGGGAGTTTGGGGTTAGTAGAGGTAAACTGTTGTATTTGGAATGGATAAGCAATGAGCTCCTGCTGCATAGCACAGGGAACTATATCCAATCACTTGAGATGGAATATGATAGAAGATAAAATGAGAAAAATTATATATATATATATGTATATATATATATAAGTAAGTCACTTTGCTGTACAGCAGAAATTGACAGAACATTGTAACTCAACTATAATAAAATTTTTATAAAAGATATTAGATTTAAAAAAATTAATTTAGTGGCAATGGAAGAGAGAAGAGGGAGACGGGGAAAGTTAACACTAAATAATTAAGCAAATGAACCAAAAAGTTTAGAGTACAAATGTACTACTAAGGAAATAAAAGGAAGATGGGGAAATAGTAACTGGTTGGTGACAATTACATCAGTTGATCCAGAAAGGGTTCTCTGATGAAGCCACCTTTGTTCTGGATCTTGAAGGATGCAGATGAGACAACTTTGCAAAGATCTAAGTAGGGAAACATTCTAGGAAGCTCTCTGAGGTGTGACAGAATGTGGCATATTTGAGGAGAAAAGAAAATTGTTATGGTGGAATATGGTGAAAAGTAATGGGTAGACTGGAGATGAAGTCACCTTCGGGGCAGGGGCCAAATCCTTTCAGGCCTTATAGGTAAGGAGTTTTAGTTTGATTCTAAGAGTAAGGGGAAGTAACAAGTATTTTAATTGGGTGACAATGCAGACTAGTTTACATTTTTAAAAGATCTTTCTTGTTGCCTGAATGGAGAAGGGATTTTAGACAAGGTTGGAAGAAAGGAGAAGAGTTGGTGGCCCAGAGCCCAAGTGAGATGTGGTAGCAGTTTGGACTAGGACAGAGGTTGTGGAAGTAAAGGGAATGAAATTGGTTGAATGTGAGTTTAACAGGTGAGTACTAGTTGAAGAGCAAGATGAAGGAGTTTCGTTGGTTATAAAGTGCCACCGGAAGTTCTTTGACACTCCTTCTCTACGGCCCCTCCCCTTGAATCTGGACTAATGAGCCACGGGTGACTCACTTTAAACCAAGACACTAGAGCCTTCATAAGAGAATGAGGACTTGAAGAAATGGTTAAACCCGAGTGTTTTCCTTTGGAAAACTTAGTGGGATATGGTGGATGTGTGAGGGATGGACTGAGAGTTTGGGACTGGCTTATGAACACTGTGGTAAATGGAATGATTGGCTAATGGGGACTTTCTGTATAGTACAGACAACTCTACCCAATATTCTGTAATAATCTCTGTGGGAAAAGAATCTGAGAGAGAATGAATAAGCATATATGTATGACTGAATCACTTTGCTGTACCCCAGAAATTATCACAACATTGTAAATCAACTAATCAACTATACTTCAATAAACCTTTAAAAAAATTAGATATAAAAAAACCAAAAAGCCTGAGTGTTTTCATGCTAGGTGTGATGAGTAGTGGAAAGTTGTGGAAAGATATGATGGGACAAAGAGTTTGAGTTAAGCATAGTAAATTGGGGGACACTTAGGAAGGTGTTTGTTCAGACCCCTCTCTGTGTCCCTTTGTCTTTGGAGATAAAGCTGCTCCTTTTCCCTGGGTAGAGGGAGGGCACCTATGACCTGCTTTGGAGGTAGGTTAGAAAGTCTTTTCTAGGTTTCACGACCTACTTCTGGAGAAGGTCAGAATTCCTTCCTGTACCTGCCACCTCTCAAATTCCTTCAGCTTGAAATATTCAATATGTCCAGGTGCCAAGTCTTCGGATAGTATATCCTGAATTTTGTAAATAAAAACCTAATTCCTTATCAAATCTTTTAGTTTTCCACTGTTATTTTTCAGAGGCTATTAATCCAAAGTGTAGGAGAGGAAAAACTTCTCTTCTAACCTCTTGAAATCTTTTCTGGAGTGCTGCAAATTAAACTGACAAAAGACAGATTAACAGCTGAAAAGGCATGTAATTTTTAAATTGATGTTAATATTTTTAAGTGTACAGCTACTTCACAGAAAAGAAGTGAAAATCCAAAGAATTTCCACAGTTTCACTTGGGGGGTTATGTACAGTTTAAGCAAGGGTGATAAGTTGTAGAAAAGTGATTAGGCAAATGAAATGGGTTTGGGCTCTAAGGACAGTAAGTTTTGTTTTAGAGACTCATCTCAGAGCCTCTCTGAGCTTCCTGGAGAGAACACCTTAAAAATGGATAGGAAATGTATGCCTTACTTTTAGAGAGAAAGGAGAGGGGCAGAGAACTCTTCCTGTGACTGCTGTTTCTCAATTGCCTTCAGCTCAAAATAATCAATGAGTCAAAATGGCAGAGTTTGGGGTGGTATGTATTGATCCCCTTCAAACATCAAAAACTGCTGAATTGGCGACAATTATTTTAGGGTAGTTGTCTTAGAATTTACTATTCAGATACATTCTTGAGAAGGAAACGAGTCACAGATTACAAAATACCTTAAATGTGCTAAAAGTCAGACTTGTCTCATGAAAGAAAAACTACTGTAAGTGGCAGAACTTGGAATCCTGCAGTGTTCTATCACTTAGTGAGCAACCCAAAACAAAAATATAGAATGTCAATAGTGATCTATAAGGATACCAATGATTATTAAAGCATTTAGACTCAGTGTAGTTTATATTAAACTAGTTTTCTCTTTTCAATGAACAGCAGACATATTTAAAACATGTGAGATTTGTGCCAGGGCATGAAAAAATACTGGTTGTTCCAATATCTTGTCACATAACAATAATGACATACCTGGAATTGGTAGGCATACATTTTCTATCCTGAGTCACACCTCAGCAATGGCTGGCCAAAGGACCTGGGATCAAAAGCAACCTCTTTAAAAAAAAAAAAAGGAGTTCCCGTCGTGGCACAGTGGTTGGCGAATCCGACTAGGAACCATGAGGTTGCGGGTTCGGTTCCTGGCCTTGCTCAGTGGGTTAACGATCTGGCGTTGCCATGAGCTGTGGTGTAGGTTGCAGACGTGCCTCGGATCCTGTGTTGCTGTGGCTCTGGTGTAGGCTGACGGCTACAGCTCCAATTAGACCCCTAGCCTGGGAACCTCCATATGCTGCCGGAGCGGCCCAAAGAAATAGCAAAAAGACAAAAAAAAACCAACCAAACAAACAAAAAACACCCTCTTTGAAACAACAGCCTGCCATACAAGTGTTTCCAGTGACTGGCTTTCCTAACAGGATCTGTTTTAATGTCCTCTTGGCCTTGAGTTTTGGCAGAGGTTGGGAACAATAGGTGCTAATACCCTGACATTAAATGCTAATCTATGCCAGACATGCAAAGGAGTGGCCCCAGAACCTGTTTAGCCTGAATTAGCTAACCGACCTAGCTTCAGGGTATAGAAGAGAGGAGACTGAGTGTCCCATCTGTCTGTCTGTCTGTCCTCCACTGAAGGAGAGAAGGAGTTGTTTCCTCCCCATTTTAAGCCAAGAAATGGAAAGCTCCAAGGAAACCAAGGTGTTTGACTTGTGGAATCCGCACTGTTGAGGCCCTGCTGGCAGAGTCCCATGGGAAAGCGCTGAGGAATAGAACCTGACCAGCGCCGCCCTGACCCAGCAGTGGGAAGAAGAGACAGGCCCACAATACCCCTCTACCCCCACCTGTGTGACAGGATAAGGCCATCCGTGGGCTTAGCGGACTTGTAGATGTGAGCTGGAACCAGGAAACTGACAAAGGACTTCTTTCTGTCCTAAGGGGTGTTAAAGAAAAAAGTACTCTGACAATTGTTTTAAAACAGAAAGGAAGGGGAATTCCCATTGTGGTTCAGTGGGTTAGGAATCTACTAGTATCCATGAGGATGCAGCCTCATACAGTGGGTTAAGGATCTGGCATTGCTGTGAACTGCCCAGAGGTACTATTTTATTGTATTTTTTCCAGAATTTTAAATAAATTTTATTTTCTAGAGAAGAAAATACTGATTATTTAAAAAAATTTTTCCTTGTTTCTTTTCTTCTTCTCCTCCTCCTTCTTTTTTCTTGTTTTGGCTATGTCCACAGCACGTGGAAATTCCCAGGCCAGGGACTGAACCCATGCCACTGCAGTGACAACACAATATCTTTAACCTGCTGTACCACAAGGAAACTCCTACTGAATATTTTTAAACATCAATCTGTTGCATGTTTTTGAACTTATTCAGAATGTGATAATGATTGAATATTTTGTAGTAAAGGTTCTTCTGTGCTATTCATTAAAATTTTTTTGTGGAGGGAAGATGTTTCTTTTACCCTGATTTACCTTCCTTCTTCATTAATATTAACCTGGATTATAGAATTTAATTAGTAATAGACTGGATGTTTAATTTAAATGACCTAATGAAGTATTAACATTTTAAGAAAATAATATTCAAGATCCACTGTGAGGGTTCAAAGTATATAAACTGCTTAATTTCTTAACCCTGTGTTCTCATAAAAAGAAACAACATACACTGACCTCATTCTTGTTCTAATCTCTCTCCCTCGATTTTCTCTTTACTCTTCATGTCCAGATTATCCCCTTGCCACACTCATGGTAACCATATTTTGTAAGGAAGAAGTGATGCAACAATTACATGAAAAAAAGGGAAGTGGGCAAGCCAGTTTTCAAGGCTGTCTCATTGCTAAACTTTTGATCAGGAGGGGCTGGGAATAACTGGAAAGTAGAGTTAATGTTTAGCTGTATAATAATAATGATCACAACAAGGTAAATACTAAGTCAGCCACCTATCCACGTCTTTCCTCTCTTCCTTTCTTATTCCTTGGTAGTTGTCACAGAAGACTATGACTTCTAATGAGACCCAGAAGTAGAAAAGGCCATGCACTAGCTTAAGAAATGCACTTGGCAAAAACTCTTCATTACCTAAGGAATACTTATATACTTGCTAGTGAGTCCTAGCAAGAAATACTTATTTGAATATTACATTTCATTAGCCTTCAGTGTGTACCTTATTATAGCAGTAAACCAGCATCTATCAAAACCAGTGAATAATTTTGACTGAGCTCTTCGGAAGTAGTTTCCTCACAGCTTCTCCCTTTAAAATATTGCTGAGTGTGTGTAAACTCAGGAAAAATCTGGTACCTTCAGGGCTTAACCTGAAAAGAGAAAGCAACAGAAGACCTGGAGAGCTATTAAGGAAACATCAGTGTGATTCAGACTTCCTTCTGTCATGGACTATTTTCAGGTTCAGTTTTGTTTGAAAACAACTCTCTGGGGATGGCCAGGCAAACAATAGCTGTCCAGCTACCAGTGGACTTGCTGGAGCCCTGACAGGTCACCACCACAGACTGTCTTTCAACTCAGTCTCTGCTAAGCTCTGAGAGGCAGTGGGATACACATTTTATCCCCAACAGATGGCTGGAGTGTTTTTAAGTCTTTATTTCTGGCTAGTGCAGAGAAATAGGCTTAACGTTTAGACAGGTTGAGGGTAGGCCAGTGACACATGGAATAGTTGAGGAAGCAGACAAGGATAAGTGGGAATAGGAGATTCTCCCTACTTTGGCCCACAGGTTGTTCCTGAGCCTTCCTGAGGTATGGGCCAAAATAACCCCTTCACAATTTTACCTCTGCTCTGTCACACCAACAAGCAACACAAGTCCCCTGGTTCAAAGCCATGTTTTAACATGCCAAACGCTTTTACCCTTAAACACTTGTAGGGCAACACAAAACTCAGACATTTTTCTGTGAGATCAAATAATTTCTCTTCATATTTTCTAAACATAGTTTCTGCTCCTTGTTGATTGTACACTTTGGTGTACTTTCTTATTTTGAAAGGGGAGAAGAGAATCCAGTAATAAATTTAAGAAAGATCAAGGAAGGTTTAAATAACAGCTAATTTTCAGGAATACTCGGATTAAATATTTTATCATGAATGGTGCCCATTTACAATGACTCATTGCTTCAAAATATTTTGGTTGAATTTTAATTTTGTTTAATTTTGAATCAGTGAATAGAACCCAAAAGGCATTTTCCTCTCCAATCTTATTTACCTATTAGTCTCCTACATTAGAGGATTTTAAGTCAATTACCTGATACATATTTATCTTTCTCTCTCTCTCTTAATTCCATCTGTAATTCAAGACTGTTGCAAGAATGAAGTATTTCCCAAGTAGTTACTCCAAGAGAGGAAAGGAAATTTTCAAATTATTTTACAGTAATTCATACTGTATAAGGCAAGATCAGAGCTTTCCTGTTAGTTGTTTTAACTACCTAAAAATCAAAGAATGATAGGAAAAATGTTGACAGTTCCTTTCAGTTTATTAATCAGTGGAAACAGACATGTTGAGATTGAAATTCAGTACAAATTAAATTGATACCAATAGCTCAGCTATGAGAAACTCAGGAAGGCTGTAGAATGTTGCATGGGATCATCTATTTTTAGTGTTTCTAAAAAAAAAAAGAGCCAAATATTTGCCCAAGAGTAGTAATGCACATTATCAGTGTCAGAATAAAAATGTAAAATCTTAACATCTGGAAAGAAACAAAATAGTGAGGGGTTTTTGTGTGTGGTTTTGTGGGGTTTTTTGTTGTTGTTGTTGTTAGTGGAGTTAAAACTGTAGCTCTGTAAAACAGCTTCTAAGTGCTTATCAAAATCACCCTGGGTTCACAAGAATCCTGAGTATCTTTCAAGATGAAATTCTCCTATATCACTATTAAAAATTCCTTATTACTAAAAAAAATTCTTAATACTGGAAATACAACCAGATTATAAGAAAACATCACTTCATGAATAATTAATAAATAGAAAATCCCATCACCAAGTTAGGAAAAAAAAGAACAAAAAAATCTTTATCTCAAGGTCTATGACATTCAACAATTCAATAACTATGCCTCATTTCATGAATATTTGCAAGATGTTCCAGACACAAAGGATCGCTTCAGGAAACTGGTTTTATTTGAGCCATGGTTAAAAATTCCTGACAGAATTTCTGGAAGAAAATGATTCTAAAGCCCTCCCCAGATTCACAGGCCTGGGAGGAACACTGTGCTCAGGGACCCTCAGTCAGAGGGTTTCACAACTGTGGGCAATGCTCCATCATGGAACTCTGAACCACTTTCTTTTTCAATCTGAGTTTTGTCAAGTGGAGCACGCTCTGGGGGCTTGGAGCCTCAACTCATACATAGTCCAGTTCCCACGGCCTTTCCCAACAGGTTCTAAGTCACCTCATCCATGAGCCTGGCCCTAGGTCCATCTGTGCACTCCCGCTTGGTCCCTGACTAGTGTCCACCTGGGCACTGAAGCAGGCAGAGCCCAGGAGCACTGCATCATGCAGGTAAGTGTGGCTCACTTTGGCTCGGCTGCACCATGGCTCATCCTGAGTGATTGGCAGGAGGAGGCTCTTGTCCTTCCTCCTTCTAGATACCTAGTGCATCCCTCAGCAGAAGCTCCAATACCCACGGGCAGAAAAGACACTGCTTCTCCTTCCCTTCCAGGCAATGCAGGCAAGGTGCTTTGGTTTGATGCTGGGGGATGAAGAGACTTGTTAGAGGGAGTGGGGAACCATCCATTGAACTGCACGCGCACCAAGTAGAGGGTAGGGGCGACTGTGAGGGTCTGCACCTGCTCTGCAAGTGTCCTGCTGCCTAAGGGAGCATGACAGTAAATGGCAAATAAAAAGCACCATGAGAATGCACTCAGATGTAAAAAAAGAATTAAATAATGTCATTTTCAGCAACATGGATGCAACTAGAGATTCTCCTATCAAGTGAAGTCAGAAAGAGAAAGACAAATACCATATGTGGAATCTAAACTACGGCACAAATGAACCTATCTATAGAACAGAAACAGACTCACTAAAATAGAGGCCCCACTTGTGGTTGCCAAGTGGGAAAGGGGAGGAAGTGGGATGGACAGGGAGTTTGGAGTTGGTAGATGCAAACTATTACATTTAGAATGGATGGACAATGAGGTGTTAATGTACATCAGAGGGAACTCTGTCCAATCTCTTGGGATAGCCCCTGGTAGGGGGATGATATGAGAAAAAGAATGTGTATATATGTATGACTGGGTCACTTTGCTGTACAGCAGAAATTGGCACAACATTGTAAATCAACTATACTTAAATGATAGTAGAGATAAACACTTAGGAAGAAACACCTTTTGAGTAAATTATTTTCCAGAAATTTGTCAACCTTAGTAATATTTACACAATTCTGTTACTTATAGCTGTAGATGTAGATATTTGCTTATGAGAGGGGAGCATTTTGGTTTAGATTGATCACTTGTGCTGCTTGTTTTGTTTTCCACTCAATTCCATTCTCACCCTTACCCTCTCTGTGCTGTGTTCTAGGAGCCACCCTCTATGGATGCATTCCCTGGGCTTATTAGCATTCTAGAGAATTCAGGGTGTTTGTTCCCCTGCTTCATTCTTGCAGGGCTGCAGTTTGGACAGAGGCCTTGGGGAGACGCTGCTCAACCGCCACTCCTGCGCTCTTGCCCGCGGTTCCCTCCTCTTGCCATTTCGGGTGGTACTGGCTTCCCACTGTTGCCAGTTCCTGGGTGTCATTATCCCCTGTTACTCCTTAACTGTGTTCACTACTCTGTGTACTCTTAATTGCTTGGGTTAAACCCTATAGGTCTGCTTCTGCCAGCACTCTGAATGATAAAGCACTTCTACACACAGCATGCAAAGGGAAGCAGTTCAGGTTTGTAGCTTGGAGGAGCTTTTTTGGAGCATACATCTTAGAACCATGCTGTCATTTCATTTTCTGGATAATCCTCTGGTGGCCTGGCAATATGCTAAGTTGGCTAGGCTAAACGACATTTCCTGGAATTCTCATCCTTGTATATTTCTGGTTAGGGTAGGCCACAAAGACTTTTGAAAAGGGTAAGTGAAGTAGCAATTCTATTACTCAGGTTCCGAAGATCAGTGGAAGCACAGGCACTGAGGCAGCTCATGCCTGTTTTTCTTTACCTAATGGCTCACCTCATGGGTGTAAGCTGTACCTGGGCCCTGCAGCTGCACCATCAACCGCCACATCCTCCTTTTACTTCTTTGATGCCTGAGCCAGGTGTGTCTAGCTCTGAGATGAAAATACCAGCTTCCCCTGTAGGACACTGGATCACCAGCGCTGGAAGTAATGAGAGAGTCGCCAAGTCCCAGTCTGACTGGCTCCAGCTCAAGTTCATGCATCCAGTTCCCTTGACTGTCCAATCTTTGACTGTCTTCTTTTGTTGGCCGTAGCCCTGCAGACTGAAAAGCAAACGCCAGGCAGAAAAAATTACAGGCTTACAGAGACTGCCTAACTAGTTCCCAGGATTGTGTGAGGCCAATCTTTATAACACATCAGCATTTGGTAAAAAAGAATATATATATATAGTCATTCTGCATCTTTGGTAAAACCCTCACATTACAGAGTCACATTACTTTTATCTTCCCATATGTGCTTTAGATGTACTTTAACTTTCTGTTATTTATCTTTCTTCTTTATTAATGCCATTTCAACTATTATTTCAGAGCCTCATTACCTTCTAAGATATCTTAGAACTTTGAGATTGTTTTCTCTTTGAGAACATAATTAACTAATTAACATCAGTCTGGATGCCTGATTTGAGGCCATTAGCGTCCTCACAGAAGCTAATATTTGGAAATTAAACTAAAATTCAAATTAGCTCTTTTTGTTATTTCTCAAACTATTGTATGATTGTTATGAGATTTTTGAAAATATTTTTAAAAAGCATTAACTTATACATTTGAAATGATCTGTGCATTTCATTTAGCTGTATTAATCCCATTCTTTCTCTCTCATCTTGTTTCTCTTTAGTTTATGGATGTCTAAATTGATCAGAAAATGGGTGTTATTTCTTGTTTTATAAAACTACTCTCAGTAAGTAGCATTCTTTCACTCCACGTTTTATCAGTGGAAGGTAAAGACCTTCTTTTATTTGCCCAATAAAAACCCCTCCACATGAACACATTTCTGATTGTGGCATTCTTTGCAACCACGGAAACATTTTCTATCTTCTCATTACAGAATTTTTTTCACATATTTGCGACTCATTATTATGTCACCCGTGTCTTTGTGTGTGTTAAGAAACAAAGGGTATTAATTAGTGCACTTTAAAAAATATTCTAGAAGTGGCTACATTCCTATTTTCTTTTTCATTTTGGAATGTATTTTTCAAAGTTAGGACTCTAAGCATAGAGTTTATTTATTGCCTGATAAATAAATAAACTGGTAGAAAATGTGACACATTAGGTAATAACATTCAGAACAAGTTATGCGGTGACTTTTCTATAAATGTCTTTGCTTTTATGGATTATATGATATTGTGGATTATACCCAAATATCTTTATATTAGAAAAGGGAAATTTTTACTTTTATAAAGATAAATATAATAAACCATGACCAGCATGTCTAAGAATTGTAAGACCTTTTGTTTATTTCATAAAGGAATGTAAGGGAACAAAAGCAGAATTTTAATTTGTCAATTTGCGAAGCTGAGTATATAACTATTTGGAAAAAATTGTACTTTAAATATCTTTTCTATTCACCAGCCTGAAAAATATTAGTTAATATAACCAATAAAATGTGGCTTCTTTTTTCTATGTGAACTCCCCCTTAAGAGAACAATAAGAACATTCATATTAATAAGAGCATGCATTATCTTATTTAATTAAATGCCATCCACAATGGAACTCATCAATCGGAAGAGAATAATGGTCATGGGTAATGTTAGACCATTATGAAAACTAAGCCATGCATTCTTCTAATTTTAAAAGTCATTTTCTAAGTCAAATACGTATGTTGGCCTGGTGCTCATTTTGGTTAAAAGATGTTTATTTAAAAAGTGATTGGCACAGAACCTGGACAGTGTTCTATTCCACTAATTTTATAGTCTTGGGGAGCTTACTATGAATAGATGAGAAGCCTGGCCAATACTGAACCAGAGCTATGTTTATAACTAAAATAGAGTTTGTTTAGATGGGCTGAGGGAAGGGGAGAGAAATAGATGAATTCATAGCAAGGTCATCTGAAATTAACACTAAACCTTCCATACTAAAATATATTTTGTATAATTTACCACTAACAAATTCATTTTATTCATATGTATATATTCCACATTTCTCTAAAATAGAGGCTAGCATGATCAACAATGATACCAAAAATAGTCATTACCTATATTAAAAAAAAAAAATCACTGAAAAAGAAACAATTTCTGTTCTGTTTTCAATGTGGAGAGAAAGGAAGGGATCACTTGCCTTATGCTTTTATTCCTTTCTTAATTTTACAATTATTAGACATTTGGGGGAAAAAAGAAAAGATTAATATTTCAAAAGATATGTTTTAGATCCAGAATTCCTAATGGAATTTCAATAAATAAGGTAAAATGCTAATTTCCTTTGCAGGGAAACAAAATAATTACATTATCCTCTTTTAAACAGGACTGATTTTTAAAAATTCTTTTTGAATTGATGGAAGTTGATTTCAATATTTTCTATTGTATAACATCAAAATAATCTTTTCACACATTGTGATGATATTAAACATGTTATTTTTCTTGGATTCTAGTACATCTTAAAGTTTTTTACATATTCACTTTCAATTCCCAGTACCTTAAGCACCTTTATCTGTCTTAATATATTAAAATAAACAGCACAAACATTTAAGTGCATCAGTGTGAGCATATTTATATGTCTCTAAAATTTTGACCATATACCTCACTCTGTCACAAGAAAAATTCTGGGTGTTGTGCTACCGACTGATTTTCCTATGTGATTTCAAAGACAAAGATGGTGTTTTAGGTCTAGAAAAATGTATTGCCAGAAACATGTCTTTGGTGTTCTAAGTCTATACAAAAATAGTCATGGGACTTTTTTTCACTCATATTTTAGTTTTATGAAGTCAAGTTACCTTGACTCTACTGCACGAATATCTGCTCCAGAATGTAACTGCAAGACTAAAACTTTAATACAAACAATCTATTTGCAGAATTGTCTGCCATGAAATTACTGATTGATTCCTTTGGTTGGATCTGGTTAACTGATTTATTTTCTCTCTGTTTAGATAGATTTATAGACCTATTACGCATTGCATAAAGCTAGTAATATAGAAACGTTATTTAACGATGCGGCACAACCAGTGTTACAAGCTATGATGCTAAAATTTTAAAAACATGCTTCGAGAATAGGACAATCCTTAACCTTTTTTTCCCCCTTAGAATATTGCAAACCCTTGAAAATAATGAGAACTTGTTAAAAAGTATATTAAACTTAAATTAAACAATTAAACTTAATACAAAAACATATGTGCAAAGCTTTCATTTGAAATGAATCACCCACTTATTACCATTTGTTATATTTTCATGCTTTTACAAAATACTTCCATAGTCAGAGGCAAGTAGAAATTTAAAGAATTCTAAATAATCCAGGACTACACTTTAATATTTTATCTAGATTTTAAGTTAATTCTCCCTAACCATGTTTCATGTTTACTTTTCAAAAAGCATCTTTTGTTACATCAATGAATGGATTGCTTGATGTCCAGCACTTGTGAGCTCCTGGGAAAAAAATCCAGGATCACAAGGCTATTATGCGGTTTCACTAAAAACAAGTGATGTCACACTATCTTACTTCTTTTATAGGCCGTGTGACTAAAGGGGAAATTAAGGGTCATGCTGTAGACCCAGGGTATTTGGACTTCGGCAAAGCGTTTGATAAGTTCTCTCACATGATATCTTTGAGGATTAGCTAGAGAAATGTTAGCTAGAGGCAAGGACAGATTGACAGATAGTGCTCTAGATGAATGATCATCATCAAGAAACGGCAGATGATCATAATCAAGGGCAAGCTTTGTCCTTGGCGCTTTGCTGATAGAATTTATTAATGACTTGGATAAAAATATAGAGCCTCTTAGATTTACAGCTAGTATAAAAAACATAATTGAACGATCTGGACAATTTCATTGACTCTCCGAAGATGGAATATAATGTAGTAAGTTCTTGATCTGAAAATTTTTTGGACAAGTGTGATTGGAGGAAATTTAGCTCAGCAATTTTAGTGACAATATGCAATGATATGATGTGAACTTAGCAAAGCTATGCTGACCTTGGACTGCATTACTAGAACTTTAATGTCCAGAGTGAAGAAGGCAATTATTTCAATCCACTCAGTCAGACCCCACTTGAAAATTATATTTTCTGTGTGCAAATTCGAGCTTATCCTACAGAAAGTGACAAGAATGGTGAAGGCACCCCAAAGCATGTGATATGGGAAACAGCTAAAGAAGGGGGGACGTTTAATTGGGAGACAAGAAGACTGAGGAAGTCTAAAATCATGGTTTTAAAATATTTGAAGCTGGAGTTCCCCTTGTGGCTCAGGGGGTTAAGGACCCCACGTACTCTCTGTAAGGATATGGGTTCAACCTCTAGCCCGGAACTTCCATATGCCACAGGTGCAGTCCTCAAAACAAAAACAAAAAGCAAATCTGAAGGGCAGCCAAGGGGAATCACTGACCGTCCTCTGTATAGAAGAGGAAAAGCTATTTCTATAGATCAATGTTTGCTTATCACCTTTGGAATGCGTTAGCAATGAGATCCTGCTGTGTAACACTGGGAACTATGTCTGGTCACTTATGACGGAGCATGATAATGTGAGAAAAAAGAACGTATACATGTATGGGTAACTGGGTCACCAAGCTGTACAGTAGAAAATTGACAGAACACTGTAAGCCAGCTGTAATGGAAAAAAATAAAAATCATAAAAAAATAAAGTAGAGGATTGATGGAATTAGAAAGTCATCACTATACAACGGTGATTGAAATCACTGACTCAGGTGGGAATCATCAGAAAGGTTGGTGAGAAACAGGACATTCATACAATATCAAATCAGCAACCACAGATTACTTTCTGCTATAATGCTTATTTTTAGACCACACTTGGATTTGAATGGGATAAATATATTAGGGAATAATTTGAGCATGTTGCAAATGTCACATTTGCTTATGATTTCATCCACTAGAGTTATCCTCCTGACACCCACAAGCAAACTTTAGGTCTTTTCAGGAAAAAGTGCCATATTTAGTTTACATAGTGTTTATGTATTTCTTAACCATTTCATGTCTGTAAAACTGTGCTACAATTTTTATTGTTTGTTTGGGTTTGTTTTTTTTTTTTTTTTTTTTTTTAGTGTGTCACTAATGAAGTTTTTATGTTTTGTGCTTCTAACCCCATTTCCCCCCATAAATTCTGGATTTTATTTTGTGATTTTTCCATAAGCGATGATTTTTAAGAGCACATTTGCTCAGTTATAAATAATTCACTCTACTATACTTCCCAATCACAAAGTTTAAAAGTACCCATAGTAGATTCATTGGGCTGTCTTTGCCTTATTTGACATGTCTCTGCCTATAGGAAATGCCTTATAATAACCTTCTTGTGGGGAGGCAGTAGAAAGTACACACACATCATTTATAACATGAATGGAAATATGTAAGTGAATCTAATCAAGCCTTTACACCTAAACAAAATGGGATATGTATTTATAAAATCACATACAATATTGGCACAGTATTTTAAATTAGCACAAATATTACATTTCAGGTGAAAACAAAAACTAAAACTAGCTACAAAACCATTTGCAGAGAATTGGAGAAATTTGAAAATATACGAGGTATTAGGGAATTATTGTTAATTCTCCTCAATATAGTAATAGTATCATGATTATACAGGAGAATATCCTTTTTGGGAGATGCATGTTGAAATTGAGGTAAAATGTCATGATGTGTGAATATAGTGGCTCATCAGACTGTTATTTCAAATTATGTTTAAAAAATTTAACCATAAGAGTTCTCATTCTTGCGCAGTGGAAATGAATCCGACTAGGAACAATAAGGTTGTGGGTTCAATCCCTGGCCTTGCTCAGGAGGTTAAGGATCCGGCATTACTGTGAGCTGTGGTGTGGGTCACAGATGTGGCTTGGATCCATAATTATGTGTGTCACATACAACCAATTTTGTTTCTCAATTTAGAAAAAATGAGAGTAACTACTGTCAATAATAAAGGGCCTAATATTGAAAATACAACCCCCTTCCTTGAATAGTGGGTTTCAAGGAATTATATTGGAAGGCAATGAAGAAAAGAAATGGTTTGTGTGATGGGAGTTCCCATTGTGGCTCAGCGGTTAGAGAACCCGACTAGCATATATGAGGACGCAGGTTCGATCCCTGGCCTTGCTCAGTGGGTTAAGAATCGGGCATTGCTATGAGTTGTGGCGTAGGTCGCAGATGGATCCCGAGCTGCTGTGGTTGTGGTGTAGGCTGGCAGCTGAAGCTCCGATTGGATCCCTAGCCTGGGAACCTTCCTATGCCTTGGGTGTGGCCCTAAAAAAACGAAAGACAAAAAAAAAAAAAAAAAGAAGTGGTTTGTGTGAAACCCATGATGATAAAATGACTTGTAAGGGCAAGAAGGGTATTGTGAGGAACTGTAGCATTGGTGTGAAAAAATAAGCAAATACTTTTAGGGACCATTATTCAGGTCACCATTATTGGTCAGCTCCCTCTTGGAGATGATGTCAGAGAAAGTATTGTCATCCAAGTTCATCTTAGGTAGAAACAATTTCAAGTTTTTAATAAGACAGATTCTTTTTGAACTAGTGAAAAAAGACAAACTCAGCAGGGAAAAATATAAGTTATGTGGCCTGTGTTATATAAATCTGATTTTACTCTCATTTTAGTTTTAGAATCAAGTGTGATAAACTATGGCCACACTGTAGTCACCTGTGATTTTACTACAGCTCTTGACCACTGACTGAGCTTTGGGTTTTTTGGGTTTTTTTGTTTGTTTGTTTGTTTGTTTGTTTGTTTTGCTACTGTAGCTTCTCTTTGAATTGTTCATCTTTTAATGTTTTCTCTATAGGTGGGAAGAAAGTAATTTTTATTTACATAAATCTAAGACCATTTCAATATAAGATCATTTCCCAAACCTGAAAAATTGATGCTTAACGTATCACAATTACAAGACAAATTGGTACATTCTAATTTTTACTCAGAACAAAACTTTCATTTAGAAGACTTGACCTCTGTCTCATAGAGCCACAAGCCAGAGCAAAACTAATTCTTATGGAGAAGAATAGTGGAAAAAAAAAAAAAAAAAAACAAAACGAGGATAAGTAGAACACTGGAAAAATGGGAACCAGCTCTAGTTCTCAATCATGTGGGTGGAAAATGAGACAGAAGACGTGAAAAGTATGCCTGAGGCCCAAAGGGCGGACTCTGAATAAGGGCTGTGACAGGGCTGATAAAGGCTGCTTATGCTGGCTGTGTCTGAGACCAGGGTGTTAGAGTAAAGAAAGGTGATTAGGAGACAACATCCAAAGGCAAGGAGAACTAGAGCATGTCACAGACTGATGGATGTATAAGCTCTGGGGATGGTTCTTTTGCCCCGTTGCTGATCGTCAAGCTCTGTCTATTATTTTCTTATTTTATTTTGTTTAGGGCTGCATCAGTGGCATACTGAGGTTCCTAGGCTAGGGGTGGAATCGGAGCTACAGCTGCTGGCCTACACCACAGCCACAGCAATGCCGGATCAGAGCTGCATCTGCGACCTAGACCTATACCACAGCTCATGGCAACACCAGATCCTTAACCAACTGAGTGATCGAACCCACATCCTCATGGATACCAATCAGATTCGTTTCCACTGCGATACAACAGGAAATCCCTCTGTCTATTATTTTTGAGTAACAAAGGACATATCCCTTGTTCCCTAAAATCTGTAATTCTCGGAACTCTGACATCTCCATTATAACTGATTGCTGGCCATAGTTAGCAGTTTCTCGATTTCATGTTCGAAGCCATACCTAGACCTAGACCGTAGATGGCATTAGACTTCTGTCTTAGAGGAGCCCCTGGTTGGAGACGTGCAGGAGGAAATAAAGAAGTTTATTCAATTTTTTTCCCACCTCCTCTCCTCATTGGTTATGAATAAATTGATCAGTATATATACTTATTCTACACCCTTCCCATCAAGTTTTTAAAGCAAAAGAGGAAACTATTCCCCCTCTGCCTTTTTGTGATCTTTCTGTTTCCTCAAGGGAGCCTTTGAAATTTATTTAACTAGATTTCAGCTGGACAAAATTAATAGTTAGGAAGAGAAGGAAGCCTGTAATGTGATTATGTGTGCTCCAATACTTCCTAGAAAGAGCTCCATGGACCAAATTCCCCTTAGATGTCTTACTGCTGTACAATCCATAGAGCATCTTATAATTATACAACCATTTATTCCTTTTCCTGCTTCCAGTTTCATGGATTAACTTATCTAACCGTGCCATTAAAACTGACCTATCCTTTTCACCATTAATCAGTTATTCATGAGCTTTATTCATGTCTGAAGTATGTTCATCAGGAAAAATAGCCTCAATTTGCATTTCAATTGACCAATATACAGTGGTATCTGATAATACAAATGGCAATTTCTAGTTAAGTAAAAGCTTACATTTATTATGATTCAAATAATCTTTATTTGACAGTTCTCTGATGTGATTTTTATAAATACAGTAAGTAAAAAAGTAGCCATCACTTATAAACTAGGCTTACCAATAAGCATATAACTAGGGTTATCAGATAAAATATAAAAGGTCCTATTAAATTTACATTTCAGGAAAACAACAAATGCTTTTATATAAAAGTATGCATACAATATTTGGGACATATTTATACTAAAAATATTAATCGCTTATCTGATATTCAAATTTAACTGAGTGCTTTTTTTTTTTTGGTGTGTGTGTGTTTTCCTGTTTTTTAGGGCAGCACCCTCAGCATATGGAGATTCCCAGGCTAGGGATTGAATCCAAGCTACAGCTGCTGGCCTATGCCACAGTGGCAGAAACGCCAGATCCTAGCTGCATCTGCAAACTACACCACAGCTCATGGCAGCGCTGGATCCTTAACCCACTGAGCAAGGCCAGGGATCAAACCTGCAACCTCATGAGTCCTAGCCAGACTCGTTTCCACTGCGCCACAATAGGAACCCCTGAGTGCTTTGTATTTTTATTTGCTAAATGTGACAATCCTCAATACATGCATATATACAACTACATACAAAGTCAAAAAAACTACATAATTGTCTATATTAATCATGAATATCTGTTAAAATATACTTTTCATAATTTTGAAAGTAATTACTTTATTTGAATTAGTTGATTTCTTTGCCTATAAAATATAAATAGTCTTAGCTATCAAATTCTTGAATAACTATATTATTAGTACCAGGAAACAATGTTGACTTCGCTTTTGGTCTTGCTATTGAGATAATTATGTTCTGTCTTTCCAACTTTTTATTGTGTAAATCCATGTAATATTTACTCTCTAATTTCTTATCTATCAGATAATACATACATAAAATTTCTCATGGCTAAGTCTTAAACATTTGTTTAATTGATTGGCAATTGTATTCTTTCTTAGAAGAGTTTAAAGCTATCTTTTAAATTAATTCATGTCCCTACTTAAAGAGAACTATAAAATACCAGTAAATAAAGATCGTGAACACACTGTGTCTAAAAATAATCATCACATCATCCATCTTAATTTTTACTTCTCATATTCCTTGACTTTAGGGGAAATGTGTTAGTTTCCAATTATTGCTGTAACAAATTGCACAAACTTAGTGGCTTAAAACAATTTTTTTCTCTTATGGTTCTGCACATCAGAAGACAAAAATGAATCTTATGGGTCTAAGATCAAGATGTCTGGGAGTTCCCTGGTGGCTCAGTGGGTTAAGTACCTGGCATTTTCACTTCTGTGACCCTGGTTACAGCTGTGGTTTGAATTTGATCCCTCGCCTGGGAATCTCCACAGGCTGAGAACACAGCCAAAAAAAAAAAAAAAAAAAGAAGAAGGAAGAAAATTTCATTAAAATAAAAAAGGATAGGCAGGGCTGATTCTTTCCCAGGACCTCAGGGAGAAGGCATTTTCTTACTGTTTTCAGCTGTGAGAGACCCCTGGCACTCCTTGGCTCATGACCCCATCTTTACCTCACCTGTACTTCTTGCTCCATTATCACAGGTCCTGCTACTCACTTGATCATCCTGTCTCCATCCTGAACCCTAGTGATTACACTGGGTTCACTTTGGGGATCCACGATAGTCCCACCATCTCAGAATCCTTGATTTAACCACATCTGCCAAATTCCTTTTACCATGGAAGGTCACATAGTCACGTGTTCTGGGCACTAGGATGTGAACTTTTAAGGGGGTCATTCTAGCAACCACAGGAGGGGTTTCCACAGTTGTATTATGAATACATTATGCATACATATACACACGTATGTGTACACATATGTTCATACACCCATATCTTACATTTGTACAGTGTTTATATATTTCTGAAGGGCAGTGCTTTTCACTTACATGAACTAATTTGAGTATTGTAAAACACAGCTGGGTAGACAAGTTTTTTTAACTACTTTTCATGAACTTATATGAGTCATCACAATAGCAAACCTTTTTGAGTATTCACTATGTGCTAGGCATAAGGTTCTGAATATTTTATTTCCTTCAAGTTTTGGAAGACCCTGTGAGGTAGAATCTCTTATTGCTCTTATTTACAGATAACTATAATGAGGTATATGGTGAGGTTGAATAATTTAGCAACAATAATTATTAAAGCACAAGCTTATTTTTTGGAGCATTTACTCAGGCACTATAATACAATATATATATATATAGTCCCATTTAATCTTTACAAAACTTCAGTGAGTACATAACGGTATTAATGCCAAAGTTTAAGAAGAGGTTAAGTGACGTGCCCAAAGCCACAGAGCTTGTAAAGACAGAGCCAGGATGCAAACTAGGTCTCTCAGATTCTGGGGATCTTAAATTTTAAAAGCTGCCTGGGTGTTTCTCACATGCAGCCACAGTTGCAAGCCATAGAGGGTAGATCTTGAACTTCTAAGAGGCAGTAGGCTATGAGCCAAGGATTAACAGGATAAGAACACTGCTCTGGAGGTCAGCTATGTACCTTGTCACTAGTCATCAGGAGGTTTGCTCCATTATATAAATTATATGCAGGAGGTGACTGAACCTGCAAAGATCTAGTAATTATTTCCTTAGAAATAGAGGGCAGAACTAATAGAACTAAGGAGAGAGAGAGGGAGAATTTATTATATAAGAATTGGCTCATGTGATTACAGAGGCCAGGAAGTCCCAAGGTCATGTATGAGCTGGAGAACCAGGAGGGCTGATGGCTTCAACTGAAATCCAAGTCTAAAGTCCTAAGGACCAGGAGCGCTGATGCCCGAAGACAGGAGATGGATGCCCCAGCTCGAGCAATTCATACTTTCCCTGCCTTTATGTTCCGTTTGGGTCCTCCATATATTAGAGGATGCCCATCTGCAAAGGTGAGGGCAATCTTCTTTACCTAATCTACCAATTCAAATGCTAATCTCTTCTGGGAAATACTCTTGCACCTGTTCCCAGAAACACCTTCAGAGATTCACCCAGATATAAAGTTTCAGCATCTCTCTGGGCATCTCTTAGCCCAGTCAAATGGAAACATAAAATTAACCATCACAGTTTCATACTTAATTGAGTTTGAGGTAGGTTTATAATTCTAGTTTAGACTTGTTCCTCAAAAGTGTGACCAAGTGTGCCCCATGGTTTTTAAGCTATTTGAACTCCTCTGCCTTTACATAGGACCTGTTTTTTCCTTCTAAGAGCAATTAGGATCTTCCCTTTATCCCTGTTGCTTTGAAATTTCACAAAGATATTCTTTGACTTTGCTCTTTTCCCATTCATTGTGCTGTTCCCTTGATAGGGACTTTTATTCTGAAAATTCTTACTTTGCAGTGTGTGGGGATGTTCTCATGCTATACCTTCAATATTTCTATTTTCCCTGTTCCCCGTTTCTGGAATTCTTGTCAGCTGAATGCTGAGTCGCTGTTGTAACCTCATTTTTTCATACTTTTCTCAAATTTTCTATCTCTTTGCTTTTTTTTTTTTTTGTCTTTTTGCCATTTCTTGGGCCACTCCCGCAGCATATGGAGGTTCCCAGGCTAGGGGTTGAATCGGAGCTGTAGCCGCCTGCCTACACTAGAGCCACAGCAACGCGGGATCCAAGCTGCGTCTTCGACCTACACCACAGCTCACGGCAACGCCGGAACCTTGACCCACTGAGCAAGGGCAGGGATCGAACCCGCAACCCCATGGTTCCTAGTCGGATTCGTTAACCACTGCGCCACAACGGGAACTCCATCTCTTTGCTTTTTAATTCTCTGAGAGATGTGTTCAACTTTATCTTCCTATTCTTCTATTGCATTTTTATTTCTGCTATCATAATATAAATTTCCCAGAGCTGTTTTTGTTTGAGTGCTCCCCTTTTTGTAAGATCAGGTTTTGTTTCATGGAGGAAATATATTGTTTTGAGAATCTATTTTTTTTCCCTCTGCTTCCTGAACTTTCTCTGTCCCTTGTGAGGTTCTTTGCTTTGTTCTTGATCTTTCCTTTCTGGGTTTCTCCAAATGTTTAGTGGTCTCTCCTGGTCTGTTCCCTATTTTATTTTATTTTTTAAAGTTTCATTGAAGTATAGTTGATTTACAATGGCCTGTGCCTATTTTAAAATGAGGCTCTAATAAAAGACTAACGTGGAAGCTTTGTGTGTTGAGCAGGGCTTTTTGTTTTGTGAGAGTCAGAGGTATCTAAGATTTGTTTTTTGTCTGTCTGTGTGTGTTCTCTTTTCTTGCCAGTCAGTTTCCTCAGAAAGGGGACGAAGGACTTACTCTTCATGATGAGGACGTTCACTTATCCCCCTCTTCCCACTACAGGGGAGAGCGTGCATCTATTTGCTGCCAAACCCCAGCCTCATATACTTTTGGCTATGCCAGAAATTTCTTGTCTAGGACCTTTTACTTCAGTGTATTCAATGAATAAACCTCTAGTCTTTGCCACAGATGAAGAGAGAAAGCAAGTGTTTAATGTGTAAAATAGGATTAAAGTTATCTAAATATTAGGGTGCCCACTGTGCTATTTCCACATACCTTCTACCTGTTTATAGAGGCTACACAGTGTCTGGAAAGATATACAATGTACTATTAACAGGGTTATCTCTAGGAAATGGTTTATACGGAGAAGGAAAATACTGGGGATTTCTAATTTTTAGTTCCTACAGTTCTCTACTTTTCATGGCTATATAACGATTTTCAGAAACAGCTCCCAGTGTAGTTCCGATGTCCTTCTAGACATGGAACTACTGGCTGCTATCTAATTTCTGTGTTCTCCTCTCATCAGAATACTGGACTATTAACTATGATAGGAATTATAGCAAAGGCTGCTTGGTCAGATGAAAGAAATTCTGCAGAAGTCTTCCTGTATGACGTTATGGGAACATGGGTGTTGCAAAAAGGAAATGGTAAGCTTGGAATTCATGTTTTCTTTTTTCATATAATGCATTTATGGCATAAGAGAGTCTGAATAGTTGTTTTACAGAATTTAATGGACATTTAATAGGTATTGATAATTACATCAATAATTTATCTGTGATCCTAAGCAGTGCTATAGCTGATGATGCAATACAGTTTTGAGTAAATGATTGTTTTTCAGTCATTCTCTTATACTTAAAATATACATGTGGAAACAATTGATATAAATTGGTTCTTTTTGTAGCTATATGTCTCCATCTTCATGTATGTATCTATGTCAGAATATTTATAAAAACAAAAAAAGCACTGATTGCCTGACCATCTTAACACAATGACTATTTTAGAAAATATTTCTTTATGTTAGAGATTTTGATACATTCTCCATGTAAATCCAATTTCTTAAATTTTTGTTTGATTTTTATGATTCTGAAAACTAGCAACATATTTCACTTTCCTATACATGGATTTTTAATAGATAAACTGTAGTATGTTTGAAAAGCATTTTTCTGTTAAATAAAAAAATAAGGTATTATGTGTCTGAGTGTCTGCAGTTACTGTTTCCACCCACTAAAAAAACATTCCATTGCCACTCAAAAAAAGTAACTTTTTTCTCCTAAAACATTGTCAGAAATTCCTGTGATAGTCTTTTTTTTTTTAAATTCTTTGCTAGAGTGAAAGAGAGTGAATATTATGCAATAGACCTTTGTCTTCCGCACTATTGTAATTAAATTTTGAGAAAAGTAAATTTGAGAAAGAAATAAAGTGCCAAATATTTTATTTGTAAGCACAGATAAATCATGTATGGATCTTTTGTTTCTGGATATGGGAAAGGTAAATAAGGCAGTTCCTCTTAACAGTTATGAGCAGATTCCATTGTTTTCCTGCTTGCCCAAGTGAGCAAACAATGTCATTTGTTGATTTCATTGTTAATTACTGGTCTTCACACAAATCCAAGCAATTATTTGTAATTCCCTTCACGCTCGGCCAGTGTTTTGCCTTGCATTGGAATACTCTACAAATTTGTGTCAAGAAATATATCACTGTTAAACAGAAAAAAAAATTTTTCTTTTAAAAAAGAATTAGTTCAAAACTTTCAATAATACTGTTTTTTGGTTGTCTGTTTCTGACTCCAGTCAGAACATTGAACATCGGAGTAAGCCATGCATTAATTTGTGGGTTTTCCATTGTCTGTGAATAAGGAGCCCTCTAATGCTTTTGTTTTTATAAGCCTTTAACTCCAGGCGACTGTGAGCTCTACCACACCCTAGCTAGTTTCAACTCACCAAGGCACACCTTTGAAAAGTATGCAGGATGTACTGTCACTTTTTCCTGGTTAGACAATCTCACCATTGAGTAACGATGCTCTTGATGTTTAAGGAATTAAATAAAGCTATAATGAATAAAGGGTAATTTCTTGTTTATTCTAATGAAAGTGCAGTTGTTGGGAATGACTATAAATGTTCAAATGGAAATCATTCATGCCAAATACCTACACTCATTTATGGAATATGCCCTTCAAAGAGATTTTTTATCTCAGATTCCTTTTTTTCACTCCCCTCCCCCCCAACAAGTTGGAGTTAAGGTGGCCAAGTGGAATGCTTTACAAACTGAACTTACAGAGTTTCACTCTCTCTCTATCGGATTTTGCTAAATGTCCCATCCAGTTGTCCCTTTTACTCAGAAAGAGCAGGCAGGGTGCACATTGTGTCCCAGGCGAGACGTTCCCAGGATTTAGAAGGTTTCCCAGTTGAGCTCAACACACCTAAGGCCCTGCTTCAGGGCAAAAGAGTGAGACCCTTCCTTTTACTGCACTATTTTATAAGTTTCTCCCAACAGTCACTCACACAGAGACACACAGAGAAGAAAGATAAAGATATTCCCCTGAATATATTTCTCTGTAGTTGAATACATTCATAAGATTCCTACCAACTCTTTATGATATTGGTGGGAATTTCCCCAGGATTTGCTTATTAACTAAACTGCTACCCCCTGTCATGAAGTCATGCTCTTTTTGGTCCCTGCCCCTGTGTTTTGCCTTTTTCTTTTAACTAGTTTTTCCACTCCCTATTTATTAGGAGTGGGAGTGGAAGATTCTGTGATTTGTTTTCCTTCCTCTGCCTCTACGTCCTTTCCATCCCACCTGATTTAAATGGGGTCGTGGTGGAAAGACATGAAATAATTTTTTAGCTAATGTGCTTTAAAGTAAGCATTGGCACAGGGTTGACTCCCCATCCCTGCTTCTTCTTGCACAGGAGTCACAATCTCCAAGGCCTCAGGAACCTTTTCTCAGGTAAGTGACTCAAACCAGCTGGGTGTGGAGATGGGCAGCCCTGGGGCTCAGCTGCTCTCTGTGCCCGGTGCCCTGTGGAAAGCCATTTGGTGGTTTTTCATCTCATTCAGAGTAACTTCAAATTCCTTTACCTTCCCTGGTTAGTCCCATAAGTAGAAATCAGATCCAGATAAAGGAAGCCAAGTTGCAATTTTGTACACACAGAGTGAACGTGATACGCTGTCATCCAGAGACTGGGTCCACTCAGGGTTTCCACCTGAAAAAAGGAGAGAGGCATAGTGTCAAATGACAAAACTCAAACAATTTAGTGAGGAGTTTGATGTACTTTATTGAAAGGAGAGCAACTCACGGACTGGGGGAGATAACTTCCTGAAAGATTTGGGGCAAGAATGGGTTTTACTGAGCATTAGAAGAAGCAAATCAGAAATAGGGCATGACTGGCCAGGAGATGGGGGATTTCTCTAGAGAGAAATCAGTGGGTCTGATTTTCTGAGGTAAGGTGAGCCAGCTGATGCCGAGTCGGAGGATTGTGATGGGTGCATGTTAGGTTTCCTTGGCAGATGTTTCCTGAAAGTGCAGGCTGACTTTGGTTTAGATTTGTGACATGGGCTGAGCCACTGGGGCTGCCTCCACATTGTGGGTCCTGATATATGAATTAACTTTATCAATAGGATCAGCCTGCAGCAGTGAGGTGGGAAATGAGAGTGGGCAGACACTCAATTCACTGAGGTACGCAGTACCTTGTATCACTTCTCTCGAAGGAGTGGGGTTCTCAGCACACTCCAGGTACCCAAGTCACTTGTGTAAAGGACTAAAAGGTTTGGAGGAGGCAGGGGATGCCTGACAGACTGCAGAAGGAGAAAATCCTATTTCTTCTTCTATTTATCTGCATAGTGAAGGCTCTTGGTGTATATCTGTCTAGATGGAACTGAAGGAAAAACAAAAGCCAAAAAAACTTCCATCACCTTTTATGTAAGTTTGATGTTCTGTTAAGTCTAGGACCAGAATAGGGTAACGATTTATCACTAAATTAGATTCTGGGCCTGCTGGTACTCAGCTCCAAAAAGCAATCACTTGATTCATTTACTGTTGGCCACATGAAGTATCAGCTATGACTGTGTTGCTCGAAAGTAACAGAACACCCAGCTCAAAAGATAAGGAGGAAATTCTTCCATTACAAGTAGTCTTGAGAGAGGGTGGGCCCTGGATTTTTAAGCAGAGGCTCAAGACATCATGGAGGAAAAATTTTAATCTCTCTGCTCTGACATCCTTACAGCAATGAGGTAACTCCTGCCCCATTCTACAGTCACAAGTTGACTGCAACAGACTTCAAACATCACGTGCTCAAGCAAGAGTACCAGAGGCTGGCAGGGCACCTTCCTTCTCATGTCCTATTTTTGGAATGAGTCTCCTGTAGAGGCCCTGTCTTGCCTCATTGGCTGATATTGCATCACCAGCCATCCAAATGAGCCCTAGAGTTTCATGAACCTCCCATCCCCACCCCCACTCAGGACTGTTATTAAGCTCATCTCCTTAATAACTGAATACAACCCAAGGAATAATATAATATGCCAGTGGTGAGTGTTATTCACTGGCCCCATCAAGAGGTCTGACACTAAACACTACCCCTAGGGTAGCATATAACTGAGGCGGGGAAGGTGGTTCCCAACTCATGTGCTACAGTGGTTTATAGAACTTTTTCATCTTGTAAGAAAAAATTATCTCTTTTAAAAAAAAAGGGGGGGACATATCAGCATTGATACTCATTCAAACATATGCGGGATATTTATTAGCTCGGTGCTTTGGCACTTAACTCTCAGAGTAGAGAAAACAAGGAAAGACCATTAAACTATACAGTGATAAAGCCTTATTCAACACCATGCTTATACCTGATGGGCTCCGCATGATGAACTTATTTTTACCATGTGTTACCCAGTTTAGCTTGCTTCAGGAAAAAAGGCTAACAACTTTTTCAAGTGGAAGGTGTCTTTTTCTGCAGTAAAATAAACATCCTAACACAACCCTGACCAAACTGGTAAATACTTCCAAGTGGAAAACCTAGTTTAATGAAACAAACGGGATCATTTAAACTTAAGGAAAATGCTTATCCTTTCTTAAATACTTAATAGCCATTGAATTCGTTACTGTTTTGAGAGGCAATGTGTCAATGAAGAGCAACACTTGTCTATTACCTTATTACCCTGTGTGGAGAAAAGTGAATAAACCATGAAAAGCTTATTTGAAAACAGCCACAGAATTTTAGTGACTGGGACTGGAAAACACAGCCATTTTGGTTCTCTCATGTAAAATGATGCTGAGAAAACTCTAGACATGGTCACAAAGGAACTTATGCACTATTCAAGACACAGTTACTCAGAGTTTTAAGAATCTTGAAGTCATTTTTTTCTTTCTTGGATGTCTTCTGTGATTTTTTTTTCAAGCCTAAAAATACAATTGTGGAAAAAGCAATAAACTAATCACACTGCAATTTTTGATAAATTTATCCTTGTAAGATCTTTGTGAAAGTCAGAAACTTCTCAGAAATTTGGTACTATTTGCCTCTATTTGACAAAATGGCAGTGAATTGATCTGACATTGATCGTAGATTCATATAAATATATCGCATTTGGAGTTCCAGTCATGGTGCAGTGGTTAACGAATCCGACTAGGAACCATGAGGTTACGGGTTCAATCCCTTGCCTTGCTCAGTGGGTTAAGGATCCGGTGTTGCCGTGAGCTGTGGTGTAGGTCGCAGATGCGGCTCAGATCCCGCGTTGCTGTGGCCCTGGTGTAGGCCATTGGCTACAGCTCTGATTAGACCCCTAGCCTGGGAACTTCCACATGCCAAGGGAGTGGCCCTAGAAAAGGCAAAAAGACAAAATATATATATATATATATATATATATTGCATTTTACTAATCTTCTCTGTGACAATTCTCAGTATTGGAAATTAGCATACTTAACATGTAGGCTATCAACAAAACTGATTTGATTTATTTTCTAAAGGTATATCTATTTTAAATACAAGACTTTTCCTCTCTGGAAGGTATATTGGTAAATACTAAAGAAATATATCTCCCAGGTCTTTTCTCATGCATCACCATTTTGGATCCATAATACTGAAAACTAAGAATATTCATATGGCTTCTACCCTATGGATGCCTGCAGAGGTCCAGAGATGGACTTTCCCAACCCAGTCTTGGCAGAGCTACATCTCAAATTCAGGTCCTTTGATCTCAGTTACCTATTCTTTTTTTTTAAGTAAGTGAATGTGCATCTGACTAGAGATAATGTTGGCATAAAGAGCAAAAGTGAAAGTGTGAGTTTCTTCCCTAAACCTGTAAATGATTGCCAGGGAAGGTAATGAGGGAACATTCAGAACTCTCATAACTACTTTTCATTTGTAGACTCTGATCCTTACTTTCTCAGGTGAAGTCCTAAAAACTACCTTAGAGTATTTAAAAATGCTATGGGCGGGCCTGCCCTTAAATTACTAAAAGCTAAGGAAAGATACTGTTATCAGACACTGTCATAATTTCTTTTCTTTTCTTTTTTCTTTTATTTGCCGCAGCTGTGGCATGGGGAAGTTCTCAGAACAGGGATCAAAACTACCACAGTAGCAACCTGAGCCTCAGAGGTGACAACACCAGATTCTTAACCCACCGAGCCACCAGGGAACCCCCATACTGTCATAGTTTTATTCTTTTCCACCTCGGCAATTAATTTCAACCTCAGACCTAGTGTTGACTTTAATTAAAAGGATAATGATAGGCTTGCTATAGGACAGTGTGGAGTCAATATTGTCCAATGTGAAGAAGATGGGGCATCTTAATTTTACGTGACTTATGTGTGAGAGACATGCTCAATAAATGAAAATAAGTGAACACACTTATCTTTTTTTGATGTGTTGTGGAAAGATGACTCCAGTGCACAATATCAGTGGACCAGAATTTGGGAACCACCCACAAGGTTGAGGGGTGCAGGACCTGGTTTCTAGTCCTCCCTCTGCCACCTTGAGGAGTTACTTCCTACTGGGTCTCAGGTTTCTCTTGTAAAATAGAAAAAGTGAGAGATTTGAGATGGCATCTCTGTTTTAGAGCTCCAGTGGAAAAGAAAGAGCAGGGAGTTCCTGTTGTGGCTCATTGGGTTAAGAGCCTGACATAGTCTCCATAAGGATATAGGATCCATCTCTGGCCTTACTCAGTGGGTTAAGGACCCAGAGTTGCCACAAGCTGCAGGTCTAGGTCACAGAAGTGGCTGGGATCCCATGTTGCTGTGGCTGTATAGGCTGGCAGCTGCAGCTCCAATTTGACCCCTAACCTGGAAACTTCCACATGCTGCAGGTGCATCTGTGAAAGGAAAAAAAAAAAAAAGAGAGAGCAAATGACCAAAAGGAGAGGAATAGTTCCAGTGCAGTACAGATGTTGCCTCTCTCTCTAGCCTTGGTTGCCAAGCCAAACTCAGAATAAATTCCAAAATGATAACTTCTCCCCAGTCACTGGGACGCAATTCCATTAGTTCATGTATTTATATATTTGTTCATCCATGCAACCCTTTCTACTGTTTCAGGTACCAGGGGGAGATCAATTTGTGAGCTCATGATAAACACGATTAGCAATGTCAGTTGAAACCTTAGCCCAGAGCAGGTTGAGGGCTTAAGAGGGAGTTGGATCTAGGAGAGTGACTTTTAGAAACTGAGGAACACAGAGGAAACTTCCATGGAAAGACCTCCAGCACGAGGCTGGATTGTACACCGTCAGGATGGTGACTGGTTACAGGTACAAATGGAAGGAGTTCCTGCCCCTGGAGATGCCAGACATGAAACCATGACTTAGTTTGGTCTTGAAGGTTCTGAACATCAAGCTCAATCTTTGGCTTTGAACCAGGAGGTTCTCTTGCTCCAGGCACGTTCTAGATTTTGTATCATGTCCCCTTGAAACTGTGGGAGAATAAAACTGTTCTAAAGAACACCAGCGCTTAAGCACTTTCATGGGAAGAGTGAAACTGTCACTTATTAGTTGTGGAATCCTCGACAAGTGTCTTTAACTTTTTAACTCATTCTCATGTGTAAACAACTGGTTGCGGAGATTAAACAAGGGATTAAATCATGGACCTGGCAGCATATATTCACTTTGAGTCATAATTATTATTAAAAATAAGCATTTTCAAAATGGAGAATCTTTCTGTGATTTTAATAATTATCCAATAACCTTCCTGAAATCTTAACAACCAAATACTGAACTAAATAAATTTATGTTTACTCACTGTGCTACTATGATTGAGCAACTTGAACATTCATCAATCACCAAAAAATTGTGAGAATTTTCTGATTGTAAGAGGTAGTCTTTAAAATATCCTAAATAAAACTTTCTCATCTGTTGACATAATCACTGTCTATGTTTATGTCTTTAGACTAAAACTTAATTAGATTCAATTAGAGCAGCCAGAAATAACAAGTTCTTAAAAGTTTCTACTGTAACCACAACAACCAAAAGCTAATTTAAATGGTTAAAGAAAGAAAAACATTTCCTTCCGCAGTTGTATCATCAATTAGATTTTCTGATGAATGCGATCTGGTGAGTTGGATCAATGATAAAATCTGACCAGAAAAATTCTGATTTGACTTTACTTGTCTGAAAAAGTGCTTTAACCTTTTATGTAACTCTGTGTATATGTTATAAACAGTGGTTGAATATGTTAGTTAAATAGATAATATATCATAAGTACTAGCTCACTAAGGCTGGATACAGAGGGAAAAGTGAATGAATATCATTGTGACAAAATTTGCAAATATTCCATCCCAATCTGAAATCTGGTGCTTTCTCAAGCCAATAATTGGATTCAAAGACTGAAGAAACACAATGAATACCGATGAGGGAGAGAGCTAAAAACCTAGATCTTACTAAGTTCCATTGGGACAGGGGCAATAATACTATTTTCGCATCTCTACAAAAATATGTTTCAAATGGATGAATTGGTAAATACATAGATTGTTACTTCAAATATAAAACTGGTTAAAAGCTGGACATGTATCTTTCAAAAATATTTTCACAAATGAAACTATATCTATCATCAGTAGAATGATATACTTCATTTGAGCCCTCTCCCTTTTTTTTCTTGATGAGTCTGGCTAAATATTTATCAATTTTGTTTCTCTTTTCAAAGAATCAGGTTTTAATTTCATTGATTTTTTTTCAATTATTTTCTTCATCTCTATCTCATTTATTTCTGCTCTGGTCTTTAGGGTTTCTTTTCTTCTACTAAAGTTTTTTTGTTTTTCTTCTTCTTTCTCTAGTTGCTTTAGGTGTAAGGTTAGGTTGTTTATTTGGGATTTTTCTTGTTTCCTGAGGCGAGATTGTATTGCTATAAATTTCCTTCTCAGAACTGCTTTTGTTGTGTCCCATAGGCTTTGAATTGTTATATCTTTGCTGTCATTTGTCTCCGGGTATTTTTTGATTTCCTCTTTGATTTCTTCAGTGATCCATTGGTTGTTCAGTAGTATACTGATTAGCCACCATGTGTTTGTATTTTTTGCAGGTTTTTTTCTTGTGGTTGATTTCTAGTCTCATAGTCTTGTGGTCAGAAAAAAATGCTTGATATGATTAAGTGATATTCTTCATGAAAACAAAGACTCTTGCTATAGTGTGCTATTCTTGCATATTGTTCTATCCCAACATATGTAATTAATCAATCATTATTTTTAGTTTTCAAAACTAAAGAAGAACATCATTATTGATGTTATAAATATTACTTTGAAAACATTCATGATAAGTAGAGTATGAAGTTAATAGCTCTTTGAGGCCAATCCTAGGTTTGATTTTACTCTACTTTCAATAATATGATATAAAACTTACATAAAACTAAAACAAGAGAAGATGTTTCCTCAATGAGTTGTGAACTCTATGTTCTCATTTAAATAATATGATGTATATTTTTCTATGCCCAGGCTGTGTTATAAGAAGTCATACAGAGTATATGGGGCTTCATTAACATTGCATATTTCTGATTTATTATTAAAATTTCAATACAATCTTGAATTTGTAGTGATATTCAAAAACAATTCAAGCTGTATATTAATGATTAATGATATTGTTATGAGTCCCTCAATAGTTAAACTGAGCTTCCCTGTTCAAAAATAACTAAACATAATTAGTATAAAAACATATCTTAAATGGAGCTCTTTTTGAATCTTAGTTTAACTATTTCAGGAGAAGGATGGCACTGATGAAGGAATTTACAGCCAAATTTAATACCCCCATGGGAG
This sequence comes from Phacochoerus africanus, assembly GCF_016906955.1. NCBI lineage: Eukaryota > Metazoa > Chordata > Mammalia > Artiodactyla > Suidae > Phacochoerus > Phacochoerus africanus. The sequence continues at coordinate 154,990,656 of NC_062545.1, forward strand.
AGAGATAAAACTTCACATGGCAATTGAGAGTGACCCTTTATAGATTTGTAGAAATGAGAACAGTTACTAGAGGTATGCTTAGAAGTACCTTACCATTACATCCTAGCAGGATCCACCAAATAAACCTTTTTGAAAGCCTGAAAGTAATATGAGTTATAAATTAAATATTCGGGAGGATAAAGAATTGACTATTAGCCAATAATTCATGATAGTTTCCCCTTTCAAGAGAGGAAAGATCTATGTTACTCCTTTTGGGACCTATCTTTGGGCTTCATCTAGAATAGAATCACATAATTTATCGTACAATAGAAGTAAAAATTGGCCATCATGGCTTCAGTCCATTTGTAGCTCTGATGTGAGGAATTGCCACCTGTTTTTAAGTAATAATAACATATGACAAATTACCTAATGACCCTGGAGAGGATGGTTGTACCAGTTACTGAGTCTTTGGCTCTCAGCTCCAAACAAGGCTCCCTACAAGGCCGGGTCTCTGCAAACCACATTTCTGCTACATCTACTTGTTCCCTGTGGGTCCTGCCAGTAGGGGGCACTGGAGAGAGGCTGCCTGGCTGGGGAGAAGGGCTTCTGCCTGTGGGTTTTTGGTCTGGTCCTGTTGCTCTGAGTACCACTCCACCAACAACAGCTGGTTATTGGAGCAGAAGGTGAACCAGTTTGCAGTTTTTCTAACCTACAAAGGACCAGCCTCAATGTACCTCCTCGAGAAACACCAGCATCATCCAGCTCAAAGTTGGGGTTCCAGGGCCAAGGAGTAACCCCTTCTCGGCAGTCTGGGCCAATTCTCAGGGACCCCTCCTCCAAGCTTCTCTTTATCTCCTCAAAGAGGAGGGACCATCTTCTTTCCGTCGTTGTTACTGCAGGGTGCGTTAGTGTTTGCTTTTTTACCTTTTCAGTGCTTCAAACATATGGAACAATTCTTTATATTAAATTGTCTAACTCATGTTATTTCTATCTCTTGACTGATACAATTGTATTTGGAAGAAAGGGGTGCAAACAATTCAACTATTAAAATCAGCCAACTAATAGAGCTGATACACTCCAAATAGGTCCACATTTACATGGAAGGTGAAATGACTAAAGTTTATAATATTTTATAAAGAGGGAGTAACATGAAAGTACTCTAACAATTGACTGGACCCAATGGTTTTACTCAGTCATAACAGGATTTTGCTGTATCTTTAATGAGTATTTAGTTCTGCTACAGAAGGCAAGAAAGACAAATGGTGTGTTAATCAAGGCTCTTCAGAGAAACAGAACCAATAGGAATTTGTGTATGTAGGTATAAATAAATAAATAAGTGTTAAATCACATGGTTATTGAGGCCAAGAAGGCTCAGGGACTGCCATCCGCAAGCAGAGAATCAGGGAAGCTGGTGGCACAATTCAGCTGGAGTCCAAAAGTCTCAGGGTCAGGGATTCAAGTTCTGGTCTGAGCCTGAAGGCTGGAGAACTGGGCTCGTGGATATGGCTGTCTGAGGGAAGGAGAAGATGGGGGTCCCACCTAAAGCAGAGACAGAAATTTGCCCTTCTTCTGCCTTTTTGTTCTCTTTGGGCTCTCAATGGTTTGGAGGTTGCCCACCCCATTGGTAAAGGAGAATCTTTTTTACATAGTCTGCTGATCCAAATGCTAATCTTTTCCAGAAACACCCTTGCAGACACATCCAGAAACAGTGTTTTACCAGCTATCTGGGCAGCTCTTAGCCCAGATAACCATCACAAATTGGATGGAATTCATGGGTGCTAAGCATAGCTAATAAATAAGCTAGTAGCTTATGTGTGAAACTCAGAGGCTTATTAAAGAAAGAAATTGAATAAACAAGTAGCCTAAGAAACATGAGCAGAATTCATAAGATATGTTAAATATATAGTATGTTGGTAACATTTGAGAAATATATGATAAGCAGAATGAAACCAGCAAACGTGTTTATTTTATAGGAAGGAAAACATGAGGACGACCAAGTCTAAGGTACAGATCACACCACTTCCAGATCCAAGGCTAGTCATGCCTAAGCTGGCTACTCATTTGAACCTATTTTGGCCCCATTTGTGCTCTAGTTAAGTAATATAGACAATATCGTGGTGGTTCAGCAGGCTAATGACCACGCTACAGCTGAGGCCAAGTGTCCATGGCCCTATGTTCTAGTGGCAGAAGTGCATGTTATTGATCCCAGGCACTTCCTATTTAACTTCAATTCTGGTGCTTATGACTATGAAATTGATAGATAGGTAGATAGATAGATAGATAGATAATTTTTGATTGTAGCAATCCTAGTAGGTGTGAAGTGGTATCTTGTAGTTTTTTTGTTTTTGTTTTTTGTCTTTTTGCTATTTCTTGGGCCGCTCCTACGGCATATGGAGGTTCCCAGGCTAGGGGTCTAATTGGAGCTGTAGCCACCGGCCTATGCCAGAGCCACTGCGTCTGCAACCTACACCACAGCTCACGGCAACGCTGGATCGTTAACCCACTGAGCAAGGGCAGGGACCGAACCCACAACCTCATGGTTCCTGGTCAGATTCGTTAACCACTGCGCCACGACGGGAACTCTTGGTATCTTGTAGTTTTGATGTGCATTTCCCTAATGGCTAATGATTCGGCATCTTTTCATGTGCTTATTGACCTACATTAATCTTCAGAGAAATGTCCTATTCAAATCCTTTGTCCATTGTATTAGTTAGGTTTCTCCAGAGAAACAGAAACAATGGGTTGTGTGTGAATATTTATATAAAGACAGAGAGAAGGAATTGGCTCGTGGGGCTGTGGGGGCTGGCAAGTCCAAATTCTGCAAGGTTGACTGGCAGGCTAGAGACCCAGGGAGGAGTCAACATTACATTATATCTAAGGCAGGAATCTAAAGGCAAATTTCCTTCTTCCTTGAGGAACCTAAGTTTTTTTCCTCTTAAGGCCCTCAATTGATTGGATGAGGCCCACCCATATTGTGGAGCTTAATCTACTTAAGGTCTACTGATTCAGTTATTTATTTATTTGGCAGTGCCAGTGATATTTAGAAGTTCCTGGGCTAGGGATCAAACCCAAGCCACAGCACTAACCCAAGCCACAGTGGTGACAATACCAAGTCCTTAGCCACTAGGCCATTAGCGAAATCCAAGGTCTACTAATTTAAATGTTAATTTCATCTAAAAAATACCTTCACAGTTACATCTAGACTCATGTTTGACCAAATATCTGGGTACTGTGGCCTACCCCAACTGCCACATAAAAGCAACCACCACATGCATTTAAAAATGTTTTAAGGAGTTCCCTTCATGGCTCAGTGGTTGACGAATCCAATTAGGAACCATGAGGTCACAGCTTCCATCCCTGGCCTTGCTCAGTGGGTTAAGGATCCGGCGGTGCTGTGAGCTGTGGTGTAGGTCACAGACGTGGCTTAGATCTGGCATTGCTGTGGCTCTGGTATAGTCCGGCAGCTACAGCTCCGATTAGACCTGGGAACCTCCATGTGCTGCAGGAGCGGCCCTAGAAAAGGTAAAAAAAACCAAAAACAAAATAAAACAAAAAGTTTTAAGATCAATTGTTCTTATTAAGATATAATTCACATTCCATAATATCACTTTTTAAAATAGTACAATTCATTTGTTTTTAGTCTATTCACAAGGTCATGTAAACATTACCACTATGTAATTGCAGGACATTTTCACTCAAAAAACAAACCCCAGGGAACTCTGCTGTGGCTCAGTGGATACGAACCTGACTAGTATCCATGAGGATGCAGGTTCAATCCCTGGCCTTGCTCAGTGGGTCTAGAGTTGCCAGGAACTGTGATGTAGATCTCAGACATGGCTCCGATCCTGTGTTGATGTGGCTGTGGTGTAAGCCAGCAACTGTAGCTCCAATTCAACCCCTATCCTGGGAACTTCCATATGCCATAGGTTGCAGCCCGAAAAAGACAAAAAAAAAAAAAAAAGGGTCATAAAGATTCAGACCTCTGCTGTCTTCTAAGAGTTTTATAATTTTAGTTCATACATTTAGTTTATTAAGCAATAAACTTGTACACAGAAATCTTAAAGTAAAATGTAATTTTTCTCTTTGTCCCTTCTTGCAATTTCAAACGTGTCTTTAATGCAAATGTTATTTTTATAGAGAAAACTCCAAATATATAATTTATAAAATCCAATGATCCAGAATTATTTGAGTAGTTAAAATACTCAGATTGGACTATTCATGATACATCATTTTTGTGAGCTTATTGCATGTTTATTTATTTATTTATTCAGCTGTGCCAAAGGCATGTGCAAGTTCTTGGGCCATGGATCAAACCTATGCCATAGCAGTGGCCTGAACCACTGAAGTGACAACACTGGATCCTTAGCCTGCTGCTCCACTATGGGAACTCCTGCATGTTTATATTTTTAATGCTGAAAATCATGTTGCTGTAGTTGATGTCAAATTGACACTAGTGATTTATACATTTTTTGCACTTTATAATGCTAAGTAGCTCATTGTGGCATTCATTTATATACTGTTTAGATGCAAATCACTTCTAGATTCTACTTATTAGATGGTTTTTTTTTTTCCCAAATAAATTTTTAATTTTTTTATTCCTCATTAAAGCTTTTTCATGCTATATATTATTATAGAGAATTCTTAGATAGCTCAATAGTTAGTATATGATGTTTAAAACAATTTATGAGCTGAAAATTGTGTATTTGACATCACAGGAAATGATTTTTATTTTTCGTGGGGTAAATAATTTAGATTCTGGCTGCAGCATACAGGCCATTATTAGGACAGCCTATTATACTTCAGACCTCCTAACTGTTCATTTCATGCACACAAGAAAAAAACAAAACAGCCTCTCTAATATCTGCTGCCCACATCCCCTGAAGCAGATTTATAGTCATGTGTAGGAAAGTGATTTATTGATTGCATCTCCCCCGTCTGTAAAGCTTGTCTCTCACCACCACTTGGTGCATCCTCTGAGCTGATACTGAGCAGAGACTGGGGGCACAGGAGCACACTGCTTGAGCCTCAACCCACCTTATCCTGTGAACACCATTGCTCCCAGGCTCGCTGGAGGAAGTTCTTTGCTACTAACTTCATGCTGGAAAGACTATGCTCCCTAATTTAATTAGTTGACAGTTCTAATCTCCTAATTTAACATCTGAGCATTATGTCATTTGGCACAACATTTTTGCAACTCATTGGAAAAGTGCAGCATTTCCGGGCTATGTGTCTTGATTTACTGAACCAGTATGGCACCTTCATTATTTGATTTAACTATTCTGTTGGTTGGTACTGTGAGGTGTTTGGCCAAACCTACTGATGTGTGCTCATGATGGCCAGTTGTCTACAAAGCACCTGCTTTCCTGAGAAAGGATCTGATGACTAAAATAGAGCTCTTTCTTGCCAAGAAGAGGGCTTAAGTTTCTTTGGCTGGCTGGATGCTTTATCTCACTGCCTATTTGGTCTTTGTGGTTTTTCTGTGCTCAGCCCAAATATCTTCCTTCTCCTTTTGTTCTGGGAAGGTCCTGCTGTGAATCACTTTCCACCCTGCCTCTTGGAAGCTGGATCTTTGTGCTGTGCCTGGCCCCACATTGAGACTGTGCTGAGATGTGAGGACAATGGTTCTAGTTCCTGCCACTGTCTCAGGGGAGTCTTTGGGGTCCAAGGACAGCCAAAGAGTTACAGCCTGCACTTCCCCCTCCTCGTTGGTGTCAGCAAATACTGTGCCTTCCCTGGCCCCTCTTGGGGTCACCCTCCTCCCTCCCTCATTAAAGGCCTCCTTTGGTGGGGGTGGGGGGGCAGTAGGGCGGGAGCAGCAAAGTCAGGGTTGCGCTTGCCATCTCTTCCTCTGTTCCAGGACAGCTGGTTCCCATAGAGCTCACCTAAAAACAGAAATTCTCCCACAGGGGAAGTCACCTGAAACTCAAAAGTACCTGAACAGAAGGGATAGGCAGAATCTACTATAACTAACTCTCTGACCTTGGGCTTGAAACCTCATTTCTTCAAATCTCAAGTTTCCTTGTCTGAAAAGTGAGAGTGAACTCCATCTGTTTCTTGATTTCCTGCAGGTTGATCAACACTTTGAGAATCTGATGAAAGCCATAGACTTTCTCTTTAAATAATGCACATGTACAACTAAGAAAAAAAATTATAAAGTTAGGGATTAACTGACACCCTGGAGGGCCATGGCCAGTGGATTGAAATAAAAAATAATGAAGTAAATAAAAAAACAAAACTGGAAACACAATCTCTAAGTTCATTTTGATGTCTTACATTCTGTGATTCCAACCTCTCTTTCCAGGTAAACTTGACCTGCCCTGAAGTCCCCAGTGTTGACCTGTCCTTCACTGCCTTGGTTTCTTTGTGATGTTTTCACATGTTTGTTTTCCTATCAGTTAACTATAAAGGGACACTTTGGGGCAAAACCATGAAACCGTGATGAGAGGTGACAGAACTCTCTCATTGGCCACTTCTTTGGACATTTGAAACTTAGTGCAAAGATATTTTAAACATTGTGGTAAAGTACACATCAAATAAAGTTTACCATCTTAACCATTTTTAACTGTACAGCTCAATGGCAAAAATATATTCACATTGGTGTGCAAATGTCATCATTATCCATCTATAGAAATTCTTTTATCTTCTGGAATTGAAACTCTGTACCCATTAAACAATAACTCCTCATTCCTCCAACTCCTGGCAACCACCATTTTTGTCTCTTTAAATTGTGCTATTTTAGGTATTTCACATAAGTAACTCATATAGTTTTTGTCCTATGTTTACCTTATTTTACTTAACATCTTCAAAGTTCATCCATGTTGTAACATGTATCAGAATTCCATTTCCTCTTAAGGCTAAATAATATTTCATTGTAGATATGGGCCACATTTTTGTTTGTCTGTTCATCTGTTGATGAACACTTGTGTTGCTTCTGCATGTTGGCTATTGTGAATAATGCTGCTATGAACAGGTGTGTACAACTAACTATTTGAGCCCTGGCTTTCAATTATTTGGGGTACCTACCCAGAAGGAGAATGGTAATTCAATGTTTAACTTTTTGAGGCTGCAGTACTACTTTCTATAGCAGCAGCATCAATATACATTCCCATCAACAGTGCAGAAGTATTCCAAATTCTCCATTTCTTTGTCAACACTTGTTATTTATTTATATTTTTTCCTTCTTTGGCTGCATACAGAAGTTCCTGGGCCAGGGATTGAATCTGAGCTGCAGCTGTGGCATACACCACAGCTGCGGCAATGCTGGATTCTTAACCCACTGAGTGAGCTGGGGATCAAATCCATGCCACCTCAGAGACAACGCTGGATCTTTAACTCACTGCACTACAGTGGGAACTCCTCAATTAATTTTTTTTTAATTGAGTGGAAATTCAGGAGTTCCCATCATGGCTCAGTGGTTAATGAACCTGACTAGCATCCATGAGGACAAGGGTTTGATCCCCCACTTCGCTCAGTGGGTTAAGGATCTGGTGTTGCTGTGAGGTGTGGTGTAGGTCACAGATGTGACTTGGATCCCGTGTTGCTGTGACTGTGGCATAGGCTGGTGGCCACAGCTCCAATTGGACCCCTAGCCTGGGAACCTCCAGACTCCGTGGGTACAGCCCTAAAAAGACAAAAAAAAAAAAAAGAGAGAGAAACAAAGAAAATGACGAAAAAAGAAATTCACATGATATAAAATTAACCCTTTAAAGTGTAGTGTTCAGGGAGTTCCTGTTGTGCCTCAGCAGGTTAAACAAAACTAGTATTTATGTTCAATCCTCTCCATGGCTCAGAGGGTTGAGGATCCAGCATTGCCCCAAGCTACAGCATGGATTGTAGACGTGGCCTGGATCTGGTGTTGCTGGGGCTGTGATGTAGACCCCTAGCCTGGGAACTTTCACATGTTGCAGGTACAGCCCTAAATTGGAAAAAAAAAATAAAGTGTAAGGTTCAGTTGCATTTAGTACATTTATGATATTGTGAAACCATCACCTTTATCTAGGTTAAAACATCTTTATCATCCCCAAAAGAAGACTTTGTAGTCATTGCCGAGTCAGTGTCCATTTCCCCCTCCTACCAGCCCCTAGCAACCAACAATCTGATTCTGGCTTTATGAATTTGCCTATTTTGGATATTTCATCCTGTTAGAGACTGAATTGTTTCCCTGCAAAAATCCCTATGTTGCAGGCCTGCTTCCCAACATGACTGTATTTGGAGAGAGTGTCTTTAAGAAAATAATTAAGGTTAAATGGATTATTGAGGTGGGGGCCTAGTCTGATAGGACTGGTGTCCTTATTAGAAGAGGAAGAATCACCAGAGAGCCCCCTGCTCCCTCCTCACACAAAGAGAGGAAAAGCCATGTGAGCACAGAGCCAGAAGGCAGCTGTCTTCAAGCCACAAAGAGAGATCTCACCAGAAACCAAATTTTCCAGCGTCTTGATCTTGAAGTTCTTGCCTCCAAAACTGTGTGAAAATAAATTTCTGTCATTTAAGTCACTCAGCTGTAGCATTTTGTTATCGCAGCTGGAGCAGACTAACACATAGATAAATGGAGTCATATAATATGCGGCCTTTTGTGACTTGCTTTTATTTAATATGTTTTCAAATTCATCCATGTTGTAGCCTGTATCACTACATTATTTCTTATAGCTGAATACTATTCAGTTTTATGGATGTACTGCATTTTGTTTATCCATTCCTCCATTTATGGATGTGAGTTCTTTTCACCTTGGGCTATTGTAAATAGTGCTGCTATGAGCATTTATGTGCAGGTATTTGCTTGAATACTTGTTTTCAATACTTTTGGGTATATATCTAGGAGTAGGATCTCTGGGTCACATGCTAATACTGTGTTTTCTTTTTTGAAAAACTGACAGCCTGTTTTCCACAGTGGCTGCATCATTTTGCATTTCTACCAACAGTGCTGGAGGTTTCCAGTTTCTTCACATTCTTGCCAACAATGTTATCGCCCCCATTTTTGATTATAGCCATTCTAGAGAGTATGACGTAGTATCTCATTCTGATTTTTTTTTTTTGATTTGCATTTCTTTGATGACTGGTGATGTTTAGGATCTTTTCATGTGTTGATTGGCCATTCATGCATCTTCTTTGAAGAACTATCTATTCAGATCTTTTGCCCATGTTAAAATTGGGTTATTTGTCCTTTTACTGTGGAATTGTAAAAGTTCTTTATGTATTTTGGATAATAGATCCTTATTAGATATATGATTTGTAAATATTTTCTCCCACTTACAGGTTGTTTTTTCACTTTTTCGATAGTGTCCCAAGAAGCACAAAAGTTTTAAATTTTGATGACGTCTAATTTATCTTTTTTGTTGTTGTTGCTTGTGTTTTTGCTGTCATGTCTAAGAAACCATTATCTGATTCACATTCAAAGTTTTAGCTCTTGCTTTAGGACTTTGATTATTTGAGTTAATTTTGTAGATGACGAAAGGTATGGATCCAAATTCATTCTTTTGCATGTGGATATCCCTGTTGTTCCCAGTTGTTGAAAAAAACCCTACTCTTTCTCTATTGAATTATCTTGGGACACTGATTGATAATCAATTGACCATAGAGGTATGTAATTATTTCTGCACTTTCAGTTCTATTACATTAGTCTGTTTATCTGTCCTTAATGCCAGTACGAAACATTCTTGAATACTATAGCTTTGTAGCAAGTTTTGAAATTGGGAAGTATACATCCTTCAATCTTGTTCTTTTTGAGTTTGTTTTGGTCAGCTCATCCCCTTGATTTCCACATGAATACTGTTTCATATGGATAAGCTTGTCAATTTTTACTAGAAAGGCGTCTGGGTATTTGATAGAAATTGATTTGAATCTACAGTTCAATTTGGGGAGTACTGCCATCTTTAAAATGGCAAGTCTTCCAATAAATGACACAGGATATTTTTCCTATATGTTTAGTTCCTCTTTAATTTCTTTCAATGATATTTTGTAGCTTTCAGTGTAGAAGTCATATTTATTGTGTTAAATTTATTTCTAAATATTTTATTCTTTTAGATGCTATGGTAAAGGGAATAATTTTCTTTAATTTTTGGATTGTTTATTGCTAGTGTATAAATATAGAATTGATTTATGTATTAATTTTATATACTCTAAGGTCTTTTTTTCTCTAAGAGTTTTTTCTCAGATTCCTTAGGATTTTCTCTATATGAGATCATGCCAAGTGCAAACAGAAACAGATTTACTTTTCCTTTCTTATCTGGATGACTTTTATTTTTTTTTCTTGCCCAATTACCCTAAATAAAACTTCAAGTGCAGCACTGAACAGAAATGGTGATAGCAGACATCCTTGTCTGTTTTGCCATATCTATAATTAAGAGGCTTATTGATTAAATTGTGCAAAAAAAAAGCAGAGTTTAAATTTATGTTGCTCTGTTATTTGAAATGGAACATACTACATCTTGTTTCCATCATTCCACTATAAAAGGGCATGAAATATTTATTAACTTTCTATTTTGGTATTGGGAGGATAAATTAGATTTGACAATCCCCTTAAAAATTAAGTATTATGTAAATTCATAGGACCAAGTTATGGGGCATGATTAGGAAAATTCATGAGTTGGGGATGAAACCTCAGGCTTTAATATTTTTCCTTCTTTGAAATCAGAATTATTAATAAACCATAATCTTTATTCTTAAATAAGGCAGGCTGAGGTCCAGGTGACTTTCCTGGAAGGCACACAGAATGTTTGCTGCTCTGGGGGACCATGAATAACTTCCACACATCTACTGGTTAGAGCCCTAGGATTGCTTAGGAATCCTGCTTGCATTGTCTTCATAAATAAATTAGTATCCCATTGAATGTAAAAGTAGCCTGTAAAAGGATTTCCCCTTTGGGCCAATAATTTCTTTCCTCTAAAAAACCAGGGAAAAAAGCCTGAGCACTGATACTTTTTTTCTTTTTCCTGGAAATTTCTCCTGGGAATGGCTGTACCAATGGCTGTAAGGCTGGAGCACCTCTGATCTTCAAAGCCTCCCTCACTAAGTAGCAAGGTTCAGTCTGTGTCCCAGGACCCCTTGGATGAAGGGAGCATCAACCTTGTGGTTATACTTGCAGGTAGTACTAGGATAATGGTTTGACATTGCATTTGATTCCTAGAAAGAGGATTATTTTAGTCCTTCGGGGCTACTATAACAAAATAGACTGGATAATTTACAAACAACGAATTTACTTCTCACAGTTCTAGAGGCTGAAATGCCCAAGATCGAGGCACTAGCAGATTCATTGTGTTGTGAGGACTTGCTTCCTGCCTCATAGATGGCTGTTGTTTTTGTTTTGGTTTTCCTGTGTCTTCACTTGTCCTCTCTGGAGCTTCTTTTATAAGAGCACAAATCCTACTTAGGAGGACTCAACCCTCATGACCTAATCACCTCCCAAAGGTCCCCACTAACACCATTACATGGGGATTAGATTTTAACAAGAATTTTCTTGGTAGGGGGAGCAGGACAATCATTCAGTCCATAGCAAAGAGGCACCTTTCCCTTTGCTGCTTTTTTGCTTTTTAGGGCTGCATCTGCCGCATATGGAATTTCCCAGGCTAGGAGTTGAATCGGAGCTGTAGCTGCCTCCTTCTGCCATAGTCACAACAACATGGGATCTGAGCCGCGTCTGTGACCTACACCACAGCTCATGGCAATGCTGGATGCTTAACCCACTGAGCAAGGCTAGGGATGGAACCTATAGCCTCATGGATCCTAGATGGGTTCGTTAACTGCTGAGCCATGAAGGGAAATCTCTATAATTATTTTTTAAATAATAAATAATTAATAATTATTTAATTAATTTATTTATTATTAGTCATAAGTACCTATTATGGAGGTCCTTGAATAAGTGCTTTCTCTGGGTTATCTCCTTTGGTCTTCAGTCTTATTAGTGGTTACTACTTTTAACCCCAGTTTCTACTTGTAAACGCCTGAGACTTAAAGGTCATAGAGGCATCAGGTTTTCTCTCCTACCTGCCAATCCCTTAACACTATTTTTTGTTAATAAAACCCTTTCCTTAGTGGAAGTCTTCTGCCCACCTCCTTGTGACTCTAGCAGAGTATCCTGTTATGATATCATGCCCTGTTCAGAGTGTAATCTAGGATCAGGTAACCTCATAACAATGATTCTGATGGAGTAGTTATCATGGATTTTACATCCAGATGTTGAGAGAGAAGTTTTCTTTTTCTTCTAGAGTTTCTGCATGGAAAGATGAATGTCTGGATCACAATCCTCTCTTTCCCTACAATTTTGGAAATTTTCTTGTAATATAAGAGAATGAGAGAGGCAAACACATTGAGAGAAAAAAAGCCAAGAGACTGAGAAAAAGAACAGTGATATTTTTGAGTCTCCGAGGCTAGATCCTTTTCTAGAGTGAGATAGTAACTCATTTTTGCTTACTTGTTTGGGTTAGAGTTTTGTCACTTGCGACCATAAGCTTACCCATAATTATGCAATTAAGGTGGCAAAGCTGGTTTTAAATCTCTGCCTGTCTGGCTCCAAAGTGTGTGCTCGGTGCAACAGTTTGGTTAGCTTATACGGCTATGAGCCAGATATTTTAAGTGAGTCAAGTAACTGGAATAAATGCACAGGATCACAACTTACAGACCTGCTATACATAACCCCAAGTATTGAAATTCATGTCCAAATTGTAAGGAAGAGCAAAACTGCATGCATGCTTCTTCCAGAAAAGAAAAAAAAAAAAAATAAAGCATTTCTTTCTCTCCTAGGAAAAATCATCACCAGAAAAGATCTCTACCTTCACCCCTTCCCTGATCCATATATGTATCACCAGTGAACGGCTGTCATTTACCATCATGTAAAATTCAATGTGTATTTACTATGTGAGCACTTAAGTATATATGACAAAAACTATTTTAAGTACACATAGAAAATTACAAAGATAATACACATATGGTTCTTCACACATCTACACACAGATATCTATTGGCCATTTTTTCAAGTACTCAGGCATCACTTAAAATATTTGATCTTAAAGTTCATAATTACAAAAGCCTGGGTTGCTGATGGGGATACAATAAAAGTAGAAATTATTAATGAAAGTATACAACAAAGAAGGCAATTAAAAATCAACCTTCTAAACAGATCTTGGGAGAAAAAGGAAACAGTAGTTTCAGGATTGTTGAGACTAATAACAGTTAGAATATTACAAATCTAAATTCATGATATATGACTAGAGCTTTTTAAATTTATTATTTATTTATTTTTTATTTTTATTTTTTTTGTCTTCGCTATTTCTTTGGGCCGCTCCCGCGGCATATGGAGGTTCCCAGGCGAGGGGTCGAATCGGAGCTGGAGCCACCGGCCTACAGCAGAGCCACAGCAACGCGGGATCCGAGCCGTGTCTGCAACCTACACCACAGCTCATGGCAACGCCGGATCGTTAACCCACTGAGCAAGGGCAGGGACCGAACCCGCAACCTCATGGTTCCTAGTCGGATTCGTTAACCACTGCGCCATGACGGGAACTCCTAGAGCTTTTTTTAGATGCAGATTCATGGACTTAAAATTCACTGTAACTAAGAAAGAATTGAAATAAAGTAACTCTTAGCTTAAAAAGTTAGAAAAGGAACAGCGAAACAAACCCAAAGAAGGAGAAAGTAACTGATATTAAATAAAAGTACAGTTAATACATTAGAATATGTTTTTTTAACAGTAGAATTAATAAATTGACAGTTGATACTTTGAGGAAAAACTGGCAAACTAATACTCAGTCTAACAGGAGAATGATAATTGCTTTTGAATGTAATAGGCAAGACAATAATTTTTGTCTAATTATAAAGGTAACATATGCTCAATAATAACAGCAAATGTTAGAAAAGCAACATAATCGATACCACTTCATAGTCTGACCTCCTATTCTACTTAAAAAATGCTTGCTTGAAGTTATTTTTCTCCCATCCCTTACCCACCAACATCCCCAATTTCCTATCATCCAAGACTGTTCATCTTAGAAATATCACTGAAAAAATTAATTCTCTCATTTCTTCATACCGCTTTGTGTATTTTGACCTTGACACTTCAAATACACAACTTAAACCGTCATGGCTGGACAACTACAGATACTTATCAGTTAGTGCAAATGCCTCCTTCTACAGTTTCTGTTTTTCAGTACTTTTGACACACCATTCAGCAGGAGCTATTGCCCTATGGTTGAGGAATGCAGCCACTGTTACAATCTTGGCCAGGCAGGTTTAGGTGTGGGTTAGCTGAATCTTGGTTAAATATACACACTCTCATTCCTTCCTCTCATTTCCTCCTGGTGTCTCTATTTACCACAGCCAGTTGGATACTGGAGGGCCAGGGTGCTTTGCTGGTGCAGCCTTTTCATCTGTACAGGTCAGTTACCTGCAGAGGCTAGCAGAGTGGGGAGAAGTCCCTGGAGGACCAAATGGGGAAATAGCCAGCATGCCAGTTGCCCCTCTTCTTTTTCTCCCAGAGGTAATCTGGTCACATAGACTTTTTCACTTTCCCTGACTTCGACAGACTCATTCTGAATTCTTGCCTTTGCATGTACTGTTTTCTCTGGCAGAAATTCCCTTACACTATTTCTTTGCCTGGCAAATAAACTCCTACTTATCCCCCAAGGTCCAGCTCAAATGTCACCACTCTCTATCTACAGACTTGTAGAGGTGGCAAGGTTCTAAGAATGGGACAAAGAAACAAACTCAATCAGTCAGTTATTTGTTGATGTGATAGTGAGCCAGGTACTTCTCCGATTTTAAGTTCCTCCTCACTCCCAATCCCCCCCCCCCTTTTTTTTTGGAAAATAGGAATGAGAATTGCTACCTCGACATCCCTTGTCCAGGGAAATTGAAAAGATCAATGAGATAAAATATTTTCTAAAATGCAAGTCATTTTATATATTTAGTTTTGTTGTCTTTGGTGTTAACCATTGCTTAGATTTTTTTCCCCTATTAGTTCAGCTCGATCACAGTGCAGAAGTCAACTTTAGAGGCATTCAAATAGGAATTAACCCCCCTACCAATCCCTTTTTCTTTCTACAGTCGCTCTTTTTCTCTTCTGTTTACCCACCCCCCCTTTCCCCCCAGCTAGCCTTTATTTCTATTGCGTCCTGTTTACTTTGAAACCAGGTATCCAAGATCACTGCTTGATTTTGCAGGTACGTTTTACAGTTGAAGAGGTTAAGTCATTTAGTAACGCAGGGAGGCAGGCGTGGACTGGGGTGGGTAATCCTAACAAAAGTCCGCATTCTAAATTGTAAAGTTCTGGGAGCTGAGAAGTCAGAGTGGCAGAATCATAAACCCCTCGCATAGAAAAGAGGACGCCGGAACCCCAGGCTGGCGGGCACAGTGGCCGGTCCGGAATTCCGGGAGGGGAGCACGAACAAGCGAAGACTACAACTCCCGACGCGCACTGCGGCCAAAGCTGGTTCTATCGCTGCTTGCTTCTTCATTCTTTCCATTTCTTAAAAATCCACACCACTGTCTAGGAACTACGAAGTAGTAATTACAGAGAGGCCGTAAGCTTCTCTGGGGGCGCGGGTGCTGGGAACAGCTCACGGAATGCTTCTCACTCCCTGTCTCCTTCGCTCAGGAATTGCGGAACCCGTCTTCCATCTGGCCGGGTTTCTGGGGGGACAGTAATTAAACTGACGTTGTGGCGCGGCAGTTTAATTCTCCGGCGGCGGCTGACTGAGCGGGACGAGATGGTCCTGACCGGGCTCATCAGGAAACTCGGTAACAGTCTGAGTTGCCCCTCGCCCGGGTCGCCCTACTGTCCTGGCCGTTTGCTGAGAATGGCCGAGTCACGGTGCCAAGGCCCGGCCACCCCACAACGGCTCCCTGTCTCCTGGGGACACATCTCAGACTTTGTTTTAAACTCCTTAGTTCGCTTCCTGAAGGCACCTGCGGCCTGCGTGTTTTTTTTTTTTCTTCCTTTCTTAATCCTGCTTTCGCCCGCAGCGTAAATAACACAGTTTTAGGGTAAATTCCCTGTGGGCACCTCTTTGGAGTCGGAAAATTAGCTCTGTGCTGTACTTCTTTGACAGGTCATCAGCTGGCCGAGATCAGGGAACGCGCCCTTAGGAATATTCTCTGCAAAGTTGAGCACAACTTAATTTGTTGTGCTGATCTAGTTCAGGAGAGGCTACTTTTCCTCCATTTGCTGGAATGGTTCAATTTCCCGTCTGTTCCAATGAAAGAAGAGGTTCTGAGCCTGTTGAACAGATTGGTTAAGGTAGGATCATTTTGAAATTTAAACGAGTGAATGTTTTGTGGTCACTTAATTGTAGCAGTAGTTGAAAATTTAAATGATTAAACTTAAAAAAACAACTGAAGATGTCGAATTTTATTTCTTTGTGTATATAATGCTCATCCTCCTTTAACTTGTGATACTGAATCTCACATTGTCTGTACTGTACCCTAAAGTAACCCAGCTTCTGAATCCAGGTATATTCTGACTTTTGGGACCATCTTTGGAGGTTAATATTTGTCATTTTGTTTTCCCTTATGTACTGTTATTTACATGTTAAAAAGTAGATGTATATGTCTAAAAGAGAACACATTTAAAGGTGATGTTACAGACCACGATAACAAACAGCATAAGTATGTTAAATTGTTTTTCCCATATCTTTTTTTTTTTTTTTTTAAGATTTATGTTTCTTAGTCTGACTTGACAGTAGCTAGTTGTCAGGATCAAATATCAAAGTGCTAGTTTAACTTCTCCAAACTGTAAATCCTTATGCAGTCGTAGGGGATTATTACTTTGGCATCCTTTGACTGGTTGGAGGAAGGAGAGGATGGGGTGAATCAGTGGAGAGAAGTAATCAATTTAATAAATAAATGTAGGAATTGATAGTGTGCATTTCTAGTATTCAGTGTCTGGGTTTTTCTCTCATAAGTGTTATCAAATGTTTTATGTTTGTTTATAAATTTATGTACATCACTGAAAGATTTATTGTTTTAAAAAAGGAACATCTGGTGTACCAAAAATAATGTCCTATTTTGATTGCTGTAAGATAAAGTCTAAAGATTTTTATATTTATAGTTATTTTCAAGGCTCTCCTCTTATTTCAGTATTCCCCAGCAGTCCAGCATTTGGTTGATCTTGGTGCAGTTGAATTCTTATCAAAACTTCGTTCTAATGTGGAGCCGGATCTGCAGGCTGAAATTGATGGCATTCTGGATGGACTTTTTGTTCTTCCTTCAGAAGTTCCTGAACTGTATTCTGCATCTTATCAAACCAGTCAAACTGGTAACTCTTTGAAATCATCTGATGAAATCAGTTAATTAGTCTCTTAAAATATATTGGTTCTAATGGTTAATTCTAAGGAAAGGGACCTTAAAGGAAAAAAAAAAAAAAAAAGAAAAAAGAGCGCTCCCCCTTTTTTTGAGTTAACTTACGTGAATTTGACCTTAATTCCCTTCCTCTAATGTTATAGAGAGGAGGGTACATGTATATTTTTGCTTTTTTGGTTAAGGGGCATAAAGATGCAAGTGATTTTCTTCTTTTGAGACTAGTTTGAAAGATTTTTTTTTTAAACAATAATATGATTCCATTGAGCACTCATTACTCTGTGTCAGATGCTGTTCTAAAGGTTTTATACCTGCATTTTTTGTCTGTGTTCTTCACTCGGGGTGTGATGCTGTCTGCCCTAGCTCATCATTTTGTTATGGAGACCAATCAAAATGAACTATACAGATATACTGGCTAAACTCAGAATCAAAGAGTCTTGGATTTAAGTCCTAGTTTGGCCTCTAGTTGTGTGACCTTGGCTAAGGTGCTTAATCCCTCCAGGCTTTATTTTTCTTATCCAAAAATTGGGACAATAAACAAGAACATCTTAGAGAATTTTTATGAGGGTTAAGTGTGACAGTGACCGAATAGTGCTCAGCATAGGGCCTGGCATATATTAAGCACAGACTCTTGGCTGCCACTGTTACTTGTTCTTGTTATTTGATGTCCAGTGTAGTGCCTTGCTCATAGAGAGCATTTGAATTGATTCAAAGAAAAAAAATGCTCAAAAAATTTATGTGATTGATGAGTAAAAGTAGAAAAAAGTGTAAGTAGAAAAAAAAGTAGAAAAAAGTCAGTTAGACCCTGTTTTTCTCTATATCAGCGCTGTATTGCCACTGCTGTGATGTGAGTCTTGCTATTAACAAGAACAGCAGTAGCCGCTGCTATTTACTGAGTTCTTGTGTGACTGTGACTTTTAACAAAATAGTTTACAATTTCTGTCTAAGCTATAACAAGTAAAGAAGAATCTTAAATCATGAATTTTCCACTTATTTCCTTGCAGGTAAGATCAGAGGTATGGTCTAGGGCTAATTTTTAGTTACCTGTATTAGTATTAGGAACCACTAGCATGAAACCTTCAAAGAGGAAATTACAGAATTTAGTTTTAGTCTTTTCATCATTCTGAGTCTCGTCAAAGCTGAATTGCTAAATTTGTAATCATGTGTGATAGGGAATTGTCAGAGGTATTGAAAAATAGAGTCTGACTCTTGCTTTTGACAACTTTTTCTTAAAACACATTAATGGAAATTGAAGTGATCAGGAGCCACATAGAGTAAGAGAGGAGAGAGATGGACTAAGAAGCAGAGATGAACAGTCCTTGGATAAATAACCTTGTAATAGCTTCTTTATATTGTTGATGTTTTCATTCTAACAAATAATTGTAATTAACAGTAAAAGAAAGAGGGGGGAATCATCAATTAGAAATTGACTCAGCACTCACATTTCTTCCTCTTTAGAAGGACAGACTATTCAGAGAAACAAGACTGGGTTATTTTTCTAATTTTTAAAACGATTCAAAAACTTTAGAAAACATTAGTATTTTAAAACAGCAAGTTTTCGCTTTCAGGAAATGATTTATCATAACACAGTAATATATATTTTCTTTTCAGAATTGCCACAACAGCCTGAAATCTTAACAGGATATTTTCCTCAAGACAAGAGTAGTTTCCAGCTGGAAGTGCCTCCACAACCCGTGGGTGGGTATCTGTAGGGAGATAGGTCTTGATGACAATAAATTGGAAATTAATGTCCTTTTCCTCGTTGTTGTGAAGGCATATCATAGTCAAACTTGAATATTTCGGCAGCAAACTGAATGTTTGTTTCTTCAAATTAGATTAGGAGAGAGAGAGTTTAAGTAGTAAAACTTGGTGTTAATCTGCCTTGAGCAGATGTCCAGGCAAGTGGTCATGGTGGCCCTGGCACGTGGTGCTGGTTGAGCGGGGCAGTCTGTCAGGATCTGTACTATGCACTGTATATGGCACCTCTTTATTCTCCAGCTCACTAAGCAGTCCTGACCATCCAGTGGCTCAGACAAAGACTTAGGTCATCTTTGTTTCTTCATTTATCTTTATCCCAACATCCACCTGCCTAAAGAGTTCTGAGTTAGAGTCTCTCCTGGAAACCTCACCCAGGTCTTTTTGTGTCTGACTGTGTCTGGTCTTTGCTCATATCACAAGCCACCTTCTCAAAGAGCTCTTCCTGAGGACTCTAGCCAGTGATAACTTTTTATCTATATTTGCTTTTCTTCCTGTGTGTATTTGCTAACTATGTATTTACTTCTTGATTGTCTCCTTCATTATAAACTTAGTGACATAGTTCAATAAAAGTTAAAAAAAAAAACCTTAATAACAGCTGCAAACATTGCTTTATCCAGTGTGGGTGTGTGGAATAATGCCAGAAATATACCAGGCCCTCAGTATGTATTTTTTGAATGAATCCTCATGGAGTCCCAGTGAGACCGATATTAATATCCCCATTATACTGATGAGGCTACTGGGGCTCAGAAAGGATAGAACCTTTATACTGGCTAACTCAGGGCATGGTTAAGTAAGCATGTATATCCCATTTTATTGCCTGCATGCTGGAAAAGGTTGTTTCCAAGGGACTATCTGTAGATGTCAGGTATTCAGTTTTACTCAGTTTGGAAGCCGTCTGTGATAAAAAAGATTTTGTAGAAACTCTTTGAGTATAGCATAAGAAAGAACAGAAAATTTGTTCAGCTGTTCAAATACTCTACCTTTCCTTTCTGGAAAAGTTTTGTCAGGCTAATGGAGAGCTTTGGTTTTAAGATGGTAGCTCTTCATGTTTGTGGCTGAGGCTTAGTTGAGTGGCAAGGAGAGACACCAGAAGGGAGTGATTCTGGGCCTGGGATGGGTGGGGTGTATTTGAGTGAAGCCGTTGGAAACGTTCAGGAAGATTGAGATGGTGACACATCTTCATGTGAGTACCTGTTTGTGGATTGATGGTATGACTGGCTTATTTTGCGCACATATTTATGTGTGCAGTATAAGCCTGTCTTTCCCTCCACCCGCTTCCTGCTTTTTCCTTAGACAGTAAACCTTGCTTTTATGATGGCACTTTTGAAAGAGGCAACTGTGCTTTGGGAATTTAATAATACTGTTTTCAGAATTTAACAATTCTATGCTCTATTCAAAGCATTTGGCAGAAAGATTGTTTGCCATTTGGAAGGGCTTATGTATTGCCACCTTAACTCATACACTATAAGATCTGCATAAAAATAATTTGAAGGAAGGTAGCTGAAAACTGCTTTGGTTTCTTGGATTTTTTTTTTTTTTGTCTTTTTGCTATTTCTTGGGCCGACTCCCGCGGCATATGGAGGTTCCCAGGCTAGGGGTCGAATCGGAGCTGGAGCCACCGGCCTACACCAGAGCCACAGCAACGCGGGATCCGAGCCGCGTCTGCGACTTACACCACAGCTCATGGCAACGCCAGACCCTTAACCCACCGAGCAAGGGCAGGGACCGAACCCGCAACCTCATGGTTCCTAGTCGGATTCGTTAACCACTGCGCCACGACGGGAACTCCAGGATTTTTTTTTAAATCTTGTTTGAACGCTGACATTTGATCTTTAACCTATGGTCTTCAAGTCATTTTCAAAGAGGTTTAAACATCTGACACATTTAGTATGTTTGAACATGACTAATTAAATATAGTCTGTGATTATGCTTATATTGTTTTTAATTTCTAAAATTAGAGATCTCCAAATGCCAGTTCCTTTTTTGTTTAAGCACTGTTCTGATCAGCCACACAGTAACACAGAAAATTTAATTGATACTCTAAATGTCATTTAATATTGGTTTGTCTTTAATGCCCTTCCCCTAATTATAATCCGTGAGTTCTGTTTAATTATGAAAACAGAGCTATGTCATTTAATCAGAGGCAACAAATTTCAGCTGATCTTTTTGGTAATAGTTTAGGGTACTCTAAGATGTAACTTAAACTTGTCTTAAAGGTGAGGCCTTACTCTTACATTGTGAATCTGTCAACATTGTCTCCTTAGATGCCTTAAGTTTTGCTCTTCCATTTGCAGCAAATCCGACCGTGAAGTGCCTGAAGTTTTCTACCTTCCCTTGGCTCCCCCTGACAACAGCTGATAGGCATGTTCTCTCCTCTAATGAAAGGTAC
This sequence comes from Phacochoerus africanus, assembly GCF_016906955.1. Classification (NCBI taxonomy): domain Eukaryota; kingdom Metazoa; phylum Chordata; class Mammalia; order Artiodactyla; family Suidae; genus Phacochoerus; species Phacochoerus africanus. The sequence continues at coordinate 155,012,065 of NC_062545.1, forward strand.
TGTGCCTGAGATATTTCAGGTATTTTGGCTTTTGGTATTTATAGCCATTAAATCTGAGAGTAATTATTCTATATTTTTACCAGGAAGAAAGATACTAAGTGGCTGTAATAGGTAGTAATGGGAATATGTGAATGATTTTTCACTATTTCAAAAAGCAAGCCAGAAAATTTCCATTTGCCTTTAATCAGGTTTCACATCAAGTTTCTTTTTTGTGCTTGGAATCCTGTGCCTTCCTTGGTAAAATCTCTTGTTGACCAGATTTGTGGGCATTGCTTAAGCCCTTGGTGGATAAAAAATGGAAAAATTAAATATAAATAGTCTTTTTAAGTAGACAGTACATTTCAAAACATGGGCTCTGGTCCGAGAAGGTTGAGGACCAATGATCTAATCTTATGTAGTGGATTTTATTTGGTTGTTAACGCCCCAAAGTAGATAGCTGATATCTAGAAGTTTGGAGAGTGTTTTAATGTCTAATTTCACTTTTTGCTGAAACTTAATTTCAGTGGATGCCACAAGAAATGAGTTGTTTGCCTTTTTCTATTGAGAATCTGAAAAATAAAGACCCATTTCTAGAGTCAGGGCCAGATACAGGTGGATGCTATTAAATGAATTTTAATGATGGCATTTCCAAGGCGTCAGTAAATTCTCTTGGAACAACATATGGAAGGGGTAGCATGTACCTGGGATAGAGGGGTGGTGGTTTTGATCGGTCAGTTCTGAGGCAGTTGCTAAGAAGGAGATAGTGAGTGTGGACTGGAGCTGGGCTGAGGGTCTTGTGGGGCTAGAGAGTCAACAGACAGTTACACTGGCACGAATTATGGGCACACGAAAGAGCACCTACCCCAGGGTTGTTCATTGATTAGAGTGGTGATCTGGGCAGTCTTCCCAGGGGAAGTGATGTCTTGGCTGAGACCTGAAGGATTGTGAATAGGGTCATTATGCAACGAGGTTACTTAGAATCTGGTAAACTCTTTTTAAAAATAAATAATACTCTATTGTGTATATTTTATAGCTCTTTAAGAAGTAGTAACCACACTTTAATCTGGAATACCTGTGAACTATTGAAAGATGTTATCATGCAAGATTTTCCTGCTGAGATTTTCCTTCAAAGGCCAAAAATTGTTCAGGTGCGTTTCCTCTGTAATAGTTTCATATTTTGAAATAGAGAAATTTTTGCAATGAAACACATTTTGCAAAGTAGGAGTCCATGGGAAGGAAATTTGCAGTATCATATTTAAATAATGAAGTATTTGGTTATTTAGATCACTTATTCTCTTACTTGGATAGTGGTCATTCTTCTGATAGTAGGTAATCTTGTTTGATATATGCAGTCCAGTTTGACCACCTCAACCTTACTAACATTTATGGATCACTTAAAGGGGAGAATAGACTTGGGAAACTGAGGTTGGGCAGCAGAGACCCTTCTTAATAGTAAGAATAGCATCACTCTTTGAGGATGTAGGTGTTTAAGGCATAGTGCTCTAATCTGTGGAAGTATGGTGGTGGTGAGCATTGTAGATGGATTCTTTGCAATGTAGTTTATTGCATACCTGTCTAGTAGAGAGATGGGGGTCCAGGGATGGAATGGTGGCACACGCACAGCATCTGGTAAGGCCCGGCACCTGCATTTCGGAGTTACAGGGCTGAGATGGGTGCTGGGGAGTGGCAACTATTATTACATACTGACCCAACTGTGAGTGATAGCAGAGGAAATGCTATTAATTATCAAAGCATGCAGAATGATTTAGCTATTTGAGCTGAAGAAGGCTTGCCATAGTGTTTAAAAAGTGCCATGTAACTTGATGTCCTGAATGGGGAATAATCCCTGTGCTCTTCAGGATTGTCCTCAGCTAACAGAGCTTAGATATGAGGAACACTGACTGTTGGTTTTAAATTTTATCTTTTTGTTTATTTATTTATTTATTTATTTTAGCTTTTTAGGGTCACACTCGTGGCGTATAGAGGTTCCCAGGCTAGGGTTTGAATCAGAGCTACAGCTGGTGGCCTACACCACAGCCACAGCAATGCCAGATCTGAGCCATGCCAGATCCTTAACTCACTGAGTGAGGCCAGGGATTGAACCCGCATGCTCATGGATCCTAGTCGGGTTCATTACACCTGAGCCATGATGGGAACTATTAAATTTTCTCTTTTTAAATTTGATCCATCTTGCATTATACTAAGTTATCTTTTTATTTTTTATTTTATTTTTTTTAAACTAAATTTATTTTATTTTATTTTATTTTTTTTGTCTTTTTTGCTATTTCTTTGGGCCGCTCCCGCGGCATATGGAGGTTCCCAGGCGAGGGGTCTATTGGAGCTGTAGCCCAGGGCCTACGCCAGAGCCACAGCAACGCCAGATCCGAGCTGCATTTGCAAGCTACACCACAGCTCACGGCAACGCCGCATCGTTAACCCACTGAGCAAGGGCAGAGATCGAACCCGCAACCTCATGGTTCTTGGTCGGATTCGTTAACCACTGCGCCACGACGGGAACTCCCTAAGTTATCTTTTTAAATTTGACCCATCTTGCATTATACTAAGTTATTTTTGCCCATTTGTGTTTCTTATGTCTGATGAATATTTGGCAACTTATTTTAATTCCTTTGATTATTCATTTAACCTCACTTGAGCTCCACATCCTTCTTTGAAGTTGAGCACTTTGTTCTCTTGATCATTTTCATTGCTCTTTATTTCAGAACCTCTTATCTCTGTTGAAACTGGCCTTTGGAGGAGAAGGAAAACATCGCCTGGCATTACAGTCAGTTTCCTGCTTGCAGCAGTTGTGCGTGTATTTAAGAAACAGACTTAACTTTCACCGAGATCCAAGTTTTTTCTCTAGTAAACAAGGTATTTATGTTTATTTATTCATTGGTCACTGGTGGTATTTGTGATTCTTCCGAGAACTCTCCATTATACTTATTATTGGGGCTTATTGTGTATAATACATTTTCACAACGTAAACTCCCCATTCCCAAGCAAAATCAAATTATAGTCTTCAAAAACAGAGTGTGTGAATGATAGAAGCACTCATGATCCCCTCATCTTTTTTTTTTTTTTTGTCTTTTTGTCTTATTGCTATTTCTTTGGGCTGCTCCCGTGGCATATGGAGGTTCCCAGGCTAGGGGTCCAATCGGAGCTGTAGCCACTGGCCTACGCCAGAGCCACAGCAACGCGGGATCCGAGCCGCGTCTGCAACCTACACCACAGCTCACGGCAACGCCAGATCGTCAACCCACTAAGCAAGGGCAGGGACCGAACCCGCAACCTCATGCTTCCTAGTCTGATTCGTTAACCACTGCGCCACGACAGGAACTCCTCATCTTTTTTTTAATAAGAGACATTTGCAAGTGTTTTTCTCCCATACATGCAGAATATTGTTGGGAGCTAAGGACCAGGGTTCTGGGTCCAACTATTCATGTGGGACTTTGGCCATTTTAGCAAGTTATATGTTGTATTAATGTTTGGTTTGAAGAGATACCTATTTGTATTTTATGAAAAATGTTTTCATGTAGCTTGTAAGGGAGGCAGTGCCAGACTTTTCAGGGAGAAAGCACCACCTAATGGCCAAAGAGAGTACTAGGCTGGCCTTTTAAAAAACAGCATTTACAGTTTAGGATTTCTCTGCACTTTGAAAGTTGAATATAAAATTGCAGTGATTTGTCCTTGTGCTTCATAGTTAAGCCCTATTAACAGTTTCACTGATCCTGGGTTACTTGAATATTTATAGTAGCTTTATTATGGATCTTGGGGGTATGTGATTTCCTTAACAGTGTTCTTGAGAGCTTGTGAGTACCCCATTTTTAATCAGTAAGAGTTACAATGTTGATAAAAATAGTGGATAAATCGGAAAACTTATTCACGTCGTAAATAAATATTTATCACCTACTATATGCCAACCAATAATGTAGTCTAGGGGGTATAACACTGAGCGAAATAGATGAGGTCCCAGTTTTTATGACTTGATATTGTAGAAGGTGGAACAGGTAGGAAACAAACACGTTTCCAAATTAAACATGCTGGAAGGGAATAAGAAGGGCCGTGTGACATTGTGACTGGGGACATGGCTTACGTGGGTAGGACGGGTGGGGAAGGCCTCTGAGAAGAGGTGACCTGAAGGGTGAGAAGGAACCATCCCCTTGCAGAGTTGCAGAATGAGTGTCTAGGAAGCTCAGACCATCAGGCATGAGGGTGCCCTATGTGAGGAACAGGAATCAGGCTGTGTGAGTGGAGTGCAGTAAATGGGGTCGGGTACAGAGAGTGGAGCATGGTGAGGTCAGAGAGGTAGTTTGTGCCAGAGTGTTTGGGGACGTGCAAATCTTGGTAGGGATTTTATGGGTTTTTTGAAGTGTAGTGAGAAGTTCTTAGAGAACTTTGTTACTGTTCTTCCCTCTGCAAATGCCTCTATTTTACCTGCTTTTTTTTTTAAAGAAATAATGTTAAAATATATATAACAAAATGTCATATTTTTTGAACATGCAGTTTTGTGGCATCAATTATAATCACACTGTTGTGCAGTCATCACCATCATCTGTTTCCAAACCTTCTTCATCATCCTAAATAGAAATTCTCTAACCATTAAGCAGTACTTCCCATTTCCCCTTCCCTCTGCAGCCCTGAAAGTCTCTAATCTGTTTTCTGTCTTGGTACCTCATGTAAGTGGAATCATACATTATTTGGCTGGCTTATTTAACTCAGCATGTTTTCAAGGTTCATTCGTGGTGTAGCATGTGTCAGAACTTCATTTTTATGGCTGAATAATATTCCATTGTAGGTATAAACAACATTTTATTTATTCATTTATCTGTTAATGGATATGGTGTTTGTTGTTACCTTTTGGCTGTTATGGGTAGTGCTTTAGTGAACATTAGCACATCTATTCAAGCCCCTGTTTCAGTTCTTTAGGCTATAAATACAAGAGTAGAACTGCTGGGTCATATGTTAATTCAGTGTTTATCTTTCAGAGGAACCACCAAAAAGTTTTCCACTGTGGCTGCACTGTTTTACATTTCCACCAGCAATGCATGAGGCTTCCAGTTTCTCCACATCCTCTCCAACACTTTTTTCTTTTTTCAAAAATCATACTTGTCCTTGTAGATGTGAGGTGGTATCTCATTGTGGTGTTGATTCGCATTTCCCTAATGACTCCTGTTTATGACTAGTGATTCTCTAGTGACTTTTCATGTGTTATTGGCCATTCATATATCTTTAGAGAAATGTCTATAAAAGCTTTTCGTCCATTTTAAAATTGAGATGTTCAGCAGATTTTTTTTTTTAATGGTTGAGTTTTAGGCATAATTTACATATCCTGGTACTAAATCCTTAGCAGGTATATGATTTGCAAATATTTTTACCATTCTGTAGCTTGGCACATTCTTGATAATGTCCTTTGATGCATGACAGTTTTAAATTTGATGATGTCTAATTTATCTATGTTTTCTTCGTTTTTGGTATTGCATAATTCACTGCCAAATCCAAGGTCATGAGGATTCATCCCTATGTTTTCTACTAAGAATTTTATGGTTTTAACTTATATTTGGATTATTGATCCATTTTGAGTTAATTTTTGCATGTGGTTTGAGCTAGGGTTTCTCGGAGGGTTTTAAGTAGGAGAATTGGAGTATTTGGTCTCTTGGTGAACAGTGTTGGCTAGAAGGTTCCATGTGATCAGGTCAGTACATACTTAATGTACTAAGGCAGTAGTTGCAGAAAAGGTTGACCTTTTCTTTTGCCTCATAGAAACATTTCTACTGTCTTAATTTTAAGTTCTTTTTGAAGAATGACAAATACTACATAATCAGTAACCTGTCTTTATGAAGGAATAATTTATTTTTTTTCCCCCCAGATACAGTTTCCCAAAATTCTTCTCTGTCTTATTGTCATGAAGCAAGAGTTACTCATCATTCCCAGAATCCTTCTCCTGGAAGCAGTAGCCCTCGGCCTTCTGTGGTTGGACGCACAGGCCAGCGACCCAGAGGAGATGGCCAGGATTGGGATGCAGTGTCTTCCAGGTGACTAGAAGAGCTGGGTTAACTTGTATGTGTGTTTTAATTTTAGAGGGAGATCGTTATTTTTCTCTTTTGTCTTTTTGTTTGAAACATTAATATGGGTATTTGCCTTGTGTTAAACCAGAGACTTTCATACTTTTTTGACCATGACCCCCAGTAAGAAATAAATATTATGTTGCAACTCAGTACACAGACATATATACTTTGTGTATGTGTGCATGTTTATGAATGTGTGTATCTACTAAAACAAAGTGTTTAAAAATAGTACTCTGATTCCATGTATTACACAGTAAACTTTATTTTCTGTTCCTTTCTATTTCATTAAAAAAAGAATGGTGATTCTGACTCAGTAACATGTTTTAATTAGCCACAAATGGAATGTGATCTAGTTTAAAAGCGTAGCTTTAAATACTCAATGCATTTTGATAATATTTTAAACTCATTTTTGTAAGTTTAATCATAATTTAAATGCATCAGTATTTACTATTAAAGGGAATGATTAGAGAATCTATGAAGCAAAGTGACTGTCAAGGTAGACAGTTTATGGTATTTTACTTATTTGTAGAAAGAAAGATTTTTGTATATCAAGTTTTCTTAAAGGGATTGGCGTGGTATTTGTATGTTACCTCATCCTTAGGCTACAAGCATCTTAAAAACCCCTTAGTCTTTTCTTTAGTGTATTCTGCTAAGTGCTTGGTAAGAGTAGCACCTGTTGGCTTGATTATCCTCTTGTGACACAGCTACTGCTGCCCCAGGCTGGCACTGACTCATGCTTGGCATGTGCTTGGTGTAGGCCAAGTGCTTCAGTGTTTTGTCTCTTGTAGTCCTCCTCATAACAATCCTGTAATAGGATTGGCATTATTATCATCATTTTATAGAAATACCTGAGTTTTGGCAAGGCTATGAGCGTAACTCCAGTATATACAGTTGGTAAAGCACAGGGGAGGGGTTTGGACAGGATGGGAGACTGTGCTCCTCATCTTTACAGGTAGCTGGGGTTGATCAGGCATGGTTTTTCACTTCACTCTCCCTCATTCTTTGAGCTGTATCTAATGTGCCACATGCTTGTAAATTTCACCCCTGAGTGAACTTCCTCCTGGGCCCCTTCAGAGTTTTAGAGAGGCCCAGCTCTTTTCCATATTTTGGGATGCTTGGTATGTTGGAATTGAAGGAATGACAAAATGCATTAAATTTGGAGAGTTTTACATTTTCAGTAGATCAGTGCATCTTCAATTGTGGATAACATCGAAAGTCAACATTTTGAGGTGCTTTGTAAATGTGTTTAAGCCTTTCTATAGAGCTTTTATCCCCAACCCACCCCTTTATACCAAAGGTAAAATTCTTTTTATAAAGAAAGTAAGAGAGATGAGATGTTCCATTTTTGGCTGCATTTTTAAAATCATGTGATGTTGAACGTACTAAATAAAGTAATCCATTTCTCATCATGTTTTTCTGGCATTTTCTAGCATTCTTCAGTTGCTAACATTGGCTTACTTAGAACATTTGGTGAAAATCACAGAAAGTCTAGGAAACCATATGAAGTATTTTGTTTTGCCCTTGAAAGTTATGGAACTTTGCTATAAATCTGCTTGCTTTCCTTTAGACGTGGATTGGTCATCAGTGCTAATGCTGATTGCTACTATAGGAAGGTTGACACATTTAGAGAACATCAACTTGAAAAGCAAATTATAAATGCATTTTTAGTTTCATTTACAGTTTTGAGCCACCTTTATGGAATTTATTCACATAAATTTGTGAGAATTTATTGATCAGAATTGTTCCTTGGAGTAATACAGTATGAGGCTTCTAATATGTCAGGCAGCAGATATGCAGTAGGTCTGTTTGTGGGCTGTTTCCATGCTCAAAGTTTATTATTATTTGTGTGCTTCACAGTGGAAGTAGCAGTCATGCTCATGTCAACTCGAGGGTGTCTGTCCATTCACCTTTGGACGTGGTGCATCTGGGCCTGCCAGGGCTGGAAGCTGAGGATGCCCTGGAGCTGCGATTCCAGCAGCTTAGCCTGCCTCAGTTCTGCATCTCCATCCTGGAATCCGCTGTTCCCCTCTTAAAAACAGGTTGGTTGTCCTTGAAGTCATAGTTCTTTTTACATAATTTGTGTTTGTTTTATCTGTTTTCTAGGGCTCTCATTTTTTTTCTTTTTTTTTTTTTTCCACTTTCTATGTTAAAATCTGTACTAACTTATCTTTTGGGATATAGCTTCCTAAGAACTTAGTAAGGTCTTTATTATCTCTTATGTGGGTGCCATGGAGCACTGTTCAGATAGAGTATCCCCTTCCATTTCTGGCCTTTTATTGCATAGGCTTCCACTATGTGTGGCTGTTTTAAAGATAAATGCTGAGAAAACAATGTACCTGTAGTAAGTTAGAGAAGATGGACTGGCATGAATGGACTGGAATAAAAAAGTCTTTGGCTTTTGCTTTTTAGAAATTTTTTAAGTTGCTTTTAGTTGTTCACTCTTCCTATTTAATTTTTACTTGAGCTATGAAACATGTTAAAAGCCCAAATACATCCATCACTGGATTCTTACCTTGGCAGTAATTTCTTTTTCTTAAAAAGCAAAATAGAACAAAACTAAAAAAAATCCTCAAAGATTTCTTGGATTTACCTTTTTTCTCAAATGTGTGGGGTAAATTTGTGAAGATGTTCTGCAGTATATACTGGAATGTAGTTGTGATTTTAATCAAGAGTGATGAAGAACAATAACAAAATGGCTAATATCCAGCAGACTCTAAGTAATCAAACAGTTATCACGATTGCTGTGCTTTGCTGCTATGCTTGGTTTTGTGCCATTATTCCATGCACTCCTCACACCAACCCATTTTATCCTTTATCCATCCCTTAGTGGTAGTTATTTGCTTCTCTCCCAGTTTTATAATGAGGAAGCTGAGGTTTAGTGTGCTTTAGAAACTTATCCAAAGTCAAACAGTGAAGAGACTTGAACCACAGTTCAAATCCACACATTTTGCATTTTGCAAGGTAAAGAAAGATTTGGAATAAATAATGACTTTTATTCTCTAAATATATACATTTTAAGTAGTTGATTAACTTGTGAAAATAAAAATACATAATACACAAGTTTTACTTTTTTTTGGTTTATGCTGGTTGAGTGAAAAATACATCCCATGTTATTGGTTCTTTAAGTCCTGTGGATATTTTTTTGTCTGCTTGGAAGTGATGGGGATGAAGGCAGGAGGTAGCTGTATATTTGGGAACACTAAAAATGTTTTTTCCTGAGGAAAACTGTATACCTTAACTTCTAACCCGTGGTGCTACAGAGACAACGCTGGATCCCCAGCCCTCTGTGCCACAGTGGGAACTTCTGTATACCTTAACTTCTCACTGACTGAATAACTCTACTTCTAGGATTTAGGAGTACAGATTAATTCATGTACTAATCATGTGAAATGAAGGAAGATCTGAATTTTGGCATAATAAAGTATATATGTTTGTTGGCATGGTATACTGAGGAGAACAGTTTTAGACTTAATGATTTTGCATTTAACCTTTTCTTAATTTGCTGTAAAAAGTCAGATTGATAATTATAAAGCTGTATCTTGGTACATAGAATTTTCTAAATGTTCTCTTGCCCTTTTGTGGTAAATTATTGTGTAATTTGTAATTGTTCAATGTCCTAAGAGATTTCTAAGAGAATTTGCTCCAGCTGTTCTAATGAAACAATTAATCTAGACCCTTATGATCTGGTAGTTTGTTTTACTTTTATTCATTATAAATTGACCTTTGGGACAGAAAAGTCTTGATTGAGTATTCACCTCACTTAGAATTATGAGTAGTGGGATTCCTTTGTTATTCAGTCTCTGGAGAAAGGAGATTGCTTGGGTGGGTGTGACTGTGACAGCATAGTTTCTTCTGGAATTTTTTTTTTTTTGTCTTTTTGCTATTTCTTGGGCCACTCCCGTGGCATATGGAGATTCCCAGGCTAGGGGTCCAATCGGAGCTGTAGCCACTGGCCTACACCAGAGCCACAGCAAGAAAGAATCTGAGCCGAGTCTGCAACCTACTCCACAGCTCACGGCAATGCCGGATCGTTAACCCACTGAGCAAGGGCAGGGACCGAACCTGCAACCTCATGGTTCCTAGGCAGATTCGTTAACCACTGCGCCATGACGGGAACTCCTGGAATGTTTTTAGTTTAAGGTGAGTACAGGTTTCCCAGACAACTCCTGTGTGGGAAACTACTAATTCATGACAAGGCTTAGGCCTTCTAGTCCTAAGTGGGAAATTTATTAGAGTGCATCTTCTCAACTTACCTGTGCTTTGCCACATATTTTGTGTAACATGGGTAGTCTCTGAATTTGAAAAATTATTTAAATTTATCTCAGTTCTTCTAGTTAGATTATTGTTATTCTCTTCTTCAGTGTCTTTTCCACTTGTGAGCAGATTTTATTTTTTGTGGTAAAATAGTATTAAGATTGAAATAGAAATCTGTAATGGTGACTATAGATTGTGACTTCCCTATTCATCTCTTTCAATCATTCTAAAAACACCAAAAAATAAAAATAGAAAGAGATATAGGAATTTGAGGGCATGGCCAATTAGAGAAGTAGGCAGCTTTCTCTGAAAGTTAACTTTTTTTCTTAGCTCTCTCCTGTTTGCATTCCTAGGTAGTAGACAGATGATAATAAGAGTTCTGGAACTGCTTGCAGAGGACATGATACTTATTGGTGAAGCAATTTCAGCAGATATCTGGGATGACAGCAGCCTTTTTGCTATAGATATGGTGAGAATCAATGTTTTCTTTGGCATATGGGTAATAATATTCGTATTTTATTTTATTTTGGTCCTTTTTTGGTTTCATGTCTCATTAGTCTTTGAAAGCTTGCTTTGTTTTAGACATGATAAATCCCAGCTTTATTTTGTGCATAGTCTGGAATAGGCCATTTCTCCAGAGTTTCTGGTTACTTTAAATGGGGGACTGTATATCAAGACCAGAAACAGGCCATTAGGGCTGCTCATAGTTACTGTGATATTCTTTCCTTACAGTAATAGGACTAGGAAATGTGTATTTAAATTGTTGCTTCTGTGTTTAAACTTATATTTCTTTGCTTGGACTTTGTTTTCCTTCATAGAACTTCTTAGCAACATCAACATAATTGCTTATTAGCTTTAACCTTCAGCATGCAGTGTATAATTTCAGAATAGCAGCATTGGTATCACTGTGGTCAATAACTAATAAAGTTTAAGATTTCCTTGTAGTTCTTTTTGACTTAGACTAAATCTCATTAAGAATATACAGTCAAAATTCTGTGTCTTAAAGTCACTAGAAAGAATTAATTTCTCTATTACCGATTAAGTATACAGTTGGACTTGTTTCAGTTTGTTTTCATTTTTGGGAATTATTTTCTCTTCATAAAAGCATAACTCAGATGTCTCCCTACCATCCTGTTTTCTGGTTTATTTTTCCATTTTTATTTTAGTTTTTGAAAGTATATGCTAAAAAGTATGTAGGCTCATATTCCTCCTCCCACATCTTACCTTAAAAGTGGTATATCATATACAATTTCATATCTTAATTTTACAACTTAATAATAAATCCTGTATGGTAACTAGACTTATTGTGGTGATCGTTATGTATAGAAATAATGATTTACTGTATGTATAATACTAACTAACATTGTGGTAGGTCAGATGTGTTCAAAAACAAACTCAGAAAAATCATTTGTGATTTTTGATGTGTGATTACCAGAGGAAGGGGTGGCAGAAGGGGAATTGAAGAAGGTAGTCAAAAGGTACAAATTTCCTTGGAGTTCCCATTGTCACTCAGTGGTTAGCGAACCCAGCTAGCATCCATGAAGACTTGGGTTCAATCCCTGGCCTCGCTCAGTGGGTTAAAGATCCGGTGTTGCTGTGAGCTGTGGTGTAGGTTGCAGATGCGGCTCAGATCCCTTGTTGCTGTGGCTCTGGCATAGGCCAGTGGCTATGGCTCCAATTCGACCCCTAGCCTGGGAACCTCTATATGTCGCTGGTGTGACCCTAAAAGACAAAAAGACCAAAAAAAGGGGAGGGGTACAAATTTCCGGTTGTAAGATAAGTACTAAGGATGCAATGAACAACATGACAGATATAATTAATACTGCTGTATATTATATATGAAAGTTTTTAGGAGCGTAAATCCTAAGAGTTGTCATCACAAGGGAAAAAATATTTTTTCTATTTCTCAAATTTTGTTTCTATAGGAAATAATGAATGTTCATTCAGTAAACTTAAAGTGATAAACATTTCATGATATATGTAAGTCAGATCATTAAACTTTGCACCTTAAATTTATACATTGCTGGATGTCAACTATAACTCAATAAAATAGGAAGAGAAAAGAATGCCTCCATGTAAATGTAGGCATGGAGATTACTCCATGTTCATATGTAAAGATCTTCATTCTTTTTTATAGGCTGCAAGTGCTTCATTTTGTGTTTATTCACCTGTTGATGGACATAATTGGTAACAAAAATTATGTGAAATGAGTGATGTGCATTTTATTTCATACCTGTGCAAGGATGTCTCTAGGGTAAATTTCTTTAAGTGGGATTGCTGTATCAAAAAGTAAGTATATTTTTTAGGGTTCCCGTTGTGGCATAGCAGAAACAAATCTGACTAGTATCCATGAGGATGCAGGTTCGATACCTGGCCTTGCTTAGTGGGTTGGGGATCTGGGTTGCTGTGAGCTGTGGTGTAGGTCACAGATGAGACTCGGATCCTGTGTTGCTGTGGCTGTGGTGTAGGCTGGCAGCTGTAGCTCTGATTTAGCTCCTAGCCTGGGAACTTTCTAGTGCTATGAGTGTGGTCCTAAAAAGCAAAAACAAACGAACAAATAAATAAAGTATTTTTAATTGTAGGTATTGTCACATTCTCTTAAGTAGCTATACTGTTTCTTTCATTCACCAGCAGTTTATTAGAATATGTTTTCTCCTTAAGGCTCAGCAGTAGGGTTTATAGTCAAACCTCAGATTTTTGCCATTTTGATATTATGTCAATTTAGTATTAATTGACACTTTTCTGTAAGTAAAATTGAGTGTCTTTTTGTAGCTTTAAGGGCCATTTTCATTTCTTTTTCTGTAAATGTCCAGGCTTTTATCCATTTTTCTCCTGGGCCATTAGTCTTTTGTTCTTTTTCTTGATTTTTATGAGTTCTTTAGGTGTTAAGGCCATTGGTTTTCTAAATGTTGCAACTTTTCCCCCAGTTAGGTTATTTTTTTTCCCCCCAGTTATTTATTTTTTTTCCCCCAGTTATTTATTTTTTGATTTTATTTTTTTTGACTCTCCTAATGATGCTTTTGACTATGCAAAAGATTTTATTGACTTATTTATTTTTACACAGATAGTATCTTTTTAAAAAATTGCTTCTGGATTTTGGAACATGGAAAAATTCTCTCCATAGTTTTGGAAAGATGTGCTATATGTTCCCCTTTCTTGAAGTTTATGTTTTTGAATTTTGGGAGTATTTTCCTCAATATAGACTTATTATTATTTATTCATATAAGTATGTATCTATTCATATAAATATTTATTTGTATATGTGTATGAATATATGGGTATTTAACTGTTTTATTTAAGTATAGTAGACATATATAATAAGCTTTACATGTTTTTTAAAGTTGCTTGATACATTTTGACAAAGATACACACATGATATCAATTAGTTTGCATTTTCTAGAAGATTTTATGAGTTAACTCACTGTATGCTTTTTTGTATGCTTTCTTTTAGTATGATTACTTTGAGAGATAACCATGTTGTTTCATTCAAATGTAGTTCATTTTATTGCTGCCTGCTTTGTTCTTTACTATTTATATTTCAGTAGGGAAGATAATTTTGGAAAGTTTGGCATTGTATATTTTTCTTTTTGAAGTATTTTAATAAGTAGTATTTTGCACAAGTGATCAACACATGAACAGGAGCCTCAGAAATGTCATATAACAATATAATGTTTAAGAAATCTGAACTACCAAGAATATGTATCCACATAATGGGAAACTATATCCTTTTTACATTTCAATATATCAGTAATCATTTGAGATTTTATATCTTTTATTTTGAAATTGTCACCTGATAAGCTTGCTTTACTTGAAGAATTGGTGTTCTACTTTTTCCATTTATGAAAATTGGTAACTTATGAAAATTTATTAGTTATAAAAATATATATTGGGAGTTCCCGTCATGGCTCAGTGGTTAGCAAATCCGACTAGGAACCATGAGGTTGCAGGTTCGATCCCTGGCCTTGCTCAGTGGGTTAAAAGATCCGGTGTTGCCGTGAGCTGTGGTGTAGGTCATAGATGCGGCTCAGATCCGGTGTTGCTGTGGCTCTGGCGTAGGCCTTTGGCTACAGCTCCAATTCGACCCCTAGCCTGGGAACCTCCATATGCCGCGGGAGCGGCCCAAGAAATGGCAAAAAGACCAAAAAAAACCTCTTTGAGTTACCATCTTTTTTATGCATTTGTTATTTTGACCTAGATCTGTCTGTGTTTTATTGGACTTTGTTATAGGCTGCCTGAAATCTTTGTGTATAGAGGTTAGAAGAGAAAAAATAAATAAAATCCTGATGTTTACTTAATACCTATGTGTGAAAAAATTTTCCAATTTTTACATACACAAATCCCTTGAAAAGAGAAACGACTTATAAGTATTTTATAATAGATAAAATATATTGTTTCAAATCCTTCAATTTCTTTATTTATAAAATATGGGTGGTAGTTCTTAATCTTCATTTTTGTTAGTCCTTAAGGTTATCACACTATTTTGTAGTACTTTTAGAAGATTTTCACATATTGAAGGTTTTCAACAAGTGAGTTTTTCCTTAGAAGTGTGAAGAATGTTTTATCAGTTACTTCTTAAAATAGCTGAAATTTCTTGGCCAGAACATTTTTCTGTGAAAGTTAGTCATTCACTTTTAACTTTTGGCTGCTGGTCTTTTATGATTCAATGAATTATTTTTACTTTAAAGGTTAAATCTGTTGTACAAGTGCCAACTGGTATGTTAGAAATGTTAAATAAAACAGTAGTGCTTGAAATTATATTTGACTTACTTATTTAAAAGAATAAATTCTTCCTAGGGAAAAATTTCATTCCTTTGGGCTATATATTAATAGAAGCTGACAGAATATCTTAATTTTTCTTAATTTCTGTACTTTTGTCAAGTTTAAAAAGAAAGCTAAAGCAAAATTTTTGTTGTGGCATTAAAGGAACAAAGTAATAAATATTTACCAATTCAGTAATTAAATATCTGAAGATTTGTAATCATTTCTCTAGATCTTTCCAAATAGTGCTAATAGTACTTGTGTCTGGAATTCCATAACTCACTTTGTGTCAACATAGTCAAAGAAATGTTTTTCTCCACAAATTGTATATTTTTATTTCACTCAAATAACAGGGTGAAGGATTTTGAAGATTCCAGAGAGAAGGGCTTGATGATTAACCCTTCAGTAAAGGCTCAAGAAGGGTAATTGAACCTGATTGTAAATTGATAATTTGGGTGAAAAGATCTCTAATTAGCATATGCCTTTTCTGCTTCTGCCCACCAGTCCAGAAACAGTTATTTTAGTTCACTAAACATTCTTTGATTGTTTATTATATGCTGGGCACTTGAGGGTACTGGGGATTGTTCATTATATACTGGGAGTACTGTTGATGAATACACAGCAGTTTTTTTTTCACTCTTATGGGAGATGGATAAAAAATTGGCTATATTCCCCATGCTGTACATTCCATCCCCATGACTCATTTATTTTGAAATTTGAAGTTTGTAGCTCTTAGCCTCCCTCACCTATTTCATTCATTTCCCTAGCCCTTTCCCCTCTGGTAACCACCTGTTTGTTCTCTGTGTAATTGAGGCTGTTACTGTTATAGGTTTGTTCATTTGTTTTTTAGATTCCAGATAGAAGTGACATAAAATGGTATTTTTCTTTATCTGGCTTATTTCACTTAGCATAATTCTCTTTGGGTACATCTATATTGTCCCAAATTGCAAGATTTCTTTCTTTTTTAGGGCCGAGTAGCATTCCACTCTGCATGTGTGTGCGTGCATGTGTATACATACACACCACATCTCTATCCATTCATCTGTCGATGGATTCTTAGGTTGTTTCTTTGTCTTGACTATTATAAATGATGATGCTGTGAATGTTGGGATGCATGGATCTTTTTGTATTGGTGTTTTTGTTTTCTCCAGATATATTCCCAAGAGTGGAATTGCTGGATCATATGGTAGTCTTCTTTTTAGAAAAAACTAATCTCCATACTGTTTTCTACAGTGACTGCATCAATTCACATTCCCACCATTAGTGTACAAGGTCCGCATCCTTGTCAATATTTGTATTTGTGGTCTTTTTGTTGATAGCCACTCTGAGAGTTGTGAGGTAATATCTTGTTGTTTTGATTTGTATTTCTCTGATTAGTAATGTTGAGTATCTTCTCATGTGCCAAGAGTGCTTTGAAAACACTTTTATTTATTTATTTATTTATAATGATTTTTATTTTTTCCGTTATAACTGGTTTACAGTGTTCTGTCGATTTTCTAATGTACTGAAAACACTCTTAAGCCAGGGATCTCAGGGAGAGCTTTTTGTAAATCATGACTAAGCTGAGTCTTAATTTATGAGTACGATTGGCTAAGTAAATAAAGATAAGGTCTTTTATCTGGCAGAGAATGATGAGGAGGAATGGATAGTGCTGATTGATGGTCAAGGGTAGGGCTATTGGGAAGAATGCAAGTAACTAGAGCATAAAATATGAGGTGGATATGCTGGGAGAGAGGCTGGAGGGTTCATTTAGGGTCTGCTCATAGAAGGCTTTTGATGTGGTGCTGAGTAGTTTGACCATCATTCTCTTGGTAAGATGAGCTTGCTCTTAAGCCTAGAAGTGCTGGGTAAGATTGGCTGTTGTGTGGAAGAGAAGTGGGGAGTGTGAAGCTGGAAGCATATGGGGGAGAGTCACTTATTTCAGATGCTTTACAGCATCCCAAACCTGTGTTATATTGCACCGTAAATTCTGTTTCATTGGGAGTATTTAGAATATTTTGCTCATCTGATATTTTAATTCTGTAATTTTGTAAAAGCTTTGAATATTCTTTGAAAATTGGCTCTCTTTTTTTCTTTCTTCCTGCATCAACTGCTTTACAGCTGTTTAAACATCTTTAGCCCAGCAAATTAACACCGTGGACCAGACAGTATTTTTTAAAAAATTCTGTCTTTTCTTAAAACATTAGAAACAAAACACTTTTTTTTTTTTTTTGCTTGGAAGAAATGCTGGAAATAGTAAAAGCTGCAAGACTGATTCTTTTAGTATATTATTTTGAGAAATACTTCATCATTAAGAATTAGCAAGGTTATTTGAAACAATTTCAAATAGTTTTTTTTTTTTTTTTTTTACAGAAAGCCCTACAATACTGAGATCTTAAATATGTTTATTGGTGTAAATTGTAAATTGTCACAGTTCCTTTTGAATAACAGAGATATGTTGTTTTGAAGGTATATAAAAGTATTATTTTAATTATTTCAATGAAAAAATTACCTGCCCACATCATAAGGCTGTGACTCTGTTTCTGATTTCTTTTCTCTAGACCAGTAATTATTAATAAAAGGGCTATTAAGTTTTTCTATTTTAATTTTGTAAGGATGGCTGAACTTTTGGCTTATTTTTATTGATTTTTAGTTTTATTTCCCTAGGCTTAAAGAATGCAATTTTAAATATACACTTTTTTTTTTGCGATTAAGTAAATGGTTAGTTTTAGCTAGTATTTCTTGGAAACATGAGGAGTTGTAGTCTTTGAAATATTTCAGGTTTATATCTGTTTAATTTATTAATTAAGTTCAGAAAGACCAAGTTAAAACCTATAAATCCGTCTTTGTTTTAGTGTCAAGTTTTGCTTGATATTTATGTTATTCAGACCACGAAGACTTATTCATGTTGGGTATTTTTCTAATTTTTTGGCCATGCCCATGGCATATGGAAGTTCTTGGGCCAGGAATCGAATCCGAGCTGCAGCTGTGACTTATGGTACAGTACAGCAACACCAGATCCTTAACCTACTGCACTGGGCCAGGGATCGAATCCTTACTGCTTCACAGACAACATGGGATCCTTAACCTGCCATGCCATAGGGGGAACTTCTTATGTTCAGTCTTTACTCTCTGTTTTGCATTTCATGTATAGAAAATTACCACCTTTATCTGATATTTTTGTTCTGAATTTTTCATTATTCATGTTTCATATGTTTTTGTTCATATCTTACTATACTAATTTTTAACCTTTTATGCACAAAGATAAAAATGTATTTTTAAGGAGTTCCCGTCGTGGTGCAGCAGAAATGAATCCTAGTAGGAACCATGAGGTTGCAGGTTTGATCCCTGGCCTCGCTCAGTGGGTTGATGATCCGGTGTTGCTGTGAGTTGTGGTGTAGGTAGCAGACACAGCTTGGATCTGACATTGCTGTGGCTGTGGCATGGGCCTGCAGCTACAGCTTCAGTTGGACCCCTAGCCTGGGAATCTCTATATGCCGTGAGTGCGGCCCTAAAAAAAAGACAAAAGACAAAATATACATATATATATTTTTAAAAATGAATTTTTTATATGTGTAAATTACTAATATTTGATTTTTGGTATGAAATCACATTTTACTTATAGGGAAATTTAACCTTTTTAGTACAGTTATTATACTATAATAATAATATGGCTATTATGCAAGAATTTTGCTATCATTTTGTTTTCTTTTTTACTACATAGATTTATTGTATCTTTTACTTCTGCTGTGATTTGGAAAATATAGTTTTAATTTTATTTGTGTTTAAAACTTAAATTTATTGAATGATCCATATAAGTAAAAGAAAATATTTATTCCTTTATATAATTTTTTTTTTTTTTTTTTTTTGCTTTTGAGGGGTGCACCCGTGGCATATGGAAGTTCCCAGGCTTGGGGTGGAAATGGAGCTACAGCTGCCCGCCTATGCCACATACACAGCAAGGTGGGATCTGAGCCGTGTCTGCAGCCTATACCATAACTCACAGCAAGGTGGGGTCCTTAACCCACTGAGTGAGGGCAGGGATTGAACCCACATCCTCATGGATCCTAGTCAGGTTCGTTAACCGCTGAGCCATGAAGAGAACTCTCTCCTTTACATAATTTTTAAAATTGTGGTAAAATATACATAACAATTTACCAGTCATCACTTTTTTTTTGTCTTTTTGCCTTTTCTAGAGCCGCTTCCTGTGGCATATGCAGGTTCCCAGGCTAGGGGTCTAATTGGAGCTGTAGCCATCAGCCTACACCAGAGCCACAGCAACGCAGGACCCGAGCCGTGTCTATGACCTACACCATAGCTCACGGCACCGCTGGATCCTTAACCCACTGAGCAAGGCCAGGGATGGAACCCGCAACCTCATGGTTGCTAGTTAGATTCGTTAACCACTGTGTCATGACAGGAACTCCAACCAGTCATCACTTTTTGAATGTATATTTTGGTGGCATTAGGCACATTCACATTGTTGTGCAGTCATCACCATTACTGTCTCCAAAACTTTTTCATCACCTCCATACTCACCAAACAGTAACTTCCCTTGCTCTCCTTTGCCCTACTCCTTGATGATGACTATTCTTACTTCTCTATGAATTTGAGTACTTTAGATACCTCATATAAGGAGAATCATACAATATTTGTCTTTTTGTATCTGGCTTATTTTACTTAACGTAATGTTTTCAAGTTTCATCTATTTTGTAGAATGTGTCAGAATATCATTCCTTTTTAAGCCTGAATGATATTTCATTGTACGTATACCACCTACTACATACTCTTTATCTATTCATCTATCGATGACACATTTCTACTTTTGGCTAGTGTAAATAATGTTGCTATGAACATTGATGTACAAATAGATGTTTTAACTCCTTGCTTTTGATTCTTTTGTGTGTTTATTCAGAAGTGATATTGGCCAGATAATATGATAATTCATAATCTATGTTTAATTTTTTGAAGAACTGCCAAGTTATCGCTACAGTGACTGCACCTTTCTCATTCCCATCAGCAGCAGTGGCCAGGTGTTCAATTTCTCCACATCCTTTTCTTTTCTTTTCTTTTTTTTTGTCTTTTTAGGGCCGTACCTGTGGCATATGGAGGTTCTCAGGCTAGGGGTCGAATTGGACCTGCAGCCACTGGCCTATACCACAGCCACAGCAACGCGGGATCTGAGCCATATCTGCAACCTGTACCACAGCTAATGGCAACACCGGGATCCTTAACCTACTGAACAAGGCCAGGGATCAAACCTGCATCCTTATGGATGCTAGTCAGGTTCGATAACTGCTGAGTCATGACGGGAACTCCCACATCTTCTCAATACTTGTTACTTTCTCTTATTTTTAGTCATAGCCATCCTAATGGGTGTTAAGTTGTCTCACTGTGACTTCAATACTTTATGTGATTTTTATAGGCTCCATACCTTTTAGTTTTGTTTCCTGTATATTTATCCTTGAATTAAAAAAAAAAATTCTGACATGTATTAGTTTTTTGTCTTCAATACAGGTTATTTCTCATTTTAATTTTCTGACATGTATTAGTTTTTTGTCTTCAATACAGGTTATTTCTCATTTTAATTTTCATATGTTTTCTTTGGAAAGTTGAGAGTGAGAACTTCAGTTCTTTTTTCTTCTACCATCTTACTGATACTGTCCTTTTTAGCTGCTAGTTTATAGTGTCATGTCAGCATATCTAGGATGTGTTTTCCTCTATGTTGTTATGATTTGCCAGTTAGTAGTCTTTTGGCTTTATCTTGGTATTTTATGCATACCTTTCAATATAAAAGATATGACTTTTATTTAGGTATTAAGCTCTCTAAAAATTTATGATGGCAGAACATTTGCTTTGAAACAATCTTATTACTTGAAGAGAGATTATACATGTTAATATTGCATTATTTTTGATTGCTTGACATTCCCTGTGTCATTTCTTTAGTAACTTTGGGATCAGTTAGAGTACAGGGATCATGTCTCTTTGTACTAATGCATTTTTTTCCATATACCTGCTACTGTGTTAAGCATACAGTAAGTCCAGTAAATACTGAATGAGAGATTCACATGCCACATTCAGAGTTGGACAGTTAAGCACTAGAAACTAGGAGGAGTTTATGATTCATTAAGTTGTTGTTTTTTTATTAGTTAGAATTCATCATATTAAATTCTTAAAATTTATTAGCTTTTTAAAGTATTTAAGTGTGCTTATCATTCTTGCCTGCTTTTAACAGTATCTCAGCACATATTGGCTATTTTGATAAAGAGAAATAAATTTGTGTTGTCATTTGTTTTTGTTATTGAATGATAACATTTTATACTGTTCTCCCTGGCATTTGCATATTGGCTCCTAAAATTGTTTTCCTCTGTATTGTGTTTAAATGTTTACAGAAGGAGAAACTACTCACGGTGTTGGGATCCCTTGGGGACACCATGTGCTACCATAAGAACAGCATCAGTTTGGAACAACCAGAGGCAGTGCTAGTGCACCACAGGATGGCCTTTGTCAGCATCTCGCTGTTTGCAGTCCGACTCCTGCAGACGCTTCTCCCTGTTGAAAAGGTAAGGCAGGTAATGTGGCTTACTTGTAGTTCACCGAGTGTTACAGTCTGTTCTTGTGTAAATTCTTTCTGATCATCACATGATGTACAAAGATTATATTGGAAGTGTAGAAATTGGGAAATGACTAAATTTTAAAATAGTTTTGACAATCACTTGATAGAAAAAAATGTATTCTGTAAGGGTTTTTTTAAGGTAACTTTTAAAAACTGCTATAACATGTTTAGAAAATTGCACAGTTCAGTACATTTTTACTAAGTGAATATATATGTGTTTAAAAAGTGACCACCCCCCAGAATGTGAAATAGAGCACGATCAACAGTTCAAAGGCCCTTTCCCATCCTTCACCTCTTCTGCTTCCCCCAAGCTAACCTCCTTTCTGATTATTGTCACCACAGATGAATTTATCTGTTTTGAACTTTATGTAATAGACTTATAAAGTATGTACTCGCTCAGGATTTTTTTCTGAGATTCATCATTGTCATTGCTTATAGCAGTTGTCAATTTTTATTGCAAAATGCTATTTCGTTATGTGACCATATGTTAAAGGTGATTTTAGTAGGTATAAACATCTCTTTTAAATATCTCATTGACTGTATTTTTAAATGGACGTTATATCTCTGAATTTGATTGTTAGTGGTACACTTGTTTCAAATGTCTCATGTGCACATGTTTTATAGTGTTCTTATTGAAAAAAACAAAGGTGTGGCATCATGTTTAAGTGAAGGTATGGGAGAAATTACTATAGCTAAAGAACTATTTCCTTGCCTTTGGGAAAGCTGCTTGGCCTTTGAAACATAGAGCTTATTTATTGATTTTTTTATTATAGATTTCTTTTCATCTGTGTGCTTATTTGGGCAGGAATCAATTAAAATGGAAATCAATAATTTATTTTATTTACTTTATTGCTAGAATAATGTAAAGCCCCAACTCTCCATGCTTTTTTTTTTTTTTTAAGGTAATTTTGTTTCTGTTTTTGAAGGTAAATCAATATCTGTAATTTTTGGTAGCTCTTTTAAATATATAGCTTGAAACTTCATTTGCACAGTAAATATGGTCATTGAAGATATTGTAATTAAGGTATTGGTTTATAGATGGTTATAATTGCTTCGATTACCTGAGAACTTTAAAATGAAATCTAAACAAAAACGCTCTCCCATTGCTGTTAAATTTTGCCTTCAGTTTATATAAATACAAGGTTATGCTGCCCTCTGCCTGTTGCTAGCCCACCAAAAATTGAAGTGGAATTTGGACTTTGAATCTTTCTACCTTGAAAGTGGTTGTTGATTTTTTCAGTTACCATTTATCAAATATGTAATTTGGACATTGGAAAATGGTAATCTGAATCTTTGTAGAGATTTCCTGAATTTGAAAGTTTTGACAAAATACTCTTGACCTTATTTGAAATTGATAATTGCTGATTATAAATGAATTTGGAGAACATCCATGTACAGGTTAGAATAATGTATCGGTAATCTTATTGAAAAGGTTCTAGTTGGATAAATCTATTT
The DNA here is from genome assembly GCF_016906955.1 of Phacochoerus africanus. Taxonomy (NCBI): domain Eukaryota; kingdom Metazoa; phylum Chordata; class Mammalia; order Artiodactyla; family Suidae; genus Phacochoerus; species Phacochoerus africanus. The sequence goes on from NC_062545.1 coordinate 155,035,171, forward strand.
GGTAAAATAGGGGAAGACAACTTCATTTGGGGGAAACATCTGGGAAATAAGAGCTAAAACTACTGGCCCTCAGCTAGAAGCAAGATCCAAGAGCATCCTAGGAACCCCTGTGACTCTTTTTCAGCTTGCCAAGCAGACTGAGGATAAAGAAGAGTTCATACTACAAGAGTTTGACTTTTTTAGTGAAGTATATAGAGTCTCTAATATTTGGGTGCCACTGATTGATTCAGAGTGGTGTTTCTCAAGTGCAGTGTGCAACCAGATCACCCAGAGATCTTGTTAATTAGATCTCCCATATTCTGGTCTGTTAGGTATGGGTAGGGCCTGAGAATATACATTTCTAACACCCTGGGAGAATGCCCTGGCTGCTCTGAGTGGCAAGGTTTAGAGAAAACATTATTAAACCCCTTTCCTATCAGTACAGGAGGTGATGATGTTGACTCTTTTTTTTTTTTTTTTTTTAATCTAATAGTGGTGGTGGCTTTCCACTGAAATGTCTTCATTTTTAGTTCCAACTGACATGTGACTAATGCTTATATGTGCAGGAGCACCATCTTTAATTAGCCTGGGATGTAAACTGTGATGGGTCCATTGGGCCATGCCATGATTAAAGTTGTGACCTTATCTTGGTGCTTGGGTTGCTGAGATAAGAGTTTCAGATATTGGTATGCAGAGCCATGGAGTGAAAAGAGGAAAAAGAAGAAATTAATATTTATTAAGTGCCAGACACTGTCCAGAGCTTGTTTAATTCTCACATCAGCTATTCTTATTTTTCTGCCTAGAGACAGAAAAACCTCTTTTAAACTAGAACACAGTGCCTTTGGAGTTAGAGCTACTAGGATTTACTGTCTTAGCTCAGTGTCCAACTTACTAAATCTCCTTTGCTTAAGTCCTATCTTCCCAACCTCTCACAAGGGTAGAGCCCTCATGAAATACCTTCCAGTTTTTGGTTTTTAAATGCCATCAATTTGCTGATACCTTCCAAATTTGTATTTCCAGACCACACATGTCACCTGAATCCTAAACTCATATGTATATCCAGTATCCTTTTTGAAAGCTTCACTTGACAATTGATAACTTCAACTTAACATGTTCCAAACCCAGTTCTTTACTCTCCTCACAAGTGTGTTCTTCCTGTAGTCTTCACTCTCTCAGTAAATGGCACTTTCATTCTAGTTGATAGTTGATCAGAAAAAAACTTAGAATCATCCCTAATTACAGTCTTTCACACACACACTTAGATCCAGTTCCTGAGTAAAATGTGTTATATTTCTCCTTTGAACGTCTATCCAGAACCTGACCACTTCTCACCACTCCCACTGCTACTACCTGAGTTTAAGCCACAATCCTGTCTTGCTTGGATTATTGCAGTAATCCACCCTTGCTTTTTTCTGTCTGTTCTCTACAGACTGATCCTGATGCTTGCTTGAAACCTTCCAGTGCTCCCTCTGAGGGCAAGTCCTTATGAGGACCCAGAGCCTTCCCTGATCTGGCACCACTGCCCCCTGACTCCATCCCTCAGGACTAGCTACACTGGCCTCCTTGCTGCCAAATGTACTCTATGTCTGAGCCTTTGTACTTGCTGTTCCCTCTTCTATGGATGCTTTTCCTTCAGATATCCACATGGTGCCTGACTCCAGGTCTCTACTTAAATGTTAGCTTATCAGAGTGGCCTTTCCCTGCCCCCAGGTCTTGTCACTTCTCTATTCTATCTTTCCAATCCTTCGTTTTTTAAATTTTCTTGGCATTCCTAGCCACACCTGACAATTGTAGTTTACTTTCTGCTTTCTCCACTGGATTGTTGACTTTGCTTGGACAGAGGTTCTATTTTACTTCTTCTTGTAGCTCCGGGATCTGGAATGGTGTCTGGCATACAGTAGGGGCCCAATGAGTATTTGCTGAGTGAGTGAATAATAGCGATTAGGTAATTTAGTTTCTGTCTTTCTTTTTTTCCCATTAGGAGAGTTCTTCCTAGAAAAAGAGAAATTTCTCTTGACTTTCTCATAGCTGCTGTCTTAACTTGGTTTTTTTTTATTTCTCATGCTTAGTAACCTAAAATTTTGATTCCTTTGGGTTTTGATATTCACTTGGCAACTTTATTTCATTTAAAGGCATTGTTTAGCTGATTTAGCTCTTAGACTTTCAGGTAGTTAATGATTATTCTTAAAATTTATCTGGGTTATCCAGGAAAAAACTATGATCAAACATACTTTAATAAAGGCAGCATTTTAGCTGTGGTAGTGAATGCCAAATAATATTCTCTACACATTGAATTTTCATTCCTTTTCCTTTTCTTAATTAATGCCTAGAATCCTATCATGAAGCTAGAATCATTAAAAAACCTAATTGAATTTTTTTAGTTTTAAATCAATTGATTTAAAGTTATAAAATGTATACTATTTCATTTTAGACCCCTTGATTTTATACTAATTAAAGGTCAGTCTTTTGCGGCTCTTCTACAACTATTTAAAATATTATGTTGAATTTCTCCTCTCTCCTGTGAAACACAAAAGCCGAATAAAAATTAATTTCTCCTTAAAGCAATCTATAGCTACACTTGATTTATTTAGTGTTATTCAATTCAGTATGTCGTTAATAAGCCCTGGGCTATATCCTCAGGAGTTTATTGCATTTTTCTGGATATTTGTATGCACATGCATGAAATATTTAGAGAAAAATTCTGCTGCCTTCATTCAGTTCAGTAACAGAGGCATAAACGAGATGTGGGCCCAGGGGGAGAGCAGTTCTGGATGTTGGTGTGGGGTAGAAGGCAGTATCCTGAATCCCAGACTTTAGGAAGGAGTTGACATTTGGACTTGGGATATTCCTCTTTTGGGGCAGAGAAAAACTGCATTGAACAAAGGTATAGAGATAAATGGTGTGTTGGGGAATAGAATTTTCTTTGAAAAATCCTAGGCTTTGTGATAGAGAATTACAAAAAAGGTTGAACTACGTTAAGATTACAATGTACTATGTTTATCTAAAAAATGTTTATAATTTTTCTTTTTTAAATTTATCAAGGCAAGCCACTTTTTACCGGAGCCTATGTCAGCTGCATTATTTCTAGTTTCTTTGGACATGCCTGTTTCTTTGGAATATCCAAATATTCATGAAGCTGTTGTGGCCTATTTGGAACAGCTGAATTCTGAAAACTACAGTATTTATAAACGAACTGCAGAGGCCATTTATTCAATTGAGTGTACCTGTAACTTCCTGTATGATGTTGGAAAGGAGGTAAAAAGTTTTAATATCTCTTTGAAATTGCTTTGATAAAATATTTAGAAAATTTAACCTGTGATTTTCAAATTGATGAACATTTAACAACTGAAGTCTTAGAGGTGGGATACCTTATTACTGAATGGCCTAGTTATAAAATTAAAGTAGGGATATGATTATTTATATAAAAGTAAAATGAAGTCTTTAGATTAACGAATGGTATGTATTCATGTGACCAGTGGTTTTTTTAAAAAAATAATTATCAATATCTTTATTAGTGAGTTCCTCTTTGAAGTGACTTACTGTGTGTGAACAGAGTGACAGTTGACATAAGCAGATTAGGGCCAACCATTTTTAGTGCTTATTTGTAGACTCATTTTTCCACCTTAATACTTTGTAGGCTCTTATTTACTCACAGAAAGATCCTGATTTCTTTATTGAATAAAGTCATGAACTAGACTGTACTAGGATGACTTTGGTACAGTGTTATAGCAATAATTATATATTTGTTATTTATTCCTGTTAGGATATTATTTAGTATGTTATCAGTGGAAGGGTTAATGAGTAATTTTAAAGCAGACATTGACTGCAGTAGTTGTTTACTGTCTGAAAATACCAAAATGGGTCCTGAAGATCTTGAAAAATTAGAAGCAAAGTTCTTATTTCTTTTGGTCCCTGCAGTGGAGTTTTTTCTGAATCTCATATTTTAAATTTTCCCTTATTTACCCACTATTGTTTATTTTTATTTTCTTTTTGCCACATCTTGATGCCACCGACTTCTTGTTTCCTCCATAATAGAATTTTCGATTACATTTTAGTTGAATTTTTGTGGCATTCTGCATGGTCAGTTAATCACACATGTATTGATCATCCTCTCTTTCCCTAGAAGCAGTTAGCATGTTAGAAGGGAAAGGTGGATTTTAAAATATATATACCTTGCCTTGAGCTGCAGTTAGTAGAGAGATAAGGCTACAGTCAAATAGTCAAAGAACCATGCCACTCAGAGGTAAATAATATAAAGTCTCAAGTGGAGTTGAATTAGGTATTTTACCCACATTTTTCCTCCCGAGCTGACATTTTTAGTTTGCTTGTTGAGAAGGTTGACTTAAGCAAATGTGAACAGTCTCAGGGTCTCTGGATGATCTAATTTCTTGAAGCTGCTTTGTTCGCTGTTGAGAATTTTATTGTGCATGACCTTGACATTTACTGTTCCATTCTGCTTCTTTTTTAGGGAGAGAAGAATCTCTTAGAATTAGTGGAGCTGGCAGATCAAGCCTTACGTAGCTTTTCCTATCATCAGCATTTCCCTCTAGTAAAGGAAATCATCTTCATTTGTTCAAAGATGTAATGTTTTCTTTCTTATTATGATTATATTATGTGTGTGTGTGTGTGTGTGTGTGTGTGTAAGCTTAGGAGCAACAAAAATGAAACTGGTCTTAAATCTTGTTATTTTTTAGTTTAAATTGCTTTTGTATATTCTGTCCTTTAAACTGTGTATGTATAGCTGCATTAGCACCGTAACTGTTTGACTCAAGAGTCAGCTTTAAAAATGTCATGCCTGTAATCAACATGAATTATACCTGGATTTTTATACATTTGTTTTGGTGTCTTTCCAACCAAGTATTTAAGCACATTTGTTTATTTTCAGCATTTTAATTAATAATTTGAATTGAGAGTTTTTAAATATAAATTGCATTATTCCTACCTTTTATATGGATTTTTAGGAAGTATCATGCATTGGTTAATTTATTTTGGAGACATTGGAGCAGATTTTTCTTTAGAACTTAGTATTTTTATTACTTTTGGAAAGAGTAAGTTCCATGGTGATAAATATCCACTAAGTATGGGATTTATGTCTGTCTCTTTATCAGTGACCTCACATAATTACCTTCTTTTGTATGTGGTGAGAACAGTGAAGGTCTACTCTCTTATCACATATCAAGTATACAATACAGCATTATTAACCATAGTCACCATGTCATATATTAGATCTCCATCACTTTTTCATGCTGCATAACTGAAACTCTGTACCCTTTGACCAACGGCTCTGCATTTCCTCTCCTCAGCTTCTGGCAACCACTAATTCTTCTCTGTGCTTCTATGAGTTTGAGATTTTTAGATTCCATATATAAGTTGGATCATGTAATATTTGTCTTTCTGTGCCTGGCTTATGTCAATTAACATGACCTTCAGCTTCATCCAGTTTGTCACAAATGATAGAATTCCTTTCTTTTTTGTCTTTTTTGCCATTTATTGGGCTGCTCTCGCGGCATATGGAGTTCCCAGGCTAGGGGTCCAATCGGAGCTGTAGTCACTGGACTACTCCAGAGCCACAGCAACGCGGGATCCAAGCTGCATCTGCAACCTACACCACAGCTCATGGCAACACTGGATCCTTAACTCACTGAGCAAGGCCAGGGATTGAACCCGCAACCTCATGGTTCCTAGTCGGATTCATTAACCACTGTGCCACGACGGGAATTCCTAGAATTTCCTTTTTTAAGGCTGAAATTATTCTATTATATTTACACACACACACACCTCTCTCACATTTTTTAATTCAATGACACTGATTATTTCCATATATTGGCTATTGTGAGTATTTCTAGAATGAACATGGGATTACAGAAATCTCTTTGAGATACTGATTTCATTTCCTTTGGATACATACCTAAAAGTGGGATTGCTGGGTCATATGGTAGTTTTATTTTTAATTTTTTTCAGGAAACTCCATACTGTTTTCCATAATGGCTATACCATTTTACATTATAAATACAGGTTTTTAAAGACATTTTTGTGTTTTTTTGATATACTCTTTAAGAGAGAATATATATATATTTTTATTTTATTTTCCCACTGTACAGCAAGGGGGTCAGGTTATCCTTACATGTATACATTACAATTACATTTTTCCCCCAGCCTTTCTTCTGTTGCAACGTGAGTATCTAGACAAAGTTCTCAATGCTATTCAGCAGGATCTCCTTGTAAATCTATTCTTAGTTGTGTCTGATAAGCCCAAGCTCCCAATCCCTCCCACTCCCTCCCCCTCCCCCTCCCATCAGGCAGCCACAAGTCTCTTCTCCAAGTCCATGATTTTCTTTTTTTCTTTTTTTTTTTTTGTCTTTTGTCTTTGTTGTTGTTGTTGTTGTTGCTATTTCTTGGGCCGACTCCCGCGGCATATGGAGGTTCCCAGGCTAGGGGTTGAATCGGAGCTGTAGCCACCGGCCTACGCCAGAGCCACAGCAACGCGGGATCCGAGCCACGTCTGCAACCTACACCACAGCTCATGGCAATGCCGGATCGTTAACCCACTGAGCAAGGGCAGGGAGTGAACCCGCAACCTCATGGTTCCTAGTCGGATTCGTTAACCACTGCGCCACGACGGGAACTCCCAAGTCCATGATTTTCTTTTCTGAGGAGATGTTCATTTGTGCTGGATATTAGATTCCAGTTATGAGTGATATCGTATGGTATTTGTCTTTGTCTTTCTGGCTCATTTCACTCAGTATGAGATTCTCTAGTTCCATCCATGTTGCTGCAAATGGCATTATGTCATTCTTTTTTATGGCTGAGTAGTATTCCATTGTGTATATATACCACCTCTTCCGAATCCAATCCTCTTTCGATGGACATTTGGGTTGTTTCCATGTCCTGGCTATTATGAATAGTGCTGCAATGAACATGCGGGTACCCGTGTCTCTTTTAAGTAGAGTTTTGTCCGGATAGATGCCCAAGAGTGGGATTGCGGGGTCATGTGGAAGTTCTATGTATAGATTTCTAAGATATCTCCAAACTGTTCTCCATAGTGGCTGTACCAGTTTACATTCCCACCAACAGTGCAGGAGGGTTCCCTTAAGAGAGAATATTTTTTAAGAGCATATTTTTAATATACTCTTTAAGAGAGAATATTCTTTTCCTTGAAGCAAATAAGTGCTTGGGTAAATACTAATACTGGGTTAGTTAAATAAGACGCTGCCAGTTGGAAGCATTGGAGTAGGAAGAACCCTCTTTTGCTATGCTTTTCAATCTCTTGTTTAGTAACTTATTGCCTTAGATATCTTAGATATTTTACCTTTTTACCAGCTGGAAATCTGCACAGGCCAGTCCATTACTACAAGGAGAAAGTCAGAAGGTGTTTCTACGTATGTTGTCTCACCCATTGCTACAAGTGAAAGTTAAAACTTACCACTGCTGTCTGGAAGTAATTAAGGTAGGTTTTTTGGTTTCATTTTTTTTTGGAAGTAGTAACAGTGGAATCTCTTATTTATAACTTCAAAATTAAATTACTTGACTTGTTGGATGAGGTAGAATTATTGTCATAAAAATAGATGGTAATTATTTTCAGCTCTAATAAATCTATACTGTTAAATTCCCTTAACTTAGTAAGTCTAGTAACTGAATTGATTTTTTAGAAGTCTTATTAAGAATTACATTTATGGAGTTCGCATTGTGGTACAGCGGAACCAGGTTGTGGCTTTGATCCCTGGCCTTGCTCAGTGGGTTAGGGATCTGGCATTGCCATAAGCTGTGTGTAGGTCACAGACATGGCTCTTGATACCGTGTTGCTGTTGCTGTGGCATAGGCTGGCAACTGTAGCTCCGATTAGACCCCTAGCCTGGGAACCTCTATATGCTGTAGGTGGGGCCCTAAAAAACAAACAAAAAAAGAATTACATTTATGTTGTATTATTCTTTTTTTTTGTCTTTTGTCTTTTTGTTGTTGTTGTTGTTGCTATTTCTTGGGCCGCTCCCGCGGCATATGGAGGTTCCCAGGCTAGGGGTTGAATCGGAGCTGTAGCCACCGGCCTACGCCAGAGCCACAGCAACGCGGGATCCGAGCCACGTCTGCAACCTACACCACAGCTCATGGCAACGCCGGATCATTAACCCACTGAGCAGGGGCAGGGACCGAACCCGCCACCTCATGGTTCCTAGTCTGATTCGTTAACCACTGCGCCACGACGGGAACTCCCTATGTTGTATTATTTATTGATGGAAGAATTGTAAGGAAAAGTTAACTTCTTAATACTTAATAAAGTATTAAGAATACTTAATAAAGTATTCAAAAGTGATTTTTATGTTCAGGAAAAGTTTTAGGTTATTATGGTTTAAATCATAGTTTCAGATCTGTTTTCTTAGTAATATTTTTTCTTTTCTTTCTTTTGAAACAAATATTTCCTATGTTTTTAAATTATAAAATATTTCAGTGTAGAATGTCCATAAATATTAGTACTTCAGTATTGAAAAGAACACTGTACATCAGACAATATTGAAAAGTTTATATGTTTCTATGTATGCTTAAAAATGTCCTCTTGTATTCAGTGCTCTTATAAGTACTATCTAGATACAATAAACGTTACATTTTGTCATTTTTACTTATAATTTATAATACTTTTTTTTTTTTTTAATGGCCATACCCACAGCATATGGAAGTTCCTGGGTTAGGGATCAAATAAATATAAACTGAAGCTGTGACCTACTCCACAGCTGCAGCAGTGCCAAATCCTTTAACCTGATGCACCAGGCCAGGGATCAAACCCATACCTCTGCAGCAATCTGAGTCATTGCAGTCAGATTCTTAATCCACTGCACCATAACAGGAAGTCCACTTATGGTCCTTTTTTATTCAGAGAAATAAAAATACCAATTATAACTGAAACTTCTTTCCTTTCTCTTCTTTTTTTCTGTCACCAAGATAAACACTCTTATAAAGTTGGTGTTTATCCTTCCTGTCCATGTGTTTTACATGTGCATGTCTTTAAAAATTTATACATATGATTGTTTTTGTCTATTTAAAAAAGTACATAATTTCATAGTGTACATGTTTTTGCTGCCTGTTCTTTTCATATAAGAGATCTGCCTAGTTCATTCATCTCAATTAGCGCTTCAGTTTGAAAATACTTTCTTCTATTTATTGTTAAGTATTTAGAATTCAGTCTACTTTTTTTACCGAAAGAAGTTTTTAAGTATTTTCAGTGACAGTCTATAGCTGATAATGCATGTATTTAAAAATGTCTTGATTTCACCTTACTTTTGAATGATGGATTAGCTGGATATAGAATTATAGGTTTGCTGCTATTTTTCCTTACCTCTCTGCCAGTATTGCTTTGCTCTTTTTAGGCGTCTGTCGTTGTTCAGAAGTCTGCTGTCAGTTAAATTATAATGTTTTTGTATTTTTTTCCCTCAAGTTGCTCTTAAGATCTTTTCCTCATCTCTGGTGTTCTTTAATGTCATTACAATGTAACTTTGTATACTTTTTAAAAAATAATTTATCTTGTTTAGCATGCTTCAATTTGAAAACTCATGTCTGCCTTCATTTCTGGATATTCTCAGTTGTTATTATTTCGTTTATCCTTGCTGTTCTCTCCAAGTGGAGCTTTCATTAGATCTGTGTTAGACCTTCTTATTTTAACTCTTTGTGTCTTTTAAGCCCTCTTTTATATTTTCTATATCTTTCTTTTGTTTTGTTTGGATGGAATTCTTCAGTGCTGTCATTTAGTATACTAATTCTTTCCTCAGCTATGACTAATTTGCTTTTTAAAAATTTGTGGTAAAATACACATAACAAAATTTACCACTTTAACCGTTTTTAAGTGTTCATTCTCAGTAAATAATTCACATTCTGCAACCATCAACATTATCCATCTCCAGAAATTTTTCCATCTTCCTAAATTGAAACTTTGTTCCCATTAAAATAACTCTATTCCCCCAATCTCCTAGGCCCTGACAGCCACCATTTTACTTTCAGAATTTGACTGTTTTAGGTACCTCATACATGTAGAATCATGTAATTGTCTTTTTTCTGTCTGGTTTATTTCACTTATCATCCATGTTATAGTATATGTCAGAGATGCATTCCTTTTTGAAGATGAATAATAGTCTTTTATATATACCACATTTTGTTAGACCATTCATCTGTTAATGGACATTTGGGGTGTTTCCATCTTTTGGATATTGTGAACAATGCTTCAAGTATACAAATATCTGTGTGAATTCCTGCTTTTAATTCTTTTGGGTATATATCCAGAGTAGAATTGCTTTATCATATGATGATTCTCTGTGTAATTTTTGGAGAAATCATGATACTGGTTTCTTAGTGGCTACATCATTTTACATTCTTATCAGCAGTTACTCTTTGTGCTCACCAACAATTGTTATTTCCTAATTTCATAGTAGTTGTTCATTAATTTCTTTTGCATCTTTGAAAATTTTAAACATACTTATTTTATAATACTGTTTAGATTATGCTATTATATTGAATTCTCCCATTTGTTATGGTTATTGACTCTTAGGTGTTGATTTCAGCAGGTGATGTGATTTTTAATTCTGAGGTCATCTTTGGCAGAGTAGTTTTTACTTTGGAAATCTCATATTCTCTAGATAGTGGTTTTATATTTACTTTTGCTTTGTCTGCAGGGATTTGACAGAGTTGATGGGTACCATAGCCTGGGAGGGGTTTATTATAAAAGTGTATTTTCATTTGAATATGTTGAAGTACTTAAGAGGAGGACCGGTAGAGAGAGAAGGGTTGAAAATAGACTAGGCATGTGGCTAATGAAAAGAAGCTAGTGCCTTTGAAAGTTGAAGGTGGTAGGATCTAGAACATTTATGGCTAATTGTGCATAGGTGGGCTTAGGTGTAATAGGAAGTTGAAGAAACCTTTTTTGATTGTATATTTTCTTTGAGATTGGAAGTGAGGAAGTGGGATGTTCACTGGCTTTGAAATGACTGACATGAGTAGACGTTTTGTAAGATAAAATACTGGGATTTGTGCATGCATTGAGAGACCAATTGATTGTGTTCATCATCTTAATAGTGAAAATAGTCCACTATGCATGATTATCTCTGATTAGGTGTTTGTGGGTTTGGGGAATATGAACATTTTGATCTTTCAAAGGTTGAGGTTTTCCCATGATGATGAGAAGTAAGTGAGCTGAGTACATGAAGTAATAGACAGTAGAATCACAGGAGATAAAAGCTAAAGGAAGACAGAAGGATCTAAGGACTGGCAGTCAGAGAAGTTGTATGTTGTGGAGTATTAAGCAGGAAGGTGAGAGACCTACATGAATGATTTCAGAGGTGAAGCAAGTAGAAACTAAGTTGACATGTTCCTGAGATAAAGGGCAGATGAGTCATCGAGGAGAGGAGGTCAACAAGCTGAGATCCCTGTATGCGGTGTGAAGAAGAGCTGAAACGTGAGTTATTAGCAAGAAAGGCAAGGCATGTCCAGGGACACGTTAGAGTAGGTCTGAGGTTGTTGGAGTAACCCTAGGGAGAAAAAAGAAATTAAAGCTGCTGGAGAAAAAGAAGACAGTCGCAGGAACTAAATCTTGATGTTAGGAGAAGACAGGTACAGTTTAGGGGGTGGGGATTAATCTTTGATAGGATTCATGGTTTTTTGATCTGTCATAAGAAGACTAGGTAGGTCAGGATATGCAGTGATAGTAAAGAAGGGGTTTCATTAAGGATCAGATATTATTTCATTCTATCAATGAATAAACTGAAACTCACAGGTTTTTAAATTTTTTAGAGAAGTAAGTTACAAAACTTTTTTTTAAACCTTAGGGCTGAAGCTTAATTTTTTTTCACAGGCTTGAAATATAAAAAGCTATTATTTATGGCATGAAGTTAAAATTTTAAAAGGGAAAAAAGTATGTATATATATGTGTGTGTGTGTGTCGTTAGGAAGTAGTTAATTTGAAAAGTGAAAAAAATTCCATTTCTGTAAGTTATTATTGACTGTATTTTTACCTTCTATTTAAATTGTGTTGTTAATATTTCAGGTAGCCTTTCCCCACCTCTCATCTTATGCAGGCTCCAATGAAAATATTATTTTATAGCTCAAATTGAGAAATGAATTTGTAATAACTAGTTGAAGAGTTGGTTCAGAGTCATTGCTCACATGCAAGGGCATTGTTGTATTAATCATAATAATACAAATCCCACATACATGTTGTCCTCCCGCTCACCCAGAAATGTGTCTGTTTTGATTTGAATTTTGTTTCTCTCTGTTAAACATCAGCAAAATGCGAACACCTTAGGATAAGTTATGATATTGTTTATTTATGTCTGTTATTATGAACAACTCTAGAAGATGGTGGTTGTCTCCACAATACAGTTCTTTAATTTGTCAAGATTATGCTTGTTGGCTGAAAGAAATGTAATAGGTATCTCATGCAGACTCAAAAACAGTTAGTCCAGAGAATCTTTTTTTTTATAAACAGAAGAAAAGAGGAATCCTTTGGAAACATCAATATCACTAATTTTTAAAAACTTTTTGTATTATTGTGCAGGAATGTTTAGGCATCCATAATGTCAGTAAACCTGTGTCTTCACTTTGCAATGGAATTCATTTTCTACTTCACCCAAAAGTTCTGTATGAAATCTCGGCATTTGGCATTCAAGAGCCCAAAAGTGAGGTATGACATTTAGAAGGGAGTACAAAAGATAGCTCTAATTCTTTAGATACTTGGCTAAATCAAGGTAATATTCTAATGTAACAAGATCATATGATGAAAAACCAAAAAGAAACTTATATTTGATGTAAGGGTTCAGTTAAATTGTTAACTAAAAAATGTTTAGAAAGTGAAACACAAAATACAGGACGTATTTGTTCTCAGAGAATTCAGATCAAATGTTTACTTAAATTTTTCATGTAGTATGTAGAGAACAATGCCGTAGTTGTAGTAAGCAGGGTATTTTCTTAAGGAACATTTTTATTCTATGGAAAGATATACCTTAAAGGCAAAAAGGAAAAAAAAGGAAATTATTAAGGGGAAAAGACTAGTTGGGAAGAGAATATAAGGTGATGCTTTGGGGACAGGAACATTTGAAGGAAGAGGTAATTATAGCACGTTTTCAGATTTTGTGCAATGTTATGAGGTAGTCACCTCATCTTATTGGGTTATTTTTCCTGGATTGTTGAGCAGGTTAGTGCTGCTGCCAAGGCCATCCTGATGCATCTGCTGCAGGGACGCTTGATGATGACAGCATTGACCTGGAACAAGTTTATCGAGTCCCTGTGTCCTGTCATCCCAGTACTGCAGGTACTCTGCGCAGAACCGCTTATGGTACCATTTGTCTTTAGTGAGTGTGATTGATTTGAATGCATGCAAGCTGCAGAACTGTCATATCATAGGAGAAATGAAGAGAAGCCACAAGGTGCTGGGGACAAGGGAACAAGGAGTGGGTGAACGTCTTGTTTCTGGCAGAGGGTTAAACCAGGCTAGTAATTTGTCTGTGTACACGATGTGTCTGGGTAGGAGGTTAAGAAGTGAGATGTAGACATTAGCATTGACTGTGAAAAAGGGAACTCAGCCTTATATATAGGCTTTTAGGCAAAGCAAACAATGCTTTTTAAACAGATATTATATAAGGAAACTTGCTTCTTGAATTCTATCTGTATTTATACAGATCAGTGTGATACTTTGATTAATGAGCTATTATACACAAAATTTTTAGCAGTCCTTCTGGGCTTAGGTAAAGGATGCGGGGAGTTCAGGAGCCTCCCTCCCTTGAATGAGAAGGTGGAGATCGGAAACACTGTCATCGCAACAGTCCTCTTAGAAAAGGAGCCCGGGTCTAGGTCCTGCAGCTCACACAGCTCACTTCCATTCAGAACTGGTGGCAGCACTCCATCCCTGTATGGGGACAGGTCAAAGCCCTGATAGGTGCCTCACCTAGGGGCAGGGCCACTACTAGAATCTCGAAAAGTAGAAAAATGAACAAGTGTCAAGAGGGTTGGCGCATTTTCCTGAAGTTCTCCAGTATTATTTCTTAAGTGCAGTTGTTTTTAGGCTTCTTACCTCAGGTAGGTTATTTTGAAAAGTCACTATTCAATGGAACTGAAAGAAATTTGTGAATTGCCTGACAGGTGTACATAATTCTCATTTTCAAGTTGAAAAATTAAGCCGTATGTATACAATCAACTGATCGTTTCTCTTTTTATGAACTCCGTTAGGGCTATGCTGACACAGAAGATCCTTTGGGTAACTGTATTCTCCTCCTAAGCAAAGCGAGTTCTGAGGACGGTGAAGGGGCTCTTCCCTGCACCACCCGGTTGAGATCCATGCTGCGACTCCTGCTGGTGAAAAAACCCTCGTAAGTACAGAGGCACCCCAGAGTGTGAAAGGTGAAGGGGAACATTCTAGGAAAGGATAGTTGTTACAACCAAAGAAGGTAAAGTGATTCTTTGTTAGACAGAGAGAGGGAGCTGATGCGTGAAACTAACCAGATGCTAGGTCTTTTGGGTGCTTTCTGAGACTATCTGTCTTCCAGCCTTGCTGTCAGAACAGCCTGTGTCTTAGTACTGCTGTAGGCATGTATGGAGCCTGGGGTGAACAGACTGGAAAAACTGTAGAGCATTCCTGTTGTCTTTTCTCTTTAGAAGTTGTCAGCCTCCCTCCTGGAGTGAACCTCCAGCCTCCTCTTGGAGTGAACAAATTAAACATTTGTTATGAAAATTAGGTTTTTCATAAAAGTGTAGTAGACAAGTCACTTCATATAGTAGCATGTGTGTGTATTTTAAGCTTCTTTAGCCTGTCCTCTTATCTGGGAAACTTAAAAGTGTCCTTTCCTCCACCATTAGTGTAAGAAAAGAAGAGAAAGATTGTTTTCCTTGCCTCTCTGTCAGTGCAACATGAATCTTCTCCGTTACTCTCTCTATGTAACAGTGGTTATTAGATTTTCCCTCACTGAGAAGAGAAAATTAAAGCTTAGAGTCAAGAAGGATGAGCAGTGATGAGGAGAAAAAGTCTTGAAAAGACTAGGTGAAATAAACAGATGTTCCTTTGACGTTTTCCCCATACCTACATCAGGATAATATAGTAGCTTATTTATAAACAGATGATCAGACTGAAAAATAAGGCAGGAGGTGAAATAAACCAAAACACTGAGGGAATGGAAGGAGGAAAATCAGAGGAGGTTGTGTGAGCATCTGTGTTGTGTAGAGAGAAGTGTTGTGATGGAGGAGCTAGCATGTGTGTCCCCTGTGGGGACCCTGGGTAATGTCTTTATTACTGTAGTACTCCCTACCCCAAATTTAGTGATTTAACACAATGGATACCTATTTTTAGTTTACCTTTGGGGACCCAAAGTCTTCAGGTAAACCTAGCCACTAATCAGGTAGGACATTCCAAGGGCTTAGAGAACTTCGCCCAGGAGCCAAGGGCAAGGCCAGACTTCTCATTGGGTAAGGTGATTCTCAAGTACACAGAACTTAAAAACAGTTTAAATTACATCTTTTTTTCATTATTTGATTAATTCTACCCCATCCCACTAGACCCTAAACTCCATTAGGCAGGAACCCTGTCCATTAGCTAATCATAATTTATACCCTCAGAATTTCATTGAGTACTTTGTACATAAATATGCTTAAAATGTATTCATTGAAAGAAATAAGTGTAGAGGAGTAACTGGCCTCGGGTGCTCATGCTAAGCCTAAAAGAATGGTAAATTTATATACCAGAGAAGGAAATGCAAAAATATATGCTTTATGTATCCCACTCTAGCTTTTTCCCCTGGGGGTTGTGACTCTCCCTGTGTTGAACCCAAGATTTTAATATAGATAGCAAGGACACAAAGGAAGAGCCTCGTGTGGGCCTAGCTATTCTAAGCTTTTGTGAGGTAACAGCAGATGGGAGAGAGAGAAGTTTTGCCTAACTTTTGACACTGTCTTGGAGTAAATATTTGCACTCCGAAGATGATCCCTGCTTTCTGTAGATTTGGCAAGCACTTGAGAGCCACAGTTGGCTGTGGGAACCTAGCAGCACACAACACAGACATGACACTGTCCTTCTAGAATTGGGCTTATAATTGAGAAGAGAGACTCTCTCAGTTATACTTTATTAGTAACTGTAATAAAGTGAGATCAGTGTTACGATAGGGGACTTCAGGGTGACAGGACACAGCCTTTGCTATGGTAGGGAGGCCTCCCTAAGTATGCAGGGTTGAATCGTAGTCTCATAGTAGTACCTGAAACTTGGAACTTAAATTACCACTTAAAACCTGCCCAGTGTCCCTGTAGTTCAAGAACCTGTCTCAGAATTTGCCAGCTCATTGCTATATGTCCACTTGATGGTTTTTCTGATTTTTTCATTTCATTGTCTAACAGTGTGTGGTATTTAACCTTTTCTTGAAATCTTCCACCTCCTACTCAACTGACCTTACTGTTGATCCATTCCAGATAAAATAGAATTTTGATGGGAATCAAAAGTATTTGCCTTTTCATATTTGAGGGGCTCTCTTTCACCCCTAGCATCACACTGGAGGTTCCACCTACTGTTTGGACCCTGTTCATGGGCTTATGATTGAGATAAATCACTAGACTTGGAGTCAGGAGTTATGATTTTAATTTGCAGACTAACTTATTGGAGTTGATGTGATATTGACAATGAGGTTTGCAATTTCAGTGAGTCTGTGTCTTCACATGTAATTGCTGAGTATTCTTTCTTCTTATTTATAAATATACAATGAAGGAATAATTGTAGTTATAAACTAAATGTTTTAATAGAAAAAGTAAAATGTCATCAGTAATGTGAGTATAAGCAAGGCTAATTATCTTGTTGACTTATAATAATTCTTATAGGCCTTTATAATTTCTAGACATTTGTATATTACAAAATGCTAACTTCAAGACTTTGTTTCTTTAGAGTCCGGGTGCTGGCATTAAAGCTTTTAGCATGTCACCTTACAAGGGAAGAGGGGGCTGATACCAAGCGCCCTTCAATTGATGCCACAATTCTCTCCAGAGTTACTAATTTATTTATTGTGAAAAAACCTATTGAACTCAAGTTGGATGACAGAAGAGAACTGATTATTAAGGTGACTATAACTTTGAAGTTTATTACTGTGTGGCTATTTGATATACTTTATGCTGCATTCTTCAGTGTGTGTTTAGCATCAGAGAGGGAGAGAAATGGTGGCTTCAGGTGTGGTTTTTCTTGCCTGGTTTGAAGCTATGTCCTGGCTCTTTTTGGCTTCTGGATACCTTTGTTTATTGAACAAATATTTCTTGAGTGCTTACTATATGCCAGGCATCATGTTCCTTTCCTTTTCTTTTTTCTTTTTTAGGGCCATGCCCATGGCAAGTGGAAATCCCCAGGTTAGGGGTTGAATTAGAGCTACAACTATCAGTATACACCACAGCCACAGCAACGCTGGATCCTTAACCCACTAAGCGGGGCCAAAGATCAAACCCTTGTCTTCATGGATACTAGTCAGGTTTGTTACCACTGAGCCACAATGGGTACTCCATGTCCCTTTCCACTTAGAATATACACTAGAAATGTAAATTAATTTGATCAGTACCTTAAATACAATACAAGGCTAATCTGGTAGAAAAAAATGCTTTGATGACTCTTAAAAACAAGTATCACCGACATAAACACTATTCTTTTTCTTATGTTGAAATTGCCTGTAATAGCAAAAAAGAAAATATCCCTATGACAGAAATTTTCAGCCACTTCATTATAGGAGGAAAAAATAACATAGAAGGCAAAGGCAGTTTCTCTTAAATGTTAGAGTGGTTCTGAGATTGTTGTTAATCTCTTTTCTAATAAATCTTTGGCTTTTTCCATATCTTGAGTCCCTGTCTATCCAGGACTGCACCCAGATCATCCCTGATGCATGCAGGATTAAATAAAGCAAGCTGTCTGTTATCTTTACTCATTCATTCCCATGTTTATAGCTTCTCCAGGGACTCCTGTGTAGTCTGTCAGTTTTTCTTTCAGTTTAGACCAGCTTCCAAGGCCTTTGGTAGTTCATAGAGCTATACAAATACAGTGGGTTTTTTAGAACATGGAATGCACTCAGCGTCCTTCTTAACCTAAGTGTTGGGGGCCATGTGATGGCCCTGGCAGGAGCGTTGGAGAACCTTCTGTGGGCACTACCAGGTTCTTTTGGGGATTTCCTGAGTACTAAGCCACTGGTGTCACTCCTGTGCCTTGTGTGTGGTTGTGCAGAAGGTGGCAGGGGGTTTCTAGAACTATCTTGAGCCCATGTTAGGGCTGCAGATGGCAGTGGTGGGAGAAGTGTTGTCCCTGTCCTTTCCTTTCCTCTTTACCTCTTGAATTTTTGCCTCCTCAGACTCTGTCCTGGCAGGAAGTGACAGAGACTGTTGCTAGGGGGTTTTGGTCTGAGTGCACAGCTCAGAGGCTGTCTGCCTTTGAGTCTCTAAGGGGAAGGAAGGGGAGAGGGGCAGGGAATTGTAGCTGGTGGCTTCTGGGAGCAGCAGAGAAACCCCAAGTCACAAATCTGGGGTTGATGTTCTCAGGCTAGCCTGGTACTACTCCTAGTGATGTTATGGACTTGAATGTTTCCTGTGAAATTCTTCATGTGGCTGCTGGGTTATGAATGACTTCCTAGCAAAAATGTACATCAAGAAGAGAGGTTTATTTGACATGATGGTTCTTTGTTTTAGATCCTAACTCCCTTCTTGACCTAGCACATCATTGTTGTAAATGTAAATTTATCAGTTACTTAAGTAAGTTGACTTTGTAAGCTTTTGTTTCTATGGTTTGAACTATAAAATTTTACTGGAGAATTGGACATAGATAAATTTTTTTTTTTTTGATTTTCAGTTGGAGACTGTTGAAAAAGTATATGAAATCTTTATCTCAGATGATATTGATCTTGTTTTGAGAAAGTCAGCCGCAGAGCAATTAGCTGTGATTATGCAAGGTAATGTCTTCTAAGGAAAATGATTGCTGTGCTGCTGAGAATGGAATTTTAAATTGCTGGGTGGTAGTACCAAGGGTTGGCGAGCTATGGTTTGTAGGCCAATCTGACCTGCAGCCTGTTTTTTTTTTTTTTTTAAAGCCTCCAAGTTAAGAATGGTTTTTACATTTGTAACAAAGAATATGTGACAAAGACCATATGTGGCCAGCAAAGTGTAATATATTTGCTATCTAGTTCCTATAGAAAAAATTTGCTGACTCCTAGACTAGGTTATCATTATTTGTCCTGTAGCATGTCCCTTGATAAAATTATCTCCCTTCTGAAATGTCAATTCTAGCAGTAAATTTCATATTACTTTCTCAACTTACCTAGTACATGATGTTTTCAAGTTTGTTCCATCTTTCTTAGAGAAATCAATCAGATTATACTTTGTGGGTAGGTAAAATAAAAATAATGTACTGTAATAAAGGTTTATTTTTAAAAACTAGTAAAATTTACCCTTGGTTTTTTTGTAGTGTTGTTATTCCAAAGGCTTCCATTCTTTGGGTTAATTTTTAATTTTTTCCTGTATGTGAGCTATATATATTTAGTGTTTGAGTTTCTGTAACTTGGCGCTTACATAAAAATATTTTTCCTAACTTGGAAGGTGGAGTATGACAGATATTCCCATCCTAACATTAGAGAAAATTGGGATGAGCGATTAATTTGAGAAAGCGTATTCAACATATTTGTGATTTTAATAACAATAATAGAGACTATAGAATATAAGGCTGTAGCAAATGTGAACCTTGGCTATGAAGGTTAAGAAAACATTTAGAGAGTGTTCTTTCAGTATTGTTTAACATTTCAAAAACAAAGCTTATAATTTATTATGCACTATACTGGAGGATAGTGGGAACCATCTTTTTAATTTGGCAGCCAAAGGTAGTTACAGAGATAGATACTAATTCAACATCAACTTTATATTTGTATGTTTTTCTCAATGAGAATATAGGAAGACAAATTGAGAAAATATGTTTCCTAGTTGTGAAGTACTTTTAACTAATCTATAAACAGCTAGAGTTTCTGGTGCTAGTATCCTCTGGTATGTCTGTTTGTATATGTCATAGTCTGTTTGGGCTGATATAATAGAATACTGTAGACTGATATACTGAGTGGCTTAAAAACAACAGAAATTTCTTCTCACAGTGTAGGAGGATGGAAGTCCAAGATTAAGGTGCCATAGATTTGGTGTCTAATGAAGGCCTGCTTCTTGGTTCCTAGGTGACTGTCTTTTGCTGTGTCCTCACATGGAGAAGGGACAATTTTTATAAAGACACTAATCCTTTTCATGAAGACTAAACCTTCATGACCTAATCACTTCCCAAAGCTCTACCTCCTAACACCACCACAATGGAGATTAGATTTCAAACATATGAATTTTGTGGGGAATCATTTGGACCATGGCAGTGTAAGCATACACACATGCACAGGTATATGCCTATTAAAAAGAGTTCAGATTCTTTAGAAATATATAGAATATGTAAGAGTCCCTTTTGTTTGTATCTACTATTAAGAGTTTGAGGTTAAAGGTCTTTTATTAATAGAAAATTGATCATATTGCAAGCCATATTTATACACGTTAGCTCATGGAGAATTCTAAATATTTTGAGATGATGGATTTGGAGAAGAGAAGTGTCAATGAAGGAACATAACTTTTCATATACAAATAAAAGAATTCGTTTGTACACTTAAAATGCTAGTACTTTTCAGAATCTAGAACTAGCTCATTATTCTTTTTAATTAGTTTTTTTTTTATATTACAGGAGTAAGATTTGCTTGTTAATTATTATATTACAGGAGTAAGATTTGCTTGTTACTTAAAAGTTTTCAAATTGTTCAGTTGTGTCATCCTCTAATTTTCAACTATTTTTAACAATTTGAAAGTTGTGTGGATGTCCATTCTCTGTTTTTAAAACCATGGAAAAACTTCTTTAACTTTTGGTAGCTTTTATTTTTTTGGTCTACAGATATTAAGATGCATGCTGTGGTGAAAAAATTACAGCTAATTGACAAGATAATTGAGTATTTGAATGAATGTGTTGGTCAGGATGGTGAGGTAAGACATGTTTTTATAGATTGGTGTTTTTATTAATTAAATTTGAAATGAATTCAGCTGAATTTGGATGAGTACCTGGAGTTTCAGTTTTGAGTAACACTCACAACCTTGCTCAGTTTTGAATTTCTTTTAAAAAATGTCAATAATAATGATTTTTATTTTATTTAATTTTTAAAAATTTTATTGGCATATAGTTGACTTACAAAGTTGTGTTTCTGGTGTACAGCAAAGTAAATCAGTTATACATATACATATATGCATTCTTTTTTCTCATACAGGTTATTAAAAACTACTGAGTAGATTTCTTGTGCTATATAGTAGGTTCTTATAGCTGGGTACTGTAAAGCTCCTAGAGGAAAACATAGGCAGAACACTCTTTGACATTAATTGCAGCAATATCTTGTTTGATCCACCTCCTAGAATAATGAAAATCAAACCAAAAATAAACAAATGGGACCTAATTAAACTTAGAAGCTTTTGCACAGCAAAGGAAACCATAAAAAAAGAAAAGACAATCTACAGAATGGGGGGAAATCGTTGCAAATGAAGCAACTGATGAGGTTCATCACCAAAATATACAAACAGCTCATGCAGCTTTATATCAAAAAGAAAAAAAAAAAGATACCAAATCAGAAATGAACAGAAGATCTAAATAGACATTGCTCCAAAGAAGACAGATGGTCAAAAAACACATGAAAAGGTGCTCAACATAACTAATTATTAGAGAAATGCAAATCAAAACTACAATGGTATCACCTCATACCAGTCAGAATGGCTATCATCAAAAGTCTACAAACAATAAATGGTGGAGAGGGTGTGGAGAAAAGGGAACCCTCCTACAACGTTGGTGGAAATGTAAATTGGTACAACCACTATGGAGAACAGAATGGAATGGAAGTTCCTCAAAAAACTAAAAATAGAACTGCCATGTGATTCAGCAATCCCACTCCTGAGCATCTATCTGGAGAAAAACCATAATTCATTTTTTTTTCTAAAAGTGAGGTCTCTAAAGGAAAACTAACCTTAAAATTTCTATTAGATGTATAAGCAGAGGTTTGGACAAAACTTATCTTTGGAGGAAAATAATTGTTAATATTTACATTGTAGTTTCACAGAATTTTGGTGAAAAAGCATGAAACTTAGAATAAGGTAATGTTATAGTATGTATTTCATCTCACCTTAGAGTGGATAAGAGTGAATAACTGTGTTCCCATCTGGGCCAGGTGGTAGAATGTTTGGTACAGCCAAGTCTCACGCTCCTGAGGAAGGTCCTTTGTGCAGACCCAGCCATACGTGTTTCCCTCTCACAAGAGTCTTCTCTCTTGACCCTGTTATTCAGAGGTAAGTAAAATAAATTCTGATAGTAGTGTGGTAAATCTTAAGCTTTAAGTGTTTTTGGTTTTTTCATTTATTTGTTTGTTTTTGTTTTTTAGGGCCACACTTATGGCCTATGGAGGTTCCCAGGCCAGGGGTCCAGTCAGAGCTGTAGTTGCCGGCCTATGGCACAGTCATAGCAACTTGGGATCCAAGCTGCGTCTTCGAACTACACTACAGCTCATGACAACACCAGATCCTTAACCCACTGATCGATGCCAGGGATCAAACCCATAACCTCATGGTTCCTGGTTGGATTCGTTTCTGCTGAGCCACGATGGGAACTCCTCTAAGTGTTTATTTTTAACTGCAGGTAACATTTACTTTCCATTTTACTAACAGAATGACAAAGTTTATTAGTGAACATCCCACTGAAAAAACCCATCACAGTGGAAAATCTTTAACACTTCTGTGGAAATTTTCTTAAAATCCTTTTACTGAGTAGATCTTAGAGCTGAGAAGGGCTGAAGCCTCTAATGTTTGCACCTTGATGTCAGTGTTGTTTGGTTCCCAGATGGTTGACTGTTACCCGTAAAGAGAGAAGCTGTGGCTGCTGTCATTACTGCCTTCTTCCCAGTATCTGTTTCTTCAGTTTTTTTCCCTTTAGATCATAACACTTCGGTGTGATTTCTGATTATGTCCTTAGCTGGCATTAAAAGTGTATAGACTCAGACTGTGAGGAGTGAGAACTACACCATCCTGAATGACTTTGAGCATTAATTTATTACATTTTATAAATGTAATATGTAAAATGTGACTTTTTAAAAACCCCTTTCTGTTTGGTTGTAATTTAGTAATGTACTAAGATGGAAATTTTGTAATTTTGTTCTTTTTTTTCCTCTTTTGACTATTCTCCATGGAGAGCTTGATAACATTATGTGTTATTTTCTTTCCTAGAAGTGTAGGCCACTGCTTTTTTTTGTTTGTTTGTTTTTTTAGGGCCGCACCCGAGGCATGTGGAGGTTCCCAGGCTTGGGGTCAAATTGGAGCTGTAGCTGCTGTTCACAGCAATGTCCGATCCCAGCCGCATCTGTAACCTATACCACAGCTCACGGCAATGCTGGATCCTTAACCCACTGAGCAAGGTCAGGGATTGAACCTGCATCCTCATGGATACCAGTCAGATTCGTTTCTACTGCGCCACGACAGGAACTCCATGCTTTTAAATGTTCTACAAGAGACATTTTGATCAAATGTCTCTATACTTAACTGTCAATTATCAGGCATATAAGAGATAAATTATATTTATATTTAAAATATTCTTAGAATATAGGCATTTATTTTAGCATTTTCTTCTCTTCTAATAGCTTCTGCCAAGTGAATAGAACACAGTTTAAATAACATTGATAAAGGTTCAAACTAGGTAAAGTTCTAAAGAGACTTAGTGTGTTCAGGCTCATAAATTTTGAATAGTGTGTAAAATTTTATAATTTTTTTGTAGATTGATGTGGAAGAGTAGCAGTTTTGGATCTCCAGTTTTCTTAAGTCTGGTTAATAATTATCCTCCTATTAACCTCATTCAGTAGAATTTAGTTCCTAGCTTACCTTTTCATTTGTAATTTTTTTTTTTGTCTTTTTAGGGCTGCACCTGCAGCATATGTAGGTTCCCAGGCTAGGGGTCAAATCAGAGCTACAGCTGACGGCCTACACCACAGTCACAGCAACACCCGATCCAAGCCATGTCTGCAACATACACCACAACTCATGGCAATGCCAAATCTTTAACCCGCTGAGGGAGGCCAGGGATTGAACCTGTGTCTTCATGGATACTAATCAGATTCATTTCCGCTGAGCCATGATGGGAACTCCTCATTTATAATTTTGTTTTATATTATTCAAGCAGTCAACTAATTATGAACATCTACTAGATTTAAAGGCATTTTCTAAAGCAACATAATCTCTACCTATTTAATAGTTTTTCTTTCTCAGTGATATTTGCAAAAATTACTTAAATGAGTCTGAAAATGAATTCTAATATCTCTCATTAATGGGCAAATTTTGGGGGCACAGTTAATTTTTTAACCAGGTATTCAACAAGAAAAATTCATTCCTTGGCAGACATTTATTGAGTGCATACTACGTGGTAGGTTCAACGCTAGGCCTTTGGGATATATTGATGAGTTTGATAAATGACTTTCTGGGAGCTTGTATAGTTGAAGACTTTGACCAATAAGTATATGGTACATTATAATAATGCCTATAATGATGGAATCCCTGGTGCCAGAGGAAGTGCTCCAGAGTAGATCTGGTAGTGGGAAGACACCAGAGAGTGCTTTCAGGGCATCTTATCTGGAATTTCAGCAGTGAATAGGAGTGGGGGGAGAGAGGAAGGGTAGATTTCCAGATAAGGAAGCCATGGTGATGTGTGAGAGAGAATGGTGTGTTTTCCATAGTGGTTGGTTAGGGATGGCTGGATTTTGGTGTAAAGGGAAAATGATGGGCTGAGGTAGAGAGAACAGTTTGTATAGGGCTTGATAAGTCATAGTAAATAACAACGAAAGCCATTTAAGCCTGTTAACACATGGGTTTGTGTTTTACATAGATGTTTCTGTCTATAGCATGGAATTAGACTGAAGGTATATAGTAGTTAAATGATCTTTCAGACACACTACTTTGAATCATAAACTTTATGTCATGACAGAATTCCACCTTGTATTTCAGGGTTAGAAGTTAACTTAGAAATCATGGATAAATCATTTTATTTCTCAATTTATTTCTTTTTCCTTTTTTTTTTTTTTTTTCTTTTGGCCGCCCTGTAGCATATGGAGCTCCGGGGCCAGGGATCAGATCTGAGCCACAGCCTCGAACTAAGCTGCAGCTGTGGCAACACTGGATCCTTAACCCACTGTGCAGGGCCTGCAGGGCCACGTATTGAACCCAGGTACCAGTGCTCCCAGAATGCTGCCGATCCTGTTGCACCACAGCGGGAGCTCTGGATAACACCATTTTACAGTGAGGAAATTAAAGTCTAGAGGTTGGCCAGGATCATAACCAGGTGATGGTGGAGGCTAGAGAAGAACCAGAACTTCATTACTTTGTTGATTTATTTTTGTTTTCAGTAATTAAAAAACTTAAAAATTCAAACAACAGGAACTATACAGAAAAAATTCTAAAATTTTTTTTTCATTTTTCTATTTTTTCTAAGTTTCTTTGACAAAGACTGTTTAGTTATCGTTTTGTATATATAATAATCTGGAATGATCTTTTCTGTACACACATTTAACTAGAGTTAAATGACTTGGCAAAACCTTTCTTGAAGCTGGATCAGTTTACTTCGCAAATTCTATGAAAGCAGACTATCTAGGAAGTGAATTTGTAAGTGTGGTTCCTGGGTCAGTAGTGTCTATATCCCTCAGGATTCATAGGTTCCACCCTAAACCTACTGGATCAGAAAACCTATGTTTTAACAAGCCCTGCAGAGATTCACATAGCTTTGAAAGTTGGAGAGCCACTGTTTTAGTGACATCAGTTTATCTGGGTTTATAATTGCATTTCTCTGAGCATGGCATTTCTTCTCTTTAAGATATTTTAAATTTGAAATTTATTCTTTCTAGAGATAAAAATATTTTATAAAGTTATACTCTTTTTATTTCTCAGTTTCCTTGATATTTCATGAAGATTGTACTGTTGTCACTGAAGTTGGAGCATTATTTTGTCTTCTGTTATTTGATGAAGTATCAAGAATGGATATGTGGTGAGCTATAAGAGTTTTAAAAGAGTTTTACTCCTAAATGTATATACCTAAGTTTTTTGATGCATTCTTTTTTTTTAAATTAGGTTTTTATTTTTTCTATTATAGTTGATTTACATTTTCCCCTGATGCATTCTTGGAGCAATGCATGGAAATTTCTGACTTGGGAAGCTCATGCTTTCCATGGTGGATATACGTGGTATGATTACTGGTTTGAGTAAGCAATATTAAAAAGCACATTGGCTCAAAAAGTCACCCTGAACTATTGTTTTTGAACATTATTGAGTATAAAATTTAAAAATTGCTATGGTAATTTTCATCATTAATATATTTTTGGTACATACTCTAGATTTTTTGGTTTTTTCTTTAATATTTAATTTAAAAAAACTTTGGGGAAATTGTTTAGGATAGAAACACTGACCTTGGGCGGGATCAGTGAGAGAACACAGAGGCTTCCTTGCCAGTATAGCACCTTCATTATATGAATCATTTGTCACATGAACTTCTTAAAGAAAATCATAATTCGCTCTTCATAATCAAACCCAGGTAGTAGCACCATGTTATAACTGTACTAAATGACAGAACCAAGTGCAACTCTGGATTTGAGTTTTATTTATTTTTTATTTTATTCTTTTTGCCTTTTCTGGGGCCGCTCCCGTGGCATATGGAGATTCCCAGGCTAGGGGTCTAATCAGAGCTGTAGCTGCCGACCTACAACAGAGCCACAGCAATGCGGGATCTGAGCCGCGTCTGCGACCTATACCCACAGCTCACAGCAACACCAGATCCTTAACCCACTGAGCAAGGCCAGGGTTCGAACCCGAAACCTCATGGTTCCTAGTTGGATTCGTTAACCACTGAGCCATGACGGGAATTCCTGGATTTGAGTTTTAGCCCAAGAAGTGAAGCTAGTTGTATTTGTTAGACAAAGCAATGGTAAACTCAGCTGTTTCTTTTCTTTTGTGTTTCTTCTGTAAAACAGGTCTGATAATCCTTCCAATAAACCTTCTTCACCATCAGTCTTCAGTTTGCCTGTTTCAGTTTCTAGAAGGTAAAGAATTTATTTCTTTGCTTTTTTTGAAGGTAAATTACTGCTAAGGAAAGGGAAATCAAAATCTATAATTTGTTGAAGTTTTCACCTAGTGTTTCATCTCATGACTTTTGGTGCTTTAATGTCCCAGCCTCTTTTTTTGAGATGCATGAAATGAAAAAGCACAGTAAAGTTCCGCTTAGAAATCTTACCCAATTGTGTTTCTTTAACATTAGTTATAAATATATGAATTAAGGGTTTGGGATATGTTTTATTAGCAAGATTATTCTTTAACATTTGAGATGCTAGGCATTGCTGTCTTGTTAAACTGTTAAATTAACTAACAGGTTTGAGAGAGATCGCTATTGAATCTATTCTTAGATCTAAAAATATTTCAAGGTTTTCTTGGTGACACATAGTGTTTGAGTTTATTGATGATGCATCTGTGTTCTCTAGGGAAAACTGTAAGTTGAATTTTGTCACTTAGTGACCCATGTAAACATAGGCCATTCATTTAGCTTCTTTAAGACTCATTTTGGTCATCTGTAAAGTAGGTATTATAGTGCCTTGCCATGTAACTATGAATGGAAGGTAGATAAAGTACAGTGTTTAGCATAAAGTAGACATTTGTGTTTCAGCTGAACACCTTATTATATGTGTGGTTCACTGTAGCAACAGGCCTTGACTTCAAGGTGCATCATTCATCTCTGCAAACAACTCTGATACAGCATAGAATATGGTAAGTCCTCAGGAAAGAGTTTAATCAAGTGTTTTTGGAAGTTTAGAGGATGACAAAAGAATAATTGAGATAATGTGAAGCATGATAATTGCTCAGCATAGGGACTATGAGAGAGATCTTTGTATTGTTGTCGAATGGGAGGCATGGAACTAGCTTTCATCTGTGGCTCATCTTTTTGAGTAGCATTTAAGAATTTAAACTTTCGTAATTATTTTTATGTATTTTCTTTAGGTATCACCTACCAGTCCTTGTACTTGGCCACCATGCTGTGAGTCCATACTCCATAGTTTTGCCATTATCTGCTGATTGTTTAGCCTTGAAGCCGGTCTCAGATATGCTGAGAATAGCTTGGAACCTATCATGGTATCATGGGAGTGACAATCTGTTGAAGCAGATGAACTCTGAAACTAAAATCCAAGAGTAAGCTGTTATCCGGAATAGAAAAGCATTCACATTTGACTAATTATAATTAGTTAGGTCTTATTTTTCCTTTAGGTCAAGTAGCTTTTAATATTATCATCTAACTGCTTTTTCAATGGAGATTATAATTTTTACTTTGTTTTAAAGATTACATATGTTCATTACATTTTAAAAACTATCAAAGAAGTTTAACTTAAAAAGTATTGTGTTCTATGCTGTTTTAGAGATTGTGTGAATTTTAATTAGTTAATAGATGTAACTCAGTAGAAACAGTGATCTAGGTTACAGTAAAAGCTGAAAAACATGTGTAAATTTTGTTATTGTTGTGATGATGACTTTTCAATATCTTAACAGTCTAATCTGTGAGTACTTTCTTATTTGAATGAAAATAACTTTATATTTCTGTAACCAGGAAGATGTCATTATAAACACACTAGCATAGAACCTAAATGTTGACAGATACACATCTGATTTTCTTTTGACTGTGAGTCACCCTTTAATTAAAAGGAAAGTTAAGATCAAACAATTTGGGGAGACAGTTTATAATAAAAATAAATGTGAACTTTTATTTAAATAGCTTTATGTGGGTCTTTCTTTTTTTCTTTTGGTTTAGATTTTTAGATTCATTAAAGTTATCCACTGAGGATGCCCTTACTCTGAAGATGACATACACAGCCAGTGGGCTGAAGGACTGTCTCCACTCCATTGCACAGGCTGCAGCCCACAGGGAAGTGAGGACTGCTGTCACAAGGATGAGTTTTTATCTTCTGAATGACAGATTGTCCTTCACGGGTGACACTGGCCCATGTGGGGTTACCTTGAAGTCCTTGTCTTGGCACAACACACTAAACAGGTCAGTGCCAGCTCAAGACTGCCAGTTTCAAAGACCTGGATTGAATTGTATTTGGGCTCCTCTTCACACCTTTGAAGATAAGAGCATGTGTTCTTGTTGTTATCATGAGAGAAATGTTTTTTTACAAAGGAAAACTTCAGGATTTTTATCATCTGTAATACATATCTAATTTCAAAAAAGGAAAATTCTTAGCATAATCACTGCATTTTGGAATTCTTAATAAATTATAATTTATATAAGTATTATAATTACTATATTTTTATATCCAATCGTAGAAAATTTTGTTATCTCACAAAAGTAAATAATTAGGATAAGACATAGGAAACTGAATGTTTATTCGCAACCATATTGTAAGAGAGATGAGACATCAGTGAGCTGAATTGGTAACCTGCTTCTGGCTGTTTTATTTTGTTTAGCTTTTGTTTTGTTTTTAAGTAAATTATCTCATTTTTCATTTTATTCTGAATTTCCTTAAGTTGATAGCCATATGGAGGTCCTCTGATAGTTATTGGAAAGGCTCTCGTTTGTAAATTTAACACATTTAACCAGTAGCAGATGGCTGCATTTAAAACAAATAAGACTGATAAGCAGCTGTTGCCAGTAATTTTACATTTTAGTCTTCATGTGACTTTAGTATAAAATTTATAATTTTCTGTTAAATAGAAAGTGTGTAGTTTTCAAAATACAAGGTTATATGAGTTTCTAAAATGTGGACTCTCATATTTTAGTGTATCTCTCACAATTTGAATACCTAATTTGCCTTTTCCAGTGGTGTGCTGGAGCCAGCTAGTAGTACCTTATGAGAGCCGAAGGTTTAGTTATCTGAATTTTTCAAGTTGTTAAACACAACCACTCTTACAAAATAAATTTCCTAAGCTTACAATTAAATTATATGAACAAATGAAGCTAGTGATTATGCAAAGTCATTGCTTCCCAATTATTTTATAACATTTTACTACTATCTGTGCTCTTGAAATTATTTGTATGGATTCTGTCTGTTTGTGGAAATGCCATATATCGGTGTGGTACAGTGCCTCTCCCACAGTGTTAGATCCATGGCTTACATGGCAGGGTATTTACACTATGGAAATTGGCAAACACAGAAAGTCAGGGCCCCACTCCTCAGCCAGCTGTTAAATATTTATCAACACGCCACTTACTATAAATGGCTAGACTATGATTATTGTCTTTTTTTATTGTAGGTTTTTACAAGTGCTTCCTGCTTGCACCGAAGATGAGAAACTGCTAATAGACATCATACATTTTCTAAATAAGTTATTGAAGGAACAAAGAAAAAATGTGTCCGTAGAACTTCTAAACTGGATCCTAGAATTACTTCTTAGACATGTAAGTGTTGTTCAAGAATTTGAATTTTAATTTAGACTCTTTTGTTGATATTTGTATTATGTTCCTTTGATATGCCTGTATTTTCTGAAGAGGTATATTTTAAATTATCACAGCAAATTTTTCTTTAATAAAATTTATTTTTTTATATTTTTTTCTGGCCATTTTCATTTCTTTCACATTAAAATTTTTAAAAAATAAATTTTATTCAAATATAGTTGACACACATTAACTTTTTCTCATTTTGTGAAGTTTTTAATAGGACATTTGTCTATTAGGTGGGCATTTACATGTACAGTTTATTGGTATCTGTATGTATGGCAAGAAATACCTTAAACATAGTTAAAAAGACCTAATAAACTAAGAAAATATTTATAACACGCATGAGAGACAACATACTAAATTTCCTTAAATTATAATTTTTGAATCATTAAGATGATTGCACTTCCAGAGTATATAGGCTTATTATTCAATAAAGTTTACTCTTCTGTTACTTTCCCAAGAATGATTTCCAAGTACCATATTTCTTTTGATTTTGTGTTATCTTTTAATTATTAAAAAATTAAAGAGGCATTTGGAGGCACTTTTTTCCCCGAGGATTTTTAATAAACAGGAGAACCTGTTGTCGTTTTAGTTCTTCTTTTAGCTTTTAGGCATGCTTAAATATTTTAGAGGTTAGATGTTAAAATATTATTAAAATAATTTCTATGAAGTTTTTCCTCTGAATAAGTTTTTTGATAAATTGATTTTTGATATATGAATTTTTATAACTCCATAATCTTTTTGCTCATTCTAAAAAAAGAATAACCTCTAAAACAATCTTATTCTTCAGTTATTAGAGATCTTGTACTCTAAGAGTTATGGTTGTTTTGGGTGGTGAAAATAGCTTTAGTTTTAGAATCTTTTCTTGAAAATCTTTTCTTGAGAATCTGTACAGTAGTTAAATGTTTGCATATAAGACTATAAATAGTATATAACAATAGAAAAATCATTATGCATATCAAAATGTATTTACCTAAATTGTGTAATTATAACTAATTAAAACTTTATATTCAGGAATTCCTGTTGTGGCTCAGTGGGTTATACTCAATTAGTATCCATGAGGATGCAGTTTGATCCCTGGTCCCGCTCAGTGGGTTAAGGATCTGGAGTTTGCTGTGAGCTGTGGTTTAGGTCACAAATGGCACTTGGATCTGGTGTTGCTGTTGCTGTGGTATAGGCCAGCATCTGCAGTTCTGATTTGACCCCTAGCCCATAAACCTCCATATGCTGCAGCTGTGGCCCTAAAAAGCAAAACAACAAAAAAACTTTACATTCAGATGACTATGAATTTTGTAGTATGTTATGAATGCCGATATACATTGCATAATTTATTTGTAGTTTTGAAATTAAAATGGAATTTCTACAAGACTCTAGATGATTGTACTGTAATTTTAATGCAGTTTTAGAGGAGGATTTTTGGTATAATTAAATTTATTTATTTGACTTTGTATGGTATAAAGGCTGTCTTTGGAAAGCTTTTATTTAGTCTCCTCACATATTATCCTCACTTTTGTTATGAATAATACTTTTAAAGGTAAGTAGAGTGGACCTAAGCATCTGCTATCTGAAGAGTTTAATCTTAAATATCATGCTACAAGGAGTAAATTATTAAATGTTATGTAAACACCAATATTCAAAATAATGGGAGACTGAAAATAGTCAAAAAATGCCTTTTTAAGTTTATCATATGAAGTGGGTAAAATAAGTGAGAGAAATAGTTTTAGAAAGTCAGTAACATAGCATTTCCAGAGGAATTGTTTTTAATCTATGGGTATAACATACAAA
This sequence comes from Phacochoerus africanus, assembly GCF_016906955.1. NCBI lineage: Eukaryota > Metazoa > Chordata > Mammalia > Artiodactyla > Suidae > Phacochoerus > Phacochoerus africanus. Next base: position 155,067,437 of record NC_062545.1, read on the forward strand.
GATGTGTGAAAGCAATGGTGGCAAAAACAAAATTAGGCAGAAGTAACTACCTGGTCGAGCAGAAGAATGCTCATAAGGTATATGAAGAAAAGTCCGCTGAGGGAAGGTTTAGAATTTCTCTTGTGAAAATTTTGTCTACGTGTTCTATGAAAACATTCAGTTGTTAATTTTATGCACTTTAGGAAATTTTTGCACCACTAATTTATATTTTAGTGTATTGATATTTTATTAATATATAAAATAACCTGAAAGTGCTGAATTTTCTGTTGTCAGACTTTCACAGGCTCATGTGTACTTAAAGTTCATAGAGAGCGTTGTACATCCTACTCTTGTAGGTTGCTTATGAATGGAAAATTGGGTATGAAGAGTGGTAACTGTGGATAAAGAAAATGAGCCATTATTATGGAAATTACTACCTTTTGGAAGTCAGCACTGATGAAGTAATGGCCCATGTAGTTGTTTTAAAATTATGATTGAATACTAATGTCTAAAGACAATTTCAGATGTGATCAAGTACTTGAGGTCAGTAGGCATCAGTAGAGACATTTTTTCTACTTTCTTTTGCACTTGGCAAATGGTATTAAATCCGGTGTTTTAGAAGTGATGTTGCTGAGGTTCACTGGATCTTAATGTTAACATGTAAATCCAAGACATGTTTTAAAGGGAAAAAGTCTCTGCAGCTTACCAGCAGGAATAAGTTATTAATAAGATGAGATTGTTTGGAAGAATCTTAGTTTTAGACTGTATATATGTACTGTATCAATATGTTAATATATTGATTGGTAGCTTCTACTTAATTTTTATCTCTATATCAGAATTAATAAATTCGTCATGGTAAAATTACATTTTACCAAGGTAGGATTTGCATGAGAAACAGCCTCCTCATTTTGTCAGTATTTGTGAAAGTTGGAGGGAATGTGAGTGTAAGTTAGCCTTTGGTTATTTGGGGCTAAGAATACTATATAATGTATATTTTTTATGATTTTATTAAATGTATGATTGTTTTTCATGTATGAAATTTAGAAGTTGTAGTTACATTTTATGTAGTTTTGCTTGATCCAAATGAGGTGCTTCTTGTTCAAGTTGAAAAGAAAAGCTGAAAAAAAAAAATGCTTCTTAAGTGTCAAACATAGTCAATTTAAAGGCAAAACATCTCTCCCTCAATACTTTCCAAAAGTTCTTAATTAGATTATTTATAATTGTGTGTACTTTGTTGAAGTATACTGTACATACTACGTAATAAAAACAACTTAGAATTGTCTTCCCATTTTAAAAATTTATTTTCCTTAAAAAGAATGCAGTTATTTTTTGAGTCCCTTATGTGAAGGATTTCATGGCAGTAATAATTACAGTTTGATTTTATCTCTTTTTGTCTATTTTAATATGCACTATTGATGTGATGTAATGATGGGGATGGAATGTTCACTAGTTTTGAAGTAAGATGGTTCTGAGGTTGAATTCTTGCTCTACTCATTCATATGACCTAGGACAAGTTATATACCCTTTTTATGAACCTCTTTTTGCCCATCTGTAAAATGTTAAAAATGCAGATCTTCTAGTTAACCCCAAAGTTAAATAAAAGTTATTTTCTCTGTCTTTTTTTTTCTTAGCATAGTGCCTGTGACATTATAGATGATTAATAAGTATTCCATCTATAATGCCATTGGTTAATGTAATATTTTCTGTTCTCTCAATATTACTAGAAATAATCTATTACATTTCTTTAGCTACATTTTTAAAGTTGGAAAACAAGATAAAATTTAAATAGTACTAGTTTTACTTGTTTATCAGCCTATCAAATTGGCAAAGATTACGACAACAATAATACTCAACATTGGCTTGGGTGCTGTAGGCCTTCCTGTGCCTTGCTTAGTCATATATATTGGTACACTTTTTGTAGGGACAATTTGGCAGTATATACTGAAAGCATTAAAACTATTACAATGTTTTGATTTAGTGATTTTATTGCATAGAATTCATGCAATAATCAGAATTGAGCACACTGCTGCAGCTCAGTGAAATTAGAAATCACTTATTATCCAGTAGTTGTGGTAAACCCTTTATGGTTGAATAACAAGCAGATACTAAAATAATGTTTTTGAAGAAATAGTGATAATAACATTAAAATAATAGTTATGATACTGAACTTTTTCACTTGATCTCAGTTTTGTTAAAAATATGGAATTATAATTCTGTTTGTACTCACACACCCAGAAAGAATAATATGTACCATTATACCAATAACAGCTATCTCGATACAGTGTGATTATGGGTGGTTTTAGTGTTTCTTATTGTGCTTCTCTGTATTTTCTTCAGTTTTCTATAATGGATATGCTTTTTTTTTTTGTTGAGATAACATATGAAGCACCTTTTGAGTTGAGAACACATCTACTAATGTAGTAGAGTCCCACACCTACTAGTTAGGTGATATAACTCTTAGTTACTCCAAAACATGATTAGCAACAAAAATTATTATGGGAAACAACATGTAGTTCAATTCGAGAGTAAATGTATGTTGTACAAATTTCATTTTCTTTTAGAGTCCAAATCCACTCTTGGACCTGCTGGTTCTGACAGAGTCACAGGCACGAGAGGAAACAGATGACATCCGCACGGCTGTCAGGCAGCAGCTCCAGAAAGAATTGATGGCTCTTTTCAATACCTTGCTGCTCAGTTTCGTGGCTGTTACTGACAGGTACCGTTTATATCATTGAAGGTTTGGGGACATTTATATAGAACTTGGTTTTCTTTTGATTTGCAAAGAGTCTTACTTTTTGCTTAATTTTATTTGTTTTAAATTAAGAGGAGGAAGGACTTGAGTAAAAATCAGTTGTGGTCTGTTTTTATTTCAGCTCAATTTCTGATATAGCCTGATTGTAATTTCACACACACAGAGAGTATTTTGTGGTCCCTAGATTTCAGTTCTTGGTTATCTCTTAATTTTCCACACAGCTTGAGCAGTCATACCCATTTCTATGACATTGTAACTATTTTTACATTGATAATTTTCAAATGTATATCTGTAGCTCTGACTTGAAAAATTTTTTAATTAAAGTTCACAAATTTGATAAATTTTAACCATTTTAAAGTGGATAATTGAACGGGTTTTGGGTATATTTACAGTGTTGTACAACTATCACTGTTTTAATTCCAGAACATTTTCATTACCTCCAAAAGAAACTTTGTACCCATTAAGCAGTCTCTCTCCATTCACCCCTTACCCTAGGCCCTGGCCACTAATCTTTCTTTCTCTATGAATTTGCATATTCTAGACATTTTATATAAATAGAATCAAATAGTATGTGGCCTTTTGTGTCTGGCTTCTTTCATTTAACATCATCTTTTCAAGGTCCATCCATGTTGTAGCAGGTATCAGTGCTTATTTCTTCCTATGACTAAATAATATTTCATGTATGGATTTGCCACATTTTGTTTATCCATTAATCTGTTGGTGAGCATTTGAGTTTGTTTCTACCTTTGACTGTTTGTATAGTGATTTCTATACAAGTTTTCGTGTGGACATATGTTTTCAGTTCTTGAGTATATACCTAGGATTGGAATTGCTGGTTCATGTGATAACTCTATGCTGAGCTTTTTGAAGAAGTGGCCAGATTGTTTTCCGCAGCAGCTATACCATTTTCTATTCCCACCAGCAATGGATAAGTGTTCTAATTTCTGTATATTCTCACCAACATTTGTTATTGTTAGAGCCATTGTAATGATATAAACTGGTTTCAGTTTCCATTTCTTTAATGGAAAATGATGTTGAGCATCTTTTCATGTACCTAATGGCTATTTGTATATCTTTCTCAGATAAATATCTCTTCAAGTCCTTTGCATATTTTTTAATTGGGTTGTTTTTTTTGTTGTTGTTGAGTTGTGTTCATATATCCTGGACATTAATCTTTTATAATGTATGAGATTTGCAGAATTTTATCCCGTTCTATGGATTGTCTTTTCACTCTCTTGATAGTGTCCTTTGATGTACAAAAGTTTTTGAATTGTTAATTTCTCCCTGTGCTTTGAGAGAAGTTCTGCTGGAGGAAAAAACCTGATCCCATGCATAAGACATTTGAAACAAACTAAAGGGTCAAACAGCCCTAATTCAGCTCAAAACTTGATTAGATCCAAAAGATCAGCCTCTAATCCAAGTCTTATGACCAAAGGATAAGTCATTTCTATGAGAAGTTATTATGTACTTTTTTCTCAATAGCTCTTTTATACAAATATTTGACATATGATCACAAGTGAAAAGAACTGTGAAAGGAAAATTTCGTCCATAATTAACAGAAAAAAATCATTAGAAACAGATCTCCAGATGTCAAATATGACAAGAATTTTAATGCTTCTGTCATAAATTATAATAGTTTAAATAATACTTATAACAGGTCTTATATGAGAAGATGGACAAGATTAATAAAAATATGGAGAATATTAAGAGAAATGGAGACTTTAGAAAAGAATGAAATGCAAATTATATAAGTGAGAAATACAGTTTCTAAAGTAAAGAATTCTTTACATGGGCATAATGGCAGATTAGACACAGTTTAAGAGAAGATTAGTGAATTTAGAATATAAGTCAATAGGGATTTCACTAGAGAGGGACAGCTCGGAGCTTCTAAGGTGCTGAGAATGTTTTATATTTTGTTATGCCTGGTGGTTACATGATTATATATGTGTATAAACCATCATGTAGTATGTTCTTAAGATCTGTGAGTTTTACTGTGTGCAATTATGCCTCAATAAAGTACTGAAAACAAGAACAAAGCCAATCCAAGGATAGTAGAGTCTATAGCTGTACCTGGAATGTGTATAAGAATCTCCTGAGGGGCTTGTTAAAATATTAACAACAGGAGTTCCTGCTGTGGCACAGCGGATGAAGAATCTGACTGCAGCAGGGGTTGCCACAGAGGTTTGGGTTTGATTCTCGGCCCAGTGTAGTGGGTCAAAGGATCTGGTGTTCCTGCAGCTGTGGTGTAGGTCACATCTGTGGCTCAGATTCAGTCCCTCGCCTGGAAACTTCCAAATGCTGAAGGTGTGGCCATAAAAAAATTAACATCAGTAGCTCAGGAATCTACATAGTAAGTAAGCACCACAGGTGGACCTTGATCTAGATTTTGAGAAACGTTGGTGTGGACTGTCCTCTTTGTGTGAGACACTTCTTTTTATGTGTGGGTAAAGAGCAGGTTAGGATTTTTGTTTGTTTAGAATGGAAGATACTTATGCATACTTACAAGTTGTTGGACATGTGCCTATCCTAAGGGAAAATTAGAGTGAGAAGAGGAAAAAGAGTGGATGGAAGAGGAGAGAGGTTGGTAAGTAGATGGAGGATATAAGAAGAGATAGAAAATGAGGGGAGTGGAATTGAATGAGCAGTGTATTAGAAACAAGTATGGGATAAAATGGATAAGTGTATAGGTTTGGAGAAAGATGATGCAGGAATTAACTTGTGATAATTTCACTTTCTTCTATGAAAAGGGAGGCAAGGGGAACTGACATGGGGATGAAACAGGTTGGTTGTGGAACTTGGGGAAAATTTACAGGGAGAGGGAGCTGGTTGCAGATATGTCAGATGTCAGCTGAGGTTGGCAGCTAGACATTTGCAGTAACATCAGTCCCTGAGTACAGTGTACAGTTGTATGATTTTTCTTCGGAAGTGATTAAAGTAAAAGGAGTAGAAAATAAGAATAACTTTATGTTAGTGTAGAAATCAGAACATTTTTAATGGTATCCGGTTACTTTGCTGTTGACCTGTGAAAAATATGAATTTATATAAATAACTTTTTAGGCTTTGTGTAAGTACTGTGTATTTCTAAAACTTTAAAAAGTACTTAGATGACAGGTATATAAAAATTATAATCTTTAAAAATCATACCCTTACATCCCTATAACTTTGTGATGGAATAGGTAATAATATAGTTAGTAATTATCAGTTTTGGAGTCTAAAGATCTATAAAAGTAAAGAAAATTTGGATTTTATTCATTGCTTTGTTAACAATGATATTATTCTTCCATGAATTACTTCTTTGGATCCATGCTTGGTGATTTAATTTCAGGGATTTTTTCTTTTTTCTATTTTTGTTTTTTTAGCACCGTGCCTGTGGCATATGGAAATTCCCAGGCTAAAGGTTGAATTGGAGCTTGCAGCTGCTGGCCTACACCACAGCCACAGCAATAGCAGATCTGCGCTGTGTCTGTAGCCTACACCTCAGCTCATGGCAACGCCATATCCTTAACTCACTGAGCAAGGCCAGGGATCGAACCCACATCCTCATGGGTACTAGTCAGATTTATTACTGCTGAGCAATAATGGGAACTCTAGGATTTTGTTTTCTAATAGAAAAATATTCTTTTGATTTTTCTATTTGACAGTTTTGTTTAAATTACGTGCCAAATTCATTAAAACCTTTTCCTTTTGTACTTTCTGGGGAAAAAATTATATGTTTTTAGCTAATTAAAAATTCAATTTTTTTACTAATACTGAATGATTAGAAAGTATAGGTTTAATGTTTGCCAAGTAAAATTCATTTAAATTTTGCATTTAATTTTCCAACTTTCAATTTCATTACTGGGAGGCAATACTAATATCGATTTATGCTTTTTTTTTTGTCTTTTGTCTTTTTAGGGCCGAACCTTGGGCATATGGAGTTTCCCAGGCTAGGGGTTGAATTGGGGCTGTAGCTGTTGGCCTACACTACAGCCACAGCAATGCCAGATCCGAGCTGTGACTGTGACCTACACCACAGCTCATGGCAACACCAGATCCTTAACCCACCAAGTGAGGCCAGGGATTGAACCCACAACCTCCTGGTTCCTAGTCAGATTCGTTTCTTCTGTGCCACGACAGGAACTCCCCTATGCATTTTTAAATATAATTGTTACTTTATTTTAAAACATATACTCTGGATGGTATATATTAACCTGTTTTCTTGAAAAGTCTTGTTTTGAGAGGGTATATTTTCTGTCGTTTGCTCTAGTTCATACTTTATTTGCTGTTATAGGAAGTTGTTAGTAACTCTCCACCACCAATAAGAAAGCCCATTAAGCCCATTGCATTTGTCCTATGGTTGATTTTTTTCCTCCTTTACAAACACAGGAAATGCTTGGAACTTTTTTACGTTTTCCAAACGCAGCTGGCTCTGAAACTGCTCCAGTGCCTGAGAGTAACAGATGCCCCTCATTTCTACGGGCTGCCCTCACTTGAGAGGACTTTACGTGGGATGGCCCACCTCACAGCATTTCCCGGATGGAGCTCACACTCTCCTCTCACAAAGCCACTCGAAATTTGTGTGAAGTACTTGTCAGGTCTTCTCGAAGTAAGTGAAAACAACCAGTGACTATAAGAGCAATAATAACCCCCCATAATGGCTATTTTCTATTTATTGATTGCTCAGTGTGTGTGAGGAACACTGTTAGGCACACCTTATGTGTTACTCTATTTAATATACTTTTTTTGCTTTTTTGGGAATTTTTTGTCTTTTGTCTCTCTAGGGCCGCACCCACGGCACATGGAGGTTCCTGGGCTAGGGGTTGAATTAGAGCTGTAGCTGCCAGCCTATGCTACAGCCACAGCAATGTGGGATCCAAGCCGGGTCTATGACCTACACTATAGCTCATGGCCACGAAGGATCCTTAATTCACTGAGCGAAGCCAGGGATTGAACCTGTGTCTTCATGGATACTAATTGGGTTTGTTAACCACTGAGCCATGACGGTAACTCTGTTTTTCTTTTTTTTTTTTTTTTTTAAAGGCCACACCTGGAGGATATGGCAGTTTCCAGGCCAGGGATTGACTCTGATCCACAGCTGTGACCTATGCTGTAGCTGTGGCAACACCAGATCTTTAACTCACTGCACCGGGCTGGGGATTGAACCTGCACCCCTGCAGCTACCTAACCTGCTGCAGCGAGAACTCCTCATGTAGATTATTATTCATTGTTTATGTCTCGTCATAATGGTTAAGTGTTTTAATGACTTTTATTAGCAAACATGTAAGATTACTTTTATGAATAAATTCATTTTCAAGAAAAATAAGGCTTACATTTCATTAAGCCCCTGTATTAAGGTAACTTGTTTATTTGCTTTTATTAACCCTTTTATTTGTGAAATATAACACATGGAGAAATCACACAAAACGGAAATATGTAGCTTGTCTATTATCACATAATGAGCACCCATGTAACCACCCCTGATCCCACAGTGGAGAGTGGCGAGGACCCTGGAAGTTTTCTTCATACCCACTTCCAGTTTCTATTCCTCTCTGGAAAGGTAGTTGTTATTTTGATTTTTATGGTAATTACTCCTTTACATTTCTTGATGGTTTTACCGATTAATTATGTGTCCATATACAATAATTTCTCATTCTTTTGATTTTGTTAAGTGGAATTGTATGTCTGGCTGCTATCTTTTTAACATTATGCTTATGAGGAGTTCCCATTGAGGCACAGTGTGTTAAGAATCCAGCTGCGGTGGTTCAGGTTGCTGTTGTGTAGGTCAGCTGTGGCTTGCATTCAGTCCCTGGCCGGGAAACTTTCATATGCCATGAGTGTGACCAGAAAAACAAAAACAACAGCAACAAAAAACCATTGTGCTTATGAGAGTTACTCATTTTGCTTTCTGTAGGTGGAGTTCATTAATTTCACTTTTTGTATACTGTTCTCTCTACCATAATGTTGAAGGACAATTTGGCTTCTCTTTTTTTTCCAGTTTAGGGCAATATTGGATATGGCTGCTGTGCACATTCTTGTTTTGTGTTGAAAATGAGTATATTATATATATTTTTTGAAATTTTATTTTCTAACTATGGTTGATACATGGAAATTTTTTAAATGTTAGTCATGTACCCAGCAATCTTTGTTTCCAAGCTCAAAGGAAAGACCTTTAATGTTTCATTTTTTAGTAAGCTGTTTATGGTAGTTAATTAAAGTCGGATAAAGGACAGTTTCTTCTAATCTTACTTTGCTGAGTATTTTCTTTTTTCTTTTTTTTTTTTTTTGACTTTTGGCTTTTAGGGCCTCACCAGCAGCAAATGGAGGTTCCTAGGCTAGGGGTTGAATCAGAGCTGCAGCTGCCAGCCTACACCACAGCCACAGCAACGCCAGATCCTTGACCCACTGAGTGAGGCCAGGGATTGAACCCACGTCCTCATCTATGCTAGTTGGGCTCGCCAACCACTGAACCACGATGGGAACTCTGAGAATTTTTTTTTAAAATGATAGGTGTATATTGCTTTTTTCAGTTACTTTTAAGTTAATCATATGATTTTTTTTTTCCGTATTCCATTAAGGTGATAGATTATATTAGTTGATTTTAAAATGTTAAACAACTTTACATTTCTGGAAAAATTTCAACTAGTTGTGATGTGTTCTTTTTGTATATAAACAGATTTAGTTTGTTAATATTTTTATAATTAATCTACCTATTTTTATAGACAAAAAAGTTTCTAGAATTACTGCATCTATCTTCTTTCTCGTAAAACTTTTGTCAGGTTATAAAAATAAGCCCATCCTTATACATGTATATTTTCTCTTTTTCCTTATATAACTTTCTCTTTTTTTCTTCTTTGGAGTAGTTGATTTGGTGTTAGTTCTTCCTTAAATGTTAAATAGAATTTGATGGTAAAGCAATCTGGGACTGGAGTTTTCTTTTGGGAAAGATTACAGATTAATTGAATTTTTAAAGTAGATCTAAAATTACTCAGATTTCCTATTTTTTTTGCGTGTCAGTCTTAGTAAGCTATGTTTTACTGGAATTTTACCTGAAATTTCAAATTCATTGCCATAAAATTGTTCATCAAATCATCTTACTTTTTAAACATCTGTCAGATCTGTAGTGAGGTCACATTTCATTTTAGTTATTCCATATCTCCAGTTTTCTCAATTGGTCCTACTGGTAGTTTGTATGTTTTATTAGCCTTTTCAAAGAATGAACGTCTGGCTTTGTTGACCCCCTCTTTAATGTTTTTTCCCCCTCTTTTATTAATTTCTGCCTATATTTATTTCCTTCTTACTTTTGTTTAATTTATGGCTCTTTTTCTATCTTTTTAAGGTGCAGTCTTACTGACTTTTTTCAAAAATACATTTTTAGTTCTAATTATCTTTCAGGCATGGTCTTAACTTTATTCCACACATTCTGATATGCCATGCCTTTATCATCATGTAGTCTAGTATAGTTTTAGAATGATGCAGTGGATATAGCAATGATGTGTTTTTGTAAGAGAACAGCTTTACCGAGATGCCCTGGCAGCCAGCCTTGCATATTTGCACATAGGCCACATAGGCAGGGCTTAACTGTAGCTGAGATGAGCTTTCTGTGATCCTTCTGGAACTTGAGAGGAATTGTATGTCTGGCTGCTTTCAATGAGCAATGCTCCAAGGCCATTGCTCATTTGCCTCACTCTTTCTTAGAAAGTCTGTCATGGGCCTATTTTTATCCCCTTGGATTCTGGTGAGTGGGCTTTCTGCCATGCTCCCCATGGGTACAGCAGTGAGCTGTGGAGAGCTTAGCTGCAGCCTGTCCTGAGAGCCTCAGCAAGTGCCCTCCCATTGTATTGTTCTCTTCTGGCCCCACTGTTTCAGTGTCACTCTGTAAAAGGGATACTGGGAGCTGGCACCTTTGCCTACTCTTGTTTCTGCTTTTTATATAATAAACTGTCTCAATCTAAAAGTGGCTCATTGTTTCCTTAGTGGCCAAATTTATCAGCATTCCTTGCCTTGAAAGCTTTAGCAATAAAGGTTGGCATCTTTAACTGTGTTAGAAATTCAGGAAAGGCTCCAGGAGGAGGCAGTGTAGGGAGAGGTTTAGAAGATCAATAAACTCAGAAGTGATGAGCATTCTAGACATGGAATGTTTTGACCAAATCCTATCTAGAACTTCCTATTCCTTGCCACTGTTCTCTACCTACCACCAGATCATCCTTTAAAACAGAAACCTTTCATTCTGATCTCCTTTTTTCAAGTGCATTAGGCTCTTTATAATATTTCTTTTTTTTTTCTTTTGTCTTTTCTAGGGCCGCACCTGCGGCATATGGAGGTTCCCAGGCTAGGAGTCTAATCAGAGCTGTAGCTGCTGGCCTACTACATAGCCAGAGCAACTTGGAATCCGAGCCATGTCTGTGAGCTACAACAGCTCATGGCAACACCAGATCCTTAATCCACTGAGTGAGGCCGGGGATCAAACCCTCAACCTCATGGTTCCTAGTCGGATTCGTTAACCACTGAGCCACGACGAGAACTCCCCTAATCTTTCATTTTGACTCATATCCATTTTAATTTTTATACCACATTTCTTAAAGTTTTAGTTAAATTTGCCTCTTCTCATTAAATTAAAAAAGCATACTTAAAAAAGTCTATTTCTTTTATATAGTTTCTTCTCTTTTTAGGTGGCAAAGTTTAAGATCATACTTATTCATTTATCTTCGCTTGGTAAGCCTTTTCTTACTCTTTCAGATATAGTCACCCAAGTATTATTTGACTGACTGATCTCTTCTATAGGTTATGTACCTGAAGCAGTTTATATATGCCACTGTTATGGTACTTAATACATTGTATTTTTATTTTGCTTTATGCTTTGAGCTATTAGACTGTGAGCTTATGAGAATCATCTGTGTACAGTTTCCACTATTATAGCTCCCCATTGGCCTAGCACAGTGATTTTTACATAGTGGACAGATAGTGAATCATTTAGTTGTATCATAGCTATGACTTTAAAGTTAGAATAAAGTTTAACTTTGGGGAAATGTGACATAAATGAATGTTAATGATGTGTGTTTAATTTTTGTATTTTCATTATTAAATCATGCTTTAGGTGATGTTTGTATATTCACCTGTAAATCATGCTTCAGATAATGTTATCTAGGATTTGTTTCTAAAAGTACATCTTGTTTTTTTTTTTTAAAGATTTTAAAATTCTAAATACTCTCAGTTGTACTGTAAAATTTAATATGAATTTTAGTGTGGTCACTTTAATGAAATAATTTTATCTTGAATAATTATAAATACTGAAAAAGGGCAGACTGTCAGTATGTTATCTCATGCTTCAAAGTGTCCATGATCAGAAAATATGAATCTTTAGAACAGATGTATTAGCTTAAGACTTAAAAAATTTTTTAAAGAGTCAACTCCTCTAATGCATTTAATATAATACCACCTATAACTACCTAATTTATAGCGTTATTTGTAATGTGATTTATAAATACTCTGTTTATAAATCTTTTGGAACACATCTCCTCTATTAAGTGGTTTTTATCTGTTTCAGATTGGAGATATATGAGGACATAATTGTAATTGAAGAACTTAAGTATTAGATTATTTATATTTAGAAACTATCAGAGGTACTTTTGTTTGTAAAATTGTGTTAAGAGGAGAGACTTCAGGTCACACCTCTGTTTCAAATACCTGAAATTAAAATGAGCTTTCTATGTTATTGGAGAACAAAAGGGATTAGTTCTAGGTAAAAAGTCTAGGCAAAAAGACAGTAATATTCTAAGCCAAGTTGTCTTTGAGGTAAGAAAAAGCAGCACAGTTTATTAGCTAAAGAATAGATAAAAAGTGTAATCTATGTTTTATAATGTTTCACAGTTATGAAAACCCGATGAACAAATCTTGATTTGGGGTACATTTTATGCTTCATACAACATCATGGGAAGAAAATCTTTATGTCGTTACATTAAATGAAAAGATAATAATATGAAAAAGTCTGTCACTTTTGTTAGGAATTGTGGCAGAGTCCTATTTAATCTTACTTGGGTCCTTCTGCTTAATTACTTAATTAGCTAAACAGATTTCTTTATTTTACTACTGACTATACTGATCTTTTAGAGAGTAAAATAATATTTATGTGAATGGACATTGAAACAAAGTCATTGTTAGTCCAAATGATTTGCTTCATAGTTTCTCACTAATTAAAGCTGATTCCTTTTCAGATGAGAGCTAAAATTCATTATTAGATATTTTGTTTCTGCCCAGTGAAATTTGAGTACGAGTATTAGCTTTTCATGGTTGAGGAATGAGACTTTTAGATTAAGCATGATGCATTATGGTAGGTGAATAAACTATGATAATTGTTAAAAATCATATATGAAGTGTAATTTCAGGGATCTGAGAATATATCAAGTTAACAGGAGATAGTATCAAAGTAATACTATCCCTTATAAGTAGACTTGTCCCTATAAGCTAGAACTAAAACCATGATGATACAGGGAGTTCCCATTGTGGCTAGGAGTTCCCGTTGTAGCTCAGCAGGTTAAGACTGACTAGTATCCATGAGGATATGGTTTTATCCCTGGCCTCCCTCAGTGGGTTAAGGATCCAACATTGCCATGAGCTGTGGTATAGGTCACAGTCTCAGCTTGGATCCCATGTTGCTGTGGCTCTGTCTTAGGCTGGCAGCTGCAGCTCCTATTCCACCCCTGGCCTGGGAACTTCCATATCCTGTGGGTGGGCCCTAAAAAGCAAAATAAACAAACAAAAAAAACATGATAATATAGCTCTCTCCAATGACTTATAACAAGATAATAAGGAATTGATCATTTAGGTTTTTACTTCTAAGATAGTCCTTTAAAATTTTAAACTTTTAGTTATGAAAAATCTTACACATATACAGAAGGAATAGTAGAGCAGAGCCCATGTAGCTGTCACCTATGGTTGTTAACCAATGGCCCATCTTGTTTCATTTTCAGACATACTATACAATTGTTTGGTTTATGAAAATTCTAATTTAAGTCAAAATCCCCAAGTTATCTTATGAATAAATTACTTTTGTTAAATAAGCTGTGCCTAACATGATTTATATTTATGCTGTCTTTTTTTTTTTTTTAAACTAATCTGTTCTTCTGCAGGTGCTTAAAAGAATCCAAACTAAAAAGTAGTCTCTATTATAAGACCAAATAGCTTACATTAAAGAATTCTGTGCTGAATAAAAGCATTCAGAGTCCTTGGGTAGATGAATTAAAATTCTTTCTGTTGTATTAGATAATAAGTAGTTTTGATTGCTTTGACTCACACAAGTTTTTACTTCATAATATATTGGCACCTAAATATACTTAGCATGCTTTTTATTTTATTTTTGCATTTTTGGGCCATACCCACAGCATATGGAAGTCCTCAGGCTAGGGGTCAAATTGGAGCTACAGTTGCCAGCCTACACCACAGCTCATAGCAACGCTGGATCCTTAACCCATTGAGCGAGGCCAGGGAACGAACTCCCATCCTCATGGATCCTAGTCAGGTTCGTTGACTGCTGAACCACTAAGGGAACTCCCTTAGCATGCTTAAAAAATATATATATATATTTTTTCATATATATATATTTCATATATATATATTTGTGAAGTATAACATCTTTTTACTTTGAATTTTTTGTTTGTTTGAATTGAAAGCTATAAAGATTCTTGTTATTCAGTGTCAACAAATATTTATTAAACCCCTCTATGGAGGACAATAAATGATTTACACAGAAATGTTCCAGAAGAGTTTGTCACATATTTTAAAGGATTTTCTTGATCAGGTAGAAGGACTTTTTCTCACACTGCTGTCTCTTAACTCCTGTTTTTATTCTGATTGTGCTTCTTAGATAAGGGCATGTTGCTTCAAATAAGAAACATTTCTTTTGTTGTTCTTGATGGAAATATGTTAAAGCCACAGATATGTGGAAGAGAAAAAGTTGGCACAGTTGATGATTAAATACTAAACATAGGAGTTCCCGTTGTGGCGCAGTGGTTAACGAATCCGACTAGGAACCATGAGGTTGCGGGTTCGGTCCTGCCCTTGCTCAGTGGGTTAACGATCCGGCGTTGCCGTGAGCTGTGGTGTAGGTTGCAGATGCGGTTCAGATCCCGCGTTGCTGTGGCTCTGGCGTAGGCCGGTGGCTCCAGCTCCGATTCGACCCCTAGCCTGGGAACCTCCATATGCCGCGGGTGCGGTGCGGCCCAAGAAATAGCAACAACAACAAAAGACAAAAAAAAAATAAATACTAAACATATAGTTAAATATGAAGTAGAAATCTAACATTGCCCAGAAATGGAGAAACTGTCTATTTACACTTAAGCCATAATTCTGGAAAATCTAACCTAACTCTTGGTAGTTAGAGTTTTATATAGCTAGCAATTTCTAATTCTACTTTTCAACAAGATATTTGTAAAATAAATTATTTTACTTGAAGTATCCTCTAAAGCAGATTTTAAATCACAAAATCTCCTGGAGTATACTACACATTCTTTGTACAAATTCCAAATGGAAAAAAATTTAAATCAAGAATATTTGTTTTAGTTGCAAAATACATATAACATACAATTTACCTTCTTAACCATTTTTAAATGTATAAACTAAAGAATATTATAATATATTTTATGTGTTCAGGATTCAATTCAGAGAAGTCAGTAGAAAGTTATGTGTTTATTCACTAAGAGTAAGGCCACCACAAATTTGTTTGCATTTGTTTTTCAGGTTATTACTTCTTTTTATGTGGAGCGTGGGGGAAATGCTATGTCCTTCATGGGAAAAGGTGTCACAAAGAGCACGGTTCTTTGCTTGCTTCACTTATCCCATGAGATGATGGCCCAGGCCCAGAGCTCGGTGAGAGCATTGAGAGCTGCCTGTTTTCCCACAGTTGCTAGAAAAGGAATGTGCTTTGTCTAATATGTCTATTCTAGAGAAACATCTCTTCTGACTTCTGTTTAGGAAACAAAAGTGATTTATTATTTATTTATTTATTTATTTTTATTTCCCCAATACATTTTTTTTTCCTACTCTACAGCATGGTGACCCAGTTACACATACATGTATACATTCTTTTTTCTCACATTATCATGCTCCATCATAAGTGACTAGACACTCTCATACTGAGTGAAGTCAGAAGGAGAAAGACAAATAACATATGATATCACTTATATCTGGAGTCTTATATATGGCACAAATGAACCTTTCCACAGAAAAGAAAATCATGGACTTGGAGAATAGACTTGTGGTTGCCAAGGGGGAAGGGGAGGGAGTGGGATGGACTGGAAGCTTGGGGTTAATAGATGCAGACTATTGCCTTGGGAACGGATTAGCAATGAGATCCTGTTATGTAGCATTGGGAACCATGTCTAGTCACTTATGATGGCGCATGATAATGTGAGAAAGAAGTGATTTTTGACTAAGATGTTTCTTATAAACTGTGTATTATACAAATCTGAATTTTACTTGAAATTTATTTTGATTGAAATCTGCATGTGCTAGAGAACTACATTTTGTCTAAATTATAGTGAAAATAGCTGTTCTGAGGAACAGTTCTTATGTATAATTTTTTAAGGAGGAGCTGAGATTTTTGTTTGCCTTTTTTGGCTAAATAATGAATTAAAACCAAGTCGTAAGAATATTTTTACTTTGTTTTGATTTTAAAAAATTAAATTATTTTAAACTTTTTCTGTTTTACTCTTAGAAACTTCTCTGAGTTTCTGTTCCCTCTTTTTCTTTCTAGGAGTGGATGTCACTTTGGTTCTTGCCTTTAGGTGGTCATAGTGAAGAACACGTGCCCACTCAACAGGGGTTGGCTTGGTTGATTCCATTGTGGGTTGATCGAGACCCAGAGGTCAGTGTGAAGGAAAATTGATCCCATTATGTGTCGATTAAAAACAAATGGAATAAAATGTATATGTATATACATATTTGTATTTTCCAAAATGAGTTTATTTTTAGTGACTATAAGTTAAGCTATATATACCCCTGTCTTAGTCAACTAGGGCTGCCTAATAAAATACCATAGACTGGGAGGCTTGAACAAAGAAATTTATTTTCTCACACTTTTGGAGGATGAAAGTTGTAGATGAAGTTATCAATGTAGTCAGGTTTGGTGAGGACTCTTTCTGGCTCTCAGGTGGCTCCCTTTTCACTGTATGCTCATATGACCTTTTCTCTCTTCTTATAAGGCCACCAATCCTATCAGATTAGGATCACACTCTTATGACCTCATTCAACCTTAATTATCTCCTAAAAGCCCTGTCCTCAAATTTGGTCACATTGAGGTTAAGACTTCAGTATATTCTGTCAGATTCAGAGTACAGATTAAAAATAGTAAGAAAGGATGTATTATAGAATCTATCACTTTCAGAAAGAACAGCAAAAAATTAATTGGAGAAGTCCAGCCATTTTCAAACACTTTGGAGGGATAGCAGCCAAGTGATGTTTGAGTGTCATTTAATAGAAGAGTACCATTACAGTACAAGAATAGCACTGTTACAGTGCAACATTTTATATCATAAATCAGTTTTCCAGTTTAGCCATTTGTTCACTGATTTAAATTTTTTTTTTTTTTTGCCATTTCTTGAGCTGTTCCCGCGGCATATGGAGTTTCCCAGGCTAGGGGTCAAATCGGAGCTATAGCCACCGGCCTGCACCAGAGCCACGGCAACTCAGGATCCGAGCCGCATCTGCAACCTACACCACAGCTCACGGCAACGCTGGATCCTTAACCCACTGAGCAAGGCCAGAGACGGAACCCGCAACCTCATGGTTCCTAGTCGGATTCATTAACCACTGCACCACGACGGGAACTCCTGATTTAATTTTTTAAACTACTTTATTGACATACAAAAAGCTATACATATATAATATGTACAACTTCATGAATTTGGAGATATGTAAACATCCCTGAAATAGAAACACATTATCAGAATCAATGCTATAAGCATATCCTTCCCTTACAAAAGTTTCCTTCTATCTTTACTGTTTGTCTTAGTTATTAGAACACTTAAGATCTACCCCCTTAAGTGTATAATATAGTGCTGTTTACAGTGTAGAGGTACATTCATTAGCCACATTAAACTAGGAATGGTTGCTTGACTGAGCTGTGACTACATTGTTTTTTGTACTCTGTAGTTATCAGTGAAACTCTGTTTTGCAATCAGAATTCAGAAGTTCTCCAACATATGTAGTTTGAGCAGCACTTTTACACCATATCAGCCTTATCTGAAAATATTTTTTATTAAAAATAATTTTGGGGAAAATACTAAGTGACTTATAAAACGATAATTCAGTTACCTCTTTTTGACAAGTTTCAAGAAGTTAAAACCATTTGAAAGAAATAACGAAAAATTAAGGAAAGGTAGAATGCAATCATAGGTATCCTCTTAAAGTGAGAAATAAGAATCATGTTCATAAAAGTAAGCACTATGCTTTCCCTAGAAAAAGGCTTTTGAACTATAATTTTTATTCTTATGCCTGGTTTTGACTTTTTGTGTTTTTTGTTTTTTGTTTTTTGTCTCGGATTTTGTTTTTTGCTTTTTAGGGCCACATGTGCAGCACATGGAAGTTCTCAGGCCAGGGGTCAAATTGGAGCTACAGCTGCTAGCCTACACCACAGCCAGAGCAATGTGGGATCTGAGCCGCATCTGTGACTTACACTGCGGTTCTCCGCAATGCTGAATCCTTACCCCCACTGAGTGAGGCTGGGGATCGAACCCGTATCCTCATGGATACTAATCGGGTTTGTAACCCACTGAGCCACAATGGAAACTCCCATATTTGTTTTTATTTAACTTTTATTATCTATATTTTATTTTCTTAAATCATGGAATAGGATTTTTTTTATTCATTCATAAACTTGTAGGACAGTTTTATTTAAAGGTCTTTTGTAATTTAAGGTTATAGAGAAAGTGTCATAAAAGTATGATATTTTATGTACAAGAGAAATAAAGGGTTCATGTTGTGAAATTGGATTCTTTGGTCTGACAACGTTTTCTTCATTTTGAACAGGTGAGGTTCACTTCACTGGGATTAGGATCAGCACTGACCACCCTTGAAACTGGCTGTGTGGCTTTGGCAAACAGCTGTCAAAACATTTCTGGTGGGCTCTGGGGAACAGTGCTGAACATTCTTCTGGACCAGTCAGAATGTAGCATGGTGCGCCGGGAGGTAGGTCTGTCTTTTAGTTCCTCCTCCATTTTTTTCTCTTGGAAATCTGTTGTGATAGTTCTCATAAACCATATTCCCTGTTCAACATGGCGAGCTGACCACTGACCATTGTCTCCTCTTCCTGCAAAAAATCCAAATGAAATAGTAGTAGAGAACTAAATGGTATTGGTTCACAGTAAAAATAGGAATCCTTTACTCTGAAAAATCAAAGCAGAATTCAGTGTATTTTAATATGAACTCTCTTTTATTACACATTGAAAAGTAGTTCACAGGAAAAAAAATTGCTTTTATATTATCTCAGTGTTTAAGTGTATAAATCTTTACTTAAGATAAGGGGCTTTCAGAATACTCTGTAGTATTTATTATATAACATGTAAGAGGAAAAGTAAATACTATCTTAATTTTTTCTGAATAGTTTATGGATTTCTTTTTTGCTGCTTTTATCAAAGTGATGATTGATGGAGACCATTTTAAGAACAGTAATCAGATAGTGATTAGAGGCTTATAAAGAAAATAGCAGCTCCTGGGCCCACTGTTAGCCAGGTTCCAGTTCCAAAATCCTAAAGCTGTAGTTTTCTCATTTGCTTTTTAATAGTAATGTGTAGCTTTACTTGTAGCTACTTGTAAAGTAGCTTTCTCTTGATTTACCAAGTTTAAAGATTATCTGTTGACTTCCAATTAAGATGGTTGAAGATTGCACTCCCTTTGGATCCCCTCTGTTTCTCTGGTTATTCTCCTGTAATTATGTCATAATCTTTCACTAAATAGATAATCATTGTTTGTATTATTATGATTATCTAACTTAAACATCTTCAGGGCCCAAGAAGTTAAGTTGGATGTTTGTGGTTTGTATTTCTAACTAGCAGTTTTTTAGTGAGAGGAGCTTGTATGAGAGAGGAAGAAAGAGATGAGAGAGAGGTGTGTTGGTGATCTGTAAGAGGATAATGGAAATATGAAAGTATATTTCTGAAGTCCTACCAGAACAGTTTATGTTTTCTAACTAATTTTTTAGAAAAATAGGATTCTGAAATAGGAAAAAATATATTTCCTGATGAAGTAGTTCCCCCCACTATTACGTCATCACCTAACAAGATGAGTTGGGAAGTTCTCATAATGACTTCTCAGTGTGTACAGTTGCCCAGGGATATGCTTTTTTGTTATTGAATTACAATATATTGGTTATTTCAGAGATGACAACAAGATGGCAGTATTGACATTTTTTTCCTTTAATTTCAGGCTGCATTTATTTTTCAGAATCTCCTTGTAATTCCAATGCCTTCAGTAGTTATAAAGGATTATACTTGGCAGGTAGGTGACTTTAAACAATTATCAGCCTAGTAGATATTTGAGATTAATTGATGATAAAGTTTCAGCATATATATATATACACATATATATATGTATGTATGTATGTATTTCATTAACAATGAAACTTTATTATACAAGCCAATAGGATCTCTTAAAAGAGAAGGTAGAAATTCTCTTATGCTTGATTAGATGTACAAATTCTTCTCCATAGTGTTAAAAATTAATTTAAATAGAAATAATCATCATATGTACTAGGTACTCTTCTAGAAGCATAACAAATATCAGGTTGTGTAATGGTTTGAGTTATGAACCATTATTATCCTCATATTGTAGATGAAGAAAATTTAGTATAGCAGGTTTAAATAGTTTGCCCTAAATCACACCCTTTTCCTCTGAGTCCAGGCAGTTTCTCTTTCCCACTCATTATATTGTCTATCTAATTCAATAATAATAAATTTATTTATGGTCATATATGCATTGATGTTAATGTTTTTTTTTTCTTTTTTGGGTTAGTGCAGTTGGTGTCATCATTTATCTTTCTTTGGTTTCTATTGGATTAATTTTTTGTTTCATGTTCTGAATATCAAGTCAGTAAATAGTTTTACCTAACTTTTTTATAGCCTACTGCTTTTTTAGATGATTAGGAGGATAGAAAAGTGCTTTTCCTGGGGCGATCAGATGTGCTCCTCTTCTTCCCTATCTCTTAGCCCTAAGTCCTCATCCTGTATATATGTTTATCACACTGTTGCATCTCCCCCCACCCCAAGGATACTAGACAAATCTAAGGTTTCTTTTTAAATTTTCATTAGACTATATCTTTGGAGAAATCACTGTCTCTAGTTGAGCTGCAGTGAGGGCAGCTTTTTGGGCAGTCACCTGACATGAATCCAGGTGGTTGTTAAGGCCTGGATCTCATTTAACTCTTGGAAGGATCACTTTTTCCAGATTTTACAAACCCAGCCTAACTGCCAATGATTGAAAATCCCAGGCTGCTTTTCCACAGGCTTCACTAATTTGTTTAACATGCTTTCTGATAATGGTTGTTATTCACAGCCTGTGTTGTAATAAAACTGTAGGACACAAACTAGAAAAAATACCCGGGATTAATGTTCATATTAACAGGGTTGTGGTTTTGATGCCTCTTATCTAATAACTAGGTTTTGAAAGCATATTGTTCTTGGTTCAAGTGCAAATAATCTCTTTCCCATTGTTAAAGTAGTGACACTTGTATACTATAATCTTGGTGAGGTACTGTTAGTGAATTTTTTTATTATTGAAGTAAATATAAAGTCAAAAGTAATAAGATATCTGGACTCTATCAAGCTTTTGGGACATCACATCGAACCTTATGTAGAAGTTCACACTTTTTCTAAAAGTTAAATAATGTACAGTTCCTTTTTGCTGCTGGTGACATGCTTATTGCAGCTTTTTTATTATTCTCTAGTTCTTCGTCATAGATTTTTTTCTACTAAAAAGTTGAAAATGGTAATGTTAAGTGTGCTTTTGGAGTCTTTTGCTTTGTCTGTGTTTACTGGAATCAAAAATATTTGAGAGCTACTCTAATCCAAAATAGTACTTGGTGATGAAACTTCTCCTAATCTTAAGCAAAATTAGAAAAATAAATCTAAATATTTTTGTACATTTTTAACAGACTCACATTTTCTTCCTCTCTCTCTTTTTTGATCTATTTTTGGCTATTATTTTTTAAGAGTCCTCACTTAGCAGTATAAATAGTTGATAATCCAGTATTTGTCCTTCAGTTTTAAAAAGTTAAATCCCAAAGTGAAAACAGCTGTTCTAGTAAAGGAGATGATAGTCTTCAACTATAGATAATTAAATTTTATAACCTCCATGAAGTTGTGACATTTGTCAGTTTACTACAGCCAGAAAGAAGGTGCTACTTTCCAGCATTTTATTTTATTTTGTTTTAGTTATTTTATTTATTTAGTTATTTATGTTTACAGCCACACTTGCAGCATATGGAAGTTCCCAGGCCAGGTTCTGAATCCAAGCCACAACTGTGGCAACACTAGATCCTTTAGCACACTGCACTAGGCTGGAGATTGATCTGCGCCTCCACCGTGACCTGAACCACTGCAGTCAGGTTCTTAACTCATTGAGCCGCAGTGGGAACTCCTCTAGAATTTTAAAATTAAAACTGTCTCTGGTAGAATGATGAATAGTCTTTGGCAACCAAATGTTTCATTTACTTTTCTTGGTGTATATTTTGCAGTGTTTTGAAAGATTTAGCAGGAAGTAGTACTAGTATTTAGAAGCTTTGGAAATATTTTATTTTGGTTGAGGTCAATAATTTGATTAATTATGTCTTACAAAGAGAATTGCGCTTACTACTTTGCGTTTTGCTTTGATGCCTGAAATCTAAATTGATGCCCTCCATACTCTTGATCCACTGAGTCTTGTGCAGTGTTCCCTTTATGATTATTACTGCTTTTCCTATTCTTTCAGCACACACCCAGCAGAAATTTCTATTTCATATCACTGCTGAAATTGCTGTACCTCTGGTAATAATTTACATATGTAAATTATCAATTATAGTCTGGCTGGGTTTCCTTTCATTGTTAAGTTCAGTGCCCTCCTATCAAATGTGTATATACTTTGTAGCTTTATTCCTGGTTCCACATTTTTCATAACTTTATTCTTCTTTCATTTATGCTGTACTTTTACTGTCTTGTTATAATTTACCTTTCCTTGTAATAGGGCTTAAATCTTTTCTGGAATAAGGTGAGACATATATCATTTAAAACATTTTTGGGAGAGTTTTGAAAGGAATAATTTATTAAAGTTATACATTTTATAAAAATTTAGTTCTTCCTTAAGTTTTAAGACTTAGCTTATAATTTTTCTTTCTTCTGCTTCTATTTATAAGCTACCAAAGTATAGCAGTCTTTTTAAAGAGCTTCTGGGTAATGTTTATTTCATTTGAAAACTTTCTTTTTTTTTAATTGAAATATAGTTGATGTATAAAATTATGTAAGTTTTAGATGTACAACATAGTAATTCATGTTTTTTAGAGGTTGTATTTCATTTAAAGTTATAAAATATTATCTATATTCCCTGTGTTGTACAATACATTTTTTAATTTTAAAAAACCACTAACTGCTATAATCTATCTTAATCTTCCTCTTCTCTGAAAAATATTGGCATTTAATGTCTATATCATTAAATTAAGTTCTTTCCCTTGTATAACCTTTACTGCTTGCCTATTTCTTATCATTTAACTTAATCTTCCTAAATGGAATGTATATTTCAGGACCATATTTTTAATATTTAAAAAAAAATTTCTTCCAGCCCCAACCACAGAGAAGATGGTGCTCCATCAGTCTTTGCTAATGTGTAGAAATGTGCAAATCATTTCATTTTTTCTGTTAGTCTTATTGATATTGCTAAGTAAATAAAGTTGAAAATCAGGTCTTAATTTTTGTAGCATAACTCCCATTATCTTTCCCTGGATAGATAAATGTACAGGGAGTGGGTGGTCATAGGAGTAGGCACAGATAGAGAACCTCTCAGCACAGCTCTCCTGGGCACTTAGCAGCCCTAACAGGACCTGGAAACCAGACTCCTGCTGCACAAGCACCGAGTTCCTATGGCACCAGTCCTTGGTGCATTATAGGTCTTTTCACTTTTGCATAGAAAAGTGTGCACTGCTTTTTAAGACCAATGTTTATAATGTTGGCTACTCCCTCTCTCAGGAGACCTTAAAGCATGTTTATAATGTTTATAATGTTGGCTACTCCCTCTCTCAAGAGACCTTAAACCATGTTGTGCTCCCAGTTGGCTGGTGTCTTGTAAACTGATTTCCTATAATCTGACTTGGATTGAGTCCTGTTGAATGTGAAGATTCTGTTGCTGGATATAGTTTGAACTCAAGGATTCTTAGTCTCTTTTATGGGTTATAATCACTATCATTATTTAGATGTTCAATTTCATATTTGCTTGGGAGGAGTTTCAGATTTGGCTGGGAGGAGAAGACTCCTGCGTACTTTTAACATTTTTTTATCACTTATTTATATATTTTTTTTCTATTGCACAGCATGGTGACCCAGTTACACATACATGTATACGTTCTTTTTTCTCACATCACATGTTCCATCATAATTGAGTAGACAGAGTTCCCAGTGCTACACAGCAGAATCCCATTTCTAATCCATCCCGAAGGCAACATTCTGCATCTATTTACCCCAAGCTCCCTGTCCCTCCCACTCCCTCCCCTTCCACCTTGGCAACCACAAGTCTATTCTCTAAGTCCATGATTTTCTTTTCTGTGGAAAGATGCGTGCACCCACATGTTCATTGCAGCACTATTCACAATAGCCAAGACGTGGAGTCAACCCAAATGTCCACTGATAGAGGATTGGGTCAGGAAGATGTGGTATATATACACAATGGAATACTACTGGGCCATTAAAAAAAACAAAATAATGCCACTTGCAGCAACATGGATGGAACTAGAGACTCTCATTCTGAGTGAAGTAAGTCAGAAAGAGAAAGACAAATACCATATGAGATCACATATCTGGAATCTAATATATAGCACAAAGGAACCTTTTAACATTTTTAATCAGTGTTTGAACACTTCCTTACTTTCTGGTATAGCAAGATGCTAAGACTTTCTCAGCCTTGCCCTGGAATCAGGTATTTGCTCAGAGAGCCCTGATTTCTTTCAGTGAAGAATGGTATATAGATATGAGATCTGGGTCCTAAATGTGCTCGTTGTTCCTAGGGAGGGGTCATTGAGTCTTTGCACTCTCCATGGACAGAACCAGACTGTTTGCATATGTGTTTAGTGTGTTGTAGAGAGATGGCTGACTGATTTATAGTTGTAGTATGTATCATTTCCATATTTGATGTGATAATTATAATGCATATTTTTCATCTTTTAATGAAAAGATGTGTCCATCATGAATCATTATGACTATTGATTTCACAAAACAATAAATATTTGGTGTCAGAGAAGCAATATAATTTTAGCTATATTCATAATTTGTATGTAATTAGGTTTTTCTTATGTAGTTAGGATCTTTTTTCAATCTGCGTTACATTATAGCATTTAAAAGTTTGTTACAGGAGTTCCTGTTGTGGTTCAGAGGTAATGAGCCTGACAAGTATCCATGAGGTTCCGGGTTTGATCCCTAGCCTCACTCAGTGGGTTAATCTGACGTCATGAGCTGTGGTGTAGGTTGCAGACGTGGCTTGGATCTGGCATTGCTGTGGCTGTAATGTAGGCCTGCAGCTGTGGCTCTAATTTTATCCTTAGCCTGGGATCTTCCATATGCCATGGGTACAGCCCTAAAAAGAAAAAAAAAGTAAAATGAAAGTTTGTTATATATAAAAATAATTCCATTTTTCTTGAAAATATTCTCCATTGTTCTTAAATGTGAACTTGTTTTGCTTCATAGCTAATGGGTATTTTAGTATTGTGACACTAGGAGAACGTATGTTTTAAATATATTATAGCTTATTGCATCTTTGAGAGCAATATTTAGAAGTTAATTGGAGTATTCTATGACTTAATTAATTTGCTATTTTCTTTGCAGATTTATTTGTAATGCCCTCTGGTGAATTGCAGAGTTTTCTTTCTTTGCATATTATCTTTCTCAGCTTTCCCTGGCAGTAGTGCAGATGATCTGGCAGCCCTAGCACTCACCTGAGGGCAGGCTGGTAAGGATATAGACATCCTGAGGCAGAGCAATTAGACTGTGCTGAGTTCCCCACCTTGCCAGAAGACAGGCCCATCAATTACTGATGAATCTGTGGAGCAGAGTCTAGTATATGCATGGAGGTCTTCGTTTTTCTGGCCCTTGTACATTAGTCATGTGTAGAAAGCCTAAGTCAGACTATCTTTTGTGCGTATGCTGAACCTGGCTTCACTGCTGTGATTAAAGCTCTGCTGACAATGTGCCATTGCTACCGGGAAGCTCTGACATGTGGAGATAGGGGATTCAGGCTTAGTTAAAATAAGTAAAAGTAAATAATGGTTATGTAATATGTACATATTCCATATCCTTTGGTTTTCCTGAAAAAATATTTTGAATGGATTGTTTGAATTTTTAGAAAAAATTGTTTATTTCAAGTAATAAATATTCACTGTAAAAAAGCTAATAGAGCTTATAATGAAATCCGTTACTCCTTCCATTCACAGAAACAGCTTTACCTGCTACTGATTCTACTGATTTTAATTCTTCAGGTAGTTACCTTCCTGTCTCTAAATACTATGTTTGCAATAATGTTTGATCCTTTACTCTGTCAGTATTTAGGTGTTAGCTCATTTAAATAGAGTCCTGACAATATAGTTTTACTTACTGGTCCTAGTTTCTCCCCTGGCCACCACTGCTGTTTCTGGTCTCCTTACCTATGCATCATATCTCTTACTCCTCCACCCCACCTCCCAATTAAAAAGTAAGGTGTGGTTAAGGTGTTGCTGTCCTTTACCAGTATCTCCTCCCCCACTTCTACTGCTAATTTTTGTCAGTTTTATCTCTACTTTTACTTTGTGAAGCCTGATTATGTTTAGGTTCTTTTCTGCAGCCTCAAAAGTGGAAAGCAGTAATTCATTACAGAGCCATTTATTGGGGTGTGGTTAGACTTCCTTATCTCTGCTTCCAGGGCTGTGACCTCCCCAGGACTCAGAGGAAAGCATTCCTGGTGTGTGTGTGTGTGTGTGTGTGTGTGTGTGTGTGTGTGTGTGTGTGTGTGTGTGTGTGTGTGTGTGTGTGTGTGTGTGTGTTTTTAGGACCTCCCCAGGACTCAGAGGAAAGCATTCCTGGTGTGTGTGTGTGTGTGTGTGTGTGTGTGTGTGTGTGTGTGTGTGTGTGTGTGTGTGTTTTTAGGACCTCCCCAGGACTCAGAGGAAAGCATTCCTGGTGTGTGTGTGTGTGTGTGTGTGTGTGTTTTTAGGACCTCCCCAGGACTCAGAGGAAAGCATTCCTGGTGTGTGTGTGTGTGTGTGTGTGTGTGTGTGTGTGTGTGTGTGTGTGTGTGTTTTTAGGACCTCCCCAGGACTCAGAGGAAAGCATTCCTGGTGTGTGTGTGTGTGTGTGATTATAAAAAATTTATTTGGGAGTTCCCGTCGTGGCGCAGTGGTTAACGAATCCGACTAGGAACCATGAGGTTGCGGGTTCAGTCCCTGCCCTTGCTCAGTGGGTTAACGAAGCTGTGGTGTAGGTCGCAGACGCGGCTCGGATCCTGCGTTGCTGTGGCTCTGGCGTAGGCCGGTGACTACAGCTCCAATTCGACCCCTAGCCTGGGAACCTCCATATGCCGCAGGAGCGGCCCAAAGAAATAGCAAAAAGACAAAAAAAAAAAAACTTATTTGTGCATTGGGTGGTTTTTTTTCCCTTAAAATTTCTATTAATTTTTTTTTCTTGCATTGTGAGTCATATAATAGCTCAAGTTTTTTAAGCTCTTAATCATCCTTTCTCTTCAATTAGAATCTGCTTTCCTGGTAATCATCCTCAAAACAATTGTATTCCTACCTAAAAACAAATGCATGAATGACATTCTTCTGAGTTCTTCTTTGTTTGAAAATGTACTTAAATTGCACTGGATTGATATTTTGGGTTACCAAGTATTAAGTTGAAATCCTCCCTCCTAAGAATTTTGCTCCACTGTCTTCTAACATCTTGTGTTGTGATTGAAAAATTGGATGCCCATCTGATTCTTTTTACCTCTTTATGGATGACTTTTACCATCTTCACTTCATCTTTGATGCTCTGGAATTTTTTGATTATATGTCTTTCATTTCTCTTGCTTGACATTTATTAAACTCCTTAACTTGGAGACATAGCTATTTTATATCTTTTGCCTCTGGCAATTTTTTCATATTTATTTTAAAAATGACTTTTCCTTTTTCTTTGTTTTATCTTTCCACAAATTATGTGAGTCTTACATTAGGCCTCTTGAATTAATTTTCTGTCTCCTTGTCTTTTACATTTCTATCTCCCAGTTTCTCCTAACATCGTATCCTGGGATATTCTTTTTTTCATACCAGAATTAGTTTAACTTCTTCAATCTTGGTAGGCCAAATAATTTTCACTATGGTTTATAGGCAAAGAAAAATAATCTGGTTCTAAAACTTTATTAGGTACATTTAAATATGTCTTTTATGACTTCTTTCATTATCCTTATATTCTAAATATTTTTCATTTTATATTAGTGAGAACTAGAGAAAAATGAGATTTTAAAACATTAATTAAAGGGTTAATGTGATTTTGTTAATTATATTCTTTATTACAATGATAATTATGCATATTTATAGAATAATTACTATAGTTTTACATTGTACTTACATGTGTAACTTTAACTTACTTTGAAAATATTTATAACTAGAGAGTGGATTTTCAAAGACAGTGGGTTTGTAACACCTTACCTTCTAGCAGATGGTAAACTCATCAGCCTCAGTGGGCCTTTACAGAATAAAGAAACAACAGATTTAAGAACTCTTGAAGAATTTGTTTTCAACATTTATACAGTTTACATTCATTCATCTATTTTTGGTTAAACCCTTGTGAAATTAGACTGTGGCTGTAACTAATTCAGGAAATATAGACACGATTTTACAAAAGTAAGAATTTCAAATAATTTCATATAATCTATGTAGTAAAATATTAGAAAATTGTTCCGAGCATTATTATGAAATATATTAAAACAGTATTTGTGCTACTTTGTTTAATACTTTTATTATTTATTGGGGTTTGTATATAGTTGGAGTTTAGTAAACTTAACTGAATTATTTTTAATATTGAAGTAAGTTTAATTTTAATACTACCATTAAAGAGAAGGGTTAATGGAAATAATCTTATTAATGTAATTATACCTTTAACTTGTAATTTTACCTCCGACTATTACTTTATATTCCTAGATAGTTAGTTTTATTATTCATGTCTTGGTGATCAAGCGGTGTGAGAGAAAGGACATACATGCAAATTTCACAGTTAGTAATAAACTTTGAATAGGTTTTGACCAGACCTTTCCTGTTGTCGCTTAGATTTCTATTTTTATCTTTTATTTTTCTTTCTTTGGTATGTTTAAAAAATATTAACTATATTATTATCTTACTAAAATAAAAATAAACTGATGATGTGATTATTTGTATATTTTAAACTGATCCTTTGCATACTTTTAACTGTATTTATGGCTCAAATATATAATTACTTGGTTAAAGCTGTACAGTTTCATAGGAACATTTTAAACTAAGTATCCCCTCAATAGATAGACTTGATCAGCCTTCTGCCTTCAGGGAATTTGCCTGGGTCAGGTTGGTATATTAGGACAGGGACAGATGAAAGCATTTGTTGGTTGAGGGGAATGTGGAGAGACAGTGGGTCTTTTTGAAGAAATTATGTGATAAATCACTGTCGCTCTCTCCCTCTTTTCCTAAAGGGCCCTTGTGTCCATGACGAGGACTCTGGCCTGTCACTCATAGGAAAACCTGCCCTTCAGGCTCTTTTATATCACTGCCATTTTTATGAACATTTGAATCAGATGGTAAAACATTGTTACCTAGGACGATACAAGTTTGATTTGAATTGTTCTGCTTTAAATGGGACTTCTGAAGGCAATGATATAAATGGTAAGTGTATTATATTTATATTGAGTTTTTAAATTGTTTATTTATTTTTTCCGGCCGCACCCTGGCATATGGAAGTTCCCAGGCTAGGGGTCCAATTGGAGCTGTAGCCACCAGCCTATGCCACAGCCACAGCAATGCCAGATCTGAACCGCATCTTTGACCTAAACCACAGCTAACGGCAACACCGGATCCTTAACCCACTGAGAGAGGCCAGGAATTGAACCTGTGTCCTCATGGATATTCAGATTCATTTACGCTGAGCCACGACAGAAACTCCTATATTTAATTTTTAATAAACTGTAATATTTTTTAAACTGTTAAAATTGTGTTTGTTACAAAATATTTAAAAAATTTGAAAAGTACTCAGGAAAACCTTCATCTAGTTCCACTACCCAGAAATTACCTTTGTTGTGTTAGGGTATATTCCATTCTTCCTTCTCTGTATAGCTTTTGTTTATTTTACATAATTGTGTTCATATCTTATGTACATTTTTGTATTTCCTCCTTTCACTAAACATTGCCTAAGCATTTTTCTGTGTTATAAATTCTTCATGGAAACCATTTTTGACATGTTATTAATGTTTCATAAGTTATTTCATGCCCTTCAGTAAAGTTTTATGTTTTTTCCCCCTATTAAATGTCTTAAAGTTTTTGAAAGGTTCTTCCTAGGCAATCAAGAATGAGAACTTTTCCTCATTTTCTCATTTGTTTTGCTAATGTATTTACCCTGAAATATTTAAATATAAATTTCTAAATCACTTTTCTACTCACTGTTTAAAGAGATTAAGGGAAGAATGACATTTGATGAAGTTTTTGAACATTGTAAATAAATGTCCCTAGGAGGAAAGTGACCCCTTTAATTGGATTTCTCTGAATTGGTGTTACTGGAAGCACAGCCCTTGAACTAACAGCATTGGCTACTGCTTCCAGCTTGTTAGAAATGCAAATTTATGCCCTACTTGATTTGGGAGAAGGAATCTCTGGGAATAGGATCCAGGAAACCACTTTTAACAAGCTCTTTATGATTCTTCTGCACTTTGAAATTGGGGAGCTGGTGCTGTTGATAAATTGTGTTAGATTAAGCTAAAGGACAGTCAACTTAATATCATTAATTTTTTGTGAAACCTGCTTTATCTATAAACTAAGAATAATAAAAAATTGGAAAACTTCTTAAGTTCTGGATTGGTTTCATGTAAGGAGTACTTTTCCTTTTAATTGTTACAGTACCCAAAAGACTATTCATGTTGACAGTGTTCCTCTTGTCACAGGTTTAGATGACTCATTCAAGTTTTGGAGGGCTCCATCTAGGTTGTCCAATCAAGATCAAGATCCAAGTTCTCTCTCCACCTCAGAAACAATGGTATGTCCAAAGAATGCTTAAGTGCTGCATTTTTAATTCTGAAAAAATTTTAATTTACATAGTAGAAAAATAAGAATAACTATGAAGTATAAGATTTTGACTATAGCAGCTGTAATTTATATGAAGTGTGGTCTGTGCAGAACTAGTGTCTGCCTTGCTCAGATATGTATACTTTTAGATGAGTTTTCAACCTCTTTCTTACCTTTTTTGGTAGAACCAGAAGTTCAAAAGTTTTGAAATGTTTATCAGTAGCAGTAGAAGTGAACAAATCTCATATGATTAGTAATGCTTGATTATCCTGAAATTTTGCTTAAGGACTAGACAGCTTGAAGAATGTTGACTCATTCGCATGATTCAGTGTGGTACTGATGATTTTACACACATTTCTAAATATGTGCATCAGATAGAAGCTTGTCTTAATTATCTGAAATACCTGGAACTTATGTACACCTGCTTGCCTTTATTCCTTTTCATTTAGAAGTTGCTTTGTTATAAAAAGTTTGACACACTAAGCATTTCTAAATGATGACATGCTAGGTTTCATTTGTTTTACAAGTATACAAACTCATTTATTCTCAACTGAAAAACATTGTGTTCAATTGCAAAGTGTTTTTAGAACAATTACTATGTTGTAGAACCTATTAGGAAGGCAAAGGCTTGACACTGCTGCTTCTAGGACCAAAAAAAAAAAAAAAAAAGGGAGAATAATAAATAATTACGCTGACATTAATAAGATTCACATCTTAGACTTTTTCAAGAGACTGGTACTTTTTGCTGCAGTTTTAAGGGTCTTCCCACCCCACTAGACTTAGAAGGGCTTATGTTTAGTGCTAAATTGAACCTTTATTTAGAAAAATAGAATAATTACCCCAGTTCCACTAGATGTCATGCTTTTCTTTGCAAACTAGAAATAGTGTGTGTCTTTGTCTCAATAAGAGGAATAATGGTATGGTTAAATGTCAAAGGAAATTGTATTAATTGGTTATTTAGTTCACAGAGAGACAGCATTAATATGTGCTTAAAAATAATTCTTCTAAGATTACTCTGTTTGTTTAAAGGGCTATAGATTAACTTTGAAATCTTTGTATGCTCTTCAGTTCTTTGCTTGTAGCACGTATGCAGTAAATAGTAATTACTCTAAATGACTTTGTTATCTTAGCTATTTTATAGATATCAAGTTGTATTTATCCTATACAAGGAGGCTTAAGTACAAAAAACAAAAACAAATCAAGCTTTTGCATTTCCCTATTTCATAATAAAAGATAAATCTTACAGTTAGGATAGTAGATTTTCTGAGAAAAACTTTGGAAGTAGGTTACTTATTATGATCATTGTTAAAAGAGAAGCACCTCTATTAATGTGAAAATCTTTAACTTATTTATGTTAGGATATCATGTAGACTTTTAGAAATATATTCCAATGAAGTCTTTTTTAAAGAATTCTTATAGATAGTCTTGTATAAGATTTACTTCTTGTAGTTTACCAAAAGATTAGTATTATCTGTTAGAATTTTTTACAGTCAACTATTTTCTTTCTTTTTTGGTTTCCTAACAGAAGAGTTTTGGTATTGGTGACTTTTATTCACAAAAAAGTAGTCTAATTACCCCAGTTCTACCAATTCTCATGTTTTCCTTACTGTATTAGAGATACTGTATATCTTATTCTAACAGGAGACAAATTTGCGGGATTTATTTACACCAGAATAACTTTAAACCTAAATTGCCATTACCCAGATCAACTAATAGTTTCTTGGTATAAGAAAATGTTGAAATTACAAATTGAGTTGTCATTTGAGTGGATATAAATCTTGCTAATAAGCTTATCTGGTTATTTATGTCATTATTTTGTGTCTCTCCCAGAATTGAGAAAAGATGCAGCTTGTTGATTGGTTTGTTTTCCACTTTGGCTTTCTAAGCACTATCTTTGATTTGGGTCAAATCATTGTGCTGATATGTGTGCTCTTGCTGGTTCGTCATCCATTCTGTGCTGTCACTGCCACATTAGGTACTTTATGGTGTTAACTAATGAATATTAGTTTAGTTATTTGGCAAGAGTTGGAAGGATTGGGACTTGTATGTTTTGTAAATTACAGATGAAGTAAGGACTGTCATTGTTACCTTGGGGGCATTACCCTTATAAATAAATGTCTTTTCAGAGATGGCTTCCTTAAACTTCAGTGTCTCCTTCCCAAGGTAGGAGGGGTTAGGCATTAGTTCGTTTTTTCATCTTAAAATCACATTTCTACTTCTCAGAAATAATCTGAACTAGATAGGTGTTTATGCCTAGGACGTGCCAACAACTGCAATAGCTTGAAGACCAAAATTTGATCATTTCTGCTGCTCTTGATCAGAATTAAGTCTGTATTTTTAAAAATCTGTTTTATCAGTTATCAAAATAAAGGAAATGTGGGTCCTTTCCTTTTGATCTTTTCAGTGTGAAATATGTGATTCTTTCAAACTTTCTGGAGCATCAGTTTGATGAAAAATTTTGCCTTAACTTTATTTAAACATTTCTAGAGAAATTTTATTCATGGGTCTTCATAGTTTTTAAAAAATTGAAAATCATTTTTACTATTGCTCTTTTACAAAAGAAGAAATTAAGGCATGGAATGAATACATGTCTTGGTCAGGGTTTTGGGACTGCTAACTGTAGAGCATTATTTGATTTCAAATATATGATTGGCTTTAGAGCCCAGGTTGTTGGCCATGACGTTTTGCTCCTTCACTACAAAGCAACATGTGATTGGTGCCATAATAGATGCTATAGTCAGGGTGCAGTGAACTTAGATTAGAAGGAATGATGAAATAGGGAGTGATATTGTATAAGAAGTAGCAGTTGAAGTGGGCTTTAAAGGATCAATCCCTTCTTTCTTTCTTTTTTTTTGTCTTTTTAGGGTAGCACCTGTGGCGTATGGAAGTTCCCAGCCTAGGGGTCAATCGGACCTGCAGCTGCTGGCCTACACCACAGCCAATTGGGATCTGAGACCTACACCACAGGTCACCGCAGTGCCAGATCTTTAACCCAGTGAGCAAGGCCAGGGATAGAACCTGCATCCTCATGGATACTAGTCTCATGGATACTAGTCGGGTTCATTACCACTGAGCCATGATGGGAACTCCCTAATCCCTTCTTTCTTATGTATACCTTTGCAAGTAGCTAAAAAGATATTCAAATATGTCTTAGAATTCAATACCCACTTACAAGTTTTGAAAGCATGGTT
This sequence comes from Phacochoerus africanus, assembly GCF_016906955.1. Taxonomy (NCBI): domain Eukaryota; kingdom Metazoa; phylum Chordata; class Mammalia; order Artiodactyla; family Suidae; genus Phacochoerus; species Phacochoerus africanus. The sequence continues at coordinate 155,101,806 of NC_062545.1, forward strand.
GAGAACATAAAACATAATTAGAACATAACTGAATATAAAGCTGTGTAGTACTGAAAGCATTAGATATTCAGAAAACGCATGGGGTTGTTTGGAGGAAGGCTGAAGTTTGATTACCAGTGTAACCAGATGGCCTTAGCAGGGAGAGCTAAGTCTGTTTTTAGGGATTTGAAGAGATAAGATATAACAGCTATAAAGATAGAAAGTCATTTCAGCAGAGTAAAATGGCATAAGACATAATTGACATTAGAGAAATATGTATTCACACTTGTTTGATGATAGTAAGAGTTATTTTGTAGAACAAGATGTGACACATTTATGTATTGATGTGTATTATTAAATATAATCAAGTGAATGTCCATTAGAGATTATTCAAGCACACAGGGACTTGAGTATAGTACCAAAGCAAGTCAACTTAATACTTCTTTATTAAAATAGTAATATGGTAATATAGAATATTTTAAACATATAGGCTAGTAGAAATATAAATCACCCATAATCAATTTTTAAAACATATGGCTATAGAAAGACATTCTTATGTTCTCTTAACCATATGGGATAAGTTACAATGCAGTGATTAGATAGATACTTTCTAAAATGATATTTTCAAAATTTGTCTATCCCTTCCTTGAGCTATACTGAGGAAAATTACCGCATTTATTAATGCCTAACCTTTGGTCACAAAAGGCATCTTTGCTTTCTTTTAATGAGCCAAGTATTTAGTGGGCCCTCAGGAACTTTCTTTCCATGCAGTGTGTGCCATCTCTTTCTCATCAGTAACGAGGACTGCCTGAGCATTTGTCAATTGACAGCATGTTCAGGGAGAGGATAAAGAATTCCAGCATCATTGACCACTCACATTTCCTATGTAAACAAGGAAGCTTGTGGCAGGAGCCAGGCTTGTTCATCAGCCCCCATACAGTTGTGATGTTAGTGTCAGTGTGGTTGTTGTGATGTTAGTGTCAGTGTGGATGTCTATTGACAAGAACTTTAAAAAAAAAAAACCCAAAAAACACATCTCTTAGAGCCAATTGTAGGCAAAATAACTTAAAAAATGTCTTTTAAGTTTTTCTCCCCGTTATGTGGATCTAACGTTATATAAAATAAGGCATTTAATACATGCTTATTTATGAGTGATTATTTAGACTGATTTATCCAGCTTTCATCTTTAGATAACTCTATGTGCTTAGCTTACATTTTTTGGCAGCAGCTTTTTTGTCACTTTTTTAAAATTTATTACTGTAATGTCATACTTGAAGTGGTAAGAAATGATCGAAGTCTTAAATTGAAAAGGAGATTTTAAAACCTGTGTATTAATTTCATGTGCCATTTTCTTCAAATTTATATTCTCTTTACTATCAGAAACTGCAAATGGAATAATGTTGGGTTTTGCTTTCATCCTGTCACATCAAGTCTAAGGTACTCTTAAGTGTTAGAATGAATATACAGTCATTGTGAGGTTGATTCATAAGTTCTGCTGACAGTTCATGCTGCATGCATGCACTGACCTGGAGCATGTCCAGGTATGGAGAGTATGTGCTATCTTAGAGGAAAGAGAATAGTGTGAAGATAACAGTATGTTCTGTGTAGGAGGTGCTTGACATCAGTTGAGGTTTTTTCAGTTTTAGGAGACCAGTCTGCTCATTTGTAAACCTGTGTGTGAAACTGTTTGTTTTTCTATAGAATTTTTGTTCAGTGCTTCAAAAATATGTATTTTGAAGCGCAGTATCCAAATATTGCCTAGTTTTTTAAAACAGTTCATTTGTGATATGGGGAGAGGTAGAAAAAATCTTTTAATACTTCTGCTAATTCTTTTATAGATACTCTTAAAATTTGTATGTGCCACTTGATATTTTAAAAGACCCTTTTATTATAAATTAAGAAGTGCAAAATATCTCAGGGACACAGTGAATTATAGTTAAGTAGTATGTTTTTGGGGAGACGGGATTAAGATGGTGGAATAGAAGGACTGGAGTTCAGCTTCTCTCATAAAAACAACAAAATTACAACCAAATGCTAAACAACCTTCAACCAAATGAACTGGAAACTTTCCTAAAGATATCCTACTCCAGAAGACAAAGAAGAGGACACATCAAGAGGTAGGAGGGGCAATTACATGATATAAGCAACCCCATACTTCCTGGGTGGGAAGCCCACAGACTGAAGAGTAACTATCACAGAGACTCACCTGTAGGAGTGAGAGTTCTGAGCCCCACGTCAAGTCCCCACGCCCAGGAATCTGGCATTGGGAGAATGAGCCCCTGGAGCATCTGCATTGAAGGCCAGTGGGGCTTGTGCACAGGAGCTCCACAGGACTGGGGAAAACGGAGACCCCTTTCTTGAAAGGCACACACAGACTTTCATGTGCACTGGGTCCCAGAACAAAGCAGAGGCTCCATAGGAATCTGGGTTGGATCTGACTGCAGCTCTGGAGGATCTCCTGGGAAAACAGGAGGTGACTGTGGCTCGTTGTGGGGCAAGGACATTGGAGGCAAAGCTCTAGGGAATATTCATCAGTGTGTATTTCTCTGGAGGTGGCCATTTTGGGAAAATCTGGCCCCACCTATCAGTGCTCAGAAGCCCCAGGCCAAACAATAATCCGGGTGGGATCACAACCCCACCCATCAGTAAATGGGCTGCCTAAAGACCCCCCAGACACACAGCTGCCTGTAATCTCACTCAGAGACAAAGCCCCACCTACCAGTGGTCAGGCACCAGTCCCCTCCCATCAGGAATCCTACAGCAAGCCCGCTGTACCAACTTCAGCCATAAGAGGGGCAGACATCAAAAGTAAGAGAGGCTACAACTGTCTGCCAAAAGGACACTACACCAAAACCCTCTAAAAATGAAAAGGCAGAGAACTATAACTCAGATAAGGGAGAAAGGAAAAAAACCCAGAAAAACAGCTAAGTGATCTGGAGATTATCAACCTCCAGGAAAAAGACTTTAGACTGATGATGCTGAAGATGATGTAAGACATTGGAAATAAACCAGAGGCAAAGATTGATAATTTACAGGAAACATTGAGCAAAGAAATGCAAGACTTAAAACTTAAGCAAGCAGAGATGCAAAATACAATAACTGAAATAAAAAAATTATTAGAAGCAACCAACAGCAGAATATAGAAGGTAGAAGAGCAAATAAGTGAGGTGGAGGATAGACTAGTGGAAGTCAGTGATGTGGAATAGAAAAGAGAAAAAATATTGAAAAGAAAAGATAGTATGTTTTTTAGCTTTTCAACATTTGAGCAGTAAGTGGGAGTAGGCTTTATTAGGATCTTAAACTTAGGTAGGCTTCAGATCACTCCTTTGAGTTACTGATTTATATGAACTGTAATAGATCCTGTAAGAAGTAGAAAATGCCATTAACTCCCAAGGTATGGAGTGTTTTCCAGTTATACTAACTAGTCTGCTTTTGTAATAAACCTTTTTGTTTAAGCATATCTTGTGTATACATTGTTGGGTTACATTAGTGAGTGACTGTCATGAGTAAGATGATTTTCTTTGCTCACGCACAGGTGGCAACTTCATCAGAGAGTGCCGAGCCTCAGCTGCCTGGGCTCTCCACAGCACCTCTCCCTGAAGCCCCGCAAGACCAGTTTGTGACTCAAGGTATCCTTTTAGGAACACCTCCTACTTTCAAAAAGAAATATGACAGATTGGTCCAGACAGATATTTTGGAAGTAAATGCCTAGATAAAAACTAAATTAAATAAGTCACAGAACAAACTGTTTGGATAAGAACAAAATGAAATGTCACAGAACATGATAGAATAAATATATCAGAAATTAACAAAGCAAATGCTCTTAACTAATAAATGGGAATTTGGCCATCAAATAAATAGTCTGTTGCCATATGGTTTGTTATTAGATAAGAATAGATATTTGGTGTTTGAACTGGAGAACTGCTGGATATTAGCTTCATTTTTTTTCCCCTTCTTTTTGGTGGGGGGAATATCTCACTTTACCACAGTAATCCACTTGAAAGTGAAGAGAATGGGGTCATAAGTTTTTATCTAAGCCTGTTCTTTTGTTTTAAGGCACACAGAATATTTTGAGTCCTTATTAGAAATGTATGAGTAGACTGGGATTTATTTTTATTAATGACAATGTGTTAGAAATTTTACTCTTTGTATTACTGACTGCTTCCAAACTCTATTATGCTTCACACTTTATGTATTTATATAGATTACAACCTGGTTTTTGTTTCTTTTAAGACAGTATATAGGCATTTATTCAGTAGCATTAAATTCCTAACCTTTAAGGAATATACTACCTAAAAAGAAGGTAATTTTAAACACTGTGGTGTAAGTATCTGCAGAGAAAATGTTTTCTAAAACTAGAAATACTTGCTTAAGTAAGACTTTAAATTTTCATTACAACACTTTTCCATAACTTCCTAAACAGTGTCCCATTTTGGTTTTTAGTAATTAACAATATACAAAAGTATTTAATTGTAGAAAGTACTTATTTGATTCTTTTAACAAAAGAAACTTAAGTTGTTTCAAGTAGCTGAGGATACAGAGCATGAAATGAAATTTGATGATGAATTTCAAGAACATTTATTTCTAAGAATGTGTTGCATTATATTACTATTTTCGAACAACTTTATTGAGATATAATTCACATATCATACAGTTCGCTCACCTGAAGTGTACAATTCATTGCTTTTTAGTATATTTACAGAGTTGTCCCACCATCACCACAATCAATTCTAGAACATTTTTATCACCCCCAAAGAAATCTTATTCCCATTAACAGGCAGTACTGATCCTCCTCATTCTTCCCTGTCCTAGGCAATCACTAATCTACTTACCTTCTTTATAGATATACCTGTTTTAGACATTTCATAAAAGTGGAATCATATAATATGTGTTCTTTTGTGTCTGGCTTCTTTCACTTAGCAGAATGTTTTTAAGATTCATCCATGTTGTAGCATGTCAGTGCTTCATTTCTTATTATTGCTAAATAAGATTCCACTGTATGGATATATATTTTATTTACCCAATCATCAGCTGATGGACATTTGGATTTTTTTCACTTTTTGTATATATGGGTAGTAATGCCACAAACATTCAGGTGCAGGTTTCTCTTTGAACATAAAGTGTGGATTTTGCTTTTTGGTTTCATTATTCTTAGATTTATTTTATTTTCAGGGATTGTGCTTAGAATGTATATCCATGCATAGTTTTATTGGTTGGCAATTACTTCAATGTGTGTATTTGATAAAAAATTATTTTTTATTTTATTTTTTTATAATGATTTTTATTTTTTCCATTATAGCTGGTTTACAATGTTCTATTAAAATTTATTTTACTCCTTGTTGTTGAATCTGCCAACAAATCTATGAATAGACTGGAAAGTATTAAATATATACTGTCAGTGAGCCTTAGGACTAGAGCAATTTTGCTGTTGTTATGTATCTTTCTGAATACCATCTCTTTAAAATAGTATTAAGATAATTTTTTTTTGGTGTGATAATGATATTTTAGATACCTCAGCTGGAATTCTCAATGAAGGATTTTCCAGTGAAACTGGTTAGCCCTTTTATTTCTGGTTTGTTGATTCTTAATTAACCAGGGAATTATGTTCCAAAGCAATTTAGAGCAGGACAACAAGAATTTTCCCCAGCATGAATATTAGGGCCACTTTAGACACCTTATCTTTTCATTTTTAAGTTCAGTTTCTAATTCATATAAAAGAAAACATATTTTTATAAGAAAACCTTTAATAGACTTTCGTGATCTATAAGCTTACATTTGATATATAAAGTTGGAAAGAATCATTACAAAATAAAAATATTAGTATATTTGAGAATTACAAGTATAAAAAACTGAGATAATTCTCTCCAGATAAAATATTTTTAAAATTTTAATATATTGAATGAATTTGATTTTCTTAAATGTTAAGCCCATCTTCTTTTATTGTTATTCTTTCCTTCTATATGCTGCCCTAGAAATGCTGAAGACATGTAATACATCTTTTGTCAATATTTAAAATTTTCTCTTTGGAAGTTCCCATTGTGGCTCAGCAGTAACGAGCTGGACTAGTTATCTATCTATGAGGATGTGGGTTCTATCCCTGGCCTCACTCAGTGTGTTAAGAATCCACCATTGCCCTGAGCTGTGGTGTAGGTTGCAGATGTGGCCTGGATCCCAAGCTGCTGTGTCTGTGGTGTAGGCCAGTAGCTGCAACTCTCATTTTACCCCTAGCCTGGGAACTTCCATATGCTTCAGGTGTGGCCCTAAAAAGCAAAAAAATTTTCCCAATTTAATTTTTTTTTTTTTGTCCTTTCATCTTTTTAGGGCTGTACCCATGGCATATGGAAGTTCCCAGGCTAGGGGTTGTTATCGAAGCTACAGCTACCCACCTGCACCACAGCCACAGTGATGCAGGATCCGAGCTACGTCTGTGACCTACACCACAGCTCACAGCAGCACTGGATCCTTAACCCACTGAGAGAGGCCAGGGATTGAACCCATGTCCTCATGGATATCAGTCTGGTTCGTTAACAGCTGAGGCACAACGAGAACTCTCCAATTTAATTTAAAATATCAAATCTATCTTGGCAATATAGTCCCAAAGTGCCTCCCCCAACAAATTAATGAATTACAAAGGGAAAGATTATAACCTTAAATGAGAAAGACAGTAGACTTTACAGTAGATACCACCTTAGTCAAGTCAAATGGTCAAAGTTAACACCACCCATGATGGGACAAATAGGAGTCACATTTCTCCTGATATGCTATCCTGCAGATCTAATTATGACAGACCATCAAACATCAGATACTACTGAGGAACTGGCTTGTGTTCTTCACAAAATGTCAAGGTCTTGAAAAATGAAGCAAGACTGAGGAACTCTTCCAGTTTAAAACCCAAACAGACATGACAACTAGATGAAAAGCAGAATCCCAAATTACATCCAAACAAGAAAAAGAACTTTTTTCCTTTGCTGTAAAGGACATTGGGAGGGAAAAGGTCTATGGGTTAGTTGGTACTACTGCATCAAAGTCAGTTTCCTGGTTTTGATAATTACACTGTGATTAATAAAAGACAGTCCTGTTTTTAGGAAGTTAAGATTAAAGGGGTATTGTGTGCGCAGTTTACAAACAGTTCATAAGTAGATAAGTAGGTAGATAAAAGATGGTAAAATATTAATATTTAGGGATTAGGTGAAGGTATATGGGACTTTTTAAAATCTTTTACTTTTCTGTAAGTTTGAATTTATTCAAAATCCTGTGTTTCTTTAAAAAAGAAATAAGGAGTAAGGGTCATGAGGGAAAGTCTTAAGGCAGTTAAGCTTTCTTCTTAGCAATCCTGTGCTGAGTCTTCTAGGAAAGTTCCATGCTCCCATATCTGCATTTCTAAAATCCATAATCTCTGAAAATGGAAAGATTTCTCAAAACTCAGGTGGCATAAAACTTGCTCATACCTGAATACGTTTGCCTGCAGAATCTGATCAGTTATGGTTTGAGGTTGTATTTGCTCCTGTACTCACCCTTCTTGCTGTGATTATGCATCTGTGACACTGCAGAAATACTTATTCCTTATGGGGTGTTGTCCAAGATTCCATTGGAGGTGTTAATTATGATACATGTATCTTATTACTTTTCTAAAATCTAAGAATATTTTGAAATCTGAAATACTCTGGCCTCTAGAGTGTCAGGAAAAGAATTATGAACTATCATTATGGACCATCTGTGCTTCAGTGTCTGAGTGCTTGAGACATAGAACTGTGCCCTACCCTTCTTGGCTAGTACGATGTCACCCAACACAGACACACACACCCTCATGTAGATGCATGCATACATGTGCATGTGCAAACACACACACACACACTGGAGGAGTTGGACACACACACACACACACACTGGAGGAGTTGGACACACACACACACACACACACATACTGGAGGAGTTGGATATCTGGCTTCCTGGCCTCAGAATGGAGGTGTGTTGGCACTTAGGGGAATTCTCCAACTATCGCTCTTTAGCACTTTTAGGAACTTTCCTCCTGATTATCAGAACTTGTGAATATTGTACGTAACCAGAAGGTAAACAAGATAGTAATAATTTTCATACTTATTTCAGTAATAGGTCAGCATGAAACTGCATCTCCACAGCTTCTTCCTGATTCATCCATTTCTGCTCCCCTGCCCAGACAGTGTGTTTTTGTCACTCTGCCTCTTCTTTCAGCGATGTGCAGCCTCTTGGACAGCCTCTTGGTGACTGCTCCAAGAGATACCGCAAATGCCCTCCGACAAACTCACCTCATACAGCTTCTCTGTAGGTAAGAGTTAAATACTCCCAGAGAGCCATGTAGACTTCAGGTTTTCACTTTTGCTGGAATTTGTCTGGACAGTTTTTAATTTAGATCTGTTAAACTACTTGGATTGGTTTGTTATGTTGACTATTAAGCTTCCCTAACCCCCATCCTGATTTTTTAAACTTTAAAGATTCTCAAACCTTATTTGTCCTCTGCCACACTCAGGGAATATGCTGCAAGTCTCCTTGGTCATACTAAATGGAAGTGAAGGTGGTTTGGGTTTATTTCCTTAGTGGTCATATCAGAATAATGTCCTTGGGTTGAAAAGTCATTTTTAAAATTCATTTGGAGTTACTTAGTTTTGGGAGACTGAAATTCTTTTAGAAAGTTTTCTGGTAAAATTTAGGGAAATCATGATCTGGTTCTCTCATTTATCTGATATTAATTAGCATCTGACATAACTTTCTTGATTTTTCTGATTGGTTATATGGGATAGTTAAAAAGGCCAAGGATATTGAATTCAGTCCAATTTGAGTCCTAATTTTAATTCATTCTCTCACTATTACTGCAGCCTTGGGAAGGTCCCTTTAATCTCTGAGGTGTCACTAATAACACCTAGTTAATGGGGTTAGTGTTGGGATTAAAGTGATGTTGTCTAGGCTACTATCTTGAGTAAGTGTTCCTTCCCTCCTGACCTCACTTATTTTAGCCAGGTGTGCCCACCTCCTGTTCACCACATACTCATTTGCATTTCTCTTTATTTCTGCCCTTTAGAGTCTGTTGTGACATTAAGGGCACAGAGATATTAAAGGATCTTTTATGGCAAAGGCTTGTATTTCAATACCTGGTCTTTATTTCTGACTTAAAATTTTTTCCTGTTTGTTTTGTATTATTTTGGTTTTTTACTTTGTAAACCGGAACCTATTTCTTAGCACATGTTTTTTTTTTTATTTTAAATAGAAGTGTAACCATCGAGCTCTTTCTTTTGTCTGTTTTCCCCCAAAAGTGCTTATGCTTTATTCTGCTTTTTTTTTTTTTGTCTTTTTGCTATTTCTTTGGCCGTTCCCACGGCATATGGAGGTTCCCAGGCCAGGGGTCGAATTGGAGCTGTAGCTGCCAGCCTACGCCACAGCCACAGCAACTCGGGACCCGAGCCGCGTCTGCAGCCTACACCACAGCTCACAGCAACGCCGGATCGTTAACCCACTGAGCAAGGGCAGGGACCGAACCCCGCAACTCATGGTTCCTAGTCGGATTCGTTAACCACTGCGCCACGACGGGAACTCCTATTCTGCTTTTAATAGGTTTCATTAGATACTTTTCTTCAGAATTGTTTCTCACATTTATCTGATAAGATCTTTACTTTGTTCTGAAATATTGTAGAATAACTTTTTATAAACATTTATTTCCTTTATTTCATAAAAATCCTTTTTTTAAAATATTCTATTCTTGGTTGCACCCAAACTTCAAATTCTGATTTATTAATCTTCAGTAAGAAGCATACTAATCGTCTAAAGGGTGTTCTTGTTCTGTCCTTCACAGTATGGCAGATGCCTCTCTCATAGAGATAAGTGTTCAGGAGCTCCAGGGCCTGCTGCCTGTGTCACCACCTGTTGAGCACACTCAGGCTCAGGTAAGGGGCTCTTGTCTCCCTGTGGCCTCACTTCTGTTTGTGTGTTTGTTTACCCTTAAGTGGAGAAACATAAATCCTGCTAAGGATATACTAACCATAGGAGAGGGATGGAAATCTCCCAGGATACATCTGGTATGATGAGGCTATTTGAATTCAGCTACTGAATATTTTAATCTGAGACATCTTTGGATGGTAAAAAAGAGCAGTGTGGTTTGAAGACCTAGATTCTATTCCTGGTTCCCTCATTAATCAGCTAGCAGTGTTTAATCAAGAATCTGGGTATCTTTGGGCACCATATTAAAAAAGGAGAGCATTTTGTATAGCCTACCTTCCCCTTCTGTAATTTTAGACTATCTCTGTCATGTCCACCTAAAGTGAAGCGTGAAAATACTTAATAAGTTCTGTGTATTTTCAAAACTCAGTCTAATAAGAAAAATTCACTGACATTTAGTGTAGTTGTTGCTAATAGAAATGTTGTCGTAAAAAACAGATTTTAAGAAGGACTACAAGATTCATTTGGGGTGATAGATGATTAAAGGTGGACTAGACCAGTATCTCTTGCTTTGTGCTGTCTTCTTTGAGCTTTCTGAATAAGACAGATCCCCTGCAACAAGGTTGGGTTAACACCATACATCATCTTCCAAACACTCTCCTGGTGCAGTGTTTTCATTTGTGAGTGTGCTTAGTAATGGCCATTGGCTCCCTTTTTCTATCCAGCCAATGGATCTTTATTGAGAGTGTACTGTATACCAGGATCTTCCTTAAACAAGTAAAACAAAGACCTTTCCCCTCAAGTTGGGAGAGTAGATAGTGAGCAAATACATATATGCCTGATGATGTCTTAGAGGGACATCTGAGAAGAAAAACTAAAGCAGGGACAGGAAGTGATGTCAGAGTTGGCAGGGTAGAGCTTTTCTGCAGAGGATGGTCAGGGAGAGGTTTTCAGACAGTGACATGTGGCCTGAAGTAAGTGAAGAAGCTAGGCCTGTGGGTCACAGCAGGACCCCTTAGAGTTGGCCTGTTAAAGAAATAGCAAGGACCAGAATCTGTGAAGCCAGTCTTCAAGTTGCTCCGTGAAGGTAGGGCCTTGCCTGTGTCCTTAGTGCCAAGCACAGTGCCCATTCCAGGGCAGTACTTGTGGAATGATGAGTAGTAACAGTACAGAGGTGGAGTTCCTCTTGTGATACAGCAAAAATGAATACGACTAGTATCCATGAAGATGTGGATTTGATCCCTGGCCTTGCTCAGTGGGTTAAGGATCTGGTGTTGCTGTGAGCTGTGGTGTAAGTCACTGATGCAGCTTAGATCCCGCGTTGCTATGGCTTTGGTATAGACGTAGGTGGGCAGCTGTAGCTCCAATTTGACCTCTGGCCTAGGAAGAACTTCCATATGCCTCAAGTGTGGCCCTAAAAAGCAAAAAAACAAACAACAACAACAAAACCCTGAAAACAAACAAACAAAAAAACAGTACAGGGGAGTTCCCATAGCGGCTTAGGGATTAACAAACTAGACTAGTATCCATGAGGATGTGAGTTCGATCCCTGGCCTCTCTCAGTGGGTCAGGGATCTGGCATTGCCCTGAGCTGTGGTATAGGTCACGGATGTAGCTTGGATCCCGAATGGCAAACATAACAGGGTTTGGGATAGAAATGTTGTAAAATTAGGTTGTGATGATGGTTGTACAACTATAAATACAATAAAATTTATTGAGTTAAAAAAATTAAATTTAAATTTAAAAAAGCCCAGTAACAGACTTTCCTGGGATGCTTGTATATTAATTTCTGTAACTCTCACATCAATCACATTAAGTATCATTAGTGGCCCTGTTTTATAAAGGAAATGACTGGAGCCCAGAGATGAGTAAGTTGTCCAGGGCTGCAATCACACAGTAAGGGGCAGACCAAGGATTCCTGCCCACATAGGCAGGAATCCTCACTCTTACTATTGTACTATCTGGCCTTATGTAGACTAAATGCTTCTTGCCTATTCGTCCTTAATCAAGATCATTCGTTCACTCTAGAAAAATTCTGGAGCATGTCCTCTGCCCCATTGTGTTGTAGGTGCGAGTGCTCCTTCTGTGAACAAAGCAAACTTACACCGCTGCCCACATGAAGCCCGTGTCCTAGGTACAGGATACAGATGGTAAAGAGTGAATAAAATTGAAGTTTTTTATCAGATGGTGACATACGGTGTGGAAAAATATAAATGAGGATGAGTGGGGGACTAGGTTGCTGTTTTTCTGGTAGGGTGGTCAGAAAAGGCTTCAGGAAGATGAGATTTGAGCTGAGAGCTGGAAGGTTAGGAAACAGGCTGTGGGTGGTGGGGAAGATCGTGGGCAGAACTCTGCATGGTGAGCTTGCAGCAGCTGAGGCCCTATAGTATGGGCTTGGTCGGTTGGTCTGTTTTTTTGAAGAAAGAGTTACAAACAAAAAAAAAAGTTACTTTATGAACTACCATGTCAATAGCTGATTACATCTTCAATACGGTAATTTGCAAAAGAATTCCTGACAGTTCAGCTGTTCTCTCTAATGCTTCATACCACCTCTCACCTTCCATGGCTTATCTGTTTATGGTTGCTCCAAGCTGGCTTACCACAACATCCTTGGAGAGGGCAGACATGCCTCATTAGTGCAGCATAGGAAAGGATCAAGAAATACTTCACAGCAGTAAGGAATTAAATTTCACAAACTGTTTTACCCATTAGGAGAAGTGTGGAGCTGCTTATATTTTTATGTAAAATATCTTGGCAGAATAGATGAAGGGATTACCTTCCATCAGGAGAAGTAGGTCAGAACTGTTGGAACTAGCCTGGGAACATTTATCGAAATGCGGTGGAGGGAAAACTGGGAGTGTGTGTGTATGTGTACATGTGTGTATGGAGGGAGAGAGAGGCTTCGGAATATCTGTCAAGTTCAGTTACATGAACTGTCTCATTGCTGGGGCACAGTGGATAAACAAACATCTCAGTTTATTCTTTAATTATTACATATCCAGAGAACTTTTTTTAAAAGTACTTTGCCAGTATTAATACTTCTTATTGGTATCAAGCAACATTCCAGAGATGGTTTTATTGGTAATTTGGGGTAAGATTTAATTTTTCTTTTTTAACTAAGAACAACATTTTTATGCTGAAGAATAGTCAAGGCCAACATTGAACATACTTGCATTTTATTTGTAGCAATAACTAGGTTGTTAGGGCTGACTTCTCCCACTCCTCATTTGTACACTTTGAAGAATATTTTATAATCTTTCTTTACAAAATTATAGATTTTATGGCTTTGGACTGCCCTTTTCTGCTTCTTCTGGAATATTGATTCCACAATTTAGCTACTTAAAAAGTATGAAGGCTTTCTTTCTCTAAATAGAATTCAGAATTTGGCTTTGGAAATACTGTTTGTGTGGTAGTATTATAGTTGACAGTGTTATTGTGGCCATTAATGATGTACTTAAGAGAAAAATAATGGTTTGTCTATTATGTTTTCAATTTAGGTGTTTAAAAATTATGATTAATATTTTATTACTTTTTTATTAACTTACATTACAAAGAAGTGACTTATTATAATACATAGAAAAGTAAAATACTTTTATCACTAAGATGGGCTTTTCATATGATATTCTTTGTTTTATTTTATCTCCTTTTTCAAATAGGTGTCCTTTCTCCTCGAATACCTGTCCTCTTTGTCCAGGCTTCTTCAGTCATGTTTATTGGTAGATCCTGACCTTGTGATTCAGGATGAACTTCTGAAACCTCTTATCACAAACATCATCAGAGTTCTCACCATATGCACCAAAGATATATTGGGTAAGCTTAATTTTTTTTAGCTTAGGACGAAAGTAAATAATACTAAGGAAAAAAATCTTACTTTGCAGCAGGCATTCAGAGCAAGGTCACATTTGGGGTTGTTCTTTGCCAGCATTTTGGAAGGCTTTTATAATGTGTTTTATAGTTTGGATATTTTAAGTTGTTCCAGGAGACCGTTTGAGACACGTATGTAGTATAATAAAGGACCATTTTCCCGTGCTGTCATTTTAAATGAGAGTAAAGTTTTTTATGTATGTAATATTAGAAAGTATAATATTAGCTATTAATTATTCTTATAAGCTATGGTGAAGGCCAAGTGACCTACTAATAACTCATTTACAAGTATAAGCAAGTCTAGAATATGATATCAGAAATCTCCTAAGGTCTGAGATTCTTAAAAAATACAGTCTGATGAAATGTTGAATATAAAGCTTAGTAGTGGAGGAAATTAGAACATCAAGTACTTTATCAAAATTAAAATAGATAATTGTCTAAAATAGCTTACAATTAAGTAATTGATTATTTGGTAATTCTACCTATCAATTCATTCTTTTTTTTTTTTTTTTGTCTTTTTGCTATTTCTTGGGCCGCTCCTACGGCATATGGAGGTTCCCAGGCTAGGGGTCGAATTGGAGCTGTAGCTGCCAGCCTACGCCACAGCCACAGCAACTCGGGACCCGAGCCACGTCTGCAACCTACACCACAGCTCACGGCAACGCCGGATCGTTAACCCACTGAGCAAGGGCAGGGACTGAACCCGCAACCTCATGGTTCCTAGTCGGATTCGTTAACCACTGTGCCACGACGGGAACTCCCAATTCATTCTTATTTAGCCCTTTGAATTCATGGATTTCCAGGTTTTAGGTCTGGTAATTGAAGTGGTTTATGATACCCAGCAAAACCAGTCCTCAGTGTCTCATCAGTATTGGGTTATCCCAGTGCTAGAGAAGCAATAATTCCTTACGTGGAAATTTTACAAGTGCTGTGATGTCCTGACTAAGCTAATTTAAATCACACTGTACATTCTCTACAAGGGTGATATCTTCCCTCTGAGGAGCAAAAGTGATTCTTGAGGGAAAGGGGGTCGGGGGCAGATCTTAGCTATTAGGGTAGCTCGTGGCCCTCTAAAATTCTTCTCTGCCCAATAAACTCTTATTCTTTGGTGCTTAATTTCTTTTGTCGGGTTTTCTTGGGTATCACTTGAGAAGCATTGACACTGAGCTCATGAATCACACACAAGAAATTTGCAAGATCAGTGCTAAGAAAACTGTGGTGCAAACACAGCTGTGACTGGTGGGCTTTTGATTGAATGCTTGATCTCAGCATCACATGGCAAGAGGTGGCCTGCAAGTTTTGACTGCCTTTGGCTGCCTTGTGGATGTTTTACTGATTTTCTTGTTTTGATTTGGGCTTTGAGAATTAAATAAAAATGGTATATATCTTAATATTTAATTATATGTTATTTAACCCATTATTAATTATGCCAAGTGCTGAAAAGAAAAAGTCAATAATATCTAAATGTTTATCTAGCATGTGGTTATTTTCTCATATCTTTCAAAAGTTAAACATTCACTGAAATGTTTCCTAAGAAATTAATTTTAAAAATTTCTGGAAAAATAACAGCTTTGAATAATTTTATAAAAATTGTATTTCTAGTATATGTATATGATTTTCTAATTTTCATATATAATTTTATACATTTTAGTTCACATGTGTAAATATATTATTCTACAAGCACAGTTATAAGTTAAATGTGAATAGCTTTTAAATTTTTAATTTAACTTTCAACTTAAATATTTTATTTGGCCATATTAAGCCCATATTTAATAAAATTAGTGGAGTTCCTGTCATGGCTCAGCAGAAACAAATCTGACTAGTATCCATGAGGACACAGGTTCTATCCCTGGCCTCAATCAGTGGTTAAGGATCTGGCATTGCTGTGAGCTGTGGTGTAGGTCACAGATGAAGCTCCAATTAGACTTCTAGCCTGGAAACCTCCATATGCTGCAGGTGCAGCCCTAAAAAGACAAAAATAAATAAAATTAGAAAGCTTTATATTTATTCTTTTTATGTGTAAGGTACAGATGTATAGATATTACATAAACAGATATATGTATCTGTGGAATTAATATTTTATGGGGATTGTGATAAAGAAGGTAATATATGTCTAAAAATACTCCTGTTTATAGAGCTGGTAATGACAAAAAGATTGAGAAACACCAGGGGTTGCTACAATCTAAACTCCCTAGAAGATGCTATTTCTAAATGTTTCATGACGCTTAAGAACACTGATAGGGGAGTCCTCAGTTGCTTGGTAATGGATTTGACAACGTTGGCAGATGCCTGCTGGTGGTGTGGTCACAGATGCTGATCTTAAGACAGCCACTGCCCCCAGCCCCCATTTGCCTAGTAGAGAGAGGGGAAAAGCTGTTTCTCCCCTACAAGGTTAATTGCTGCATCTTTAGCCACACGTAGGCAAAGCTGCAGAATCCTCTTTTGTATCCTAGTTTTCCTTGTGGGCAGTACTCTTCTTAGTTCTTTAAAGAAATTTCCTTTATTTTCTGCTATGACCTTGGCACATTATGTTTCCTCTTTCACCTTTTCCCAAAGCTGCTAAAGGGGATAAAGAAAACATGAGAAAATTCTTTTATAGAAGTAGCACAGACAATTTTTTATAGTGTGCCCAATGTGTATGTAGTTCTGAGGCTGTGGCTTAATATTCAATCTGCCGCACCTTCTGCTTATTGTTGAATATGCTTTAATAAGAGGAGGATGTGTGAATGTGTATTCACTTGACTGTAGGAGGGTGGGTGAAAGAGAGAGATCTTTAAGAAGCAATGAAAAAGAGAAATTAATTGAGATAAATTTTGGATCATGCTGAATTTCATTTGTTTTCATTTGATGAGTACATACCTCTTATTTTGAGTGTAATGAAGTGTCTGGTGAGTTTTATGTTTTAAAAGCCCTTTTTCTTTTTTGTGTTAATAACTTGAGATGTTTTGATTAATTTTATAGATGTAGAGGTAATATCAGCTTTTTATCAGACATGGACACATTTATTTAATCTTCTGGCTGCACTCCTGAGGAAAGCTGGCCCTGCCTCTTTCCCGTCTATCACGATGGGTCTGGCCAGGTACTGGGCGGCAGTGATTGGTAAGAAGACAGTTTCACTGGGCTTGGGGACCTTCTGCTAATAAAAATTAGGAGAACCCATTATTTATGATTTTTATATATCATTTATATGCATCATGTAAATCATGACTAATCAATAATAAGTAAATAATAAGTGAAAGAGAAACATGTACTGGCTTTGAGAAATTTCCAGTGCTTTTGAGGAGCCCCGAAAATGCATTTAAAAAAAATTGAGAACATATTTCAAGATACCCTAAAAACAAGAAAAGCCTATGGTATTATGAAAGTACATATGATGTGATTATAAAACAATAAGTTTTCTTCTGTTAATGTAGAAACCAGTCTCTTTCTTCACACATATGTGCTGTAAGTGGGTAAATATGTATATACAATATCCTTTTTATGTGATAACTTGGAAAGTTATAATAAAAATAGTGTCTTGAGACAAGAGGATTTTTCTCATGGCAAAGGGTATATAGTAGGTTATTTTTATGTTTTCTGTATAATAGTTGCCTACTAGAATAAATAAATGATTTTTTAAATAACTAGTCTTTAATTTTTTATGCAGTCTCTGCTAAATGTTAGCATAGCAAGAGCCTTTTTTTAAAATTATAGTTGATTTACAGTGTTGTATCAATTTCTGCTGTATAGCATAGTGACCCAGTCATACATATATACATTCTTTTTTTATGTGAATGTTTATAAATAACATTTATGTTACCTTTTCAAAATAACCAGTTAACGATGGCCATTCTGACTGGTGTGAGGTGGTACCTCATGGTAGTTCTGATTTGCATTTCTCTAATAATCAGTGATGTTGAGCATTTTTTCATGTGCTTGTTGACCATCTGTATATCTTCTTTGGAGAAATGTCTATTCAGGTTTTTTGCCCATTTTTCAATTGGGTTGTTGGTTTTTTTGCTGCTGAGTTGTATAAGTTGTTTGTATATTTTAGAGATTAAGCCCTTGTCAGTTGCATCTCTTGAAACTATTTTCTCCCATTCTGTAAGTTGTCTTTTTGGTTTTTTTTATGGTTTCTGTTACTGTGCAAGAGCTTGTCAGTTTGATTAGGTCCCATTGGTTTACTTTTGCTCTTATTTCTGTTGCAGTGGGAGACTGACCTTTAAGAAAACATTTGTAAGGTTAATATCAGAGAATGTTTTGCCTATGTTCTCTTCTAGGTGTTTGATGGTGTCTTGTCTTACATTTAACTCTTTGAGCCATTTTGAGTTTATTTTTGTGCATGGTGTGAGGGTGTGTACTAGTTTCATTGATTTACATGTCGCTCTTCAATTTTCCCAGCACCACTTGCTGAAAAGACTTTTTCCCATTTTATATTCTTGCCCCCTTTGTCAAAGATTAATTGACCATAGTTGTCTGGTTTTATTTCTGGGTTCTCTATTCTGTTCCATTGGTCTGTCTGTCTGTTTTGGTACCAGTACCACACTGTCTTGATGACTGTGGCTTTATAATATTGCCTGAAGTCTGGGAGAGTCATGCCTCCTACTTGGTTTTTGTTTTTCAGGATTGCTTTGGCACTTCTGGGTCTTTTGTGGCTCCATATAAATTTTTGGATTGTTTGTTCTTGTTCTGTGAAAAATGTCATGAGTAATTTGATAGGGGTTGCATTGAATCCGTAGATTGCTTTGGGTAGTATTGCCATTTTTACAATATTAATTTTTCCAACCCAGGAGCATGGAATATCTTTCCATTTCTTTATATCCTCTTTAATTTCCTTGATTAATGTTTTATAGTTCTCAGCATATGTCTTTAACCTCCTTGGTCAGGTTTATTCCCAGGTATTTGATTTTTTGGGATGCAATTTTAAAAGGTATTGTATTTTTGTATTCCTTTTCTAATATTTCATTGTTGGTATACAGAAATGCGATTCAGAAATGAATGAATGTTAATCTTATATCCTGCTACTTTGCTGAATTTGATCAGTTCGAGTAGTTTTGGGGCTGAGTCCTTAGGGTTTTCTATATATAGTATCATGTCATCTGCGTACAGTGACGGTTTTACCTCTTCTCTTCCAATTTGGATACCTTTTGTTTCTTTTGTTTGTCTGATTGCTGTGGCTATGACTTCCAATACTATGTTGAATAACAGTGGTGAGAGTGGGCATCCTTATCTTGTTCCAGATTTTAGTGGGAAGCTTTCAGCTTTTCTCCATTGTGTATTATATTTGCTGTGGGTTTGTTATAAATGGCTTTTACTATATTAAGGTATGCTCCCTCTATACCCACTTTGGTAATTGTTTTTATAATGAATGGATGTTGGACTTTGTCAATGCTTTTTCTGCATCTATTGAGATGATCGTGTTGTTTTTGACTTTTCTTTTGTTAATGTGGTATATGATGTTGATTGATTTGTGTATGTTGAACCATCCTTGTGAACCTGGAATGAATCCCACCTGGTCATGGTGTATGATCTTTTTTATATGTTGTTGGATTCAGTTGGCTAAAATTTTGTTGAGAATTTTTGCATCTATATTCCTTAAAGATATTGGCCTACAGTTTTCTTTTTTGGTGGTATCTTTGTCTGGTTTTGGTGTTAGGTTGATGGTGGCATCATAGAATGTCTTTGGGAGTGTTTAGGATCCCTGTTGCCTTATTGATTTTCTGTCTAGAGGATCTATCTATTCATGTGAATGGGGTGTTAAAGTCTCCTATATGATTGTATTCCCATTGTATTCTCCTTTTATGTCTGTTAGTATTTGTTGTAGGTATCTGGGTGCTCTTATATTAGGGGCATATATATTGGCAATTGTAATATCCTCTTTTTGAATGGATCCTTTTACCATTAAATAGTGTCCTTCTTTCTCTTTTTTGATGGCTTTCATTTTAAAGTCTATTTTGTCTGACATGAGGATTGCAGCTTCTGCTTTCCTGTCTTGTCCATTGGCATGAAATATCTTTTCCCATCCCCTCACTTTCAATCTATATGTGTCCTTTGCCCTAAGTTGAGTCTCTTGTAGACAGCAGATTGAAGGTTTTTCCTTCTTTATCCAGTCTGCCAGTCTGTGTCTTTTGATTGGAGCTTTCAGTCCATTGACATTTAAGGTAATTATTGATAGATATGTATTTATTTTCATTTTAAACCTTGTTTTCCAGTTGATTCTGTTTCTCCTTTCTTTCTTTCTTTTTTTGGTTGGATGGTTTCCATTTATTTTATGCTTGAGTGCTTTTCTTTTTAGTTTTTGTGAATGTAGTTTTTGATTTTGATTTGTGGTTAAGTATGTTAACCCCTTCCTGTATCTGCTTGCTTTAGCCTGATAGTCATTGAAGCTCAAACACGTTATTTTAAAAAAAACAGTCTATATTTTCTTACTTTCCTTCCCCATATTCTGTGATTTTGAAGTCCTTTTTTAACATCTTCATGTTTGTCCTTTTGCTGTTCCTTGTATTATTGCTTTTACAGTAATTTTTTTTGTTTGTTTTCTTCTTTTAGATCTATATGCTGGCTTATTTAAATGATTGCTTTCCAATTGTGGTTTCCTCCATCCTATTTCTTCTTGTTTTTTTTTTTTTTTTTTTTATTTAGAGAAGCTCTTTCAGTATTTCTTTTAGAATGGGTTTAGTATTGCTGTACTCTTTTAGCTTTTGTTTGTTGGAGAAATTCTTTATCTCCCCTTCTATTTTAAATGATATTCTTGCTGGATAGAGTATTCTAGGCTGCAAATTTTTTCTCTTCAGAACTTTAAATATATCTTGCCACTCCCTTCTGGCCAGTAGTGTTTCTGTAGAGAAATCAGCTGATAGCCTTATGGGGATTCTCTTATAATTAACACTTTGTTTTTCTCTTGCTGCCTATAGAATCCTCTCTTTATCTTTAACTTTTGCCATTTTTATTGTAATGTGTCTTGGTGTGGGTCTATTTGGGTTCAACATGTTTGGGATCCTCTGTGCTTCCTGTATCTTGATATCAGTTTCCTTTAGATTTGGAAAGTTTTCAGACATAATTTCTTCAAATATATTTTCAATCCCCTTTTCTTTTTCATCTATTTCTGGAATTCCTATTATACATAGATTGGCCCACTTTATATTATCCCATAGACCTCTTATATTGCTTTCATGTTTTTTTCATTTGGTTTTCTGTCTGCTGTCCTGATTGAATGATTTCCACTATTCTATCTTCCAAGTCACTAATTCGTTCCTCTGCATTAATCATTCTACTGTTTAGTGCCTTTAGCTCAGTTTGTGTCTCTGCAATTGAATTTTCTAATTTTTCTTGGTTCCTCATTATATTTTCTAGTTCCTTTCTAAAGGAATCTGCATTACTGTTCATATCTGCTCTTAATTCTTTGATATTCAGCCTTAATTCCTTCAGTATTTTCACTATCTCCCTTTTGAACTCAGTGTCTGTCAGACTGCAGAGGTCTGTTTCATTGTTTGCTGCTTCAAGCGAATTCTCCTGTTCCTTTAACTGGGGATGGTTTCTGAGCTTCTTCATCTTGCTTATGTTTTTCTTTTTCTGTGAGTTTAGGGAAGCCAAACTGTAGTCTTGGAGGGCTCCTTCTATGCAAGAGCACCGCTTTGTATTTTGTGGGGGGTTATTATTTATTTTTAGTGTGGGAGTTTGAATATTAGCTGTCTCTTTCTTCAGTGTGAGCAAGTTGTTATACCCAGGGTGCTGAGTGTGTTTCCAGGGAGAAGGAGGCAATGGGTAGGGCTGGTAGTCAGTGCCTGGTTGTTGGGCTCTTAGCAACAAAGACCTACAGGAAGGTGTCACAGGCTACTCCTAGTTGCGGCCCTGGGAAGTGGTAATGAACTTAGGCAGATTTACAATGTGCCCAGAACATTTGGCAGTGGAAGCAGTAGGGTGTTTGAGTTCCCAGGGAGTGAGAGCAACAACAGGCAGTGTTCAATTGCAGTGCCCTCCTCTGAGGTGATTGGAGCCACAGGTGGTGCCTGTTCAGGGACCTCTAGTAGTAGCGGGCCTTGCCCACCTCTGGAGTCAGTGTTAACTGTGGTGTTTTGCCCCCACCTCCTGCAGACCACACAAGAAGCACCCCTTCTCACTCAGCCCACACTCAGCAGCTGCACAGGCTGCTCCTAGTTGCAGGATCCTGGGAAGTGACAGAGGTCAAGCATGTGGGCACTGCCTGTAGTGTTTGGCAGTGGCAGCAGCAGGTCCGGTGTGCTCTAAGGGGTGTGAGAGCAACAGCAGGTGGTGTTCGGTCTCAGTGCCCTCCTCTGTGGTGCCCTTGAGGTGATTGGGGCTGCTGTGGTGCCTGTTCATGGACCCCTAGTGGTGGCAGGCCACCCACCTCTGGAGTCAGAGATGACTGCAGTAGTTTGCCCCCACCTCCTGTAGACCATACAAGAAGCATCTCGCCCCCACTTAGCCCCCACAGGAGGTGCTGCATCAGCTGCTCCTAGTTGTAGGTTCCTGGGAAGAGACAGTTATCAAGCATCTGGGCACTGCCCAGAGCTTTTGGCAGGCAGCAACAGGACTTGTGTGCTCCCAAGAGAGTGAGAGCAACAACCAGTGGTGTTCTGTCATAATGTCCTCCTCTGTGGTGCCTTCTGAGGTGGTTGGGGCTGCAAGTGGTTCTTGCTCAGGGATCCCCAGTGGCGGTGGGCCATGCCCACCTCTGGAGTGAGAGATAATTTTGGTGGTTCCCCTCGCCGCCACTTTTAGACCATACAAGAAGCACCCCATCCCACTTAGCCCACTCAGGAGGTGCTGCACCATCTGCTCCTAGTTGTAGAGTCTTGGGAAGAAACAGTGATCAAGCATCTGGGCGCTGCCCAGAGCATTTGGCAGTGGCAGCTGCAGGGCAGTTGTGTTCCCAGGGGAGTGAGAGCAACAACGTGTCATGCTTGGTTGTGGTTGCAGTGCCCCCCCCCTTTTTTTTGCTGACCCCTGAGGTGTCTCAGGCCACAGGTGGAGCCCACTCACAGGCCCCCACTGGTGGCAAGCCACGCCTCCCTCTGGCCTCTGAGACAACCACCGTGGTCCATCCCTGCTGCCGGTAGATCATACAAGAGGCACTACGTTGCGCTTAGTCTCCCGCTGCCCTTAGCCCACACAAGAGGTGCCCGGCCACCTGTAGCCTGTACGAGCAGTGCCCAGTCTCCCTTAGCCCGAGCAAATGGCTTCTCGCCACCTGCACCAGAGGTGCCCCGTCCTCTGAGAGCCCAGCATGCCCCTGAGCAGAGAGATTCCTATGGCTATCTGCCCCTCCTCCTCTTGCCTTCCCCAACAGTGGCGCCTTGATTTTTCTGTGGCCCAAACCTTCTCCTGGGTTCCCTCTGCCATGTTGTTCCACTCCCCTGCCTGTGGCACACCGCTCTGTAGCCTCTCAGGCTGTCCCCACACAGCTAACCCTAGTCCTCTCCCTGGAACTGACCTCCAGCACCTAAGTCTCAGTGCCCAGCCCCTGCCTGAGTCTCAGGCTGTGGCGTCTGGGGTGGCGGTGCAGATGATCTGTGCAGCTCTCAATCTACTTTGTCCTCTTCAGTCCAGCTGTTGCACTTTTCTCAGCAACTTTGAGGTCCCTCCGTCTAGGCTGATCTCCTTGTCAGTTAGGTGGCTTTCCAGGATATGGGTTCCTTTTCTCCTTCACAGCTCCCTCTCAGGAAGGCTAGTCCTATCCTGATTACTTTTCTCTCTCTCTCTTTTTCTTTTGTTCTACCCAGTCATGTCAAGAGTTTCTTGTCCTTTTTGGAGGTTTAAGTTCTTCTGCCAGCATTCAGTAGATGTTCTGTGCAAGTTGTTTTACATGTAAATGTGTTTCTTTGATGTGTTTGTGGGAGAAGTCAAGCTCAACATCTTAATTCTCCACCATCTTGATCCACCTCTTAACTTACTTTTAAACACTGCAGTTATTCTTGTGCTAACTGTACCGTTGATAGCTTTACTTCATTAGAAATAAAAAAGGTGTAGACTTAATTATGGGAATGTGATTCATTTCTTTAAATGTGAAGAAATTTTCAGTCATTTACATAGGAAATCTTTCTCTCTTTCAGATGTGTTCTGCAAGTGTGTGGGTTTGTCCATCACATGCCCTACCCTATACACTGCCAGCCTGCAGTTTCTTTCTATTCTTTTGACTGAAGAAGCAAAAAGATATGTCCAGGATAAGGACAAAACAAGTTTATGTCGCAATCTGACAATGGCTTCACTTCTTGATAAAACTCAGGAAAATCAGAAATCTCTAGAACAACTTAATGAAGCAATTCTTCAGGTATGAGATTTCTTAATTTTTCAAAACTTGGCTTAGTTTTTAAATGAATTGACTTTTAGTCTTTGTCTCGTAAGAATTTTTTTCAATCATATGAACTAAAAAATAACTAATACCCATTATGACCATTGAAATAATGGAAAAGTATATAAAGTTAAATTAATCATCTTCACTCCAGTTTCACTCCTCTGATGCTGACCAGTGTCTTTAATGAACATGATAAAAAAATTCAAGATGAAACATAACATTAGTAATCTAAGTCCAACCAGCAGTTTATCAAAATAGTTTACCAGATCATGACCAGAATGGGCACATTTAAGAAATGGAGGTATAATTCATAAATTATTGCCACTTTCAAGACATGTTTACATCTTTGAAAATATTTTTTACCTAAGCAATATTTGACTTATACAAATGAACTATATATTTAAGATGGTTAGGTGTCTAGAGATGGGTGGACTTGGTTGTCATTTGTGAGAAAATGACCCTTTCCAAATCCTACTGCTTATTTTATCTTATAAACTTATTTTTTATAATCCTAAAATATGAACCAAGAATTTTGTTTCATCAAAAACATTCTAAAATCACTAAAGTATTGTTATTTTATAAGTAGATTAACAACTTCAAAAAAATCTGGAAGTGTTTCCAAGTTGCACAGTTGTTTTTTACAAATAGAAATATTAGTAGATTTTCAGTACTAAGCACTCCTTTTAATAATCACATGATATTATGATTTTTATCTTCTCAACTGAAGGTGAATAAGTGGTAGTAGGTATGCACATTGAAGGATTTGCTTCTGCCTCCCAGGCACCAGCTGCATTTCACAGACAGAATGTTATAGTTCCTGTCTGCCCACTTGTTACTGTCCTTTTGCTGCCTAGGATTTGGGGATTTCTGCTCCTTTTCTGCCTGAGAGTCATAGTTGTGCAGATCTTTCTGGTATGACCACTTTTGTGTATCTGTGGGTTCTGCATCCATGGAGTCAACCAAATGTGTATTGAAATGTTTAAAAAAGTTTTGTTTTGTTTTTTTTCCAGAAAGTTCCCCAAAGCAAAACTTGAATTTGTTGTGTGCCAACAGCATTGCATTGTGTTAAAGTAATCTAGAAATGATTTACAGCGCAATGGGGGAATGTGTGTAGTTATATGCAAATACTTTGCCATTTTATATAAAGGACTTGACCATTTGCAGATTTTGGTATTCACGGGAATCCTGGAGCCTGTTCTCTGTGGATACTAAAGGCTTATTGATTTATAAGCAGGAAAACTAAAATTTATAGCTTTACGAAAGTTCTCCCCCAGCCCTGATCAAAAAACATTACTAATTTCCCAACTTAGTCTTTGGCAGAGCATTTT
The DNA here is from genome assembly GCF_016906955.1 of Phacochoerus africanus. Lineage (NCBI taxonomy): Eukaryota > Metazoa > Chordata > Mammalia > Artiodactyla > Suidae > Phacochoerus > Phacochoerus africanus. The sequence continues at coordinate 155,127,177 of NC_062545.1, forward strand.
TCTCCTGGGGAAGGGGTCTTTGCTCTTGTTAACATGCTTTCCTCTTCAGAGAATTTAAATGATTGAGGGGTCCCACATTGATTTCTTCCCCCAGTGAGGATAAAAGAAAGCTAGAAATCCCCGGTAGCCATAACCATTGTTTCTGCAGCCAGTCTTCCTGGACCTGGTGAAATTTAAAGACCTCCAGCCAGGCCCAGCCAGGGCTATTTTATTTCCCAGCAATTTCCTCTTGCTTGCTAGTGGTGCTGTGTTTCAACGAATGAGATTATACTTGTGATGAATATGGGTCCACACAGGAATGGTGAACCGGGTTAAAATAGAGTATGTATGAAAAACTCTGCCACAGGAATTTGCTAGATTGACCTTACCCTTATTTTTCCCTAATATTTTGTATTATTATTTATTGTAAAAGTTTTATTTATAATCTTTCATTGTAACCTTGGAGAAGGAAAAGGAGGTGTTCCAGAGCCGGAGGGTATCTCAATGATTTTCCCAATGACTAGGAAATTTTCCTCTCCATTTCTTCCAAATTACAAAAGATATAAAAAATTTGGCATGGATACATTAACCAGTTATTTAAACTGTGTTTCTTAATAAATAAATTATACTCTTTTTGTTCATGTAAACAGAGTATAAGACTTCTGTTAGGGAGTTCCCATCCTGGCTCAGTAGTTAACGAACCTGAGTAGTATTCATGAGGACACAAGTTCAGTCCCTGGCCTTGCTCAGCATGTTAAGGATCCAGCATTGCCTTGAGCTGTGGTGTAGGTCCCAGATATGATTTGATCCCATGTTGCTGTGGTCATGGCGTAGGCTGGCTGCTACGGCTCTGAATCGACCCCTAGCCTGGGAACCTCCATATGCCACAATTGCGGCCCTAAAAAGAAAAAAAAAAAAAAAAAGATTTCTGAAAGGCACAGAAACTTAAGACAAAGTAGAGAAAAGAATTGTGCTTATGACAATTTATGAGAAAATGTGTGCCTGACGTAAGATGGGGCATTGATCAGTGAGCTTATTATGCTACAGATACTATGTTTTCCTTGTTCTGCCTTATATAAAGATGATATGTGAATTAAAATATTATTAGCATGCATTAAACAGTAATGCGTTGTAATAAATAATATGTTTCTTTTTTTTTTTTTGTCTTTTTGCCTTTGTCTAGGGCCGCTTCCCATGGCATATGGAGGTTCCCAGGCTAGGGGTCGAATCGAGCTGTAGCCACCGGCCTACGCCACAGCCACAGCAACGCGGGATTCGAGCCACATCTGCAACCTACACCACAGCTCACTGCAACGCCGGATCCTCAACCCACTGAGCAAGGCCAGGGATCAAACCCGCAACCTCATGGTTCCTAGTCGGATTCGTTAACCACTGTGTCACGATGGGAACTCCAATAATATGTTTCTTAATTTACATCCATGTAAGCCATGGATTGTACCAGATGAAACAAAGCAAACTTTAGTCTTTATCAGAAAGAAATAGTATTCTAAAATTGATGCCTTCATAGGTGTACTTAAATTCTCTGTAAAACTGTACTCAAAAAATACTAGATGTGTGACCTTAGGCATATCACTTAACCTCTTCTAATTCAGTTATTCAAATGCAAAATGGGAGGATTGCATTACATTATTGCTAAGTTTCAGCTGGTTCTAAAATTCTCTATCTCCTAATTATTATTTTGTAACTTCAATTACACTGTCTTAACAGAATCTTTTATGAGGGCTGCTTTTTGGCAGTATGCTACAGGTGATACATGTTGAAAGTTTGCATTTGGCACATATATCTTAAATAATGTTTGCTTTTTTTTTTCATAATTCTGTTTTGAGGTGGTTGTAGGGTAGTTTCAGATTCAGAAGCTATTAGCTGTCTTTTGACCAAAGAATATTGAACACATTTGAGATAATGGAGATTTTTGCCTTCCCTAGTGAGATACTTAGTATGTTTCATTTGTAAGTCCATGTAGATAACAAGGTTAGTAAAAGCTATTTCTATAGTAGGTTTTGTCTGTAACTATGTTGAATTATTTTTTCTCCTTATACTTTATCTGATATCTGAGGTTAGTAGTGTAAAGAAACAACAAACTCTTGTGTCACATTTTAGGAGGTGTGGTTTGTACTACCACTTAGTGAATGAGTAAAATTCAAGAGTAAATCTGTTAGAGAGAAGGCTTATTATGTATTTGAGGTACTGCTGTGTTAATGAATGTTTACTATAATTAAAAAGGCTTTTCTTGAGTACCTTGTGGAAAGAAGGCAAAAGTCTAGTAATTCCTGTTGTGGCTCACTGGTAAAAACCCCACTGGTGTCCATGAGGATGTGGGTTTGATCTCTGGCCGGATCTGGCAATGCCATGACCTGTAGGTCACAGACGTGGCCCGGATCTTGCATTCCTGTGGCTGTGGTGTAAGCCAGGAGCTACAGCTCCAATTCGACCACTAGCCTGGAAACTTGCATGTGCTGTGGCTCTAAAAAAAGATGGGGGGAAAAAAAAGAAAGAGTCTAGATCACCTACTGTATAAAAGGAATTGTATCTAAAAACAGCATAACTTTAAACAAATTACATCTTAATTTCTTTATACCTACAGTTGACAGAAAGATGATGTATTATTTCTTGCTCGATATTCTCTTGCTTTATTTTTCCTCTTTTGTGTGTCTGCATCATCCAGTAACTAGTTGTGTCACGTTAACTAGTAGCTGTGGAATCTTAGCCTCCCCTTGGCCCCAGTTCCTCACCCTCACTTTGTGTCCTGCTCTGTGTGCTGACACTGAGAGCTCCTTGTCAGTCTGCAATAAGAGCTTGGTGGGAAATGATACAAATTAAATCCCGACTCTGGCCTTCAGTTTGTGTTGAAAAGTGTATAGATTTACTATAGGTTAGTCATGTATATATATAGAGAGAGAAGGGGGATGGGGAGAGAGAGGGAGTTAGTTTTGGGTTTTCTTACCAGCTTTATCACATACGCATTTTAGGGTACCAGTTTTATAAGTTTTTTTTTTAATAAGTTCCAACAAAGGAGACTTCTGCCTTCTTCTCTCATTTCCCTCTTCTCAAAGGTGACTACTTGTACCTCTTTTAGCTTATTGTTTTATAGTTTTCCTTCCATGTCTCTAAATGACAATGCTTGTATTTCTCTATCTTGATAATTCAGTTTTGGATACTGTTGATTTTCTAGTAGGGAAATGAGACTTTAACTCTCTTTCTGTGCCCCATCCGCCTACCCAGCTGCAGTAGATTCCCTTCTCATTCCCCCAGAATTAGGTATCTTCACGTTGACTAGAGATAGGCAAGGTGAAATGTTAAATCTGTGAAAACACTCTGCACAGTTGAGCCATATTGCAATGTTTACCTTTCTTTTCCTGCACAGTTCTCCTTTTCCTTAGAGGTATGTGGTATTTTTTTTCCTTCAGTGAGTTTTCTCTTATCACTGGTATGTCTTGTGTTCTTCGCCAGCAGTTGAATGTCCTCCTAGTATATTCAGAAATGTCAAGGAGTTCCCTTCTTGGCTGAGGTAAACAAACCCGACTTGTATCCATGAGGACACAGATTTGATCCCTAACCTCGCTCAGCGGGTTAAGGATCCCGAGTTGCTGCGGTTGTGGTGTAGGCCAGCAGCTGCAGCTCTGATTTGACCCTTAGCGTGGCAACTTCCATATGCCACAGGTGTGGCCCTAAAAAGGCAGGCAGACAGACAGAAAGAAAGGTCAGACTTGTATCAGCTTCATCTTCCAGAAGAAATCCCTTCTAGTTCCTTCTGACCTGCTTAGTACCAGTCTCTTCCTTAGTTCTGGTGTCTTCCATGCCCCTTCTTCCTGGGGAATTCCTCACCTCTCTGCCATCTCCCTTGACCTCCTGCACCCCGTGCTCCTGTCCTTCTTTCCTGGTTCACACCCTCCTTTTCATAGAGGTTCTTCTCCAGTGGCTTCCAGATAAAAGGTGCATGGGTGGCTTTTTTGAAATCTAGACATCTGAAAGTCTTTCCTACCCTGCCATTAAATTTATAGTTTGATCAAGTGAGAATTCTCTCCTGGAAATTATTTGCTTCAGAATTTGAAGGGTATTGTCTATTAACTTCTCATGTTAGTGTAGAGAATTCTGAAGTCATTATGATTCCTAGTATTTCCCTCCTGGAAATTTTTACCATCTTTTTTTTTTTTTGGATCTTGTATTCTGCATTTTCCTGATCAAGTACCTAGGTTTGAATCTCTTTCTTCCATTGTGCTGGACTTTCTCAGGGGGTTCTTTTCATCTGTAAACTCCTATTTTTTTAATTACTTCATTGATATCCCTACCACTATATTTGGAATGCCACTAAATGTTTGGAACTTTTGTTTTATTAAGTTTTCTTCTTCCTACATCTCTTTTTTCTTCTTTTTCCTCTCATTATTTTGTTTTCTATTTCCTGGCTATGAGCTTTTGTGAGGTGTCTGGTAATCTTGGTTGTCTGTTTTATTTAAAACTGGGAGACTCAGAGGAACTGGACTCCCTGAGCATCTGAGAGGAGCTGGTCAGCAGCAGGCTATGTGTGAAGGGGATTTGACTGGGCCCGTTTGTGATCCTGTTTTGTTAAGCTTGTCAGATTCCCTAGAGAAGACCCTCTGACCTCCTGCCTGGAGGTGGAAACCCAGCTGCCAACTATTTGGCAGCAAAGAGAGAGGTGGGGTCTTAGAATTTAATTTGAACAATTTCACTTAATCCTTCCTGTTTTCAGTAGAATACTTCAGCCCACAAAAGTGCCTAATCTTTGCCAGTTCAGAATCTTTCTAATTAATCCTCTCCAAAGATTAAATCTCCAGATTTTTGCTGTGTTGGGAAGGAAGCATGGCTTAGCTGCACAGAGCTTGGTGAACAGTGGGATGAATTTGGACCTGTGACTGCTCCTCACAGATTTTTCAAACAATCCCCTTTCACTGTCACTTCCCTGCATACATGGTACTTAATTTCCTTGGCCTTAGGCAGTTCAGCGTATGACCTAGGGTGGTATTTAGTTTTCCTCATTCACTGCCTAGAATCCAGGATTCTCAAACCTGCAAACACATTTGCCATTCATATAGTTTCCAAACTTGGCCTGCGTGCACATGTGTGTATGTATGTGTGTTTAATCCCATTTCTGTCATTTTAATGAGATTTCACAAGGGAGTGAAAAGACCCATCTGTGTGTACAACTGTTTCCCTGGAAGTCTTACCTCCTTTTGTCCCTCATTGCTGGCGGAATATAGATGAGTAGTGTTTTTCAATGAGCTTAATTTGTTTTTTCTCAAATTTCTGATACATGTTGGTTCAGTAACATTGTGTATATGAGAGTAGATTTCCTATTAATGGTGAAGATTAAGTTTATAGACAAATAGGGTTCTTGTAGTTAACTATAATGATTATACGCCATATATATTCATCATCGTATAATACTCCACTGCTTTTCCACCCCCCTTTCTCATGCTCACACTCAGCCTGATCTTTATCCGACACATCTGGCCTGGCCATTTAATGTCTAACTTGTTGGGCAGACAGGGGATGGCCTGGTTTGAGGCGGTGACCCAAGTGACATATTTAAGGTGGAATGACTGCCCTTGCTGGTAGGGCTGGGAGAGCCCCCACTCTACTCTGCAGGGTCCTCTAGTGTCACATTGCCAAGTGTAGGCTGGACAGGGGCTGTAAGTGGAAGTACATCCATGTCATTATGCTGTACTCTATTTTATGTAAAATTATGTCATTTAAGCTTCATTTTAATAATGATATTATAAAGCTGGATCATTTTGAAAATTACTGGTAGAAGGAAAAGTTACGAATTTGAATTATATCTAGTATTTATAAACCAAATGAGGAACTTCTATATTTTTAAACTGAAACTTATAAACCCCTTGAACTTGTAATAAAAATGTACTGATATACCAACATGAAAGTCTTACCATGAAAAAACTCACCAGAATCTAGTCAAGACTTTGGAGCTAATGCACCCAGTACATTGGAAATAACAGAACAGAGAAGACAAAATCATCATGAGGAAGCAGGCAGTTCTACAATGTGGGACTTCCTGTAGGATGACTGAGCTGGTTTATTCAATGTCTGAATAACACTGAAAATCCCAGGCAGGTGGCAGGGGAATGGGGCAGGGGAGAAAGGAGGTGATCTTAGGAGATAAAACACACAGGTATGATATGAAGGCTCTACTATCCCAATTCCACTAAACCGCTGTGAGAAGGTATTCTTGAGACAAAAGAGAGAATCTGAATTTTTTTCATTTGATACTAAGAAATAAAGTACTCTAGGCATGATAAAAGCTTTATGGTTATGTATACTGGAGTATGCCCTTTTGTATTATCTACTATTTACTTTAAAATACCTTAGCCAAAAACTTTTAAAAAGAGTTTGTTTTTCTGTTTATTCTTTTACATATTTGAAATTTTTATGAAAGATTTTAACTCATAAATTAAAATGTATAAAGGAAATATACCAAAATATTTTCAAAACTGTGATTTTTCATTTATGTAAGTCAAAAAATTAAGTAATATTTCTTTGAAGAGCATGATATGACAGGTTAATATTACTATAGAAATAAAAAATGGAAAGAACCAAACCACCTGAGATACAGGATTATGTTGGGTAGAAATTAAAGGAGCAGAATGTATCTCAAGAAGAAGAACGGAGGAATTTGATGACAGTTCTCCAATTCTGCAGTTTTTCCAAGGGCCCTTTTAAATATGTTAAATATATTTCCTGGTGAATTTGATTAAGTACATGAACTTGCTATGTGTTAATATTAAAGGTAGCTTCTTTCTTTAGATGGCAAGTCTTTGAGAATGATTGGTGGTCTTTTCCATCTTATAAAAATCTTATTTAGTCTTATCCACATAGAGCATTCTCAAATCTTAAATGATTTATCAAATTCCAGTGACTTTCATGGAATAATTGAAAACTAACAATAGCAAAAAAAAAAAAAAAAGGACACATCTTTTATTCACAGCCATTTTGCTCCAGCTTAAGTTTTTCTTGAAGGTAATTTGATTTATATCTTTTGCAGTGCTATGAAGGAAAATCCTCCAAAGATATCCTGAAAAGAGTTGCTGCAAATGCATTGATGTCTCTTCTGGCTGTCAGTAGAAGAGCACAGAAACATGCTTTGAAGGGTGAGCCACCTACACATCAGCTGTTTTTATGGCATGTTTTCAATTCATATATTTTACTGCGTATTTGTTTTAATTTTCTTTGGACTCAGAGGGTAAAGAACTTAAACTCTTAGGGTCACTAAAAAAAATAGTATTTTTTTTTTCTTATACAGAAATGTAGTAAACATGCATAACTTTTAAAATGAAAAGATTACATGTGTAGTTTATTTCTTGTGTAATGATTCTCACTCTAGAGAATCTATGTCTAAATATTAGAGAAGCTTTAAAAGTAGCACATCACTCAGATTCATAATATTACATAATTAACCACAATCATGTATTGTACACATGTAGAAAACATAGTTTTGATAGTCATAACAACCACATTAGATGACCGTATATTTTCACATAAATTTCCTTCTAAAAGTTCATAATTTTTCAACTGGGATAAGGTCTTAGAGTTGAAAGAGAAGAGCAGCACATCAAGCCCCACTGATTTGAGTTGCGACTTTGCTACTGAAACAAACTGCATGCCTCCAACATAAATGAGATGTGGGAAGTATTGTACAAAATAAGAAGTGGGCTTTACCGTTTAGTTCTCCTATGTTTTTATCCTGTAATTTATTAATCTGTCACTGAAAATGCAAAAATGAAGTTGGTTGGAAACAAAATGTTATTTTTTGAGAATTTGATTGTTATGTAGTTTTAGCTTATTTGGAAATGGAATATCCTTTTGATTGCTTCAGATTTTGGTCTTTCAGCCCACCTGATAGACAGCTGCGTGGAGCGAATGAAGCACATTCATGCACAGCTGAACCTGGATTCTCTGAGGCCTGGGAGGGCAGCCCTGAAGAAAAAGGTGACAGGTTCTAAAATTCTGGGAGACACAAATGGCCATATGTAGAGACAGTCTCTCTAGTGTCCTTGTGCTTATAAATGACACCAATGTTTGTTTGAAATGAATGTCTGTTTTAGAAGAAACAGACCAAATAGTTAATGTGATTTCTATATTGGCAAGTTTCAGTTTGGGATTTTTGTATATGTCTTAGTGTCTTAGTTTTCCCTTGAAGATTTGTAAATGAGGCATATATATATTATATATATCATTGTTGCAAGCATTTTGGAGTGTGGATGATACATTTTTTATACTACAAAAAGAAAATCTTCCTCTCAAAGTGAGCATAGGTTCACTGGGAATGAGATAACTTACTGAGTGTTTTCTGTATGCCCAGCACTGCACTAAATATTTCACACTTATTTCTCCCTGTACACTCATGAGAGCACAGTCATATAACTAGTAATGGGTAAAGCCAGTGTTTCCCCATATCTGGGCAATGCAGAGCTGGTCTTCCTAATCTATGTTTATTTCCTCTCATGACTTCTGAATATCTCCTTCTAGCACTGAGTCTGCTGGACTCATATTCAAACTGCGTGTTCATTGTAAACTTAATGATGTAGGTTTTTAAAAAAATTTATTTTGTACTCGGATAACATTGGTTTATAACATTATATAAATTTCATTTGGGAGGTCCCGTTGTGGCTCAGTGGTTAGCAAACTGAACTAGTATCCATGAAGACTCAGGTTCTATCCTGGCCTCTCTCATTGGGTTAAGGATCTGGCATTGCCATGAGCTGTGGTGTTGGTCACAGACACAGCTTGGATCTGGCATTGCTGTGGCTGTGGCATAGGCCAGTGGCTATAGCTCTGATTCGACCCCTAGCCTGGGAACCTCCATGTGCTATAGTTGCGGCTTTAAAAAGACAAAAGTTTCATGTGTACAACATTGTATTTCTACTTCTGTGTACACTATACCATACTCACCACCAAAAATTCAGTTTATTTCTGTCACTATACAGTTGACTCCCTTTACCCCTTTTACCCTCCCCATTACACCTTCCCTTCTGGTAATCACTACTCTAGCCTTTGTGTTTGCTCATTTTTTTTTTTAATATTCCAGATTTGAATGAAATCATGCAGTATTTGTCTTTCTCTGTCTGACTTATTTAACTTAGGACTCTCAAGGCCCTTCCATGTTGTTGCAGATGGCAAGATTTCATCTTTTATTGTGGCCAAGTAATATTCCATTATATATATGTATAATATTCCATTATCTATCTATATATATGTGTGTATATATATGTGTGTATATATACATTTTCTCTATCCATTCATCTCTCAATGATCGCTTAGGTTGTTTTCATATCTCAGCTATTGGAAATAACATGGTTTTTATATAATAGCAATGGTTACTAGTAAAACCTATGGTTAAAAAGTTCTGCCACACAGGCTTATCAAGAAAATGAATACATGTGTGTGTATTTATAAATATAAATATATGTATATCCAAGACCATTGTGGTGGTCTGTTTAATAACTGGCTTCTACTGCGTTTGATAAGAAACCAAGAAAAAAACCTTATCTGGTGATTTCATTGATCCAGGGGCTTATATGTTTTTCACTTTCTTTTCTTGCCTCTCTTCCTTTTTCCCCTTTAGGCGAAGGCCCTTTACTTCATCATTGAGAAAGTCAGCCAATACCTGATACAGTTGAAAATCAGCCAGTACCTGCTTCACTTTATTGAGATGAAACATGAAGCTTATTATATATCTCACTTCCTCTATGCTTGATAGAATAGGAATAGCTTTTTTTGTGGTAGACATGCTTCTTGAGATGTGGTCGTCTTTCAGAGATCATTAACTTGTCAGTAGCTTCAAAGTTATGGTGGTCAGGCCCAGTGAGAGCATAGCTACACTGTAGTATGGCCCAGAGGAGAAGGGATTCTTACTATAAGAAGTGAGATGTGCCATTGTCGTTCACATTTTTCAACTGCTTTTTTTTTTAAACAGGAGGATGGTTTTGTTAAAGAGTTAAGCATTGCCATGCAGCTCCTAAGAAACTGTCTTTATCAAAATGAAGAATGTAAAGTAAGTAGAGCTTCTGAAAATTTTTATAGCAGTGCTGGCATTAAACAGTTTAATTTTTATATGAGATAATTAGGGAAAATGGAAGGTTCTTTGAATTTTTTTTTTTTTTTTAGATACACAGTTGGTCATAAGCCCTATGTTGATTCTCAGAAATGGATGGACCTAATCTTGTTCTTCAACCCTGATGACTATTCTTGTTTATGTCAGCATTTTAACTTTATCACTGGAACCCTGATTTCAGGCAGCTGAATTTGAGCCTCTTTTTTGTCTACTATTAGCCATTTCAGTTGTTTTTTTTACTAAAATGGATTGAATGGCTATGTATGTTTTCTAAAGCAGGACTTTTTCAAAGACATCTGTCAGACAGCTGTCCAGGGGGATACATGGAGGTGTCTGTATCCATAGGGAAGAAGATGAGTGTGTCTTATCTTCACTTCAGATGTGAAAAGGCTTCTTGCTGTTGCCAAATGTGGACCTTTTTGTATCACGGAGGTTCTCCATTTCTAGCTCTGCTTGCCTCAGCCCCTCTGTTGGGTGGGGAACCAGTGAGATATTTTGCTCTGTGAACATTAATGCTATCATTTAAAACAGAACATTGGGAGTTCCTGTCGTGGCGCAGTGGTTAACGAATCCGACTAGGAACCATGAGGTTGCGGGTTCGCTCCCTGCCCTTGCTCAGTGGGTTAACGATCCAGCGTTGCCGTGAGCTGTGGTGTAGGTTGCAGACGTGGCTCGGATCCCGCGTTGCTGTGGCTCTGGCGTAGGCCGGTGGCTCCAGCTCCGATTCGACCCCTAGCCTGGGAACCTCCATATGCCGCGGGAGCGGCCCAAGAAATAGCAACAACAACAACAACTAAATAAATAAATAAAACAGAACATTGGTGTTGTACAGGACATAGCATCTTGAACACTTTGATTTTCTTTGTCACAGTGATATGACACTTTTGAAGCACTGTCTTTCAAACAAATGCTATGGAAAGTGAGTAAGACAAAGATAAATTATAGAAGCTTTCTTAAAATTTTCTTACTTATTTTTTCTTACTTGTGACAAAACTGGAAAAAATACACTGTATCTGGAAAGTAAACATCTTAAACACATATTCCTTAAACTGTATGAAATAATTTGTTTAAGACACATGACTGACAATTGACATTTCAGAGCAACTTAAGGGCATTAAGTATTGATATATTTCATTGAAATTCCCAATGTACAAATGTTTTATGGCAAATAGAGGTGTGCTTTACTAAAATTCTGATCCTTTATGCTCAGGAGTGTCCTTGTGACTGAATGCAATAGTGTTCATCCATGACACCTCAGTCAGGGGATACTCAGGCTTGCTTTCCAGGAAGGACCTGCTTGTAGATTTATGAGATGCTCATCGGGGTACTGGGTATAAATATTTTGTTCACATTTATAACACATTAGGCAACCATGAAAGTGTAATTTCTCAATAAGTCAAAGCACTTCTGTATTTCCAAGTTGTTTAATAAGGAATAAATCCGAAGAAGAATATGTAGAATACTCTTAGATATAAATGTAGTTCTATAGGGCAAAGGTTCTAAATTTCATTTTCTGTTCCAACTTACCTGGGGTGTATGACACACTCCCATTACTAAATTATCGGTCACTCTTGTGATTCGCCATGTCGCCCATGCCCACCTCTCCCTGGTGTTTGAATATGTGTGATGTTGGGGAGTTTTCATACCAGGAAGAGCACAGGGGATGTGAGGTAAATGAATGGAATAGTAGGCAGGGTTAGAGGTGAGGACTGTGCTGGTCAGGCAGGAGGTGACCAGACCTTAGCCGGGCAGGTGGAAAGGGGAAGGAGGGTGGGGAGCAAATTGAGGTACTGAGGGGAAATAGGAGAGGTATAGAAATGACTTCCATGCTCAAGCCTAACACAACATGCATAACAGCAGAGCATGGCCATAAGAGGTCCTGACGTTGGCTTTGCACATCTTAATGTTAAGTGTCTTTGGGGCTCTAGGGTGGAAGATGGCTGGTAACTAGTGGATTACATGGGTCTGCAGCTCTAAGGGGCAACATAGATTGGGGATCTTAGGAGTTATTAGTGTATAGATAGTGTTTGTAGCCATGACTACTGTTAAAATTTCCCAAGAGAGTATGTAGCTAAAGCCTAGGTCTGTGACAGTGAGCCAGGCGCCTGCTGCAGAGGGCTGTTTTCTGGGTTTACATGGAGTGGGGAGCCTGGGAATAACACTGGGAATAATTCCCTGCTCTCCTCTGCCATTAATAGTGCATAAAACCATGTAGGGTTTGTGAATTTATATGACTGCCTACATGTGTTCACGTGGGTCTACAAATTGCCTGGTAATTTTGCTCATTAAAAAAATTGCTGTTGGGGAGTTCCCGTCGTGGCGCAGTGGTTAACGAATCCGACTAGGAACCATGAGGTTTCGGGTTTGGTCCCTGCCCTTGCTCAGTGGGTTAACAATCCGGCGTTGCCGTGAGCTGTGGTGTAGGTTGCAGACGCGGCTCGGATCCCGCGTTGCTGTGGCTCTGGCGTAGGCCGGTGGCTCCAGCTCCAATTCAACCTCTAGCCTGGGAACCTCCATATGCCGCGGGAGCGGCCCAAGAAATAGCAACAACAACAACAACAACAACAACAAAAAGACAAAAGACAAAAAAAAAATTGCTGTTGGAGTTCCCGTCGTGGCGCAGTGGTTAACGATCCGATCTGGCGTTGCCGTGAGCTGTGGTGTAGGTTGCAGACACGGCTTGGATCCTGTGTTGCTGTGGCTCTGGTGTAGGCTGGCAGCTACAGTTCCGATTAGACCCCTAGCCTGGGAACCTCCATATGCCGCAGGAGCGGCCCAAGAAATGGCAAAAAAAAAAAAAAAAATTGCTGCATGTACTGCCAATAGTTCTATTTTATCTATAATAGTGTCCCAGTGGTAACTCATCTTTGCAATAAAAACTAAGAGTTACTTAAGAATCATTGATTTAGCATAATATTTTGGCTGAATCTTATCATGGTCAAAATATTTAAAAACAGTAACCACTTCTGGATCTATCCTATCTATCCACACACACTAGATTTATATACACACACTTGCACTCAGGGAGAGAGGGCAGAGGGGAAAACTCAGAGTTGATCAGAATCTTTCCTTAACCAGAAAATCCCATGTCTTAACCACATCACAGCATTTACAAGAATTTACTCAATATAGTGAGATCTTACTGTCTTGCTTAATTTACATGTTCAGAAGCTGGCTTTCTACATTTCTCACCTGAGTTTCATATCCTGCCCCCACCCAGTGTGGAGGGACTTTGTGAGACTGGTAGGGCTCATGGTCAGTGCAGTGCTGGCTGCAAGGTGCTAAGTGACCACGGAATTCTGACACCAGCTCACTCGAATCAGAATAAAGATAAATTCAGTCTTATCTCATGTTGGTGACAGTTTTTTTGGACTTGATTTTAATTTTACATTTTCATATATTCAGACTAATGCTGCCCCTGTTTTCCTTCCCACACAGGAAGCAGCTCTTGAAGCTCAGCTTATCCCTGTCTTGCACTCTCTCTGGCCTTGGCTTTTGATGGATGATTCACTGATGCAAATTGCCCTGCAGCTGCTTTGTGTCTATACTGCAAATTTTCCAAACGGTAAATGGAACCATGCTGCCTTTCAATACTATACTAAAATACTAACTTTATGTAATGTCATTAAAGCGTAAAAATGAATTATATTTTGAAGTATTTCTTCTACTTATTTGGTGGTAGGTTGGCTAGAGGTTGGCTTTCTTATAGGTATTATAAGAACAACAGATATTTTAGTGCATGTTTGATGAGATGGGAAGAGTCATTAGCACAGGGAATAGAGAGGGAGAAACTGTCCTGATTATATGGCAATAGAATATTGAATTTAATAGGAAAATTGAGAAAGTGAAAATTATGATGGAAGACCTTAAAAACAGGGTAAAGGGTAAAAGTTTTATAGTTCTAGAGCAGGAGGCTGGCATGATGAAAGGTATTTTGGTCACAGGTGGTGCCTCTTTCATTCATTCACTGAATAAAACATTTTACTGTGAGCCTCCCATGGGCCATTTTACTGTGAGCCTCCCATGGCCCCTGCCTTGTTAGAGGCCAACAACTCAGTGCACAAAGGCAAGTGACGGGGTCTGGGAGGGAGAAGGTGTGAAATAGCTGTTCCTGCATGTGGAGGGAAGCGAGGGAGGATTGCAGGCATTGTGAATTTTCCATGTAAACTTAGGGTCATAGATTTAAGGTTTAGTCAGCAAGTGTGAAGTTTGCATGCTTTTCCTAGCAATGTTCAGCAGTTTGGCAACTGGATGCCCCAAATATCAGAAGATGTGTGGAGAAAGAATAGGGACAGGGAACAGTTCATATCCTTTGTAGTCACCAGTGTGTGAGGGTGCTCTTTCCCTGATAGTCTGACCACGGCCTCCACCCCGGAGCTGCCCATTCCAGTCCCCGACTCAGCTAGTCTCTGGGGACATCAGATATGAGCAGACCTTCAAGCTCTTGAGTCCTGAACATACTGTTGTGTGTGGAGGACACTGCAGGACAGGTCATCCCTGTTTTCCCTCTGCTGCTCTTGACTTTCCCATTCTCACTTCAGTTGGGACAGTCTGTTTCACTGCCCCTCCCAGCCCACCTCCAGCAGCATGACCAGCGTAGCATAGCTATCTCTGAAGTATGGCCTTTGCACATGGTCCTTCTTTACCCCACCCTTCACTCCTTAATTTAGGGTTTAAGGAAGTGAGGGGGAGAAAAGAATCTATTGTAAAATATTGAGCAAAAGAAACATAGTTTAAATTTAAATCTTTTGAAACTATGATCTGTGTAACTTTTATACTTAAAATTGTTATATATATTAGACTGTGGTTCTTTTTTTTTTTTTTTTTTTTAAGGGCCGCATTAGCGGCATATGGAAGTTCCCAGGCCAGGGGCTGAAATGGAGCCACATCTGCCAGCCTACACCACAGCCACAGCAATGTGGGATCCAAGCCATGTCTTCAACCTACACCATAGCTCACAGCAACACCGGATCCTTAACCACTGAGTGAGGCCAGGGATTGAACCTGCAACCTCATGGTTACTAGTCGGATTCGTTTCCACTGCACCACAATGGGAACCCCTAGACTGTGGAAAAATTGAGGAAGAAGCTTTTATTTTTCTGTCTTGTTTGTTCCAAGCAAACTTGCATCATTTAGTGATAGTTTTTTATAACATTAATGGATGCCTTCGTATATGGATACAGGTATGTAGTGTGAGTACAAGAGAGATCAGTATATTTATTTGTGTTTACTTGCCTTTTATGAGTTTATTTTGCAGAATGTATTTGATTTGATCTAGTGATCTAGTTATACTTAAGCTGGTCTCTTTGCATGGACTTTTACAAGTAATTACATTTACATTACAATACAATAAAAATTCACTTCTAATTCTTTTATGATTATTTTTCTCCCTTGATAAATCCTGTATGGTTTTTTAATTTACTGAGGATATGTTGGACCCTGGAAAACCAGCTGATGCCACAACTGGCCCTTTCTGCTTATGAACTGTGTGACCTTGAGCAAGTCACTGACACCTGAGCTCTGAGACATCATCTAACATATATGGCTAGTAGCATTTGTCCTATCACTCCAGGATTGTTGTGTTTGTTCCTCATTTTTTTTTTTCTTCTGTGAAATGGAGGCATTAGACCATAGCATTGTTAAAAATGCTATCGAGATCATCAGGCCCTCAATCCATTAGATTGAATAGACATTGGTACTAGCCTTTCTGTTATTATGGTTCATAGGTTAATGGCCAAGTCACTTGACAGACAGACATGCTTTACCACTCAGATTGTTTAACTAAACCAAGAAGTGAGATGATGTTGTGATGGGCTGCTGTTTTTCAAGGTTGCAGTTCTCTCTGTTGGTCCAGTTTTGGACAGTATTCTGCTCCAGCTGCACACCGAGGGGCCCCCAGTAGCTCCCTGATGCTGTGTATCCTGAAGTTGGCTGCCCAGGTGCCTCTGGAGAACGCCTCAGTCCAGCAGTTGGTTTTTATGTTTCTCTCGAACCTGGCCTTGTCTCATGACTGTAAAGGGGTAATTCAAAAGGTGAGTACTTAAACTCTTCTTCCAGTCATAAAAAAGAGACTCAATAAAATAACCAAGGACGTGTGTAAAAAGTCTAGAACTCTGTTTCTAGGGTTAATTTATTCTGATTTCAAGGTATTTTGTTTTAAAGAATTGTAAAAGGATAAGGAGGTTCATTTTGTTTAAAGCCAGTTGATAGATGATACATGAAACTAGAATATAACCATTTCCTTTTAGTGTATCTTCTTAGCTTTGAGATTGTCTTTTATCTCTCTCAAAAATGATGGTTTTAGAAAGACAGCTGTCTTACATTTATTTGAGATCATAAAAGTAATATATTGGTCTTCAAGCAGACCAAATTGAGCAGTAATAGTTTCAGTTCAATTTACATTGCCAAATCATTTATGAACCCACAACCCCCTTTTCCCAGGTTAGACCTAACTTCTTTATGGCATATAGGTGATTTTTTTAGTCCTCTGGGGCTCCCAAGCCAAAACTGGTTTTAACTTAGGGCACTTTAAAAAGGATTGAACTGATTTAAGCAAAATCTAGTACACATGTTCAGTTAGACTATATTTAGATGTATATAGGCAGAATCCCTAATTTGGAAGATCAATTAAAGTTTGAGCATGATCAGATTTTCTGTGATTTACTATTACATGGTAATTTGAGTGCTTCATTCACATGAATGTCAAGATAAATTGCAAAATTAGACAGCATTCCTAAAAACTGAGTCTTTTCCTCTACTATGTCATCTCCCCAAACCCCCCTCAAAAAAAAAAAAAAATACTTTGAGTGCAACCTCTAAATAAATAGCAGTTTTACTAAAGAAAGATCTTTTCAGCGGTATATTGGAGCTAACTCATGTTGGCTCATGAGTGTCATTAATTTTCAGGAATTTTGCAAGCCAGCTGATGTCATAGTGATATCTTGACATCAGCCATAATGAGAGTATTCACACCATGAAAATCAGGGACCCTCAGCTGTTTATTTACCAACACATGGCTGGATATTTGCTTCGTGTGTGTGTGTGTGTGTGTGTGTGTGTGAAGTCATCCTGAACTGGATTTTTGTGGTCATCATCCTTCCACATATGTGAGAGCATGGGCTGGGGGTGGGGAGCAGTGCTTTCTGCCAACTCCTTATAGAGCACACTGGTAGGAACCAAAATAGGAACTCCCAAATGGAATGCAAGTGCTGATTTGGAGCTAATGTGTGATTGAGTGGAACTTAATTCTATCTTAAACTTCAGTTTCTTCATGTAAAGAAATTTTAGTCTATGATTTGGATATTGAAGCATGTTTTGATATAAGTGTTATAAGACTCCATTTCAGGTGCAGATCAATCAAGTTGCCCTCCTCTGTGCTCATCAGGAATCCTCTGAGTCGTCTTCTGCTGTGTTGTTATGACAAGCCCGGGACACTTTCATTTACACCTCCGATAACTCATCTATCATTAATAGAAAATGTAGCTAATGCTGTTGTAAACTAAGATTCTAAAATATGCTTTCTCTCTGCCATGGCCTGTTTCTTTGCATTCTGTCTGGAGTAGGAAATTGTCTAAGAGCAGCTTTAGGACCAACAAAAAGAAGGGATGTCCATAGCATATTACACTTTAAAGCACTGCCATATATTTTTCACCGTGATCACCCCCAAAGCTCCGAGATCATGGCAGCATCTAGCTGAATGGGAGAGGCAAGGGATGAATCTAAGAAGCATTAATTTGTGCTGAGAGATAGGAAGCAGATGTGATGATGGCAAATGCAGTGCAAAGTGGGAGGTAGTTTTACAGTTTACTTATTGCTTGGGTGGTGCTGCTGACATTTCTGTAGCTTGTTTCATTCTTAGAGTCTTTTTAAATAAAAGTGTTATATTTATTTTATAGATTCACAGCAAAATCTTGATTTTGGTGTAGGGAAACTAAAGAAATAAGCCAGAGTCAGTAGTTAAATAGGGAGAGAGATGAGATATTCTGGACAGTTGTGAAATTTAAGTGATCTTATTTCTGCTGCATTCTGATCAAAGTGTCTAGCTGACTATGACTCCCATATTCTCTTGGGCTGTTACTGCTGCTGCTGCTGCTTTTTTTTTTTTTTAAGCTATGGCTACAGCATACAGAAGTTCCTGGGATTGTACATGAGCCACAGCAGTGACAATGCCAAGTCCTTAACCATTAGGCCACCAGGGAACTCCTTTGGGCTTCTTCTTGATATAATCCGTTCATGCTTTCTTTCCTTGTTTGCATATAGATTATTCTAGCAATATATTATTATCATTCACATAATGAAGGGTTTGGTGCAGTTTTATGAAAGGAGTTTCATTTGGAGGTTGAAATGACTCTGACAGTTCAAGTAATGGAGATTTCTCATTCATAAACTTACTAGAATGACATGTAGTCATGAGAAAACATCCTTAATGATAAGCAGCTGGGGTAAAGTGATTATAAGATGTATCGTAGTTTTGTTTTGCTTTTTTTAAAACAAACAAACCAAAAAAAACACCTATAGTTATAAAGATTCACATAGCCTCAGTGCCACCAGAGTTGTTAACTGGTGTCCAAGAGTGTTCTGGGCTTTGTTGATTTTCCCTCCCCGTAAGATATCTTTTAATGAGTAGCAGAATTTCTAGAAGGCAGACAGAAAGAGAAATTTGAAGAAGCCTGAAATAATCCCTAAACTGAATTATCATTCCTAAATAATTAAGAGTTGACTATAGTTACTTTATCCATCATCAGGAAAGGATTAGTAAGAATTAAAATTTAAGTACTATTTGGTTTTCCTTAATTTTTTCACTTATACCTGAAAACAATGTAGATGGCATATTTGGAAGGTATTTGGAGGAAGGAAAAATTAAAGTTGGGGAAAAGAAGAGCAGAATGCTAGTTAATTGGTTTCTAAGGGACTAGGAAAATAATGAAGACTCAGAAAGAAAATAATATTCTCTCTATTTATCCACAGAGTAACTTCTTACAGAACTTTCTATCTCTAACATTGCCAAAAGGAGGAAATAAACATCTCAGTAATGTGACCGTTCTTTGGTTGAAGTTACTCCTGAATATATCATTTGGAGAAGATGGGCAACAAATGATTCTGAGGCTTGAGGGCTGCTTGGACTTACTCACAGAAATGAGCAAATTCAAGCATAGGAGCAGCCCTTATATACCCCTTCTTATTTTTCATAACATTTGCTTCAATCCTGCCAATAAGCCCAAGATCCTGGCCAATGGTGAGTATTCTCATTGTTCACCACACACACAGACATGTGCATCCATGTATATGTGTGGTTATTCATAGAGTGTTCCATTCAGGCTAAAACACAAAATAGTTTTATAAATAATTCACAAGGTATTCATTAAACACCCACTGTGTCCAAGGCGCTGTGGGAGGCAGAGGCTGCAGGAATTAGGCATGACTCCAGCCCTCAAGGCATTGCCTGGAGTCTCCCTGAAGGGCATACTGGATCAGGGGTGGGGTGGTGGTGGCATGGAGGAGGATGTCCATGGAGCCTCTCCAGACCAGCCTGTTCTCCTTGTAATCCCTTCTTCCTGCCTCCCCCTCCCTTATTCTCTGCCTCCTTTCCCTGTTTTATTTTTCTCCATAGTTATCACCAGGTGATGTACTGTGTATTTTCTGTATGTATCTGTGTATTCCTCATCTGCCCACACTAGAAACATGAGCTTTTACAGATCAGAGGCGTTTTGCGTCTTTTGTTCATGTTTATGACAGCAGCTAGAATCGTGCCTGTTGCCAGTGAGCACTGGTGGGTATGTGATGATGGAGGGAGATGCTGAGCAGGCGGGAGAGTTCAGGACCCAAAAGGAGACATGTTATCATTAAAAAAAAAAAAAAAAAAAAAAAAGAGGTGGGCTCTAGACCCTCACACCTGGTACCAGGAGCCAAGTCCCTGTGTGCTCACTCCAGCCTCACCTGAGGCAGCTTCTATAAAAATACTATCTCCTTTCTTAATTCTGGTAGAAATCAGTTTTTAACACTTAAAGTGCTGAGCACTGTTCATGGTACATGAAAGATGCTAGAGTTGTATTGATTTTCTTTTCCTTCCATGTTTTTCACTTAATCTTTTCTCAGAGGTGTTTTTCTATGACACATAGAAAGGATTCCCTTACAGTCTGTTGTGTATAGCTGCTCTTCTTTTTTTCTGATAATTATCGAATTGCTAGAATTGCAGGGTAAGATTTTAGAAGCTTAGCCAGCCTTTAACTTACCTAAATTAACTATGGATTTGCACTCCCATGGCCCTTCCATAGAATCTGTGTGGCTGCCGTGGGGGAGGGTGTCGGGGTGGGGCTTCGGTGGTTTTGTTTCCAGGTTTCCTTCCTCCTTCACTGTGTCTCCCTGTCTTCACAGTTGTAAAGTGCAGATGACCATAGGTGCTGCCTCACAGGGCAGTGAGACAGCCTGTGTGCAGTATCTGTTCCCAGTCCCGCTCTCAACTGTCAGCTCTTCACCTTTCTCAGAGGAAGTTTCTTCTCTGGGGACTGCCAACTGCAGTTTTATTACTGAGAGGGTAAGAGGACAAGCTTTAGGGAACTGAAGGAGAATCTGCTTTTCCCATTTCTGGATCACTCAGGATTTATTTTTAAGCATTTCATTGTATTAGCATTCATTCTCCTCCAGTACCTAATGGACAAACTTTTGATAAGAAAGAGCTTCCCAACCCCACAGATATGAGATCAGGGGCCTTCAGGGCAGGGGTGGGGGCAGCAACTGTGCAGTTTCTATACGGGCGCGTCACAGGGTCGCCTTCATTTCCACCTGGGGAATCCAGAGGGAGGTGCTTGGCAGAATCCATCAGCTTGAACATAAGGTGGCATGGCTGGTAAGGTGGCATGGCTGGTCTAGTAGCACCCAGACATCGGATTTAGATGGTCAGAAGAATAGTGGGCAGTGGGGCTCGACTCTGCTGGGAAAAGCAGATCCAGAGGACTCCTTGTTTCTGGTTATGCCAGGCTAGATCTCCTTTGAACAAAAACTTACTAGATAAATAAGGTACATGAAAATTCACTTAAAAAACCGAAGAACTGAAAAGATAATGGGAAACTTCCAGGTCAATTTTGATTAAAGAGAGGTAAGAAGTTTGTAGAAGTCTCTTTTGTTCCAAGGGCATTTGCCAGCCCTGTACGCCTGGGCTTCTGTCTGGTCAAGTGTGAGATGTCAGGACCCAGGAGTCTTGTGGACCATCCTGCAGGTGTTAAGCTAGAATCCCAAAGAGCTAACCTCTTATAAAAGGATGAATCAGAATTAAATTGATACCCAAACCTCATCCAGGTGACTACAAAGAAAAGAAAAACAGGTGAGGTATGAGGATGAGCACCACAGACCACTCTCACAGCTCCGCGCATGGACTAAGTGGCCTGTGACCTTGGTTGGAGCTGATCTTTGATTGACAGTGCCGCTGGGGTCTTAGCAGAAGCAAACTGCCCTTTGATGGATGGAGGACAAGTTCATACTAAGCCTCAGGGAACCCCTACAAATAATTTTTCAAAAGCATTAGCCAGTACACAGTTAAAAGATGACCAAGGAAACAGGGCAACATGAGTGAGAACCAGCAAGGGGAAAAATACCAACTTATCTGCCTAGACTTCAGATGTTGGAATTATAAAACACAGATTTGAAAAAGACTTTAATTATACCATATTTAGTTAAATAAATGACAAATTTGAAAGTATTTGCAGGAAATAGGAAACTGAAAAATTGAAAGGTTTGGAAAAAAAAAACCGTGTAAGACCTCACTGTTGAGTATGATAATAAGCCACTAATAGATGTTTAAATGTAAATTAATTAAAATATTCAATTTGTTAGTCGCATTAGCCACATGCGGCTGTTGGCTAGCTTGTTAGACCGCACAGTTTAGTGCATTCAGTTGGGTGCGAGTGGTTAATGCATAGAGAAGGTTCCCAATAACAAGTGTTTCACCCTAAAGAATGCAGTGTGCTTTTTAAATCACACATTTTAGTGGAAAAATCATTTGATAGAATTTAATGGTATATAAAGTAATAAAATAGATTCATGTATTTTTCTGAAGCACAAAGGCTGTGTCCTTGGGGCTAGACTTCTCTACTTCTTTAAAGTGAGTAGGCTGCTGTGGATAATTTCTAAGTTTTCATTTCATACTCTGGCTGGCTTTGCACAAAGAGGGCCTATCTTATGTGTTGTTATGCCTTTAAATAATTTTTTTACACATATACACACATTCCTTTAAAATGTTTAGTGCCTTCTTAAAAGCCTTAACCGATATGATATTTCTTGATTATCATTTTATATGGTAGCCTATGGTATTGATATGTTTATAGAATGTCTTTATAATTTATCATAAGTGCAAAAACTTTTTTGGCATGCAAAAATGTGAACTCTGATTGAACAACTCATTAACATGACTCATTGTGTAATTATATATTTCTGCACTGTTGATACCTTTCTTTCTTTCTTTTTTTTTTTTGTCTTTTTCTAGGGCTGCACCCGCAGCACATGGAGGTTCCCAGGCTAGGGGTCTAATTGGAGCTGTAGCCACCAGCCTATGCCAGAGCCACAGCAACGCTGCATCTGAGCCGCATCTACAACCTACACCACAGCTCACGGCAACACTGGATCCTTAACCCACTAAGCGAGGCCAGGGATCGAACCCTCAACCTCATGATTCCTAGTCAGATTTGTTAACCACCGACCATGACAGGAACTCCCTGCACTGTTGATATCTTTAAATGAATGGGCCTTTGTTGAATTAGGGCCAAAAACATTAAGCAACAGTGGCTTCCATGAAGGTTCTGTGCCTGATGTGAAAAGTTTGTTTTGAGGTTGTTCTCCCACATACCACGTGGTATAAAAGATTGTTTTTGTCAACTTTGTATGTATTCTGATGAATAAAAAGGGGGTATCTGACTAGTCCAAGATATGAATACATTGTAGTGAGACTGAACTTTTTTGTTTTAATGTATTTATTATTAGAAAAAGTCATTAGCCTGCTAGCTGCCTGTCTGGAAAGTGAGAATCAAAGTGCTCAGAGGATTGGAGCAGCTGCGCTTTGGGCTCTGATTCACAATTACCAAAAGGTCAGTTTTTAAAATCCTTGTCCCTGGGAGGCAAACACCAAGCCTCTGGGACGTCAGAGAAGCATCAGCCAGGAAGACTCGAGGTCAGAGACAGTGTTGCCTTTGTGCATTCATATCATTAGTTAACTGTCATTTGACATTTTCCATTTAATCATTTCAGTAGGAGGTGTCTCAGTTCACAGTGTCTCTCTCTTGAGTGAATTTTCCTTGTTAATATAACTTGATTTTACGTATTGGTACAATGTTAGTATAAATTGTTTCTTCTCAAAGACAAGTCAAGGGAAGGTTCATCTTGAAATCAGACCAAACAGTGAAGTTTTATCCAGGTGTGAGATTCCCCTTTCTCTAGCACAGGTCACCACTGGGGTTGAGGGAAGTTCAGTTCTGGTGAGGCTGCAGCACAGGGCTGGCCCCAGGAGATTACCCGGCAGGTGGGGCTCACGTCTGGTCTTTCTTTGGCCTCTGCCTGGCCTTCTTTTAGTCTCCCTCTAAGAGAAATGCCTGTGTGCTCTTAGTGATTAAGTCAGGGCCAAGTGACAGTATTAGGAGAGACAGCCTTTCTCCCTCAAATGGTGCTTGCTCCTCTGGCCAGCCCTGGTCTGGGCTGCTTGCTCTCCCTGTGGCTGCTGTCAGTGCACATGAGGACAGAGGCTGCGCCTGTCCTCATCTCTGTGTCCCCAGGGCTTACCCCAGTATGGGCATATTAGAGTCCCTCAGTAAATACTTGTTTGACCAACTTACCGACTGATAATATTTCATATCCTGGATCCAAATTCTGTGGTTTGAGGAAATAATGAAATACTGAAACTAAGATAACATAGTTTAAAATAGCAAATTGAGATTTGAGGAGAAAAGGTGAAAGGGGAGGGAAATAAAGAACATGGGACAGTAGAGAAAGAATTCTCTAGCCGCATATCTCTTTTTTGGTATCCTGTTTAGTACAGTACTCAA
Organism: Phacochoerus africanus; assembly: GCF_016906955.1. Taxonomy (NCBI): domain Eukaryota; kingdom Metazoa; phylum Chordata; class Mammalia; order Artiodactyla; family Suidae; genus Phacochoerus; species Phacochoerus africanus. The sequence goes on from NC_062545.1 coordinate 155,151,288, forward strand.
CAGGGGTAGAATTAGTATTGTGCTAACCTGATTCTTAAACCCATGGGAATAAATCTCATTAATGGATTGCTCTATATTATCTCTAGGCAAAAACAACTTTGAAAAATCCATCAATAAAAAGAAGAGTGGATGAAGCATATTCTGTAGCAAAGAAAAGTAAGTGTTATTTATTAAAGAGATTATAATTAAACTTGGAAGCTGTTTACTGAGTTCTCTCCTTAATGAAATATTTGGACAGTTCATAGTAAAATGGCCATTTTCTACAATGATGTTTTACACTGGAGTTTGAGGAGCTTTTTTGTTGAAGCATTGTAGAGTGTACCAATATTTGGTCCATGCTTTTCACTGTAACTTTTTTTTTTAATAATAAAATGTTATAATAGATGAAGGTTTAAGATGTAGTAGTTTCTCAAAACATGTCAGTGATCTTTCTCCGAGTCATTTTTTTCTTGTACCACAGACTGGCTACCTCTGTGCTAAAGTGTGTTCTTAGGTGATAAGAACTGGGTCCAATTAGAATTGACCTTGAACAGAAAACTTTGATCTAACCTCAGGGAGTTGAATTACAGTCTTCCAGGGATAGATCCTGTTGCCCCTGCATCCACTCAGCCCTGTGATGTAATCATGCTATGAGGCAGGGTTTTCTTTTCAAAGTACATTTTTCATTTTTCCTAAGACAGTGAACTGTCTCTTTCCTGCACTGTTCTGTGTCTATTGGTTATTTGTGTTTTTATAGTCTTTTTTTTTTTTTTACAAATGGTTTGGTTGTGGGCTTTTCTTTATTTTGGGGGTGTTTTTGGTTTGTTTCTAGCTATGACCATGCATCTCTGGGGTGGTGAATAATTGAGTTTATGTGTTAGGAGAGGTGGTACATAAAAAGAGTGAGCATTGATTTGGGATTATAGATAATAGTGCCCATCATGGAGGCATATTGTTTTTTGTTTATACTCTTTGGCTATTAATTAAAAATAAATATAAATTCAACAAATTTTTAATATGTAAATATTAAATTTATAAATATTCTTATAATGCTAGTACATCAGGAATTTAAATAAAACTTTGTTACACATAATCCTGTACATGTACAAATGTTTGTTGTGTGTGTCCATCTTCAGTGCAGTGCAGTACTAAGTATGATAAAGTTACTCTTCCAACTCTTGTTTTTCTATCTCAGCTTTCTCAAACTCAGAAGAAAGCCCTCTAAACGCCTATTATTTGAAATGTCTTGAAAACCTTGTGCAGCAACTTAACTCTTCCTGAGCACCCTGAGATGCTCTGCCCTGAATCGGCGGCCACCAGACAGGTGAGCCAACCTTGAAGCAAGTTTTGTGTAGCATGGTTCCTGAAGACATACTAAGCCTCTGCAACAAAGGGCCTAGAAAGTCCTGGGAACACAAACATCTTTACCTTTTTCTATGCAACATGCTCTGTAAAAATCCTATTTATCAGTTATTTAATAAAATATTTTTAGCAACTGAAAGTTGACTAATAATTGTTGCCTGCAGGCCTTTATCAGTCTCATGAATGTAAATTTTAGCAATGGAAAGAAGACATTGTGTTCTGATTTCTTTTTTTTTTTTAATTTACTTGAAACGTGGCTCTTGTTGATACAAATGCTTATTCTTCAAAGCATACACATCAGTGAAGGATTTTTTTTTGCCACACCTGCAACATATGGATGTTCCCAGGCCAGAGATCAAATCAGAGCCATAGCTGCAACCTCTGCCACAGCTACAGCAATGCCAGTTCCTTAACCCACTACATTGGGCCAGGGATTGAACTTGTGTTACAGTAGCAACTTGAGCCACCCCAGAGACAGTGCTGGATCCTTAACCCACCACACCATAGCAGAAACTCCAAGTGAAGAGGTATTTATAGTAAATGCATATAATTTTGTGCAATTATATTGCACCAGTAATTATGCAATTTTTGGTGATGTTGACTCCTTTCCATATGATTTATAAATGTGTTAGTTTTATTACTTTCTTCTTTCAACTTCTGAAATGCTGTGTAATAAAAAAAAGAAAGAAGAGTTTATGGCCATACAAGCCTGGATTCAAATTCTTCTTCTTAACTCAAAATATCATGAAGAACAAGAACGTGAAACATTTAACAGGAAGAGCTCTGTCAAGGCCTCCTGACATAACTCTTAACTAGCATGTAGTTCTGAACTCAAAACTTAAAATCTATTCAAGTACTGACCACTTAGAGCAGTTGTCCCAACACTTTTGAAAGTAAGAAGAGAAAATTCTAAGAAAAGAAAAATAAAAGTTGAAATATATATAAGTACGTGTGTATATACACACATACCACCCACATGTATACACGCTCATTATTTAGGAAAAAGTTATCTAATTATAGTTAACAAGAAGAAAAGGACATCTTTAATTAAACGATGTTAGCAAATTGCTATCATTAATAAAATAAGCCATGTGATGTTATTTAAACTGGAAGCATGAGGGCAGAATATGTGTTAAATACTGAAGTAGAAGCAGATAAATTTGTAGTGTCTGAAAATTATTGATTAGAGGTCTGAAAAATAGATCTAGGAAGTTTAGAAGTTTCTTGGCAGGCCAAGTTAATTTGAAACAATGGACATGCCAATATTCTGAAAAATTATCCCAGAGCAGGTATCTTAGGAATTATTTCTTCCTTTTCGCCTGGTTTCTTATATTCTATGTCATTTTCTTTGCATTGCCTTGCAAGCCCTCATCGATGAATAATGAAATGGATTTCTTTATATCTTCCATTTAAAGAGTTCTGTCTATGTCACAGGCACTCTTCTCAGAAAGTTTATTGTTTAATCTACCTTCCTCTAAAATACTACCATTATTCCTATGTTAGAGGCGAGTAAACGGAGTGGCTAGGTTGTTTGTTTATAGCAGACGAAGAGTGAAGTTGAGACTAGAACCCAGCATAACTGATGTCCATTGTGAGGTTTTAAGACCACTGTGCTATTGCGCCACCCCCACCCCCATTTGTTTGGGTTTTTTCTTCCTCATTGTAATCCCTCTGTTTATGTTTGGGTCTTACAGGTAACTTCCAATTTTCTACAAAAATTGGTTCTCTTCAGGGAAATGATCACTTCCTTTATGGTTCATTGATTAATTCACATCTCTATGTTTGCTTTGCCTCATGTCTTTGGAATCAGAAAGAATTGTAATTTATTATGTTCCCTAACAGTTCAGGGTAGTAGTACTATAGGGGGATTGTAACCCAGCAGTCGCCGCCACTCAAGGATGTTAGTGCTGCCACCCTGGAAAGAGGGGGAGAGGTCATGACTTCGGGAGAATGTACGCTTGTATCTGTGGGTGCCTAGGGATGTGAGCCTCAGGGACGTGAGCCCCTGGTGGCGCTTCTTCCCAGCCAGTGGGAAGCTGATGAGCAGAAGATCCCTGTGGTGATGGGGCCCACTTCTTCAGCAGTTACCATGGCACCACACTGGGGACACACCAGTGTCAGAATCCCCTGGGATACTTGTTGAAATGAAGATTCCTGAGTGCACTGAGACAGTCTTAGGCCTGTGTCTAGAATTGTTAGCAAACTCACCAGGTTATCTTTACACTCACCACAATTTGGGAACCATTGACTAATCCCCCAACTTTATAAAAAGTTACCCAGGACATGAAAATGACTTAACATTGCTCAATTACTCAGTGAGAAAATCAGACCTTGAATCTGGGTCCCTTGATTGCTCGTCAAGTGTTCTTTCCTACATCCTTAGCTTAGGCAGAGAGCCACTTGTTCAGGCCTTATGGTCTCCAGATTTCCCATTTCCATGGCCTTTTTGAGTGGTTGGGTCAGTGTGTGTCTATGCTAGGAATGGGCTTGAATACTGTGCCATATTAACTGGAACATGCAGACGTGGATGCTGGGGGTGTCTGTATTTAAGACCTTATGCAGTTTAGGGGAGGAGGCAGCCACTGGTTTTGAAAACAGAAGAAACAAGTAGAATTGTTAGCTGACCTAGTTGGAGCCTTCCCCACTCTTCTTAAAATAGCTTCCAAAACTGAATAGCTGGATGTACTTTTTTTTGGTGTTCTGTAAATACTGTAGTGAAAAATAACAGTTGCCCATTTAACTGCAGGTCTCCAATTTTCCTTTTTGGTGTTAAATATACTCATCATCTCTGGTAATTTTCCATCATTAGTCTTTGTGGCTGCACCTTGTCTGTCCCCATTTCCTGAGATCTGATTCTTGACCCATGATGTTTCTAACATTTGGCAGATTGATGGGTAAGAATAACAGATTAGCACCCCTGCTCCTGCTGTACGAGGTGTGCCTACAGTTCTTTCAGGGAACAGGAGAGGTGGTGAAGTGGCTAAGGGTGTAGGACTCGAGTCACATGGACCTGGGGCCAGCCCCAGCTTCACTGTGCATAGCTCTGGGGACCTGGAACAGTTACAGCTGTTTCTTCTGCCATACCTGGGACAAGGACACCTGCCTTGTACAGTTAGGGAGACACCTGAGTGCCCAGTCCTCTCTGCATGATACATAGTTGATTGTTCCTTTAGATGTTATCAATGATGGATTATTCTTATAAAGTGCTCAATTCTCCCTCTCATTAAAACATAAACTCTTAACTCTTATGGAGGAGAGAGAGGTGCTGGAAAGTAAGTTTGTGGTCAGAACTAAGGCTCCCACATTCTGAAAGTATTTCTGGTGGAGGTGTGTGTCCATGGTCCTGAGGTTACTCATGACACAGACATTGAGCATTTCTTTAGGGAGAACAAAGTCTTACGAAGCTCTGCTGCTAAACACACCTGGGAGACTTGGAACATTTTATTTGTCAGCTTGTCAGGTTGTGATTGAATGTCAGTTGGTGAAATATTGCTGTTTTTCCATTTGAATTGTAAAAGTGGAAAATACAAGAAATGATAACCTTAGCAGCCAGAAGAAAATCTTAGCTTAAAAAATCCATCAGTTTGGGATAAGGCATTTTCTTCTTGTCGCCTCTTGTTGACCTGAATGATCCAAGGAGTTAGGGGAATGGAAAATAAAAGGCTGTTGTTTCTGTGAATTAGGAGACATGGTTTGGGGAACTTAGAGTTTATTCTTCTTAAGTCAGAAGTTATTTCTCACAAGAAATTCCTTATAAAACTCAAGTAACAAGTCAGCCAATGCTGAGCAAGAGTACGTGGGACCATGAGATGCAGGATGTATGGAGACCATGCCAAGACCTGGGATTCTGAGATTTGGCAGCAAGACATGATGAACTCGGTGTGACATTTTAAATGTTCCCAACAACGTTCATCCTGCATTTCATTCGCACCTTCTGCATTTGGGAAATCTGCTTCAGAAAAAAATCTGCTCTTTTAAAACGATGTTTCATAAATGATCCATATGGTAACATTCAATAAATTTCTTTTTAACTGATTTCATGTGAAAGCCAAGAGAAATGTATATGTTTTAATGTAGCCTCCAAGGGTAAAATTCCTTCATGCATTTCACCTTTTCCAGTAGTATCTCCTTCCCCGTGGCTTCGCCTCTGCCCAAGGATGTGCCTTTGGAGCATTTGCATCTCATTTGGTTATTTCATGGGGCAGCAGTACTCGGCATTCTAGTAGCAGATTGCTCATAGTTCTGGGCAAATTCTGAAAACATGTCTTCCTCGGATGGTGAGAACATTCTTCCCTTGGCTTACCCTGGGAAGAGACAGATTATAAAATGGAAAACTAGTTTTAATAATTTTCTGATTATATTCATAGAGATCGTATTGCAAAGAATCAGTTTATAGATATGATGCAGGGCTTAAAGTTACCTTTTATATCTGTTAGGAAAAGCCATGATTACACAGAGTAGAAAGTCCAAAATAATAATGGCTTTTAGTAAGAGAAGAGTTTCTTTTTCTTTTTCTTTTTCTTTTTTTTTTTCCCTAACGTGTAAGCTGACAGTATCCTCAGACTCGAATGCCTATCCGTCTTTGATAAGCTGTTCCTTCAGCAAGTTATCATGTGGACATCTGGGAGCAGAAGAACTCCCCCAGCTGTCTTTTGCCCCTTTAAGGAGCCTTCCCAAGAAAGCAGGCTCATAAATTGCCCCCGTGTCCTTGGACAGAACACAGTTACCTGGTCACCCATGGCTGCAAGGGAGGTGAGGGATTGTAGTTCTTGAGCTGGGCTCACTGCCACGTTTAGTAACACAGGCTCTGCTGGTTGGGAAGGGCTGAGGGACTTGGTTAAGCAACTACCAGCTTTGGCCCCACTGGGCAACGTTCCAGTTGGTTTAAAAGACAAATGTGATATAATTAAAGGTGAAAGTATTATATTCCTAAATTAAAAATAAGAAAGAGATTAGAGGCTTACTGAATTTATTCAATCTGCATTTAGACCTTGTGATTAATGCTAGTTGCATTTGGAACTAGAAATAGTAATGTCAGAGAATAAAGTAAGATGACTTTCCAGCTTGAGTTTATCCCCAGGACGTGAAAGCCTGAGCTGTCAGAACCCAGCTGCTTTTCACAGAGAAACGTGAATGCTAAGACAGAGTACTGGGTCCAAGCAGACTCCAGCATTCTCAATGATAGTAACTAAAAATGGGTTGATTAATTAAAAATTAATTGAAAAATTTAACATATGTACCTTAAGCATTTATTTAAAATATATAATTATATGTTCATTATCCAACCTCTTAATAAGAGCTGAGGTCTTTTTTGAAGGTAGTTCCTTCACTGATGTTAACACTGTTTTTTTGGTATAAATCACATCTCTGGACAACTTCCCCTTTCAGTTTCTGGAAGTGGAGCAAACTAAGGCAATTTTTAAGCAGTCTAAACCTTAGCCTCTTCCATACCTTTTTTTTTTTTTTTTGCCATTTTATATAAGAACTCCTCCAGGTTTTTATTATTTATGACTTTCTTTTGTAGTTAACTCATACACTAGATTTAAGAGCAATTTGTGACTGCTTGTTTCCGGTTCTTTGCAAAGCATTCAACTTAGTTCTTGTAGAAATACTTATTTTTCATCTCACTTCTGTCATTAGTATTTAACCAAATTCTATAATTAAGTAATGAGTCCAGGTAGTACACATGGACTTAGAAGCAAGTACAGCCAGGCCCTGGTCAGTGTGAAACTCACCTGGTGGAAGCCAAAGAGGGGCCTGTGCTTGGAGGGAGGTCCACTAGCCTCCATGCTCATGTGCTCCAGCATCAGGAGAACAGAACGGAGAGAATTGTTTAGGCTTAAATATGTTCTATCGTGGCCAATTAAGACGGATTATGCAGTGAGCTTTTAACATTTCTTGAAACTTTGAACTTCTTCTTGTTTGTTTTTGTGGTTAATCCTTGCCTTGCCTGGTTCCCTATTATTAGGCGTAAAGATAGCCAGAGGTTAGAAGACACAGGTCCTTGCTTGGATATTATTCTCAGCTCACCTTTTACCTTTTTGACATTCTCTGGCTTACTCATGCATGCCCTTTCTTCTTCTACTTCTTTGATGTAATTCTTTAACTTTCCTCCACCAGTGTACCTCCACCCACCTTCACGTTTCCACTTCTGCTTGAATTAAAAGGCTAAGATCAAATGTCACCTCTCCCATGAAGCTGTGTCAGATTCCCCCCGCTGACAGGAAGATCCTTACTCTTAGAGTTTCCACACCAGTTTGAGTGTTTTCTTTTTTTTACTTTATATCACTTAGCCCTTTTCCCCTTTGATTGCACTCATTTGCATAAAATCATTGTTCTCACCATCTGCTTAAAAACATGACTTCTAACTGAGCTTGTAACTCTGCCTCTCACAGTGCTTCACAAAGCAGGTGTTCAGTTTATATTTGTTTACTTGAATGAGTGGATGGATGGGTAGATGGATGGATATAGAAAATACTTTATAAGTAAAAGCTACAGAATTTCACTGTATGAATTAGGCTAAAATTCTGTTGACATTGTCAAAATATGCACTACCATATGTGGTTTTTTTTTTTTAAATGAGAATAGATTTTTGGTAGATTTTAAAAATAATGAAAGCAAAAAGCTCTGCTTAAAAATACTTTAAAATCCTTAGAATATTTTTTTTTTAGTTCAGTAGAAAAAGAATAAAATCCTGATATTTTAGATGTGATGTGAAAATATAACCAACATTGACATGGAACAAAGATTCTAATCTCAACTTTCAAGATCCATTGCTTACTAGAACTGTTATTTGGGATATTCTTTGGGGGACGAAGGATCTAGGTATCAGCTTTTTTGCAAGTAAACCCTTAAATTCTGAAAGTTATAGAAAGCTGCAACTCCAGCAATACAGAAAAAACAGAAGAAGCCAGTTTCCATCACCCATGCTGTGTAAAAAACACAAATCAACAGATAACCTGTCAGCTTCCTTCTCGTTGCTGTTTCTCAGTGCCCACATTTGGCAGCAGCAGCAATTGTGAGAATCTGACTCCAACTAAGATAAACGTGACACTGCTTTGCACAGAAAGAGAGGAGGGGGCAGTGGTAAAGGCTGAAAGGGAACTTTCAATGGTTTGACTTAATAAAAATTGGGGAAAATACTTATTTTATTGGTACCAGTGCAATAGGGAATGAAGTAATTGCATCACTCTAAATCTTTCATGTGTGCATTATTTCCTATCCACAGGTGATAATACACAGTTCCATCTGCAAAGCAAGGATGATACTATAGCTCCTGCACAGTGATTTTGAGTTTTGACCCAAACTTTAAGTGTACAGAGTCTGATTCAAAACTGGTAGATCCATTGTATATGGCATTTGTCCTGAAGAGATGGGGGCTGGTATTAACAAGATGCTAAACTATCAGTTCTTTTGTAGGATGCAAAGAGAATGGTCAGAAAACCCTGGTGTCACCAGGAAGCTGTTGGAACCACTGTGTTTAGTAGGCAGCTGTGTCTTTGGTCAGGGGCAGGAGACAGCCCAGGAGGGTTGAACTTGGGGACCTGCTCTTGCTTCCAACAGCCTTGAGAAAAGCAGTGCTTGGCCCTCCATTCACATCTCTGGGCCTAGGGTATTTGTGAGCAAACTTGAGGCTGCAACACAGGACCCCTGTACCAGTGAGGAGCTGAGAAAACAGGTGGAGCTCACTGATCTCCATCAGGCCCCTCAGTTCCCTGCTGCTTTAAGACCCTCAGGCCTGAGCACTGCAGTTTCAAAAGTGTCTTTTCCTAATGCTGCTTCTCACTGACCAGGGGGTGGCTTTTGAAAGGGTCGTGAATGATAGTGGGAGACCATGGACTCTCCACTCCCCACCCTTGAGGTGACTTTTCCTCCCACAGAAGAGGGCAGGACTTTCACTGTATGTGCCTGATATTCCCACAGGAAAATGAGCTCACGGGCCAAAATAAAAAGACATTTGAGGAATACAGCCTCTTCAAATGGAAAATAACATGCTGGAAATACATTTCCCAAAGGGGCAGAAATGTTAAACCAGATGAACCAGGAATTTTAAATTAGCCAAATAAATATATTGAAAGAGATAAAGGAAGAAGTTAAAAATATAAAACTCAAATGTGAAAACATTTAAAGGTACAAGAAAATATGTATGACAAATACAAAAGTTGAAAGACTATAGTAGGTAGGACAAATAGTAGGATCCAGCTGAGTTATGAATTAATGAATCATAAAACAAGATACAAGACGACTTTGACAAGGAAGAAAACACCAGTAAGTAGGAAATCAAAAATAAAAATATAAAAATGAGGAGATGGAGAGTATAGAAGTGCTCACATCTGAGTGGCAGGAGTCCAGAGATGGGGGAAAAAAGTGAAAATAAATACTTGAAGAATATGGGAATAGGAGTTCCTGTTGTGGCTTGGGGTTAATGAACATGACTAGTATCCATGAGGACACATGTTCATTCCCTGGCCTTGCTCAGTGGGTTAAGGATCCTGCATTGCTGTGGCTGTGGCATAGGCTGGCAGATAGCTCCAGTTCTACCCCTAGCCTGGAAACCTCCATATACCTCAGGTGTGGCCCTTTTAAAAGAAAAAAGACAAAAAAAAAGGAATATGGAAATAAATTTCCTAATATTAAAAAGAGATGATGAAGTTTATACTTAAACGTTTCGTAGAAACCAAAGATGAGAGGGAAGAAAAAAATACATGTATACACCATTGTAAAAATTTAAGACTATCAAAGGCAAAACCCTACCCCCCAAACAACCCAATAGAAATGATAAAATAACCCCAAATTGGAAACAACCCAAATGCCCATCAAGAAGAGAACATGTTAAAAAATATTGTAGTATATTTATGCAATGAAATATTGTTCAGTAATAAAAATATCAAAATACTGATAAACACATCATGAATAAATGCCAGAAATACTGAATTGGGCAAAAGAAACCTGACACAGAAGGAGAACATACTGGATAGTTCCACTTATGTGAAGGTAAATAACAGGTAAAACTCTGGTGATGAGAGTTTATAATCATGGTAATCTTTGGGGGTGTGTTAACCAGAAAGGGCACAAAGCAATCATCTGGCTTCTGTAGCTTGATCTATATAATGTTTTGTTTCTTGATCCAGGTTGTGTTAACACAAGTGTATGCATATGAAAAAAGCCTTACTATATGTATATTATATATACTTCAGTAAGACATGTGAAAGAAAAAAATTAAATTTAAATAGTATTAAATGATGTATGTTAGTAAGGAGAACAAAGCAAGGAAAGGAATGCTTTATTGTTATTGAGAGGTGAATGCAGATTATTATTTTTTTACATAAGGATGAAACAGAAAGGAACAAATTGGAAAAAATATGACAAAACAGAAAAGAATATGATGACAGAACCACATCTAAACATATCAGTAAAATAAATGGGCTAAACTCAAGTGGAAGATAACCTTGAAAGATTGAACTTGAAAATTAAGTATATGCTATTTACAAGGTTAAAAGGCTGAAAAAGCAAATGCAATAACTGATATTGTAGAATAAAATTTTATCTCAAAACATCTGGCATAGGCCAATGGCTACAACTCCGATTCAACTCTAGTCTGGGGAACCTCCGTATGCTGTGAATGTGGCCCTAAAACGACAAAAAAACAAAAAGACCAAAAAAAAAAAGTGACAATTTTAACATATATGCATCTAACAAAATAACCTTAAAATATATGAACCTCAGAGCACAACTGTAAGGATAAAATGATAAATCTGGCATGGCAGGAGTAGATTTCAACAAATGCTCTTGATTTGTGAAAGGTCAAAAAAGGATTTTTTGATAGGTTATAAAAAGGTATAGAAAATCTGAATAATACAATTGATAACCTTGATCTAATGGATATTTACAGAATTCTTCAATCAGAAATTAGAGAAGACACATTTTTTTTCCTCAGTCCATGTGAAGTATTTATAAGAGCTTCAACTACCAGGAAATAAAACCTCAATAAATTTCAAAGAATAGATCCATGTAGAAGGAAGTCTTGCCACTATGTAATAAATTTTAATTTTAACAGAGATAGGAAAATATCTTTGTATATTTGGAAATTAAAAGACAAACTTCTAAATAACCCACAATGAAATGAAACCGCAATGGAAAGTTACTGAATGATAATGAAAACTCTGCACGAAAAGACCTATGGGATGCAGCAAAAGTGAAAGTTCTCTCACTTTTTCACTCCTCCAGAAATTTTTACCTTTAAATCTGTCTAAACGAAGAAGGCCTCAAAATTAATGAGCCATGCGTCTGTCTTAGGAAAATAATGACAGAATAAACCTAAATTAAGTTGAAGAGGTAATAAAAACAAGAAGCTAATAAAATAGAATCAAAGGTTTTACAATATAGAAAATCAACAAAGCAAAAAGTGGATCTTTGATAAGATAGTAGATAAATTTCTGCCAAAAGTAATCAACTGAAAAAGCAAAAGGACATAAATGCTATAATGAATGTAAAGGGGGACAGAAGTACAGATAGAGTAAAAATTAAAGATGTACTATGAAAATATTATCAACAATTCTATACTATCAAGTTCTAAAGCATAAGTGGACAAATTCTTGGAAAAATACCATTTACTAAAATTGACTTCAAAAGTAGTAGACCTCAGTAGTCCTATAGCTATTAAAGAAATTGAAGTAGTAATTATAATCTTCCCAAAAGAAAACACAAGACAAATGGTTTTATAGGCAAGTTTTAACAAACATTCCAAGGACAATCCCAATTTTATTCAAACTATTTGAAAGAGTTAAAGGAAAAGATGGAAGAATAGCAATTCATTCTATGAAGCATGTTTAACTATGATTCTAAAGCCCAGCCAGGTCCGTATGAGAATGAAGAAGTATAGGCCCATTTATTTCATGAATAGAGACAAAAATCCTGAATAATGTATTAGCAAATCAAATAGTATATATATTAAAAATAAAACATCTTTATGCTTAGTAAAAATAGAAGAAAATACTTGATAGTATTCTAACGAATGGCAGAATCTCTTGGTGAATCAGAAGTAGAAGGCAGTACCTTTAACAGTAAGAAGTATGCATAATAAAACATGGAGCACCATCATTCTAAATGAGGAAATAGAAGTACAGTCAGCCTGCCATATCTGCAGGTTCTGCATTCTCAGATTCAATAAACTACAAATCAAAAATATTAGGAAAAAAAATCCAGAAAGTTCCCAAAACAGAACATGATCTGCCACACATAGCAACTATTTACACTGTATTTACACCTATTTACATAGCATTTACATTGTATTAGGTATCATAATAATCTAGAAATGATTTAAGAGTGTAAGGGATGCTGATTATAGGTTACATGGAAATACTATGCCATTTGATGAGAGACTTGTGCATCTGCAGATTTTGATATCCTTGGAGGTCCTGGAACCAATCCCCTGTGGACATTGAGGGATGAGCTGTATTTATTCCCTTGCAATTGAAGAATGCCACAAGAAGGCTTGCTATTACCACTTAGGTTCAAACTTTATTGGAAGTTCTATGCAATGCAATGAAGTAATCAAAAAAAATAGAATCATAGATTAGGAAGGAAAAATAAAAGTATTATTTGCAGATGACAATCACATTAAGAGAGTCGAGACATTTTAAAAAAAAATTATTTTATAAGTCAAGAGTTTAGCAAGGTGGCTGGTTTTAAAATCAGTTGCATTTTGGAGACCAGATTAAGATGGCGGAAGAAGAAGGATTGGAGCTCAACTTCTCTCCTAAAAACAATAAAATTCACAACTAACGGCTGAGCAATCTCCACCCAAATGGACTGGAAACCTTAAAAAAGATGCTCTACTCCAGAAGAAAAAGAGGAGGCCACATCAAGAGGTAGGAGGGGCAATTTCGCAATATAAACAACCCCATACCTCCGGGGTGGGAAGCTCCACAGACTGAAAACTAACTGGTTCACAGAGACTCACCTACAAGAGTGAGAGTTCTGAGCCCCACATCGAACCCTCATGTGCGGGGTTCTGGCACTGGGAGAAAGAGCCCCTGGAGTATCTGGCATTGAAGGCCAGTGGGGCTTGTGTGCAGGAGCTCCACAGGACTGGGGGAAATGGAGACCCCTTTCTTAAAAGGCACACACGGACTTTCACGTGCACTGGGTCCCAGGGCAGAGCGAGGTCCCCATAGGAATCTGGGTCAAACCTGACTGCAGTTCTTGGGGGACATCCTGGGAAAACAGGAGTGAATGTGGCTTGTTGTGAGGGAGGGGACATTGAAAACAAACTCTCGGGAATATTCAGCAGCCATGCCTTTCTCTGGAGGTGGCCATTTTGGGAAAATCTGGCCCCACCCGTCAGTCAGTGCTGAGAAGCCCCAGGGCAAAGAACAATCCAGGTGGGATCACAGCCCCGCCCCTCAGTAAACAGGCTACCTAAAGATCCCTCAGGCACACAGCTGCCTCTAATCCCATCCAGAGACTAAGCCCCACCCACCAGAGGGATTAAAATCAGCTCCACCTACCAGTGGGCAGGCATCAGCCCCTCCCATCAGGAAGCCTACAGCAAACCCCCATACCGACTTCAGCCACAACAGGGGCAGACATCAGAAGTAGGAGAGGCTACAACTCTATTATCTGTAAGAAGGTCACCACACCAAAACCCGATAAAAATGAAAAGACAGAGAACTATAACTCAGATGAGGGAGAAAGGAAAAACCCCAGAAAATCAGCTAAGCGATGAGGAGATTCTCAGCCTCCAGGAAAAAGACTTTAGTCTGTTGATGCTGAAGATGATGCAAGACATTGGAAATAAACTGGAGGCAAAGATGGATAACTTACAGGAAACACTGACCAAAGAGACACAAGATATAAAACTTAAACAAGAAGAGAGGCAAAATACAATAACTGAAATGAAAAAACTCACTAGAAGCAGCTAACAGCAGAATACAGGAGGCAGAAGAACGAATAAGCGAGGAGGAGGACAGATTAGTGGAAATTACACTTGCGGAACAGAAAAGAGAAAAAAGATTGAAAACAAATGAAGAGAGTCTCAGAGAACTCTGGGACAACATGAAACGCACCAACATCTGTATTATACGGGTGCCAGAAGGAGAAGAGAGAGAGAAGGGGACAGAAAAAATATTCCAAGAAATAATAGCTGAAAACTTCCCTAACATGGGAAAGGAACCACTCACTCCAATCCAGGAAGCACAACGAGTACCACATAAAATAAGCCCAAGGAGGAATACACCAAGACACATAATAATCAAACTGACCAAAATTAAAGACAAAGAGAAAATCTTGAAAGCAGCTAGGGAAAAGAAACAAGTAACATACAAGGGAACCCCAATAAGGTTATCGGCAGATTTTTTCGCAGAAACTCTGCAGGCCAGAAGGGAGTGGCATGATATACTTAACGTGATGAAAGGAAAAAACCTCCAACCAAGATTACTCTACCCAGCAAGGCTCATTCAGATTTGAAGGAGAAATCAAAACCTTCACAGATAAGCAAAAGTTGAGAGAATTCAGCAACACTAAACCAGCCTTACGACAAATACTAAAGGAACTTCTCTAGGCAGAAAAGAAAAGCCTGCAACAGGGAACAAAAATTCCGCAAATGACAAGGCTCACCAGTAAAGGTATATATACAGTAAAGAAATGAAATCATCCATGCACAATTAATATATACCACCAAAATCAGAAATCATGAGAAGAGGTGGGTACAAATGCAGGACACTGGAGATGCACTTGCAATTAAGAGACCAACAACTTCAAACAATCTCATATACATATAGACTCTTGTATCAAAACTTCAGAATAACTGCAAACCAAAAATCTACAATTGATACACAAACAAGGAATCTCTGGAGTAGAAATATATCTCATAGTAAATAAGTACATAATCCACCATGAAGGGGGTCATTTGACATCATTCTTGGAATGCCAAAGTCTTCTTAGATCTGATTCTGATTTCCTCTCCATCAAAGAATTTATGATAATTATAATTAAGTAACGCAACTGTACAATTAAATAATACAGTTCTACAATTGTATCATTAATAACCATTTCTCTCCATGGTACAATGTAAGGTCTATAATGTCTTGTTTATCACATCACCTAGAATGGTGCAATGCCTATACTGAAGAATCAGTAAGATGTAACAAATTGTGAGGACATATTTACATAGTTACACTGTTTTTTAACCAATTTATGCATTTTATATTTTACTTATTTTCAGAGGGTGTATTATTTTTGTTATTTGTATCAGTTAAGTTATTCTTTTTATTATGCTATATAAAATATTTAATGGTATATAAGGATTTCTTCTTTATAAATTTTAGTTGCATAATATAACAATTTCAATATAACGCTAATTTTTAAAGAAAAATTGAAATGTAATAGATAATACTAAATAGTAAGGATGAAAGCCATACAAAATGGGGTATAGAATAAATTTCCTTTTTGTCTCAGCATATTTTCCATTCCACTTCTCCAGAGGGTGTACACTTAATCTGTTTCTTAAGATCCATGATATAATAATCTGTGTGAATGTAATTGTGTTTAAATATATGTATTTTTTTCTGTAACAAAAATAAAAATAAAATTAAAAAAAAATCAGGACCTAGAAAAAAAAATCAGTTGCATTTCTTTACATCACAAGCAACTAAAAACACATTTATCCCACTCTTGGGCATATATACTCAGACAAAACTTTCCTTAAAAAAGACACATGCACCCACATGTTCATTGCATCTCTATTCACAATAGCCAAGACGTGGAAACAACTCAAATGTCCATTGACAGACGATTGGATTAGGAAGATGTGGTGTATATACACAATGGAATACTTCTCAGCCATAAAAAAAGAATGAAATAATGCCATTTGCAGCAATATGGATGTAACTAGAGACTCTCATACTGAGTGAAATATGTCAGAAAGAGAAAGACAAATAGCATATGATATCACTTATATCTGGAATCTAATATGAGGCACAAATGAACCTTTCCACAGAAAAGAAAATCATGGACTTGGAGAATAGACTTGTGGTTGCCTAGGGGGAGGGGGAGGGAGTGGGAGGGAAGGGGAGCTTGGGGTTAATAGATGCAGACTGTTGCCTTTGGAATGGATTAGCAATGAGATCATACTGTATAGCACTGGGAACTATATGATGGAGCTATCATGATGGAGCATGATAATGTGCAAAAATAGAATGTGTACATGTATATGTAAGTGAGTCACCATGCTGTACAGTAGAAAAAAAAATTGTATTGGGGAAATAACTATTAAAAAAATAATAAAAACAATATGACATTAAAAAAACAAATCAATGAGGGGGTAAAAATGTAGTTTTTAGTATGTATTGTATCTGAAATTAACAGTTTAAAACATATATGTACACACACACATATAATCAATATCGCATATCAATATATCAATATATATGAACTTCGTGGTAACCACAAACCAAAAACTTGCAATAGATTCATACACAGAAATGACAAGGAACCCCCCCCCCCCGCAAACGAAATCACTAAAGAAAATCAAACTGTAAGGATAGACAGCAAGACGAAGGAAGGATAGAGGATAACTACAAAACAAGAAAATACGTAACAAAATGGCAATTAAGTACATAGCTATCAATAATAGTTTTAAAGATAGATGGACAAAATACTTCCAATTAAAAGATACATAATGACAGAAAAATCTCATATATATGCTGCCTGCAAGAAACTCCCTTTAACAGAACTAGAACAAACAATCCAAAAATTTATATGGCACCATAAAGACCCAAAATTGCCAAAGCCATCCTGAGGAACAAAAACCAAGCAGGAGGCATAACTCTCCCAGACTTCAGGCAATATTATGAAGCCACAGTAATCAAAAGAGTGTGGTACTGGTACCAAAACAGACATATAGACCAATGGATCAGAATAGAAAACCCAGAAATAAGCCCAGGCACATTTGGTCAATTAATCTTTGAAAAAGAAGGCAAGAATATAAAATAGGGAAAAGACAGTTTTTTCATTAAGTGGTGCTGGGAAAACTGAAGAGCCACATATAAATCAGTGAAACTGGAATACAGCCTCACACCATGTGCAAAAATAAACTCAAAATGGCTTAAAGACAAATGTGAGACAATGCACTATCAAACACCTAGAAGAGAACATAGGCAAAACATTCTCTGACATCAACCACATGAATGTTTTCTTAGGTCAGTCTCCCAAGGCAACAGAAATAAAAGCAGAAATAAAAGCAGAATAAGCCAATGGGACCTAATCAAACTGACAAGCTTTTGCACGGCAAAGGAAACCATTAAAAAAAATAATAAAAAGACAACCTACATAATGGGAGAAAATAGCTTCAAGTGATGCAACTGACAAGGGCTTAATCTCTAAAATATACAAACAACTTACACAACTCAACAGCAAAAAAACAAACACCCCAATTGAAAAATGGGCAAACGACCTGAATAGACATTTCTCCTAAGAAGATACACCAGATGGCCAACAGACACGTGAAAAAATGCTCAACATCACTGATTATCAGCGAAATGCAAATCAAAACTACCATAAGGTACCACCTCACATCAGTCAGAATGGCCATCATTAATAAGTCCACAATAACAAATGCTGGAGAGGGTGTGGATAAAAGGGAACCCTTCTACACTGTTGGTGGGAATGTACACTGGTACAAGCCCTATGGCAAACAGTATGGAAATACCTCAGAAAACTAAATATAGAGCTACCATATGACCCAGCAATCCCACTCTTGGGCATATATCCGGACAAAACTTTCCTTGAAAAGGATATATGCACCCATATGTTCATTGCAGCACTGTTCACAATAGCCATGACATGGAAACAACCTAAATGTCCATCAACAGATGAATGGATTAAGAAGATGTGGTATATATGGATTTGGAGAATAGACTTGTGGTTGCCAAGGGAGACGGGGAGGGAGTGGGATGGATTGGGAGCTTGCAGTTAATAGATGCAAACTATTGCTTTTGGAATGGATTGGCAATGAGATCCTGCTGTGTAGCCCTTGGAACTCTGTCTAGTCACTTATGATGGAGCATGATAATGGTAGAAAAAAGAATGTATACATGTATGTGTAACTGGGTCACCATGTGGTACAGTAGAAAATTGACAGAACTCTGTAAACCAGCAATAATGGAAAAAAAATCATTATATATATATATATATATTTTAAAAAAAGATCTGGTATACATATGCAATAGAATACTACTCAGCCATAAAAAAGAACAAACTAATGCCATTTACAGCAACATGGATGGAACTAGAGACTCATACTAAGTGAAGTAAGTCAGAGAAAGACAAATACCATATGATATCACTTATGTCTGGAATCTAGTATAGGCACAAATGAACCTTTTCACAGAAAGAAACTCGTGGAATTGGAGAACAGACTTGTAGTTGCCAAGGGGGAGGGGGAGGGAGTGGGATGGAATGGAAGTCTGGGGTTAGTAGATGCAAACAATTGCCTTTGGAATGGATAAGAAATGAGATCCTGCTATATAGCACTAGAAGCTATATCTAGTCACTTGTGATGGAGCATGGTGGAGGATAATGAGAGAAAAAGAATTATATATATATATGAATATATATATGAAAAATGTGAGGAAAAAATTTTATGTGTGTGTGTATATATATATACACACATATATGAATGACTGGGTCACTTTGCTGTACAGTAGAAAATTGGCAGAATAAACTAACTATAATGGAAAAAATAAAAATCATTAAAAAAGAAAAAAAAACTTTAGAGTTAGAGACACACAGAATGAAAGTGATAGAGAAAGATATTCCATGCAAATGGAAATGGAAATAAAGCTGTGGTAGCAATACTCTTATCAAGCAGTATAGACTTTAAAAAGAAAGTCTATAGCAAAAGACAAGAAGGGTATTACCTATTGATAGGTTAATCTAAGAAGAGGATATATAAGAGTTATATATATACCTACCATGGAAGCACCAACATATATAAAGAAAATAGTAACAGACATAAAGGGAGAAATTGGTAGTAATACAATAATAGTAGGGGTCTTTAAAATGCCACTTACATCAATAGATGTTGATAGATCATTCAGACATAGAATCAGTAAGGAAACAGTGGCCTTAAATGACATATTAGACCATTAACAGATAGTTATAGAGCGTTCTATCCAAAAACAGAATACACATTGTTTTCAGGTGCACATGGAACTCTAGGTTACATGCTAGGCCGCAAAAGGAGTCTCAATAAAGTTGAGATTGAAATTATATCTAGTACCATTTTCTGACCACAATGGTATGAAACTAGAAACCAATTAGAGGAAGAAAACTGGAATAAAACAAACATGTGGAGACTAACCAATGGAATAACCAACATGCTACAAAAAAATCCAGTGGGTCAAACAAAGAAATAAAAGATAAAAATTTTTTAAAATACCTTGAGACAAATGAAAATAGAAACATAACTTTCCCAAATCTATGTGACACACAAAGGCAATTCTAAGAGGGAGATTTCTAGTGATAACAGGCTTCTTCATGAAACAAGAAAAATCCAAAAGAAACAACATAAATGTCCACCTAAAGGAGTTAGTAAAAGAACAAACAGAGCCCAAAATTAGCAGAAGGAAGGAAATAATAAAGATTAAAGTATAAATAAATGAGAGACCAAAAATAACAGAAAAGATCAATGAAACTAAGAGCTGTTTTTTTTAAAGATAAATAAAATTGATAAACCTTTACCCAGACTCATGAAGAAAAAAAAGAGAGAGGGGGCCCAAATACATAAAACTAGAAATGAAAAGAACTCACAGTCAGTATCATAGAAATACAAACAACCTTAATAGAATAATACTATGAACAGTTATACACCAATAAATTGGACAATCTAGAAGAAATGGATAAATCCCTAGAAAAATACAATCTTCCAAGACTGAATCAAGAAGAAATAGAAAATCTAAACAGACCAATCACTAGGAATGAAATTGAGGCCATCAAAAAACTCCACAAACCAAAGTCTAGGATCAGACAGCTACACAGGAGAATTCTACCAAACATTTAAAGAAGAGTTAATACCTTGCCTTTTCAAACTATTCCAGAAATTGAAAAGGAGGGAACACTTCCAAACTCATTCTACAAGGCCAACATAACTCTGATACCAAAACAGGACAAAGACACTCCAAAAGAAGAATGTTACAGACAATATTCCTGATGAACATGGGTATGAAAATCTTTAAAAATATATTAACAAACCAAATTCAACAATACATTAAAAGGATCGTACATCACCATTAAGAGATTTTTTCCAGGAATTTAGTGTTGGTTTAGTGTCTGCAATTTAATCAACATGATACAACACATTAACAAAATGAAGGAGTAAAAGTCACACAATCATCTTAATAGATGAAGAAAAAGCTTTTGGCAAGTTCAACAACCATTCTTATCTCCTCAGGCAAGGGGGAGAAAAACAAAGGGACCTAATCAAACTGAAAAGCTTTTGCACAGCAAAGGATACCATCTACAAAACAAAATGGCAGCCTACTCATTGGGAGAGTATATTTACAAATGATTTGTATGATAAGTTATTAATATAAAAATTATATAAAGAACTCATACAACTCAATATCCAAAAACCAAACAAGGAGTTCCCGCTATGGCAAGGTGGGTTTGGGCTCCAACTGCAGTAGCCTGGGTTACTGTGGATGTATGGGTTAGATCCCTGGCCTGGCTCAGTGGGTTAAAGGATCTGGCATTGCTGCAGCTGTGGCTCAGGTTCAGTCCCTGGCCCAAGAACTTCCATATGCCACAGGTGTAGCCATAAAAAATTTTGATTAAAAAGGTCAGAGGACCCGAATAGGCATATTTTCAAAGAAAACATACAGATAGCCCACAGACACATGAAAAGATGATCAGCATCACTAACCATCAGGGAAATGCAAAATCAAAACCAAAATTAGATATTACTTCATGCTCATTAAAATGACTTTTTTTTTTTAAGGCAAGAAATAAGCATTGGTGAGGATGTTTAGAAAAGGGGAACCATAGTACACTGTTGGTGGGAAGGTAAATTTGTACAGCCACCATGGAAACAGTATGGAGATTCCTCAAAAATTCAAAAATAAAATTACCATACAATGCAGCAGTTCTACTCTTGGGTATTTATCCAGAGAAAACAAAAACACTAATTCAAAAAGACATCTGCACCCCAATGTTCATAGCAGCATTATTTACAATAGCCAAGATATGGGAGCAACCTAAGTGCCCATCAATAGATAAATGAAGAGAAGATAAATGATATGATATCTCACACATATATGCACACACACACATAATGGAATATTAGCCATAAAAAATGAAATCTTGCCATTTGTAACAACATGGGATGGACCTTGAGGGTATTATGCTTAGAGAAATAACAGAGAAAGACAAGTATTATATGATATCACTTATATGTTGAATCTAAAAAACAAAACAAACAGCAAAACAGAAACATACTCATAGATACAGAGTACAAGCTAGTGGTAGCCACAGGGGAGAGGAGTAGTGGGAGGAGTGAAATAGGTGAAGGGGATTTAAAAGAAAGAAACTAGCGGTTATCTTATAAAATAAGTCATGGGGAAATTACATATACAAATTATAATTTTGTATAGTGTGTAATCTTTAAAAATATTGAATCACTATATTGTACATCTGAAACTAATATAATATTAAAAGTCAACTATACTTCAAAAAAATTTAGCATTACTTACTAGATTCAAACATTAACAAATAGTAACTTAGCAGTTTTACTCCTAGGTATATGCCCAAGAAATACTCTTGAATGTAAGCATCAAGAAATAAGTAAAAAGTGTTAATAAGTGCTCTTTATAATAATACAAATGGAGAGATTTCAGTGTCCATCAGTAAGAGAATCAGTGAATAAGCACTGTAGTTAATTCCATTTACAGAATGGAATATATGCAGCTGTTGAAATGAATGAACAATTACAATATCCATCAGTCTGCATGGATCTTAGTTGTAGAATTTTTTATTGTGGTAAAAAAAAATCTACCCTCTTGACAAATTTTTAAGCACAATGTTGTACAGCAGATCTGCAGATCTCTTTCATCTTGAAACTTTGTACCCATTGAAGAGCAATTCCCTATTTCTTTCTTCTCCCAGGCCCTGGCAATTAGCATTCCATTTTCTGCTTTTATGCTTTTGACTACTTTACATTCCTCATGTAAGTAGAAGCTTGTAATATTTGTCCCTCCATGAATGTCTTATTTTACTTAGAATAATTTACTCAAGGTTTATTCCTGTTGTTTCATCTTGCAGGACTTCTTTCCTTTTTAAGACAATATTTCATTATGTGTATATTTAGACATAGATTTATATATAGATATTGATGTAGCAATCACATTTTGTTTATCCTTCAATGGACATTTAGGTTGTTTTTAGACCTTATCTGATGTGAATAACACTGCAGTGAACATGGGAGTGCTAATATTTCTTTGAGATCCTGATTTTTGTCTCTTTTGGATAAATATCCAGAAGTGGGTTGCTGAATAATATGTTAGCTTTATTTTTACTTTTTTGAGGAACCTGTTTTCCAGAGCAGCTGCGCTATTTTATATCCCCCCCCCCAACAAAGCATGAGGGTTCCAATATCACTGCATCCATACCACCTCTTTTTTTTTTTTTTAATAATAGCCATTCTAGCAGGTATGAGCTGATATCTCACTGTGGTTTTGATGTGCATTTTTCTGGTCATTTGTGATAGTAAGCATCTTTTCATAAACATGTTGGCCATTTGTAGGTCTTCTTTGAAGAAATGCCTATTCAAGTCCTTTACCCATTTTTTTATTGGGTTATTTGTGGGGTTTTTTTTTTTTACTCTTGAGTTGTATGTGCTTCTTATATATTCTGAATATAGATGTATGGTTGGCAAATATTTTCTCCCATTCTGAGAGTTCCCTTTACATTCTTATTGTTTTCTTTGCTATACAGAACGTTTTAGCTTGATGTAGTGCCACTTGTATATTTATCTTGTTTGTGTTTTGGTGTCATATCCAAGAAACCTCTACTGGACCCATTATCATAAAACTTTCCCCCTGTTTTCTTCTAAGAATTTTACAGCTTCAGGTCTTATGTTTAAATTCTTAATTCATTTTGAATTAATTCTTGTGAGTGGTATAATGTCTCATTCTTTTGCATGTGGATATCCAGTTTTCCCAACCCCCTTTATCGAAATCAATGTTGATTCTGGGGATTGTGGTGGGCATGACTCAGACTTTGCTGATCATGCAGCTCTTCCCCTTCTCTATATGGGCTGCCCAGGGTTTGGGGATGAGATTGGATATGTGCACTGAGAGTGGAAATTTTTCTTTTTCTTTTGAATTGTGAACTGTAAAAGTAGTCACTTTGAGCTTTTTATTTCATTGATTTTGTAGAATCAATTCCTTCAGCTTACCATTCAAGCCAAATAATGTGTGTGATGAGTTTTTGAAAGTTCATGTCACATATTCACAGAACAAAACTTGGTAATATTTATTCATATGGTTTTCAGGTGTGTTTGGTATGCTATTCAATTTAAGACTGCTCTCTTATTTCGGTTGTATATGAATAATACAGGAGAAAAGCATTATTTGATGTGGGACTTGGAAACAAACTAGAAATAAATTGGTAGAACAAGAAAAACGGAAATTGTATGCTTCTAAAAAATAGCTCTAATTGCTAACATTTTAAAATTGAAAAGGTAAAAAAAAAAACCTTTAGCCTATTGTGATAATTTAGAAAGAACCTCTCAGATTTTATTGTTATGAAAGCATACCTTGAATTCTGAGCATCACAGTGTAAAGTCTCAAAACTGCTATGTACTACACTGCTGTGTGTTTCCCCAGGTGTAGATCTGTATTAACTCAACAGATACTTATTGAACAGTTATTATATTCTGGGCCTGGGCATCAAGGTGTGAAATACCGAGCTCTTGGTTAAGCTGCTCCCAGCCTTCAGGGAAGAGACAAACATGTACACACATTAACTGCAAGTGACATGACCCAGAAGAGCAGTGTGCTCCTAGAGTCCACTAGATGCAGCATCTGGTACCTGGTCCCAGATTGCTAGTACCTAAGAGGCCACTTAATTTTATAGTCAGTGCTGACTTTACAGGGCATCTTAAAACTATGTTAGCTCATGGTAGCCTTTAGGTTACTTCTGAAATAGAAAAGTAGTGTGATTTGAACTCATATTCAGACACAGTCCACAAAACACCTAAAAGTATTTCAATCCCAAAGGAGAAGAGTGGATAAGAGAGCAGTCTGGTCTGGATGGACTCAGAAATAGGTGCATTTGATCTTCAGCATCCTCTAGGGCAGGAGAATGTAGACATCTGCTTTATATAAAACATATACACACAGACACACACACCATGGGCATATATGTATTAGAGTTTAGAGATGATACCTAGAGACAGAGAGAGATTCATATCAAGCTACATAAACATCTTCAAATTGATTACTTAACATCCTGTTCAGGCTCCAGCATCGCTTGGGCTCTGATACCCTGCACTGGGTAGGGCCATGCTCCTGTGCAAAAGCTACCCCCACTTGGCTCAGGGTCTGAGGTTGCAGCCAGGTCGCCCTTACCTGCTGATGCTCTTACTGGGGCCCCATCACCTTGCACTGGGCAGTGCTCCACCCACCTCCAGCTTGAACATCAACTTACTCCCATATGTAAGGTATTTCTGATTATACAGTAAACCCCAACTTAATTCCAATTTGGATGCTAAATAGTAATCAGCAAGCTCATTCCTTGAAACACTTGTATTGTGTGTTGTTCTGTGGTGCAAGGTCTGTCTCCCTCTGCTTAGAGGTGATAAGAACACAGATCAAGTTCATACAGTTATTAAACTGAAAAGAAAACAACTGCTAATCTTTTTCTATTCATACTCAGAATTGTATGTCTCAAGTTCTCAGACAACAGTCACTAATTTCCTTCCCTCTGCATGATTAGTGAGACATTGCATATATCTGTATTCAGTATGTGTGCATGAGTCTTGTAGACCCCTCATATTCTTATTCTAGCATTTTAGAATGGCTGAATTTTGATTATTTAGTCTCCAGGCCTCCTTATTTAGCATACCTTGGTACTCTTTTATAGAAGAGAAATATAATTTATTACTAGCTATGGGATGACTGAGAAGTTGAAGACGCTTGTAGGAAGGGCTTATGTTTCACTTTTACTTCTACTTAGCTATGGGCTATTCTCATTTCTGAGAATCTGAACCCACCAAGACATTTTAAGGACCGTTTAGACTTTTGGGGTTTAGATTTGTTTGGTGTTATTTTTGGTTTAGTTTTACTGTAAAAATTCTTCAGCTCTTTCTTCTCTGTGTACTTTCCCTAAGATGTAATATCACCCACCCTGACTTCAGTTATTGCCTCTGTGGGGAAGACCCTGGGTCTGCTTGTAACCCTTATCTCATTCCTACTGTTCCTTCTCACTGTCCACTGGCTTCCCATTGGCCTTATTTCTCAGGTCCTTTTTTTTTTATTTTGGAAATTTATTCTACACTTTGTCCCATTTTGTATTGTTTTCATCCTTACTATTTAGTATTATCTATTACATTTCAATTTTTCTTTAAAAATTAGCGTTATATTGAAATTGTTATATTATGCAACTAAAATTTATAAAGAAGAAATCCTTATATACCATTAAATATTTTATATAGCATAATAAAAAGAATAACTTAACTGATACAAATAACAAAAATAATACACCCTCTGAAAATAAGTAAAATATAAAATGCATAAATTGGTTAAAAAACAGTGTAACTATGTAAATATGTCCTCACAATTTGTTACATCTTACTGATTCTTCAGTATAGGCATTGCACCATTCTAGGTGATGTGATAAACAAGACATTATAGACCTTACATTGTACCATGGAGAGAAATGGTTATTAATGATACAATTGTAGAACTGTATTATTTAATTGTACAGTTGCGTTACTTAATTATAATTATCATAAATTCTTTGATGGAGAGGAAATCAGAATCAGATCTAAGAAGACTTTGGCATTCCAAGAATGATGTCAAATGACCCCCTTCATGGTGGATTATGTACTTATTTACTATGAGATATATTTCTACTCCAGAGATTCCTTGTTTGTGTATCAATTGTAGATTTTTGGTTTGCAGTTATTCTGAAGTTTTGATACAAGAGTCTATATGTATATGAGATTGTTTGAAGTTGTTGGTCTCTTAATTGCAAGTGCATCTCCAGTGTCCTGCATTTGTACCCACCTCTTCTCATGATTTCTGATTTTGGTGGTATATATTAATTGTGCATGGATGATTTCATTTCTTTACTGTATATATACCTTTACTGGTGAGCCTTGTCATTTGCGGAATTTTTGTTCCCTGTTGCAGGCTTTTCTTTTCTGCCTA
The DNA here is from genome assembly GCF_016906955.1 of Phacochoerus africanus. Classification (NCBI taxonomy): domain Eukaryota; kingdom Metazoa; phylum Chordata; class Mammalia; order Artiodactyla; family Suidae; genus Phacochoerus; species Phacochoerus africanus. The sequence continues at coordinate 155,178,056 of NC_062545.1, forward strand.
GAGAAGTTCCTTTAGTATTTGTCGTAAGGCTGGTTTAGTGTTGCTGAATTCTCTCAACTTTTGCTTATCTGTGAAGGTTTTGATTTCTCCTTCAAATCTGAATGAGCCTTGCTGGGTAGAGTAATCTTGGTTGGAGGTTTTTTCCTTTCATCACGTTAAGTATATCATGCCACTCCCTTCTGGCCTGCAGAGTTTCTGCGAAAAAATCTGCCGATAACCTTATTGGGGTTCCCTTGTATGTTACTTGTTTCTTTTCCCTAGCTGCTTTCAAGATTTTCTCTTTGTCTTTAATTTTGGTCAGTTTGATTATTATGTGTCTTGGTGTATTCCTCCTTGGGCTTATTTTATGTGGTACTCGTTGTGCTTCCTGGATTGGAGTGAGTGGTTCCTTTCCCATGTTAGGGAAGTTTTCAGCTATTATTTCTTGGAATATTTTTTCTGTCCCCTTCTCTCTCTCTTCTCCTTCTGGCACCCGTATAATACAGATGTTGGTGCGTTTCATGTTGTCCCAGAGTTCTCTGAGACTCTCTTCATTTGTTTTCAATCTTTTTTCTCTTTTCTGTTCCGCAAGTGTAATTTCCACTAATCTGTCCTCCTCCTCGCTTATTCGTTCTTCTGCCTCCTGTATTCTGCTGTTAGCTGCTTCTAGTGAGTTTTTTCATTTCAGTTATTGTATTTTGCCTCTCTTCTTGTTTAAGTTTTATATCTTGTGTCTCTTTGGTCAGTGTTTCCTGTAAGTTATCCATCTTTGCCTCCAGTTTATTTCCAATGTCTTGCATCATCTTCAGCATCAACAGACTAAAGTCTTTTTCCTGGAGGCTGAGAATCTCCTCATCGCTTAGCTGATTTTCTGGGGTTTTTCCTTTCTCCCTCATCTGAGTTATAGTTCTCTGTCTTTTCATTTTTATCGGGTTTTGGTGTGGTGACCTTCTTACAGATAATAGAGTTGTAGCCTCTCCTACTTCTGATGTCTGCCCCTGTTGTGGCTGAAGTCGGTATGGGGGTTTGCTGTAGGCTTCCTGATGGGAGGGGCTGATGCCTGCCCACTGGTAGGTGGAGCTGATTTTAATCCCTCTGGTGGGTGGGGCTTAGTCTCTGGATGGGATTAGAGGCAGCTGTGTGCCTGAGGGATCTTTAGGTAGCCTGTTTACTGAGGGGCGGGGCTGTGATCCCACCTGGATTGTTCTTTGCCCTGGGGCTTCTCAGCACTGACTGACGGGTGGGGCCAGATTTTCCCAAAATGGCCACCTCCAGAGAAAGGCATGGCTGCTGAATATTCCCGAGAGCTTTGTTTTCAATGTCCCCTCCCTCACAACAAGCCACATTCACTCCTGTTTTCCCAGGATGTCCCCCAAGAACTGCAGTCAGGTTTGACCCAGATTCCTATGGGGACCTCGCTCTGCCCTGGGACCCAGTGCACGTGAAAGTCCGTGTGTGCCTTTTAAGAAAGGGGTCTCCATTTCCCCCAGTCCTGTGGAGCTCCTGCACACAAGCCCCACTGGCCTTCAATGCCAGATACTCCAGGGGCTCTTTCTCCCAGTGCCAGAATCCCGCACATGAGGGTTCGATGTGGGGCTCAGAACTCTCACTCTTGTAGGTGAGTCTCTGTGAACCAGTTAGTTTTCAGTCTGTGGAGCTTCCCACCCCGGAGGTATGGGGTTGTTTATATTGCGAAATTGCCCCTCCTACCTCTTGATGTGGCCTCCTCTTTTTCTTCTGGAGTAGAGCATCTTTTTTAAGGTTTCCAGTCCATTTGGGTGGAGATTGCTCAGCCGTTAGTTGTGAATTTTATTGTTTTTAGGAGAGAAGTTGAGCTCCAGTCCTTCTATTCCACCATCTTAATACTCTCTCCTCCTCAGGTCCTTTTAGATCTAAGTAGTCACCTCTCCCAAAGGAATTAAGGTTTCCTCCACCTGGAACCATCTGGTTGTTAATACTTCCCCTTATCCCTATAACTGCTGTTAATTCACTTTGACACGATTGCAATCACACAACCAAGGTTATTGACAGTTTTGGCAGCATGTGCACAGAGGATCCTGAAATGTAGTTTGGAGAATTTTTTTGGTCTTCCGATCTGTAGATTTTTATAGATAGTTATAGGAATTAAGGAATAATAAATGATTGACTTTGAAAATACATAAAATACACTACTAGAAGTTCATGTTTTTCTCTTCTAAAATGTTTCCAAATCTTCAGCAGACCAGTTTTGCTTGCTTGTTATCCACTGCCCTTGATAAAATTACAGCATAACCAAGTGTGCTTCTCAACGGCTTCACCTCAGACACTAAGGAAAGTGGTCCCTTCCTCACTTTCTACTCCCACTTCTCCCTCAAGGACCTCAGATCATCAGATTCAGAAAATTAACCTGGTCTCATTCTGTAGGTGGCTAAGGTAAAAGGCACCTCAGTGCCCAGCTGTGTCATTAACCATGTAATGTTGCCAATATATTCACAGGTCTCAAAGATAAAACTGTATCTATGTAGCTTACATAAAAATGATGTGAGCTCTTTTTTGTATTAATAGGACAAGAGGGAAGGAATTAATGTCTTCTCTAATACAAGATTAATTAATGCCAGGAAACTTATTTTTACATTTCATGAGTTTACACTGATAACTTTAATATTAGCCTAGGAACAGAGGGTTCTCTTTTCCCTGTTCCATATTTGTGTATCTCTTTTTCACAGTGATAACCCTGGAACCCTACAGCATCAGAATAAATATATCTACTCATTTCCTTTGCCCTACAACTCTAGCAAAATAGTTTCAGAATCACTAGCAACAAGTTGGTCCAACTTTGCTACTAAGGAAAATTCATTTTTTTTTTGAGGTTATTTTGGGAATATATTATTTTAAGAATATAGCCTTAGTTAATTACAGTCATAGAACTGAGAGCCAAAGTGGCTGGAATTAATTCTTCTTTTTCTGGGTGGTTATATATTTGATGTACATTTTAATTTTTTTGTTTGTAGTTAACTTAGTTTGATTTTTTAATACTTTCCTTTTTTTCTTTTGAATATGTAAAACACATAACTCAAAAAATAATATAGATATTAAAAAATCATATAAAAAGGAATAAATAGCCAGAGAGTTCTCATTTCTATCCAAATACCCCACCTGCTTCCCACCAACCCTACATATAAATACTATCCCTGGTTTATGACTTATCCCTTCTGGATTTCTTTTTGCAAAAATAAGAAAATATATATATATTCCTTATTCTTTTTTTTTCTTGCTTTTTAGGGCCACATCCATGCATATGGAGGTTGCCAGGCTAGGGGTCCAATTGGAGCTACAGCTGCCGGCCTGTGCCATAGCAACACAGGATCTGAGTCATGTCTGTGACCTATACCTCACGACAGTGCCGGATTCTTAACACACTGAGTGAAGCCAGGGATGGAACCTGAGTCCTCATGGATCCTAGTCGGAATCACTTCCGCTGCACCACAGTGAGAACTCCTATTCCTTCTTTCTTACAAAGGACAGCATTCTGTACACAGTCTTGTTCTTTTGTCCTTTTTTTCATTTAAAATATATCCTGGAAGTCACTCTACATGAGTTCAGAGGGCTCTTGCTCATTCTTCTTATTACTCCATTATATGTCTGTACCATAATTTATTCAACCAGTTTATCATGATTATTAAGTTATTCCCAGTGTTTTGCTGTTGTAAATAATACCACAGTTGTGAAAAACCAATTCCTGTGGGAGTTCCCATCATGGATTAGCTGGGTAACAAATCTGACTAGTATCCATGAGGACACCGGTTTGATTCCTGGCCTCCCTCAGTGGGTAAGGGTCCGGCATTGCCATGAGTTGCAGTGTAGGTCACAGAGAAGGCTCCTATCTACTGTTAACTTGGCTTTGGTGTAGGCTGGCAGCTGTAGCTCCAATTGACCCCTAGCCTGGGAACTTCCATATACTGCATCTGTGACCCCTAAAAAGCAAACAAAACAAAACAAAACAAAACAAAACAAAACAAAAACAGAAAACAAACAACAAAAAACCAAAAAACTAACCCTGATTCCTGTGTTGTTTCATACTTATAGACGTGTCAGTGGTTTAGGGCAAATTCCTAGAAATAGAAATGCCAGGTAAAGGGGTAAATGCAGATGCATTTTTGCCTATTTTTTTTTTCTTCTTACAGCCACTCCTCTGGCATATGGAAATTCCAGGGCTAGGAGTCCAGTCGGAGCTGCAGCTGCTGACCTATGCCACAGCAACACAGGATCTGAGCCGCATCTTCGACCTACACCACAGCTCACAGAAACGCCAGATCCTTAACCCACTAAGCGAGGCCAAGGGTCCAGCCACATCCTCAAGGACACTATGTTGGGTTCTTAACCTGCTGTATGGCAAAGGGAACTCCCCAGATGCAGTATTGCTGGCTCCTCCCAAATTCCTTTCTTGGGGCAGTACCTTGGTCTCCGCCCCACTCACCTGTCCCAGAAGTGTGTGTGAGAGGCCTGTCTCCCAGAGTTGCTGTCAGGGAACTCTTCCCTCCAGCCCACACTCCCTGGCCTCCCTGATTTCTCAGCTGTGATAGAAGTTCCCAGATCACTGGTGGCTGCCCACCTCCAGCACCTGTGTCTTTCTCCTCATCCGAGGGTGAAGAAGGAGTTTACTAGGCCCAGAGGGAGGCACATTTCAATGTAAGAGCACAGAGGTTGAAAGAGAATGCTTTGTCTGAAGAACAGCTTGAAATTTGCTGCTATGAATGTGACTGGAGTGTGTAATTTAGAAATTCCATAAAGATCCATTGTGGACAAATTATGAACAGCACTGTATGCCATTTGAAGAGCACAAACTCAAGTGAGAGTATCTACTTCATGTGGGAACTGTGTTCAGAGTCACATGGTCTAAATAAACTGCTTTGAATGATGTGCTATCTCTTGAACTCTACCTTAGAAATGACTTTATCCTCCTAAGAATCAAGCACCGTTCACATACTGTTTACACTCACCTATTTTCATTTAGAACCTATTCGGGTCAATCAATACTTATTGAAGAGTCTGTCCATATTTTCATGGATTGTTTTACTGCCCTAGGTTATGCAAGATTTGACTTTAGCACTTATTAACTCACTCAATAAATAACTATTCATTGCCTTTTTCATTTAAAAATTCTTGTCTGATTGTAATAATAATATACTTTCATATGAAATTTGTAAAAGATTCATGAATAAAAATGTAAAGATTTCCTTTAAGGCACCAATCCAGAAATCACCACCATTTACATGGTGGTATCCTTTTCATTTATTTAATCCCCCAATATAATAATTCTCTAGTGGCAGAAAAGTTGGAAGATTCATTTTTTTAAAATGTCTCCTTTATCAAATAAAAGTGTGCTCATTATAGAGCAAAAAGAAAACATCACTCAAGTTCTACCACCTAAAGACAATTTTGTGCATTTTTTCCTACACCTTTCTTACTATGCATATATGTAAACTTTTGTGTTGTTAACCCTTTATTAAGATTATTTTAGTGGCTGCATATTACTTCATCAAGTGCATACATAATAAGGGCATTAATTGAATTGATAAATAGTACTCTTGAAATTTAAAACTTTAAATCTGGATGAATAAAGTATTACAAACAAATAAAACATTGCATTGGTTGTGCACAGTATATTTTGTTAACAAAATATCCCCAGTATAAGGAATGGTGTTATAAGAGGTTTCAAATTGGAGTAGTAAAACAACATAAATAGAAGTAGTAAGAATGCTAACACAGCAGGAGAAGAGAAAATTATTAGAATACATCATAGGAGAAGATTCATTAAAAATTATTTCTGGAGCCCTTTCCATGATGAGTTAATGCTGAATCAGAGCAATTTTATATTTGCATTTTCCCCAAATCTTTTACACACAAAAAGAGTAAATACCTAAGTGCACTGTCTTCTACCCTAAAGAGCAGAATTTTGCAATGATGTTTAGTTATATGCTTCTTAAATTTGGTTCAAGAAGCAAGGACCATCCAACATTTAATGCATGTAACTTTTCCAAACACAGTATATCTATAGAATGAGAGTGAGCAAGACTGAAGCTGAGCATTAAACCTTGGGCAATAAGGGAAGAAAATCAAACCCTTACCACTGAATGGGGGCCTGGACAATTTCCCAGCTTTCCTTAAAGTTATGTAGAATAGGGAACTTTAATGTTTTAGTATCTCCTCTCTTAGTTTACATCACAGTCTGTTTGGGGTAGGAAAACAACAGACAATGCAGGAATTGTGACTCTCAAAAGTCCAAACTAAATAGCCTTCATGGCACCTAATTGGTGAATGAGTCCCCAGTTCCAACTCTTGGCAGGAGATGCCTGGCAGTGGAGCACCAAAGAATCGTGAAAATTATGATATATTATTGCCTTCTCTCTTTATTTTAATTCAATTATTGTAGATTCACATGCAGTTGTAAGAAGTAATACAGGAAGATTCCATATATTCTTTACCTGGCTTCCCCCTAATCATAGCATCTTACAAAATAGAATACAATATTACAATCAGGACATTGACATTGGGGCAATCCACCTACAGTATTCAGCTTTTTCCAGCTTTATTTGAACTTAAGATCTATACAATGTTATTGCCTGGGTAAGTCTGCCTATCTCTCACCACAACCAAGATACTAAAAAGTTCCAGCATCATGAGAATCCTTCCTGTTGCCTGTTATAACAAATACTTCTCTCCCACATCACTCCCCATTTTTAACCCCTGGAAACCTTTAAATTGTTCAAAATTTTTTAATTTAAAAAATGTTATCGCTTCAAGAATTTTTTACAAATGGAATACATTCTCTATGAAACATTTGAAATGGGCTTTTTTTTTTTAACAGCATGATTCTCTGCAGATTCATCCAAGTATTTGTATGTATCAATAGTTTGATCTTTTTATTCTTGGGTAGTATCAGTATAGATATGCCAGGTACCCAAGTCTTTTGTTTTATTTGGAGTGATTGTAAATGGTATTAGCTTTTAAATTTTGGTTTCTCTATGATTGTTGTTAGCATATGGAAACACAATTAGTTTTGGGGTGTTGATCTTGTATGCTGGAAACTTGCTAAATTCACTTATTAATTCTAGAAGATTTTGTAGATTTCTTGGGTTTGCTGCATAAACCATCATGTCCCCTGCAGTTAGCAATAGTTTTATTTCCTCCTTTCTAATCTGTATGCCTTTTATTTCTTTTCCTTGCTAGAACATCCAGTACTATGTTGCATAGCAGTGGTTGGAGCAGACCTCCTTACATTTTTTCCAGTCCTAAGAAGGAAAGCATTCAAGCCTAGCCATAGGTTTTTTGCAGATGATCTTTATCAAGTTGAGTGATAGGGCTTCTATTGTGTGTGGGTGTTGCATTTTGTCAAACACTATTTTTGTGTCATTCAATATGGTCACATAAATTTTCTTCTTTAACTTGATGTATTGAATTACATTTATTTGATTCTCAAATGAGAAGTGACTTTGGGCAGGTACAGAAGGGAGTAGACTATGTATAAGACTTTGAAAATGAAGCCTGAGTGTTTAGATTGGATCTATTGCATGGCATTTTCCAAAGTACATTCTGTGATGTACACTAGTAGAGGATACCTAAAGGTATAATTTCAGAGTTAAACTAGTTTGAGAAACAGTGAGTTAGGCTAAACTCAGCGGGGTTCTTTGTTGCTGATTTTGTTAGAGTCTTTAATATATTGTATTGAATGATTTCTGTATTTCCAAAAGGAGATTAAAGTGTGTAAAGTTTCCTAATCCAGTTTATCCACAAAAATCCAAATTTTTCATAATTGTAAGATGCACTTTGGGAAGCATTGCCATAGGAAATAATTTTTCCAATGAAAATTTCTGACTTGGGAAGTATCATGGAAGAAAGGCAGTGTGCTATGGTGGCTCTTATACATGGAATTTCAGGCATATTTCATTTCATTATTTGTTGAGTGAGGAAGAAAATCTGATTCCCATGGGTGGGCTGTGGGGTGTTATACTGAAGAATGTGTGTGCTCTACAGTCAATATCTAAGTTCAAATCCTGGTTTTGCTAACTAGAAGGTGTGGGTAATGTTGGTGAAGTTACTTAGCCACCCTGTGCCTCAGTTTTCTCAAATGTAATGTAAGAATAGTAAAAATTCCTGTTTCTAAGATTTTTAAAAGGTTTAATGAATAAAACTTGTAAAGCATTAGAGAAGCATCAAGCAAATGGTAACCATTTAATAGTCATTACCTGTGCTATTTATAGTCAAAGGATTAAGTGAGATCAGAAAAATGTCTGTCACTTCTATTACCCAGAAAGTAGTTATTAGGAAAACGGATCCAAGGGCAGTTGGAGGATGAGTTTGCAGTGGGTGAATCTGTGCTCCCATGTTGGATGCTTTGAGGACCAGGATGGTAAGAGTACAAGAAGAGGGGAGGTTGCTTTCTAAAATATTTTCTTTGGAGTTCCTGTCATGGCGCAGTGGTTAACGAATCCAACTAGGAACCATGAGGTTGCGGGTTCGACCCCTGCCCTTGCTCAGTGGGTTAACGATCTGGCATTGCTGTGAGCTGTGGTGTAGGTTGCAGATGTGGCTCGGATCCTGCGTTGCTGTGGCTCTGGCATAGGCCAGCGGCTACAGCCCCGATTTGACCCCTAGCCTGTGAACCTCTATATGCTGCAGGAGCGGCCCTAGAAAAGGCAAAATGACAATAAATAAATGAATGAATGAATAAATAAATAATTAAATAAATAAATAATAAAGTAAAAAAATATTTTTTTGACTCTTCAGTATTTGGTGATTGAACAGGAGGTGTTGAAAAAGATGACTCAAAGATGAAATCAGGGTTCAGCTTTGGCATTAGAGAAATGGATTTTGTATTCTCCATGAATGAAGTATGTCCCGGATATTAATGTGTCAGCCAGATCGTGTTAACGTTTTAGTTAAAAATAATAAATATTTTAATTTCTGGTTTTAATAAATGCAGGAAAATAAAGAGTTTTAGTCTGTCTATGCTAAAATATGAAATCTGATCAATGTTGATAAAGAAACAATCTGATTACATAGCTGTACTATAAGGAAAATTATGCCTGTAATGCAACTTTGAACTTTGAAGATGTCCCAGCTTTTTACTGAGGGCACTGAAGTGGTGGGATGGCTCTTCAGAGGAAATTAAGAGAAAGAAAATAATGCTGATGTTCAGAATGAAGAAAAACTATACAATGAGGAAGAATTGGAAAGGTCCCTAGAGAAATCAATAAGCATAATCTAAAGAATGGAAGATGAGGGAAATGGAGTTGCAATAGCAGAGAAGATTGAAGCAAATGGGAAATGTGGTAAAATAATCCAAATATATAAGATTTAACACTCTCTGCATGTATAATCATGCATTTGACTTTAAGTTAGAATATAGCCCAATTTTGTTTTCATTTTATTCTTCATTTTCTTGCATACTACCTTTGGATCCCAAGTTTTGGGAACACACAAAAGCCCAGAATAACATTATCTGAAAGTAATGAGTCTAAAAACATTTGAACAAGAAATATTTTATTGAGTTAGCATTTTGGTCAACAAATTTAGTGTGTGTGCAGGCATTTGTTTATTGCTAAACTTTAGCTTATAATTTTTCTTATTTTTATTTGTTTTTTATTATCTCTTCCCCCAAATCATCTTTTCCATATGCCCTCAGGATACTAAGCCACAGCACTGAACACCATGAGTGAATCTTCTCAGATGATACTGCTTATTCTGTGCCAAGAACTAGGGATTTGAATAAACCAGAGTCAGTGCTTTGGGGAAGAAGGAAAGAAATCAATTAAATTGTATTTCTCTGTTGTGATTGCAGAATAATGACATCCCAAAGATGTCCATGTCCTAATTCCTGGAACCTATGAATATGTTACTTTTCATGGCAAAACAGACTTTGTAGATGTGATTAAATTTAAAGACTTTGAAGTAGGGAGATTATCCTGGGTAATTTGGGGCAACTCGATGCAACTGCACAGTCCTTAGGTCCTTAAAAGCAGATGAGGGAACCAAAGAGGAGAATCAGAAGGAGCTGAGACCTTGGAAGAATGCTTAGAGAGAGGTGATGTTGTTGACTTTGCAGACAGAGAAGGGGGCCCACTGGATCATTCACAGCTACCTTGAGCACAGATGCAGGGATTTTCAGGAAGACCCTTGTGGGGAGGCTGCCTCAAACCTCCTATCTACTAAGCCCTCACATCTGCCCACCACTCCTGAAGAATAACAATAAACATAAGTTTACAGAGGGTATGATGTCAGTTCAGCAGAAATGAAATCCCACTTCTCTTTTGATTTCCAGATATGGTGCATTTCAATGGCGAAATCTAACTTGGAATCCTGCCAGCAAGGGTCTAGTAAATGCATTGCCTGAGTGTTTTGGCCCCTGAAATATGGGGGAAAACATGGAAGGACAGTGCTGCTTGGCCAGATGGGCTGGCATTTCTGGTCAACCTGGCCCCCTGTCTCCTTCCAGGACTCAGTGAAAGCACAGCAGGAGAAAACCTTAAACTCACTGATTGAGTCAATACTCTTATTTTTTAATTTTTGTAAGCCATTGAGATTTACTTTGTTACTGCAGTATAACCTGGAAAAATCGACAGAGACATCATCCCCCTCATCCTCCCAACATATGTATGTCGTAAATGTTATTTACATGGTTATGATTGTGTCCATGCTCTTTCCAGGTGAACCATCTAGTGTCTCTGTGTTGCTGTTTCTTTCTTGAATCACTCTGTTCTCCCTAAAGTTGATCATCGTGTTATTTTTCATTTGCTTATGATTTCATGTTCTTACTACTAATTCAATCCTCAAATTCCTACCAGTAATCTAAATCTCTTCTCAAATGTGCAGATTTCTTTTTTCATTCAGAAATCCCCCTTTTTATCTCTGAAGTGCTCCAATCTGGACTGATTGATCTCTGTGGCTACTGCATAGGTATTATCTTGGGGTCACCTTGAAATTCTCCTGACACTCTCTTGCCAACACTCTTATTTGGCAAGCTCCTGTTAGGTATTTTGGTACCTTTCCTTCCATCCTTAATTCTAAAAACAAAAAAGAGTTAGGGTCATAGTTAGACAACTACTGTTTATTAAACACCTGCTACATTCTGCACATTGCTCCTGGACTGGGGATACAGTTGGGTGACCAATTGCCTAGGTTTGCCCAGGACTATTCTGGTTTTAGCACTGGAAATCCCATGTCCTGGAAACTGGTCCCAGGCAAACCAGGATGGTGGCTCATCCTTGACACAGTAGTCAACAAGGCAGTCTTTGCACTTAAGGAACTCACATTCAAGTTTAGGGACACAAAACAAAGTAAAACAAAAGGCACAATTTTACATATATAGTGCAGCATTGGGTTAGAAGGAAGGTAAATTATTTATATATTGGTTCATCTATCCATTTTGAAAAGGGGGCTGGCTCCTTCTATATCTATTGCATGAAAGAGAGGGTCATCCTAGGTCAAAATTTGGCTTTGAGAAGGGTCACTACTTACCCCCTCAGAGTTGATACATATTAGGTGGGGATGGAGTAGAAAGACTGTTTTTCTGGCTGACACAACCTGCCCTTCATAAGACCTGGTGAAAATTTTTCGAATAGGCCATGTACACTAGGAAGAGGATGGAGACTAGCCCTGCTTCCTTGAGAGCCAGAATTGTTAGAAGATTTCTGCTGAAAGAGAGTAATCTTGATTTAGGGCTGGGTAGAAAAGATAACATAGCCTCCCAAGATGACCAGGAGTGACTGGGAGTGAAGGTAGGCTGGACCCAGCAGTAGGAACCAGGTGGTCTCAGTTACTGCTGTATAAATGGTAGCCAACTATCCTGATTTGTCCAGGAGTGCAGTGTTTCTTGGGGCATGAGACTTCAAACCTACAGCCAACTAGAGTAACTTTTAGGATGACCTATCATCCAAACCAAGACAATTTTGATAATAAAATGGGAGGTTGTTAATAAACACGCCAGTTCAACCAGGTATATATTGGAGCCATCCCAGGGAGCCCAAGAGATGGAACCTTATCTGAATTAGATTACATTTGTTCCTGATGCAAATTCCAGGAGGATGTGGGGCATTGTACAGCTGAGGCAGGAAGCCTTCCCTTATCTAGTCACCTTGCTGAAGTGATAGGCTATGGGGACAATGACCATGGTGTAAATGTTAACTAAAAAAGTCAAATATAAGCGGCATTACTCAACTGTGGACAAAGCTGTTCTTAGGGAACCAGCAAAGCAGAGAAACAACTATGAAAACAATACAAGTTTAGAAATTTGCAATAAAAATATCTAGCAAGAATCTATTTTGATAAGTACATATGTGATTTTTTGAGGTATAGTTGATACACAGTATAATATGTTTCAGGTTGCAATACAGTAATGCACAATTTTTAAAGGTTATATTCCATTTATAGTTATTACAAAATATCATATAGCCAAAGATATGTTCTAACAGGAGTTCCTGTTATGGCGTGATGGAAATGAACCCGACTAGTATCCATGAGGGCACAGGTTTGATCCCTGGCCTTGCTCAGTGGATTAAGGATACCGTGTTGCCACAAGCTGGGGTGTAGGTCACAGATGTGGCTCAGATCTGGTGGTGGTGTTGTGGCTGTGGCAAAGGCTGGCAGCTGCAGCTCCAATTCAACACCTAGCCCTGGAACTTCCATATGCTGCAGGTGCAGCCATTAAAACAAACAAACAAACAAACAAACAAACAAACAAAAACACGATTACCCTTAGTTAAAGAAAACCAAACATCTCAAATTAATGAATTTAGCACTTTTCTAAGTATGGGAAGATGCAAAAGTCTGGGCTCATCAAAATCCTTCCTTTTATGTGCACCTTAACAATCTAGGGTGCACTCTCAGGGGCAGATGCTCTGGCTGATGGCTTGATGGCCACAACATCCTCAGTTTCTTGATGTGTCAGATGATATTCTTTGTCCCTCGTATCCTAGCACATATATGTTTTGTGCTGTTTTGGAAAGTGAAAAAAATTTCTTTTAAATTACTTGATATGTAGCAGTATTGAGAGTACTAGATGCCTAATAAACTATTCAGAGCTTATTTTGCTTCTTTTGCTTAAAAGTACCCAGCTGAGTGTAGGTCACTTGGCCAAGATAACAGGAAGGTGGAGTTTGCTGGCTTGGGTGCTCCACTGGGGCTGGCAGGCTCTGTGCCGCCATCACGGTACTGGGAACTGGACGCCCCACAGCTAGTCTGAGATGTATTGGGTTTGACCTCAGGTCTCTTTGCAAAGCCTACATTCTTCTGCTCACAGAGGAGTAACTTGCTCTCTTTCACTAACTAACCATGATGCAGAGGGAATATTATCAATAGCAGTAGCACAAAGTAATGTGGGATGCAGAGGAGAAAGGATGAGCTCTGTCAGGGAATGGCTGTGGGGAAGAGATAGTGATTATCTGCAGGCCCCCATCCATCCCTGGAGAGTGGCCATGTGTTGCTTCCTGGAGTCTTTAGAACAAATTCCCAAGGAAGAACTTAGTACTTACCCGGGCCCGAAGCTCAGGTCAGGAGTCCTGAGAATGTGTGTGCAAGTATGTATTTCCTTGAAAGCTTGAGGTCATCAGGAGAGGGGGAGGTTTATAAATGAAAGAGAAAGAAGACAGTGGCCAAAGGGAGTCCTGAGGGCAGCCTGCTGGGCCTGGCAATGCCAAACCAGGTGAGAAGAGGGAGTGGGCTCCCAGACTGTGTGGAACTTTTTAGAATGGATCATTCTCTGTCCTGTTTTTATGAGCGTATGTGTGTTGAAGAAAGTTCTTTAATTGGTATATTACAGATATTTTGAATGTCTAAATTTAGATCTGCATAACCATTGAGCAGCCAAAGGGCATCCCTACCTAAGGATTTAGCACAACTAATTGAGCCAGTCCACTAAGAAAGGCATGTAGATTGTTCTCAATTTTTATTCTTTGAAATCATGCTGTAGTAGATACTTACATATTTTAAAACACAGATCTTTGCTAAATTTGCTAAATTTATGGTTCTTTAGGATAAATATATTGAGGCCACCTTGCTGGGTCAGAGGATAAAATAAGTCATTGCTTAACTCTAACACATATCTGAAGTGTTAGAGCACATAACAGAAATGCATATCTATTTTTGTTTGTTTTTGCTTTTTAGGGCATATGGAAGTTCCTGAGCTAGGGGTCGAATTGGAGGTGCAGCTGCAAGCCTACTCCACAACCACAGCAATGCCAGATCCTTAACCCACTGAGTGAGGCCAGGGATCGAACCCACATTGTGGTGGATACTAGTCGGGTTCGTAACCCCCTATGCCACAATGGGAACTCTTGAAAATGCATACCTGTTTAAGCTTGCACTCACAGCACCTGGCATTTATGTTTCCATACACTCTTGTAAACAATGATCACTACCATTCCTTTCATTTATATAGTTACATATTTGACATGCAATAATTACTATGTCATTGTTTTAATTTTTATTTATTATAATTGGTGAGACTAAATAACTTTTTACATTTTTCTATTTATAGTCCTCCTGATGTGAATTGATGTTTAACCTCTATTGCTTGTTTTCTATTAGAGTATTTGTGGGATTTTTTGGTCATTGATTTTTAAGTATTTTGTACTTGGAAAACATACTTCTGTCTTGTAACTTTCATATATTCTTCTCCCAGTTGTCCTGCCTTTGGCTTTGTTAGTGTGTGAAATTTGCCATGCCACAGTTTTAAGGTTTTTTGGTAGAAAAACTGTCATATTTTCGCTGGCTTTGGTATATGTATATAAATATATACACACATTATATGTATCAATATATTTTGATATATGTTTGTAATATCCAAAATTTTTTATGTAAAACCAAAATCTACCTCCACTCTCAGGTTTATAAAACATATTCTCTCATTTTAGACTATTTTTCTTATTAAAATTATTATTATATTTGGAATGTGTGCTGCTGTAACCATTGAGTTATTGGTCAGGGTTCTTAATTCTAACTCTCCAATTACTTCTAAGTTGAGAATGAAGCAACTTAAAAGGATAATGGACAGGAGCAGGTCACAGAATGAATGGGTGTGAGTTGGGGTATATTTACCTACTGTATAGGCCGTAATGACAGAACACTTGCTCCACACGGGGTCTGGTGGAGAAATACACTGCATTACATGTGGCAGGAAGGTGTTGGTGTAAGAAGGACAGTGAGGGAAGGTCTCTCAGGTTCCCCAGAATCACATTCAGCACCATTTCCCAGCCTTCAGGGGCTGCCTGGGGATGAGGTTATGAGTGTTCTTTTTTATCTAGTTATATTCAAACCTTAACCCCTAAATATCTGTAATTCTTGGGGTCTGCTTCTGAATTTTCAATTCTTTCATGTTATTACTTTAAAATATATTTTAATATCTGGTAGTGCAAAGTGACTTACTCCATTTTTCTTCTTATAAAAAATGCACTTTTCTGTTATGCATTTAAACAAAGCTCTTGCTCAGTGAAAAAATTTTTGTTTTGTGAACAATCTTACACACAAACCACACTAAGCACTAAAAACAAAAGTAGCCACGTCTGCCTCCCATGGCCTTTGCCATCTCAAGGGTCTCCCCAGCTCGACCTGCTCAAGAATGTAAAAACTTATAAAATTCCAGGCAAATTTAAACATTTTTGAAATGTTTTCCTTAACTTGCTTCTGGCTATAGAGGAACATAGTGTGTTACTTTCATTTATTCGAGACTTATGTTATTTCCTTTCATTGAATTCACAGAGGTGT
The DNA here is from genome assembly GCF_016906955.1 of Phacochoerus africanus. Classification (NCBI taxonomy): domain Eukaryota; kingdom Metazoa; phylum Chordata; class Mammalia; order Artiodactyla; family Suidae; genus Phacochoerus; species Phacochoerus africanus. The sequence continues at coordinate 155,193,773 of NC_062545.1, forward strand.
ATAATTACTACAGATTCTTGAGGAACATTTCTATATATTCATCCATACATATGTATGTGCATAGACTTATATATGTGTACTTTTTGCTGCTCTTCTGGATATGACATAAAATAAAGCTATTGAGCCTTATAAAATATTTTGCTAGACATCTCATTTATTCTTTCATCAGTTTTTTTATTTGATTCTTTTGTGTTCTCTATACAATTGTTGATCATCTACAAGTAATAGTAAATTTATAATAACTCAAATATTTACAATTCCTACTCCTTTTTAAAATACTTGTAACATCAGTTAAAACTTCTAGAGCAATGTCATGTGGTGGCATTGGATAGTGGTCATCCTTGTCTTATTTATAAACTTAAGATTCTTCTATTTTTCTTATTCAAATTATTTATTTTATATATAGTATCTTACTATCAGGTTTTCCATTAGTTTCTAATCAATTTTTATTATGCTAATTAAATTTAAAAATCCCTCTTTTTATCAGGAAAACCTATTTAAAATTGTCAAGTGTGGGAGTTCCCGTCTTGGCCCAGTAGAAACGAATCTGACTAGCATCCATGAGGATGCAGGTTCCATCCCTGGCCTTGCTCAGTGGGTTAAGGATCTGGCGTTGCCATGAACTGTGGTGTAGTTTGCAGATGCAGCTTGGATCCTGCATTGCTGTGGCTGTGGCGTAGGCCAGCAGCTGCAGCTCCAATTTGACCCCTAGCTTGGGAACTTACATATGCCACAAGTGCAGACCTAAAAAGACAAAAAAATAAAAAATAAAATTGTCAAGTGCCTTTGGGGCATTTAATAGATTAAGTGATATTTTCTCATGTTAATCATAATTGCTGTTTATTTATTGACAACAACCTGAGACATTTGTTCTTTCCTATCTCTTGCTTTCCGTGTTCAATTCATTGCTTCCTCATGGTCCCTATCCTTCTATTCCCTGTATTTCCCAGACACCAGAGACTGGGCTGGATGCAGGCTCCATCACTTTGGTAAGAGTTCTTCCCAGGTGGTGCTATATTCCTTCTACTATGTCATATCTGGAGTCACCTCCTGTCTGGTTGCACTGTCTTAATGAGGTTAAGGTTGATCAGAGGGCTCTGCTATTGTCAATCACAAGTATATGTCTTTATAAATTTCCCATTAACCTTTCACCCAGTGCTTTAGCATCTGGTAACAATTGTCTCAATCTATCATTTTAATAGGGTTGCCAAATAGTGATTTGAAAATATCTATTTTTTTCCCCACTTTGTAGCAGAATTTTTCTATAAAGAAAAATTTAGGTCACCCTAAAATGCAAATTGTACAGGAAAGGCAGGATAAATGTTTGCTTTTCCCTTTACTTACTATTTGTTAGGATAATGAATTTGTGCCCTGGCCACCTTAGAGGAAAGAGGCAGGAAGTGGTTAGTCTAAGGCTCCATCCAACAATGTGATGATTTTAGCTGTGCTTTCTATTTCTGTCAACAAATAGTAATGTTAGGGAGTGTTTTTACTTTTAAACTGTTGAAAAGGCACTTAATAAGTGTCACTACAAAGCTTGGAGAGAGGACTTTTGTTTATCTCTCTGAGCAGTAGCTTCCCTTCATCCTGCCCCACTGATTTTCGTTGTCTTCACTCTTTTCCTTCTGGTTGGAACCCTTAGAACAACAATTCTCTTGAGGCAAAAGCCAGTTTCATTTGCTTAGGTTGTTATTATCGTTTGTTTTTTGGATTCATTGTTGATCATGTGATGTTTTAGCAATTCCCCTATTTGCTCAGGAAGATCAGGTAGACTCATGTTGAGAAGAACAATTTTGCCTTCCTGGGGCCAAAATATTGAGAAAGCTGTGTCACTTCAGGAGTAGGTGAAAAGCAGATTGTATCAGTTCTTTATATTACAAGCGTTCAAGAGCCCCAAGAAGAAGCTCAACATGGGCCCTACAGAGGAGCAATAAAAGCTGTATCCATCTTTCCTTCCTTAATAATAGCAAAAAATTGATTGTGGGATATGGGTGATGCTGAGGCTATTGATGATGATGTGTGTGTGTTTGCATGTAGATGAAGAATTAGGAATTGATGGTAAAAGAACAATTGAAAAGCCCCTAGTCTATATAAATACGGATTTTTTTTCATTTTAAAAAATTTCATTAAAGTATAATCAATTTACAATGTTGCATTAATTTATACCATATACCAAAGTGATTCAGTTACACACACATCCATTTTTTTCAGATTCTTTTCCCATATAGGTTATTGTAGATTATGGGGTAGAGTTCCCTGTGCTATATACAGCAGGTCCTCATTGACCATCCATTCCATATTCCACAGTATTTTTGCCACTTCCAACCTCGCAATCCATCCCTCCCTCACATTTCCCCTTTGGTAACCATAAGTTTGTTTTCAAAATCTGCCGGAGGCCAGCTCTGGCGGCCAGGGAGCGTACGCCTTTTCCCCGATAGGAGAGGGATGCAGCGTCAGCGAATGTACAATCACGCAGACAGCCTATTTGTCCCTTCTTTCAGGGTGCTGGACTGCTCAAATTTTATTGGCATAAGTGGTTGATTATATAGACAGCTTTTTGCTACAGATTACATCACAGTGTTAAAAGTACATTGGTCAACTATTACATGGTATAGCAGCCATACATCATGTTTTAAGATCTTTGTTTTAACTAAACTTAGTGGGTACAATTTAGGGGCAATTAGGTACAATACATCATGTTTTAAGATCTCTATCTTAACTAAACTTGTGAGTACAATTTAAGGGCAGTTAGGTACAATACATCATGGAAAGGAGGAGACAGTACAAATCGTCCCATGGCCAGCCAGTCTTTACAATTTGAAGAGTTCACAGACACAAGAATTCGGCATTCACAAATCTTGTTTTTAGACTGGTGCTTATCTTTAAAGCATTATGGCAGGGAGACAGTGTAAGAAAATATAAACCAACTTAACTAGATATCACTTAAAAGCTTCTATAACTCATACCTAGGTGTCTTTTGGTCAAGAATAATATATGTCTAACTTCTATGAACCTCATTAAAATCCTAATTCTAAAGTTTACTGTGTAACTAATTAATAGATAAACACTATGTTTTAACTAAGTTGGATTTAAATAGGGGAAAGTCCTTCAGGATGAAAGTCTTATTATATTATTGTTGTAATTTTGTTAAATCACAAATCACCACAGGAAAATAAGAATGGGAAATAAGAATGATAAGTAAATGATCAGGAAAGACTGAGAAAAACTGAATAACAAATGAAATAGCAGGAAATTCTAGGTCACCCAAGAAACAATCCATGTTTTCCAGTGCAAACATGGAAATTGCTTTCCCAGGAAAGCCTTAATTCTTCCCCATCAACATCACAGTAAGAGCTGTGTAACCTGAGGCCTGCACTCGGCTTGTACCATGCAGGTAGGCTTTCATCCTGACCAGAGGCCCACCTTTGCCATGCACCATTCAGGTGAGCTTTTTTCCTGACCAAAAGCTCACCTTCAGCTTGTACCGTTCAGGTGGGCTCCATTTCTTGGTTAAGAACCTGCCTTCAGGTTTTTCTGCCATCAGGCAAGGTCCTTTTTTGAGTCCTTGCATTTTCTCAGCTCCCCGCAAAAATCTGTGAGTTTCTTTCTGTTTTATAAATAAGTTCATTTGTATCATTTTTAAAATTCCACATATAAGTGTTCTCATAGAATGTTCATCTTTCCCTAGGTTACTTCACTTAATATGCTAATTTCCAGCTCCATCCATGTTGCTGCAAATGGCATTGTTTCATTCTTTTTTATGGCTGAGTAAATAGTCATATATATATATATATGTATATATATATATTCCATTATTATATATATAATAACACACACACATATACCATGTCTATTCATTCCTCTGTCAGTGGATATTTATGTTGCTTCCACATTTTAGCTATTGTAAATAATGCTGCAATGAACATTGGGGTGCATGTATCTTTTCAAATTATGGTCTTAAATGATACATTAGACCAGATGGACTAAATTGATATTTATAAAATGTTCCATCTAGGAGTACCAAAAATACACATTCTTCTCAAGTGCACATGGAACATTCTCCAGGATAGATCATATGCTGGGTCACAAATAAAGCTTCAGTAAATTTAAGAAAATTGAAATCATATCAAGCATCTTTTCCAACCACAATGCTATGAGACTAGAAAAAAAATGCAAAAAACACAAACATGTAGAGACTAAACAATATGCTACTAAACCACCAATGGATCGCTGAAGAAACAAAAGAGGAAATTAAATCAATACCTAGAGACAAGTGAAAATGAAAACACAAGGACCCAAAACATATGGGACACAACAAAAGAAGTTCTAAGAGGGATGTTTATAGCAATACAGGCTATAAACAGAAACTAAGAAAAATCCCCCCAAAACAACCTAATCTTACACCTAAAGCAACTAGAGAAAGAACAAACAAAACTCAGAATTTTGAAATCATAAAAAGGAAAGAAAAGAGAAAAGAAGGAAAGAAATCACAAAGATCAGAGCAGAAATAAAAATGAAGAAAACAATAGAAAAGATCAAAGAAACTAAAAGCTAATACTTTGAGTGGGATGGAAATCCTATAAAATTGGAGTGTGATGACCATTTTACACTTATAAATGTAATAAATTCATTGAGTAATAAAAAAATTAAAGCTAATACTCTGAAAAGATAAAGAAAATTGATAAACCTTTAGCTAGACCCATCAAGAAAAAAGGAAGAAAGCTCAAGTCAATCAAATTAGAAATGAAAAAAGGGAAATTACAGCTGCCATCAGAGACATATAAATGATCATAAAGGGCTACTATAAGCAACTATCTGCCAATAAAATGGACAGCCTAGAAGAAATAAACAAATTCTTGGAAAGGTACAATCTTCTAAGACTGAACCAGGAAGAAATAGAAAGTATGAACAGACTGACCAATCACAAGTACTGAAGTTGAAATTTGTATTTAAAGACTTCCAACAAGCAAAAGTTCAAGACTAGATGTCTTCACAGGTGAATTCTATCAAACATATAGAGAAGAGTTAATATCTACCCTTCAGGAATTTCCATGTGGTGCAATGGGTTAAGAATATGACTGCATTGGCTCAGGTTTTTGTGGAAGTGAGGATTCAATCCTCAGCCCAATGGGTTAAAGGATCTGGTGTTGCCATAGTTGTGGCATCAGTCACAGCTGTGGCATCAGTCACAGCTGAAGCTTAGATTCAGTCCCTAGCCCTGGAACTTGCATATGCTGCGAGTGTAGCCATAAAACAAAACAAAGCACCTAAACTTTTAAAACTATTCCAAAAAATTGTAGTGTAAAGGACATTCCCAAACTTATTCTATGAGGCCACCATCACCTTGATACCAAAACCAGAAAAGTCTGGATTTTGTGTCAGGAAAAACAGATTTTTAAACATAGACCCCATGGATGTAAATAGCACATACCATTACAATAGGCTGTGCCTTTTATGGAGAGGTGAGTTGTCTGGATAGATAAAGACAGTTTCAGCCAATATTTGAGGTTCAACTGAAGGATTACTGTGTCATTTTGAGAAAGAGTTGGCCCCAAAGGGGAAAGTTTGTCTTTGGGTTGATTGGATCAAGGCATTTTTGTGTCACTCATTGGAGAAATAGATGAGAAAAAAGGCAAAAAATATTTCACACATTGGACATGGGACAGACTCCAGATTGTAATTAGTGTTTAGATCACATGCTGTGAAACCTAACAGTAGTCATTGCTTCACTCGCATTGAACAAATTTTGATGGAACACCTACCACACACCAGGCACCATGCAAGGCTCTGCGGATGGAGCACTGGATGGGCCTTTATCCCCACCTTTAAGGAATTTATTTAGGTATCATAAGAATTGCAGCAAAAAAAATGGCAATTATAAGGATGTGATATGTTTCGGTCAGGATATAGCTGGGGTTCTTAGGGAACTCACAGGAAGATTACTGAGCCCATCTTGGGGATGCTCAGGGAGAGGACTTTATAAGGCATGTCTGAGCTGAGATGGACTGGAGGGCAGAGGAAGCCCATGTGCAAAGGTCCTGCCCTTCAGAATATCTTCCCCAAGGTCTAAATTATTAGGAAGGAGGATGCGGGTAAGCGAAGTTGTAAGATGTGAGACTGGGAAAAATGGCAGAGTTCAAGTGTGTCTGACCTTGTAAGTCAGTAAGAAGTTGGATGTTCTTTTGAGGATGGTGAGGCATTGAAGGGAGTGACATGAGGCAGGCGGGTGTTTTAGGAAACTTCTTCTGTGCCATAATTAAGTGCCTAAAAGATATTCATGTGATCAAAGGCAGCATTTCATGGTCTTTCCCAAGCTCTCAGGCATACATGTGGTCTGCAGAAGAGTCTGTGACTCAGAGTTCAATGTCCGGGGCAGGTTAGCCCCCAGCAAATGCCTTCTCTTCTGTTGGATGCCGTCTTTTCTCCCCAGTACGTTCATGAATTGCGTGAACTCAACCTTAGCCATAATCCTTCATGGTGGTTTAACCAATAGAGAACCTCTATTGTCTCATAAATTAAAAGAAAGGATTAGCCATAATCCTTCATGGTGGTTTAACCAATAGGGAACCTTTATTGTCTCATAAATTAAACGAAAAAATAAAACTAACTTTGCTGTCTTCTGGAACAATGTAGAAACGATTGTGTGTCTGAAACAAAGCTGACAGACTTGTGGGGACAGTTCTTAGGAAACCACCAACTTGTGTGCTTTTTGTATCATAGAAGAGTAGATTCAAAAATCAAAACTGAAAAGAGTATCTAGAAGGTAGGGTTGAAACATGCTTAGATATGGGCAGAGATAAGCTTCCTGCACTGAAGAGACTTCTGACTCTGAAAGGCTTTGGCAGGAACACAAATGGGGAAGAAAAGGCAAAGTAACCAATTTTGAGTTTTTTTGTGTGTAGTTTCAATTCAGAGTAAGAACATTCACAGTGAAAGTACATCCTTTCAAAATATAGAAGTTTAGAGGGGAAAAGAGAGGGACAGAACTGCATCTGAGTTTGGAATGAACCTGAGTAGCTAAAATGGTAGAGATACTTCTTCAAGAAGCAGGGACACTTCTTGAGTGATTTTAATCCTCCTTAGTGAAAAATTAGTGATTGACTTCAGCTCCGACCTGAGAGAGCTGTGGTGGAGACAGCAGCTCAAAGCCACGCCCTAGGTCTAATGCCCCAGCTTCTCCTGTGGTGCCAACATGGGGCGATTGCCTTGACCGAAAGGGGGTGAGGCAAAGAGGCCGTGATAAACAGGAAGTCCTTAACCAAGACACACACTGGGAAAGGAGCATCAGAGCAAGCAGAACTCTCACATCTCAAGGTTAGTAATCTTCTAGAAAAAAAGACTGGATGTGGCTGAGTTCACACTTTTAAAATTAATAATGTGCAGGGAATGGGGGCTGTTGCTACAACAGGACAACCAGATACATAAGAAGGAAAAGAGCCACGGGGGATAGCTGTAACTTAGCAGAATGTTTGATCACTATAGACCTGTAAGTTTAATGATGGGCATAGTTTAGTAAGAGTGTCACTTAGAGTTCTTTTCTCAGTCTGTTCTTAGGAAAATCTGATAGTATGGGTCTTCTGAATAAGAAAATTGAACTATTTTCCCAGTATCGGGCTATCAGGCTTAACCTGCCTCCCTCCTTCAGGAAAGTCTGAGCAAAGATGAGCTTCAATAATAAAGGTTTGCTATCCAAATATTTATAGCCCTAGGCCAGGGCTGGCAAACTGTTTCTACCAAGGGCCAGAGAGTTAATATTTTCGGTTCTGCAGGACATGTGGGCTCTGATGCAACTCGCCACTGTGGTACAGAAAGAGCCAGAGATGATATGAGGCAGATGGGTTTGTCTGGGTTCCCACTGAACTGTTTCCAAAGATGGGGCAGTGGGCTGGCTCGTTCTGGAGGCTACCACTGGAGCCCAACTGAAGTCTCTACTTTGAATGGAAGTGAGTTTTTATGGCCCCTCAAGAGGTAGTCGAACTCCTGGGGGCATGTCTCTGAAGGGGGCTTGCCCTTCTTTAGAAGGATTCTCTTAAAGAGACCATGGGAGGCACAGAGCAGAAACCTAGATCATGCTGCTCCCACTGGTCTTGCTGGAAGCAGGAGCCTCTGAGCACCTAGGACCTTCCACCAAGGTACCAGTCAGCTCCGGCCTCTGAAAAAAGAGAAGGAACAAAGACCACACAGCCATGACCTTCCCAGTCCCAGTCCCTTGTTCCCAAAGTTTAGTGCAGCCCTCTGATTCCCAGTCCTCTACTTCCCGCCATGTGGGTAGTTGTCTGAGCTGGTGAGGAGCAGGAAGGGACTCCCGTGCACAGGGAGTTTCAGTATGGGCTGAGGAACAGAGTGGAGGCTAGGACCCTCCCCATTTCAGTATTTGTGGATGTGAAGTGATTTCTCTGTGTGCCAGCATTTGGGGAGCACAACGTCTCACTGAGAGCAGAGCAGTGAGGCTAGGAGGTAGAGAAGCTCTTGTGGAATGGCTAGAAGGAAACGACTTGTCTAAAGATGGTCCCCCAGCCCAGATCACCTTGGGGCCCACAGTCAGAGGTGAACTTGTGAGATGAAGTCACACGTCTGTGGTCTGCTGGGATGTGTTCAGCAGCAGAGAAATCCAGAATATTTTGATTAATGCCATCCTTGAGAATGAAGCTCTTTTATACAGACAGCTCTATTAGGAAAAAAACCTCAGGCCAAAATCCCTCATAAATCATGCAGAAATGGCACCTCCACCACAAAAAGAGTTCTGGTGCAGTCTCTGTTTGCCTTGGTTAGATGTTGATAAATAGGGACCATCCTTAGCAAAGTTGCTATAAGCACTTGATCTTCAGCCCCAGGTCTTTTGGCATCTTTCATTCAAACCTGGTAGCTCCAGCTTCCTGAGTTCTGAATGCAGGTGCACTTCTGCTCTCTTCACCGCTTAGCTAGGGTGGCTTCAGATTCCCTGGGAATGCAGGAGTTACTGCAAGTTATTATCAGCAAACCCCCTTTCCCAGAAACCCTCCTACTCCTCCACCCTTGATTCCTTCCTCCCAGGGGAGGCACTTCACTCAGGGCCTGACAGTAGGAGCTGATGAGTAGAAGAGGCTATGTTACAGCTAATGCTGTTAGGGTCCACAATCAGTGACCAGTGTACCATAGCAGACATCTGATTTGGCCCTGTGTCTCCTACCTCTCCACCTGTACAACTTTACCCAGTCCTCACCCTCATTTTTTTCCTCCCCACTTCTCCCCTACCCCTCTCTCATTCACTTATTTTTCTTCCAGTTTTAATGAGATATAGTTGACATGTAGCACTATACAAGTTTAAGGTGTGCAGCATAATGATCTGACTTACATACCTCATGAAATATATCACGATAACCTGAGTGAACACGGATGAAATAGAAAAATAGAAACAGAAAAAGTTTTTTTTCCTTGTGAGATAACTCTTAGGATTTACTCTCTTAACAACTTTCATAGGTAACATAAATCAAGGTTAATTATAGTATCATGCTGTACTTTATATCCCTAGGACTTATTTATCTTATAAATGAAGTTTAAATTTTTTATGTTATAAATCATTTATCTGACAAGTTGGACTATGCTCTTCTGCATTATTTATTTCCAGCTGTTGTCAGAAAGTTGTGACTCAAAGACTGTGCCCCTGGACTCTGGTCTTAGAATATACCATGACACTGTGTATTTGCAGACGAGAGTGGCTGGGGGATTAAGTGATGCCAATAAATTTAAGGCCAACAGCAAAATGTGGGGGCTTCTTTAGTTGAAAAGGCCTGAGGTGAATTTGGACTCCTGCTTTCACTAGCAGTTAATGTTTATTTTTATTGAGGTGAAATTCATATAACATAAAATTAACTATTTTAAAGTATACAATTAAGTGGAAATTCGTACATCCACAGCGTTCTGCAGCTACTACCTTTATCAAGCCCCAAAACATTTTCATTATTCCCCACCAAAAAACCCCTTACATTAAGCAGTCACTTCCCATTTCTCCCTCCTACTACTCCCTGGCAACCAAGAATCTGCTTCCTGCCAATATGGACATACATATTCTGGATATTCCATGTAAATGGAATCCTGCAGTATGTGACCTTTTGTGTCTGCCTTCTTTCACTCAGCATCATGTCTTCAAGGTTCATTCACACTGTAGTGTTAATCAATACCTCATTCCTTCTTATGGCTGAATAATATACCATTGTGTGATTTACCACAATTTATCCAATCTTCTGTTGGTAGACATTTGGGTTGTTTCCACCTTCTGACTCTTGTGACACTATAAATATTGTTCTACAAGTATTTGTTTGAGTACTTATTTTAGTTCTTTTGGGCATAAACCTAGGAGTAAAATTGCTGGGTCACATGGTCATTCTGTTTGACTTTTTGAGGAATGCCAAACTGTTTTCCACAGCAGCTGTACCATTTTACATTTCCACCAGCCATGCATAAGGGTTTCAATTTCTCTAAATCCATGCCAACACTATTATTTTTCTTATATTTAAAATTTTAATTAAAGTATAGTTGATTTACAATATTGTCCCAATATTTGCTGTATAGCAAAGTGACTCAGCCTTATATTTATATACATTCTCTTTAATATTATTTATTTTTTATTATAGCTATCCTTGTGGATGTGAAGTGATTCCCCTGTGTGGTTTTGATTTTTCTTTTCTTTTCCTTTTTTTTTTTGCTTTTAAGGCCCACACTTGTGGCATATGGAAGTTCCCAGGCCAGGGGTCTAATCAGAGCTATAACTGCTGGCCTACACCACAGCCACAGCAATGCAGGATCCAAGCCACATCTGTGACCTGAGCTCACAGCAATGCCAGATCCCCAACCCACTGAGCAAGGCCAGGGATCGAACCCGCATCCTCATGGATACTAGTCGGATTTGTTTCCACTGCACCGCAACAGGAACTCCAAAAGTTTTTAATTTTGACAAAGTCAAATTTATTTTTCTTTTGTTGCTTATGCTTTTGGTGAAAACTAAGATTCCGTTGCTGAATCCAAGGTCATATGAAGTTCTACCCTTATGTCTTCTAAGAGTGTTACCATTTTAGCTCTTATATTTAGGTGCTGATCCATTTGAATTAATTTTATATGTGGTGTTAGCTAAGGGTCCAACTTTCTTTTGAGCATTACTATGTAGTTGTAGTTGTCCCAGCACCATTTATTGAAGAGGCTATTCTTTCCCCATTAAAGAGTTTTTGCACCCTGTTGAAAATCGATTGGCCGTAGATATACAGGTTTACTTCTTGATTCTCAATTCTATTCTCTTGGTCTATATGTCTGTCCTTATGCCAGCACCACATTGGTTTGATTACTGTAGCTTTGTACTCATTTGTGAAATAAAAATGTGTTAGTCCTTCAACTTTTTATTTTTTTCAAGTTACCTTTGTGATTTTATATGAATTTGAGGATCAGCTTGCCTCTTTCTTCAAAAAAGGCCATTGAAATTTTGATAAGGATTATATTGAACCTGTATATTGCTTTTTCCCTTGCAATTTGGATGCTTTTTAAATTCTTGCTTAATTGCTCTGGCTAAAAGTACCAGTACAATGTAAGTAGTGGCGGTGAATGGGGATCAGTTTTCTCACCTGTCATTTGCCTTTTTTTTTTTTTCTTGTGGGTCCATTCCTCGATCTTTTCTAGCAGACGTCTTTGGAAGGGCTTCATTTCCTCCATGGTCTCAACTTCAGTCAGGCAGCCTCCAAAATGAGCAGTCCTGGACCCTCATAGACCTTCTAACCTTAAGGGCAGAAATGGATTTCTCCTTATGCTCCTCTTTCACTTTTTTGCTCTCCTTTAACCCTCACTGGCAGTTTTTATTATAAAGTACCTTCTATTGAGCCAATGAGTATGGGCTTTATTTTCCTAACTGGACCTTGATTGGGACACCCATTTTCCTCTTCTTACTCCCAACAAAAACCTACATGGGTTTGGGTATCCACTTCTTCCACCTCACAGAGACATTATGACAAAACTTAGCCATTCCACTGACAACTATGGCTAATTTAGGGAGTGGAGGTGGAGAAACCAAGTGTAGACTGAGCAGACCCAATTAGTGTAAAGGAAATTATTTACATTCCATGTTAGGAAAACAGGTTTCCTTCCAACCCCCTCCCCTCTTTCTCTACCCTCTCCTCTCTCTCATCATGAGTGATATTCAGCTACCTTTCTAAGAATATAAATCAGATCATATAATTCTAGTGGCTAAAAGCCTCCAATAGCTTCCACTTGCTCTTAGAATTATATCAGAAAGTCGATGATGGCAAACATGATAACCTCACCACATCTATCTACACAATCTAATCTCTTTTCATTTTCTGTCCCTATTTCCCCATAATTGCTCCAGCTACAAGGATTTTTTTAAAAGTTCCTTCCAGAGCTATGAGTATTTACACCATAGACACTTGTCCCAGGAAACTGCTTGGTACTAGAGTAACATATAGAAGCAAGATGCCAAGTTTGAAGGCATCAAGGATGCCATTCAAGACACTTTCAATCCAGACCCAATTTCATTTTTGTCTTTCCCACTCCCTAGACTGCAGTAACATCATTTCTTGAAAATACCCCATGTTGTTGCATATTTATCTCCTCTTCCAATTTCTCTACTTGGAAAGTCTTATTCAGGTTGAAAGTGAACCAGGGTGTGGTGTGCTTTTCCTATGAAATCTTTCCCAAACCTGTTGGAAGGAACTGTTCCTCTCTAGGATATTGTAAAATTTGACCAAATGGCTTGCATAGAGATGATCTAGTTTTATTACAATAATTGTTCCTTTAATCTGCCTGGCCCAATACATTATGCATGACTAAAGAGCAAAGACCATGTCTTTCTCCTGTGCAAATTGTTTCATTGAATTACTTGCAAAACAAGTGAATGACAAAAAGAAATGACAGGTATCTCTTTTTTTTTTTTTTTCGTCTTTTTGCCATTTTCTTGGGCCACTCCCGCAGCATATGGAGGTTCCCAGGCTAGGGGTCGAGTCAGAGCTGTAGCCACCGGCCTACACCAGAGCCACAGCAACACAAGATCCAAGCCGCATCTGCGACCTATACCACAGCTCATGGCAACGCCGGATCCCCAACCCACTGAGAAAGGCCAGGGATCAAACCTGCAACTTCATGGTTCCTAGTCAGATTCGTTAACCACTGACCACGACGGGAACTCCGACAGGTATCGCTTTTGACTATATCACAAAGCCGTCACAGGCACAACTAATATAGATGTGAAAGGTTTTAGAAAATAGAATGCTATGTAAACATAAAGCAACACTGTATATTATTATATGGCCACATTATAATTTTGTTCTGATTGTCATTATTTTGTCTTTCTTTTTACAGCCACACCTGCAGCATGTGGAAGTTCGCAGGCTTGGGGATGAATCAGAGCTGCAGCTGAGGCCTGTGCCACAGCAACAGTAGCACCGGATCTGAGCTACATCTGTGATCTATGGCACAGCTTGTGGCAACTCTGGATCTTTAACCCACTGAGTGAGGCCAGGGATTGAACTCGAATTCTCAGACTATTTTGGGTCCTTAACCCACGGAGCCACAGTGGGAACTCCTGATCATCATTACATTTTTGATTCATACTTCATTTCATATCTCCTGATGAAATGCCCACACTGATACTAATGTTCAGGAACAGACACCTACTGATAAACTTTTGAATGAAATTACATAGGAGGTTCACAGTTGCATTAGGCAGAATTGTGGGAAGCAGTTCCCTTTTCTCAATTTTTACCCACCTTTTATTTCAATCCTCTCATCAGGAACCAAATGCATTCTTACAATCTCTTTTATTATAGAGGCAATTGAATATTTTTATGCTGACATGTTAATGTGTTTCCAGCAAGCTCTTAGGAAACAGAACTATTATTTTACAAGAGAGAGAAGGGAGCAATGAGGAACCTACTATAAGATGTAATCACTGGGGGAAACTGGGTGAAGGGTACACAGATCTTCTCTGTACTATTTTTGCAACTTCTTGTGACTCTATAGTTATTTCAAAATAAAAAGTTTTTTTTAAAAAGTAACAATAAGGAGTTCCCGTCATGGCTCAGTGGTTAAGGAATCCGAGTAGGAACCATGAGGTTGCGGGTTCGATCCCTGGCCTTGCTTAGTGGGCTAAGGATCCAGCCTTGCCTTGAGCTGTGGTGTAGGTCGAAGATGTGGCTCAGGTCCCACGTTGCTGTGGCTGTGGCATAGGCCGACGGCTACAGCTCCAATTAGACCCCTAGCTTGTGAACCTCCATACACCTTGGGTGTGGCCCTAGAAAAAGACAAAAATAAATAAATAAATAAATAAAATAAATTAAAAAAAATAACAATAATGGTAAATTTGTATATGCCCTGAGCCACAATACTTTGGTATCTGGAGGGCCTTCAATTGTCCTTTCATTACCCTGAAGCAAAGGCCTAAGGACAACAAAGAGGTAGAGGTCACAGGGAGGCCATGCCCTGTGGGCTGTCCATGCTGGTGGAGCCACGGGCCCCTACACATGGCCTTCCGACCCTGCTCCAATCTCACATGCTCAGGGAAGACTTCCCTGTTTTTCTGTCTAAGAGAAAACAAGCCACCCCTAGCCCTGTCCCCACTTCTCTGCTTTGTTTTTCTTCCTGCACTTACCACCAAACTATATTTTGTACCTCTTTATTTTAGTTTCTGTGTCCTCCCACTGGACTGTAAATTCCATTATAGCAAGAGTTTTTTTTGTTTGTTTGTTTGTTTTTAATTTACTGTTGTATCCTCATAGCCTAGAGCAGAGTTGGGCACAGAGCACACACTCAGAGAATGTTTTTTCGATGAATGAATCTCTGTGGAAGATGAAAGCTTGACAATAAGCTATTTCCCCGAGAGAGAAGAAATTTAAATCTGCCCATCCTTGTATGAGAATAAACCTGACTTTGAAGCTCAGACCCTTTTCCTGTGTTCATACTTCAGATAAAGAAGACACTGCTGATAGAATCTGAGAGGAAGGAAACATTGCATCGTGCCAGGCTCTGCATGTAACACGATAAAAATTGTCTTTCTATAGATCGGCCTCCCAAACAGGTTCCAAAGATGGATTATCTTACTTTCTTCTTGGTTATTCTTTATGTGTACAAAGGTAACGATAATGTCTTCTTTTAAAGAATTTATTCCTTTTTTAGTCTTACAGTGTGACATGTTCAGAATTTATAATGCTTTTAGTTGGCTTAGATAATTTCTTACTTGTTCAGAAAAACTACAAGTTGAAAATACCAATTATGAGCAGTGGAAGCCTTTATAGACTAAGGTAGAGACTGTTAGCCTTTAGCATGATCTCAGTTTGCTATCTTGCTAGGTCTTAGAAAGATTAGAATAAGCTTAAGATGTCTATTTGGTGTTTTAATCATCAAGTCTAATTGAATTAATGAGATGATGTTTTTTTCAGCTCTATGTGAAGAAGTATTTTGGGACACAACTGTTAAACTTGCTGAGAATATGACCCTAGAATGTGTGTATCCATCAATGAACACTTTAACCCAAATGGAGTGGTTCAAGATCAATATGATGGAGAGAGAGTCCATAGCCATTTTCAACCCTACTTACGGTGTGATTGTGAGAAAGCCCTATGCTGACAGGGTTTACTTTTCAAATTCAACCAATGCCTCTAATGATATGAGCCTGTCCTTTCATAATGCCTCTGAGGCAGATATTGGCTTCTATTCCTGCTCTCTTCATACTTTCCCTCACGGACCCTGGAAAAAGATGATACAGGTGGTTCCATCAGGTAAGTGAAAATGTTATTTAACTTTTTATCCATCTACAACAACTGTGAAATGCTTTATCATATTTTTGTACCATTTTAAATTCCATTTCTTGATTCTATAATATTGTTTCAATATATAATACTAAATAATACTGTGAATCAATTTCATTTTTCCTGAGGTGCTATCATTCTGATTAGAAGAAATGTATTGTGAAGTTGAGTGTCATGGGAGAAAGCACTATTGTCTTAACAATAACTTGAGCCTAGATTAAACTGATGTTGGCAATGTTTGGGCTCAGGAGCCAGACACATCCCTTTTTGTGCTCCATCTCAGCAATATAGTCCTATTTCATTTTGCTAGGCTCAGCGTCTCAACCCTGCATGTTCAGAGTCCTTTCTGTAACACCAAATCTAGATTTATTAGTGAATCCCGGGCAGGGTTCAAGCACTGGCTCCATTTTTTGCTTCATCCAAGTTTCACTAGAAAGGATGCTTCAAAAATTTCAAGCTGTCATTTCAAAAAGAATCAAATGATCTCTTGAGGTATTTTCTGCTATGTCTACCAGTGATTGTGGTTTGAGTTAGTCCTCTCAATAATAGCCACATGGATTGGATATGGTATGTTGGAAAAACTTGGGTTTTACAGCCTTTACTTCTTTCATAACCTCACATCAACTGCTCAATCCCTGGAATATCAGGTTCCTGAGTAGTAGATTGAGTTAATAATACTGTTCTCTTTGTTGAGTGGTTTAGGGATTATACAGATATAGAACTTAGCTCATGGTAGTTAGGGAATGGTAGGTATTATTAGTATTGTCACTATTATTATTTCCTATGATTTTGACACAAAATGACTAATGACAAAATTTTTAAATGTCAGAGAGTGTCTAGGGAAGGAAATAATTTGGAACTCTGTGTTTCTTATCTGGTGTTTCTCAAATTATATCCTAAGTAGACATCTAGCTGAGCACATTATATGCTACCTGATATAGCGCTTTTTCCATATTATAAAAGAACAATTTATAGTATTATATAAGGAGTATCTAATGGTCATGAGGTAAGAAAAATGTCCATGTGTTAGTTTTCCCATTCTCTTTAAGTGTAGCTAAGCTCAAGAATAATTTTGTATATACTGACTGGTGAGACTTAAGAGTGTTGATTAGCAAAATCTCTTTAAATATTTACATTTTAAAGATTCCATTTTGCCACTCAAGATCTCATTTGCTATTGTGTGCAGCCACCTGTCAAATGCTGTCTGCAGGTCTTTAGTAGGGAGTCCACTTTGGATTGGCCATAAAAGCGAAGGAGAGGATAGGCAATAGTCTTATGAATAAGCTATTCAACACATGTCCTGAGCACCATGGCCAGAACAAGATGGGCTTCCCTCCCTGCAAGCTTTTGTAGTTTGGGTCCCAAGTCAGGTATTCGGATCTCTGCCAAAGGACAACCAATTGAAAATAGGTAGAACAGGAATTCCCCTGGTGGCTCAGGGGTTGGCGAACCCGACTAGGACCCATGAGGATGGGGGTTCGATCCCTGCCTTGCTGAGTGGTTAAGGATCCAGTGTTGCCATGAGCTGTGGTGTAGGTTGCAGACGCGGCTTGGATCCCATGTTGCTATGGCTTTGGCGTAGGCCAGGGGCAACAGTTGCTATTGGACCCCTAGCCTTGGAACCTCCACATGCTGCTGGTGCGGCCCTAAAAGACAAAAAAAAAAAAAAAAAAAGAAGAGAAAGAAAGAAAGAAAGAAAGAAAGAAAGAAAGAAAGAAAGAAAGAAAGAAAGAAAGAAGAAAGAAAAGAAAAGAAAAGAAAGAAAGAAAGAAAACAGGTAGAACAGCGATTACCAGAGAGGTGAGATGGAGAACTGGGGATATAGATCTTGGTCAGAGTATAGAGTCGAAGTTATGTAGGATGAATCAGTCTAGAGACCCAATGTACAGCATGAAGGCCACAGTTAATAACATTGTATTGCATTTTTTCTTTTTTTTGTCTTTTTGCTATTTCTTTGGGCTGCTCCCGTGGCATATGGAGGTTCCCAGGCTAGGGGTCGAATCGGAGCTGTAGCCACTGGCCTACGCCAGAGCCACAGCAACGCAGGATCCGAGCCGCGTCTGCAACCTACACCACAGCTCAGGCAACGCCGGATCGTTAACCCACTGAGCAAGGGCAGGGACCGAACCCGCATCCTCATGGGTCCTAGTTGGATTAGTTAACCACTGCGCCATGACGGGAACTCCTGTATTGTATTATTACCAAGAGAGTAGATTTTTGGTTCTCTGATCACCAAAAAAACCAAAAAAAAACAAAAAAATGTGACTATATAAGAAAAGATGTATAAATTAGCTTGATTATAGTAATCATTCCACATATTGTTATGTTGTATATGCCTTAAATATGTACAATTTTTATTGGAAAAAAATGAAAACAGGTAGCTTGACCTCTTCTGAAAGTTCAGGAATGGACTTGGAAACCAGAACTTAATCTGCATAATAGATTGTGGGATCTTAAAAAAGATAAAAGAATTTAGGGTACTCTCTAAATATACTGATTTCTCCTCTTTACTGAAAGCTTGTAATGTGCGAGGAACTTGGTCAGTGTCTTACCTAAGTCTTTTCATTTAATCTCCCTGCACACTTGGATGTGGATGTAACCTTGATTTGCAGGTAAGGACACTGACGGGAAGTGAGTTCTAGTAATCTGTCTGAGTTCTACAACTTCATATGCTTCATATGTGTCCACTGGATAGAGTGACAGCTTGGGGGACAGAGGATTCATCTGGGGCTCTCACATGAGGAGATGTCAATCATTGTTTGTCCTTTTGGCTCTCCCTTACTCTTGAGTTTTCAGCGTAGAGTTGAAGAGCAATTGGACATCTTATTCTGGATAAATGATATTGTTAAGGCAACACTGTTAAAATGTGTGGAGCCAGCATTTCTTAATTAGTAACTAATTTAGAGCATTTAGTGGTAATAATGGGAAAATGTTCTGAGAAGGCTTGGAAGATAACATTGCAAAGGCAGCCCTTCCATGGCAGAGTGTGTGGCGGAAGTGGGGTGGTGAGGAGGTTACTGTAACCCATATGTCTCTGGCCTTACTAGTCAGTTAAAGCAAAGGAAATGCCCTCCCCACCATGGGCAGCCCACTCAAACACTCCACTGACTAACTTTTATTATGTGCCTACTGTGTATGAAGTAAATGCATGTCCTCTTGTTTAATACTTGTAAAACACTGGGCAGGTGGGGTGGGGGGCAGGTAGGGTATCATGTCAACTACTACTGAGCTGAAGAAACTGAAATTCAGGGTCATTAACCAACTCAAGGTTGCTAAGCTGCCAAGTCGTGGCACCAGATTGAAACCAGTCGATGTTTCCAAAAAGCCAGAAATGAGATGAAGGGGACCTTGACTCCAGCAGAGTGAACAAGAAGGCTCCAGGGAGGACCAGGTCATGCTGGACCTTGAAGACTTGGAAGGAATTTTTAAAGATAAACTGGGGTGAGGGAAGGAGAGAAAATGGAGAGAAAGGGCATCTCTGGGGGTGTTGATAGCATGGACAAGGGCACAGGGGAGTCTAAAATTCATGCAGGGGACAGAGAATGGCTCAGGTACTGAAAAATGATGCTTTCATGTAAAAACATGGGAAACTAGGAGACTAGCTTTGCTTGGAAGGGAGGAAATAAGTCCAATTTCAGATGCATTGAGTTGTAAAGTAACCTTTGATCAGCTAGTGGTTGAAATTATGGAATGGCAAACCAAAAGAAAGTTTAGGACTGAAAATATCAGTTTGGAGTAGTCTGGATGGTCAGAAGATGGTTAACTAAGAAAATACTTATGGACGGGACAGAAGCTGAGGCTGTAGCATTAGAGGATGCTCTCATTGAATTGGGGGAAGATTTGTGTTAAAGACTGGAGACGGCATAGGTGTGTGTGGGGAGACCTGAGATGCAGGACAGGTGTGTTATTGATGTGGGAGCAGCGGACGTGCTTCCTCTCTTAGCTCACGTGTATAGTAGAGGTCAGGTACCCAAACTCTCTGTGGTTAGGTGCTCTGTGTTGCTGTATCATATAGATCCTCACTCTTCAATCTTCCATGCTCCAGCCCCTATCTCAGCTTGGACATGGGATGTTCTTCACTCTCTCCTTGTAAAGGTTTCATTCTTTCTTGGGTGGGAGGAGGCTCCATCTTAGATGGCTTTTATCTCTACTCCTGTTAATGTCAATTTTTTGTTTTTCTCTTGCCACTTGCTTTTGTTCTAATATTGGCTTGATCTCAGGTTTTAAATTTTATTTAAAGCAAGAAAGGGGAAAGTAGCCCAGCTCTGGCTTGTAGAAATGCCTGTGCTAATTTGTGGGACCTGAATTCTCTTATCCATTAATTCCCTCATCAAGTCTTCACTGATAACCTACTATATTCAAAGTAATGTTTGTGGTGTGGAAGCTAGAAAGACATGGATCTTAGCTCTAAATGGTATGCAGAGTATTTGGGGAGATAAAAGTTGTGTACTGCAAACTAGTTTAAAACAAAAAATAAGTGCTATTACATTTCAGAGGATAGAATTTACTTTCAACCAGGAAATTCAGGACAGATTCAGTGAAAAGGGAGAATTTGAAGTTTACTTACCTTGAAGGAGGTAAGTCAGAATATTTAGACATGGAGATGAGTGAAGTAGGATTCATGAGAATTGCTTTAAATATATGGAAAAATAGAGAGCTTTGGCTCTATTTTAACCTACTTTGCTTGACTTAATGCTTTGAAAGGCATAGGAATCCATGTATTATGCAATTATATTTTATAATCTATGTTAAGATATCTTCATACTCTCATTTTGGCTTGGGTGTTACCTATGCCAAATTCAGAAGGAAGGGAGAAAACAAGGGAAGTGACACTGGCTTATGTATTAGTGACAGGTGAAAAGTGATGGATGGGGAAGACATCATCTAAAAGGCGTATTTGCCTGTCAAAGGAAATTCCAAAACAGGGCTAAGAGACCAAAGACTCTTTCTTACACTCCTGTTCTAAGGGTCACCAATACATACTGGCATGTTTTGTCCTTGCCAGATTCTTAGAGCTTTTTCCACAAGTAGCATTTCTCTTGTTGTTGTTGTTGTTGTTGTTGTTGTTGTTTTGTTTTGTTTTTTCTTTTTTTTCTTTTTAGGGCCACAGGGGATATGGAAGTTCCCAAGCTAGGGGTAAAAATGGAGCTGCAGCTGATGGCCTACGACACAGCCACAGCAACACAGTATCTGAGCTGCATCTGAAACCTATGCTGCAGCTTGTGGTAATTCAGGATCCTTAACCCACTAAGTGAGTCCAGGAATTGAACCTGTGTCCTCACGGACACTGTGTCAGGTTCTTAACCTGCTTAGCCACAACTGGAACTCCTGTTTTGTTTTTTTTAAGTGATGTAGAAAAATAAGAAAAAATTCTTTCACATCTACTGTTTAAAGATTTAATAAATAATTATTAATAGATAATAATAAATAATATTAATAAGTAATACACTCTCTTAACATCCATTCTGACAAGCTCAGAAACAAGTCATGCAAGTTTCCCCATCCATATAACTGTGTATATGAGTACACATGTATAGACACACACACAATATACATGTATGAGAATAAAGAAGGGTTCTGTGAAATGTTACATTTCAGCAGTTTGTCATTTAAGAAAAAGTATTAAATAGTATCTATAAGAATACTGTAGCCAATCCAGGAAAACAAAACATTTTAAAGGTTTGGAAATCTTACTCCTTAATGAAATAAAATAGCATGTAGAGAAGGCAGATGATAACATGCATTTTAAGACTCAAGGAAAGCAAGGTTATGGTCCCTGCACTTCTCAAGGGTGAAATTAATGGGAGTCTAAAAGTGGAATAGTTACCAGAACCTGGGTCAAGGTTGTTTTTATTGACTTGCTTTCCTTTTGCTAAGCCAGGGAGGAGATGCTTGAGAGCGCATATCACCATGAGATTCAGCTCTCAGGCTTTGGGGCAAAGCTCTGTAATCAAAAATCAAAGAGGAAGAAATAAAAAACAACTCTGAAACGAGGCAACACTGGATTTAGATACAAAATTAAATTCAACTGTTGAATGGCTGGTAAAGTTTAACCTACAGGCACAAATACACTTTCAGGTTTGAGGGAGTAGTTTTTTCTGTTTGTCCATCTCAGTGCACCAGCCTCTCTCCACTTTGCTTCCTCTATACCCTGTGAGGCCCCCACCCCACCCCCAGCCTCGCTCACTTCTCAGCCATGTAGACTTGGTGGAGATGCACTCAGGCCACCCAAAGCAGGGGATGAACCTGGCTGTGATCTTTGCCTGGGATCATTTTGTTTACTTACACAAAACCTGCCCTTCCTTGAGTTTTCTTTCCAAGATGACCATAGCATGGGGTGGGTTTGGGCCACCTGCTAGAGGATGAGCTACAGCTGAAGTGGGGACAGCTGCTCCCTGCGGCCTTGGAGGTGGTCTTAATGCGGCTGAGACGACACAGTTCTTGGTTTTCCTCCTTTAACCCTCAAGTGATCAAGACAACTCGCACCTCTCCTACTGCTCGTGACCACAGCCGTTCTCACCCCAGCGCCTCAGCGGCTGCCGACCACAATCTCTGGAACACGCTTCCTCTGCAGAGTGGGTGCTGCTGGTGTGTGGGTGCGAGTGAGGGTGGGGACTGTGGCTTCTGTGTGAGTCAGAGCCCTTCGGAATAACTGGAACCCGCCCCGCCCCCTCACGCTGATACACTTCCGTGGACTTTCTGGGCTTTTAGATTCTTAAAAAAAAAATTCCTCTCGTGGAAGGTTGAGAGCCACAGCATGGGAGCTGTGTTCACCAGCAGTTTTTCTTGAAACATCTCAGAGGGTTAGGGGTGGGTGTCAGAGACCTTCAAAGAGACCTTACGGGAATGTGCACCTTGACAGATCACCATAATGACTGAGTGTAAAATGGTATTTTTGCATTTTATAAAGCATGCAAAATGCTGGATTTTGCATGCTTTAAAACAAAGAATGAGAGGGAAAATAAATAACTGAAGAAAGAAGGCAAAAGGTCAAGCTTGCATGGCCAGAGGCTTGGGGGTCCCCAGGCTTCTTTCTCTTTGAGCCAGTGCTGTCCTGGGGCGGTATGCTCAGTGTTGATGGCAAGGATACTTGGTCTAAGCTCTGTTTTTGGTTGCTGGTTTTTGTTGTTGCTTGGTTTTATAGGGAGTGGAGATTGGAAGCAAAATGGCTTTTCTGTTCCTTCGAGAACATTTCTGAAGACATTTAAGATTTTGAAATCGTTAAGAATTTTAAGACTATCAGGTCCATCCTTCAGGGATCAATGCGAAATGATTCCCCCAGGCGCCATCTCTTCTACTTACTCCACAATAGTTTTAATTAAGTAACACAGCTGATGGGGCGTCTGGCACTTTCCTTGAGAGATTATTCACAATCCAATAAATCTCAATGTGGGAAAATTTTCCCTGACTTCAGCTATTTAACTAACATACATTAAAAAAAAAAAAAAATAAAGTCTTCATAATCTGCCCAGAGAGAGAGGCCTGTGTTCTATAAAAGATTGATATAGAAAGCTTTCTAAGGATGAGCTAAGATAACGCAATATTCACATTTAATAGCTCTGTAAATAGCCACCTGCGTCATACTTGCTGGTTTCAGTAGGGCCAATAAGATGAAGTGTAGGCATACATTTTGTAAGCATTTATGTGTACCGTTTAACTAGCAGAATACTTTAGAAACTTAACATTCTCGTTTCAGAAAATTACCTCTTAAGAACATACTTGCCTCATTTCTTGGCAGGCAACATGAAATCCTATATGCTATCAACACTGACATTTCCAGAATAGCTTACTGAAGGGTGTGTGTATGTGGAGGATAATTTCCTTCTTGACATATAAAGAAATCAAGACTTCAGAAAAATTTAGGTCATCTACCTAATTCATTCCACTAATGTAGGACATTTATTTCTCTTTACAAACTGTATGCTATGATTGAAAGTATGTATACCATTTTTCATCAGAGAAACAGCCAGGGAAGTTAATATTTGTCTCTGAGACAGAGCTCAGTAACATTAGTGTATGTCGTGAAATGAGATCATTTTGTCTGTCCCATTAGCTTGTGACACCACAATTCTCATGTTATGTCCTTGTTATCTTTTAAGAAACATAGTTGCATATTTAAATAAGTGAGTAAATATAAAGAACTGTTATTTAATTCAGTACTTGTTACTTCTCTTATTTTCCTTAAATCCTAGAAATGGTTCCTAAGAGAATGAACATTTAACAAGATAGAAACATTTCCAGTTACTGGTATTGTGTTTCTTCGAGCTGACACGATGTTTGAATTTTTATTCTTAACACAGTCTGACTATTATATTTTCAGTGAAAAGAGCAGAACTGAATCAAAGGGCAAGTTATTAAACCTTATTGTTCAAATGACACTTCCAGGTGTTAAAGGCTTTTATTGGATGAATGTTGATAACAGTAATTTAAAGAATTGTCAGCCCTTTCCAAATATATTGAGTAGGCATTTACTGTTTGCTGTAAGGAGAAGAAATGAGTAAGATCATTGTTGTCCAGAAGTCTATAATCTAAGAGGAGAGGTATGTACTGTACATTATGTAAACATGTGGATCAATTAACCATGATGCACGGTGGAACTGATAAGTAGCATAGAACAGCCTCAGTGGAGTTGAGAGGTGATGAGATTAATTCCAATTTGGAGGACCTTTAAAGGTGTCTGTACCTTAAAGGTGAAAAATCTGGGTATGAGTCTGGAAAAAAAATGCATCATGTAAAAACCCATAAAAGGGAAATGCATTTGAGGCAAATGAAAAATACATTTGGCCCCAGGCTTAGGGGAAGGGCAGTGGTGGAAGGTCTAGTTGTGAACTTCCTGGGTGGTTAGTAAAGTTTTTAAACAGTGGAAGATACATGTCGGTCAAGATTGCAGCCATTATTTGGAGTCTTTACTCTAGGCTGCATATGAGGTGATTTAGAAGCAGGAAAAAAGAAAGATGGGAGAGCAGGACAAAGTGCAAGGGAGCATGCAGTCCTGAAATGAAGTGGAGGCACTGCCTCCAGTGCCAAGTTCACCACTGCAACCTCCACAAAGTCTGTTTACCTCCCCAAATTATAAATAAAACTCCCCCTCCCTAAGTGCCTTCCTTTTCCATCTTTCATTCAATAGATAGTTACTGATGTCGGCTGTGTGCAGGGGGTCATGTGAGGTTGGGGGTACATATAGACACACACAGAGGTAAGCCAGTGTGAGGACACAGGAGAGCAGCCTCAGAGGGAACCAACCCTGCTGCCACCTTGACTGCAGACTCCCTATCTCCAGAATTGTGAGAATATACATATCTGTTGTTTAAGCCACCCAATCTGTGGGACTTTGCTATTGCTTGCCCTAGCAAACTAATACAGAGGCCCTGATAATAGGTCAGATGAGAGAGGAAAAACATTATACTGAGGCAATGTAAATCGGGATTGTGAAGAGAGGGGGTATATTCAGATAGAATTTCTTTCTGGTGTGCCTTTTGATTTCTTCCCCTCCCAAAGACTGAGAACTTGTATTTTTACAAAGTGTTAGAGCTGCTGGCCTTTGACTCGGAAGCTGCTGGAGCACTGCTCCTGTGCCTCCTGCTTTGTTGTGACCTTGTTCACTAGCCCTCCCTGGTCCTCATTATCTCTCCATCCTAAATCGTTCTTTTCAATGCACACCTTCCATCTCCCCAGAACTGTTTTATAATCGATGTCTGATATTCTTTTTTTTTTAAAGTCATATAGCCTTAACTGTGTACAGGCACTTTTTTTTGTTTGTTTTAATCATTTTTAATTTTTAAAAATCTTTTTAGTGCCACACCCATAGCATATGGAGGGTCCCAGGCCAGGGGACAAATCGGAGTTGCATCCACTGGCCTACACCACAGCCGCAGCAATGCAGGATCTGAGCCACATCTGCAACCTCCACCACAGCTCGTGGAAACGCTGGATCCTTAACCTACTGAAGTGATGCCAGAGATTGAACCTGGGTCCTCATGGATGCTACTCAGATTCGTTTCTGCTGAGCCACAATGGGAACTCCAATGTCTGATGTTCTATATATCAAATGACTCTATTTCTACCATTCATTTTCCTCCCTGCTGCTGATTCCTCCTCTTATTGCTTTATTTCCTTATGTTATTGGCTATTTTTGACTGTGTGCTTCTCACAGCTCTTCATAAGGCATTTCTGGTTGTTCTCTGAGGCACAGAATAAAGGGACCTTCATTCACAAAAGCATCGTCTTGGATTACTTTATGCTTGGGCTTTATGGGGCCCCCTATTATGGGAATTTAGAATAAAAATTCACGTGAATACAGACTTGTGCTTACAACTATTCAAGGATTTTCTTCCTTTCCATAGTCTCCTAAGGATGTGGATGAGAGCAGGTTTACTTCCAGTTCATCATTCCCATGAAGGTGTACCCATCATACATCTCAACAGAAGGGTCTTCTTGATTATCCACCACAGAGAGACCCTGAGCCTTGACACCCATTTCACTTGTTTTGCGTGTGGCTCAGAATCTCAATTCAAGCCTGCTTAGATTGGCCAGGTGGACTCAGGGCAAAAGTGGCTTGCTTCCATGTTCTTACCTCCCTAGTTTCTCTCTTTCTCTTAGATTTTTATTGGCATCTCCTATGTTGTCAGAAATGTGATGCTTTAAGACATTTTAAAACATTTAGCATACATATTTAGTTTTTAATAGGAGGTTTAGTGCTAATAATTGAACTATATATTTTATTAGAAATGGGAATATCTACATTTCTAAAATATAGATCCCACCCCCAAAAACTGTTCTGCTCCAAATCTTCTCATTTAAGTCAGTATCCCCACTTCTCAAAACCATAGACATGATCCTTTGTACCCCATTTCCTCTCATTCTTCTTATCTAAGTGGCTAGTCTTTCAAAGTAAATATCTCATCCATATCTCTCAGCCTATATTGCAAAGCACTTATTTGTCACCTCTGTATTTTTTTTAAAGTTTATTCATCATCTGGATGCTTTTGTGGGAAAGTCTGATCTGAGTAACATAACCCATCAACTTTTCAGAAAAACAATATCCAATGCCCCAGTGTTTGGACTCTGGGCCTGGTAGGACCATATTTCTAGTTATCTATGCTCTACATGCAGGTAAGGGGTACTTGACTTCTTTTGCTCTTGATCACCTCCAGATAAGACATGCAATTGGCTCAGCCTCCAAACTTCTAGGAATGAGCTCAGACAGTGGATGATAGAGGAGGAGAGTTGAGAAATGAAAATATTTCATTTATGCTGGATGTCATGTGTGAAGTAGAAGGAGGATTCAAGAGTGACACCAGGTTTTTACCTGGGGTCCTGGGCAGAGGATCCTGCAATCATTTCCTGAATTGGGGCATATGAGGTAAGAAGAAAGTCTGGATGGGGTTGAGGGGTTGAGTTATGGAATATCTACGGTATGTCAGTAGAGCCCAGCAGGAGGAATATTTGAGTCAGAGACCAAGAGAGAAACTGGGTTAGAGATGTAAACGTGGTGAAGTTATGAGTGTGCATGAGTTTACACACAGAGCTTGGCTGGTGATCTTTTACAGCAGTAACAGTGGTGTATTGAATGTTTACTATGAACCAACCCTGGGCAGGGTTCTAAAGGCTTCACCTGGATTATTTCATTTAATCCTCATGATACTCCTATGAAGTAGATGGTATTATTAATACGGAATTTTGAAAATACATTAAGACAGAGAGTGAAGGACAATCTATGGAGAGTGTAAGGAGGAAAGAGAATTTGGCGCCAAGGGGTTACCTGGTAATAGTGTTAAATGGACATGAAAAAAACTAAGATGACAGGGATGTTATTAGACTGGGAGATGCCTCACTATTTACACCAGAGCTTGCAAACTGGTGGCCCCTAAGACCCACTCCATCTGAGGAGCACATTTTTAGAAAATTGGAGACACTCATAAATATCTGAATGGACTGTTAATATTGACAGCATTTTCTAGGCTGCATTGTAGGTTGCCTTTTTGCAAAGAATACAATCTTAAATTCTTCACAATCCCCACTATTCCCTATTGTTCTACCTGCTGGCTTCAGTCATTTTTTATTACTGAAATTTTTAATGATAATATTTTTTTTTACTGATGATTTTCTATTATCTTCCTGGACTCTCTGGGAATCTGATGTTGCAATCCTCCTCTACTAAATTAAACCTCAATCTTCAAAGGTGCTATTTAAGGCCTTCTAAGATTTGGTCCTTGTGTATATCTCAAGCTTGTGCCTTTGTGCATCCTTGTTTTCAGCCAACATGGGTTAAATTTTAATTCCCTAGACATCATCTATATTTTTGAATTTGGTGTCTTTGTGCCTTTTATTTCCCTTAAATATTCTCTCACTCCATATACTACTCATCTTTCATGTGATGGCTAAAGAAACCTTGCCCCATCCCTAAAATGGAAAACCAATATTTCCTTCTTGACTCCCCCAGATGTTGCTTGTGATTACTTTTAAATTGACTGTATATCACTTTCTTTGTATTCCACCTAGTGGTTACCATGCCAGTTTCTCCACTGGCTCCTCACCCCAACCCCCAGATCCCACCATGAGGATCATACACCATCCCCCTCAATGATCCCATGAGACTTGGACACAGTGCTTTTGTACATAGGAGACTTGACTCAATAAAATATCAAAAAGAGGAGGACTGAAGGGAGGGGCATGGATACTCTCATAGAAAATCATTGGAATTGACCCTTGATGAGTACATATGAAGGGGGTTTATTCCAAACACACCTAAATGGAACAAAACGATCTCTTCTGAATGCCTTCCAGGAAGTGTAAAGTACTTTTCCTGGGTGATAAACAGAGGTTTATAGCTCATTACATATAAAATATAGTTTGAGGTATTTTGGGTGTAGTTTTTTTTCCTCTGAATAATTTAATTATTTATACCTAACTTCATTCTAAAAGATAAGTAGAAATTCTTTCCCACTAAATATATTCTTTCCATTGGGCATTTATTAAAATGTATGTAACAACTTTCCCATATATTTCATAGCTTGCTAAGACACCTTGATAATTCACCCCACTTGTTATTTCACCACAGAATGGTTTAGTGTGGATATATATTAGCACATTATTTGTGAATATATGGTGAGTTTAGTATACTATGTTCATAGAAGCATTATTCATAACACCCAAAAGGTGGAAGCATTGCAGGTCTCCGTCGAGGGATGAATGGATGAACAAATGTGGTAAAGGCCCAATAAATGCTGTTTAGTCTTCAAAAAGGAGGGAAATTTTTACACAGCGTATTATATGGATGAATCATGAGGATAGAATTATAAGTGAAATAACATGGAAAAGGACAAATACCACACAATTTCTCTTATATGAGCATGTAGAGCAGTCATATTCATAGAAGCAGAAAGTATGGTGGTGGTCGTTGGATGTGAGGAATGGGGGAATGGGGCTTATTTAATGGTATAACGTAGAGTTTTGGTTTTGCAAGATGAAAGATTTGGGGATTGGTTGCACAACGATGTGTCTGTACTTAACACTATAGAACTGTACACTTAAAAATGGTGAAGATGGTAAATTGTATGTTATGTATATTTTACAATTAAATATAAATATAAATATTAAATATATGAGTTTACTTATAGGATTAGTTCATGTGAGATTTAACTGGTAACAATTTTTATAAAAATTCTTGCTATCTTTTGTTTTGCTTTTTGTCTTCATGACGGTTAGAACAAAAACGGATTTGTTGACAGAGTACTTTGAGTTCTGGTCCTGCCCTTCCTCCTACTAGTCCTGTGACATGTGGAAAGTCCACCCCTTCATTTTTACTGAGTTTCAGTTTACTCAACTATAGAAATGGGAATAATCATATCTACAATGGAGTTCCCGTTGTGGCACAGTGAAAACGAATCTGACTAGGAATCATGAGGTTGCGGGTTTGATCCCTGGCCTTGTTGGGTGGGTTAAGGATCCAGCATTGCCGTGAGCTGTGGTGTAGGTCGCAGACCTGGCTTGGATCTGGTGTTGCTGTGGTTCTGGCGTAGGCCGGCAGCATCAGCTCCTATCAGACCCCTAGCTAGGGAACCTCCATGTGCCATGGGTGCGCCCTGTAAAGACAAAAGACAAAAAAAAAATCATATATACATTATAGGCAGGCTTGGGGATTACTGAAATAATGTCTGCCAAGCCCTGTGAGGGTACCTGGCACACAGCAAATGCAATGTACATGGTGGTTGCACTGGATTACCTTTCCACATTCCCTAAAATGTTGGACATGTATGTTCTGTGTCAAGACTATTTTCACACACACATAGTAAGCAGCTATCAGATACCAGGCACTCCATCAGGAAGCTGAGATATTACAAAAGGTGAGAGATATGGCTCCTGCCCTCATTCATATTATAGTAGGGGAGAAAAATAGATGTACTCTATCTTAGTATGACAGATTCTCTGGTGGGGAAAAAATGCCAAAGGGGGGCTATTAGAGCCCTTTTAATGACTGTTGTCTTTTCACATTGTTCAGCCTTTGGGCAGGGGTGTCTGACAATTAAGGAGAGATAGGAGTTGGCCAAAGAAGTAGCAGAGTAGGTGTGTCCTCTGCAGTAGGAATGGCGTGTGCAAAGCTCTGGAGAACAAAGAGAGTGTGAGGTATTTGAGGTGGGAGCCCATGATCCTGAAAGGTAAGATATCAGGTGGGGATGGGGATAGGTAAAAGGGAGAAGCAAGCCGGGGCCACACACTAAGCAGCTCTGTGCACCAGGGACAGGGAAGTAATTGAAGTGTTCAACCAGGGGAGAGGGTAGACTGACTACATTGTGGAGAGGAATTTGCATGGAGGGAGCCTGGGCTCCAAGAAGGCTATTTCTGTTAATAAGGGCAGTAGCAAGTGGTTTCTGGACTAGAACAGGGCAATGGGGAGAGAGAGCAGGGCACATGTTTGACAGATATGTAGAAGGTAGAACTGATTGCTTGAGTGGATATGGAGAGAAATTCAGAATGACACTGCATTTCTGAACAGTGGGGAGACTGGGAAGGAGCCAGTTTGGAAAGGGGACTAGGGCTTTGCAGTATCTGTGAATAGAAAGTGGAGAAAGAAGTTCTAGAAGTCTAAGATAGTTGTGTCCATCAACTCTCCACATCACTATCTACTTAGGAAATTCTAGAAGGTGAGTTAGGTGCTCTTTTTCTTTGCCAAGATCACTCTGCAGTGTCCTTTCTAGTTTGTAGCTGGTTCCAGCATATTTTCCCAGTTTTCTAGACAAGAGTGAGCCTCCATGGAGTTAATTTCTTGACCTACCTAGAGTTCCCCTTTTGAATGGTGCCCATTGGAAAGGTACTTGTTCTGAAGCATGGCAGCTGTTCATAAATATCAAATGAACATTTTGTCAAACAAACCAACATCTAGCATTTGCAGAGAAACTTGAATGGAGGCTCCCTGTTCCTGGGAAGCTCATTTTTTTCCAGTTCCTGAGTTAGGTCACATTCTCATCATTTCTTTAGAGTAACATGTCACCTCTCTATTTTAATGGGAAAATTTGGAAATTCCCTAATAGCTTGCTCCATAAAATGGAACCAAATAATTCTTTGTGTCCTTATTCTCATTCTCTTTTAATTCTCTGAAAACTTGTTTGGTATACTATTTTCAAGTGCTATCACATTTCTCTCACTCACTTTCTCTCTCTGATGTATTTTAAAACTTTTTGGCATTTATTTTGTAGTGTTTTGCAGAGATGTTTTGCAAGATGGTTTTCAGATACTCTTTTGGCCTTGTTACTCATTTGTACCTCTGGGCTCCATCACTCTCTCAGTTGAACAGCCTTTTGTTTTTTTGGTTAGATATTCATCCTACTGTGGCACTTTCATTTTGCCAATCTAGCCTTAAGGAGCTTTGTTTTAAGCACCCAGCCCTTTAAAGCTGCAGCACCTATTTTTTCCTGGACTTTCAAAAAGGTGTTTTCCAGTAGTTTTGGTTTCCCCCCCCCCTTTTGGCATTTTTACACTTTCAACTATACCATTAATCTTTTCAACCAGAAAATGTGCATTTTATTATCATTTTTACTTGTCATTATGAAAAATTTCCAATGATTTTTAAAATTTAAATTTTTTTTTTCTTTTTTGTCTTTTTAGGGTCATACCCACAGCATATGGAGGTTCCCAGGCTAGGGGTCAAATTGGAGCTGTAGCTGCTGGCCCACACCACAGCCACAGCAACGCCAGATCTGAGCCTCGTCTGCGACCTACACCACAGCTCACGGCAATGCTGGATCCTTAACCCACTGAGCAAGGCCAGGGATTGAACCTGCATCCTCAGGGATACTAGTCAGATTCGTTTCTGCTGAGCCATGACGGGAACTCCCCCAATGACTTTTTTTTTTTTTTTTTTAAGTTTCCTTTCTGGTTAAAACTGCCTTTAGTCGTTTTGATCACAACAGGTGCTCCATAGTGCTTAACACATATATCTATTAGATTTCACGAGATATAAATTTTTTCTTTTTTTTTTTTCTTTTGTCTTTTTGCCATTTCTTGGGCCGCTCCCGTGGCATATGGAGATTCCCAGGCTAGGGGTCCAGTCGGAGCTGTAGCTGCCAGCCTACACCAGAGCCACAGCAATGCGGGATCCAAGTCGCATCTGCGACCCACACCACAGCTCACGGCAATGCCGGGTCGTTAACCCACTGAGCAAGGGCAGGGATCGAACCGGCAACCTCATGGTTCATAGTCAGATTCGTTAACCACTGCGCCATGACGGAAACTCTGAGATATAAATTTCAATGTGTTTTTAGTTCCTGTAGATTCATGAACCAATTATATGTACAACCTAAATGCAGAGGGTTGATGATTTTCTCAGAGGAAGAATTTAAGATAGAATTCAAGATAGAATATAGATAAATTTAAGGAGTCCACCAGTTTAATTTCCAGTCTTCTCCATTTTGCCTACTATTTTCCTCTAAGTTTTATAATATTGGCCAGAAGGTCTAAAGAACAACCCAAGAAGCTAGCACCCATTTTGTAAAACTTTGACGTTTCTGTAGCAGTTTGCCTATTTAGATGATTTCTGTGTATGCTGTCCTTTTATAAATGATGCTCTATTTATCTTCTAGAAGCATTTTCTTTTGTCCAAAGGCACAATACTCTATTGATTTTTATTGATTAACCTCTTTCCACCCTGAATCAGATGTGTCACTTATATCAAGCTTGTCACTTTCCTGCAACTTTCCCATTAGTCCACTTAATTTTCTTAGTCCTCCAGGATACATGGAGATAAAGTTATGGATTTCTATTGGTCAGTTCCCAGATAAGGAGGGAGATGGAGACTTCACTAGGGAACAGCAAATTTTAGGAAGATCAGAGCTGCTGAGGCGAGGCAGGGAACATTTTGTCAGTGGTTGCTGAGAGATTTAAAAAATCATGTTTAGTGGGTTCTGATCAGTCAAAGCCAATTTC
The DNA here is from genome assembly GCF_016906955.1 of Phacochoerus africanus. Lineage (NCBI taxonomy): Eukaryota > Metazoa > Chordata > Mammalia > Artiodactyla > Suidae > Phacochoerus > Phacochoerus africanus. The sequence goes on from NC_062545.1 coordinate 155,226,976, forward strand.
CTCCTTCGTCCTCCAATCCTGCCTTCCTGCAACCTGATCCCTCCTCTCCAACATATGCCATATTTTGCGGGTTTTTTTTTTTTTTTTTACCATTTTTCTGCTTCAAAACTACTCTCAATGCCTCTAACTCTACTATCTCTCATCTTAAAACTGTTCGAGGGTGGAGAAGGGGGTGCTGTGAAGGACTCTCTTCCCAGGCATTGGTTTTCAGCACCATGTGTTCTCAATTTGACCTGGGTCTGAGTGTTTGACTTCAGGAGGTTAGTGCAAAGAAGAGTGTGAGATTCTACTGAAGTCCAGCATTTTAAAATCAAGTCTTAGTCTTTCCAGCATGAATTGTTACTTTGACCTAGTCCATTTTTATGGTGTAAAACACTATAGACACTCAGCAAACACTCAAGGCCTTTCATGCTGACAATGAAATGATTGCTCATTCCTTATTAGGCTTGTATTAATATTTGAAAAATACTATCTATCCTTCTTACATCAAAATTTTAATTTTGCAATATATTTGTCACATCTCCAATGTTATTATAAAAACCTTCTGTCACTTTTCCAGCTTTGTATACACCTTAGTGCTTCATTTAGTAATGATAACTGGTCATTTATCATGGAGAATTCTCTCCCTTCCTTCTTTCCTTTCCTTCTTTCTTTCTTTCCTTCCTTCCTTCTTTCTTTCTTGGGCTGTACCTGCAGTGTATGCAAGTTCCCAGGCTAGGGTCAAATCGGAGCTGCAGCCGCCAGCCACAGCCACAGCCACATGGGATCTGAGCCATATCTGAGGCATACACCATAGCTCATGGCAATGCCAGATCCTTAACCCACTGAGCAAGGCCAGGGATCAAACCCGCATCCTCTTGGATACTAGTCAGGTTCTTTACCCACTGAGCCACAACGGGGACTCCAATTCTTAGTACTCTCTTGAGTGTCATCATCCAAAGATAGAAATAGGATCTTGTTTTTAATTTCCACACATACACACACACACGTGCACACATACACACGCACATATCCAAATCAAACCAAAATCAAAAAACCTAGAGGAAGGACCTCTCTAGGGTAATAAGAACGGAGAATATCATGGAGACAATTTATGGCAAACAGCAGCATTGGATAAAATTTAGAGTGTGTAGGGCATATAATGTTTGTGTCCTTCACTTTGATGTACAGTTCCTTAACTCAACTAATGAGCAGGCAGGTTATGTGAGGTCATATTCGAAAATAAGTTCTATTGAGGAAGGCCTCATGGGTCTCCCCACTGGGCACATGTTGTATTTGATGTTTTCATGGTGGCTCAGTCAGGAGGGAGGGGTCACATGCTTATTAGTGAAGTTGGATGGGGAAGGTGAAAACACTAGTGACCTCTCATCTGTTTGAAAAGCCACTCCTGTCCTGGAGAAGTTCACAGTCTAATGCACAAGATGGTGCATTAACTTCAACAGAGATGTCTAGACAGGACAAATAACAAGGTGAAAACTACCTGTGTGGTGAAGTTGGAGAAGGCTTTACAGATGATCACCGTGGAAGAGGTTTTCAGGGTGAATATAAGTTTTGAGGATTCTAGCAGACAGAGCAACCTGCATAAAGAGATGCAGAGTGTGGTGGACACATGAGGCTTTGAGGGGCCTTCTGAGCACAGAGATTAAGAGCCACAGGTGGACTTGGTGTGAGGTAATGAGGACAGAGAGGTAGAAGAACAGACTGCGCTGGCGCAGGATGTTGAAACTAGGTTTGTGTGGCAGAGAGGGTCACAGTCAGATTTACATTTGGGAAAGACTGCCGTCTCAGAAGAAAGGTGGGTATACATTTCCATATCCTCAGCATGAAAAGCAAAGGCATTTTCAGATTTCTGATTGCAGTGACTGATTGTATGTAGATAGGAAGAGGACAGATGCAGTTGATTCCCACGGCACACGAGAGGTAATGTTTTTATTTAAAGGGCTCCAGAATTGGTAGTTTGTAGACATCAAAATAGGAGCAATGATGTACTCCAAGATATGCCCACTATCCTGGTCCATAATGAGACTTTGCTTCTTTCTATTAAGAAACTGAATCACATTTTGGATTCAAATGGTGACTGTGGCTTCAGTAGCCACAACTTTGTTACCATATTTTTAAAGTGAGAAGGAGCCTAAAATGTAGGATGATTTTGAGATTTAGTGAAACACTTCCTGGAAAGTATTTGTCACTTTTTCACATCAAATTCTAAGTACTGCATACATGTTAAATATTTCATTAATTGAGCAAAATTACCACATCACAAAGAATGCACCGAAGTTGTTTCCTTTTGAAGAAGAAACATGAGTAGCGCTATATAGAGAGTGAGATACAGAGGACCTATATTTCATGAAAGTAAAAGAGAGAAGAGTCAAGATTTTTCAAATAATAGAAGAAAGTGATGCATTAGTAGGACAATAAGGCTGATTGTCTTCAGAGGGCATTCTTTTATCTTGTATCCAAATGGACATTTGAAAGCAATAGGGGTGTATTTTCTGTGGGAAATTCCTGTGTTTCAAAACACATGAAGTGAAGGTTCATAAATAGAACAGTGAAGGACAAAGAGATTTGGCCCCCTTTTATCAGAACCAGTGGAGGAAGGGAAATAAGTTCATTTGTCGTATCTTCCCTGAGGCAAGCAAGGCAGTTAAGATCCTCTTCTGTGTTTTCCAGTTTGGGGGTTGAGTTTATGAGGAAAGAGTGAGCTCAGTAGCAGGTGATGTCAGGGGATAGTTCATGTTCCTCGAGGTAACTACTGATTCTTTTGGGAAAGAACTTCATTTTTAAAGTCCTCATGGAATATCAGTATATTACCTATCTTGTTACTAGTACTTATGTACCAGTTAGGATAAACAGTTCTTTTTGTTAGGCTCAATGGTCCTGCCCTGCATTGTTGAGCAAAGTAAGATAAAAATATGCTTTGCAGAATGCCATTTACTTCACACAGAGATAATATGTTTTATCTCTTCACCATTTTTTTATTCTTAAATCTTAGATAATCTTCTTGCCTTCAGTTCTTTCAAAAAGTATAGTCATGGTGTTTCTTTTGCTACCAGACATTGTTTAAAGGGTTTTATCTACCTTCTGGACAATGCATTAAATATTGTGGTGAAAATGAAATGTTTTGTATTTTGGGATAAAATTCTCTGGTTCGTGTCTTCCTCAAAATATTTTAGATATTATATTTTAGTCATACGAAAGTTCGTTTTTTTCTCCTGTATTTGAAAACATTTCAACAGCTTTTCTGGAATATTTGAATTGCTTGAGTTTCCCCAATACTCTTCCTTGCCTTGAGCATGAGGGAAAAAACAAGGCCGCAGACAGCGTTGGGTCATCCTTGAGAAATGAAGAGGCAGATTAGCTGAGATGATGTTCTTTGATGCAGTGGTTGAAGCCTCTACCGTCAAAACATTTACTGTGTAAAGTTTCAACCAGTTTTGTATGTTTGTTCTTTTCTCTTGTTTTGGTTCCAGATCTCCCAGCAGCTACATGGTTTCCCAAGTGCTCCTTCATCTTTCAATTTCTAGGCTCTGGACAGGCTCTCTGCCACCTTCTGCCTCCTCCGATTGCTTCCTGTATCTACAGAGGACAGCAGTCCACTCATGACTTTTCCTCAGCATTGCATCTGCAAAATTAAGTGTAAGCATACATTAAGTGTTGCAGGCCATTTTCAAGATTTGAATCCAGGGCCTCTTGGCAATTAGCTCTCTTTTGCTTCTTTTTAGAGTGAATCCAAACTATTTTTTTTTTAATTTTTTTTTAACCTAAACTTCCCCCTGTGATTTCAAAGCATAGTGAGCAATGGATGAATTATCACACTGGAGACTCAGTCTTTGAACATTTTCAATGACTCTTTTTTGCCAATAAGTCATATAAGGAATTAAAGATATGTTTATATACAAAACTCAGGGCTTACCTGATGTTCTAAATGATGAAAGAGAGATGAAAACAACAATTTGGGAAGTTCCCACTGTGGCTCAGTGGGTTAAGAGCCCGACTAGTATCCAAGTATCTAAGAGGATGTGGGTTCAATCCCTGGCCTTTCTCAGTGGATTAAGGATCAGCATTGTCATGAGCTATGGTGTAGGTCACAGACACACCTCAGATCTGGCATTGCTATGGCTGTGGCTTAGGCTGGCAGTTGCAGCTCTGATTTGACCCCTAGCCTGAGAACTTCATATGCCGTGGGTGTGGCCCTAAAAAGAAAAAAAAATGAAACAATTTGGGAAAGTGTACTCAAACTATTAAGAAAAAATTGGTAAGAAAACATGTAAATCCTTCTGTTTTATTTTTAAAGTCAGCAGCTATATGCAGAGCATAGCTTAGAAGTAGCCCTGTGAAGGAAGAGGTAAATATAGGTTAAAACATGGGCATATGGGAGTTCCCGTTGCAGCTCAGCGGAAATGAATCTGACTAGCATCCTTGAGGACTCAGGCTTGATCCCTGGCCCTGCTCATTAGGTTAAGTATCCAGTGTTGCCAGTGAGCTGTGGTGTAGGTCGCAGATGAGGCTCAGATCTGTCGTTGCTATGGCTGTGGTGTAGGCCAGTGGCTACAGCTCTGATTCAAACCCTAGCCTGGGAACCTCCATATGCTGTGGATGTGGCCCTAAAAAGACAAATCTAGCAGAGGAGGAAGAGTCATACAGAAAAGCTCGCCGGAAGATTCCCCATAACTCTAGAGGCCAGAGGCAGCAGGCAGGGGAGGGATGGAAAGAAGGAAGATGCTGAGGGAGGGAGTAACCCCTCCTGGGGTTTATAGGCAAGACCAAGCCAGTGTGATAGACGTGGGGACCCAGAGTGAGCTCAGGGACCAGGCGAGCGGTGGACCAAAACTGAAGGTTGGCAAAACCCAGCCAACTCTATTAGGTCTTCTAACGTGTGCTCCGAAGTTTAAAGTTCACCACAAAGGCTTTGGGGATGCATTCAGAAATTTTAAACTGGGGATTTACAGGGCCAGACTTGTGTTTTACCAAGATTGTTCTGACTATGTGATGGGGAGATGGATGGAAGTGAGATGGGCGTGAACAGGGAGAGTAGGTCAGCTAGTGCTCTGACCCAGGGTAGCAGGAATAACAGGAGCAAGCACCACGAGGGAGATGCAGAGGAGGGAGCAGGTTTAAGGCTTCAAAGGAACAAGAGTGACAGAACTTGGAGGTGAGTTAGATGAGAGGGGCAGGCAGGGGAAAATTCAGTCAGGTTCCAGTCAGGCAAGATGGGGATGCATTTACCAAGATAGAGGCCGTCCGGAGGATCCTGTGTCATGAAGGCTCACAAGTTACATGCAGAAAGTCGTACTGTTATTTTAACATCTCTTAAAGCAAACTCCAGACACTAATAAGTGCTCATTGTGTACATGTATTGTGTGTGAAACCCTTCCCCGAGGTTCTCTACAGATGACTCATTAGAAAATATTATTTTGTTTGACTTTTGTCTACAAGTCAAGAAAATCTATTTTTGTATTACTCAATGAATCAAACATATCACTGTTTCTGGTTGAGATGGTAAATGTTTTGAGTTATGGCTTTCTGGAAGACATTTTATTTCATCCAGATTAGTCTGACAGCCTAATTTTTTCCTTTTATTTTTAATTTTTTCATAAGATGTATTTTATTTTTAGAGTTGAAATAATATTTGGGGAGAGGGAAAGTAGGGGTGGGTGAATGGTCAATGTCATACTTTATTATTCCCTAGACCTTGCATATTCTTAAAATTGGCTTTGGTTTATTTATCTCTGGCTTCGTAAGTAGCTATACACTAAATTAATCCTTTCCTGAAATATGCAGTGTGGTTTTGGGTTTATTTGTGGTAATCACAAACAACTCGCAAATCATCCCCTTGGTGGTTATTTCTGGTTGCTTAAGCTGCCAGCAACTTATTTACTTAGATGCCTAATTTAAGCCTATGAGTAAATTATTTTTTGTTGTTGAATACAATTGAATCTATTGACAGGCAAAAAAGATGCTTTATTCTCCTGTTGTTTTGCACAGTATACATCTGAAATGAAATAGCGTAACTGTGATAAACCTCACCTTGATTGAAGCACATTGGGATATATTAGTAATCACTACCACTGGCTCTGATTCAGATCCCCAAATTTTACAGCTTTTTGTTTTGTTTTGTTTTTAAAAGGCAAACCCATAAATGTGATAAATGTAACTCCAAGATAATGGAGTTAGGAAGCCATCACTGAAGGCAATTTTAGAGGAAAATGGAGAGTGTAAAATGATGACTTTAATATATTTAAAATTATGGAGGTGGAAATTAAATTGCAGACTTTGGAGAGAAGTGTGTATCGTGCAAGGAAAATAGAAGTCACCCCTAGTTTAGAGGAAGAGTTTATAGCAAGATAGAAAAGCCAGGGAGGTGGCAAATGCAGAGTTTAGATATAACCATTTCAATTAGTTTCTGCATTTAAAAAAATGACATAGCAATAGGACATACAAATTCATAAACAGCATATTTACCTGAGCTCTTCTCGCTTCAAACAGTGTCTTTGGGAACTAATTGTAATATGAAAAAGAATTTTGTTTCTTTTTCCCAGTTCATCTCTGCTTCTACTGTTGACAAGTTTAATGCAGCTCTGAGATGAATTCTAGCAAATGGGGAGCCAAGGCACAGCAGAAGGCACCCAAGGTCTGATTAGTGACGTCAACAGTGAATTCATGTATTAGATTAAAAATATATCACACAGGCTTTTTGGTCACTTACTAAAATGTCCATACATGTCTCTATATTTCACTTATTCTGCTACTAATAAATCGAAGCAGTGATTCTAAACCTTATTAGATTCAATGTTCTCTTTCATTATAAATCCCTTTAACAATTTTGAAATCATATACATAGATAATAAACCTACCTATGCATACACTTTCAAAGGAATAAAAATAATGCCTAATGTATAATTTCCAGAAGTAACATGGAATTAGTTTATAGTAAGATAGTCTATATTTTAACATATAGATTTTGGGGCTTTATTATGTGAGAAGGCAAAATAAAGTGATAAAATATGCCCACTTTATTTAGAATCACAATGAACTACAACTACACATGCCATAAAATGTGCAGTCGTCCTGAGTGTCAGTGTCACCATGATGCTGTTTTCAAAATGAACAACTCCTGGTGAAGTTCTGATATTTCAAGGTGAAATCTTTTCCGATTTAAACAGACCAGGAATAGAATTCCTAAAAAATCAGAAATATTTTGTGGGTCTTTTCTTGTATCAATGTATTTTCATATGAGTCAGGATCTCTTGCATTATTAATTTTAATTCCTTTGAAGGTTGTTAGGTTATGGCTCAGAACTCAAACATCACCTTAGTAGGTCCTCAGTTAATGCTTGTTTGTATGTTGGTTACTTTGGACCATGAACATTCCTATTTTATTGAGAGTAACAGAATGACAGTTGAATGCAATCTAAATGCTTTTGGTTGTCATTCTCAATTAGAAGAAGGGTCAAAAACCAAAAAACAACAATAAAAGAGGGTCAAAAACTATAGTCTATCTTGCCCTTCATTCTTTTTCTAATTTCTTTTGGTAGAAATGCTTTCTGAGGGAGCTCCCATCATGGTCAGCTGTAGCAAAACCAACTAGTATCCATGAGGACACAGGTTTGACCCTTGGCCTCGCTCAGTGGGTTGAGGATCTGGTGTTGCTGTGAGCTGTGGTATAAGCTGCAGATGCAGCTCAGATTCCACATTGCTGTGTCTGTGGCATAGGTCAGCAGCTGCAGCTCCAATTTAACCCCTAGCCTGGGAACTCCCATATGCTGCAGGTGTGGCCCCGAAAGGCAAAATAGCAAAAGAAAAGAAAAGAGAAAAAGAAATGTTCCCCTAAAAGAGCAATATGCAGGACCTGGTACAAATACTGGACTCTGCAGGTCTTCAGTGTGAAAATTTGGAGCCTGAAAGAGCCATTGCAAGGAACTCCCAACCACAGGTTCAAATCAGAATTAGAAAAGTAATATGTATTTCTGGGTCCATGAACATGATGTATATATTGATAAATTTATACATTGTGAGTTTCATTTTGATGGTAGTAATGAACTTAAATTAAGCTCATCTGGTTCTTCCCCTCATTGCCAATGGCACTAATATGAGGTGGTTGACTGGAAGCAAAGAAGATCTCATCAAACTCCTTGGAAGGCTCAGGTATGCAGTGGCTCTCAAGACATCTTAACACGTGCTCACTTAACACGCTAAGGGCCCTAGAGTTGTTTTGAGTGTGTTATACGGAATGTTTTTGTAGAAGTGTAGGATTTCAGAACCAGAAAACTTCTACTTCCTGACATAATATTTACAAGTCCAACTCTTGCACAGTATTATAATTTAGGGACAATTTTGATCATTGCTCCGAAATAATGCTAAGAAAATATGATCACAAAAAGACAGCTTTCAAATTTTGGAAATGTCTGTAAAAACAATGCTGTATTTTCCCCAACTTACTTTGTTTCCCGAAACTTCATTAGTAACACTAGGAATTATAGAGAAGGACTGGGATGCCAATTTCTTCTTCCCATGCTTTGAAAAGAAGCATTGTCTCTCCTTCCCTTTTCCTCCTATGAGGTAGACTACAACCTTCTAGTTCTTCTAGCCTGTCTGAGGTTTCTCCTGTTTCCCTTGGGCTGGTCCTTTGTTTGATGACAAAATTTGGCATCAGGCTCCTACCTGAGCCCTGGGAGAAGCATTCTGCATCCACAGTGGCTCTTCCTGCTTCCAAGATCTGTGTTGGCTAAGGGACCACAACCTTCTCCTTCTCAACTATCATTGGTGCTTACCCAACTCTTGGAATTTACTGGTCAGTGCTCTTAGGTTGTCATTCCAAAAGCAAGATAGATGTAGATTTGCCAGTTTTGCTCTAAGGTGATCTGTTTTTTAAAATATCTACTCTTTAATGTATAAGTTTAGATTAATGAAATTCCAGGTTTGCTTTAGGCAGTTTTCTCACTGTTATGGGCTTTATGTTGGCACTCGAATTAAACAACACCACACAATACTTGAAATTTAAGTATTCAAGTATTTAGACTTTAGAAATTTTGCTGTTATTTTCCAATTGTGGCCAAGCCAGTGTTTTTACCACTTTGGGAAATGAGAAATTTAAACAACAGCATAAATGATCTGTGACCTGTGACAACAATAAATCCTTTAAGCATATTTGTCTCCTCAATTAAGAACTTGTTTTTCATTCAAAGCTCTGCCACCCTATTTTCTAAAACGTTGCTACGTTAGTTTTTCTTTCTGTGATATCTTGGTAATTTTTCAGATCTCTCTCTCTGTAAGACAGGGAAGAGACCTTTCTGGATGTAAGTAAGATGTTGCTGATGGAAGCTGGGCCAACCATGAAGGCACATCTTCAGAGACAGCACGCACCTCCTCTGTGCAAGGGTCTTTGTCCATTAGGGGTAACCTTTTCCTCTGTTTCTTCTCCTAAGAAGAAACTCCCTTGGTCTGGGAGTACCCTGTCCTGTTCTGGTCGTAATAAGCTAGTGAATGGAACTCTTTTTTGAGATTAGTTCCTGAGGTGCTCTCCATCTGCTGGCTTCTGCTTGTGCTGTATGTGCTGACATGGACATATATTGCATTTGTGATACAAGTGATAAGTTCAATTCCTGCCTCTCCCTTACTTTTCTGGCCTTAGATTCATCATCTATAAGATGATGCTAATAATAAGGTGTGTGTGTGTATATATATATATATATATATGCATATATATACACATATATATATACACACACACATATATATATGCTATTGGATTGTTGTAAATGCTAAAAAGAAATAGTATACTTAGCACAGTGATAAACAAATAAATACTGTAGAAAATATGGCTATTATTATTATTATTATTAGCTCAGACCCAGAGATTAGATCATTACGTCCTTCTTGATAGGGCTCAGGAAATATGGCCAAAATGCTCAGAAAATCTGGCTGACAATTATAGCCTCAGTGGGGAGGATTTTTTTATTCAAAATTTTAAACTACATATTCTAGACATCTCAATCTCAAAATTTGTAGAGTTTTATTTACCCTTTTTTAGTACTAAAGGAACTGCTCTAAGCAGAAAAGGAAAAACCATAATTAGAAACAAGAATATTAAAAATGAAGATGCTCTCCATCTGCTGGCTTCTGGTAAAGGCAAAGATAATTTAAAAGTAGGAAATCACCCATTGACAAATATGATATCTAAACTAGCAAGCATGAGAAAAGGAGAGGACAAATGAAGAACATTGAAAGTGCATTTGAAATTAAGGAGACCACAAAGGGAAGGGAACCATAAAAAAAAAAGACAACTTACAGAATGGGAGAAAATAGTTTCAAATGATGCAACTGACAAGGGTTTAATCTTTAAAATATACAAACAACTTATACAACTCAATGGCAAAAAAGCCAACAACCCAATGGAAAAAATGGGCAAAAGACCTGAATAGACATTTTTCTAAGGAAGGTGTACAGATGGCCAACAAGCACATGAAAAAATGCTCAACATCACTAATTATTAGAGAAATGCAAATCAAAACTACTATGAGGTACCACTTCACACCAGTCAGAATGGCCATCATTCATAAGTCCACAAATAAATGCTGGAGGGGTGTGGAGAAAAGGGAACGGTCCTGCACTGTTGGTGGGAATGTAAATTTGTACAACCAGTATGGAAAACAGTATGGAAGTACCTTAGAAAAATATATTTAGAACTACCATATGACTCAGCAATCCCACTCTTGGGCATATATCCAAAGTGTTCTTTGAAAAAGACACATGTACCCACATGTTCATTGCAGCACTATTCACAATAGCCAAGACATGGAAACAACCCAAATGTCCATCAACAGATGAGTGGATTAAGAAGATGTGGCATATATGCACAATGGAATACTATTCAGCCATAAAAAGAACAAAATAATGCCATCTGCAGCAACATGGATAGAACTAGAGACTCTCATGCTGAGTGCAGTAAGTCAGAAAGAGAAAGACAAATGCCATATGACATCACTTATATCCGGAATCTATTATATGGCACAAATGAACATTTCCATAGAAAAGAAAATCATGGACATGGAGAACAGCCTTGTGGTTGCCAAGGGGGAGGGGGAGGGATGGACTGGGAATTTGGGGTTAATAGATGTAAACTATTGCCTTTGGAATGGATAATCAAAGAGAACTGGCTGTATAGCACTGGGAACTATATCTAGTCACTTATGATGGAGCATGATAATGTGAGAAAAAGGAATGTATACATGTATGTGTGACTGGGTCACCTTGCTATACAGTAGAAAATTGGCAGAACACTGTAAACCAACTATCAGGGAAAAAATGAAAATCATTATTAAAAAAAAAAAAGAAGAAGACCAGTGTTAAGACACAATCCACATATAGATGGATATACCAAAATTTAAGGGGAATCAATAGTCAAATAACTGTAATGGTTACATAAAAAAGAAAAACCAAGCCAAACATAACACTAAACATGGTCATCTGGAGTTCCCATTGTGGCATAGCAGAAACAAATCCGACTAGGAACCATGAGGTTGCAGGTTCGATCCCTGGCCTTGCTCAGTGGGTTAAGGATCCAGCGTTGCCGTGGCTGTGGTGTAAGCTGGCGGCTACAGAATTGATTGGACCCCCTAGCCTGGGAACCTCCATATGCCGTGGGTGCAGCCCTAAAAAGACAAAACTAACTAACTAACTAACTAACTAACTAAATAAATAAATAAATAAAAATAAACATGGTCAGCAAATTGCAAGAAAAGACAACAAGAAGAGGAAGGGAAGAAAAAAGACCCAAAATAGCAATCTCCCCAATTTTTTAAAAGTAAATGACAATAAATACATGCTTATCCATAGTTACATTGAATGTGAATGGATTAAATGCTCCAAGCAAAATAAAAAGACTAGCTGAGTAGATTCAAAAGCAAGACCTATATACATGCTGTCTACAAGAGAGCAACTTCAGGTCTAAGGACACATACAGACTTTAAGTGAGGGAAAGGAATAAAATATTACATGGAAATGAAAAGTATAGAAAAGCAAGAGTAACAATACTTATATCAGGAGCAGCACAATATATAAGACAACTACCTACAGCCATAAAAGTGGAAATTGACAGTAACACAATAATAGTGGGGGACATTAACACCCCATTTACAGCAATGGACAGACCATCCAGACAGAAAATCAACAAGGAAACATAGGCTTTAAATGATACACTAGACCAAATAGACTTAACTGATATCTATAAAACTTTTCACTCAAATGCAGCAGAATATACTTTCTTCTTAGGTGCACACAGAACATTCTCCAGGATACATCACATCTTGGGCCACAGATCAAGCCTTGATAAATATTTTTTTAAATTTTATTTTCCCACCGTACAGCAAGGGGATCAAGTTATCCTTACATGTATACATTACATTTACATTTTTTCCCCACCCGCCTTGATAAATATTAAAAAATTTGCAGTTCCTGTAGTGGCTCAGTGGTTAACAAATCCAACTAGGAACCATGAGGTTACGGGTTTCATCCCTGGCCTTGCTCAGTGGGTTAAGGATCCGGCGTTGCCGTGGGCTGTGGTGTAGGTCACAGATACAGCTTGGATCCCGTGTTGCTGTGGCTCTGGTGCAGGCTGGGGCTATAGCTCTGATTGGACCTCTGGCTTGGGAACCTCCATATACCACGGGTGTGGCCCCAGAAATAGCAAAAAGACAAAAAAAAATTGAAATTATTTCAAGCATTTTCTCCAATCACAATGCTATAAGACTGGAAATAAACTACAAGAAAAAAAAAAAACAGCAAAAAACACAAACTCTTGGAGGCTAAACCATATGCTACTAAACAACCAATGGGTGGCTGAAGAAATCAAAGAGGAAATTAAAAGCTACACAGAGACAAATGAAAATGAAGATACAACAATCCAAAATCTATGGGACACAGCAAAAGCAGCAGTTCTAAGAGGGAAGTTTATAGCAATATAATCTTATTTCAGGAAAGAAGAAAAAATGCAAATAAACAACCTAACCTTACACCTTAAACATCTAGAGAAGGAAGAACAGACAAAGTTCAAAATTAGTAGAAGGAAAGAAATCATACATATTAGAACAGATATTAATAACATAGAGACAAAGAAAACAATTGAGAAGATCAATGAAACCAAAAATTGGTTCTTTGAAAAGATCAACAAAATTGATAAACCATATGAGTCTTGATAAACCAGATTCACCAAAAAAAAGAGGCAGAGGTCTCAAATCAATAAAACTAAAAGTGAAAAAGGAGGTTATAGTTGACACTGCAGAAATACAAAGGATCATGAGAGACTACTATGAGAAACTCTATGTCAATAAAATGCACAACCTAGAAGAAATGGACAGATTCTACACAGGTACAACCTACCAAGACTGAACCAGGAAGAAATAGAAAATATGAATAGACCAATCACAAGTACTGAAACTGAAAATGTGATTTAAAAACTTCCAAAATACAAAAGTCCAGGACCTGATGGCTTCACATCTGAGTTCTACCAAACATTCAGAGAAGAGTTAACACCTCTTCTTCTGAAACTTTTCCAGAAAATTGCAGAGGAAAGAACATTCCCAAGCTCATTCTATGAAGCTACCATTACGCTGATACCAAAACCAGACAAAGATACCACCAAAAAAAAAAAAGGAAAATTAAAGGCCAATATCACTGATGAACATAGATGTGATAATCCTCAACAACATATTAGCAGACCACATACAAATATACATTAAAAAGATCATACACCATGATCAAGTAGGATTTATCCCAGGGATGCCAGTATTCTTCAATATCCACAAATCTATCAATGTGATGCACCACATCAACAAACTGAAAAATAAAACCATGTGATCATCTCAATAGATGCAGAAAAAGCTTTTGACAAAATGCAACACCCATTCCTGATAAAAACTCTCCAGAGAGTGGACATAGAGGGGAACTACCTCAATATAATAAAAGCCATTTATGACAAATCCACAACTAACATCATTCCCAATGGTGAAAAGCTGAAAGCATTTCCACTAAGTTCAGGACAAGACAAGGATGTCCTCTTTCACCAATGTTATTCGACATAGTCTTTGAAGTCCTAACTGTGGCAGTTGGAGAATAAAAAGAAATGAAAGGAATCTAGATTGGAAAAGAAGAAGGAAAACAGTATGGAGATTCTGTTAGAATAGAATCTAAATAGAATTTCCATTTGATCCAGCAATCCCTCTCCTGGGCATCTATCCAGGGAAAACCATGACTCAAAAAGATACACATACTCCAATGTTCATTGTAGCACTGTGTACAATAGCCAAGACATGGAAATGACCTAAATGTCCATCGACAGAGGAGTGGATAAAGAAGAAGTGGTACATATACACAATGAAATATTACTCAGCCATTAAAAGGAAAGAAATAATGGCATTTGCAGCAACATGGATGGACCTAGAAATTGTCATGCTAAGTGAAGTCAGATAGCAAGACACCAACATCATATGGTATCACTTACATGTGATATCTAAAACAAAGACACGATGAACTTCTTTGCAAAACAAATATTGCCTCACAGATTTGGAAAAACTTATGGTTTCCAAATGAGATGGGTTGGGGGGTGGGGGGATGTACTGGGTGTCTGGGGTGGAAATGCTATAGAATTGGGTTGTGTTGATCGTTGTACACCTATAAATGTAATAAAATTCACTGAGTAATAAAAAAAGTGATTTAAGAGACTTAAAAAAAAAACTATCACTGTTTGCAGATGATATGATTCTATACCTAGAAAATCCTAACAACACTACCAGAAAACTATTAGAGCTCATCAATGAATTTAGTAAAGTTGCAGGATACAAAATTAATAAACAGAAATTGATTGCATTTTTATATACTAACAAAGATCAGAAAGAGAAGTTAGGGAAACAATCCCATTTACCATTGCATCAAAAAGAATAAAATACCTAGGAATAAATCTACTTAAAGAGACAAAAGGCCTGTACTCTGGAAACTGTAAGACACTGATGAAAGAAATCAAAGAAGACACAAATAGATGGGAAAATAAACCATGCTCTTGGATTGGAATAATCAATATAGTCAAAATGATAATACTACCTAAGGACATCTACAGATTCAATGCAATCCCTATCAAATTACCAATGACATTCTTTACAGAACTGGAACAGAATATTTTAAAATTTGTATGGAAACACAATAGACCTTGAATAGCTAAAGCAATATTGAAAAGAAAAAACGGAACTGAAAGAATCAGGCTCCCTGACTTCAGGCTCTATTACAAATTTACAGTCATCAAAATGGTATGGTATTGTCACAAAAACAGAAATACCCATCAATGGAATAGGATATAAAGCCCAGAAATAAACACAAACACCTATGGTCAATTAGTCTGTGACAAAGGAGGACAGACTATACAGTGAAGGAAAGATAGTCTCTTCAATAAATAATGTTGGGAAAACTGGACAGCTGCACATAAGAGAATGAAATTATTACATTGTCTAATACCATACACAAACTCAAAATGGATTAAAGGCCTAAATGTAAGGCCAGACAATATAAAACTGCTAGAGGAAAACATAGGCAGAACATTCTTTGACATAAATCACAGGAACATCTTGTTCGATCCACCTCCTAGAATAAAGACAATAAAGACACGATTAAACCAATGCGACCTAATTAAACTCAAAAGCTTCTGCACAGCAGAGGAAATCATTAAAAACAAACAAAAAGACAACCCACAGAATGGAGAAAATTTTTGCAAATGACTCAACTGACAAAGGTTTAATCTCCAAAATACACAAACAACTCATACAGCTCAACAACAAAAAACAAACAACCCAATTGAAAAATGGGCAAAACCTAAATAGACATTTCACCAAAGAAGTCAGATGGCCAGAACTCACATGAAAAAATGCTCAACATCACTAATTTTTAGAGAAATGCAAATCAAAACTACAGTGAGGTACCCCTTCACACCAGTTAAAGTGGCCATCATTAACAAATCAACAAATAACAAATGCTGGAGAGGATATGGAGAAAAGGGAACCCTCCTACACTGTCAGTGTGAATGTAAATTGGAACAACAACTCTGAAAAACCGTATGGAAATACCTCAGAAAACTAAATGCAGAACTACCATATGATCCAGCAATCCCACTCCTGGGCAAACATCCAGACGAAAATTTCATTGAAAAAGATACATGCACCCATGTGTTCATCACTACACTATTCACAATAGCCAAGATATGTAAACAACCTAAATGCCCATCAAAGGATAAATGGATTAGGAAGATGTGGTACATATAAACAATAGAACACTACTCAACCATAAAAAAGGACAAAATAATGCTATTTGCAGCAGCATAGATGGAACTAGAGACTCTCATACTGAGTGAAGTAAGTCAGAAAGAGAAAGACACCATATGATACCACTTATATGTGGAATCTAAAATATGGCACAAATGATCTATCTACAAAACAGAAAAGATCCTGAATGTGTAGGACAGACTCATGTTTGCCAGTGGGAAGGGGGAGGGAGTGGAATAGATTGGGAAACGGATTAGAGGATGAAAACTCTTGCATTTAGAGTGGATGGGCAATGAGATCCTGGTGTATAGCACAGGGAACTATATATCTAATAACTTATGATGGAGGATAATGTGAGAAAAATAATGTATATTATGTATTGCTGGGTCACTGCTGTACAGCAGAAATTGACAGAACACTGTAAATCAATAATAATATAAATTTTAATAAAAAATGAAAAGTTTATGCCAAAGTTGTTGCCTCCTTATCTTAATCAATAAGTAATTAGGGGATAAATAAATGAAACCAGGAGACCAGGCAATCTGAGAAGCAGGTGAGGGTGGTGAGAAGAGCAGATGCCTTGGATGAGATAGAGCTGAGAATCCTGGCTTCATTTTGAGTGGCAATGGGTGATTTACCACACCTGCAAATTTATCTTTTATAACTATCCCAAATTTCCTTTTAAGTCCACAATAAATGACATGGGGACTCCTTGTTTCCCTCGTGCTACCAGTTCTGTCTCTTTCCTGCCGGCTTGCTTTTCTGGACACATCTGGTGATTTCAGCCACATTCACACTGGCTTTTCAGTATTGTTATATCTTTCATTTTAACTTCGTTACAGCTTGAACCAGGTCATTTCAGCCTCTCCTACCTTAGAAGGTTGTGAGAAATAGTGTCATTCTTGATGTGGTTGGAAAAACACCTGGAGCCCTTTGGAGAGAAGGTATGAAAGCTGTAAGTACCACAGGCTGGCTGGTCTCAGCCATGTGCCGGAAGCCATGGCTCCTGTGTGTGCTTCCACTTGTCAAACTTGGGAGTAAAGAGCCAAACTTATGAGCGACCTGGACTGCAAAATAGTACCTTAGCTTCCTGGGATCTTCCACTAAATTTATAATATGTTGGCCTCAGAGATGGTTTCGAATCCATTTATTCCATAGCATTTGTTGAGCATCTTCATGGGCCTGGCATTGTGCTGAGATCGAAGCATATTAAAGACACACTGTCTAAGGCATGGATAGTTTCAGAGGGCAGGAAGAAAGGACAACAAATAAAAGACAACACAATAGCAGATAGGGAAGTAAAACATAGGAGCATGTGGTTAGTTTATCTTATGGCGATCCTCCACTTAGATGGTGTCACAGTTGAGTTTTGCAGGATAAGTAGTGATTTTCCTGGAATGGGGTGGAAAGAGGGTGCTAAAGCCATTCCAGGAGAAGAGATGGACACTGGAAGATTGTAAAAGTGAATACTGTTCTGGGGCAACTAGAGAGTGTGACACATTCTAGCAGGAGATGAGACTGGAGACAAAGGCAGAGATAAATCATAAAGGATTTTGCTAGATAATGTGCATTTTGTCCTGTAGCAGCAGCAGGAAACACCTGAACCTTTTAAAGCAGAGATGTGGCATGACGTGCATTTTTAGCCACATAGGTTTGGATGCAGTGTAGATTGGAGGAAAAAAGGGCTAGGATGAGAGAGAGCTTTTCTGAATAATCCAGTTGAAGAAATACAAGGAACCCTCTGGCAAGTCTGTCTCATATTTTCATTCTACTTTTTTAAAAAGTCATTCTGTGGGGTGTGGGGGGATGTGCTTGGGCTGTGGGATGGAAATCCTGTGAAATCAGATTGTTATGATCATTATACAACTACACATGTGATAAATTCATTTGAGTAATTAAAAAAATGAAAAAAAATAAAAGTCATTCTGTTGTGCAGATTTCTTCAATAAAATGTTTTACTCCTATAGATGAAGTAAATAAATTACCAAGTATTTCTTGATTGTCAAATATGTATAACATACTTTTTTTATTACTCAATGAATTTATTACATTTGTAGTTGTACAATGATCATCACAATCCAATTTTATATGATTTCCATCCCATACCCCCAGTGCATCCCCCCACCCCCCAAACTGTCTCCTTTGGAAACCATAAGTTTTTCAAAGTCTGTCAGTCAGTACCTGTTCTTCAAAGAAGTTCATTGTGTCCTTTTTTCAGATTTCACATCAGTGATAACATGTGATGTTGATGTCTCATTGCCTGACTTGTAAGGTGTTTCCACAGATTAAAATAAGGATGATTTATAGTGAAATTACATTGAAAACTTTTGGAACCTGGTGGAGTAACGAACAACAAATATTTTAAAGGTGATTTCTGCTTCCAAGGGGCTCAGCATCATTGAGAAAAGCAAGACATATACACAAAAATAGGAAACACAGCAGTTTCTATCTTGCAAGTGTAGTAATTTGCTACTCTTTAAATAGACATGTGGAATGAGAGTAGGAGCTTTCGGACTCCGTGGCTGAGAGGTTGCTGTGGGGAGTGGTGAGCTGGCCCTTGAAGGGATGATAAAATCAAACAGCAGAAGAGTTTTTAATCAGCTCCAACTATGTTCCAGAAGAAGGCTTTTCCACAGTCTCCTCCCTGCACACTGGTATAAGCTCCAAGTAAAATTTGGTAAAGTTCCAGAATAGTGCTGTCCTAGGTTGCAGTCCCTGAGAAAGGATGGGTATGACATGTGAGGTAGTATTCCAAGGAGAGCCTATTAGGGGAACTGGGGTGGGACAGGAGGGCCAAGTCCAAGGATACTCACTTTAGTGCTTCTGGCCAAGCTGGCGAGGTTGTCCTGATGGGGTCAGAGGTCCTCACCCATGTCAGTCCCTGGGTAAGGGACCCTCTAGGTGTGTAGATTCCCAGGCAAAGTAGTTTCAGCCACCTGGGCAGTCCCCCAGGAATGGCAAGTACTGGGTGTTAGAGGGAATCACAAGGGGGTTGGTGCACACACAAAGATCAGAGGGGTCATGGGAGTCTGCATGGAACAATGACATCAGGTGCACATCAAGCACAGCCCCTTCTCAGCTTTACAAGGTCCGCTGCATTGCAAGGAATGTTCAGGGCTCATTACTTGGAGAGACCCAGGCAGAGGACCAGAACTTTCAATTCTTCCCCTTTATCATTTGCTTTTATCCCTTAGAGAGAACACAAACGCCTGAAAGTCTAAGGCCCCAGGAATCCCAAGCTTTCCCCAATGATAGGCAGATGCAGCTTAAGAGAGTTTTCCTGAGTAAAATAGAACTTATATTCATATTTTCAAAAGAGAGCTGTAAGAGTGAATTTTCAGCTTGCTTTTCTTTAAATGCTGTTATTAACTGGAGATTCTTGTAATGCCAAAGGACATAAAAGGGCAGTAAATTCCCCTTTCTTTATATAAAATGTCTTCTGTTTCATAGATGAAGGCTTCTGGATGTAAAATTTTGCAGAAATTACTTTCTAATTTCTCAGAGACATTTTAATTGGATAACAATCACATTGGTAACAATCATGAACCCCTGATTTTTCTGAGCAATATGTTTTAAAGACTTGGTTTTACAATTCAGTTAATTTTTTACATCTTTTCTCTTTATGGCAGTTGATGTAGAGAAGTCCTCATGCATGTGTTTATATAATGTGTGTGTGGTGCATTGCAGGAATGTGTGTGTTGTTTCTCCCCCTGCCCCCCGGCCTTTTTTGTCTTTTTAAGACTGCACCAGTGGCATATGGAGGTTCCCAGGCTAGGGGTCCAATCAGAGCTGTAGCTGGCAGACTACGCCACAGCCGCAGCAACTCGGGATCAAAGCCGTATCTGCGAGCTACACCACAGCTCACTGCAACACCAGATCCTTAACCCACTGATCAAGGCCAGGGATGGAACCTGCGTCTTCTTGGATCCTAGTCAGATTTGTTTCTGCTGAGCCACGGCAGGAAATCCTGCCCCCCGCCTTTTTTAACAATATATCAATTGCTTCTTAGCTACTTTTCATATGTCGTTCATCAGAATTCTTTTTTATTTTTTTCTCCACACAAAACCAACTGGAAATATTAAAGAAATGTAATGAAGTAGATACCAAAATAAATACTGCAAATAGTGACATGGCAGGAAGTGTGTGATGAGGAAGGAAACTGAACATGGGGCAGATGCTTTAAATTCATAAAGCTTAGTTAAATACTTTGCCTTCTGTGTCCTCAGATTTTCTTTGGACAAATAACTTTGCATTTATTTGGTCAAATAATCTTTGGCAGATCTAGGTGAGGCCAGACTCTGTCTTTAGAGAATGGCTTTCAGCAGGCTAGGAACCAAAATCATACTTTTCCATCCTGGGGTTCTATGGACATGGAGCTTGAATAGGCAATTTCTAGAGGCTATGTTTGTGCAGTGGTGTGGTTATGTGTCTCTCCACCCACTCAGAACTGTGCCTTATTTTTCTTTTTTAAAAATTGAAGTATAGTTGATTTACAATGTTGTATTAGTTTCTGATATACAGCAGAGTTATTCAGTTTTATATATATATGAAAGAATATATTCTTTTTCACGTTCTTTTTCATTATAGGGTTATTAATAGACATTGAATATAGTTCCCTGTGGTATACAGTAGATCCTTTTTGTTTACCTATTTTATACATAATAGTATGTATTTGTTAATCCCAGACTTTGAATTTATTCCTCTTCCCATCTTTTCCCCTTTGGTAACCATAGTTTGTTTTCTATTTCTGTAAGTCTGTTTCTGTTTTGTAAACAAGCTCATTTGTATAATTTTTTTTAAGATCCTGCATGTAAGCGATATCATATATTTGTATTTCTCTGCCGAGTTAGTTATGATAATTTTAGTATGATAATCTCTAGCTCCATCCATGTTGCTGCAAATAGCATTATTTCATTCTTTTTTATGGCTAATATCCCATTGTATATATGTACCATGCCTTCTTTATCCATTCATCTGTCAGTGGTTGCTTCCATATCTTGGCTATTGCAAATAGTGCTGCTATGAGTATTGGGGCACATGTATCTTTTGGAATTAGAGTTTTCATCTTTCCCAGATACATGCTCAGGAATGGGTTCACTGGATCATATGATAACTGTTTTTAGTTTTTAAAAGAACCTCCATACTGTTCTCCACAGTGGCTGTATCAATTTAGATTCCCATCAACAATGTTTCAGGGTTCCCTTTTGTCCACACCCTCTCCAGCATTCATTATTTGTAGACTTTTTGATGATGGCCCTTCTTACTGGTGCAAGGTGATACCTCATTGTGGTTTTTGATTGTATTTCTCTAATAATTAGTGATGTTGAGCATCTTTCCATTTACCTGTTGGCCATCTGTATGTCTTTTTTAGACAAATGTCTTCTTAGGTCTTCTGACCATTTTTTGAGTGTGGTGTTTGTTTTTTTGATGTTGATTTTTATGAACTGTTTGTATATTTCAGAAATTAAGTTCTTGTTGGTTGCATCATTTGCAAATATTTTCTCCCATCCATAGTTTGTCTTTTCATTTTATTTATGGTTTCCTTTGCTGTGCAAAACCTTATAAGTTAGATTAGGTCCCATTTGTTTATTTTTGCTTTTATGTCTTTTGCCTTGAGAGACTGACCTAAGGAAACTGCTACAATATATGTCAGAGAATGTTTTGCCTATGTTTTAAGAGTTTATGGTATCAAGGCTTATATTTGTCTTGAAGTTATATCAGTTTATTTTTGTATATGATGTGAGGGAGCATTCTAACTTTACTGATTTAGGTGCCTCATTTGTCTTTAAGGCAGTTATCTTTTTTGAATGAATAAATGAATGAATGAATGACAAAATAGGTAAAACATCATTGCCTCTCATTTATAATCTGTCATCCTGCCCACGTCTCCCAACACCCCTTCCCTTCACTTACAGGCACTCAGTTTCCTCTACCTTTTGCTCCCAGGGGAGCACAGTGCCCCGTGACAGGCTGGCCCCTGCTTCTCGGCTTCCTTTGCTGCAGCATGTCTGTTTGGGTTCACTCGCTTATGGGAACCTTCCTCCTTTCCTTCCACTGGGAAAACAATCTAATGGACGATTTCACACAAATGTATTGTGTCTGCCTGGAGCTGAGGTTGTTATGTGCATTTTAACAAGGACAAGTAAAGAAATTGATTTCTAATTATAGGATTTAAGGCATCATAAAACAAGATATTTAGAAACTGGAGCTTCCTAGAGCCTATTTTACGCCTGTGCAATCTAGCCCTGTTGCAATGTGGAAAGGAAAACTCTGAATATCACAAGTAGTCTCTTCCCAGAGATGAGAGCTGGGGTGGCAGTCCTGCTTTAGGCTGCTCCGTGAGCCTCTGCCCCGTGGACAGAGGGGACATCCTTCGGTGCCATCTGTCAGCTGGGAGACTCACCTCCCATTGTCAGTCTGAGGATCAATTGTGTTAGCAAATGTAATGCGTTTAACTCTTGCACATGGTAAGGACTCATTCAAGGTTTATTATTTTGCTTTCAAAATATGTTAACGTGTTTAAAGTACCTGAGACAAAATGATTTAATGTGGTCTAGACCATTCACTCACATGATCTATCCTCCAGTAGGAGGTAATTAAGCTTGGTGTTAGTCTTTTGATTCTTTTTCTGTAAAGCTCTTAAACATAAAAATCTGGGAGGTCAATAACTGACATTTTAGCAGAAGACAAGCCAATGCTCCTGAGCAGTATTGTCATCTTGGTTTTACAAGACCTCAGAACCAGACTGTTTAAAATTCTTATTGTAACCCCTGAGTCTTTTTTTTTTTTGTCTGGTTGGGAGAAATTGCAGAGTTTCCCCAAAATTAAATTTTTCCACAAACCTTATGGAATTGACTTAAATAAAAGGCATCATTCTCATTGTACCATGACAGAGAGATTGAAATGTGTTCTTTTAATAATAAAACCCATGAGGAAATGTTGCAGTGGGAAGAGGTGAAATGTGTTCTTTTAATAATAAAACCCATGAGGAAATGTTGCAGTGGGAAGACCTTCTCACATTGAGGAGCTGTGTGAAGGGCTGCCTGGGGCTTGGCCAGGGCCCAGAAGCCACAGCAGTTGCCTTGAATCCTGGATTTTTAATCACAGGTCCACCCAGGCTGAGGTGCAGACCTTTGACTCTCAGATGCTCAGATGAGGCTTTGAATTTTGGACACGATGCAAACCTTGTCTGTATTTTCTGAGTTGAGTCTCTGATTTGCCATCCAGGACATGCTTACCTGATTCTAGTTACTTCTTCCCTTTAAACAAATGATCTTGCTGGCCTGCCTCCCTGACGGCTTCCCTGGCTTGTGCTTTTATCTCTTGACACAGCTTTCATTTTCCCCACTTTATCTGTGCTTTTCTGTCAAGCCACCTTTTAGCTTTTTTTTTAATCTTGTTTGGTTCCTGTACCTCTTGTCTTAAATGAAGGACAGAAAATACATGGGGGTCGGGGGAGGCTGATTTGCCTAACTGGGTGGCATTGCTGCTTCTGATGAGTTCTGGTGAGATCCAGCTGGTCCCCAAAATGGCAGCAGATAAAGTCCTTACTCCTGAGGCCGGTCTGCTGGGGCTGTGGAACCAGGGAACAGGCTGGGCAGCCTCAAAGGAAAGTGTTATCTCACAGTCTGGATGCCGGATGGCTGAGATCAAGGTGTCTCGGGATTGATTCCCCCTGAGGCCCAGCTGGGCACATTCCAGGCCTCTCTCTGGTTTCTGGTGCTTTCTGGCAATGCTTGGCGTTGCTTAGCTTGTGGATACATCAGTCACCTTGATCTCTGCCTTCATCTTCTCCTTGTGTGTGTGTCCATGTCCCAATTTTCCCTTTTTTCATAAGGACATGGGTCCTGTTGGATTCAAGCCCACCCTACTTCAGCGTGATCTCAACTTATCTGTTACATCTGCGACAATCCTGTTGCCAAATAAGGTCACATTCTGAGGTGCTGAGGTGAGGACTTCAACATATGAATCTGGGAGGGTGCTGCAATTCAACACCCCAAACATCATCAGGGGCATTCCAGCTTTTTGGAGAAATGCTATCACTACTTTCATTTCTTTCTACGTTTGAAATGATGACACTACAGGAGTTTGTGGGGTGTTCGGATCGTGTAGTCCACACTGCTTACTGTGGCTGCTGTTGTGCTCTAGGTTACAGCTTCTGATGGCTCCTGTCTCTTTTCTGCTTAAAGCTCCTTGACACCTCAGTTCAGTGTTAACTTTGTGTCTGCCACAGGCAGAGAAGGGGGAGGCAAAGTCATAGGTGGGCAATTGAGCCCTGGGGTCTGTGCTCTCTTCAGCCCGAAGCAACCTCCCCACACTGCACACTCTGTGAGCCCCACGAGTCCACCGCTCTCCTTTCAGAACCTTGTTGCCTGCTTGTGGTGGGAATTTGTGTTTCTATTTCTTTTGCTTGCTTTTTGCCGCCTTATTTTTTGCTTTAACTAATCAATCTATTATTGAGATACAGTAGACCTGTAACATTGTATTCGCTTCAAGTGTACAGCACAATGACTTGATATTTATATACATGGCAATGGTCACCACAATAAGTCAAGTTCACATCTGTTACCCTGTGTGGTTAGAGAATTTTAAATTTTCTTGTGATCAGAACTAAGATCTACTCTCTTAGCAATTGCTTGCTTATTTTGAGAGCTTTATCTCAGGTCGCTTTAGAATGCTTCCATAGTCCCATGCAGTGAACATTTTATTTTGCATTTGTATGGAACACTTTTATATGGATGAGTTTTTAGAAAAATTCTCAACTGAATTCTCAACAGAGACATGGTATAGGCACCTTTGGGAATACTGCTCCTATTGCTCCTAATAGCTGGGATAAAAGCAGTGCTTCTTCAGAAAACTTGAGGCAACTCTGGATGCTTGGTTTTTTAGCTTGTTTTAAACTTCAGAATAAATTATTGTCTCCTGCTTTACCCCAGTGGGGAAGTCTGACTGAACAGGGGCCATTGATTTGGACTTCATCTGGAGAGCAGGAGGGACTTCCTGGGGATGGAGAGCAGAGAATGGGAAGCAGTGGAATCCTGAGGGAGCAACAGCATTGTAAAAGAGCAGCAGAGAAAGAGGGACCCCTAAAAGAGACCATGAGAGGTCATAAAGGAGAGGGGACAACCAGGAAAGTGCACTGTCACAGTAGCCAGGGGGTTTCCAGGAGGCTGAGGAGCCAGCACTGAATGTCAAGAACATTGGTGATGCTTGCAGGGCTGGACATAGTGTGAATGGTGCTCACTGCACTGACGTGCTTGTAAGAGTTGAGGAGGCAGCGTCAGAGGAGCAGCAGATTCCTGGCAAGATTCTGAATGGATGGGAAAAAGAGAGGGGTGGGTGGCAGCAGGACAGGGTCCAAAGTTGGTCTTCTGGTGTGGGAGAGTCCTGTTTAGTACTGGGGAGTTTTGAGCTTTCCATATTCCCACAGATTGCTTGCCAGGGTGTACTTTGACATATTTCTCTGCTCTTTGTTATTCTGCAAATGGGTAGAGACTTGATCAGAGTCAGGTTTGATCATTTGGGCGAGGCTACTGCTTCCAAGGAGGCTGTGTGGAGACTTGAGTGCCTTTTCGTGAAATGGCTGATGTTGATGGTTATTGCCCAGAGACATAAATCCATTTAGGCATTACAAATGTGACTTTAAACATATTCATTAATATTTTTAGTGGATTCACACTGCATATGGTCTGCCAAGGGAAATTGCAAAGTGATTTTTTTATTAGAAAAATATGGATCGAAGAAGAAACAGACTTTGAAAAATTTATGGTTACCAAAGGGGACAGGTTAGGGAGGTGGGATAGACTGGGGCTTTGGGATAGAAATGTTCTAAAATTAGGTTGGGAATTCCCATCGTGGATCAGCGGAAATGAGTCTGACTAGCATCCATGAGCACACAGATTCTATCCCTGGCCTTGGTCAATGGGTTAAGGATCTGGCATTGCCGTGAGCTGTGGTACAGGCTGCAGATGCAACTTGTATCATGTGACACTGTGGTTGTGGGGTAGGCCAGCAGCTACAGCTCCAATTCAACACCTAGCCTGGGAACCTCCATATGCTGCAGGTGCAGCCCTAAAAAAAGACAAAAAAAAATCAGGTTGTGAGGATGGTTGTACAACTATTAATATAATAAAATTCATTGAATTAAGAAAAATAATAGAGGCACAAAAACTCTCTAAAGCTTAATTTAGCATACATGACATATGTTTTACCCAAGGTGTTTATGTTTATTAGATATCTTATTTCTGATAGTCTAATTTAATCATATTTTTATTTTGTGTTCAAAAGATAGGTTTCGTTGGTAAGGCCACTGAATGCAGAGAGGAAGCTGTTTCATGTTGGGAACATATACCCTATGCAGTGCAGTACAGTGTTATATATATTTATCCCTTCCACAAATATTTGTTGAACCCCTTCCTTGTGACTCAAATAAAAAAATAATATATATATATATATATAAAGAAAAATATCATTCAATGTCTTAAGGACTGTTCTAGGTCCTAAGGGTAGATTGGTAAATAAAGGTCTATACAAAGGTCTGGGCTTATCAAGTTCATAGTAAAAAAGACCCCCCAAACAAACAAACAAACAAAGCCTTAGGGTTTTCTGAGGTTGATGAGTTTTTTTCGCAGAGCTGCTCAAACTGCATAAGGAGCCAATGAGCAGTGTGGATGGTAAGGGAGGACAGATTAGCCTCTGGGTATGATGGTGAGCTAGGAAAGGAGTGATGCACAGGTGTACCCAGGAATGTTTGGGGGTAACCAGGGACTGAATGGTGCTTGAAAAAGTCATGAAGCCCTGAAATAATGTTCAAATATGATCTATTCTTTTGCCAGAAAAATCACATATAAAGTACAGAGAATTTCATCATGTTATTCTGCAATAAAAATTATGTGAATACAACACACAGACAAACCTACTAGAGTGGCCAAAATCCAGAACACTGACAACGCCCAAAGCTGCCAAGAAAGTGCAACAATAGGAACACTCATTCTTTGCTGGTGGGAATGCAAAATTCTGCAGCCACTTTGGAAGACAGTTTGTCAGTTTCTAACACAAGTGAACATACACTTTCCATTCAATCCAACAATCATGCTTCTTGGTATTTGCCCCAAATAATCAAATACTTATGTCCACACAAAAACCTGCACGTGGTTGTTTATGGCAGCTTGATATATAAGTTTTAAAACTTGGAGGCAACTAAGATGTCCTTCAGTAGGTGAATGGTACTGTAGTACATTCAGATAATGAAATATTATTTAGTGCTCAAAAGAAATGAGCTACCAAACCAGGCAAGAACATGGGGGAAACTTAAATATATATCACTAAGTAAAAGAAGCCAATCTGAAAAGGCTGCAAACTGTATGATTACAATTATGTGACATTCTGGACAAGGCAAAACTGTAGAGGCAATAAAAAGATCAGTGGTTGCCCCAGGGATTGAGGGCGGGGAGAGGGATAATTAGGCAGAGCATGGAGGGTTCTAGGGCACTCTAAGGCAATGTCATTCATACTCTGTGACATCACAATGGTGCATACATGTCATTATACATTTGTCCAAACCCATAGAATGTGCAATACCAAGAGTTAACCCTAAGGTCAAGGATGGATTTTGTATGATCATGAGGTTTCAATGTAGGATTATCTTTGGTAAAAAATATATCATTCTAGTGTTTGATGTTGATAATAAGGGAGGCTGTGGGGGGGCAGGGAGGTGCCAGGTAAATTGCTGTACCTTCCTCTCAATTTTGTCATAAATTTGAAACTGTTCTAAAAATTAGTCTTTCAAATGAAACACAACACAGATTATTCTGTTTATGTTTTGAGTCAATACTAGATGGAAATATAAAATTAACTGGCTTTTATTATTTTTTTCTATTTTTACAATTAAATCCTCATCACAATTTTCCTTTCCTAAAAATGATGACATTTTGATGCCTATTTTAAGTAGATCCCCTTTCCAATTCTAAGCCTTCCAGATGCCAGGTCCTTGTGTGCATGTGGGGTCTCTCTGCTTGTTGTTTTTAGGGTCATTTCATGTTGCTATACATGTGCCAAGCAGGGGGATCAGGTGGTCTGAGCATCAACAAAGAACATGCAAGGCAGGCAGGTTCTGCAGACCTCATCTGTATTTTCAGAATCTGACACCAGTCAGCTATTCTGTTCATCAGGAGAGGTTAATTGGGGGCTACTCTGTGCTTCAGAACAACCTGCCTCTGGGGCAAGGGTCTGCCTCTTTCATTCCAATCTGTCTCTGCACAGGTGGGTTGGGTCCTTACATAGAGCCTGTGCTGTGAAAACCTCCCCAAGGGACAGCCTCACCCAAGACCCCAAGTGAGACACAGAGGAAAACCCAACCCAACCCAAACTGAACAAACAGGTATGTTGGCCCTGAAGACAAACATCAAAGCTATAGCAGAGGCCTTTTCCCAGTGTCTAGAGAATATTTGTTCCCCTCCTTTTTTTTTTTTTTGGTCTTATTTTTAGGGCCACACCTGCAGCATATGGAGGTTCCCAGGTTAGGGGTCGAATTGGAGCTACAGCTGCCAGCCTACACCACAGCCATAGCAATGGGAGGACTGAATCACATCTGTGACCTGCACCACAGCTCACAGCAATGTGGGATCCTTAACCCAATGAACAAGGCCAGGGATCGAAACCACATCCTCATGGATGCTAGTCAGATTCGTTTCCACTGAGCCACAACAGGAACTCCTGTTTCCCTTTGTTGTTGTTGTTGTTGTTGTTTTTAATGTAATGATTTTTATTTTTTTCCATTATAGCTGGTTTACAGTATTCTGTCAATTTTCTACTGTACAGCATGGTGACCCAGTTACACATACATGTATACATTCCTTTTTCTCACATTATCATGCTCCATCATAAGTGACTAGACATAGTTCCCATTGTTACACGGCAAGATCTCATTGCTGATCCATTCCAAAGACAATAGTATGCATCTATTAACCCCAAGTTCCTAATCCATCCCACTCCCTCCCCCTCCCCCTTGGCAACCACAAGGCTGTTCTCCAAGCCCATGATTTTCTTTTCTGTAGAAAAGTTCATTCATGCCATATATTAGATTCCATGTATAAGTGATATCATATGGTATTTGTTTTTCTCTTTCTTCTTCACTTAGTATGAGAATCTCTAGTTCCATCCATATTGCTGCAAATGGCATTATTTTTTCTTTTTTATGGCCGAGTAGTATTCCATTGTGTATACATACCACATCTTCCTAATCCAATCATCTGTCCATGTACATTTGGGTTGTTTCCGTGTCTTGGCTATTATGAATAGTGCTGCAATAAACATGCAGATTCATGTGTCTTTTTCATGGAAAGTTTGTCTGTATACATGCCCAAGAGTGGGATTGCTGGGTCATATGGTAGTTCTATGTATAGTTTTCTAAGGTACTGCCATGCTGTTCTCCATAGTGGTTGTACCAGCTTATACTCTCACCAATAATACAGGAGGGTTCCCTTTTCTCCACACCCCCTCCAGCATTATTCAACATAGTATTGGAAGTCCTAACCACAGCAATCAGACAAACAAAAGAAATAAAAGCCATCCAAATAGGAAGCGAAAAGGTAAAACTGTCACTGTATGCAGATGACATGATACTATACATTGAAAACCCTAAGGACTCGACTCCAAAGTTGAACTGATTGAACTAATTGAACTGATCAACGAATTCAGTGAAGTAGCAGGATATAAGATTAACATTCAGAAACCAGTCGCATTTCTGTATACTAACAATGAGATATTAGAAAAGGAATACAAAAATGCAATACCTTTTAAAATTGCACCTCGAAAAATCACATACCTGGGAATGCACCTGACCAAGGAATTGAAGGACTTATATGCCAAAAACGATAAAACACCAATCAAGGAAATTAAAGAAGATGTAAAAAAATGGAAAGATATCCCATGCTCCCGGGTTGGAAAAATTAATACCGTAAAAATGGCCACACTACCCAAAGCAATCTACAGATGCAATGCAATCCCTGTCCAATTACCCATGATATTTTCCACAGAACTAGAACAATCCACAAATTTATGTGGAACCACAAAAGACCCAGAATTGCCAAAGCAATCCTGAAAGACAAAAACCAAGCAGGAGGCATAATTCTCCCAGACTTCAAGCAATATTACAGAGCGACAGGAATCAAGACAGTGTGGTACTGTTACCAAAACAGACATACAGACCAATGGAACAGAATAGAGAACCCAGAAACAAACCCAGACACCTATAGTCAATTAATCTTTGACAAAGGAGGCAAGAAAATAAAATGGGAAAAAACAGTCTTTTCAGCAAGTATTGCTAGAAATCCATTTATTTTTAAAATTTTTCTTATACTCTTTCATTTTCCCAACACAGCATCCCAGATATGATTTAGCCTTTTATTTATATTGTCTCACATTTCTCTCCCTTTTCTCCTACCTTCCTTTCCCTGTCTTAATTTTAATTTCTCATATGTTTCCCTTAAGCTTTTATTTTCTTATTTTTTTCCATTTCTTTTTTTTAATTAGTCAAATGAATTTATCACATCTGTAGTTGTATAATGATCATAACAATCCAATTTCACAGGATTTCCATCCCACAGCCCAAGCACATCCCCCCACCCCCAAAACTGTCTCCTCCAGAGACCATAAGGTTTTCAATGTGTGTGAGTCAGCATCTGTTCTGCAAAGTTCAGTCTGTCCTTTTTTCAGATTCCACATGTCAGCGAAAGCATTAGATGTTGGTGTCTCATTGTATGGCTGACTTCACTTAGCACGATAGTTTCTAGGTCCATCCATGTTGCTAAAAATGCTGGTATTTCGTTCTTTTTGATGGCTGAGTAATGCTCCATTGTGTATATGTACCACTTCTTCTTGATCCACTCCTCTGTCAATGGACATTTAGGTTGTTTCCTTGTCTTGGCTATTGCAAATAGTGCTGCCATGAACATCGGAGTGCATGTGTCTTTGCGAGTCCTGGTTTTCTCTGGATAGATGCCCAGGAGTGGGATTGCTGGATCAAATGGTAGTTCTATGTTTAGTTTTCTGGGGCATCTCCATACTGCTTTCCACAGTGGTTGCACCAATGTACAATCCCACCAACAGTGTACTAGGGTTCCTTTTCTCCACACCCTCTCCAGCACTTCTTGTTTGTAGACTTTTGGATGATGGCCATTCTGGCTGGTGTTTTTGATTTGCATTTCTCTAATCATGAGTGACGCTGAACATCTTTTCATATGTTTTTTGGCGATCCGTATGTCTTCTTTGCAGAGTTGTCTGTTTAGGTCTTCTGCCCATTTTTTTGATGGGGTTGTTTGTTTTATTGGTATGGAGCTGCGGAAGGTGTTTATAAATTTTGGAGATAAATCCCTTGTCAGTTGATTCCCTTGCAAAGATTTTCTTCCATGCTGTGGGTTGCCTTTTCGTTTTGTTTAGGGTTTCCTCTGCTGTGCAGAAACTTTTAAGTTTGATTAGGTCCCACTTGTTATTTTTGTTTTTATTGTCAATACTCTAAGAGATGGATCTGAGAAGATATTGCTGTCGTTTCTGTCAGAGAGGGTTTGGCCTATGTTTTCCTCTAAGAGTTTGATAGTGGCTGGTCTTTAATCCATTTGGAGTTTATTTGTGTGTATGGTGTTAGGGAGTGTCCTAATTTCATTCTTTTCCATGTGGCTGTCCAGTTTTCCCAGCACCACTTATTGAACAAGCTGTCCTTTCTCCATTGTATCTTCTTGCCTCCATTGTCATAAATTAGTTGGCTGTAGGTGTGTGGGTTGAATTCTGGGCTTTCCATCCTGTTCCACTGATCTATGTTTCTGTCTTTGTGCCAGTACCATACGGTTTTGATGATTGTTGCTTTGTAGTATAGCTGGAAGCCCAGGAGCCTGATTCCTCCAGCTCCATTTTTCTTTTTCAGGATGCCTTTGGCTAGCCTGGGTCTTTTGTGCTTCCAAACAAACTTTAAAATATTTTGTTTGGAGTTCTGTGAAGAATGTCCTTGGTAATTTGATAGGGATTGCATTGAATCTGTAGATTGCCTTAGGTAGTAGTATAGTCATTTTGATAATATGAACTCTTCCAATCCACGAGCATGGTGTATCTTTCCACCTATGTGTGTCATCTTTGCTTTCTTTCGTCAGTGTCTTATAGTTTTCAGAGTACAGGTCTTTTGGCTCTTTAGGAAGGTTTACTCCTAGGTATTTTATTCTTTTGGATGCGATGGTGAACGGGATTGCTTCCCTAATTTCTCTTTCTGCTCTTTCATTGTTAGTGTATAGAAATGCCGTTGATTTCTGTGTATTAATTTTGTATCCTGCGACTTTGCCAGATTCATGGGTGAGCTCTAACAGTTTTCTGGTAGAGTCTTTAGGATTCTCTAGGTATAGTATCATGTCATTTTGCGAATAGGGATAGTTTTACTTTTTCCTTTCCAATTTGGATTTATTTTATTTCTTTTACTTCTCTGATTGCTGTGGCTTGGACTTTCAAAACTATGTTGAAGAATAGTGGTGAGAGCGGACATCCTTGTCTTGTTCCTGATCTCAGCGGGAATTCTTTTAGCTTTTCCCCATTGAGAATGATGTTCTCCCTTTCCTTCTTTTTTCTCCCCCCTGGTCTTGTGTCACTTTAGAGATAAACATTTAAACATTTAGGACGAAATATTTCCTGTGTGCTTGTTACATGGGGAAAGTGTTAATTTTGGTAAATAATTGTATGGTTACAGATTGTAAACTAGAGAGGACTGTGGTTTCTCTTTCTCTTATGTGGTGTATGTATATACCACATCTTCTTTATCCGTATTCATTTATCAATGAGCACTTCGGTGGCTTCCATATTTTGGCTAGTGTAAATAATGCTACAGTGAACATAGGGGGTGCATCTATCTTTTCAAATTAGCATTTTCATTTTGTCTGCATAGATACCCAAAAGTGGAACTGCTGGATCATATTGTTGTCACATTTTTAATTTTCCACAAAACCTCCATACTGTTTTCCACAATGGAAATTTACATTCCACATGTACCAATTTACATTCCCACCAACAGTGCACAAGTGTTCCCTTTTCCCACATCTTCTCCATGACTTGTTATTTCTTGTCTTTTTGATGATAGCCATTCTGACAGGTGTGACATGATCTCTTATTGTGGTCTTGATTTGCATTTCCCTGATGATTAGTGATACTGAGCATCTTTTCATGTGCCTGTTTGTCGTCTGTCTGTCTTTTTTGGAAAAATATCTATTCAGATCCTCTGCCAGTTTTTTAGTTGGGTTATTTGGTTTTGTGAAATTCAGTTGTGTGAATTCCTTAAATATTTTGGACATCAACACCTTATTGGATATATCATTTGCAATTATCTTCTCCCATTCAGTGGTTGCATTTTTGTCTTGTTGATGGTTTCCTTTGCTGTGTAAAAGCTTTTTAGTTTGATATAGTTCTATTTGTTTATATTTGCTTTTGTTGTCCTTCTCCTTTGCTTTTTAAATTGTAAGACTAGAAAGTGTCTGCTAGGCAAGACTTGAGCAAATTTGTAACACAGGTAGATGCTGTGACAGAAGCTCTCACCTTTCTGCATTTTTTGTCTAGTATCCCTCTGGTTTGTGACACCATTACTGTTCTTTTCTACTTAAACAATAGGTCAGAAGTCCTTGTTAGCTATCAGATTAAAACATATTAAACAACATATTAAAAACATATTAAAACATATTAAAAACATATTAAAAACTACTAAGTAAAACATATTAAAAACTACTAAGTAAATCAACATGTTACCACTCTGGGCTATCATAATTTTGAAAAAATAATTCATGAAAGTTATTCTCTAGATCAAATTCTTAAACTCTCTTAGGATCCCTTTATGCTCTTAATTTTTTTTATTATGGCAAGACCATTTACTATGGGATCTAAATTCTTAAAGGTTTTTTTTTTAAGTATACAAACTATTGTTACTTATATACACCATATTGTATAGCAGATCTCTGGAAATTATTAATCATATATAATGAAATTTAGTACCCATTGCTTAGCAACTCCCCATTTTCCCTTTCTCCCAGACAATGGAAACCACTCTTGTATTCTTTGCTTCTATGACCGGACTGTTTTAGATACTTCATTTAAGTGGAATCATGTAGTATATGTCCTTCTGTGAATGGTTTATTTCACTTAGCATAGTGTTCCAAGTTCATCCCTGTTGTTTCACATTGCACAATTTCCTTCTTTTTAAAGTTGAATAATATCCTGTTGTATTTTCTTTATCTACTTATCCATCAATGGACATTTAGGTTGTTTCCAGATCTTACCTGTTGTGAATAGTGTTGCAGTGAATATAGGAGTGCTAGTATCTCTTTTAGATCCTTATTGCAAATCTTCTGGATAAATACTCAAAAGTGGGACTGCTGAATTACATGGTAGTTGTATTTTCATTTTTATTTTGAAAAGAAACTCCATACTGTTTTACACAGAGACTGCACCATTTTACATTTCCACCAACAGTATATAAAAGTTCCAATTTCTCCACATTCTTGTCAACAACTAACTTTCTCACTCTTGCCCTTTCCTATCCTCTCTGCTTCCGTCCCTTTCTCTCTCTCTCTTCTCCTCCTTCTTTCTCCCCCCTCCCTCGCTTATTTC
This sequence comes from Phacochoerus africanus, assembly GCF_016906955.1. Lineage (NCBI taxonomy): Eukaryota > Metazoa > Chordata > Mammalia > Artiodactyla > Suidae > Phacochoerus > Phacochoerus africanus. The sequence goes on from NC_062545.1 coordinate 155,261,906, forward strand.
CTTCTTTCTTTTTAGTCAACCTAACAGGAGTAAGGTGATGTCTCATTGTGGTTTTGGTTTGCATTTCCCTGATGGTTAGTAACATTACATGTCTCATTACGTAAATATCTAATCAAGCCTTTGGTCCATTTTTTAAACTGGGTAATTAGTTTATTTTGCTGTTGAGTTATAGGAATTCCTTATATTTTTTGGAAATTAACCCTTATCAGATATAAGGTTTGCAAATATTTTCTCCCATTCTTTAGGTTGCTTTTTCTCTGTGTTGATTTTTTCCATTGCTGTGAAGAAGCCTTTTAGTTTGATGTAGTACTACTTGTCTATTTTTGTTCTTTTGCCTGTGCTTTTCATGTCATATCCAAGAAATCATTGCCAAGGGCAAGTTCATAATATATTTTCTTCAGAAATTTTGGAGTATCAGATTTTATATTTAAATCCCTAATCAGTTTTGAGTTGACTTTTATGAATAGTATAGAATATCTGTCCAATTTCATTCTTTCACAAAATATATGCCCAGTTATTCCAACATTTGTTGAAGAGACTATCCTTTCTCCACCGTGTATTCCTTGTATTCTTATTGAAGATCAGTTGAAAATATATATATGGATTTATTTCTGGGCTTTCTATTCTCTTCCACTGGTCTATATTTATGGCTTTATGTCAGTACCACACTATTTTAATTACTGTAGTATTTTAGTATAGTTTGAGATTATGAAGTGTAATGCCTCCAGATTTTTTCTTTTCCAAGATTGTTTTGGCTGTTTGTTGTCTTTTGTGGTTCCATATGAATTTTAGAGTTTTTTTTCCCTTTATTCTCTAAAAAATTATTGAGGACCCAAAGAGCTTTTATTTTTGTATGTTAGAACTGTAAGTATTTATTGTATTAAAAATTAAAATTGAGTAAACCTTCAAAGGCCAGAATTTATAAGCACATAGTCTATTAGCCATCAGAGCTTCTGAAAACATCTACTGTCTATTCTTACAGGAGTTGAAAAGGTAAATTAAATCTTAATATTATTGCTAAAGTAAATTCAACCTTGTAAGTCTCAGAGAGGGATATGCGAATTCCCTGGGGTCCTCTGACCACACTCAGAACTACTGATTTAGACAGCTGGTGATTATTTGCTGAGTACTCTGTGTTGGGTTGTCCACCAGTGGGTGGTAGGAGGGTGGGAAAATATTGGAAGGCTTTCTTCCTATCCAGGGATTTATATCAAATGTGGGTCCCTACTCCATCTAGGCATAAGACAATGCGTATATCTGAAAAGTGAGCATATGTATAATACATACAAATCAATGAAAATTATTTGGTATCTCTTTTATGACCATTATAACCTTAAGCAGTATGATTACAATTTGGGTATTTGATACTCAGCGTTTTTGGGTCACCAGCCCAGCTTTACCACAGAACAGTCTTTTCAAATTCAGCCTCTTGATATAATCACTACCAAGAAAAGCTCCAGGGGTTTCGATTATGTTTCTTTTTATATGGTTAACCAAGTAAAACTCGAGGGACTATGTGTGAACAATCATATCCTCCTTTCTATTTATGTTCTAGCCTCTTTCAAAAGCCTTCTTTTTTTTTTTTTTTTTTTTTGAGTTCCTGGCTTAGTGGGTAAATAACCCAACTAGTATCCAGTGAGTTAAGGATCTGGCACTGCCACAGATATGGCTCAGATCCCATGTTGCTGTCTCTCTGGTGTAGGCTGGCAGCTGCAGCTCTGATTTGACCCTTGGCCCAGGAACTTATGTATGTTGCAGATGTGCCCCTAAAAAGAAAAAAAAAGAGGCCTTTTTCTTACAAAAGTTGTAGTATTAAGATATCATTTACCAAGTCCATGATTTTCTTTTCTGTGGAAAAGTTCATTTGTGCCATATATTAGATTCCAGATATAAATGATATCATATGGTATTTGTCTTCCCACTGGGAACTATGTCTGGTCACTTATGATGGAGCATGATAATGTGAGAAAAAATAACGTATACATTATACATAATGTATGTGTAACTGGGTCACCATGCTGTACAGTAGAAAACTGAACAGAATACTGTAAACCAGCTATAATGGAAAAAAATAAAAATCATTATATAAAAATAAATAAAGAAGTTTAAAAAAAAGATAGCATTTACAATCAGTGAAACTATGTTAAATAACATCACCAATCATTTTGATAGAACTTTCTGGGTAGCTTCTGCCTTTGTACCCAAGAATTTGAGGCCCTAAGTATAATCACTTGTTTCTTTACAGACACTTTTGAGGTAGCTGTGCCATCAACTAGCCAGACAGTCTCAGAACTTGGAAAAAATGTCACGCTCACCTGTCAGCCTCAAATGAAGTGGCAGTTACAAGAAGTTACGTGGGAAAAGATCCAGCCTCATCAGATCGACCTCCTAACTAGCTGCAACTTGTCCCAGGGAAGTAGTTACACTTCAAAGTACCCAAGACAGATACTGAGCAACTGCCACCAGGGAATGAGAAGAACCTTCATCACCATGCCCCACGCAACCGCCTCTGACTCAGGGCTCTACCGCTGTTGTTTCAAAGCCAGCACAGGCGAAACTGAAACTTTCGTGATGAGACTGACTGTAACAGAGGGTGAGTAGGTGACAGAGGTCTTAACATCTCAAAAATGGAAAAAGCCAGCCACTGTGGATTGTTTTTTTTTTTGACTTTATTATTCAAAATATCTTTAATGATAGAATTTGGTAGTTGTCAGTTATTGAATGTTAGTATTTATCTTGCCAATCCTTCAATCACAGATTGTACAATACATCTTTCCCATTTTTTGATCTGCCACATTCCTAAAATTTTAAAAAAATTTCAATGAGTCTGAAAAATACATGGTATCAATGGCCTGTAATCTTAGCTGTGCAATTTTTCAGTTATGTTAAAGCTTTTTGATGGTAGTGATTAGGCATTATCATCTACCTGTATCCTCAGCAGTAACGAGGTACTAGATTGATATTTGTTGAATTGGTGCTGACTAAAACTTAATGAATGTGTAGTAATGTGATTGCCACTTTGCCAGACCAGTGCTTTGATTCCCTGAGTTGTTTTCAGACCTGGAAGCAGACACAAACTGGCTTTGAAGCTACTGAAACTGACCTTCAGGGCCTCTTGCCTGAGCAGCTCCTTCCTAGGCCAGTGCTGATTTTGTGTTAGTAATTTGTCTCCTGTGTCATAACAAAGCCCTAAAAGGGGTAAGCTTCAGGCCTGGCCCCCTCCAACCTGTGCGAGAGTAAGAAAAAGTGATTTTTCTTTTTCACTTCCTCAAGTGCAAACACGGAGAGAGCCATGCATAAGTCAGTATAGAATCTGTGTTACACTTGAGTGGGAGGGAGGCCCTCCCCTACTCCCAGTTCTGCCTCTGGGAAAGTTCTCTCACTACAGAAGGACCTGTAGGAGAAAGTAAATTCTTTTTACGGGGGGTGGGAATTTTATTTCACTTTATTCTCATTCTCTCCTTCCCTCCCTCTTCCCCTTCCTTCCTTCCACCCATCCACCCATTTCTCCTTCTCCCTTTCTTTCATATGCTTCCAGCTAATGTATGTGTCTTGGCCAGTGTGTAGACTTTTATAGCCAAGGCTTCCTAGGATGTGACTGCCCCTCCATAGACTCTGCTTATACTGCAGGGCAAGGCTCCTTCCTCCCTGGATAGGCTGTAGTTGGCAGCCTCCTCCTTCAGCGCCACAACAGCTGTGTGTGCTAAGGAGGACGTTTGTCAGAGGTTAGCAGCTCCTGGTACATAATCACCTTAGAACATATCAAAGCTTTCTTTGCTCCTCTTAATGAAGGTGGGAGCTTAGAACTTAGTGAAAAAGAGAGTGGATGGGGTATTTGGGGGAGAAAAATTAACAGAGGTTCTTCATTTTAAATTTTGACTCCATTCCTTCAGATATATAGAAAATATTTCTCAGCATTAAAAAAAAACAAAAACTTTTGCATTATAGAAGTGATTTTTAAGGCCTGGCCAGGAAAAAAGAAAGCATAAAATCAGTCACTAATTTCCTCTCAGAAACCAAGGCAAGAAAAAGCTCTATTCAGAAAATGTTGTAAGGAACCATTTTTGAACACATATAAAAGATCTTGTCCATTATATGTTGAAAAAGTTATTAAAAACATCTTAAATCATGGAGAAAATAGATTTTTAGGAAGCATAGTTATTTAACTCTTACTAATTAATAAAAATGTCTTTCACTTTTTCAGACATGGCTAAGTTTCTTGCCCAAAGCTATTTCTTTTCTTGGTTCATAACCTATAAACAGTGTTGAAAATGAGGGTGACAATGTAATGGTCAGTATTATTATTATTATTGTTTTTGCCTTTTAGGGCCGCATCCATGGCATATGGAGGTTCCCAGGCTAGGGGTCCAATTGGAGCTGTAGCTTCCGGCCTATACCACAGCCACAGAAACTTGGGATCCGAGCTGTGTCTGCGACCTACACCATAGTTCATGGCAACACCAGATCCTTAACCCACTGAGCGAGGCCAGGGATTGAACCTGCATCTTCAGGGATTCTAGTCAGATTCGTTTCCACTGAGCCACAATGGGAATGCCAAGAAATGGCTTTTTGACATTCAACTAACTCGGTCCATTAGTAAAAAGCTATAATTGACAGAAGATGACAGCTGTTTTCTGTATGTTTTGGTCTAATTCCCTTTTGAAAATAATTATAAATAAAGATTGAAGATTAAAAAAATCAGATGCAAAAATAGATCACTTATGTTTCTCCAACGTGATTTGATTATTTAAAATCTTGAGACTGGTCAAAAATCAGTGCAGGGATTAAAGCGGAGAGACAGGTACAAGATGTGGAGCCGACTTAATTTATTTCAACTGTCAGGGGAAAGGTGATTGTGACACAGATTTTATAAACTCCTGTGCATCCTTTTGTTAGCTGCTGTCAACTTCTTTTATAGGATCCAAAAGAGGGATTTTCAGGACTCATATTCTACACACACACACACACACACACACACACACACACACACATACACAGGCTTTTCTCCTGATTTTGCCTGCCTGCGTTCATCTTCAGACACATACGGTACTGAGTGGTTACCCCAAAGATGAAAGAATGTCAACCAATACATCGTATATCCAGGCCTTGACTTACTTGGAACAGGAGAAAATGGCAAAACCACAAGTCGAACCTGAATTTACAACTAACTTTCTTTGCTGAATGAAAAGAAATACTAGTCTACCCTTCTTTCCATTCGTGACCTGGGAAGTAGTATAAAATGTTTCCAGATTGAGTTTTCTGAATTTGAAGTTCATCTAGACTGTGGAGGACAAGAACAAAGGAAAACATTTGTATTCCGACAGTGACTAAAATCATTTAGGGCCCTTAATATCCTACGGATTTTCATTAGTCATGGGAAAAGTATTTTAGTTTTCACCAAAAAAATCTGTGGGGTCTTTTAATATTAACTAAATGACTACAGTTGTTTCACGTGAGCTTATTGAGTATAGCATGAGGATCAAAGAAATGAAATCAGCCCTCTGATAAAATTTCTGTTGAAGACTAGTTTTTTAAAATTTAATTTTATTGAAGTGTAGTTGATTTACAAGGTTGTGTTAATTTCTGCTGTACAGCAAAGTGATTCAGCCCTACACATACACATATCTATTCCCATATAGGTTATCACAGAACATTGAGAAGCATTCCCTGTGCTATGCAGTGGTTCCATGCCGACTATCCATTCCATATACAAAAGTGTGCACTTGCCAATCCCAAACCACCAATCCATCTCTCCCCCACACATTTACCCTTTGGTAACCATAAGTTTGTTTTCAAAATCTGTGAGTCTGTTTCTGTTTTGTAAATAAGTTCATTTGTACCATCTCTTTAGATTTAACATGTAAGTGATATCATATGATGCTTGTCTTTCTTTGCCTGACTTTCTTCACTTAGTAAGTAATCTCTAGGTCCACCCATGTTGCTGCAAATGGCATTATTTCATTCTTTTTATGGCTAAGTAATATTACATTGTACATATGTAACTCACCTTCTTTATCCAGTCCTCTGTTGATGGAAATTTAGGTTGCTTCCATGTCTTGGCTATTGTAAATAATGCTGTAGTGAACATCGGAATGCTTAAATCTTTTCAAACTATGGTTTTCTCTAGATATATACCCAGGAGTGGAATTGCTGGATGATATGGTTGTTCTATTTTTAGTTTTTTGAGGAACCTCCATACTACTTTCCATAGTGGTTATACCAATTTACATTCCCATCAACAGTGTAGGAGGGTTCCCTTTTCTCTGTACCCCCTCCAGCATTTATTGTTTGTAGACTTTCTGATGATGGCCATTCTGACTGGTGTGAGGTTATACCTCATTGTGGTTCTGATTTTCATTTCTCTAGTAATTAGTGATGTTAAACATCTTTTCATGTGCTTTTTGGACATCTGTAGTTTTTAACTGTACTGGTAAGTGAAGTTAGTCATGTCTTCTCTCATCTTCTTCCACCAATGAGGCTACTCAGCTGAACTTAAGTTTCACATAAGGCTTTGATGATCAGAGCAGAACAAAGATGCAAAACAGAATTGTGGAATAATTCAATATGCACAGGGTGGGAGAGGGGAGTTGTGTGTGTGGCTGCAATCAAATGATTAACTTGGCACTCAGATTCTGAGTTATGAGTTAATACATAAGAAGGTAGGCTCAATTAAATGATAACTTGGTGAAAGTCTGGATCTCATATAAGAGCAATGAAAGCCATTATAAATTCTGATCTAAGATGGCCAAAAGAAGTGTTCAGGGAAGTGTCAGTCAAATAGCAGAGTATAGAATAAAAAAGAGAAATCTGAGGCAGAGGAAATTAGTTGGTTGTGGTTGTTGGTATATGAATAATTGAACTCTCATACCAGCCTACCACTGCCACATAATTGGGTCTTTGAGCCACAAAAAGGAGTCCACTCCAGATAGACAAATTACAAATGGCAGACAAATTAGAAAAGTATGCTTCTTCCTCTACACAGATGCAGACTCAGGCCAATGTGCAGGCCTGGTGATAGACCACAGGCCCCTACCAACTTGGCTGGGCAAGAAAGGTAGTAGGGGAGAGAGATGTTGGTCAGATTGAAATGTCACTCACACTTTCCTACTTTCTCCTCTTCCTAATTTATTTACTAATTTTCACCATATTTACCTCCTTTGCTTTAGAGTTTCAGTCAGCTCTCACCATCTTCATGATTTTTTGCATTAGTTCAAACTGCTCCCCTGTCATCAAATCATTAAACATCTTAAATTTTTCAAACTTCTACAACTTGGAAACTGATCACACAAGTCTCTTAATAACTGCATCTATTTGCAATGGTCCAGACTCTTATATTAGAAATTACTTTAGATTAAGGATTATGACATCTCTGCTTAGAGTTGTCAAAGTATCTTTTCAGAATACACTTAGTAAGTCTTCTTGACTGATTCTGTGTATTTTAATGTTTGTGTATATTCTAGTAGAGACTATGTCTACTTTATTTTACAGTTTTCCAGCTGTATTATTTCTAGGTTTTCTTCATCAATACACATTTGAAGTTTAGTGATTGCTGATCAAAGAAACCTGAACTCTTGGATGATAAATTGCAATGTTTGTGAAGAAAATTTTCCATGAACTTTGAACACATATCTTTCCAAAAAGTCTATTTTCTTTTTTTTTTAACTTTAATTTTCTTGTTTTGCACATTTTATATAAGTAGTGTAACATTACTGGTCAACAGATGTGGTGGATGGGGTTTGTAAATAAAGATTACAGAAGTATTCACTAAGAAATCATGGGGCTATAGCTGAGAGAATCTTCCCATATATTCTGTGATATGGGGTTGACATAGGGGTGGCATAAAGGAACACACACTATAGGTTTTAAGTGTTGCCTGTTGTGGTTTGGTGAAGGTTACTGACCCTGAACTCTGCTTCTGAGTTGGACCAGGAGAATATTGAGAGAAAGATAAATTTCATTTCTTTCTTTGGCCTTATTTTCTGCTAAAATTCACTCAGTTTTCTCCCAGGCAATTTGGATTCCTAAACAGTTTGAAGTTGTAGACAAAATATTTTTTGAGGGATTTGTTAACCCATAATCTTCTGTCCCACCTCTTTGAATTTATAATAGAGGTGATTTTCATAGGCATGTGGGTTGTCTGAGCTGGTACTCACTGGGCATCCAGATATGCCCTTTCCTGTGACATTGTGTGATAAACCTCAGCCTTTTATCACATCTACTTACATAGATATAACGTTCATGACAGGTAATTTCTATGATAGGACCACAAGAGCAGAATCCCGAGCACTGGTGTCACTGCCTGCAAAGTTAAAATAGCCTCTACGAATATGGAGCTAACTACAATTTTTAGCCCAATTTAGTTATGTTTTTAAATTCTGCATGCTAACTGGATATCCAGATGAAATATACTGTTTCCAACATCACAAGTGAGTTGATTACTCCATCAGGGCCTATTGTGTCGTTGTATCTCTACTTTACAGTTGCCTCTGCCCATATCAGTTCTTGTATGAAACAGTGAATTAAAAAAAAAAAAAAGACAACCAGTCAGTCAGTCAGTTTTGTAAGCCCCACATGTTGATTTATTCATCCTTCCTAATGCACACAACCCTAGAATGTTTGCCTGCAGCCATTTTCCATACATATCATACCTGTATAGATAAACAAGATATTGAATTGAATAATAATAAGTTAACATCAGAGAGAAGGAAATGTTGAAAATCTCATGTTAAGTTGATATGATGATATTCTTCCATAAGGAGCATTGTTGAGAGTATATTGTTATCACTGTTATGAACAAAGTAAGTTGGTGGTATTAGAAAGCAGCTAATCCTAGGAACTGCATTTCTTTAAGTGGATTTATCTTCAGCCTGAATTTCAAACAATTTTTATAATGCTGGGTACTTAGAGTACTGGTAGGAATTCAAATTCAGACAGATGTACTGATTTTCTTCCCACTTAAAATCCATAACAACACTTATTTGAGAGTCCTGCCTAATAACTCCAACTGCAAAATTGCCATTTGTATTCTTATTTCATGTGTGTGATTTTTTAATTTTAAAGCATCTGGGAATTGTTGGAATTCCTGTGGTGGCTCAGTGATTAACGAATCCGACTAGGAACCATGAGGTTGAGGGTTCAATCCCTGAACTCGCTCAGTGGGTTAAGGATCCAGTGTTGCCATGAGTCATGCTGTAGGTCGCAGACGGATCCTACGCTCGGATCCTGTGTTGCTGTGGCTCTGGCATAGGCCGGCGGCTACAGCTTTGATTAGATCTCTAGCCTGGGAATCTCCATATGCCGTGGGAGCAGCCCTAGAAAAGGCAAAAAGACAAAAAAAAAAAAGGAGGAAAAAAGAAAGCATCTGGGAATTGTTAACAGCTTATAATTGTCTCTCACAGTCTTATAGGATCTGAACATAGATGTCTGTGAAGTTTTCCCCAAAGGAAAGTGAAAAATCACTTAAAATTGTTTATTAAAAATTACTTCTTAATATGACTAATAGTATTTCATTCTTAGCAATTCTAGTTTTAATTATTGCAATTCAATTAGTCAGACAACTACTTCCAACTTCAAATGAGGTATTTCAAACATGTACTGACCTGACTGTTGACAAATATTCAAAAGATGACCTAGTTGGTTTGCAGAGGACTATGTTATTTAAAAGAACAAGAGGTGGGAGTTCCCATTATGGCACAGTGGAAACAAATCAGACTAGTAACCATGAGGCTGCGGGTTCCATCCCTGGCCTCACTCAGTGGATTAGGGATCTAGCATTGCTGTGGCTATGGTGTAGGCCAGCGACTGTAGCTCCAATTCAACCCCCAACCTGGGAACCTTCATATGCCATGGGTGCGGCCCTAAAAAAAGGAAAAGAAAAGAACAAGAGGTGAAGAATAAACACTTGATAAGATCTGTCACTTGCAAAGATACATCTTTTGAGCCTCCATTTATATTTTAGTTACTTACTCTGAAATGATTCAGGGACTTTTAAAAGGTAGTATTTATTCAACAGAGATACGTTCTAGGATAACTTTAAAAAATAAATATTTTGCAATCCTTCTTGGTCACTCTAAGTTTTATTTACAGAATTAATTCAGTGTATTTCACTTTGGCTAAAACACAAAAGTAACTGTGATGTTCATAATCTTTTAAACATAAGAATGGTGTTTTATTTAATTAACCTGCAGGAAGAGATTCTTACTTTCAGGGATATAAGGTTGAACTGTTTAAAGCTCTCCATTACATTGGTGAGGAGTGACAAATGGCTTTAGCTAAGGTGAACAGTGAGTGAAATGAAAAATCCTTATCAACACAATGGTGGACAGGGGCAAGTGAAGAGTAGATATTGAGATTAGAAAACTACATTAATGAAGGATGGGATTTTTTTCTGTGGCTTCAAATCACGGAAATTCAAGGACATAATGGACGTGCAAATGACCCCCAAATAGGGTCCACATTGGAGGCAGGTTTACAAATATATAAAAAAAATACAGGTTTGCAAAGGATAATTAGTCTTCTGATGTCTTTCATGTTTTATATGGAGCACTGAGATAAATTCTTTATTTTAATTTGTATGTGTATATGCACATTTGTGAATTAAGATAACTATGAATTTTGGTTAGGAGGAGCAACCTGCCATTTGGTAAATATTCGATAAATACATATGATTGTGTGGAGGAATTTTACACTCATATGAAACACATATGCCAAGTTCCAAATACCTTAATCAAAACAGGTTGTTTTGCTTCTATATTGACTACCGTCTTCCTATTACAATGAGTAAAGGTGTTGCCCTTGAAATCCAATAATGCAATTCCTCTTTTTAATTATTGGCTATTTTAAAAATGGAGAGATCAGTTGGATAATTAAACACTAGAGCATAAAGCTGCAGGTTTTGAAATTATTACTAGAGCTCTTATTTTTTATAGGCAGGCATTGGCTTTCATATGTTTTATAAAGCACTTAGTAAACATTTTTTTAAAGTAAAAAGACTTACAGTTTGATAGAATATTTGGAGATCAATATTTAGCCCAAAGCTTGTTTTATAAAGGTATCTGTATGACATTTATAGAATATTTATATATAGGCCTTGATAAATGTCATGTAGTTTAAAGTTTTCTTAACCCAAGGGAAAAGTTATAGATAGCAGTTATAAGAATTAAGTGTCATAGGGCTTTGTCTTGGCCACTGTAAGACAAACTCACATATTATGCCAGTCACTCTAAGAATTTACTGATAATTATTCATAGGGTTGTCATAACAACTCTATTATCTAGATTTTATGGATGAGAAACCAAGGCTTGGAAAGGTTAAGTAACTTATCCTAAGCTCACAGCTAGTAAGGAGAGGGACTGGGATTGAAATCCAGGCAGACTGGCTTCAGAGTTCTTCTTTTTTTTCTTTTTTTTTTCCTTTTGTCTTTTTGTCCTTTCTAGGGCCACACCCATGGCACATGGAGGTTCCCAGGCTAGGGGTCTAATCAGAGCTGAGCTGCCGGCCTACACCGCAGCCATGGCAACACAGGCTCCAAGCTGCATCTGCAACCTACACCACAGCTCAAGGCAACACTAAATCCTTAACCCACTGAGCAAGGCCAGGGACTGAACCCGCATCCTCATGGTTCCTAGTCGGATTCTTTAACCACTGTGCCATGACAGGAACTCCTCAGAGTTCTTGTTCTTAACTAAGGCATTATATTGCTTCTCTAAGTGGAAGAAAAAAATCATTACTGTTATCACCAGAGGCATCACGAGAGAAGCTAGCTACTATAGAGGTCCATGGCCTTGTGTTCATCCTTTTGGGAGGTTTATAGGCACAAGAGGTTACTTACTAAACCAACACATAGAAAAGATGTAGGCAAAGGAATGGGAGTTTGATCTTCCACTGTTGTTAACTCTGTGTGCTTAAGTGTGTTTAGGTTATCCCTGTTGCTCTGTCTGTGGGTTCCCCACTGACTTGTCCCCTTTTCTGGGGCTTGTGGGGATTGTGAAGTCATGTGAGGGAGGGTGTTCACACAGTCATTTAAGGGATAAGCAAGCCAGGGAGCAGGGATTAGGGTCTGGAGGGGACTGCTAGTTGCTGATGAAGTCCAAGTCCACACAGGAACAAACTAGAGGAACTTCAGGAGTAGCCTCTGGGCAAAGGTGAATTAAGAACAGGCTTATTGGGTTTTCAAAGCCCCTGCCTCCAAGGTTTTCACTGGACCCACCCACTAAACTCCCCATCGTGGCAAAGCTCACTTCCTTGAGCAACTTCCCTGGAATGTGCCCCAAATTCCCAAGCACATGCACCCTTCCATCTGAAGTTCCTCTTTCTTATCCTTTCTCTCAAATCCTGCTCTCCCTCTAGTTCTTTAAGATAACTGAACCCAGAGCTGGAGTTATTAGCCATCGGAATAAGGACAGGGAGGTCTTAACCTTCAAAATCTCCCAAGAAAAGAAAGTTTGTTTCCTATATTAAAATGTTCTGAATAGTTATCTTCTGTCATATTTATGGACCTTTATATGAAACAGCTAAATACATAAAATATTTAAGGGATAGGTTATGCCTACTGTGTTTCATTGCATGGGGAAAATGTTCATCTTGATTTTAGTAGAGCAGTAAAAAAAATTTTCCTATTATATCCTGGTGGATAAGCATAACACTGCAAGGTAGAGTTACACTTGGTTAAACAACAGTAATAATAACAATGTGTTGGGGAATTACAATTAGAAACTATATCTCCTTCCTACTCAGAAAACTACTCCACAAGTGTAGAAGGGAAAGAAAACAATTTTATTATCGAATAAGCCTTAAACTGGAATTGTGTCATGTGTCATAGGCAGTATACAAAGAGATTTGCAAAACAGAAGGAAATCTCAGCTTTTTGTAGAGCCCAGCAGATACAACCCATTATATGCATGTTTTTTTAACACATCTGTAGTTGTATAATGATCATAACAATCCAATTTCACAGGATTTCCATCCCACAGCCCAAGCACATCCCCCCACCCCCAAAACTGTCTCCTCCAGAGACCATAAGGTTTTCAATGTGTGTGAGTCAGCATCTGTTCTGCAAAGTTCAGTCTGTCCTTTTTTCAGATTCCACATGTCAGCGAAAGCATTAGATGTTGGTGTCTCATTGTATGGCTGACTTCACTTAGCACGATAGTTTCTAGGTCCATCCATGTTGCTAAAAATGCTGGTATTTCGTTCTTTTTAATGGCTGAGTAATGCTCCATTGTGTATATGTACCACTTCTTCTCGATCCACTCCTCTGTCAATGGACATTTAGGTTGTTTCCTTGTCTTGGCTATTGCAAATAGTGCTGCCATGAACATCGGAGTGCATGTGTCTTTGCGAGTCCTGGTTTTCTCTGGATAGATGCCCAGGAGTGGGATTGCTGGATCAAATGGTAGTTCTATGTTTAGTTTTCTGGGGCATCTCCATACTGCTTTCCACAGTGGTTGCACCAATGTACAATCCCACCAACAGTGTACTAGGGTTCCTTTTCTCCACACCCTCTCCAGCACTTCTTGTTTGTAGACTTTTGGATGATGGCCATTCTGGCTGGTGTTTTTGATTTGCATTTCTCTAATCATGAGTGACGCTGAACATCTTTTCATATGTTTTTTGGCGATCCGTATGTCTTCTTTGCAGAGTTGTCTGTTTAGGTCTTCTGCCCATTTTTTTGATGGGGTTGTTTGTTTTATTGGTATGGAGCTGCAGAAGGTGTTTATAAATTTTGGAGATAAATCCCTTGTCAGTTGATTCCCTTGCAAAGATTTTCTTCCATGCTGTGGGTTGCCTTTTCGTTTTGTTTAGGGTTTCCTCTGCTGTGCAGAAACTTTTAAGTTTGATTAGGTCCCACTTGTTATTTTTGTTTTTATTGTCAATACTCTAAGAGATGGATCTGAGAAGATATTGCTGTCGTTTCTGTCAGAGAGGGTTTGGCCTATGTTTTCCTCTAAGAGTTGATAGTGGCTGGTCTTTAATCCATTTGGAGTTTATTTGTGTGTATGGTGTTAGGGAGTGTCCTAATTTCATTCTTTTCCATGTGGCTGTCCAGTTTTCCCAGCACCACTTATTGAACAAGCTGTCCTTTCTCCATTGTATCTTCTTGCCTCCATTGTCATAAATTAGTTGGCTGTAGGTGTGTGGGTTGAATTCTGGGCTTTCCATCCTGTTCCACTGATCTATGTTTCTGTCTTTGTGCCAGTACCATACGGTTTTGATGATTGTTGCTTTGTAGTATAGCTGGAAGCCCAGGAGCCTGATTCCTCCAGCTCCATTTTTCTTTTTCAGGATGCCTTTGGCTAGCCTGGGTCTTTTGTGCTTCCAAACAAACTTTAAAATATTTTGTTTGGAGTTCTGTGAAGAATGTCCTTGGTAATTTGATAGGGATTGCATTGAGTCTGTAGATTGCCTTAGGTAGTAGTATAGTCATTTTGATAATATGAACTCTTCCAATCCACGAGCATGGTGTATCTTTCCACCTATGTGTGTCATCTTTGCTTTCTTTCGTCAGTGTCTTATAGTTTTCAGAGTACAGGTCTTTTGGCTCTTTAGGAAGGTTTACTCCTAGGTATTTTATTCTTTTGGATGCGATGGTGAACGGGATTGCTTCCCTAATTTCTCTTTCTGCTCTTTCATTGTTAGTGTATAGAAATGCCGTTGATTTCTGTGTATTAATTTTGTATCCTGCGACTTTGCCAGATTCATGGGTGAGCTCTAACAGTTTTCTGGTAGAGTCTTTAGGATTCTCTAGGTATAGTATCATGTCATTTTGCGAATAGGGATAGTTTTACTTTTTCCTTTCCAATTTGGATTTATTTTATTTCTTTTACTTCTCTGATTGCTGTGGCTTGGACTTTCAAAACTATGTTGAAGAATAGTGGTGAGAGCGGACATCCTTGTCTTGTTCCTGATCTCAGCGGGAATTCTTTTAGCTTTTCCCCATTGAGAATGATGTTTGCTGTAGATTTGTCATATATTGCCTTTACCATGTTGAGGTAGGTTCCTGTTATGCCCACTTTCTGAAAGGTTTTTATCAGGAAAGGGTGTTGGATTTTGTCAAAGGCTTTTTACGCTTCTATTGAGAGGATCATATGGTTTTTATTCTTCAGTTTGTTAATGTGGTATATCACACTGATGGATTTGCAGATATTGAAGAATCCTTGCATCCCTGAGATAAATCCCACATGATCATGATGTACAATCCTTTTCATGTATTGTTGGATGCGGTTTGCTAGTATTTTGTTGAGGATCTTTGCATCTATGTTCATCAGTGAAATTGGCCTATAGTTTTCTTTTTTTGTGTGGCATGTTTTTCTTCTTTTGGTATCAGGGTGATGTTGGCCTCATTGAATGAGTTTGGGAGTATCCCTTCCTCTGCAATTTTTTGAAGTAGTTTCGGAAGGAGAGGTATTAGCTCTTCTCTAAATGTTTGATAGAATTCACCTGTGAAGCCATCTGGTCCTGGACTTTTGTTTGTTCGAAGTTTTTTAATCCCAGTTTAAATTTCAGTTCTTGTGATTGGTCCATTCATCTTTTCTATTTCATCTTGGTTTCGTCTCGGAAGATTGTACTTTTCCAAGAATTTGTCCATTTCTTCTAGGTTGTCCATTTTATTGGCATATAGTTGCATATAGTAGTCTCTTATGATCCTTTGTATTTCTGTGATGTCCATTGTTACTTTTTCTTTTTCATTTCTAATTTTATTTATTTGAGTTCTCTCTCTTTTTTTCTTGATAAGTCTGACTAGGGGTTTATCAATTTTGTTGATCTTTTCAAAGAACCAGCTTTTTATTTCATTGATCATTTCTACAGTTTTCTTTGTTTCTATTTCATTGATTTCTGCTCTGATCTTTATGATTTCTTTCCTTCTACTAACTTTAGGTCTTGTGTGTTCTTCTCTCTCCAGCTGCTTTAGATGTAAAGTTAGCTTGTTTATTTGAGCTTTTTCTTGTTTCCTGAGGTGGGCTTGTATTGCCATAAACTTTCCTCGTAGAACGGCTATTGCTGCATCCCATAGGTTTTAAAATGTCCTGTCTTCATTGTCATTTGCTTCTAGGTACCTTTTTATTTCCTCTTTGATTTCTTCAGTGATCCATTGATTGTTTAGTAGCATGTTGTTGAGGCTCCACATGTTTGTGTCTTTTGCAGATTTTTTTCTTGTTGTTAATTTCCAGTCGTATAGCATTGTGGTCAGAAAAGATGCTTGATGTGATTTCAATTTTCTTAAAGTTACTGAGTTTGGATTTGTAGCCCAGGATGTGATCAATCTTAGAGAATGTTCCATGTGCACTTGAGAAGAATGTATATTTTGTTGCTTTTGGATGGAATGTCCTATAAATATCTATTAAGTCCATCGTGTTTAATGCATCATTCAGGGCCTTTGTTTCCTTATTGATTTTCTGTCTGGTTGATCTGTCCATTGCTGTAATTGGGGTGTTAACGTCTCACACTATTTCTGTGATTTTGTAAATTTCTCCTTTTAAGGTTGTTAGCAGTTGTCTTATATATTGTAGTGAACCTATGTTAGGTGTGTAGATATTTAAAATTGTTACATCTTCTTCTTGGACTGATTCTTTGATCATTATGTAATGTCGTTCTTTGTCCCTTAAAATATTCTTCATTTTAAAGTCTATTTTGTCTTTAATCCAGCTTTCTTTTGATCCCTGTTTGTGTGAAAAATTTTCTTCCATCCTCTCACTTTCAATTTGTATGTGTCCTTAGAAGTGAAGTGGGTCTCTTGAAGACAGCATGTATATGGGTCTTGTTTTTGTATCCATTCAGGCAGTCTATGTCTTTTGGTTGGGGCGTTTAGTCCATTCACATTTAAGGTAATAATTGATATGTATGTTTTTATTGCCATTTTATTAGTTGCTTTGGATTTGTTTTTGTTGCTCTTCTTTCCTTCTTCTCTTGTTCTCTTCTGCCTAGAGAAGTTCCTTTAGTATTTGTTGTAAGACTGCTTTAGTGTTGCTGAATTCTCTCAACTTTTGCTTATCTGTGAAGGTTTTACTTTCTCCTTCAAATCTGAATGAGCCTTGCTGGGTAGAGTAATCTTGGTTGGACGTTTTTTCCTTTCATCATGTTAAGTATATCATGCCACTCCCTTCTGGCCTGCAGAGTTTCTGTGAAAAAATCTGCCGATAACCTTATTGGGGTTCCCTTGTATGTTACTTGTTTCTTTTCCCTAGCTGCTTTCAAGATTTTCTCTTTGTCTTTAATTTTGGTCAGTTTGATTATTATGTGTCTTGGTGTATTCCTCCTTGGGCTTATTTTATGTGGTACTCGTTGTGCTTCCTGGATTGGAGTGAGTGGTTCCTTTCCCATGTTAGGGAAGTTTTCAGCTATTATTTCTTGGAATATTTTTTCTGTCCCCTTCTCTCTCTCTTCTCCTTCTGGCACCCGTATAATACAGATGTTGGTGCGTTTCATGTTGTCCCAGAGTTCTCTGAGACTCTCTTCATTTGTTTTCAATCTTTTTTCTCTTTTCTGTTCCGCAAGTGTAATTTCCACTAATCTGTCCTCCTCCTCGCTTATTCGTTCTTCTGCCTCCTGTATTCTGCTGTTAGCTGCTTCTAGTGAGTTTTTTCATTTCAGTTATTGTATTTTGCCTCTCTTCTTGTTTAAGTTTTATATCTTGTGTCTCTTTGGTCAGTGTTTCCTGTAAGTTATCCATCTTTGCCTCCAGTTTATTTCCAATGTCTTGCATCATCTTCAGCATCAACAGACTAAAGTCTTTTTCCTGGAGGCTGAGAATCTCCTCATCGCTTAGCTGATTTTCTGGGGTTTTTCCTTTCTCCCTCATCTGAGTTATAGTTCTCTGTCTTTTCATTTTTGTCGGTTTTTGGTGTGGTGACCTTCTTACAGATAATAGAGTTGTAGCCTCTCCTACTTCTGATGTCTGCCCCTGTTGTGGCTGAAGTCGGTATGGGGGTTTGCTGTAGGCTTCCTGATGGGAGGGGCTGATGCCTGCCCACTGGTAGGTGGAGCTGATTTTAATCCCTCTGGTGGGTGGGGCTTAGTCTCTGGATGGGATTAGAGGCAGCTGTGTGCCTGAGGGATCTTTAGGTAGCCTGTTTACTGAGGGGCGGGGCTGTGATCCCACCTGGATTGTTCTTTGCCCTGGGGCTTCTCAGCACTGACTGACGGGTGGGGCCAGATTTTCCCAAAATGGCCACCTCCAGAGAAAGGCATGGCTGCTGAATATTCCCGAGAGCTTTGTTTTCAATGTCCCCTCCCTCACAACAAGCCACATTCACTCCTGTTTTCCCAGGATGTCCCCCAAGAACTGCAGTCAGGTTTGACCCAGATTCCTATGGGGACCTCGCTCTGCCCTGGGACCCAGTGCACGTGAAAGTCCGTGTGTGCCTTTTAAGAAAGGGGTCTCCATTTCCCCCAGTCCTGTGGAGCTCCTGCACACAAGCCCCAGTGGCCTTCAATGCCAGATACTCCAGGGGCTCTTTCTCCCAGTGCCAGAACCCCGCACATGAGGGTTCGATGTGGGGCTCAGAACTCTCACTCTTGTAGGTGAGTCTCTGTGAACCAGTTAGTTTTCAGTCTGTGGAGCTTCCCACCCCGGAGGTATGGGGTTGTTTATATTGCAAAATTGCCCCTCCTACCTCTTGATGTGGCCTCCTCTTTTTCTTCTGGAGTAGAGCATCTTTTTTAAGGTTTCCAGTCCATTTGGGTGAAGAATGCTCAGTCTTTAGTTGTGAATTTTATTGTTTTTAGGAGAGAAGTTGAGCTCCAGTCCTTCTATTCCACCATCTTAATCCCATCTCCTATATGCATGTTTTCAAGCTGAACAATAACTAGTCTTCAAGTAAGAGGACTTGATAACATCATTTGTCACACAGGGCTTATCCTATCTTCACCTGGAATTTGGGGTGACCATCTATGTTAGCTAACTGGCCTTATCCAACGGAAAAATTAGCTTCTTACATCTTCAAACCAGGAGGTAGTTTTGCACCTTGGAGTAAAGTGCTCCTGGAAGTTACGTGCCTACTCTCCCACAGATCTGGGAGATAAGGGCTTTCTCTTCCTGATGATTACATTCTAAATGGTGCCTTTGATTTATTACAGCAAAAGGATACCAAACAAAATCAGCAAATGGAAAAGATGCATGAGCCAGTTAGGAGGAGTGAGTCCCAGAAGGAAAGCAGGTGTTTAGCATAACCTAGTTATGGACGCAATAAACCACCAGGTAAAAAATGGTGGGAACCTGCCCTGAATCTAAATTCCCCCACACTAGCCAAGGGCTAACCTTGATAAGCAGGCCAATGGACAGCCAAGTTGGGGTTACTGTATCAACTCTTTTCTGCACAGTAATTCACTTTCGAAGTAGGCAAGATATGGGCAGGTCATGACATTCTGACTTGTGATGCATAAAATCAATCTCCTTTAAATAATACATGTTTATGAATGGAGAAACACTTCAAGAAATACAGCATAAGACTAAGAAACATGTTGGTAAAAAGGTGAGAGTTTAATATGATGGAAATTTTCTCAACCAATTACCAAATCAGAATATCTGCCATCCCTGTGCCTCATGTACTGACTTGGGTACACTCATATAAACCAATCACTTATAAAGCCTGATGACCCATAGCACAGCTAATGCACACAGTGACACCAGAAGGTGTAGCTAATGGCAGTCAGCCTATTGAGTAGGTAAACTTTACAGCCTATCTTAAACTTTGTGGAAAATTTTAAATTTTGATGTAAATTTTTTTTTGTTTTTTTTTTGTTTGTTTGTTTATTTTGTCTTTTTGCCTTTTCTAGGGCCGCTTCCCGCGGCATATGGAGGTTCCCAGGCTAGGGGTCCAATTGGAGCTGTAGTCACCGGCCTACGCCACAGCCACAGCAATGCAGGATCTGAGCCACATCTGCAATCTACACCACAGCTCATGGGAATGCCGGATCCTTAACCCACTGAGCAAGGCCAGGGATTGAACCTGCAACCTCATGTTTCCTAGTCAGATTTGTTAACCACTGCGCCACAACAGGAACTCCTGATGTAAAATTTTAAAGTGTTAAAGTCATTTGGAAAAAAACTATTTTCCAAGAAAGGCAAAACCACAGCAGCAAAACTTACACTTCAAGTTAGAAATTTACTTCCATCGTTTGCTTACTCTATAAATCACAGGACAGCTACTTAGGTTCTCTGTGCCTTATATTTCTCAGTTAAAATATTAAAATACTTTTATTTTAAGAAAGAGTAGTTGCTATGTACCCAGAAGAAAAATTAGAGGTTGATGTCATGGTCTTTTAATTCTTTGAAAGTAATATATTCCCTAGGAACTTCCTGCTATAAAACAGGGAAAGGTTCCTGAAATACAAAGGGTATAAAATTGATTTGCACAAAGAAAGTTGACCTTTGAAACTTGGAATCATATTACCATACCAGTATCCACTTGATGCATATTTCAGTAATATAGGAAAGTTCAACAAACTTAAGGATACCATTATTTCCAGGGATCCTCCAAAGCTGCAGTCATTTTATTTGTATTTATCAACACTACCTCTGCTTTTCCCCAGAAAGGTGAATCTGGTTACAGGAACTAGAAACCTTTGTTATATACATGACTGGTGCAACATAGAATTTCACATGAACAGAGTAGAAATTATTTATTTAACTCTAATTTTGAATGTGTCCATACAAAGCATAAGTACATTATTGATAATTTCCATTATGTGGTGCTTAAATGTATAAAGCACTTCTACCTATTTTATCTATAGCCCCATAGCCACCTTTTGGCTTGACTTTTATCATATTTTGTAGTTGCCAAATAAAGTGTCTGAGTGATCAAGTGTCTTTTGTTGAGATCTTCCAGGGAAAAGATTTAGAAGATAGAACTTAGGCCCAAGGTGTCCCTCCTCAATCTCTGTTTTCCCAGCAAATCAATGTCTAATGTGGGACAAAGGTTGGATATTTGCATTGCACAGTGAGTCAAAAATTGGAATCGACCTGATAATGGTGTAGGAGCTCACATACTGTGCGTATCCTATCTGTACACAGAATGAAATCAAATATTTCTCCTCCTCTTTTTAACAAGGTAGGACAGCAAGAATAACCTGTACTGGTATCTACCATGACCTATCCAGCACTGGCTAGAGGTCAGGATCTGTGACGTTTTCCCAGCGTGGTTTTTTTTTTTTTGGTCCAGATATGTACTGAGGTACTTTGTTTCCTCATTCCCTGACCCCATCCTAGACACTTTAATAAAGGATAAACAGTGGACATTAATGCTTGGTATTGCCCTCCTGACTCAGAGGGAAGGACCTGGCAGCATTTCTGTCCCATGCCTCTCTAAGGGTTTATAACTCAGCCATAAATACTTGTCACTGGCAGAAACGTAGCCTAGAGGGTTGCAGTCCTGGAGTAAATTATTCATTTATATATCTTACTGACACGCTTTAAATTGTTTTAACTGTATTTATCTTTTTTGACGGGAGGGAAAATAATAGCTTTACAGTTCATGACATTTTTGTCTTCCTATGAATCAACACAGCATTGGGATGAAGGCTTTAAAAAAAAAAAAACAGCAAAAAAAGCAGCTGCAGAGAAGAATCAATAATTCTTTCTTTACGAGAGGGGCTTGAGGGCTGACATTACTCAACCTAAGATCTATTAGCAGAATTTAGGAAAAAGTGAACATTGTGAACTATTGATTAGCTCCCTAAAGCATCACATCCATTTGCTTTCCCTTTTTGTTTCTGATTTTAGCCATACAGGGCCAGCAAGTTATATGGATACACCAGCCTGGACCAAGTCCTGATCCTTCACGTTAAAGGGGAAGAGGTGGGGGAGGCAGGGAACGAAGTGAAAAGTAGGATTGGCTACAAGCTAGGAGACTCAAGATTGTAACATCTCTGGGGTATGATTGAATCTCTTCCAGACTTCTTTGCTTTTTGATTTTACCCACCATCTCATCTATAATGCCAGGTACATAGAGTGCCTTGAAATACTATGTACTAAAAAGATGAGTAAATAAGATGGATCTGAGTCCACCAGGTCACCCATTGCTAGAGGAGGTTAAAGAGAGGCAATCTTTTTCACGTTAAAGAATGCATTTGAAATTTGGATTTTGGATTTGTAATTGAGCGGTGTGAAACAAATGATCATACTTTTCAGGGGTTTCTACTTAATACATATAATTTAGAGCCTAATAAAGAATGCCATCTTAATTCTTAAGGATTCTGAATATACTTCTGCAAAGAAACTTTCTACATCCTGCACTATAAATATAACCACTGAAAACTGGCAGAGTATTCTGTTTTAAAGCATGCAGACCTTTAAATTTTTATACTATTTTCTTTCTGATTATTAAAAGCAATATATCATTTAGTACATTGGGAAAATACCAAAAAACCTAAAGAAGCAATTTCTTTTAATTTCCACTCCCTGAAGATCATCACTTTAAAATTTTGGCATGTTGTTGCCTGGCAGGCTTTTTTCTCATAAGTTCTATACTTGATTGCAATATTCTAGCATGTGCAATTGTGAATTTTGGCTTTGAAATTTTTTACTTCTAGTCAGCAGTTTTCCATTTCATTGGAATTCTTTATACCCATCGTTCTAAAGTCTGTAGCCCTCTATAGCCATGATTCTCAAAGAGGTGGCCTCAGATCAGCATCACACAGGAGCTGCAAATTCTGGGACCCACCTAGACCTCTTGAGTCAGAAATTCGGCAGGGGATGGGGGGCGCTTAGCAATGTAGTTCAACAAAGTCCAGGTGATTCAATTACATTTCAGAACCTCAGTAGTCTTGTTTTAATCTATTGTTGGAAAGTAGGGATTTTCTTTTTGCTGTTGTAAATGTTTCACAAAACTCTTTGTGCACATTTCTGAGCATTTCTTTAGGAAACAAAATAATTAATCAAACGTGCAAGCAGCTCATGAAAGGATCTGCCACCGGAGAGCAATTTCTTCCCAGAGGCAGGTTGCAGCAGATTGATCTCCCCAAACAGAGCCTGAGGTCCTCCAGTCTCACCACTGTCTTTTCTTTTATGCAAACTTGCTCTCTTAGTGCTTGTGGTTAAGAAGTTGTTTTTATCTTCCTTATTGTTTTACATAGCTCTTTCTTAATAGCAAGATTTTGTTAAAGATAACAAACCAATTTTTTGTCTTTACATGTTGTTTGCAATGATTGTTACCTACAGATATTTTTCATTTTGACCTGGTCTGTCCTATGTATTTGTTTTGTATAAATTGGAAAGTTATTTTTCATTCCAGAGATTAAATAATACTCACTTATTTTTTCTTCTAATGTTCACATTTATAAATTTAGATCTCTGTAGTCTACCCAGATTGGTTTTTTTTTATTGTAATTAAGATCTAAATAGTATTTCAAAAAGTAGCTAAACAATTTTCCTAGAACACTGTCAATGAATTTTTTGATCATAACTTTCATTTTTTTCACCATGATCGCCTGTTTGACTTAACCTTAGCATCTACTATATTCAAATTATGTCAGTATAGCAATTGCAGCTACTATATTCAAATTATGTCAGTATAGCAATTGCAGCTACTATATTCAAATTATGTCAGTATAGCAATTGCAGCCCTTTTATAGGCCAGTGTTATAATGCAAAATAATTTCAGGTATTTTGCTTACTTTTAGTAATGTGCCAAGAGCTTAAAAATGTCAGTTTCTTATTTGATAGGGAGAAAATGTCCTTGTTCCTTTGGCAGTGGTTGTTCAATATATTTTTGTTCTGAATAAATTTAGCTTTTCCTTCTCCCCATCAGATTTGGACAAAACCCCATCCTAGATCCTACATACAAAGTCTTTAAAGTGTTCATGTATTTTTCTACCTTTATTCACCTTACAGGTTAAGCAAATTTAAAAAATAAAAATAATATTTTATTGTTGATTTAGTTTCTCTTTGCTGTAAAACTTACAAAAGAATGAGTGGAATAGACTTGGAGTCTTATCATGAAAAAAATCACAGCTAAATAGTGGGTCAGGAAGGAAGAAATCTCGGAGTGAACGACTGGAAAGAATCCTGTGAAAAGCATGGTTTTCAGTTGCTATAGGATTCCAGACAGTCAGGGTACAAACATTAGAGCTTTAATTTCAAGAGAGAGGGAAGTTTCACTGTTCTCTGCCATAGATGCCCCTTATCTGCAGGAGAGGAAGCCAAAAGCTTGCTGCCTAGGGAGATGGTGATAAAGATGTCTCCTTAGTTTCAATTCAATCCCATTTCCATCAGCAACAGATACGGATGGAGTTCCTTCTTCTCACCAGAAGCTCTGTGGGTGGGGAGAGGCAGGGAGGGAGTGTGCTGTGGGCAGGAGGACTTTTTTTTTTTTTTTTTTTTGTCTTTTTAGGGCCCCATCCTCAGCATGTGAAAGTTCCTGGGATAGGGGTTGAACCAGAGCTGCCGCTGCCAGCCTACACCACAGCCACAGCAACTCAGTATCTGAGCCAAGTCTGCAACCTGCACCACAACTCACAGCAAGGTGGATCCTTAACCCACTGAGCAAGGCCAGGGATCAAACCCACGTCCTCATGGATGCCAGTCAGGTTCGTTACTGCTGAGCCACAATGGCAACTCCAGGAAGATATTTTAAAGATGAAATTGTCTCTGGCTTCACTGGGGTTTCGCTCCAGAGGTGAACAAATGTAGTTCGTTTGAATATCGCCTCACTAGAATCTTACCACAACTCTGTGATGTAAATAGAAGTGTTGGCATCACTTGACAGATGAAGGAAGGCATGCAGAGAAGGCCAGGGATTTGCTGGAAGTCAAACAGCTAAGTTGTGAAAGAATCAGGATGAGAATTTCAGATTCTTTCCAGCTAAGTACTGAATTGGAGTAACATAATTTTCCTGATTATTTTTATCATTAACCTTAATTGAGTAGGCAGTATTTCTTAAACAAAATGCCACTTACAAACATTAGAGTTCCATACAGTTGTGTATTGGATGTATTTATTGTATCAGAACTAAGAAGTAATCTTCATTGATATACTATTTTGATAGTTTTTTCCCCTACAAAAGATTTGTATGAATGAAGTGATATCTGTCTTGAACAAATGCTTTCTATTCTTGTTCTTAAGGTGGCAAACTCAGCTGGACCAAAGAACTAATGAAAATCTGTGAAGAGTTAGAAATATTTAGGAGACTCTGAAAGAAAAAGTCTTTCCCACCATCTCATCCTATTTTTTTTTTTTTACTGGACTCTTTGTTTTACATTATTACTCTATGACAATTAATATCCCCTTTCTGAATTTTCCACCTTCCTTTCTTTTCTGGCTTTGGCTGAGTTCCTAATTCCTCCTATAATTTTTTTTCCTCCTAGGTAAAATCAATAACCATTATATCATCTTCATGATTGGAGGAGCAGCTTTGTTGTTGCTGTTGGTTCTCCTAATTACCATTGTCACTGTCATTTCTTATAAGAGGTGAGTATTGCAACTCCTCCTGGATCTGGTTTTCCCTGAGTAATTCAAATGTTAGAGTGTCTCCATTATTAACCCAGTAGTTGGTCAAGCTGTCTTAAGACTCATGTACAGTTTTTTTGAGTGCTGTTCTTAGATGTAAAGGAGGAGAAATGGTTGTGATATTTGAGGAGAAGGCTAGAGTAGTTTAGTTCATAATTAGTAGGAGTGGTCAGTCTGCCCCTGTGTTAACAACACTTTCATATTCTGGACTGCCAACTGCCTGATGCCTCTGCTCTGTCTGCTACTGCATCTATCTTCCTTCTCCTGCAAAGAGAAAAGGCTATCAGTCAGGTGAGGCAGAAGTGTGTGTGTGACAGAGAGCGAGCATGAGAGAGACATAGATCCTGGGGAGGAGAAGCTCAGAGTTGAATAGTAATTGTGCCTTCATTTATTCATTCATCAAATATTTATTGTGACAGTGGTAAACAAGAAGTAATGACATGCACATTCTAACAAGCAAATAGCCTGATTTTAAATGGTTGTATAACCTCTGAAACAAGTAATGTGGGTGCCTTATTACAAATTGTTGAGAAAGAAGGAGCTGGGAGGGGCTTCCTTGGAGAGCAGGTGGCCACAGGGTCTCTACTAAAGTTTCCTTTCTTTTACTGTCTTGTAGCACACTTTGGAATTTTCCAGGATGTTCTCAGTTTACTATTCCTTCCTAGCTGTCCTGTGTTCATCAACTCACTGGTCTAGGTATCTGTTGCAATCTTAGTTGTAGTCCTATTGAGTTGGAATTATTTCTTACACTTGTGATCCAACTAAAATGTTATCTTAAGGAAAGAAGGAACCAAATATTGATGTCTACACTTTGAATGTCTGACACACTGGAGACACTTACTCAGTATTTGTTGAGTGAATGAAGACGTCCATCTCCACTCTTTTCCCCCAGTAATATTTACACACACACACACACACACACACACACACACACACATGCTCGTGCATGATTATTGACAGGGTTTCCAGTAGGTTTCTCAGCTTGTCCCTCAAGGTGTGGGACACACATCGCCTCTGGGATGGCTTTGCTTCTTCAGCCCTGCAAATAGATTCACTGTCACCATCGGGGATTGCACTGCACTTTTCATCTGCTGCACCTCGCAGCCTGCTTTGTAGTTTAGTCATTTCCATGCTTGTCTTCCTTTCTATTTGTAATGGCAGGGATTGTGTTTCATTCATCTTTAGTGTTTGATGGCATTTAGTGCTAATCTTTCCAAATAATAGATAGAAGAAGCATTTGTCTAATTAAATTGAAACATGAAACTGTCATTATCCCTTTCTCTCTATCAAGTCTTTCCTTGATCAGAATCTGGCAAATTGAGGCAAGAACCCAGGATGTTAGTGACCCTGAGGATTTTTCTCCTGCTTCACCTTCATTGATACAAAATGCACGGAGGGCAGATATGACAGCAGGAGTGCATGGGAACACGGGGAACATGGCTAAGCGAGAATGAGTGACAGGACAGACCTCTGGAGGGTCACAGATGTTGGACATGATGGATTTAGCTTCATGAAAATGCATCACTTTTACATGAATAGCTAAATTGAACTGTAGACGATATTGTCCCACTTGGTTAAATGTGATAAAAAGATGATTAGTGGACTTGAATGCATAATTATAGAGAAACACCACAAAGCACAAAGCCCTTGTTCTTTCTACCTTGTCACTAGTAACAGTGGTGGTCATTACTTAGAATGGAAACATCTGGTAAAATGACCCAAGGGCTTAAGCAGTGACCTTCCGAACTCTGTCTGAGCAAGCATTTAAAAATCATCCTGCTACTTCAGCTTCAGATGTGTTGATGCAGAGAGAAGCCAAAATAAACCACAGTGTCCAGAAGGAAACAGATGTCTTCCTTCACACCCACCCCGAGGAGCCTGTGTGCCCCAGGCATTTGGAGACAACCCGTTTTGTTTCCAGTCAGAGACCAGAATGGCTAGAAGAGTTGCAAGCACTGGTTGATGAGACAGGCCAAAACAGTCTAGAGATTGACCCTTGAGTCTGTAGGAAGAAATTTAATATTTAGTGAGCAAATGTTAGGCACTTACTTTCATATTTGTTGTCAGCTTTGAGGTTTACAGCCAATAGAATGTCTGGGTTTGCCTGGGACCATCCCCATTTCAACACCGAACATTCTGCCTCCCTGGAAAATGCCTGAGTCAAGCAAACCAGAACCGGAATATGTTTACCATCTTTATTCCATAGGCGAGGGGAACTTTAGAGTTGCCTCTAACTAGTAAGTTGCAGAACACAAGTTAAACACACATCACCTGACTCTAAACTTCATCTTCTTGCTGTATCACAAATGTGTACCAGGGATGTAACATACAACCTGATAAGTATAATTAACACTGCCCTATGCTATATATGTAAGTTATTAAGAGAGTAAATTCTAGGAGTTCTTCTTATGAAAGGAAACATTTTTTTTCCTATTCTTTAATTTTGTATCATTCTTAATATTCTCTTGTCTATGTATTCCCAGAAGGAGAAGGAGACAGAAAAGAGGCCTATTTAAAGAGGACTGGGACACACCACATAAGGTACCTTTTCTCAGAATTGTCATTTCCCCCCTTTCATGCATAATAAATGTCTTGTAGAGTCAGTCCATTTTGCAGTTAGCAATCTTCTATTTTATTCTCCCTTCGGTAACCTAATCATGCAATTGTCTGTTCAAATATCAGCTAATTGATAAGTTATTTTCTGAACTATTCTATTATTGATACCCTTTGAAACTGTTTGTTCAACATAATAATCATGAACATGGCATATTACTAAAGTCTATATGAGTTTCCTAGGGCTGCAACAACAAAATTACCATAAAGTGGGTGGCTTGAAACAACAGAAATCTATTCCCTGACAGTTCTGGAGGGTTGGAATCCAAAATCAAGGTCTGGAGTTCCCGTCGTGGCGCAGTGGTTAACGAATCCGACTAGGAACCATGAGGTTGCGGGTTCGGTCCCTGCCCTCGCTCAGTGGGTTAACGATCTGGCGTTGCCGTGAGCTGTGGTGTAGGTTGCAGAAGCGGCTCAGATCCCGCGTTGCTGTGTCTCTGGCGTAGGCCAGTGGCTACAGCTCCGATTGGACCCCTAGCCTGGGAACCTCCATATGCCACAGGAGCGGCCCAAGTAATGGCAAAAAGACAAAAATAAATAAATAAATAAATAAATAAACAAAATCAATGTCTCAGCAGGATCAGTTCCCTCTTGGGGTGAGAATCTGTTGGAGCTTCTCTCCTAGCTTCTGGTGATGGTTGACAATCCCCAACATTCCTTGGATTGTAGATGCATCACTCCAACCTCTTTTTTTACTGTTTTCACATAGCATTCTTCCCTCTGTGTGTGTGTGTGTGTGTGTGTATGCATGTGCATGACTGTGTCCCTTCCCCAGTATGTTTTTTTTGTTTGTTTGTTTTTGTTTTTTGCTTTTTAGGGCTGCACTCGCAGCATATGGAGGTTCCCAGGCTAGGGGCTGAATCAGAGATAAACTGCCGGCCTAACCACAGCCACAGGAACACCAAATCCAAGCTGCATCTGAAACCTACACCACAGTTCACGGCAATGCCAGATCCTTAACCCATTGAGAAATGCGAGAGATCGAACCTGCAACCTCATGGATGCTAGCCAGATTCATTTCTGCTGCACCACGGTGAGAACTCCTCTTCCCTAGTCTTAAAAGGGCACCCATCACAAAGGGCCCACCTTATTTCAGTATGACCTCATCTTAATTAATTGCATTTGCAACAACCCTATTTCCAAATAATATCCCATTAATGAAGGTCTGGGAAAAACATAAATTTAGGGGGGGATTTTCTGATCCAGTACAGGGCACGATAATACTTTTGTCATGAGGTTATTGTGATGATTAAATTAAATAAAACTACATAAAAGTCTCAAAGCACAGCAAGCACATAGAAGGACACCATGCAGGATATTCATTATTGTTATGATTGGATTAATTTATTAAATAGTGTATTAATTAATGGATGTCGATATTATAAAGCTAAAGACATTAATTAATGGATCAATTATTGATTAATGTATTAATTA
Organism: Phacochoerus africanus; assembly: GCF_016906955.1. Lineage (NCBI taxonomy): Eukaryota > Metazoa > Chordata > Mammalia > Artiodactyla > Suidae > Phacochoerus > Phacochoerus africanus. The sequence continues at coordinate 155,291,394 of NC_062545.1, forward strand.
TTAATTAATGGATTGATTATTAGTTAATGGATGTTGAGATTATAAAGCTAAAAGATGTTTCTGATGGGCTGCAGGAGTCTGATGAACTGGGATATTGTCCTCCTCACGCTACCCACTCCTGCCCCTGATTATTTAATTGAAAGAGGAAAAATTCCTTCTGGGCTTACAGATAAGAGAAATCCTTACTTTCATGCTCATTGTCTCCACTCTAGGTCAAATATTCTCCCTAACATGTATTATTCTATTTACAAATTTTACAATAAAACATTTTGCCGACTGTTATCTAAAATTACATCCATTTCTCTTCAAATTAATTATTTGCAATTGAATGCTACATGGTCAAAATGTTAAGGACTATAAAGTTTCTGAGAATCCAATATGTATGCTTCAAACTTCTTAATAATTTATCAGTTTAACTTTCTTCTGTTAAGTAGTTCTGCTTTGCAAAACATTTTTTTTTCCCCTGAATAACTCATGGTTTGCTTTTTGGCACCAAATACAAAGACTGGAGAAGTCTGGCCTTGCCTGATCTGCCACACTTGCATGCAAGGAAACAATGTCCTGTCATAGGTGGTTTTTGGATTTCTTCTCTGTCTCTAGCTGTTGTCCACTCAAGCCAACCCAAAGCCACATTTATTGCTGTGAATTTCAGAGGAGAAAGGCACTTTGCAACTTCCTAAACAAGATATTCAGTTCTTCCCGGCTTTTGCAGAATAATGACATTTGGAATGGGGATTAGAAATTTAGGGAGTTCCCATTGTGTCTCAGAGGTTACAAGCCCGTCTAGTATCCATGAGGATATGGGTTTGATCCCTGGCCTTGCTCAGCGAGTTAAGGATCTGGTGCTGCCGTGAGCTGTGGTGTAGCTCTCAGATGTGGCTGGGATTTGGCATTGCTGTGGCTGTGGCGTAGGCCAGCATCTCCAGCTCCAATTCGACCCCTTACCTGGGAATTTACATATGTTGCAGGTACAGCCATAAAAATTAAAAAAAAGAAAGTCAGTTAGTAAGCTGGTCTGTGAAAGATAAAGTAGTTAGATCTACTTGATTCGGGGGGAATTTTTTTAGATAAACTCTGTAGATAACCATGACACTTGAACTTTCCTTTTACTTTCTCCTTGGAAACACCAAAAACCACTCTAAAATTTCAAACCACTCACCCAAAGACCTCTCTCTCCCTCTTCTTTTCTTCCCTTTAGTCTCCCCCCCCCCCCCGCCACCCCGGCACTCTCTCCCTCCCTCTCCTCCCCTCTTATGCCTACATATTTTCTGTCACACACATACATACAGGTGGTCAACTTGATCCAATTAAGGTAGAGATGATAAATGATTGTATAACATCATATTGAAAATGAATGTCCATTTCTTTCTGTGTTTTTTAAATTGTGTTCAGTTGCTTACTTTTAAGCCAGGGCACTGTGTACTTTAAAAATGTTTCTTCAGTAATACATCCAACTCAACAGGAATTAATGATTATCCACTATGGGAAAATACTATATTAGACTTTCCCTATAAAAAAAATGAGAATACTTTTTCTCTTCAAAGTAACCTAACATCAGGAGAGGGAGTTTTACATCCAAACAGGTAATTTATTACATGATACATCAAGGGACAATCAGGATTAGGTTCGTTGTATCTCATTCAGAGTCCTGCAAATCAAGAATATAATTTCTTACAGAAGTTCAACACAATGAAGAGAATGTTTTATAAAATTAATTGTAATAGAAATTTGACCTACATTATGGTTGAGTTGAGGATAGATTTATGTTTTGAGTGTCTTTAGCTGCTGAAATGCAGTAAATTAATGATATCCTCTGTGTTTGTCTTTCTAGTCAGCCAACAACCTCAGAAGTCCAGTCCCAATCAATCAACCATCAGATGACACAGGGGAGGATGTTTATGTCAACTACCCAACCTTCTCTCGAAGACCAAAGACTAGAATCTAAGCTTTTTCTTTCATCTGAGAAAATTAATGATAGCCTCATGTACATGGATCTTTGTACAACTTCTTCCCACTACTTAGCGTTTACCTTGGATACCGCTTGACCGAATATATTTCATTTGAAAGGAAAAATACTGCATTACCTAGAGAGCATTCTTAACAGAAAAGCTTTAGAAAATCTGACTCTAATGAACTTACACATAAAAGGAAACCTATTGAATCATGTAATGGAACAATCCAGGGGAGGTCAAGCTTCAGGCAAAGGTTATTTACCAGGGCTTAAATATTACATCTAGAATTAATATGAATTTAAGACATTTCCTGGATCCCCTTTCACAGTATTGAATCCACTTCCTTGGTATTAGCCTAACTCTCATTCAGGCTTTTCCTTCCAAGAGGACGGCCAACAGCTTTTGGCAATTCCTAATCCTTGCTTCTGTCTGGTAGAGAGTTTGCTCCGATAGAACAAACACATTTGGTTATCTATCCATTATTAAGCAGTCATTCTGCTTAATAATGAAAGAATGAAATGGCTTAAGTCAATTGAGCTTTCATCTCTAGAGCCAGGTAGGAGTGGGGCCAAAGCACATTACTGGGACATTCAGAGTATTATTAGAGGAAGGACAGGGGAGCCTGAAAACTAGGTTGGTTGCCAACAAATGTGGACTGCAGTGACCTTCCACGGCATCTCTGTTAGCCAACTAAAAAGAATAAGAGGGCAGATCTAGGCTGGCTCTCCCTGTTCTCATTTCCAGAAAGCTGCTCAGTCAGCTTAGTCCAGGCAAATACTTAGTCCAGGCAGCAGAATGACTGAGTGATCAAGAGGAAAATGAATGTGACAGGGAAATCTCTACCTTTTTCTACTCTCAAATAAATTCATTCCTGATTCCATATCAAAATTTACTATCTCTGGTCTAGCCTTATGAGTAAGAGTAGTAGATGGTCCAATAATAATTTTTTATACAGTTTTTTTCTACTTTTGAGAATTATTTTTAATACATAAATTCTCTCAAAGAATCAGGCACTTAGATATCATTAGTTTTTAACAAAATGATTATGTGAAATGAAATATAATAAAAAGACTGATATTTGGAAATGGTGTATAGGGTGGTAAAGTAGAAAAGTGGGGGTGCAGGGGGGAGACATTGGGAGGTTATGGGACAGAGGGAAGAGGATTAAAGAAAAGGAATGTACAAAGAAACTTCTCTTATTTCCAAGTTTGGCCAAAGACACAGTTTGGCCTAATGATATAACTGAGCAGTTAGAAACTATACCTGTCACTGTCCAAATTCTAGATGGAAGCAAACCATGAAAAGTGTTTGTTGAACTCAGTAATGATGGTCATGGTCACCTTGAAATCACAATGGCTTGGTAATGAGCAAATACAGTGAACATTCATGTCTTAAAAGATCTTCATTTCTCAAAGATTCATCACAAAAGCTGCTGCATTTAGGTTTCAAAGTTGGAGACTTTCAAGATAATCCTGAGTGAACCCAAACCAAGTTCTCATATTGTCTGAAAAGATTCTAAAGCTGTAAATTAGAGTTTTAGCGAGTCGTGGATATTTTTTATGACTTTTATCTTTAAATCTTATGCATGCCAAATAGTGCAGTTATTCTGTAAATTATAGAAATTGTGAGTACTCCTACCTGTTTCAGAAGGAGAAAAATAAAAATGACCACTTACCAAGTTGTACTTATGTACATGCAAAGAGAAATCTCATTTTTGTTTTGTTTGCTTACTGACCTTTATATCTGGATTCAAAAAGTGTTTCCACAAATATACTTGTAACAAAGTTAGAAGGCAGCTTTACAAGAAAACCATCTATGGTTTTGTAACGAATCAGATTTTTGAAAATTTCTATGGCTGAATCTATCAGTTTGCATGGTGACACAAATTTAGCATCTTTAAAAGATAAATGAATGATTTCTTTTTCCTAAAAGTTAATAACAATATTTATTTCTGGAAGATTTTGATAATCAAATTCTCAATGACTAATATAGATGAGAAGTAAAATATTTCTACTCTTAGAATATGCAGAAATGTAAATCTCATTTTAACAGGGAAAATGATGACAGGGGATATGAATGGTAGAACCAAATGCCATTGTCCTGGGTGCTGTTTTGGGAGGGACACTTGCAGTGTATGGAAGTTCCCAGGCGAGGGGTCAAATTGAAGCTGAAGCTGCTGGGCCTACATCACAGCCACGGCAACGCCAAAACCCAGCCTCATCTGCAACCTACACTGTGGCTCATGGCAATGCCAATCCTTAATCCACTGAGTGGGGCCAGGGATCCAACGCACATCCTCACGGACACTAGTCAGGTTCATTACCACCGAGCCACAACGGGAATTCTGATGACTTTCATTCATGGTTCCAGGGAAGATTTTTGTGGAAAATCTCTTACATATTGCAAAGCCTTCAGAATATTTGAAACTTACCTCTTTTTTCCATGTACGTATTAATCTTTTTAAAATCTCTCACTCAAAATATTTATGAAAACTATTTATACTGTCCCTTCTTTTCTACAAATGCTTCCTCTTTGGAGTTCGGTATTTGAAATGTTCCTAAGTCCTGCTGAAATTTCTCTGATCTCCGCTGCTGATCCTCTACACTGTCAGCTATTAGGCTGATGAAATTCTGTTCATTCATTTTCTTAATTGTATGTCTTAACAAAGCACTTCGTCATAATGTCTTTAATATCATTCCTAAGTGACTAGAGTTGTGTGTGTATATATGTATGAAAAACTACACCCTTAAACTATATATATATATATATATATATATACAAAAAAACACGTGTAATACCATCTATACTATATATGGTATATATAGTATGTCTGTGTATATAGATGTACACACAAAATATGTTTTTTTCCTGTAATTTTTTGTATCTACTCTTCCAATTTTTACTAAGGAAACTGATTGAAACATTGACAGAATGAAAGGTCAGAATCGAATTAAATTATGTTTTAAATCTTTTTTGCAAGGTGCTATTTAGGAAGAACGATGCTTCCTAAACTTCTTTTTTATATCTATAATTTATATTGATATGTAATACATTAAATAAAAATCTGTTTCCTTTGAATGGCATTATTTTAATATTTACATTAAAGTAAAAATTGCGGGGAATTGCTATGTGATGACAAGGTAGGTAAGTTTGTTGAATGTCATTATAGAGTACACATTTTTGTCAGGGAAAGAATACATCTTACTAATCTACAATGATTAAGTATTGACTATATTATCATCAGAGAGACCTTAAAAAATTACCTGAGAGCCTTTATGTGTGCTGAAAAAATAGAATAGGGATTTCATTAACTTGTAATCATGGTTATGGATGGGAGGCAGATGGATGAGGTTATAATTTTTAGTTAGTAAATAGACATATTTATAGAATGTTTTAAGTAATTTAGTTTATTACTAAAATAGACATATACTACATTTATTGTCAATTTACAAGATAAAGTAAAATAAAAATAATTTTAGTAGGTTTACTTTTATTGTAAACATCCAGGTTATATATGTTTACATAAAACTATATTAAATAAAAACTACAGCTGCATTACAATAAGTTTCCAAATTGGTAGAGTTGACATTGTAATCAGAAATCACTGTAATCAAAATGTTTCTCCTTGAGTTTTGTCTTTTTTTCTCCTTGATTTTAATAATGTGCTGTATTTTATACTGCTTGTATGAAATTTCAGCAAGATTGAAGATATTGTAGAATACAGATGCTTATTGATGGACGTGCTGAATTGTGAGTGCAAGGTTTAGCTTCTTTCCACAATGGCGACAAGAAAATATCTTTGAAAAATATCAAACAGTATAAACATGTAACACCATTACTTTATTATCATCATTAGGCCACTCTTAGAATGTAGTGTCTAGAAAGTATTGACCTTCACTTTCAGACTTTTTGGATAAATTAGTATACTTTTCCACTGGTATGTTTATTGGATTATTCCAAGTCTTGAGGCTCTTATATATTTTTTTGAAAAGTAAACTGTGTTTTTTTTTTAAACACTTTACTATTGTTAGTGATCCAATAGGCAGAACTGTGGCTTCTAGATTTAACTGCATTGCTTTCTAAAAATTCACAGATCTTCGAGGCTGGTTTACATATTACATTTTTCCAGATTTAAAGCACTAACTGTGTTGTAAGGTGTTGTAAAGAAAAGATCTTGTTTAGGAGTATGGTTGATAAATGTCTGGAATCTTTCCCACTTATTTGTACTGTCCCTGTTTGAATGATGTTATATAGCCACCTTCTTTAGAACATTTTTTCAAGTTTTATGTGTAATTTCAGACACGGGTTTTGTAGGGCATGCAAATATTTACCTTGATGTACTGTTTTCTGTTGTTTGAATGAATAAAATGTAGAACTTCACAATCATTAGTTTCACTTATCACCAAGGAATATTAGGGGAAACGTCCTATAGAATAGTATTAACACGAAGAGTTAAATGCAGAAAAAAATCAAACCAGTGGCACTTGTAGCTTCTGTCTTAAGGCAGCATTCAGTAAGTACATGTAGTTCAAAGAGTCAAAGTGTGCTGTGCAAGGGTTTTGGTTTTTTTTTTTGACAAAAAATAGTAGTTGCATGTTTTTTTCATTTTCTCTCCTTTGAGACAACAAATTTCACTTCTGATTATTTTTTCTACTTTTTTGAATAGCATATTTATATCACTACTATTTTTTTTCAATTTTAGACATTCTTTATTGATTTAGATGTCTTCCTCTCCTCAAACTCACTGCACACACATACCTTTCTCAGAAGTCCATCTTTCAAAATATTTATCTTAAAATTTTGATTATTTCAATATTTTGTGTTTATTTTTAATAACTTTACCGATGCTCCTCTCAGTTGAATAACATGATAAAAATGATTGTACATTCTCTTCTACATAAGTTTTTTTTTCTACCAAGAAGTAATAATTTTATCTTTTTGTATTCACCATATATTTACCTCAAACTCTTCCCCAGTGATCTAACTGATCTCTCAGGATCCTCTGTGATAACAGTAGATATTTAGATAATCTCATTGTCCTAAGAAAGTTATCCTAGAACTTTGACAGTTTTTCTTTCCGAATAGCTGTTGTCCTGATGTCTCCCTTCATCCAGAAAAAAGTAGAGAGAGGACCATACAACCCAGAATCAATTCTAGAAATTTTCTCAGTATAAAAGGGTACGAGATTCCAGATTACAAGAATTTAAGCGGTGCCCAGAAAAAGGCACAGTAAGAAGCCTGTTACGTTTGGTTTGCGTCTATAAAAGTTAGAGATATTGATTATAAGCATTAGAAGTAGACACTATATTATAGAAAAAAGTTACTATGGGTGGATCATAGCAGTTTCAAGACACTGATGAAATAAGCTTGGAAAATGCATAAAAAGTGGCAACTCCAATGGTCCCCAGGCAATGGTCCAATTTGAGCTCTGACAACTTTCTTCACTTTTCCATATTTGATTGCCACTGATTTTGTATTTTTCTGAAAATTCATTCTTAAAATAGTCTTCTTATTTAATCACTTATTCATGCCAGCATTTATTCCAGGTATTTAAAATACTTATAGTGAATAAGACCATTATTCTTTAATCTGATAATTGGGTAAGACTGAACTCAATTTACTTTCAGTGTTATTAAATTTCTTGCTACGTTTTTTGATGTGCATTCAATTGAGCTAATTTATCTCATTTTTTAATTTTATCATTTCTAATGAAGATCATCAGAAGAAAATTTTGATTTTTTTAGCTCATATAATAAATGCACAAAGAAATGTAATGGCTTAATAGCTTCTAGATACATACAAGACTTCTAGCCCTTCTCAAATCTCAAATATCTGTTTGATCATCATTTCAATGGCTAATGAATAGCTAGCTATTATACATTTGAACTATTGACAAAAATGTTATCTGTTTTTACTGTGCACTATAATTTTCAAAGCAATTTCTCACATTCTTCCATTTAATTTTTAAAACAACTCTAAGATGTAGGCAAGCCAAATATTATTATCCTAATTGATGTTGAGGCAAAACAGATCCAGAGAAATTGTGTGCTAGACTGTATTTTGTCACTTGGATTCAGAGAGGAACTGTAAGTCCTAGAATCTACTCATTTACATAGGTATGGGCTATAATTGCCCAAAATGGAACTTGCATGAGATGTGGGACACTGGATATTGCTCTCTATATGTCACTTTAAACAATGTTGATGGACAGGTGGAGAAGGTCTGGCAAGTTCCAGCTTGTCTTTGTTCCCCTCTATTGCATGTCCAACTCTTCCTGACTGCCGACCCTGCTGGCCAACAGTCAGTCCAGATATTGCTACATGTTTGGCTGCAGAACCACAGAAACAATAGCTACCCAGTAGCAACAGCTTCGCAGGACCTCTTACAAGCGTCCTCTTTATAGCAAGGTAAGAGCATAAAAAAGTCAACGTATTATTTTTTAAGTCGATTGCTTTCTTATATACCAGCAATGAACAATCAGAATTAGAAATTTAAAAATCAATGTCATTTTCATACCACAAAAAATCTACATATAAAATACTTAGGTGTGTATTTAACCAAATATGTACAGTACTAGTATGCTTTGTATCCTATTATCTTGTTGTACTTGCTTATTAGTTTCAGGATTTTTTGGTAGATTCTTTGGAATTTTCTACATAGACAATCACGTCTTCTGCAAATAAATATAGTTTCATTTCTTGTTTCCCAAATCTTTATTCATTTAGTTATTTTACTTGTTTTATTGCAGTAGCTTGGACTCCTAGTAAAATGTTGAATAGGAGTGATCCGACAACCCATTCTTGCCTTCTCTCATCATTATGTATGATCTTAGCTATGGGCATGTTATAGATGTTCTTTATCAAGTTGAGAAAGTTTTTCTATAAACTTGCTGAGGATTTTTTTTAAATCATGAATGGATGTTTTATATTGTCAGATGTCTTTTCTACTTCAACTTATATGATCATATATTTTTCTTTGTTAACTTGTTAATGTGATGGATTACATTGTTGAATTTTGAATGTTGAATCAAACTTGCAAAAAAGTAATAAATCTCTACTGATACTAAAATTATTTTTAGATATCATTAGATTTGGTTTCCTAATATATCATTTTTTTTCATCTAAGTTTATGGAAGACATTTGCATTTTTCTGGCGGTGTTTTTACCTGGTTTGATATTATGCTAATGCTGACTTCCTAGAATGAGTTAGGTCATGATTTCTTTGCTTCTGTTTTTTGGAAGAGTTGTAGAGAATTGGTATTTTTTTTTTCCATAAACATTTGGTAGAATGGTACTTTCACTTTGGAAAGTTATTAATTTTTTATTCAATTTCTTTAATAGCTATGGGGCTGTACAGTTCATCTATTTCTCCTTGTGTGAGTTTTGGTGATTTAAATCTTTCAAGGAATTGACTATTTTATTTGTTATCAAATTGTTGGCATAGAGTTGTTTCTAACATTCTCTTATTACCCCTTAACATCCAATTGTATCTGCAGTTGGGTATTTGTGATGATGACTCCTTTTAATTTATGATATTGGTAATTTGTGTCTCTGTCTTTTTTCTTGATTAGCCTTGCTGAATCTTATTAATTTTTTTATGTTTTCAATGAATTAAATTTTGGTTTCATTGATTTTTATCTATTCTTTTCTCTTTTTTTTTCTTTTGAGGGCTGTACCTGTAGCACATGGAAGTTCCCAGGTTAGAGGTTGACTCAGAACTCAACTCCCAGCCACAGCCACAGCCACAGCCGCATCAACACGGAATCTGAGCCACATCTGCAACCTACACTACAGCTCACTGCAATGCCAGATCCTTAACCCACAGAGCAAGGCCACAGATTGAACCCACATCCTCATGGATACTAGTCAGATTCATTTCTACTGTGCCACAATGGGAACTCCTCTATTGTTTTCAATTTCATTGATTTCTTCTGTAATTTTTATTACTTTCTTTCTTCAGCTTGCATTAGATTTACTATGCTCTTCTTTCTCCAGTTATCTAAGTGGAAGCTTAGGTTAGCGATTTTAGATTTCTCTCCCTTTCCAGACTTGGCATTTAATGCTATAAATTTCACTGCATCCCACAAATGTGGGTAAGCTGTATTTTCATTTTTATCTAAATAAATATTTTTAGATTACTCTTGAGAATTCTTTGACTCATGGGTTATTTAAAAGTGTGTTCTTTAAACCTCTATATTTTTGGATTTTTCTACTACGTTTCTCTTATAGAGTTCTAATTTAATTTTTACTGTAGTCTGAGAACATTACTTGTATGATTTCTGTTCTTTTAAATTTGTTAAGGTGTGCTTTATGGTCCAGAATATGGTCTATTTTGGATAATATTTCATGTGAGCTGGAGAAGAATGTGCATTCTGCTGTTGGATGCAATATCCTATAAATGTCCACTAGATGAAACTGACTGATAGCGCTGTTCAGGTCACCATGTCCTTTCCGACTTTCTCTCTGCTTAATCTATCACATGCTGATAGAGGCATGTTGCAGTCCGCAACTACAGCTATGGATTTGTCTATGTCACCTCACAGTTTTTATCAGATTTTGCCTCATGTATTTTGATATTCTGTTATAAGGACATACACTTTTAGGATTGTTAGTTTTTCCCAGAGAATTGAAAATTTATCACATGTAATGCCCTTTCTCCCAATGTTATTCCTTGTTCTGAAGTCTGCTTTACCTGAAATTAAATAGCTCCACCAGCTTTCTTTCAAATAGTTTTATCATGTCCCATCTATGTACAGCTGTGGTCTTGAACCATGGCAGATGTTAGACTGGTGCCTCTGGACTCTGGACTCTTGGGCCACTCATGTGCAGTACATATCCCCTCTCTGGCCTGGGTCAATCCTGCCCCTTCTGGGCCTTTGGGGTGAGCTGTGGAGCACTGTGACTCTGACTGAGGGTTGAGAGGTCTTGACATTGATTGGGGCTTGCTTGAAAGGTGGCGTGAACAAGACCCCAAACTGACAAGTCTAGAATAAGGGCCTCTGGCAATTGGGGCACCCAGGTGTTTCTCATCCAAGAACCAACCATCCCCTCCTCCAGCCCCTTCTCAGCCCAGGAACTCCTGAGATCAGGAGACATAGGCTCCCCTCGGGATGAATGTTCCTGGCAGTGTCTTGGGCTTTTTCTGCTGTCCTCTTAGCTGTCCCTGACCCTCAAGCTCACAACAGCCTGTTCTCTACCTGGATGTGCACTTTACTCCTCCTCATACACATCCGTAGTCACAGGTGTGCCCTGAGGGCTTCACATGTGCCCTCCTTCCCTTCTCAGGAGACTTCACAAAAAGCAAAAAAGCAAAATAAAAAAAATTAAAAAAAAAGCAAAAACAACAACAACAAATTCTCCTAAGTACTCCACAGAGGGAATTTCTCTCTCTTGCAGCTCTTGATCTGCAATCTGCTGATACTTTCTTGAATCCCTGCTGGTGTGATGGTGAGTGGTGGGAAAGGGGGGCATTCTCTCATCCTGTGATTAAGTCTCTGTCCTTCAGTTGGCCCATGACTCTGGTCTGTGTTGTTTACAAAGGTTTCTCTGGTGAAATTGCTTTCCCCCCTGACGTCTACCCCAACTCCTGGCTGCAGAGTTATCGACCTATTTCTATGATTTTTTATTTTTCTTCCTTAAGTGAGATAGGAATACAGCAGGAGCTAGGACTAGATTCAAGAATCATGCTCTAACAAAGTCCTTTTCTCTGGAGTGTGGGTCTTGTTACTGAGAAGTCTCTTGGCTTATTTCACATTAGCGATCCTGCCCCTTCCCCTGCCAGATCCATGAGGGGATCTTTCTTGGATTCTTATGATGAGAATCTGGTGGGTTTCAGGGTTCGCTCTCAGACTATGGTCCCCATGAGTTTCTCACACTCATATTAGCCCACAATTACATCCAGCAAATTGTATAGTTCACCGTTTAGATCTTCCTATTAGTTTATGGCCCCGGTGTTTCTGCTCCAGGTGAGGAGACACTAGCTGCTGTAGTTCTCTGGTTGTGTCTGTCTCTGCAGATTTGGGGGTGGGGGGTGGTTTTTTGCTTTGGAGTATCAGTTCTCTGATAGGTCCAAGAAACTTTCTGATTTTCACTCTGTCCAGCTTTTTGTTGTTATAATCATGGCAACTGCTGGGCTCTTTATAGGTTGGCATTAAACCTGAAAGTCCTTCCCTTCATGATTTTAATACATATATTTTCTTCTCTTTTAGTTTCTGACCTATTTCTTTGTCCTGATCTTGTGATGTTTCACTAGGGTTGCCTGACACTGGAATCCAACCCATCTGACTCTCTCTGTTCCATGAAGATTTTTGGCCCACTTTCATGAGTCACAGACCCAGCTGACAAAATATTTATGGTATATGGAAACTGAGCACAAATAAAATATAGAATACAATCTGAAGGTTAGTATGAGACCATACGACCATACTCAGTTTCCCTGACTATTCAGATCAATGTCAGGCCTCATAAAATTTTTAGTCCAAAAAAGAAGCCAAAGGTAATAAAGTGACATTCCATCTCAAGCAACAAGAAGACAGTAATGTGTCGTCTACAAAGTCAGCAAAAACCAAGTCAGAGGAACTGTCAGGAACACCCACCTATCACAGAACACAGCCTGAGGCACCAGATTTAATGACTTTTTCTGGATTCTGCTAAAATGGAATGAAATGTAAGTCACAGAAAAGTGTTTCCCTGGTTACATGTATTCAATATTAATTTATTTTAAGGATTAGTTGCACAAAACATAAATGAGAATTAGAAGAATGCATGGGTAAGAGGAAAAAAGGCAGTGGCAGCATGATCAGATATATATTATATACATACACGTGTATATTATATATATATATATAAATATTAGGCTTCTATGGGAAAAGACATGATGGAAAGAAAAATAAACGAGACAGAATGGCAACTTGAGAAATCTACACAGTGGGCCTGCTACACCGTGCTAGTTAGTTGTATGCTTTCATAAATGTATAAAAGAGCCGCTTTAACATAAACAATAGAGCCAAGACAGAGTTGCCCTATAGCTTCTTCACTCCATGTAGACATAAACCAAAATACTGCAAAGCTCTTCTAAATAGATCATTCAACAATTTCTTCTAAAACTCTACCCTCTCTCTTTACATGTAGTGGAAGTAGTGGTGAAGTTGAACATTTCTATTAAGTTAGACTGAAAAACAACCCACTATTACTATCTCTTCCAGATTAGGGAACAACGTTAATAATAACCATCAGTTATTACTATAAGAATCACATACCATTTAGGCTTCAGGAAGAAGACAGTGTCTAGATTGGAACCAAATAAAGACAAAGATGATCTCTCTTACTCAAGAGTTGTCAGCAATGACCTGAATTATTTGAGAGCTCAGAATGTTCTGATATATTAAAAATAATGCTCTGCCACATCCATAAACACGGTTAAATATAGCATATACATGTTATTGTCTAAAATATCAAATATCTTAATATATCTTTTAGGGGAGAGTGCCTTTTGGATAATATACATTTTACATCTCTATTGAAGAGTTGGGAAGGACAGATGTCACATGAAGGATGGAATTACTACATTTTATTCACAAATATAGTGAGCAGTTTATACTATATGCAATGTTGATTTCATCTTGGCTATCAAATATTATCCCAAATAAATCTGAGTTGCACACCATATTGAAAGTGGCAGTGGACAGTCTTTCCTATGTAACACCTAGTCATCCCATTTCAATTTCTAAATTTATAATGATTCATTTTAGTTACATTTCTTAGAGCTCTCTCTCAATGATCTGTACAATTTAGAATTTAGAATTCCATCCCCTCTCAGTATTGAAAAAGAAGGCCAGATGGTGGGAAAGTGTGGGTGGGGCGTGGGGAGCTGAGTAGCACCTTCACTGAGAGTGTGGCCCCTATAGTTAGAGTGAGTGAAATGGATTAGTTCTGGCTAATGGCCCTACCAGGGCCACATCCAGGCTAGGGGTCAAATCAGAGCTGTAACTCCTGGCCTGTGCCACAGCCACACCAGATTTGACCTACACTACAGCTCACAGAAATGCTGGATCCTTAACCCACTAAGTGAGGCCAGAGACTGAACCTGCATCCTCATGGATGTTAGTCAGATTCGTTTCTGCTGAGCCACAACAGGAACTCTGATATTTATTGTTTTTGACATAGAGCTCTATCTATTTAGGTCTCTGAAATAGAATTACATATTTTTTTGTTTTGCTTTCTTTTTTTTTTTTGTCTTTTTGCCTTTTCTGGGGCCGCTCTCACGGCATATGAAGGTTCCCAGGCTAGGGGTCTAATTGAAGCTGTTGCTGCCAGGCTACACCACAGCCACAGCAACGGGAGATCTGAGCCATGTCTGCAACCTACAACTCAGCTCACGGCAACACCAGATCCTTAATCCACTGAGCAAGGCCAGGGATAGAACCTGCAACCTCATGGTTCCTAGTCGGATTTGTCAACCACTGAGCCATGAGGGGAAAGCCAAAAGTACATTTTTAAATGGATATTAGAACAAGAAAGGACTTTACTAAGTCAAGGGACATTGGCTGAACAGAACTAGACTGAATATACCTGCTTCATGACTTGAAATGCATCTTTTTCCTTAAATGATGTGTTCCTTAAAGGAAGATCCAAATCTTACCCACTGTTGAATTCCCAGCTCTTAGAAAATTCAATTAACGTTTTTTAAATTGAATTTTGAAGTAGTATTTTTTTCTTTTGGCTACTTTATAACTAAAGTTTACAAATATTCAGAAGAGTGTAAGATATGTAAAATGGGTCTCTGTAATTCACATGCACATAGAGAGGGATGGTGGGTGCTTATTTGTCTTATGTACCTGTTTGTATCAAGAGGAATACAGAATTTTATAAGTGGTTTAACAAAATTTATACAATTGAAATAGCAAGAGGTTATTTTGGAGTTATGTTAATTACACTGGCTAATTAATGGCCTGTGATTTAAAAACAAAACAAAACAAAACAAAGCAGGGTCAAACTATGGAGAGAGAGAGAGATTGAGAAAGAACAAGGAAGGGGGAGGGGAGGGGCAGGAGGAGAGAAATGCAGCGACAGCTTTGAGAAAGGGCTTTAGGAAGCTGATGAGGCTGGTCCCTCTTTTTTCCCTTGCTCCCTTATTTCTAACCATCTCCTATCTTTCTTGGAAAGCCACATACCCGTTTACCATCAGAGTGCCCTCCTGACACTGATGTGTATCAAAAGTAATTAAAAGGGAGTTTCTGTATTGGCTCAGTGGTTAACAAATCTGACTAGCATCCATGAGGATAGGATGCAGGTTCAATCCCTGGCCTTGCTCAGTTGGTTAAAGATCCGGCGTTGCCATGAGTTTTGGCGTAGGTCACAGACATGGCTCAGATCCTGTGTTGCTTTGGCTAGGCCAGCAGCTACAGGTCCAATTGAACCCCTAGCCTGGGAACTGCATATGCTGCGGAGGGCGAGGGGCTCAAAAGCCAAAAAAAAAAAAAAAAAAAAAAAAAAGAAAGAAAAAGTAATTAAAAGGAGGCAAGAACCAAGAGCCAAGAGCTATTCTATGCCTTCTACTCATGTTTTGTCAGTAGCAAATCGTCCATAAGTATTTAGACACTGACAGGCCTTTGAGATGATGTAAATTACCAGGCTGATTTCCTAAAACACCTAGATATTAGGATAGTTCGTGTTTCCAGGAATATTTATATACCCTATCCAGTTCTTTCTCAAACATTTATTATTCAGCGTATGGATGTCAAAATTAGGTATATTTGTCGAATATTTTTCTTGAGTAACTTGGAAATAAGGGGAGCAGTTTTGGAATATTTTCTTTGTACATTATAAAAATAGCATAGTTATTGCTACTGGGCTATGCCTTCTGACATGCCTTTATTAAATACCTTCTCTTATGTTAGTTTTAAATTTACACAAACCTTTGCACTTTTCAGAAAGACAATTTCCCCTGTAAATATAATCCCTGTGATTTTAATAGTGACAGAAAGGGAAAGAAAAATCCATCAAGTTCACATTATCAATTTGTTAGAAAGTGGCACAAAAAGTCACATCCAGAATAAGCTGTATTTCATTCAGGATTTAGAAAGAATGAGTGTTTGCATCATCATTGCCACTACTATCATTTTCCAGGCTTCTATTGGCTACACAGAATTGAAAGCACTCTTATTTTTTTCAGTTCTTTATTCAAATTCACGACTTTGTTCAGATATGCTTGGAGTAAGACATTTTTACCACTAGGACTGACTGCTTGATCCAAACATCTTCACTAATTTGGATTTCTCTGATATTGTGGAATCTTCACCACCTCTTTAAAGGGAACACTCTCTAAGAGGAAAAATACTCAAAATTGATTGAATAAGGAAGTTCCTGTTGTGGCTCAGTGGTAATGAGCCCAACTAGTATCCATGAGGACACAGGTTCAATCCCTGGCCTTGCTCAGTGGGTTAAGGATCCGGCATTGCCATGAGCTGTGGTGTAGGTCACAGACATGGCTGATCTGGCAATGCGTAGGCCGGCAACTGTATCTCTGATTCGATCCCTAGCCTGGGATCTTCCATATGCCACACTTGCAGTCCTATAAAGCAAAAAGAAAAAAAAAAAAAAGAAAAAAGAAGAAAAAAAGAAAAAATTCAGTAAACTAACTAGAAATACCTAGTTAACAGTTAAAGATTAAGTTTGAAACACAGATTCTGTAAGCATTTCCAGATTGGTCCAAAATTCAGTTGACAAAGAGTTCTGTCTCGTGGGATAGAAAATAATAAAGGAAGTCACTGATTTCTAGTGAAGTTATGACCACACACACGCACTTCACTCTGGATGTTAAATCTTTGCCAAATGTTCATTTTCAGTTATTTTCTTTGGTTATTAAAGGATGAGATAGTGCTGGAGGAAAAGCTGTTTTCTAGTTGTGTGACACTGTGAAAGCCACTTAAAAACTCTAGAGGCCACTTCACTAGAAAATCAGTGTTGATTGCCAATGTCATTTTCAATATTAATGTTCTATGATTCCACCAAACCAGAGTCAACATAATAAAAATTATATTCTATTATAATATAGAGTTAAGAAAACACTGGAAATACATAATACATTCTCAGTAATCTTATGTTTAATAAAGGGCCTTCTTTTACTTTATTTTGAAAATAGCAAGCCAATAAGTAAAGGAATAAGTGACATTTTAAAGTTTAGCAGAATATGGTTGTCAGAATTCTGTTTAATTACATAGTTACAGTTTATCACATAACAAAAAATGTAAGGAAATCATATGATATTACAGTGCTAACAATATTAAATAACTTGAAAGTAAAAGCCATCAATTTAGATGTTCAAAATCTCCATCATGCAAAGTTGTGGTGTAAAGTAATATTTTTTAAAACTGCTTTACCTTTTTTTAAGTGGTGGGAGAAATTTTAATATTGCACAGCTATAATTTATCCTCCTGATAGCAATATCATCTGTAAATTTCTTAGACTTACGAGTAACACATTAATAAGTTTTATCTATTCGGGATTAAGATATAAGAAACTATGAATTCAGAAGAAGATACTTCTTGAACTATGCAGTTCATGTATTTTATCAAGGGGAAAAATCACACGGACAGATTTTAAAAGAATTTAATTTCCTAATTTTATTATTGCCTCATTATAACAATATTTCTGTTCTGTCAGAAATTCACATTTAGTTTCCAGGGACAGTTATTTCTTTGCATTCCCTTCCCAAAGGTGGCCCAACTAGTATTTAGGTACAGACATCCCCAAATTATTATTTATCTGAAATAGATTGTGATTAAAAATAAAGAATGTCAAGCCATACATTTTCCAATATAAGCAAATTTGCAGTGGGTTATTTTATTTCTTAATAAGGGCCAAATGTTCAAAGCTATTTTTATCAAAATGCTCTTAAACAATGAACTTAATCAGTGATCAAAGACATCTGTTTACAATGTGCAGTACAAGACTTCACAAAGTATATATAAAATAATTTAAAAGAATTTACAGAAAGCAAACATATAGCACATAACAATATATTTGGAAGATGAATGGGGTAAGGATTTTATAAGATGGGAAAATTGTGTGTGAACCTAAGAAAAAGATAATTATAGTGTGACATATACAATAAGTCAAAAGTCAAAAGTGTGTGTGTGTGTGTGTGTGTGTTAGGGCTTGTGTGGAGAGAGTAAGCGGAGGCCTCTTCAGGTGCTGGGAGGGTCCTGTCATCTATAGTAAAGATGAAACTGGCTTTCATGCTCATTTGTTGTCAGGGGGTAAACTGATTTGTTGCTGTGATTTGCATACTACCTACTGTAACTAAAATAACAGAGAGTGTCTTATACTGGAAAGAATCTTTCTTCTCTATTTTAGGTCATCACAAAAATATGGAGCTCCATTTCCCCCCCAACTCCCCTCCTTGATATATATATATATATATAGGTATTTTTAAAGACAAATAAGTGTTTTTCCTTGAATTACATAATAAATATGTAAGTCTTAATTTGACTAATTGAGTATTTCATACTGACCTATGTCATGTTAATTTATGTTTCATAATTTAATATCAACATACTCCTGGCATTTTATTCTTCATTTTCCCTGCCTTTCAGCATCTTGTCAAATTGTTAATGATATTGAAATACCATAAAACCCTCTCATAATGTTTTCTTTGAGAGGAATCCTGCAGTGACTTTTTAAGTGAATTTTTATATTATCATCTCAATATTCTTTTTCCTGAATTTGGGTGTTTAAATTTCTGATTCCTGCAAATAAGCAACTCTAATGAGCTTGTCAGTGACTTGAGTATTAAGACAGCCATCACACAGTTCTAGGGGTAGTGTGGAAAGAGACCTTGCTCCATTTTACCCACAATTCTGTGTCTACAAAATGGATGGATTTCATGTTGTCCTAAGCCTAAAGTCATTCTAAAATTGGGGAACAGACAGATGAAGTTAATTGTATCAACTATTAAACCTACCAAAATGGCTATTAGAAAATTTAAATGAGTTACATTCTTCTTAAAACTAGAAAATATGGACAAGTGCAGCAGGCATAGAAGACAAGGTAAAATAAAAACTCAGTAAGCAGAATCATTTGAAGGAAGTTGATGTATTTCAATTGAAAATGTATTTTTCCTCTCCTTTAAATGTTTACAAGATGTTAAAATCTTCAACTAGGGAAAAGTGTATGAAAATGAAAATCACAAGTAAAATGTGATTTTCATAATATTTAGAAATTTTAAATTATTTATCTAAAGTTAATTTAAATAATTTGCTGACTGAAGTATGTAAGAAAAAACTTGATGTGTAAGAAATTTCAATGTAAAAAAAAAGTCATTCCCCAAATTTCAATTGAAAATGGAAGCTTTCTGAGTTCATGTGACAAGAAGTTAGTCCAGATGTTATTATCTAACAAAGTTGTGACAAATGCTATAGATAATTAAATGAAAGTGCTATAGACTAACAAAGAGCCCCCAATAATAATCACAAGTATAATACGATGAATCAGTAGGAATACAAAACATAGACGTCTACTTAATTTTTTGTTTTTGTTGTTCAACTATCACTATAGTATAAATAAAGCTGAATTTCCAACAAAAACTTGGTGACTGTATAAGAGTAATAAAACTTATCCTAATCGTTCATGACCTATAATCATTCTAATGAATTGCCTCATCAGGTCTTTCTATTAACATATTGGTGATGAGTTCAGGAAGAGTTAGGAACATCTGAAAAATTGGGAGAAACACTTAACTGTACAAGGGCCTATTTATTTAGAGGCCATATGGCACTTCTCAGTTCTCACTATGTCTAACTGGGAGACAAGATGGAGCCAAGGAAACATCCCTTGATCAGAAGCCTGGAACTTGGCAAAACTATTCCTGACCATTTCTTTGCCTTTGAATAAATTACAATACCCATGGGTTTGATTTTCTCCTGAGCAGAACATAAAGTGGAAACTTTATTCTACATGATTGCTCCCAGAGCTAGCTAGCATTCTGTCTGTCCAGAAAATGTGTCCAATATCCCAGGATATGTCCATGAGAGTCTGTAAACTATCCCATGTCTCACCTGGTTGTAATAGCTGTAAAAACGATACAACAAAGATTCACATTCTCAAGTAAAAAAGTAAGGATTTGTGGTAGTTTCTGAGAGAAAAATTGGGTGAATCTTTCACATACATTTAGAGAGAATGCACATGTAAGGCTGTTGGCCTCTTCTGACTTATTTAGCCCCCAGCCAGTGTCACTGCTCACATGTCTTCATGCTGAAACTCAAACGAGGTTGGCTGTACAAAAATGATCCTCACGTTACTGAAGAGACATTTAACCACTGGTATTTTGTGATACATTCTTTTGTGTTTAACAGTTTTCACTAAACTGAGGGAAGCATCCTTGGTATGTGTTGTCTTTCTGTGGTAACTTCAAAACTCCGATACAACCAATGTATTCTTTCAATTGCATACTTAGTACAAGGTGAAACTAGTAAAGAAGGCCACATCTGTAACATGGAACTGAGGTCAGAGTGTGAAGACAGCAGATTCCCCAGTGTAACACTGGACACTGCACTGGAGTCTTTGTAGTTTTAGCTAAACTGTTGCCCTCTTGACTCGTCCCTGTCCTGTTCTACCCATTCCGTGGGAAATTGCACTCTGTAAATTTCATAGGCTATGAGTTCATTTGTGTGGCATATTGCCTATTATTATAATCATTAGAACAGGTATAGTGGCAAATTTTTATCTATATTGAGAAAACCAAGTACGGGGGATTGTAAAGTATAGTTAATGATTAATAAAGCAATTTGAAATTGCTACCTATTGACAGACATGACAGATTTGGAGAAAATGTATTATTTTCACTTTGAGAAGTTTTTAGAATAGTATTTGCTATAAAACATGAAGTTTTAAAGTCTTAAAGCTCAGCCCCACTGAGAGAACACTGCCCACTTATTGTGCTGTGTTGTATAAAAATCAAATCTGGACTACTTTTTTAAAAGAAGAGTATAATGTCCTTAGCTCATTTGCACTGTAGCATTAATGGTTGATTTTAGGAAGTGGCTCAGAAAATCTAGGGTGTAGGGTACTCATGCTTTTTCACAAAGTTTTCTGAGATATTGGCCAAAGAATGAGGGGCAGACATCAATTTTCATGATGTTTTTAATAACTATTATAATGATATCACATGCAGTAAATTGGATTTGTAGAAATTACTGACAGAAAAAAGTTATTTATCAGTCCACTGCTTCTATATGGGACAGAAAGTGTAAGTGGCTGACCATTTTATAAGTGTTAAATGATTTTCAAACATAATTGCCCAATGAAGACAGAGAAAAATTGTACAAGATACCAGGACTAGTACTCTAGTTACTACTTGGTGAAAAAGGTGACGTTTACTTTTAATAAATACGTTTCACTTTATTTCACATGCTCTATCAAACAGCATCTTCCCTAATATGTAAGTAAATATATATTTCTTATTTCATTAAGTTCAAACTGTGGCAGTGGCCAAAACCTATTGATTCATAAATACTTGCAACCTGAATAAATTACTTCCTAGTGCCTATTATCCATTCCATGATAAGTGAAAGACGTGTTTTCTTTTCCCCCTATCAGAATGGTAAACAATTGGGTCAAAGTTGTTTTGGACTTTTCTATATAAACATAATGTCATCTCTTAGCCATGTATACAGCAATTAATAATATCAAAAGAAAAAAAATGCAGACATAAAAAAGAAATCCCTTCAGGTGATCTTTCCATGAAATGTGTATGTCCTTCAGGCTTTCTATGCTCTCAGAAGAACCTTTATAACCTGTGCTGGGTTCCTTCACCATTGCTTTCTTCCAACTTGATATGGAAACTGTGATCATCTTCATCCACTTGTCTAAATCTGGATGGAAAGCCAACTGAGTCAGTTTAAGAAGGAGCCAAAAGATGTCTTTGGTTCATAGCAGTCTTCCCTCACAATGAAAAAGTCACATGTACATTAAAGAATAGCACACTTTCTAAATAGAGAAAGATGCTTGCAAAGTGTAGTGGCATCTTCAATCAAACCTACAAACTCCAGTGACTTGAATACATGCCTGTGACCACTCTAGGTACCCCAATGGCACTGATTTTTTGATGTTTCAGGAGACTGGTTCAAAAAAGTTTCATCTTTGGTTTTTGTAGAATATTTATCTCATTGTCACTTTGATTACAACGTGCACTGCCTTACGTCAAGTATACTAGGTTAATACAAATTCTCCTATCTGTTCATTTAGCAATTTTGACTTAACTATAATTTTAAGTATCGTTGGAGGAGTATACTAGAATAAATCTCCAAAAACATACCATGAAATCTTTCATAGCATTATTCTCATAGTGATGAGTTTGGGTTAAAGAAGAGGGAAGGAAATGTCTCTCTCTCACTGACTGTTTTAATGACATTATTTTCTGAATGAACTGGCCCAAGGTTATACCTAATCTCTGGGACCCCAGGGAATGATCACAGGCAAATGGTGTTCTTGAAACTACTTCATGCAGGTATTGCGTCTCCCACCAGACACAAGAGTAGACCCATCTAATTAGCAGAATCCCCTCAAATTCACTGTCTGTGCTTCTGGCACATGAATAAAGCTGAGACATAAACCAGGACCCCTGAGGGGCTTTCCCCCTGAGTCCCTTGTAGAAACTCATGGTCTCTAAGCAACGGCTCAACCGAGGGAGCCGCGAGAGGCTTGCTCTGAGCGCGACGCCACTAGGAGCTGTGCTCAAATAGACTCAGCTGGGAGTTGCTCTGGCATGTTTTACTGACTGCATTTCAAAAGCAAATGCCAAGTGCTAAAGTAATTCGGAGGTACTTAACCCTGAAAAGCTGGGATTTCAGGGAAAGCTATATCATCGTCAGGAATCAGTCATCTGCTCTTCTGCTGTGTCAGCAAAACTCATGGCACAGAGCCTTTGAGTATATTTCCTTTTATCCCGGAAAGCTTAGGATAATTATTTTTCACAGCCACATTAACTCTTATGATTAGCCTCTTGATGGGGTTTTCATGCTTATCTGAGAGGTATGGAGAGTCTAGGTAGTTGCTGTAAGTGCAGATTTATCAAGGAGGGACCAAATACCATTTTTATAGAGTAGTAACTCTCTAAAAGAAATTGCCAATCTGCATTCAAGCTATGGATATGGATGAAAAGAAAACTTATCACAGATCACCAAAATAGGCACCCTTTCAACAGATGAACTTTGAAAGTTTAAAAAAATTTGACATTGAAAAAAAAAATCAGGTTTTCATCTTACATAACCTGGGCATGCTGTTCTTTAAATCCACCTGGAGTATTTGTGAGCTGACCATCTTATGCATGTGGCATTAGGTAATTCAAGCAGAATGACTTTTATTCTTACTTGAGTGAACTCCAAAACTAAGGGCAAAAATATCTATGTTGACCCGAATTAGCCAAACTTCCTCAGTTCATATGGGAATCGCCACTTCCCTTTAAAGCTTGTAGGCTTGTCATCAGTCCCAGGGATGAAAAAGACAGTTTTGGGGGATCTATTTTCTCTTATAATCCAGCAAACTTGTTTCCAATAAAAGGAGAGTAAAGCCCAGCAAATTCTGGTTACACAGTCAATGACAACCTCCCAATGGCTCTCTGAGAACAACATCTGTGACACTTTAAGTGATAGCTACAATCCTGTCCCTGTGGTTCTCATGACTGCAGAATGGCTGAGTTCTTTTAAAGTGTAAATTTATCTCCTCCTTAAATAGACTGTCGTTTAGAACCCTTCTTTCCCTTGAGAGGAAGTGGAAGCTGATGAGGGGAGGGTCATACCCAATCTTCCCCGTGGAGCTTAGAGGGGCCCAAAGGGAGAAACACCATCAACAACAAGGGGTACCTAATAGAATGACAGAGCGGTGCAGGACAGGACAGCTAGACTGGTTCTTTTGCTTCCAAGGTGGTGCCCCTACTCACACTGTCACCTACACTTGTCCCAGGAGCAGATGTGACTACATACTTTGCCAATAAAAAGACTTTTTTTACAGCATTATTTTGAAAAGAGCTATTCAGCATAACAATCTTAATTTTAATGTACCAAATTACAGTTTTCAACAATTTAAGTGAGCATGTCCTGTATCTCTCAGCACACGTTGATAGATAACTCGTTAGATATGGCTGCATAGAGCAGCATCTGTATCTGTATTTGTCTACAGACAGACAGACACACACACACACACACACATAGACACACACAGAGTAGAGCTACAAGGCCCTGCTTAATAGTGTGTTCTAACTTCGTGTTCCCTTAATTGTCACTGGGCTTATTCATAGGTAGAGTTATGATCCCATTTGTAGAGCTTACTGGACTCATCCCAGTGGAAACCCTCCACACCGCACAGCTTGTGGTGGGTCCCTTTTACATCTAAAGACAGACCCCTCCTCAGGGGGGAGGACGGGGGTGATGCCCACCCCCAGGGATGGTCCAGCATGGGCCACTTCTCATGGTGCCCAGGCTTCTGCTACTGTCAAACCCAAAGAATTTTATTTAAATGATTGTTCAGACGATTGGGATTCTATTTTTTTGTAAAACACAGACCCCCCCCCCCAAGAACTCAATAAATAAAGGACTTAGCCACGGAATCAAGGAGGCGGGACTCCAGTTTGTAACCTTCCCCAGGGATGGGGCCAGACCCCAGCCCTTTGAATTGGGCTGCAGTTGGTCTTCCGGGAGGCAGAGGGCGCGATGGCTCGCGGGCAGGCCCGGCCGGCGTCTCTCTGGTCTCGGTGGCTCTCCGGGCGTCACTGGATGAGACTGGAGCTGTAGCTGAAGCCGTAGCTACTGGAGCGGGACAAGGCTTGTGGAGTCTCCTCGCTCGGCTCAGAGGTGTAGCTGGGAAACGTCTGTGCCCGTGACATCTTCGAGGTCCCGAAGCCGTGACCTGGAGGAGAACAAGGGAGAGAGCTGTGCCAAGAGGTCGATGCCCAGAAGCAGGTGAGTTGCCACCACCCAGAAACGCACGCCTCGTCCCCAGGTGAGTGAAAGATGCAGGCCTCGGGCTCACTCTTTTCCTTGAGTGGGTCTTGTCGGAAATTCTGGACGCCAGAGTGCTAGGGAGACTTTCTAGGGATCTCAAGTTTCTACTATCCTTCAACTTTTAGAACAAAAGCGGAGAAGCTTTTCCCCCCAAAAGCTCTTTTTGATGAGACCCTCTAAGCGCTTTCTTTTATACTCGCTTTCCAGCCTACAAAATCAAATTACACACTTCTTAAAACCTTTTTGAGCGAGCAGGCGATACTTTACCCTGACAATAACCATCAGTTATCAGGCCAAAGCTCTCACAATGTTAGCGTTCCAAGCCCTAGCTTATCCTGGCCGGTTTGTAAGTAGACCCACTGCACATTAACCCAAACCGTAAACTTCATGGTGACGAAAACAGTCTCCAAGTTAAATCTTAGAATATATTTAAAAAATTTTTGTCTATGCTTTTGTAGTTCAGATGAGAAATTTGTATAATGCAAAATCCCAAAGTGGTTACTGAAAAACTAGCAGAAAGCGAACAGTGTAGAGAGAAAGTATGTGTTCTAGGGCTTTCTAGGGCTTCACATGAACTTTCCAGGGGTCTCCTCATCCTCCTTATTTAGTAATTAACTTTTTTGCAAGTGAGTGTGATTATCTAATGGGTGTGCTGGGTGGGGAGAGAAGATAAAATAGACCTTCTGCCTTGTAATTCACTTGGAGGAAGAGCTGTACTGAGTTTGGTTTATATGTTTTGTGGTCCCTGGTGAGAAATCCAGGGAAGTTGGTCGATTAACCCAGAAACACCCAACATCTCTGGCTGCTCAGGTGGTGCTGCCCTCTGAGCAAGGTCAGGCAGTTAAAGCCAGTTTCATTGTCAGGTGTGTTTGGTGACTTGGCACAGATCCTTCAGGGTCTGAAGCTTGGGGTCCCGGGAGGAAATGCCAATGAACTGGGTCATAAAAAAGCTCATTAAGTGATAGAACCTCTTCATGCTAAAAAATTGTGAGAGCAAAACTCTTGCTTTCTTAATAAAAATGCTTTTGGATTCACTCTTGGCCTGCTTCTCTTAAGATACAATGAGATCAGAGAGAAGAGGGGCTGGCCTTTCGTACTCAGGCTCTTCTGTCCATCAGATCCTGAGTTCCTGCTGCCCAGCCACCTCCTGAACTTCCAGACCTTTCTGCTCCTGTCTGTCCTTCCTTCTACCAGGGTCCTGCAAGCCCATATCCTTCTTTGTCCTTCCAGCCTGAGGGTGGCAGGGTGGCCTGCTGTTGCCCATCCCTCACAATTCCTTATTGGTTCAGTAACTTGACCCATGGCTCATTCACTGGTCCCGTCATTCAGTTCTGATAAAATCTCAGCCAAATGTCTTCTTTTTCCTGTAGGACCCTGAGGGTGCAGTGAGGGAAGTGGAGCTGGGAGCAGGCAGGGGCGAGGCCAGGTGTGGGGACCTGGGAGTTAGAACTCCAGGCATGTGTGCTGCCCTGCTTCTAGTTCTAACTGACCTGGAGACTTACTTGGTGTCTGGGTTTCTCAGTTCCCATATCTGTATATTCTGGGTGACAGTAATATATAATGTGATTCTTTTGAATATCACATCAATGTTTAGTTCATACATGTTAAGTGCTGTCATGATAGCAAGAGATGGATGCCCTGAGGGTCTCCATCCAGTGGGGCCATCCATAGGGGCTGGTCAGTGAAGGCTTCCCTTAGGAGGTGGCCTTTTGACATGATGTTTATGTAATAAGTCTGTGATGCATTAATAATCTGATTTAGGAAAAATCACCTAAGATTTGCCTCCTTGTCTTACCATTGATTTGCTGGATGGTAACTCACGGTTCCTGTAAGTGCACAAACCACCTAATACTAAGACCATGTTCCTGGCCTTGACTTTATCTTATTCTTTTAAAATATTTTAGAAATATCTGAAAGAGAGTGATGCCGGAGCACACCTTTAGTTCACATTACTTGTGGTCTAAAAGCTAAGGTCTGATTGTGAATATCGAAGAGTCTTTGCTTATGCACACAGTTTTTGACCCTAGAACCTTGGGTGGAAAACATCCATCAATCATTGAGCTCACATTAGCCACACATCTCCTAAAACAGTTCAGGACTCCACAAGGAAGCAAAGTAAGGGACACCATGGCCCCTGACTTTCCAGAGTTTACAAGCTGCTCTGGGAATGATCACCAGACCAGGACAGATAACAATAAACTTTAAATGAAGGGTCTGTACAGCCAGTGCTGTACAGAGTCAGAACAGGACGCCAGTGGAGCTTAGAAGAGCTGGTTACAGAGCCAAACTCATCAGTTCAATGATAACCAGTGACCTCTGCTCCACTGAGTGGCAGATGCTGTCACTGCCATTATGGACTTCTGAAGCATGCAATCCTGAGTTCAAATCCAGCTCTGACCACCCCTTTTGGGGCCTCTTTTTCTTGCATGGACAGAACTTACTTTCCTAAGATATTTTGAGGACTGAACAACATGTAGGAAGACAACCAGGATGGTAGGTGCCCCATACATGTTAGTTTTCTGCCTTCTTTCTGTGCTCAATGTGGCCACATGCTTGTTCAGTGTCTACACTGCCTCCACCGTCACAGTGGACTGTCCTCACTGTGACAGGTTGTGAATATTTTTCTCCTGCAAGGTCATCTTGAAGATTTCATCTCCTCTACGAACAATTTCTAGTCTCTTTGGAAATTATAAATGATGGTTTTTCTTACCTCAACCATTTATTTACAGACAATTCACAAATGATGCTATTTAATATTTATCACAAAGTAACATACCTTAATCAGAGCTAAGCATATGAAGGCTTAATAAAGGCTGTGTGATTTTGGCAATAATGAGCATGAGAACAAAAGAGAGAAATAATTCATCATTTTCTCAACATTCATTTGAATTATGCCCTTAGGCACTATTGATGAAAACAAAATAAAACAAATCAACTTTGTGGCTTAAATTAAAAACTTGCTGGAATAGACCTGTTAACTACTAAGCAGGGACCATATTTAAATCCTTTCTAAACATTCCCTCCAGACCAGCCCCTAAAGCCAGATGAGGTGAACAGGTACCCTGGGGACCTGGAGGGTGATGCAGTCTAAAAGTAACACATTTGTTAAAAGCTATTAGCCTATTTTAAAAGTCCTTTTGGATTTGATTTTTATTCCATTGTATATTCATGTGTGTGTTAATAGAAAGTAATATATTCTACCCATATATCAGGTAACATTGACAGTCTAGAAAAGAAACACATCCTTTTACCTGGTGGTTTGAAGGAGACTCTGAAATGACACTTTATGCCATCCCCCCCGCCCCCTTCTCCCCATGGCATGTGTATAAGCCCCAGATGGAGAAACCTGGGCCCATTCCATAAGGGAGGACATATGTTGGATACAGAGGCGTTTAAAAAAAATTTGTTTTATTCTAACAAAATTATGTGACAAGAAAGACGACGTGACTCCAGCCTTAGAGGGAAAACTTCCCTGCTGCGTCATAAAAGCTGCAAACCAGCATAAACTAGAAGGAACACAAATGCAGTAGAAAATAACTACCAAATCAGAATGCAAGACCAGAGATTCACATCACACCTAGGAAAAAAAGTGAAGAATGATAGGATCTTATAAATACAGATTCCTTCCTGAGGAATTAGCAAGTATGTTGCTGCCTGGTACAGTTACCACTGCTCATTCCCCTTCTGCCAGCTTCTAGGTGCTGTATTTATTACTAATACCAATTTTATTCTTTACATAAAATATAAGGGAAATTGTTTTGGAAGGAAGTCAGAAGATTCCCAAAGCTTAAAACTTGTGGTTCTTAATTGGTAACAGGTGGTGTGCCCCAGTAAAGCTACTCAGTGATTTGAATTGTTAGTTTGTTAGAATCTGGGGGATAGGAAAGAGTGTTGTCCCTTTAAATAATAAAACCAAACAAACAAAGCAGGACCCCCACAACACACCTCCAAATAAAACAGTTGCCTCCTGAGGAAGAGAGCAGCCTGGAATAAAGACATCAATAGCAGGCCTAGGCAGACACAGAAGATGCTGATTTCCTTGGCAAGGGCTTCTAGCCACTAGAGGAAAAAGGGAAAGATCTGGCCTGGACACTGGGGAGGAAATGGAAGAACCAGGTGGGCTGCAAAGCAGAGGACCTACGGGCTTTCATTGCAGTGAGTCTGGGGCCAGATGATTTTTACGGGGTGTTTAATACCTGCATGTTTGCCTTGCAGCGAGGTAAACGTTGAAACCAGCCAGGAGCTAGAAGCCATCTGGGGTGGCCTAGTCTGTTAGTAATAGCCTTTATGTTTAGAAATGCTGAGCCAAAATCTCTTGTATAAGTTGCGTTTGAGTTTTATACTCAGTTTTTTCTAATTACAGTTCAGAGCAGACTATGTTTTGGTTTGTTGTCTGTGCTCTCCTAGGGAGTCCTTCAGAAACTCCTCTGGTAGTACCAGGGTCCCAGTAGCTCTATGACCCTTGAGTAGTTTTGCTGGAGAATTGAGGCTCGGGTTCAGCATATCTGAGCCAATGGGAAATGAAGATCATGGGTTTCAGTCCAGAAAAAAAGTGATACGGAAAAGAAATGCCATGATGGAATAACCACTGTTCACAGAACACCTACTTTTTGCAGACCCTGTGCTAAATACCTTAGAAATATTATTTTAATTTTTTTTAAATATTATTTTTTTTAAATCCTCATATCACTTCTGTAAGGTGAGATTTCACATCCTGATTTTTCCTGATATGTGGGGAAAAAAAACACAGTGGAAGGCTACAGGTGTGTAATGACTTGCCAAGCTGGTAAGTGTTTAGGTCTGAGTCCACAGTAAGCTAAAGCCAAAGCATTGCCCTCAGCATTTGACTACATTTCATCTTAGAATTCTCTCTCTCTTTTTTTTTTTTTTTGGTATTTCATTATCTCTTTAAAATTTTGTTTTGATTGTTATAGTTGATTTATAATGTTGTGCCAATTTCTGCCGTATAGCAAAGTGATCCAGTCATACAGATATACACATTCCCTTTCTTATCTTCCATGATAGTCTGTCCTGAGAGATTGGATATAGTTCCCTGTGCTGTACAGTAGGACTTCATGTTTATGCATTCTAAATTAACTTTTTAAAATTTATAAACATGGACTTCACTGCTTTTGTTATTTTTACTATTTTTTATTTATTGTCAATTATGGGATAATTGCAAATAACTGACCAAAAAATGTATATATTTAAATGGTACAACATGGTAATTTGATATACGTACACACTGTAGAATGATTACCAAGATAAGATAATTGATCACCTCACGTAGTTAGGTCTTTTGGGGGAGGGGCGGGAGGGTGGAGAATGCTTAGGATGTAGCAGCTTTCAATCAAATAATGCCCTCTGTTAACTGTTGTCATTATATGTACTTTAGATCCTTAGAAGGTATTCTTTTCACAGCTGAGAATTTCAACCCCTTGACCTGTATCACCCCATTTCCCACTCCTCCCAGCCTCTGACAACCACCATTCCAGTTTTGTTTTCTGTAATCACATACTTCCTTTAGAATAAAGCAGAACTTCAAAGAAGGAATGTCAGTTTTCGCAACACAATTCCTAAAGACTTGATGGAGGTGCCTCTAAAATGGTGAAGTATGTTGTCAAAGGTCAAATAGCAGTTCAGGCAAGTAAAGCTCTGTCTTAGCTGGGCCTCTCATCACAGGTACCACAGACTAGTGACTTCACAGAAATGTATTTTCTCATAGTCCTGGAGGCCAGAGTCTGAGATCAAGGTGCTCACAGGGTTGGTTTCTGTTGAGACTCTCTCCTTGGCTGGCAAGTGGCCTTGGTCCTCCCAGGTGCTTTTCTCTTTGTGCACTTTTCTGATCTTTTCTTAGAAGGACACTAATCCTGTTAGAACTGGGCCCCATCCATATGATGTTATTTGACTTTAATTACCTCCTTAAAGGCCCAGTTCCCAATACGGTCATGTTCGGGGTTAGGGTCCAATTGGGGGAATTTTGGGTGACACAGTTCAGTCCATAGCACACTATAATAAATTAGGAGACATTAACCTGAGGTAATGTAGGTGATGCCTTTTCGTTTTCTCTGGATTATTATTTTATTGACCTTTTCTCTGGGAAATACTTATACTTGCTAATAAAGTTATGTAATTTAGTTTAGGATTACATAAAATGATTAAATATGACCTGCAATTTTTCATCCTTCAAATTGTCAACAGTTTTTTTTTTTTTTTTTTTGTCTTTTTGCCATTTCTTGGGCCGCTCCTGCAGCATATGGAGGTTCCCAGGCTAGGGGTCGAATTGGAGCTGTAGCCACTGGCCTGCGCCAGAGCCACAGCAACTCGGGATCTGAGCCGCATCTGCAACCTACACCACAGCTCACGGCCACACTGGATTGTTAACCCACTGAACAAGGCCAGGGATCAAACCCGCAACCTCATGGTTCTTAGTCGGATTCGTGAACCATTGTGCCATGACAGGAACTCTAAACAACAGCTTTAATGGTTGTTTTATGCCACTGAGTTTCTGATATAAACTGCCAATTTGCATTGCACTAATTTACATTCCCACCTAGAGGGTATAAAAAGTGCTTTTTATCCTAACATTAGATAGAGCTGGATCATTATTAGATTAAAAAAAAATTGCCAAGTTGAAGGATGAAAAATTGTATCTTGTTTAATTTCCTTTGGCCACATATTTAAATTTTGCAGTCAAGTGTTTGTGGTTTCTGGTTTTGTGTCTTGAAATAAGTCTTTCTTCATCACAAGATTATTAAAATATTTTCTTGTTCTTTTTTTATTTTCATAATAAATTTCTCCTGCTGTCATCAGCTTTTTAATTCATTGGGAATCTCTCTTGGTTCATGACTTCAGGGAAGGATCCCTGTAATGGTTAATAGTGCTGTCTCTGAAGGAAGACCACTTGGGTTTGAGTTTCTACTCGATCCCTTTACTGATGTGTCCATCAGGTTTCCCAGGTGTATTATGACAATCATAATAGTTTCCACTAACAGGATCATGTATTAACTGAGTTAATTCATAATAGCATAATCCAGTAGTATGTTACATTAGTGTTTGTATAATACAATGTTAACACTAAGAGTAGGGGTACTATACTGTGGTGTACACACTCAGCACACACACAGAGTTCATTAGTTCATTTAATCTTAACAACCTGCTACTGAGGTAGAAACAAAGTGACTGGCATTGATCCTTTCTTATGAGGTTCATGATATGTCTCATTGTGACTAATTTTTCAAAGACTTTAAGAGATTTTTTTAAAATCAGGGAATCAAGGTATCTCATTTCTGGGAAATATTTCTGGATTATTATAATTTTTTGTTAATTATTTCCCTTCCACCATTTTCTCTGCTCTCTTCCTCCCACCTCTGTTCTCTTTTTAAACCGTCTATTATTTATGTGTTTTAGTGCTATTGTGATCTTATAATTTTCCAGTCTTCTCTGTTTTCACTCTCTTTTTTGCTGCTTTATTTGGTGGGAGATTTGAGGTTTGCTTAACTACTAAAGTATAAAAAATATTCTACTGCTCTATTTTAATTTGCAAAAAGCTTCCTCTCCCCCTTTCCCCTTCCTTCTCTTGTTCTCCTTTCATTAATATAAATTCATACATTTATTGTTACTAACAATGGCCCCTTCACTCCCCAAACTATGGACATTTTTGCGTATTTCATAAATGGACATCTAAATATTCTTTATTCATATCTTTAGTAATTTTAATGGGAAAATGCACATTATTTAATTCTATGTGGTGCTAAGCCTTCAGGTAGAAAGAGACTGATGGGTTAGCACTTACATTCTAACACTGAAAAATATCAAATATAATATAGTTTATAATACTTCAGTTTACTTTAAAGGTGGTTTAATTTGGTTCATACAGAATTATATTTTTAATACCTATTTCATAAATTCTCCAGAATAAAAATAGCCTATCTTTTGTTCTGGCTGATGTAGCATTTATTCCTGTTGCTTGCATTTAATTTCTCTTGTATTCTAATTACCTACTGGGATATTTTCTGTAGCTGTGATCTCTTCATGAAACTTAGCTGAACTCTTCTCTGTTAGCAGAATGCATTTGAATAGTTGTGGAATTTATAAGCAATCTGTGGCAGCTAATAAAATGGTAAATATTAAGATGGGATAAGCTAACTTGAAACTTAATATGAGTAGAGAACACATGAAATAAAAATTCATTAATGTCGCTCAATAAGAGTAATGGGAAATATAAAAATTGAGATTTTAGTTTTTTTGAGCTGTACATTTTTCATTGCTATTTCCAAAGGTCCGGGTATAAAATTTTGAATGTGAGTTAATAAAAATAAATCATATATTGACACATCTTTGTTTTCACTTATGAACATATTATTTACAGGTAGTTTTAGAAGTTGAGGAACTATTTAGGATCATGAAACAGAGGATGCCCAGTTCAGGTTGAGGTCTCCAAACCTGTAATCTGAGGTATTTTAACACATTTACTGAGAAGGCACATTAATCCCCTGCAGATCAGTAATAAGCACAGGTATCAGCTGACTAGCTTTAAGATGATATCTTAAGGAGGAAATGGAAAATTAAATGCAAAGAAACATTTTCCCAAGAGAATGGGACTTTCCCGTGTAATATATAGTTAGAGACTTCGTTACAACAGAAATATTATAGAAAAAAAATATTGAATGTCCCATAAGTTTACACAAGAAGGAGTTTGCAAAAAGCTTAGACTAAATATGAGGAACATTAACAAAATTACTGAAAATTTACTGTCAGGTTTTCATAATGTCGCACAGTGTTCTTCTACAGGAGATACAAAGTTAAGCTTGACTAATTGAGGTCTTAGCTTAGTTTGAGGACCTCTGAAATAAATTTGAGGGTATGTGACCAGAAATCTGCTTAGCACACAACAAATATGATTTTTCATCTCATTCCCTGTAGAAGGCTGCCTAGAACTTTTCCTTCTAATGGTTATTAAGTTGATTTTTCAGAGATCTGGGAAACATTCAAATAATCACAAACAAAATTATGTCTTCTTAGATTTGTAAGTATTTCGTTTGTCAGTATGAGACCACAATGCCCAAATGGTCATGGCTTTCAAACTCTAGCTCATGAGTGTAAATTAGGCCCTCATGATGCTAATAATGAATGTCAGATTCCAAGTGGTTAGTGGTAGCAGATGAGATTGGGATGGGGGACGGGCCACATTCTGGAGAGTTTGTTATGTCCTATGAAGCCTATTGGATATTTTTGCTAATAGATGACAGAAATCTTTTGAATGATGTAAACAAGGTGAATAAATCAGATTTGTGGTTCAAAATTTCATTCACTCAAGAGACCATAGAGTAGCTGTTAATCATCCCTTTTCCCACCATTACACATCTGATAGATATAATTTAGCCCTGGATAGAACAGTTTCTCACAGAAAGTATTGCAAAAATAAAAAGACTCTGCTTTTATGTGCATTTCCTAGGGTTAACAAAATTCTTCCCTATTTTGTCCAACTGATCGGTATTCCTCCAAGTCCAGTAGGAGAGTTGAAAACTGCTGGTACTGATCTAGATGAGAATGAGGCCAGAATGGTCAGGTGTGGTGAGGAGCTGAGAAAGACCTACAAGTGTTTCTTAGTATAATTTAATAGTCTATGTCCTCAATTGTACAATCAATAAACTGCAGTAAATTCAGAACCTGGAAATCTAAAGCTTAGACAGTTTTGGTTAGTAGCACTTCCTGGAAAGTTGATATTGCAGTGTCCCTAATAGTACTGAAAATATCCAGATAAATAGAGAAGAGATCTGAGATTCATGAAAATGGAGCCAAGAAGTATAGGACAAAGGAGCGATTCTGTTGACATTTCTTGTTTTATTAGAAACTGTTACCAAAAAAATCCAAATTACTTTCCTAGACAGGTTGAGAAATCCTTACTAGGCATTTTATCATCATTGTACCCAGCAGATAGGAAAGAAAGTCATCTTAACCTCTTGTTAGTTTTAAATTTTTAATTAGTTTTTATTTTACTCTATGAGAGATTGAAATCTATTTTCATCTATTAATTTTTTAACATCAAGTACCAATGTCCAGAGGCTAAAAGAAAGTTTGTAGAATTATTGCATTTTACAGTGTCACATTACCTATAGTGATTTCACTGAAAACAGGCCAGGACAGGGAAGGGGTTGAGAGCACAGACTCTAAGGCCTGTCCCAGCTTCACAAGATGACCTTTGGTTGGACATGATTATACAAGTAGCCCATTGCCTGGCTCATGATGTTACTGGTCATTAATACTTACTGAGCACCAACAGTGTACCAGGAAGTGTCAGATATTTCACTTACATTGGTTTATTTGATCCACTTGGTAGGCCTACAGGATCAGCCTTCTTATTCTCTCTCTCTTGGGTACACAGACACAGGTGTTGGAATCCAAGCTGTTGGCTTGAAACTCTTCACTGATCCCCAAAGGTTAAATCTATCCCACAGTTTGCCTAACAGTCAAAGAAGAGGGCATGCTTTTACAAACAAAAACGTATTTTAGGGGCAAGGGAGCAAGAAGGCCTCATAGCTTTTAATCCCCTTGTTTATATTGATTTTCAAAAGAATATAATAATATCTGAATTACTTGTATTTCATGTTACTTGACTATGAGAATATGGACATTGACTTTTTTCTCAGGAGTCTATATTTCTTTATATGATTTACTTGGATTTTTATAATTGTGAAAGTCAGAAATATTAGTTTTTATCATTTGTTTTTTATATTTAACAATCAGTTAATAGAGCAGGATGCTAAATTTTAGAAAGTGATGATCAATAAGCCATCTGGATTGTTCTTGGATTAAATCCATGGCAACGAGTTGGCCAGTGTTACTAAACTCACTTAATTTCACTACTGCTAACGCAAATCATTTTTGTTTACATAATCGCATTGACTTAATGTTGGTAAATCAGATAAAAAATAAAATTTTCTAATTAAGTCAAAGAAAAGTTTTATGTTTGCTTAAGTCTTTATGCCTCTGCATAAATCTCTATTCTCTCAAATTTAAAAAATTTCTGGTACTAGGAAACTTGGTCAGCTCTTTAATGAAACATATTAGTTTACATTCTTTCCTACACTATATATAAAAATAAATTTCAAGATCCTTGAAAAGCAAGGGAAAGAATAAGCATTTAAAAATCACTAGAAAGGAATTTAGGATAATAGTTTGAATTGGGAGATTTTTCTAAGTACAAAAGCAGTTAAAGTTAAAGGGTCATTTGTCATTTTTCGACACCAAGTCTAAAAGAATCAAATTCTGAGTTTAACTCCCTTAAAACTGGACAACATTCAGTCCTGTGGAGCCTCAATTTTAATGTGACTCTTCCAGGAAAGCATTTATTAGCTACTATTTCCAAGTTAACATTTCAGCCTGGATTGGTTCACTGAGGGGTCATGACAGTGGTATTGAGTGGGCTTGAAGTGGTCAGAAAACTTTTTGTTAAAAATTTTAAAGGAAATTATATTTTTACTAAACCAAGTCTGCCCAATGTGGGTACATTTTCTATTTGCTTTGGTTGGCTATATATATATGTGTGTGTGTGTGTGTATTTCTGGTTGGTCGTACTTTCATCTAACAATTGCAGCTTTTGACTGTGAGACATATGTGTTGTGACTTAAAACATTTTTTTTTTTTTGGTAGACAACTTATTCCAAACATAAGTGATAATTGAAAGAATCTCTCAGTGAAGAAGAAAGTAGCAACTAAGACAAAGAACAGGCATCTTGAAGGAGCTAGAAATATGGAATTACAGAGAAGAGACCCTTGGGCGCTGATAAAAGAGAAAGGGAGAACATTTCTGCTTGACTGAATTTGGTACCAGGACTTGAAATTCGGCTATAGAAATAGGCATTCCTGTTTCCTTCAACTGGGAGATTAGAAACGTAATTCTTAGAAAATTAAAAAGATAAGTTTAGCTGTGTAAAAATATATCTCTCGGAGTTCCCCTTGTGGCTCAGCAGAAACAAATCCGACTAGTATCTATGAGGATGTGGGTTCCATCTCTGGCCTCTCTTGGTGGGTTAAGTATTCCGCATGGCTGTGGTGTAGGCCAGCCGCTACAGCTCTGATTCCATCCTTACCTATACTGGGAACTTCCATATGGCCACAGGTGCGGCCCCAAAGGACCAAAAACAAAACAAACAAACAAAAAAACCCAAAGTATTTCTCTTAGTTTTAAAATAAGTGCCTGGTAGACATTTAAATGGTTTCAGCAGGTTTAGGAACAGACTAGGATGGCAAAATACTATACCTCTCAGAAATTTTGAAGAGAGATTGCTTGGGGAAGGTGGGAAAGTTATAAAGAATATAATTCCGGTGTGATAGACTTGAGTTTGAGTCCTGACTCTGTAACTTAAGCCTGAGGTTCTTTATTTGCAAAATTAGAACAGTACTAGTAGATGATTGAGATGTATAAACAAAGCAATACATGGAGTAAATCCCAATATATTGCCTTCATTTTGTTTCCCTTCTATTTGAAATGTGTTTCTGGATATTGTTTAATTTACAGAATAACTAGGCTCTGATAACTTGAAGAGAGGTTTTTTTTTTGTTTGTTTTTTGTTTTTTTTTCCCAAAAATGGAGGAGGGAAAGGTGAGTTGCTTTGGGGTTCGTTTAGGAAAGCCCAGCAACTGGAAATCCTATAGCTGCAATATTCTGTATTGCCTGGAGATCAAGAATGAGAGGCTTTTGAAATGAAGAAAACATTTGAGCCTCTTCACCTTGGCATTTATCAATTTGTGTGTATGTTTGTGTGTGCTTTTCAGGGCCGCACTCTTGGCACAGGGCGGTTCCCAGGGTAGAGGTCGAATGGGAGCTGCAGCTGCCTGCCCATTCCACAGCCACAGCAATGCTGGATCTGAGCCAAGTCGGTGACCCACATCACAACTCACAGCAATGTCCTATCCCCAATCCACCGAGTGAGGCCAGGGATCGAACCTGTGTCCTCATGGATATACTAGTCAGATTCATTTCCACTAAGCCATGATGGGAAATACGGCATTCATCAATTAAATAGGAGTGCATGACCAAGAAACAAAAACTTGTACATTTCAACACTAAACTCATCATTTTTCCCTGCCCAGGCCCCTGTAAGTCCTGCCGGTTCCACCTCCTTAAAACCTCTTGAGTCTACTTATTTTCTTCATGCTCACACCTCTACCTTAAATTTCTCATTAGGTTTATGGCTACGGTCACCCAACTGGTCTTCCTGACAGCTCTGTCCACCATCCTCTAATCTGTTCTTTGCCAGCGTGATTTGAATACCTGGTGATGGCTCCTCTCCACACCTGTTCAGGATAAATGCAACCACCCCAGCATGGTACTTAATTAAGTACTTAAGGTTCTCAATGGTAGTGACAAGGGTATGATTTCAGGTTTCTTTACTTAACCCCCATGTACAAAATCCATCAATTCCATTCCTCTTAAAAATCCTTGTAAAGACATTATTTTGCATATAGACACGTTTTGAAGACAAATCCTCCAGGGCTTCCAGATTATTGCCCTTAAACGTGTGTGTGTGTGTGTTTATGTTTATGAAATACACTGTAACTGCTCCTGAGGACTCAGCAGTTTGAAATGTGCTCACTTCTCCAGCTTCAACGTTTTCCAGCCTCCACTTCCATGTCTGCTTTCACGGCCCCATGGCACGGGCTGCTTCCTCTGCTCACAATATCCACCCTCACGCTCTTTTGGACTCCACTCTTCCCAGGTGAATTCCTGTTTATGCTTTAAGAATTCATCCAGGAAGGCTTATGCCTCCCCTGCATCTCCCCAGGCTAAGTGAGGGGCCCCTCCTGCCTGCCTCTAGCTCTTCTTAACCCTTTACCTGTTTGTCTCCTCTGTGCGCACGTACTGAATGTGAGAAAAGGAAGCTTGGTTACCTTCATGTCTTTGGAGCCCTGTAAAATGCCAGGCTCACAGCAGGCACTCAATAAATATTAATAAAAATTTATGAAAAACTCATGCAGCAGTTCACTGTTCTGTTGTGCAGACAGAAGCTAGAAGGACAGGTATCTCAGATATTGCCTCACACATCTTTGATGGTCAGTCATGATTTTGTTGAATCAAAATAATTTAATTACGTGACCTGCTCCTGGCTAATGCGGAAATGACAGTTCTTTTTAAAATCAGAATTTTAATAAGACTAAATATGATTGTCAAGTGTATACTATAGGTATAAATAGGAGAATAAGGAAATGATTATTTTTAGCTTCATTATAGTACACTGACCCCAACAAATGTACCAATTGAAAAGGTTTAAAAAAATATAAACAAATGTAAGTTTAGTGAAAAAATGAGGAAAGTGTAAGCTGTTGGCAGATAATTCTCCATGAGCCTCTTGCATCTCTCCGTGGGTTGTGAGCAGAGTCACTGATGGCCTTTGTTCTGGAAGATGAAGGTAGTGTCTTCCTCTGGAGAAAAGGGACAATGTGTTTATGTCCAGTGAGTTAAGATGATGTCTCCCTCTGGGACAAAGTTCAGGCTGGATAATCGCCACTGTAAAATATTGGGTTCCCTGTAACCCCACAACCTACTTCATATATGGATGTCCACTGACCCTCTTTGCATCTCCCTGTAAGAAATGGAACTCAGGATGCCGACATAAACCCATTCTCTGGCTAATGCTGTTACTGTGAGTAATAAAAGGCCCTTAATCTCTGATCCAGGAGTCTCTTGTCCTCTGTCTGCACCCATGAAACTATGGCAGGATGACTAGCCTCTGGGCTGAAATCTTCACAGTTCCTGACCGTGTTAATTAACGGTGGCTTTTAATGATTCTCATAAGGGTAGTTGCCTTCAAGTACTTGTTGGATTTTACATTGATTCATTTAGTCAATTTCAGTGAAATTTGTCCTTGTCTGAAATATACCTCATCTTTTAGATAAATTCATGACAGTGACCAATAGGACAGTCTCATAGAGCTGACTAACTCCATGACATGTGAGAAAGAATGAACATGGAGGTTCCAGAATTCTTACTGGGAATAGAAAATTAGGTAAGTGGTTTTCTTGCCACTCAGATTCACAGGACTGGAATAATTATTAATCAAAATTAATTTCCAGTAAAGGTAGTCCAGTCACCTGAGAAGAATTATCCAAATTATATTTTATAAGGCATATAGATTTTTGTTGCTGAGTTGCTTAATGGGGAGGATCTTTTTTTCCAATGATTTTTTTAAACCAATAGCATGCTGTCAACATAAAAATAAATGGGGAAAAAAATCAGAGCACT
Organism: Phacochoerus africanus; assembly: GCF_016906955.1. Lineage (NCBI taxonomy): Eukaryota > Metazoa > Chordata > Mammalia > Artiodactyla > Suidae > Phacochoerus > Phacochoerus africanus. Next base: position 155,331,589 of record NC_062545.1, read on the forward strand.
CATTTGATTTTCACAGGGAAGAAAGACACATTTATTTTAGGAAAAACATGAAGAGAGAAAATGAATGATTCCTGTGGCTTTAGAATGAAGCTTTTATCCTGTTAGAGCCTTTATTAAAACAGTGAAGCGTGTTTTAATTCTGAATATGGAAAATTATGCTCTAAGATTTGCTGCCCTTTAAAATTGCTCTAAGAGACACTTGCTATACCACAAAAGGGTACTTTAAAGATAGAAAATAAAGAGATTACAGGGTAAATCGCTTCCAAGTTGTGCTGGTTAACATTCAGGGGGTGATTCGCTGGTGAATATCTCTCTTATCAGAGTTCTTTTGTTAAGACAGTTTTTTTTGTCTCCTGTGACAGTCAGTTAAACTGCACTGAGGAACTGCAGTCTTAGTGTATTTTAGAACATCCTGTCACTGCTGTGAGGGTGTGTGATGAAAAGCAACAAAACGTAGCCCAAACAGGAAGTATGGTACAAAGGTTTTGAGAATCAAGTTGACAATCAGACGTGTTCTGTCCTATTGATAACTTTCAATTACTGACTTATAATTTTAGAGCATTTTAACCACTATATGTAATTTTCTCAGGTTGGTTGACATGCGATTCTGTTGAAAACATGTGATCTGATAATAGACGAATGATTGTTATTCTGGTATTTACAAACATAAATGAGTTGCCTTTTTAGTTTAATAGTAGGTTGTGGCAATATTTACATATAGCATCTGTATGCTTAAATTTACCAGTTAGCACAATTTTAAATCTCTGAATGGAAAGAGATCTGATAGAAAAATAGTAAATTTAAGGTTGAATATCCCTCCTACCTTCATTGTTTGTGCTAATCTCTGCACCCTGTGGAGCTGATCCGCTCACAGAGGCAGCCCAGTCCCTGCTTGGCATGCACTTAGGTGTGTGCTGTGGGGAAAAAGTCATCAGTGACTTGCATGTATTCTGCCTTTTGTTTTCTACTGAGAAACACTACTTTAGAAAGGTTAGGTATATATATAGTATGTATATGTATGTATATATATATACATATATATATATCAACTAAAAAAATGCACACTTAAAGTTGAGAGTTATGTTTTATCTGAGGACTTAAGCTGGGGATGCAGCCTTCCAGGTAGCTCTAAGGGAGTGCTCTGGAGAGGTGATGCTGTGGGTTGGAGGAGCCAATATATATAGGTGTTCTTGCAACAAAGACTAGGTGGTGAGAACATCAGAAGATTACTAATTAAAACCAGGTATCTCAAGGAGTTGGTACTTTTCTGTGAATGGGAAGATGTAAAAGTTGGGGCTCATTGAAACCATTCCTTTGATGTGCACCTCAGCTGTCTGAGGCCACTGTCCTGTGCTTCTCATCCTGAGTCTCCTCAGGGTGTACAGTGGCAGGGTGGATGCAGCAATTGACATCCTGGTGGGCATCCTCTTTCTAAACTGAGTTCCCTCAGGCAGCTGTAATGTGTTGGCTTGATGGCCACAATATCTTTTGTTTACTGATGTGGCAGGCAGCAAGTTTTTCATTGATAGATGTGTGTGTGTATGTATGCTGTATTTTAAAAAATACGTGTTTTCCTTTCCATTGTAAAAACTACAACGCATACTAGTTTTTGTCTATTCAGGTGCTTGAGACCTGGGTGTTAGTGTGAGGATTAGTGTGGGATGCTAGCTGGTAGTTAAGATCATTGCCTGAAATCCCTTTCAGCCTCTGGATGGGATGTGCCAGAATGAAAATGGATCTCGGAACAGCTGCAGTGAGTCCTGGGGAGGAGACAGTCACCAGGGTCTCAGGCCAGGGTCACAGAATGGTAAGGAGCTGCTTGCTTCTTTGAGGAAGAGCAGCAGCAGCACTAAAGATGCTCTGGAAATCCCCATGGAAGAGAGAGGGGTTTTTTTTGGCCACACCTCCAGCAAGGGGAGGTTCCTGACCAGAGCCACAGCAGTGACAATGCTGGATCTTTAACTGCTAGGCCACACAAGGAACTCCTCAATGAGACAGTTTTGCCTAGACTTTTTTCTCCTCTCTACTGAGAGAAACACTAGCTGCAGCAGATGGCAGTTCTCCTAAGACTAAGAGAACCACAGGTTAGATTGAGTGACACTGGTTAAAATTATACAAAACACATGGATTCAATAAAAGCAGCAGAGTTCAATCCTGGTGAGATGGTGCTGCCCAATGTCCTGGATACTTTTCAGAATATTTTTTGCTTCTAGAATAACAGGCAGACATTCTCTGGCTATTGACTAGTACCAACAATGGTAAAACCAAAACTCCCTCACGTGTGTATAAAACTTTGCTTGTTAGTATATTTTAAATGTGTTGTTCCATGAAGCCCTCCTAGTAGAGAACTACAGCCAGATTTCACTGGTGCCCCCTGGAGGCCTGGGTGACTCCTGGGGGTTACACTGGTGCCTGCAGCTCTCTGCAGGATGGAGGGGACACTTGCAGCCAGAGGGGGCTTTCCTGTGTATGAACCTGGCTGGGCCACAGCCCCAGTTATCCAGTCAAACACTAACCTAGTTGTGGCTCTGCCTTATTTGTAGGTGTGATTAAAGCCTGCATGTAGGGAGATTGTTCAAGATGATCTGCATGGACCTGATTTCATGGGTGGAGGAGCAGTGGTGCTGAGCACGGCAGCTTCCTGTCATGTCCTGATTCCCCACTGGCTCTTTCTGGCAGCTCACTGTGGCTTTGGGTCTTGCCCAGGGAACCCCTCCCCCCCCCCCCCCCCCGGCCCCAGTCACCTAGGCCAGGTCTTTGCAGTATGTGGCTCTCTGACTGCCCCTGTGTCCCGGCCTGAGCCCTGGCGCACAGGGGCATCCACCTTCCCCAAGCCTGTGTACCTGCATCCTGCCTGAGAGGCCCTGGGAAAGGGACTCAGTTGGCAGTAACCCCACATATTACAGTAGTTCTAGGAAAGCCAAAGCTGCAAACACGGCCAGTTCACATGCTGGAAATTCTCCATGTTGTGATGGGATCTTAGGACTCTGGAGGTTTCAGATGAAGTCCTCACATTGTTCTTGGGTCCTCAGCTTGAAAGGGGGTTCTCAGTCCAAATTTGTGTGGGAGGGCTGTATATGGTGTGTGTTTGATTTTGGATCCCAAGGACTTTTTCTGGGTTCTCAGTTTTCTAAAAAGCTTCAAACCTCGGAATTCTGATTTGGGCAGGCCCTCTTAGCTGAGATAGGCCTTTGCTTCACTTTGGATGTAGAATGCATAATTGAGATAAGGGTTCCTAGAAAGCTCTCAACAAAATCTGACCATGCTGACCTCCTGACCTTGGATTTCCAGCCTTCAGAAGTGTGGGAAAATAAATTTCTCTGGTTGAAGCCATTCAGTCTATGGTGTTTGATTATGGCAGCTTTGGTAAATTCTGGAGTGATCGATTTTAGGCCAAAGGCCCTTAAAGGACCATTTTTATTATTGTCATATTTCTTAATGAAAAATGAAGCTTTTTAACTTGAAGATGAACGCGTCTGAAGTCAGCAGTAGTGATGACCAGCAACAAGTAGTCTAAGAGATAAACTTTCATTGAGCGGCTCTGGGAGTCCTGTAAGGCATTTCATTAAAGAACGAGGAAGAAACAGATGAATTGGGCTCATGGAAAGAACTAAAACTGGCTATGCAAGAATAGTTAGAATGTAACACCTTTAAAAGTTTAATTTGTACATCCTTTGGTGTTTGTTGAAGCTGTGAGTCTGCTGACTCCTTCCTGGGCAGAGAGGAATGTGTGAGAATTCTACAACCTCTGTAAAAACTGAATGGATGCCTCAGCAGTGCTCTAGCCCTTCCCTTCCAGGTCCTAGTGGTCTAGCATTCAAACAGCTTCTGCACCAGCAGCTCCAAAGCTACCTCCTCCACTGCCAACACATTCTCAGACCAAGGACAGGATTTGCAAGTAGACTGATCTAGATTTATATACTCCTTGCCTTTCACTGGAAGTAACTTAAAGGCCCTGGGTTTTACATTTGTCAAAGGTGGGTGGGTGAGTAGTAACATCTATGTCCTGGTTTAGGCTAAGTAGAAAGTATTTTAAACAAGGTAACAAGGGTAAAGTTCTTTGCATGGCTTGTACTCCTGTAAATGTTCCAGACTTATTAACTGTCTGTGTTTATGGCCTTGGAGAAAGGTACCCCAGAGCAAGGTACTCCAGACTTCCTGGTCACAAAACATAATCCACTCACTGCAAATCTGCTTTAAGGCTATGTAGTTAATTCACTAATTTGCTCATGGGGAATGGGTCTAATTATAATGATATGTGTGGTCACAACTTTCACTGGGCACTGTTCCTGTTTTTTTTAGAAGAGAAACACATTGCCCTGATGTGGAAAGTAACATAATGTCTTTTCTATCAAAGGAAATCTTGGTTACTCCATTTTGCTCCAGTTTCTGCTGAAAAGCCTTCCTTGACCCCTCTCCTCTTTCCCTCTTCTCCCAGTAACAATTTGTTTCAAATTAGCCAACGGAGAAGAATGTGCGTCCTGACCTGACCAATGGGAAGGTACATCACCTGCGTTAGGGATAAATAGGGAGGGTCTTTTCTTCTTTGCACATGCTTTTTTTGAGTACCTGCGCCCTTCTGCAGAAGTAAAGAGCCTTGTTGAGGTCCCCCATGTTCATGTGTCTAATTTTTTGACACTGACCATCCAAGCCATGTCCCCAACACTGAGATGGAAACTGGGCAGTTCAGTCAGCAGAGGGATGTATAGGAGTCGCTGCCATCACTTGTGTCCAGCACATAGGGTTTGGGAAGGGGCCTGGCGATGCCAGAGGCCTCGTGCTTCTGGAATTTGATTCTTCAGCAACACAAATTAGGAGCAGTGGGATTGCTGAGGGTCTCCTAATGGGTTCAGGAGCTTGTTTTATGTTTTAAAAAATATCACTAAATGGAGGATACATATTAAGATGTTTGATTTTGTTTCTAAAACTGATATTAATATCCATATATTTGGCTCTTTTCCTTTTTTAAATCATAGTGTTTTATTTTTGGATACCATCGTCATAGACACTAGTATTTTTCATAAACCCTGAGGGAGGGACATACAATGTAGAATAGAAAATAGTTCTTTAAGTTTACAACTGTAAAGAGTATTATTTTAAGCAAATATGTTTAATAAATGAAACAAAAAAGAATTCTAACCAAATCTTAAAAAGTGTCAAATTACATTATCTATCTATCCAAATAGAAAGATAAGATTGAACCCTATGAAGTTTCAGTTTTTAGGCCACAAATTGTAAAGTATCAGAAATTTCATGGAGTTCAACCTAAAATACATATATACAGGATTTTAAAATGTGATTATTACAAAGTTTTCTATCATGTCACTTCATTTGCATTTATTTAAATGATTTATTCCTGCAACTATATTCTTAGGTCAGTGAAAGGCCTTAATATTAAGAGTTGCAGTGCTAATCATATTAATTATTCAGATGTGTCAGACCTTATTCCTAGCTCCAGTTAATGTCTTTGCTGCTAATTGTAGCACAAATGTCCATAATGTAGTGTTTTTTTATTAATATTTTTCTTTAATACTTTTCTATGCAGAGAAGGAATGCCTGTTTGTTGCAGTGAGTGAAGGTGAATAAAGCCCAATTGTCTTGCCACCTTCCTTCAGCCCTGGGCTCAGGTGGGTCATTATCTCTGTGGAGTTGGCCCTCAGGGGCCTGCAACCTGCTTCTGCCCTGTGGCCTCCCTCCTGCAGTGCATCTCTGCATCTCCCTTCTTTCAGACTTGACTGAGATAATTTCAGAATCATCAGGGAAGTTAAAATCCCCCCTGGTTCGAATTTTACCTTTTCCTCTTTATCAGGCCACCCTTGATCTGCAGGCCATGTGGCCCCCAAAGGGATTTTGCTTCATTTAAAATAGCAATCCTTTTTGCCCCCTCTCCCACCTCCCACGTTCAGGACCTTAAAAATACATGTGTTTGTTGTTGCTGAATCGCAGCTTTCTGATCAGGAGCATCTAACCTCGCCTTCCTCTTTCACTTCTCTTTCTGGTTAGTTCTCATTTCTGATGGTCTGCCCCTGTATGTTAATCAGTTTTACTTTCTATTGATTTTCTCAAGATCACCCTGCTCTAGGCCATGGTCTGTCCCTTCCTTTCTCGGGGGCCTCTCCTAACCCTCCCCAGCTCTGAGCTCTCCCCCAGCACCTGCACCCCTCCCCCCCAGAGGTGATCCCTCCCTAGGGTTACATGCTCTTGGCCACAGGTCACATGTTTGATCAAAGTAGTAAAATGTTTATATTTTGCATTCAGGCAGATATTTTCACATGTAATTACTTCTTTCAGTTCTTAAAACAGCACTGAGAAGTAAGAGGGAAGGTATTATTCCCATTTAGTACTCAGAGAAACAACCTGGGGAGCTGGTGTGGTACTGCTGGGTTCGCCAGTGCGGGTGAGATCTGAGACCCCAATTGCAGAATTCCTGCTTGTTTGCCCCCTCATCACATTCTTGGTGTCCCCTGTCCTCTACTTTGTGACTTCTGGAATGTCATATGTCTAAGGACAAGCTCTTCTTAAGTCTCTGCCTCCCCTTCCCCCCATTTAACTCCCAAAATGAAGTCCAACTCTGACATTAAAAAAGATGCAGCCATCTATAGAAATCTTAATTTCCACAAAGAAAATGCCCATCAAGATTTCCAGCGGACTTTGTTTTCTGTTTTTTTCCTTTTTAATATATTATTGGCTTTACCATAAACCATATTTCTATTTGGTCTTTTTCAACATTATGTTCTACTGGACTACAGAAAAATACAGAAATGCCAGGGACAGCTCCTAGATACTCTAAGCCTGGCAGGGTGATGATCTAGCATTCTCACAGTCTTTCATTAATAATTATAATGTTCCAACCAAGAACTTCAGTTCAGCTGGGGAACTCCACTGTAGCAGCGTTTCATTACATTTATATTTCCCCCTTACTCTGGTTCCTTTCCATTGCCACCTAAAACAATAGTTGATATGAATAATCATGAACTTAGAATTTCCCAAGTAGCTTAATGTCCCTTGGCTTCGGTTACTTTATCCATAAAAATATAGAAGAGCCCTTTGTCCAGGTGCAAGTTTTGAGATCCTGTAGACTTGAATGAGAATCCTGGTTCTGAAACTGACTGTCCATGCCTATCCTCTCAGTCAAGTCAGACATTCCTTCCTGTTTTCTTAGCATTTTGCAATTTGTTTCTTTACGTGTCATTTAAAGACCAAGAATGAATGGACCTAGGAGTATAGACACCTTGACCTAGGAATATTCTCCCTAGCTTTTTAAGTTGGAGTAGTGCTGGAGTTCAACCATGTGGCCTCTCCAGGAGCAGGTGCTGGTAAGAAGCTGTCTGTCCATCAAAGGCTGTCTGGTCTTTGCCTTCAGATCCTCTGGAGCTGATGGCAGCCAGCTGACTGTCAGTGTTGCAGTCATTGCCATTGGCAACTGTCTGATCTAGGTTGTGTGGCATGTTTTTCAGTTTGATGTGGCACTTTGTTCTTAAAACTTCTTCAAATATATAATAAACATGATAAGATTTGTCTTCACAAGAAAGAATCTTTGATGGAGGGGAGACAGTACAGTATTATCACTATATCCCCTATTATATTATATAGTTGGAATATTAGTTGGAATCATTCTTTACATTTGGTGAAGAAAATGCACAGGGTGAAAAAAATGTTTTTCTATTGAACTGCATTACCTAAGATAAAAGCTGTGACAGAAAGGATATAATGTTGGAACAACCAACAATATTATCTTCACAGAGAAGGCTTCTCTCTAAAATGGTACCCACTGTAGCTTTCAGTCTCTTCACTCTGCTCTTATTTTTCTTATTAGTAATATCACTCAATGACATTGTCATCTATTATATTTTGTTTGTTTGCCTTCACTTCTAGAAAATATGCTCCACGAAGACAGAAACTTTGTATATAACACTAAAAACTTTGTATATCTCACTGGAGATGTTCAGTATTTATTTTGATGAATGGTACAGGATATTCTTAGGGAAGTCAGGAGATCTGAGGTTCCGTCTGACCTGACTTGTGTCTTCTTGTCACTCATAAAATGGGACCGAAAGGGGCAGAGTTGCTTGGAATTTAAGCCTTCATCAGAATCAGCCAAACAATGTGATAAACATGGGCCCCTGGCCTCCCTCCTCCACCCCTCATGTCCTACCAGATTCTGGAACTTGCATTTCTAACAAGTTCCCTGATGATGCTAATGCTGCTGACACTTTGAGGACTGCTGGTCCACAGAATTTCTAAGTTCCCTGCTGATGAAACTATGTAGCCTGGCATTTTTGAAGATGGGCAATTAAGATGGAGTTATGGTCATAATATACCCGCCAGTGTCTCCTGACCAGGTCTGCTGAAAGCTTGATGAGAATCAAGTGTTATAGTTACCATTTGAATATATGATGGACTTGGATGGCTAGTGTTTACATGTTAGAGATTTGTAGAGACATAAAAGCCAATTTGCATGCAATCTGATTCCTGAATGAGCTTGTCATTTAGCATAATAACATTATATAATAACCCGTCTGGTGATGTGAGTCACCAGTTATCTAGCCTGCCTTGTAAAATACTGATCCTTAAGGTTGATGATAATGCAACTATAGTGATTGATAAATGGGATTTTATACTGTAATTCCAGATCTCAGAAAATTAAACCAAAGAGGAATTTATTTAGGCTCCATATCTTGTTTCTAGTCAGGGCAGCAGCTGCAAAATTTATGTTTCTTACCTATTGTTCTGATAGGTTCCTGGGTTCTGAGGGATGTAATCATATTTTTTTGTTTAATAAATACAGGGTAAACTCATTAATTATACCAAGATTAATCTGGCATTTAGCGCAGACACTAAAAAGTGCATTGCACTGAGTATTTGACCTTTACAATATTAACAGTTGGAACAGGCTAAAATTTAGCGTATAGCACAAATCCAAAAATAGAATTAGCAGCATACTGCTGAAAATTTCTATATTTTATTCAGCTGCCTTCCAATAAAAATTTTGGAACAAAATCATCTCGGAAGACATAAATAAAACCAATTTTCTAAATTGTGTAGACACCATTGACTATATCATTTATTATACTAATTATAATAGAACATGTAACTCTCTTTGGTCAGGGCTTTACACTAACTAAAAAAGAGCCAGAATAAGAAAGATATTTAAATGGGTATAGTGCAAATCTCAGTTTAAAACTCTGAAATACATCCAAGAATCTTGAAGGAAAAGTAGACAGTTAAGCACGTGACCTCTTTTTTTTTTTTTTAGTACACATACACACACAAACATAAACTCAGTTTATGTTATTCAAAACCTGAATAATTAATAATTAAGGGAAATTATAATAACATCCCTTTCCTTAATAATAAAATGAAAAACTTGTTCAAAGGGATAGATACAATTAATGACTTTCTTTGTTCCCTAAGAAGTTTCTGTTAAGCCTGTGAACCTTTGACCAAAGCTTCAAGAAAATGTTTATTACTTGTTAACTGACAGTTGTCAAACATTATCAAATTTGTGCTTTACATTAGATCGGAATTTGTTTGGGAGAAGATCTCTTTGGAAATACTCTGGCCTACTTGGTTTTTTTTGTTTCTTCCTGGGGTGTAAGGGGTATCAAACTGAAGGCTATCAAACTGTAGAAACAAGTTCAGTTAGAATTATGGCACCACCTGTTTTTCATATGTATTTAAAAAGGACTACGTCTATTTTATAGAATATTGATGACATAATCCATATTCTCAGATCATTACTTGTCATTCATTCTTTCATGAAAACCTCTCAGTTGTGTGAAGAGTGCCTTCCTACCCTTGTTCTCCCATCTCCATTCTCCCTAAAAGGACATAACAGGTAAAATAAAGCCACCGTCTAAATGTCCATGGACTTTCCTGAGATGCAGATACTTTCTTTGGTGATGAGTTTAATGTTTCTCCAGTACATAAGCCTCCCTTAGATTATAAACCACAAGTGCAGGAGCTGCGTCCCTTTATGTGCTGTACAAGTTCTGACTTATTGATGGCATTTAATGTAACAATCATTAAATGAGAGAGTTGGAAACTGCTGCCAAATGCCTCCATTTTGGCAGTAAAAGGATGTTAAATAGAACTTGCTCTGAAGTGCTTCCATGGTGTAAGGACTCACTTTACTTTCTGAGCAGTAATGTATTTTGACCCTTCCCATGTGGCTCGACTTCTCCATTCTTTGTTTTTATCCAACCTTGCAGATACTTCCTCTGATATACCCCACCAAAGTCAAAGTTAGAGAAAATTTATGACACACATAACAGCAGTACCAACTAGCAGTCTGTGTTAATATTGCAGATGGTAGAGCAAGCATGTATGTGAATATGAAAAATCTCAGCTTAAAGATTCCACATTGGGAGTTCTCTTCGTGGCTCTGTGGATAAGACCAGGATCCGTGAGGACGTGGGTTTGATCCCTGGCCCTGCTCAGTGGGTTAAGGATCCAGCATTGCCATGAACTGTGGTGTAGGTTGCAGACATGGCTCAGATCCTGCATTGCTGTGGCCGTGGTGTAGACTGGCAGCTGAAGCTCCTATTGGACCCCTAGCCTGGGAACTTCCATAAGCTGTGGTGTGGCCCTAAAAAACAAAAATAAACATACAAAAAAAGATTACATGTGGAAGCTTAAGAGGGAGTTTAGTTTCCAGCTATAAGATAAATAAGCCACGGGGATGTGATATACAGAACAGTGACTATAATTAACAATACTATATTGTATATTGGAAACTTGCTAAGAGAGTAGACTTTAAAATTCTCATCACAAGAAAAAAATGGCTGTCTAAAAGAAAACTAAACAAATAGGAAGAAAGAAAAACCCCACAAATAGGAAAAAATCTAAATGTTTGACAGTGAGAGTTGGTTGTATCAATTATACAGATGTAATTAGAATATCATGTAACTTAGAATATCATATAACTATTATTCTACTTTTATGGGATCTGATCACAAGGACAGAAGGACGAATGGGGGTAATTGTTTAGAATTAGAATATCATATAACTATTATAATTTCTGCTTAGAATATCATATAACTATTATAATTGATGATGTTCAAAGGTATTGATGATGTCAGAGAATGCACATGATATAGTGTTAAAAGGCTGATTAAATGTATGATTCACTGAGTAAAAAAAAATCAAACTAAACAAAAAGGCTGTACTCCAGAAGAAAAAGAGGAGGCCATGTCAAGAGGTAGGAGGGGCAATTTCATGATATAAACAACAACTCCATACCTCTGGGGTGGGAAGCTCCACAGACTGAAAACTAACTGGTTCACAGAGACTCACCTACAGGAGTGAGAGTTCTGAGCCCCACATCAAACCCTCACGTGCAAGGATCTGGCACTGGGATAAAGAGCCCCTGGAGCATCTGGCATTGAAGGCCAGTGGGGCTTGTGCACAGGAGCTCCACAGCACTGGGGGAAACGGAGACCCCATTCTTAAAAGGCACATATGGACTTTCACGTGCACTGGGTCCCAGGGTAGAATGAGGTCTCCATGGGAATCTGGGTCAAGCCTGACTGCAGTTCTTGAGGACATCCTGGGAAAACAGGGGTGAACATGGCTTGTCATTAGGGAAGAGCATTGAAGGCAAGGCTCTCGGGAATATTCAGCAGCTGCCTTTCTCTGGAGGTGGCCATTTTGGGAAAATCTGGCTCCACCTGTCAGTCAGTGCTGAGAAGCCCCAGGGCAAACAATAATCCAGGTGGGATCACAGCCCCGCCTCTCGGGAAAGAAGCTACCTAAAGACCTCCTCAGATACAAAGCTGCCTCTAATCCCATCCAGAGACTAAGCCCCACCCACCAGAGGGATCAGAATCAGCTCCACCTACCAGTGGGTAGGCATCAGCCCCTCCCATCAGGAAGCCTACAGCAAGCCCCTGTAAAAACTTCAGCCACAAGGGGGGCAGACACCAGAAGTAGGAGTGGCTACAAATCTGTAATAAGGTCACCACACCCAAAACCTATAAAAATGAAAATATAACTCAGATGAGGGAGAAAGGAAAAACCCCAGAAAATCAGCTAAGCAATGAGATTCTCAGCATCTAGGGAAAAGACTTTAGACTGTTGATGCTGAAGATGATGCAAGACATTGGAAATAAACTGGAGGCAAAGATGGATAACTTACAGGAAACACTGACCAAAGAGACACAAGATATAAAACTTAAACAAGAAAAGATGCAAAGTACAATAACTGAAATAAAAAATTCACTAGAGGCAGCTAACAGCAGAATACAGGAGGCAGAAGAATGAATGAATAAGCGAGGACAGATTAGTGGAAATTATGGATGCAGAACAGAAAAGAGAAAAAAGATTGAAAACAAATGAAGAGAGTCTCAGAGAACTCTGGGACAACATGAAACGCACCAACATCTGTATTATACGGGTGCCAGAAGGAGAAGAGAGAGAGAAGGGGACAGAAAACACATTCCAAGAGATACTGGCCGAAAACTTCCCTAACATGGGAAAGGAACCACTCACTCCAATCCAGGAAGCACAACGAGTACCACATAAAATAAGCCCAAGGAGGAATACACCAAGACACATAATAATCAAACTGACCAAAATTAAAGACAAAGAGAAAATCTTGAAAGCAGCTAGGGAAAAGAAGTAACATACAAGGGAACCCCAATAAGGTTATCGGCAGATTTTTCAGCAGAAACTCTGCAGGCCAGAAGGGAGTGGCATGATATACTTAACATGATGAAAGGAAAAAACCTCCAACCAAGATTACTCTACCCAGCAAGGCTCATTCAGATTTGAAGGAGAAATCAAAACCTTCACAGATAAGCAAAAGTTGAGAGAATTCAGCAACACTAAACCAGCCTTACGACAAATACTAAAGGAACTTCTCTAGGCAGAAAAGAAAAGCCTGCAACAGGGAACAAAAATTCCGCAAATGACAAGGCTCACCAGTGAATGTATATATACAGTAAAGAAATGAAATCATCCATGCACAATTAATATATACCACCAAAATCAGAAATCATGAGAAGAGGTGGGTACAAATGCAGGACACTGGAGATGCACTTGCAATTAAGAGACCAACAACTTCAAACAATCTCATATACATATAGACTCTTGTATCAAAACTTCAGAATAACTGCAAACCAAAAATCTACAATTGATACACAAACAAGGAATCTCTGGAGAAGAAATATATCTCGTAGTAAATAAGTGCATAATCCACTATGAAGGGGGTCATTTGATATCATTCTAGGAATGCTGAAGTCTTCTTAGATCTGATTCTGATTTCCTCTCCATCAAAGAACTTATGATAATTATAATTAAATAATGCAACTGTACAATTAAAAAAGGCTGAATATATTTTTATAACTAAACTCCAACATGACTGTTTCTAGGAGGAAATGGATTTGAACATTTTATTTTATTCTCATTTCTCATTTTATTCTTGGTGCCCCTTTCTTTTTCTGAATTTTCTTCAATGGCTACACATTATTTTAATCAGAAGTACTTGCACTTTAAGATAAATTTAAGACAGTAAGTTGCTTGAATAAATATTCTTGCAGAATTTATAATTTTTTAATTATATTTTCCTAAAACATGCCAGATTCAGTATATTGCCTAAACAATTACCCATTCGCCCTTCTGTCCTTGTGATCAGAACCCAGGAAAGTAAGATTTTCATCTCAGGGAAGTGAGATTCTCCTTGAGCCAAGGAGATAAAGAATGGTAAACTCATCATAGCAACTCCTTCCTTTTTGCAGACAGAGATGCCCATAATGTCAAATGAAATAGAAGATGTCTATGTGGAAACTTTGAAAAGATTTCCTTCACTGATTAAAAAATTCATAAGTCTCACAATGGGAGAGCTCTTTATATCTTTCTTCTGATTTGTGTTTTGAGAGTGAATATGATGCCTAGAAGTACAGCAGTCATCTTATGAGCATGAGTTACAAGCATGAAGAAAGGAGGCATGCTAAGTACAGGAGAACAAAGACATAGAAAGACCCTGGACCCCTGGGCTGAACAAACACTTCACTTAGTATAATAATCTCTAGGTCTGTACATGTTGCTGGGAATGGCATTATTCTGTTCTTTTTTATGGCTGAGTAGTATTCCATTGTCTATATGTATCACACTTTCTATATCCATTCCTCTGCTGGTGGACATTCAGATTGCTTCCGTGTCTTGGCTGTTGTAAACAGTGCTGTGATGAATATTGGGGTTGCATATCTTTTAGAACTATGGTTTTGTCCAGGTATATATGCCCAGGAGTGGGATTGCTGGATCATATAGTAGTTTTATATTTAGTTTTTTAAGGAACCTACATGCTGTTTTCCATAGTGGTTGTACCAATTTACATTCCCATCAACAGTGTAGGAGGGTTCCCTTTTCTCTATACCCTCTCCAACGTTTATTGTTTTTTAGACTTTTTAATGGTGGCCATTCTGACTGGTGTGAGGTGATACTTCATTGTAGTTTTGATTTGCATTTCTCTAGTAATTAGTGATGTTGAGCATTTTTTCAAAGTGCTTTTTGACCATCTGGTAACAATCATTTTTTAAAAATACTATTATAGCACCCTGTATAAATCATTTTTGAAGATGTGTTTGAAAACAGAAAATATGGTAAACAGTATATTTGTTACAGTGCAGTTTGGAGTTGATTCTCTTTCCTAGTATTGGTTCCTAGAATGCTGTTTGCCTTGAGATCAAGTGTGAAACTAACCCCTTTCTGCAAGGGGCAGAGCACAGAAGGTGGGTTCTAGCTGTCCCCTGGTGCTGGGAGACAGTGACTCCTGTAGCTGCAGCACAGGCAGCCTCGGGGGCCCAGTGGCCCCTGTGGGCCACCTGCTTCAGGCTCCTGCCTGCCTTCACTTAAGACTAGCGTGCTGCTCCCCTTCAGGCTTGAACTTTTTCAACTCAAATAAGTGCTACAAATGTTGGTTTTGAAAAAGTAAAAGAGAAAATGTAAGTGGCTTTTCTTATACTCTGTGGTACTTGAACAAGAGTCCAGTTTTCTCTAGCACAGGGGTGACCCAGAATGTGCAGTGTTTTCTGTGGATTAGCTCAAAATGTGATGAAAAGTTATGTGATGAAAAGAGATGCAGTAATAATTCTGCAGTCTTCACTGTCTAGTTGGATGACTGTTTTGGTTTCCTACTGCTGCTGGAACAAGTGGCTACAAACCCCATATCTTTAAACAACATCCATTATTCTCTTGTAGTCCTAGAGGCTGGAGTCTGAAATGAATGTCCCTGCACAGAAATGTCAGCAGGGTGGTGCTCCCTTGGAAGTGTTTACTTGCCTCTCCCTGTTCCTGGAGGCCATCCTCATGTGCGCTCATGGCCCCAGAACATATCACCTTTCCTGCTCTGCTTCTGTGGTCACATTATCCTTTTCCTCTTTTGCAGCTGAATCCCCTTCTGCCTCCCTCTTATGAGTACACTTTGGATTACATTTAAGGCCTATCTGGATAACCCAGGAGATGGTCTCACCACCTCAAGATCCTTAACTGAGTTGCCCCGGCAAAGTCCCTCTGTCATGTAAGGTTCTAAGGATTCAGAAGCTATGTGGACATTCTTGGGAACCGTTATTCAGCCAACCACAACAGCCTTAGACAGTTACGTAGATACTAACAGGATCCAAATTGTGTTTCACACACTGCTTATTCTAAGACCTTGAAAACAGGAAAAAGTGAATATTTAGGAGAAAAAATATTAATACTTGTACCCTAATATGATAAGTACTCTAATTATTCCCATTTGACAGATGAAAATAACAAAGAACAGAGAAGTTAAATAATTTACCTGAGATTATAATGCTTGTAAGGGGCAGAGTAGTTCTTGGTCCTAAACGAGAACCGCTTCTCTTCATCTCTAGCTACATGCCACCTTGACCTCTTGGGCCTGGAGTTTCATGGGTTCATGAGAGGGTGGTAATAGATCTAGATGCTCTTTGTATTTCAAGTTCTCATGGACTCTAATGGTTTCTTTCCAACCCAAGGATGTAAATATATTTTGCCCAATAAGACAAATTCCAAAAGTATGTTGTAGCAACAAAATCATTAAAATGAGTGTTTCAAAAATCATTTATCATATTCTTTGGAAAGAGTGTAGGGTAGGAAAAAAGTCACATTTTTTGAAATAGAGACTTCATCAGGAACTTAGTAATGCCACTTCTAAGTGGAATGAGCAAACTATTCAGAGGTTGAGTCTGAGGCCAGATTATATAATAGACACAGGATAATGGATCTGTGAAAAAGATATCCCATGTTTTCAAAGACCATTTTCATAAATGGATTTTTAAAAAATCCAGCATTCTGAAACTATTATGAAACCTAAATATAAAAAGTCTAGAGAAGAGAGAATATTCACATGAACTTTTTTTTCTAAAATTTTCAGTTCTGATAAAGTAACAAGGCTTTTTATGTTAAGGCAAGTCTATTAGACATGTATACAGTTAGAGTGTATTGGATGACTCATGTTTAATAATAGCACTTAATTTCTTTCCCAGAAACATAATGGGTAATTTCTGAAAAGAGGAACTAAACGGAGGCAAAATAAATGTAGACATAATTTAACTTCTTTGTTACAAGCAATTTGAAAATATAAAGGAGAGGAGCAGAAACTAATTGTAATATAGGACATATTTTAAAGTCCCATTTAATGAGAAGCCATTTGGTAAGTAGTGTACCTAAATAAAAATATTAACATACTTTGAAATTAGGGAAATTCATAGATTAGTGGCTGTAGATTTCATTTACTGCTTCAATGCAATAGAAAAAGCCAAATTGAATGGCTCCGATTTTTTTGTTTTTTTATACAAAAGGTAAAGCATATACAAAGATAAGGAAAAACTGAAAATAATAAAAATAACCCCATAAAGATAAGCTGAACTGCAAATGTTTCTTTCCTGCTGATTTCAATTTGTTGCCTTAAAATTGTATATGCTGGAAACCAACTCCCACCCTGGAAAAACAGCTATAATAATTACTTTTATTTGCTTTTATATTAAAGTCAAATGGCCTGGAGAACCAAGTTGTGTGGCTAAGTTTAGAGTGTTTCTCAGCTGATGATATCTGAGACGGGAACCAGTCAAGTGTGAGAAAACGGAAATAGCTTGGTCATCAGGGTGCCCTAGAATGATGGATTCTCAGGGTAGAACCACACCTTGGATTGATTATGAGGCATCTTCCACAAAAGACTGAAGCAGCCTGATTACTCAAGACATTGATTCTGTGTGATAAAACCATTACACTTAAATCCTATGCCCAGAACTACTTGTTGTTGTTTCATTTATAGAGCTTATTGACTTGATAGGGGTGCTTCAGGATTTGGGGTGCCCATCTGGAACATACTGGAGATATTCAAGCAATGCTAAGGAAGTATGGGTATTGTTCTTTTTATATGGAAATTGATGGAAAAAACACTTTGGAATAAAGTGTTTTTTTGATTTTTTTTCAGAATGAACAATTTCAGTGACTTCAGAATAAGTGTTTTCAAAGTCCATTTGTTGCCTTTTGGGTCATAGGTAAGCCAAAGGTAATGACTTCATTTATTTGTGAAATGAGGTTTGATGTTCCCAGATTTAAAAATATTTAATCTTTCTCAGCTAGTTTTTGGCCTCTTACTGCTGAGAAAAAATCTTCTAAAAAAAACAAAACAAAACGTAATTTTGTGACATCTGAATGGATTTTGGAAGAACAATAAAAAAGTGTTTAAAATTCAAGTGAAGAAATGTTTATTTTCAACTCACAACTCCAGATTCTCAGTTGTAGGTCAGTATGCTAGTAATAATGGTAATAGTAGTGATCATAGAAAAGTGATCATAGCACTAGTTGTAAGTCTATGATGTACTAATGTACTAGGATTTATGTTTTTTATAGTCACATTAAATTCTGTTTATAAGCCAGTGACTTGCTAAAAATATTTTCCATTCTATTTTGTACATTAGGAAACAGAGACAATATGGTAGTTAAGTTTTCTACCCATGAGTGCATAGCTAGCACTTCAGCAAGGCTGGTCTGGCCTCAGAACCCATGCTTTATGCCCTCTGCTGTGAAGAAGAGTAGCAGCAATGAGTTGAAGCTAAATAACATGAAGTGGAGATGCTCTCTATAACCTAAAATCTTAGAAACTGTAATAACCAGACTATTTCTAATTTTATAGAATTAATAATAATATCAATGAGCAGCATGATACTATTGTTTTATTTAAGAGATTCCAAAAGTATACAACACAGAAAACAAAGAAATTTCTGTTCTTCTAAAATCTGGTAAGATCAACTTCTGGCATTTTAGATAACCTAAATTTTCACAAAGATTTGAAAACACAGTCTAATGCACAAATGTTATATAATAAGCTAATTTGTAAATTGTGATTTTACTTTTCAGAGCAGTTTTAGTATCACAGCAAAGTTGAGGGGCAGATGAAGAAATTTTCCATAAACCGGATGCCCCTACACTTACACAGCCTCTCCCATTACCAACATCAGCCACCAAAATGTTATATTTGTTACAATAGATTAACCCTCTTTGATACATCATAATCATCCCAAGTCCATAGTTTACTTTAGGGTTCATTCAAGGTGTCGTACATTCTATGAATTTAGACTAATGTATAAATTTAGACTAATCATTATGGTATCATACAGAGTATTTTCACAGCCCCTAAAAATCCTCCTTTTCATCCTCCCCTCAACTAACCCTGGCAAACACTGATCTTTTTACTGTCTCTATAGTTTTGCCTTTTCCAGAATATCATATAGTTAGAATCATAAGTACATGATCTTTTCAGACTGACTGCTTTCTCAGTAATATGTATTTGAGGTTCTTCCACCTATTTTTATGGCTTGATAACTCACTTCTTTTTGGCCTTGAATAATATTGTTAGGATATACCATAGTTTATTTATCCATTCACTCCTTGAAGGACATCATGGTTGCCATTAAGTTTTGGCAGTTATGAATAAAGCTTTTGTTGACATCTGTGTGCAGGTTTTTTTGGTATGGACATAAATTTTCAGTTCTTTTGGGTAAATATCAAAGTGCATGAATGCTGGATTATATTGTAAGAGTGTTTAGTTTTCTAAAAAACTGTCAAACTGTCTTCCAAAGTGGCTGTATCATTTTACATTTCCACCAGTAGGGAATGAGAATTCCTATTGCTTAACATTCTTGTCAACATTTACTGTTGGCAGTACTCTGGATTTGGGCCATGCCAGTGAGCAGTGGAATCTCACTGTTTCACTTTGCGTGACACATGATATGGAGCATCTTTTCATAAGCTTACTTTCCATATGTTTATCTTCCTTGGTGAGGTGTCTGCTAAGACATTTGAACCATTTTTAATCAGGTTGTTTCTTCTTGTTGAGTTTTGAGAGTTCTTTTTTATATTTTAGATTATAGTTCTTTTCAGATGTATCTTTTGCAAATTTGTTCTCCTAGTCTATGGCACTGTCTTTCACAGAGCAGTTTTTAATTTAATATTTATTTATTTATTTATTTATTTATGCTTTTTATGGCTGCATCCACGGTGTATGGGCATATGGAAGTTCCTAGGTGTTGAATTAGAGCTACACTTGCCAGCCTACGCCACAGCCACAGCAGTGTGGGATCTGAGCCTCATCTAGGACCTACACCACAGCTCATGGCAATGCTGCTGGATCCTTAACCCACTGAGCGAGGCCAGGGATCCCACCCTCATCCTCATGGGTCCTAGTCGGGTTTGTTAGCCACTGAGCCATGAAGGGAACTCTGCAGTTTTTAATTTTAATGAAGTCCAGCGTATCAGTTATTTCTCTCATGAACTATGATTGATACTGAATCTAAAAAGTCATTACATACCCAAGATCATCTAGGTTTTCTCTTGTGTTGACTTATTAAGAGTTTTATAGTGTTGTGTTTTACATTTAGGCTTGCAATCAGTTCTGAATTTGTTTTTGTGAATGGTGTAAAGTCTGCGTCTAGTTAGATTTTTTTCTTGGCATGTGGATGTCTGGTTGCTCCAGCACCTTTGGTTGAAAAGACTGTCCTTACTCCATTGTTTTGCCTTTGCCCCTTTGTGAAAGATCAGTTGATACATTTATGTGAGTCTATTTCTAGTCTCTCTCTTCTATTCCATTTACTTATTTGTCTATTCCTTTGCCAGTGCCAAACTGTCTTGACTACTGTAGCTTTAGAGTCAGCCTTGAAGTTGGACAGTGTTATCCTGTAATCTTCTTTTCCTTCAATATTGTGTTATCTATTCTGTGTCTTTGCATTTGCACATAAACTTGAGAATCAGTTTGTCAATTTTACAAAAAAATTTCTGGAATTTTGATTGGAATAGTATTGAATCTATACATTAAGTTGGAAAGAACTAGAATCTTTACAATATGGAGACTTACCTTCCAAAATAACTACTATCCAGACCTTTATAGTAATCACTTCCTTATATTTCTCTGTTTTACCATGCAAGTGTGCATTATGTCATTCACTCTTTCCCATTTAAGAAGAATATAGCCTTTATGTCTCTTTTAGTCTAAAGGTTCTCTATCATTTTATTGACAATCTATCTGTTAAAGATTCTGGACTGACTGGCCGATAGGGTTGAGTTGCCCACAGGCTAGATTTACTGCCACACATTTATGGTGCAGGTCAGTATATTCTGCTACTCTCAAAATTAGGGAATATAGAGACTTGATCAGATTCGGGTTTGAAAACTTATTTATATAAATATTTTTTTATTAAGATGCTAAGTCAATTCAGTGGGGAAAATGAAGGGTTTTTTTTTAACAGATTATGTTGGAACAACTTTATATGGATGTAAAAAATCCTCTATTCCTACTTCACTCCTTGTAGAAAAATCAATTTGAAGTGAATCAAAGACTTAATTGTGAAAGTGAGACCCGTAGAGCTTCTAAAAGAAAACATAGAAGACTGTCATTGTGTTCTTCAAGTAAACTACTTCTTCTTAAGGAGGACTTAGTAAAGCACAAACTGAAGAAGAAAACAATGTGAAATTGGAATTTTTTCAAAATTAAAAATTTCTGCCCCACAAGGGACTCCACTAAGGAAGTGTAGAGGCAAGCCACAGTAAGGGAAAGAATTTGTAAAACATATATTTGACAAACAACTTGCATCAAAAAAAAATATAAAGATTACCCACAAAACAAAAATAATAAGGCCTAAAACAATTTTGAAAAGAGAAAAAGCTTTAATCAACACTTTAGAAAATAATATAGACAGTGGCTAACAGGCACATGAAAAGATGCTCAGTATTACTACTCATCATGTCAGTGCAAATGAAAAAGGAAATAATGTGGAACAATACACCTACTAGAATTACTATAGGCAAAAATCTTGAAATACCGAATACTGACTAAGATGTGAAACAGCTGGAACTACACTCCCATCTGAGTGGCTAAAGAAAAGAGACTGACAATATCCAATGTTAAAGAAGCAATTGGAACTCTCCTAAGTGGTGTGTGGGAATAATGTTTGGGATTTTCCTACAATGTTAAACACACATCCAACTTATTACCTACTGATTCCCCTCCAATCATTTACGCAAGAGAAATGAAAATATATGTCCAAAAAAGGCTTTGGAGGAGATTGTTTTTCAGTCTTACTCATAATAATGAAAAATGGGAGCAATCCACATGACAGTCATTGAAAGTGAGGATTAACAAATTGTATATTCATACAGTGGGATAATATTCAGTATTATTGGACAATAATGGAACAATATTCAGTAAGAGGAAAAAAATACTAAACCACACAACAGTGCCAATGTCAGAAATTTGTAGAGAGAAGGAAGCCAGACACAAACTACTATACAATGACTGAATGCATTTTTCAATGTCTAAGAACTAGTTAAATCTCCAGTGATGGAGATTTGGAAGAAGGAGTTTGGTGGTGGGGGAATTCGACTGGAAAGAGAAACAGGTAGACTTCATGAGGGGATAGAAATGTTCTATATCTTGTTTAGGTGGTGGTTATGTGCGTGTAATTTCAAACCCCAAATATGTGAATTTAGGATCTGTTTATTTTATTGTATGTAAAATTTTTATGGGAAAACAAAAATAAGTTGGTCAAGTTGGCTTATTACATGAGTCTGTATAAGACTCCAAAGTATAAGTTGTGATGAAAATTCAAAATCAGGAATCATCATATTTAAAGAGGAAAATTGAATGGAGGCAATAATCTTATTCTTCTAGTTCACTCTTGCCTGCTTTAATAAATGTTTGATGAAATAATGAATAAAAAGAAGAAATAAGTATTAGTGACAGGCACAGTGGGGAAGTAAAAAAAAAAAAATCCTCCAACCTAACTACTTGAGAAAATAAACTCTATATAATACTATTTGTAAAATATAATCTATAAAATAATGTCATATAAGGAAAAAAAAATGTTTCGGCAGTTTAAAAAAGGAGGAAATTACCTACAGTTGGGGGAACCAGAGGTACAGAAAATCTTAGTAAAAGAAGTAGAAGATAACTGACAGGAATTTGCATTAACAATTACTTGTATCATTTATTCTTTATATTATTTTAAAAATCAGTATATTAAAAGTTTAATCTCTTTTTTCCCTTAGCACTAACAAAATATAAAACTCTCTTTCTTTATATGGTTTACATTCTGCCTTACTGTATAAGGGTATTTTTTTTTTTTTCATTTTATATTACCAATCAGTGTTTATAAGTAATGTGTGAGTCACAAAGCTTATATGCGAATTGACAGGTATTATGTACATGACAAAAGGCAGAATATATGGAGATTTTATAGAAATTAATTGTGACTATAAACTTTTAATGTATCAATATTAATATATACTAAATTAAGAATATAAAAAATAAAAAAAATATTTTAGAATAAAAATTAATCTTTTTTTTTTTTTAATTTTCCCACTGTACAGCAAGGGGGTCTGGTTATCCTTACATGTATACATTACAATTATATTTTTTCCCCCACCCTTTCTTCTGTTGCAACATGAGTATCTAGACAAAGTTCTCAATGCTATTAAGCAGGATCTCCTTGTAAATCTATTCTAAGTTGTGTCTGATAAGCCCAAGCTCCCGATCCCTCCCACTCTCTCCCCCTCCCATCAGGCAGCCACAAGTCTCTTCTCCAAGTCCATGATTTTCTTTTCTGAGGAGATGTTCATTTGTGCTGGATATTAGATTCCAGTTATAAGTGATATCCTATGGTATTTGTCTTTGTCTTTCTGGCTCATTTCACTCAGGATGAGATTCTCTAGTTCCATCCATGTTGCTGCAAATGGCATTATGTCATTCTTTTTTATGGCTGAGTAGTATTCCATTGTGTATATATACCACCTCTTCCGAATCCAATCATCTGTCGATGGACATTTGGGTTGTTTCCATGTCCTGGCTATTGTGAATAGTGCTGCAATGAACATGCGTGTGCACGTGTCTCTTTTAAGTAGAGTTTTGTCCGGATAGATGCCCAAGAGTGGGATTGCGGGGTCATATGGAAGTTCTATTTATAGACTTCTAAGGTATCTCCAAACTGGTCTCCATAGTGGCTGTACCAGTTTACATTCCCACCAACAGTGCAGGAGGGTTCCCTTTTCTCCACAGCCCCTCCAGCACTTGTTATTTGTGGACTTATTCATGATGGCCATTCTGACTGGTGTGAGGTGGTATCTCATGGTAGTTTTGATTTGCATTTCTCTTATAATCAACGATGTTGAGCATTTTTTCATGTGCTTGTTGGCCATCTGTATATCTTCCTTGGAGAAATGTCTATTCAGGTCTTTTGCCCATTTTTCCATTGATTGATTGGCTTTTTTGCTGCTGGGTTGTATAAGTTGTTTATATATTCTAGAGATTAAGCCCTTGTCAGTTGCATCATTTGAAACTGTTTTCTCCCATTCTGTAAGTTGTCTTTTTGTTTTCTTTTGGGTTTCCTTTGCTGTGCAAAAGCTTTTCAGTTTGATGAGGTCCCATGTGTTTATTTTTGCTCTAATTTCTATTGCTTTGGGAGACTGACCTGAGAAAATATTCATGATGTTGATGTCAGAGAGTGTTTTGCCTATGTTTTCTTCTAGGAGTTTGATGGTGTCCTGTCGTATATTTAAGTCTTTCAGCCATTTGGAGTTTATTTTTGTGCACGGTGTGAGGGTGTGTTCTAGTTTCATTGCTTTGCATGCAGCTGTCCAGGTCTCCCAGCAATGCTTGCTGAATAGATTTTCTTTTTCCCACTTTATGTTCTTGTTCTCCTTGTCAAAGATTAATTGGCCATAGGTGTCAGGGTTTATTTCCGGGTTCTCTATTCTGTTCCATTAGTCTGTCTGTCTGTTTTGATACCAGTACCACACTGTTTTGATGACTGTGGCTTTGTAGTATTTCTTGAAGTCTGGGAGAGTGATGCCTCCTGCTTGGTTTTTGTTTCTCAGGATTGCTTTGGCGATTCTGGGTCTTTTGTGGTTCCATAGAAATGTTTGGATTGTTTGTTCTAGTTCTGTGAAAAATGTCCTGGGTAATTTGATAGGGATTGCATTGAATCTGTAGATTGCTTTGGGTAGTATGGCCATTTTTACAATATTGATTTTCCCAATCCAGGAACATGGAATATCTTTCCATTTCTTTACATCTTCTTTGATTTCTCTGATTAAAGTTTTATAGTTCTCGGCATATAGGTCCTTTCCCTCCTTGGTCAGGTGTATTCCGAGGTATTTGATTTTGTGAGGTGCAATTTTAAAAGGTATCGTATTTTTGTATTCCTTTTCTAATATTTCATTGCTGGTATACAGAAATGCGACTGACTTCTGAATGTTCATCTTATATCCTGCTACTTTGCTGAATTTATTAATCAGTTCAAGTACTTTTGGGGTTGAGTCCTTAGGGTTTTCTATGTATAGTATCATGTCGTCTGCATGCAGTGACAGTTTTATCTCTTCTATTCCTATCTGGATGCCTTTTATTTCTTTTGTTTGTCTAATTGCTGTGGCTAGGACTTCCAAAACTATGTTGAAGAGCAGTGGTGAGAGTGGGCATCCCTGTCTTGTTCCAGATTGGAGGGAGAAGGCTTTCCGTTTTTCCCCATTGAGGATTATATTTGCTGTGGGTTTCTCATAAATGGCTTTGATTATATTCAGGAATGTTCCCTCTATACCCACTTTGGCAAGGGTCTTGATCATGAATGGATGTTGGCCTTTGTCAAATGCTTTTTCTGCGTCTATTGAGATGATCATATGATTTTTGACTTTTTTTTTGTTAATGTGGTGTATGATGCTGATTGATTTGCGTATGTTCAACCCATCCTTGTGAACCTGGGATGAACCCAACCTGATCATGGTGTATAATTTTTTTGGTATGTTGTTGGATTCGGTTGGCTAAGATTTTGTTGAGAATTTTTGCATCTATATTCATCAATGATATTGGGCGATAGTTTTCTTTTTTGGTGGTATCTCTGTCTGGTTTTGGAATGAGGGTGATGGTGGCATCATAGAATGTCTTTGGGAGTATTCCTTCTTCTTCAACCTTTTGAAAGAGTTTAAGGAGGATGGGCACCAATTCCTCTTTATATGTTTGATAAAATTCACCTGTGAAGCCATCTGGTCCTGGGCTTTTATTTGTAGGGAGTGATTTTATGACCTCTTCCATTTCATTTCTAGTGATCGGTCTGTTCAGTTGGTCTGTTTCTTCTTGATTCAGTTTTGGCAGGCTGTAAGATTCTAGAAAATTGTCCATTTCTTCCAGATTGTCAAACTTGTTGGCATATAGTTGTTCATAGTATTCTGTTATGGTTTTTTGTATTTCTGCAGTATCCATTGTGATTTCTCCTTTTTCATTTATAATTTTGGTTATTTGGGTTCTTTCTCTCCTCTTTTTAGTGAGTCTGGCCAGGGGTTTGTCAATTTTGTTTACCTTTTCAAAGAACCAGCTCTTGGTTTTATTAATTTTCTCTGTTGTTTTTTGAGTCTCTATTTTATGGATTTCTTCTTTGATCTTTATAATTTCCTTCCTTCTGCTGACTTTAGGACTTTTTTGTTCTTCTTTTTCTAATTCATTTAGGTGGAGGGTTAAGTTGTCCATTTGGGATCTTTCTTCTTTTTTGAGAAAGGCCTGTATTGCTATAAATTTCCCTCTGAGCACTGCTTTCGCAGCATCACATAGATGTTGAGCGGTTGTGTCTTCATTATCATTTGTTTCAAGGTAGTTTTTAATTTCCTTCTTGATTTCCTCATGGACCCATTGGATTTTTAGTAGCATGTTGTTTAGTCTCCATGCAGTAGGTGTTTTCTCTTTCCTTTTCCCATGGTTGGTTTCTAATTTCATGGCATTGTGGTCAGAGGAGATACTTGAGATAATTTCTATGCTCCTAAATTTATTGAGATTTGCTTTGTGTCCCAATATGTGGTCATTTCTTGAGAATGTTCAATGAGCATTTGAGAAGAATGTGTATTCTGCTTTTTTTGGATGTAGTGTCCTGAAGATATCAATTAAGTCTAATTTTCTATTGTTTCCTTTAGGATCTTTGTTGCTTTATTGGTTTTCTGTCTAGAGGATCTGTCCATTGATGTGAGGGGGGTATTAAGGTCTCCTACTATGATTGTATTCTCATCAATATCTCCCTTTATGTCTGTTAATATTTGTTGTATGTATCTGGGTGCTCCTGTATTTGGGGCATATATGTTGACAATAGTAACAGCCTCTCCTTGGATGGATCCCTTAATCATTAAGTAGTGTTCTTCTTTGTCTTTCTTTATGTCTTTTGTTTTAAAGTCTATTTTGTCTGATATGAGTGTTGTGCCTCCTGCTTTTCTGTCATGTCTATTGGCGTGAAATATTTTTCCCCATCCTTTCACTTTCAATCTATATGTATCTTTTGTCCTAAGGTGAGTTTCTTGTAGGCAGCATATTGAAGGTTTTTGCCTTTTTATCCACTCAGCCACTCTGTGTCTTTTGATTGGGGCATTCAGTCCATTGACAGTTAAGGTGATAATTGATAGATGATTATTTATTGCCATTTGAACCTCATGTTCCAGTTGATTCTATGGTTCTCCATTCTTCCTTTCTTTCTTTTTTTCTTGTTTTTTTTGGTTGGATGGTCTCCTGTTATTATCTGCTTGAGTGTATTTTTTTTTTTCATTTTTTGCAAATGCAACATTTGGTTTTGGCTTGTGGTTGCCCTGTTTTTTAAGTATGCTAACCCCTTCCCATAATTGTGTGTTTTAGCCTGATGGTCCTGTAAGTTCAAATACTTCATTACTATATTAAAATTAAGAAGAGAAACATACAAACAAACAAACAAAAAGGGTTATTTACTTCCTAACATCCCTTGCCCACATTTTATGGTTTTGATGACTCTTTTTTATTTTTTTCTTTTTAATTTTATTTTGTTTGAAGCATGTTCATGATTAAATCTGTATGCTGGCTTATTTGAGTGACTGCTCTCTGATTGCAGTTTCCTCAGTCCTAGTTCTTCCTCTTCTTCTTCTTCTTCTTTTTTTTTCTTTTCTTTTTTCTTCCCTTTCCTTCCTTTCTTTTTGGTTTAGAGAAGCCCTTTCAATATTTCCTTTAACCTGGGTTTTGTGTTGCAGTATTCTTTAAGTTTTTGTTTGTTGGAAAAAAATTTTTATTTCCCCTTCTATTTTAAATGATATTCTTGCTGGATAGAGTATTCTAGGTTGCATATTTTTTCCTTTTAGCACTTTAAATATCTCTTGCCATTCCCTCCTGGCCTGTAGTGTTTCTGTAGAGAAGCCAGCTGATATTCTTATGGGGGTTCCTTTGTAGGTAACATTCTTTTTTTCTCTTGCTGCCTTTAGGATCCTCTCTTTATCACTAATTTTTGCCATTTTTATTATGATGTGTTTTGCTGTGGGTCTGTTTGGGTTCAGTTTGTTTGGGGCCCTCTGTGCTTCTTGTATCTTGAACCCAGCATCCTTTAGATTTGGGAAGTTTCCATCAATAATTTCTTCAAATATATTTTCCACCCCCTTATCTTTTGTACTCCTTCTGGAATTCCTATTATGCGTAGATTGGCCCGCTTTATATTATCCCATAGGTCTCTTATATTGCTTTCCAGTTTTTGGATTCGGTTTTCTGTCTGTTGACCGGATTGAGTGATTTCCATTATTCGATCTTCCATATCACTGATTCGTTCTTCCGCATTATTCATTCTGGTTTTTACTGCCCTTAGTTCAGTTTGCATCTCTGCAAATGAATGGTCTAGTTTTTCTTGGCTCTTCCTTATATTTTCTAGTTCCTTTCTGAGGGTATCTGCATTACTGTTCATATCTTCTCTTAATTCCTTCAGTATTTTCACTATTTCTCTTTTGAACTCCAGGTCTGTCAGACTGCCGAGATCTGTTTCATTGTTGACTGTTTTAGGTGAGTTCTCCTGTTGGTTTGACTGGGGGTGGTTTCTCTGCTTCTTCATCTTGCTTGTTGTTCTCTTTCTCCTGAGGGAGTTGTACTCTCTGTTATTGGGCACTGTTTGCCTTGTCACTGCCGTGGAATATTTCCTGAGGACTGGCGTTGTTGGTCAATCTTTTTTGAGGCAGTGTGGCTTTTCTGGAGTGTTGCTGGGGCTAACAGTGTTTCTTTGAAGCAAAGGAGGGCTTCCTGAGGGCAGACAGGACTGGGAGGTCCACACCACGATGGTAGCAGATTTCACTTGGTCATGCAGAGCTTGCTCTGGTGTTTTTAGACTGTGGGGTTCTTGCAGGGGGTTGGTGGTGTTGGGCAGCTGTTCCTCAGGAGTGCAGCACCCCCTGGGGGCTGGAGCAGCTATCTGGGTCACTGAGAACCTAAGAGGCTCTTCCCTAGGGCAGCCCAACTCAGAAGGACGGCCTGCGAATGTAGGCGGATCTTTTCACAGTCTGGCCAAGCTTGTTGCAGCTTTTCTGGTCTGCAGGGGGTCCTCCAGGGGGCTGGTGGTGCTGAGCAGCTATTCTGCGGGAGTGGGGCACCCCCTGGGGGCTTGGGCGGGTAGCAGGGCCGTTGGAAAACGGGTATTTTTTTAAAGATTAACATCATTTCAAGATTTTAGCATCCTGAGGCAACATTCTGGCAACTTTACAGGTTTACTTAATTAAAATTAAAAAACTGGGAGTTCCTGTCATGGCACAGCGGAAATGAAGCATGCGGTTGTAGGTTTGATCCCTGGCCTTGCTCAGTGGGTTAAGGATCCACCATTGCTGTGAGCTGTGGTGTAGGTCACAGACACAGCTCGGATCTGGCATGGCTGTGGCTGTGGTGTAGGCCAGTGGCTACAGCTCCAATTAGACCCCTTGCCTGAGAACCTCCATATGCTAAAGGTGCGGCCCTAAAAACACACACACACAAAAAAAAAAATTAACAAGCCACTTTAAAGAGGCAACTCAGTAAATGAGATGTGGCTTATATTCATGTGGTAGATAGTTTTTAGATAAATGAAACATTTTTAAAAATGAAAATAAAGCAAACAGTGATACTTTTTTAAATTTCACACTCAATATATATTTAGTGGATAACATTATCTGATTACAGGAGTGGTGGCATTTTATTTGCATAGAGAGCATACAACTCTTTTCTCAGTGAATCTTAGAATTATACCAGAGCAATGTCAAGAAAGAATTGGGAGTTCCTTTTATGGCTTAGTGGTTAATGAATCCGACTAGGAACCATGAGGTTGCAGGTTTGATCCCTGGCCTCGCTCAGCAGGTTTGGGAGCCGGTGTTGCCATGAGCTGTGGTGTAGGTCGCAGACGCAGCTTGGATCCCCTGTTGCTGTGACTGTGGCATAGGCCAGCAGCTATAGCTCCCATTAGACCCCTAGCCTGGGAACCTCCACATGCCATGGGAGCGGCCCTAGAAAAGGCAAAAAGACAAAAAAAAAAAAGTTAACTTTTACATCATTTATCTCCTTCCTTTCAGTTGGTGAGAAGACTTGTCACTTGGGGTAGATTCTGTGCAAGTATAAATCATTGGTTTCTAATTCATTTTTGATAAATATAGGCAATTCTATCATGAGGTAACTTAAGAATTAGAAATAATAAATTAACCTCTATGAAATTGCTGAATCAATAGGGGTGACTTCCAGAAAGAGTAATCACCATAGATTCGTTGAGTGCTCATCAGAAAAGAGCTGTTTTGGGGAGTTCCCATTGTGGCTCGGTGGAAACAAATCTTACTGGTATCCATGAGGACTCGGGTTTGATCTCTGACCTCGCTCAGTTGGCTAAGGATCCGGTGTTGCTGTGAGCTGTAGTGTAGGTCACAGATGTGGCTTGGATCTGGCTTGGCTGTGGCTGTGTCTGGCAGCTGTAGCTCTGATTGGACCCCAAGCCTGGAAGCCTCCATATGCCACGAGTGCAGCCCTAAAAAGACAAAAAGACCAAAAAAAAAAAAAATTACTGTTTTTAAGAATCTTACTAAAAAATATTCACCCAGACCCAGGATGCTTTTCATCTGACTTACTTTGCTCAAGACATCACCCCTAGGAGGAGTTATGCAATATCAGATAGCTCCAACATAACTAGACTATCCCAGAACAAGGCTCTGAGGCTGGCAAGCCATTGCTACCCAGAATCTTTGTAGATGGCTCCACAGTTTGGGCTTCTGACTATGACTTCCCTCTCTGGGATGGTGCCACGTCCCTAATTTGACACGTACCCTTTCTAAATTCATTCATGGTAGAGAATATTAACAAGTTGCCAGTGACTGATTTTTCTATAAATTTTACCTCAGGAGCAAGATGTGGTTCTTTTGAAAGTGATTTGTGAAATGTATTGTGTTTCGCAGGTTCTTCTTTTAAGGACATGTGTGTTAATAGCTGTCAGACCCACCCAGGCTGACAACGTTCCATCAAAGATGGTAGCCTTATGTTCTTGGAAGGCTGTAACAGGTGAAGGTCACAGAGCAAAAGTGTTGTCATTTCTGCCAGATCCATGTGTTAGACTTACACAGAGTAAAAAAAAAATATATTAGAACTGATGGGAAGGGCAAGGGCAAGGAAGGCAGTCCGTGAAGATCACTAGAGACAAATTCACTGCCACAGTTTTCAATATGTGGAATGGCAGAGTTGGGATGTGACTCCCAGACACTCCTGAAAAGCAAGCAAGTCAAGCTCCTCTGTGTGTTTCCAGGACTGTTCTCTGGAATTCTTATGCTTCTCAACCCTCTATTACTAGGCTCACCTCTAGGTGGCACGAGTCACTGGGACCCATCTCTACCTAATCCAGTAATTGGGACTCTAGCCACAGCTGGCTCTCCTGCACTGTCCACTACACAGATAATTGCTCTGACATTTCACCTCTCTTCTCTCTCAAAGAAACACTCAGGTAGAAAGCTCAGTCTTCTAGAAAGTGCCCCAGGCCCTCAGCTACAGGACAACTACAGTTCACAGTTCGGTGACTGGCTCTTCCACAGTCTGATCACCCAGAGGGAAAATAAGCCTGGGGAAATACATGGAGTTGTCTCTCTTTTCTTTCCCACTTGTTAGGAGGTAGTTAAAAGCAGATGAAACTTCTCACTGAAGATGTTTACTTTGAGTGCAGCAAGACTTTTAGTTTATCCTGCCTGCCAAATGGGTAAAATTTCCAAATGTGGTGTCATTAAGTGAATCAGTTTGTGTAATGAACAAACTTCATTATATAGAAGACCTGGCACTTTGCCTAGCGCACAGTCAGTGCTCAGAAAACATTTGTTAAATGAATGCAGGCATTAGAGAATTGGACCCTTTTTCTCACATTAAGCAATGTTCTGAGACTTGTGTCTTTATTTCTGCTTTCTGTGGCGATCAGGTTGTGCTGTCTTTTAGTGGATCCCTATTAAATTTCATGAAATATTTGTATGTGCTGTGTCATAGTGCAAAATAAATAAATCTTTGCTCTATAGAACTGTCCCCATATTCTTCATCACATGTTTAAAGAGACTGAGGATTTCTGTAACCATTGTGAAATATACTCTGAGTGAGGGAGATCAGAGGGCTAAGCATGTTAAGCTTTAGTGACCCTGGCTATCACCTGATCCATATTTTACAAGAGAACTCTACAGTTCAGAGACGGTAACTGACCTGTTCAGGGTTGTGCAAGAAGCTAATGGCAGAACTGGGGTGAAAACCTGATTTCTCAACACCTGGAATAACATACTTGTCAATAGGACATGAGGACTGTAGTGATGGACAGCATAAGGTTACTTGAGTTATTTGGCATTTCTGTTCTGAAATGCCAGAGCTTAAATCTCAGTCTGTAAAATATGGTATCACTACTTCTATGGCCAATCATCTTAAACCAAAGTACCACTTCATTTAAAGAAATGGTAACACTGGATTTTAGAGCTGAAAAACCAAAATGATGGGAGGAATATCATATTTTGGTGGATTTGAAAATAGATATTCACTTTCTCCATTGCCTATTGACATTAACACAGGCCTGTGCTAGGGAGATAATACTTACCCCAGAACACCATAAAAAAATAGATACTTTTGCAGAAACCAAGCTAAAATATTTTGGATATTTGATTAAACTATATGCCGTTGAACAGTACTGGTCACATTTGGTAGTCTGGAAAGAAAGATGGGACCCAACTGATGTGAAAAGCGGGCAGGGTGCAGGTAACCATGAGACAGATGACCACCTCATGCTTGTTTAAGTAGACCATACTAATTTTTGATGAAAGCTTTTCTTATTTTCCATAATTTGTATCTTTATGAGTTACTGAAGGATTATTTACCAAAATGATCAAGGACAACAAAACCTAAATGAGCATGTACAGTGTTGTACTTACAAAGCTCAAAGAATTGCATATTTTATTTCTTAATGGATGAGATTCTCCTATACACTGGGATCTGGCTCACAAAAGTGATTCAGATTTTTACTTGACAGATTTTTTTTTTTTTAAATAGCAAAACATTATTTACCTTTAAAAAGAACTATATCAAACGTCACTATTTCCTATTTGGGGAAATGTGTATTGGGCATGCCAGCCTTGTTAAAATGAGTTGAAGTGATGTACTCTGTTGTAATATAATGAGTCACATTAATTCTGTATTTTAGTTATGCATAGAAAAACATTTCTATTATTTCATGAGGTAGTCCTCTAGAAGTGAAGACACCGAACCGATTTTTTACACTCCTAATTTACAAAGTGGGACATATTATAGAAGTAAATGAGATAGCTATTTCTGATCAAGTGGTCTGCCTTCATTACCTGGTAGTGGTTCTGTTACTGACATGGGTACGTTTAAGAGGAATTATGATCACAATTTACACATTCTGACTGTACCACTGCATAGTGTTTTATGCCAGCCACTTTTGTCAGTGCTCCAAATTATCAGTTAGAACTCCATGGATAGCTTTATTCACTGCTTAAGTGCCAAGTTTAAATGGATCATATGCTTAACATTACTTTAATGTTGGAATTTCCACCTACTCCTTAATTTTTATTTGTTGCAGAACATTTGAAACTTCCATTCTAGCTCTCTGGAATATATATATGCTTATAAGCTGTGATTTCTCTGTGTTTCTGAACTGTGCAGTCATTTAGGTGAGTGAGAAGAGGACGTGAGAGTTGGATTCCTGCTGATACTGGCAGTGTGTGGTTCTGCTCCCTCAATGGTCATTTAACTTGCTTTGTGAAGAGAATTTCATGGCTCTCAGTTCAGTTCAGGAGAGACCCA
The DNA here is from genome assembly GCF_016906955.1 of Phacochoerus africanus. Classification (NCBI taxonomy): domain Eukaryota; kingdom Metazoa; phylum Chordata; class Mammalia; order Artiodactyla; family Suidae; genus Phacochoerus; species Phacochoerus africanus. The sequence continues at coordinate 155,365,175 of NC_062545.1, forward strand.
GATTACTTTCAGTTATTCCAGAACTGTTAGCACTTTGGAGTGGAGAAAACAGAAGTACTAGACAAAGTATAGATCTTTTGAGACTTGAGTCTTCCAGTCCAGGATCCTCCCCCATTTAACCAGTTTGCCTTCAGTGGGTCCAGGGGGACTTTGCTATTGGAGGATTTCAAAACATCTTAGTTTTCAAAACTGCTTGGTGTCTTGGCAGTTTCTTCAGAAATACCCTTATGGATGCTTAGCATCTGTTAATGCAGTAAGTAAATGAGAACCAGGTTTGGACACTTTCAGAAACAGGTTTAGCTCTGAAGCTGAATATATTTAATCTAAGATGCACATGGATAGAAAATGGAAGAGAACTGAGATTAGTTATAACTTTTAAAGGTAAGACTTCAAAGATATTTTGCTCTTTTGGGCTGATTTGGTTCCTCCCCCCACCCTCCAATATGTTGCAAGGACACGGATTTTGTCACTTTTGCTCATGTGGCTACCCTGTGCAGAAGAGTCTGAAAGCACGTACTGAGTTATATTAGAACTCTTGGAGGTCATTCAGTAGTGTACCCAGATTTCCACTCCTGGCAAGGATGGAGGACTGGGTCAAATTTGCTTCTTGATTATAAACACCTAAAAAAAGTGGACACAATATATAAAACAATTGATTTTCGACAATAGGCAGCACCAGACTGTGACCCCAGATAGAAGAAAACCCATGAGGTCCCTGTGAACCTTCCTCTTTGCATATCAACTCTAATCTCTCACCTCTGTAGAGGTGGATCCAGGAAAAGAATATGAATGGAGACCCACATCCCACCTCTCTCAAGTATTGCAAGGTTATAAATGAGGCCAACACATTGTAGAAGGAAAAATTTTTTATCCCTCTATTTTGACAAATATAAATCATTATGACGAAAGAAAAGTATATTGATCTAGGTGCTGGTTTGAGAAAATCAGCAAGTTGTATATTAGGATCTGTGTTGTTTTCTAATAAGGGGTGATTCTATGAAATTGCTTTTGGGCTATAAAAATGGTGGTCACATTGTTCAACTTTGTGTATGTATGTATACAAATGTATACACACGTATATGCATATATACCCACATATATAGGTTTTTATATGAATAGATGTCTGCAAAGTATCAAATTTTACTGAATTAAATGATTAAAATCACCCCATGCATTTTATTTAAACATAATATAATGAAACTAGATATCAATAAGGTAATGAAAATGGGGAAATTTATAAATATGTGGAAATTAACACACTTTTAAGGAGAGTGGGAATATTGTGATATGTTTTATATAATAGTTAAGATTTAATGAAACACAACTTGTTTGTTCATCCTTGTACAGCTAGCTCTTAAGATAACTTTCTTTAGGGAGATGGATGAAGCTTTAGAAAATCTTAGAACACATGAAAGTTCCAGGTAGCTCTAGATTTTTTAAAATTCTGTAGCTGTTGACAGGAAAAGAGGAGCTCACTTTTTCAAAATGTCTATTCTTTCTGTCATTGCTGTTTCTATAGTAATTAATTAAGATGGTTTATTAACTTTAGGCCATGGCAAATCTGCTGAATTATTCTTTTTGATCCCTTATTCATCCTAAGCGAATTCCATATCATAGATGTGAATACTGGACTGCCCGATTCTGGAAAGAACTCTTTTTCTTTCATGAAATCTCTCTTTTGTTAGAAAACATGTAATTTTAGTTGTTTATAATATAACAATGTTTCCTTTCAAAGGTAAATACCATGTCAAGGTAGTCATCTATATGAAAACGTCATTTTTACTTTGATAAGTTTTCTTTTGACAGAGGGAAGTCACCATTTTAGAAATTTATCTTCCAAAGTATTTCTTTGTATAAGTTGATATGATTTCAGATTTATCTGAAAAATTCAGTTAAAATGACCATTATTATATAATCCCATGTATTACTGTATTAAATGTACTTTTTAACTTAGCTTATCCATCTGTAATGGAGACATCTATTTGTAGAATATACAAATATCTATTCAGTTACAGTGCTAATGGAGTATTTTTCATAAATTTTACCTGTATCATAGTTTTGCCATCTCTGCATAATCATGTTTAGGGGATATTGCAAGCATTTATTTCTTACCACATACAACATATCTATGATTAACATTGATGATAAAGCTAGAGCTAGTTTATTTCAAGCCAGGGATAATTTTGCATGTAAAAGTGTCCTATGAACAGATGGTGAGTGATGGCTTACATAACCAAGGGTATATTTTCTTTAAGGCATCTAGAAATGACACAGGAGAAAACTCAACAACCAGGCGTACCCACTTGATGTGCTTCATTCTTCCTTTGGAAAACACTCATTTTTATAGTGCTAATGGAAAAATTCATTAAGAGTGCAAATTATTTAACTTAAGGAAAATGATCCTGATGTCTTCCTCTGAACATTTCGAGGAGGACAAGTAAATAATCAGTTGGAATTTGGAAAATATCTTCAAAGTATTTTCTGTATGTAGCTGAAAATGTTTGCAGGTATAGCAAAGATACAGTGTACACCATAGTATTTCCAGCAGATAGCCATCTGTCACTGTGTGATCAGACAGATCCATGGAAACTCACTAGGCTAAATTAAGAAATCCCATGGTTACCACTTGTGGCTCTACAGGAGACAGACCATAAATATCCACATCTTTGTGGCCACTGAAAAACAAGTATACCCAAACCAATCCTCTATACTTTCAGAAATCTAAAACATGATCACCTGGCTTTCACTTAAGGCTATGTTAAGAATTATATATTGTATACATTTCTGAAATTATAACATATATCATATCTATATTATATATTTTTTGTTTTACTCAAGTGTAAAAGTGAGCCCACATTTTCATGTCTTATTGTTTATACAATTATACAATCATTTATGCATTCAGATTAAAATAAGATATTTTCTTTTTCCAGTAATAGCACAGTAAACAGAATGCTATCACTAGATTCAGATTATTTTTTACAAAAATGTGAGCACATGCAGAATATGTCAAACGTAGATTTGTAGGACAGAAAAGATTAAGTTCAGGTTTAAAGGACATTGCTAGAGCTGCAGGGTCACTAGCATCACTTACCAAGAAGAAAACCAAAGAAGAGTCTTCTAAATATGAAGTCAGATGAACTGTGGTACAGCAACAGGTTAAACCCAAACACACACACACACACACACACAGAACCTGTGTTGTTGCCATTGCTAGAGCAACTTTCATGTCTAAGCAGTGATAATACAGGTACCCCTTGAAAAATAGTGCTCAGCAGGTATGTGGGTCCACTTACACAGGATTTTTCAGTAGTAAACACTACAGATCCACAGAGTTGGTTGAATCCTTGGATACAGAACCGCAGATAACAGAGGACTATAAGTTATACGAGGATTTTCAACTTCTCAGAGGGGCAATGCCTCTAATGCTTTATGTTGTTTAAGGGTCACTGTATTTTTTATTTTTAATCTTACAAATCAGAGACAAAATAACTTGGGGTGCATCTTCTCTCCATTGTACAATTTCAGTCATCATAAAGCAAGATAATTACAAGAATTTAATAAATAGCAGCATGTCAACACTGAAATTTCTTGCCAGATACATACTGTTTTTTTGTATAGATAAGAGTAGCCCTATAAATCTGTGTAAGGTGCTCTACTGGGTAGGTCCTAGGGAACGTGATGGTATTTTCTACTTTGACAATATAGTGAGCAGGTAGGTGTTGATTTGGAGAAAGATAAGAATAATTCACTTTTATCTGAACCTTGAAGTTCTTGTAGCAAAATCACTAGTAGAGGCATGGAAAAGACACTGGTGGAAGTGATAATATACAAAGAGGGTAAAAATGGGAAAGTACATTCTCACTGGGGACAGCTACAGCCACAGCATGAGATTTATTGGGAGAGAAAATGCTGAAACGATAGGGGAGGTTAGAAGGTGAAAAGCACCATTACCATCATTTACAAAAAGTCTAGAAATTGTTTTGAAAGCAGTGAGCACCTAATGCTTTCTTTCTTTTGAATTTTCTATTTTAAAATTTTATTTTTAATTAAAAACGATAGATGATTTTTGTAAAATACTCAAACAGAGCAGAAATGAGCCAGTGGGATTCTTCTTTCAGCTCTGTTCTATCCAGTTCCACTCATTAGGGCTGGGTTTGAAGTCTAAGACTAAATAAAAACAAGGAACAAAGAAGACAAAATCCTAAAGGTGGTGCCATCTGTATTCCCAGAGGAAAACTGTCACAATCCTTCAAGCTACTTCTGATAATTGCCTCCATACTTTTAAATAAGCTTTTTTTTTTTTTTTTTTTTTAAAGCCGGTATCTGATTTTTCATTTCAGACGTTACCAGTTTTCTTACTAATGTAGAATGCTGAGGTTTGGTTCTCTTCACCACTGCCTCCCTCCCTCACATACACTTCCCCACTGTCCATCCTCTCAGAATAGTCATTTACACTTTTAAAGAAGTATTTAGTGTTTGCATTAGTGTCACAAACCCAGGTATTGTTTATGTCAGCCATGTGATTTACAGTGACTTTGTATCTCTTTCCCCTTAGACTTCTTACTTGAGAATTTATTGCCTTGTTTGTAAGTTTGCTGGTTTGTATGGCTTTATTATGCTTCCTGCAGTGTCTCTGTTTTTTTCAGGTTCCTTTTTTTAAGTTTATTTGCTATGGTCTCTGTTTTATGTGTCAGGCTTTTCTCAAATATTTGGTAACCACCCATTGGTTAACTCTCATTAATCTCAATGCATCCTGGTGTCTACCTCTCAGAGGATCTGAGCTAACACCAGATCTTGCTTTACTTCAGCCAAGATTTTTACATAAATCTATTTATTTTCTATTTCAGAAAGGCCTGCCTATTTGGTTTCTGTATCTGGTATATAAATGTTTGACAACTCTATAAATATGTCTGGCAAATATTTATGCTAAATATATACCCCATATATACTGTTATTTTCTTTCTCTGATTATATCCATTTCTTTTACTTTATTTATACCTATTATTTCCTGAAGTTGTTACAGGCTTTTTCAGCTACAATTGCTAGACTTCTTAAGTGCTCATAAAAATAGTTTTATTTGTGGGAGAGATTTATCGCTATGTTCAGTGGACTTTGCTGAGTACTCTACTTTACATCCTTTTTATTGTCCTATCTATTCTTGGATTTTGTGCAACTCTTCTGAACTGTTCTTCAAAGAGGGCTTATTTTCATTCTGTTCTGAATGTTTAGAGAGATACTTAAAATATTTTTCATTTTTTTTCTTTTTTGTTAATTTTCTTTCTCCTTTAAAATACCATCTGGGAGTTCCTGTCATGGTGCAGTGGTTAACGAATCCGACTAGGAAGCGTGAGGTTGCGGGTTCGATCCCTGCCCTTGCTCAGTGGGTTAAGGATCTGGTGTTGGCGTGAGCTGTGGTGTAGGTCGCAGACGAGGCTCGGATCTTGCGTTGCTGTGGCCCTGGTGTAGGCTGGCAGCTACAGCTCTGAATAGACCCCTAGCCTGGGACCCTCCTTATGCCATGGGAAACAGCCCTAGAAAAGGCAAAAAGACAAAAAAAAAAAAAAAAGTCCGCATACAGATGCCATGTTGAATTCTTTGTGCAGGTAATTTGCTGGTGAACAAGACAGTTCTCTCTTGACCTTACAGTTGTTCTGAAGTGTGGGGAGGGGATGAGGCTAAAGGAAGGAGGTCACTTTGATTTGGATATATCATCTCAGAACCCTCTGACTACACTGGGTGGCCTGTGAAGCTTTTCGACCTTTGGTGGTTTTGTGATGGTTGCTATTCACCTGCCTTTGTTTGTCTCTCTGACTCACCCCAGAAAACTTCTCTGGCTAGTAACCTGAAATTCCAAGGAAATTAGAATGTTAATGTCATGCTACCTGGTGAGTCAGACCCATCCCACAGAAGGAGCCCTGCATCTCACTTCCTGAATGGTGGACACAGGGGTGGGGATATTGGAGCTACTAGGTTCTGACAGTGACGGCCATGGTCCTGCCACCTGAATCTCAGAGCTTCACGGTTCTCCCTCCCAAAGCTGGATGGATCAGTGTTTCCTTCTGTGAGCTATCATGCTTCCTTAAAAGAATATCCTGTGCATTTCAGGGAAGCTGTACCGTGTCCAAAGGCTGGGGAGGTTTGTTCCAGTTTTTAGTCTCTTCCAGTAAAATTTAATTAATTTATTTTTTTATTTTTATTTTATTTTTTTTTGTCTTTTTGCCTTTTCTAGGGCCGCTCCCACGGCATGTGGAGGTTCCCAGGCTAGGGGTCGAATCGGAGCTGTAGCTGCTGGCCTATACCAGAGCCACAGCAACGCGGGATCCGAGCTGCGTCTGCCATCTACACTACAGTTCACGGCAATGCTGGATCCTAAACCCACTGAGCAAGGGCAGGGATCGAACCCGCAACCTCATGGTTTCTAGTCGGATTCATTAGCCACTGTGCCACAACGGGAACTCCAAAACTTAATTTAAATTTAGCAGGCATTCTTAATAGTCTGAGAATTAGAATTAAACCTCATGTTTCCTGTTTTTATCAAAGAGAAAATTTTCTTCCCTCATTTGTTGATTCTTTGGTAGGTTTCAGGTTGGGGAAGTGTCATCAAAGTTTTAATTCATCATTTTGTTGTTGTTGTGAGTTTCCAACAAAACTCACTGGCATTTACAAAGATCATTTTAACTCTGTAGTGAAGGACGAGGGGAGAATATTGGAAGAGAATAGATAAGAGATCAAGAGGAAGACAGAAAGGCCTGGGGTTGGGCTGTACCAGGCCAATTCAGATGGCCAATAGAGGCTGGAAAGGAAGAAATTTGGAAATGAGTAAAGTGCCAGGCAAACACACATGTTATGAGCTATTCCTAGACAGGAAAAGTTCACCTCATTCATCTTTGTATTTCAAGAGCCTAGTGCAGGTCTGCATTCATTTGGCATTTAATGCTTGTTGAACAGACCTGCATTAGTTGTTGGGATGAGAAAGAACTGAGAATGATAGACGTAGTGCAAGCCTCTCAAAAGAGAGGTTGATAATAAGGTGAGAAACTCTACTAAGAAGTAGAGATGAAAAAGTGCTTTGCTAAGTAGTTGATGTACATAGGACCCAAAAGGTAATTTCAGCATAAATAGCAGGATTTAGTCAGAACACATCTCAAATTAACATAATTCATCAAAATTTTATATCTATAAAATAAATCTGAGATTTTAAGAATGGATAATTTCCTGTAAAAAATCCCTAACTCCAGAGTTATCTTCTGTAAGATATTTTTCTTAAAAATTGTAAAAATAAATATGAATAAATGTAAGAAAAATTTATTTACAGAATATTGATTACTATAAAAGATTACTGCTAGACTATTTCCCCTCTTTTGAAGAGCCCTGATAATAAAAGCAGGAAACTGATACACATCTTATGTAGATTTTATGTGAGTACATTTCTTGTGAACCATTGATTCACATCCCTTTCTGAGCCACCCTGTCCCCCAAACATTGGCACATGGCAACCACTGGAACTGTAGTTTTGTCTTTCCTAGAATTTCGCATAAATTCTAGTCTTTGGGTTTGGTTCCTTTCCCTTTGAGTCATGCCTTTGAAATTCCTGCCTGTTGTGTTTATCTGTGTTGTGTTTCTCTCTTCATCTATTATTTCTTCTTGTACACATACCATGATTGTGGATCCTAGATTTTGTTTGATAAAAGATTATATCTTCAAATAATTTATTTCTTCCTGATATTCATGCTTTTAACATCTATATATCTCTTCTGACTGTGATTAGAGGGCATTCCTGACTTGTTTTTAAATTCTGGGAAATAGTATTTTCAGTAGATTTTTGGTAAGTGCTATTTTGGAGGTGAAAGAGATTACTCCTAGCCCTAGAATGCACAGCTTTTCTTTTTTATAAATAAATACTAAATTTTATCAAATATTTTTCTATGCCTATTGAGAACATCACATGAATTTTAGCTTTAGTTTCTTCATAGAAGATCATTTACTGATATTTATTATTAAGCTATCCTTAACATTTCTGGGATAAGTATAATTAGGTTATGATGATGCTTTTTGTACTGTTGTTTGTAAGTGATATTGGTGATTTTTTTTTTTTTTATTGTACCCTGTCCTCATCTAACCTATAGAGTTGAATGCTTAGCTTAATTTCTGTCCCTGTTCTTTTTTAAATATGGAAATTTAAGGCTGTACAATTTCCTTTCCCAACTTAGCTGTGTCTCACTAGTTTCGATATGGTGTTTCATTGCCATATAGCTCCAACACATTTGAAGTTCCTTTGTTGTGTCTTTTGTGATTCAAGGTCATAGAGATGTGCTTTTTAATTTAAAAAGTATAGGACTTATTGGCTTTTGGTTATTGATTTCTATTTTTATTGCATTATGACCAGAAAATATGAGCACATGATAATGTATATATGCTTTTCATTATTTTATAGATATGACATGTTTATGTCCTCATAGTCAGTTTTTATTAATGTTTCATGAATGTTTATAAAATGTTTTCTCTAATTTTTGTTTTTGCTCAAGCTATTTTGTTATTCAGTTTTCTATTTCCTTAGAAATTTTTTTCACACCTAACAGTCTTTATCAAGTGCACCTTTTATAGAATTTCTATATGATTGCAAGTTTGCAATTTATTTTGTTTTTTAGGTTGAGCTGTATGAAATTGCTGTTATTTCACAGTTAATGGCCTATAATAATGTTAATGGTTTCAGTTGGTTCAATCTAATAAAGTAAAACCATACTGGAGGAATATTTTCATTCCTGGGATACCTAGATTCTCACAGAAATGCAGTTCTTACTGAACATGAGTTCATAAATATTAACGTGTACTCAGTGGAATGTTTCTTTAATACTCAGAGTCAGCATAGCAAGAGAACTAACATACCAATATTAAAATAATTGCAAAGAGACAAAAATAAGCATGTTTTAAAAAACTAAGGAGACAGAGTAAAAAATGCAAAAAAAACAGTTAAGAGGAACTTAAAACCCAAAGGAAAGAATAAGCCAGTGTGAAAAAAAAGAATAAAGATAATTTAGAAAATTTTAAACAGGGTACTAAAGTATCAATGAATGGTGGAAGAGTAACTTAGAACTGCAGAGTGAACAGAATGAATTGTATGATAAGAGGAAATCATTGAGCATGCAGCACAGGGAGATTAAAGAAATGAAAAGTATAATCATTTTGAAATATCCAGAACATAGTATAAATATCAAACATAATTTTAGTAATAATTCCTAGAGGAGATGATGGAGCAAATGGGGATGAGGCAATATTTAAATAAAACAATAAGTGATAATTCTCCAAAGTAGGTGAAGGCCAGGACTTAAAAGATTGAAGAATTATATTGCATTCCCAGCAAGAAAAATTAAAAAGAAATTTATACTTTGAGGCATGAGGATAAAATTGCCTAATTGCAAATGCAAAAAGAAAGTTTCAAAAGCAGAAAGAAAAGATAGATAATCTATGAAAGAAGAACCAGACTGACATCAGTAAGATGGAATAGAAAGTGATGAAACAGGATTCTCCAGTTGAATGAGAATTCTATAACCAGCTAAAATTCCATTCAAGAACTGAAGTCAGGAATTCCCATCATGGCTCAGCAGAAACAAATGTGACTAGGAGCCATGAGGTTGCAGGTTCGATCCCTGACCTCGCTCAGTGGGTTGAGGATCTGGCGTTGCAGTGAGCTGTGGTGTAGGTCGCAGATGTGGCTTGGATCTGGTGTTGCTGTGGCTCTGATGTATACCAGCAGCAGCAGCTCCAATTAGACCCCTAGCCTGGGAACCTTCACATGCAGCGATGTGGCCCTAAAAAGACAAAAAAAAAAAAAATGAAGTCATATGCAGTAAATGAAATGAAGAAAATAATCAAAACTATTCTTCAATGGCTGAGGAATCCATAATCAACTAAAATTTCATGCAGGAAAAAAGACAATTTATCTTTGGAAAATACTAAATGCAAAAAGTTCACAGAAGAAAAATAAAGGATGCACCTGATAAAAAATGAATTTGAACTTGAAGGATTATAGAGATAGAGAAACAGTGAAATATGTAGATAAATCTAATATGCATTAATTGTAAAAACAGTAATAGCAATAAAATTAAAATTGGAGTGTTTTAAAAATAGAGAAATAAAAATAATAGGATGAAATACGAAAGGAATTAAAAAGAATTTTGGCTTTGTTTATATTTGATATTTGTTTTTACTTTTCATCAAATGTACGTACTAAAAATTTAGCTACAAAGATAAGTACTTTCAAACTAAAAATAAATGCAATTAAAAGTAGCTATAAGGATGGGGAAAGAAATAATGGTAAATGGTATCACAAATCAAACAGAGTAGAAAAATACAAATGTGTAGGATCAAAATAAGGAAGATTGAATTTGCCTGTTATAAAAGAACAGGAAGATACTCTAAACTGGGTTTTAAAAGTCTAGCCTTGTGCCATTTCCAAAAGAAAACATCTAAAGTGTAATGACACCAGAATGTTGAAAGTAAATAAAAGATAAGGCGAAATACACTATTTTGGATAAAGAGTGTTAAAAAAGAATGATTTATCATGAATATTCAGTATACCTGAACTCTTGATGAAACTTTCTTTTGGGTATATTTTTAAGATTATACATTCATGTATGAGGCATGATTAAGTTAAACCAGTTGAAACTGTCATTACTGTAGATATCTGCGGGCCTTCATTACTAGTCATGCTTACTCTCCAGTGTCCTTGAACGCAGTTCTCCCCAGGCTCTATCTGCTCCAGACATACCTGTCTTCCCCTCTAATACACCAAGATGACTCTTCTCTGATGATGTTGTCATGCCTGAAGTTTCTTCCTTGAAATTCCACACACTGATCTGCCTTGTCATTTATACCTAAACTCAGATAGCACTTCTTAAAGAAATTCTAAATGGCCAAGTCATTTTCTTTGTCATTATTTTGATATACTTTCTTCAAAACATTCATGAATGTCTGAAAGTATCCTGTTTATTATTTTATTTACTTTGCTATTATTGGTATTTACTTCCATGTGAATAAATATCTTGTTCTCTTCAACTTTATGTCCCCAACTGCTCAGTTATACATATAATGCAACTCAGTTTATAATTGTTGAATAAATGAACAAATTAATAATGCTGCTGTAACAAGCTGTGTGCCTGTTTTTCTTAAGAGACTATAATGTACATAGGGATGGAAACCCCATCTGTTTTGTTCTCTGTAAATTAGATGCATCCCCAGATCTAGCACAGTACAAAAAACTTTGACTGAAATATATCATTTCCACTTCTTGAAATGTATTGTAATCAAAGATTGTAAACAAACGTGTTTACTGAAACATTGTAGTAAAAAGCAGGGGATAATGAACAAGCTGAACAAAAGAGAAATGGCTAAATAAATTAGGGTTTTACAATGAAATATTATCCAGCCCTTAAATATCATATAATCAGAATTTGTTCTCAATATTATAAACAACTTAAAAACATAACAAATGACTTAATATGAAGTATGATCTTAATTTTATAAATATATATGAACTTTATCTCTATTTCTGTTCTTATGTTTCTATATTTATGTTCAAAAAGTTAATATATGGTAGAAGTAATGGTGATTTTTACTTTTCTGTCCACTCATTTCTTCATGTATTGAGTTTTTGTTAGTGAGGGTATATTCATTTTGTAATTAAAATATCTGAATATTAATTTCAGTTAAATTTCAAGTATTCCTTGGGATTTTGGCAAGTTTTCATAAATGATACTACCTTAAGTTTTAAAAACCACTTTTCAAAGGAAGACACAAAAATAATTTAAGAGAAATAAAGCTTGATTAAGAATACATTTACATAACACCAGAAATTGTCAAGGAAATACAAATCAAAACCACAATGAGAGATCACCTCACAGTTGTCAGAATGGCTATCATGACAACAAATAAGTTGTCGAGGATGTGGAGAAGAGGGAACACTTGTGCACTGCTGGAGAGAATGTAGCTTACTGAAGCCACTATGGAAAATGGTATGGAGGTTCCCCTTAAAATTGAGAATACAACTACTATATGTCCAGCAATCCACTTCAGGGTATTTGTCTGAAGAGAAGAAAAACACTAATTGGAAAAGATGTTACCCTCATGTTCACTGCAGCATTATTTACAACAGCCAAAATATGGAAACAACTGAAGTGTCCATCAGTAGATGAATGGATAGAGAAACAGAATCTAAAAAAAAAGAAAATAAGTAAAACTCAAGCTAAAGTTCATAGATAGAGCAAACAGATTGGTGACTGCCAGAAGCAGGAGGTGGGGTGGGTGAAATGGATAAATTTCTGGTCGTAAAATAAGTCATAATGATGTAATGTCCAGCCTGGTGACTATGTTAACAACACTCTATTGCATATTTGACAGTTGCTAAGGGAGTAGATCTTAATATTATCACAAGAAAAAAATTCTGTAACTGTGTATGGTGATTTATGTTAACTAGATTCATTGTGGTGTTCATTTCATAATATATACAAATATTGAATCATTAGGTTATATCCTGAAACTAAGGTAATGTTGTATGTCAACTATACTTCTATTAAAAAAATCAATGAAGGAAAAAATGAGGACATTTACATGATGGAAGTTTCATGAACTAACACCAACAGGGCAGCTTTGCATATCAGCATTAAGATCTAAAGAAAAGAGAAAAAAATATTCAGGAGGGAGAAAAGTACATGAACTCAAAGGAATTTGCTACTGGGAAAGTGATTTTAAAATACCAAAATAAGACACTCCTAAAGAAAATGGAAGTGAGGGAGACACATTTGAATTTGTAAAACTTAGTTAAAAAGCTTGAAAAGTAATACCAACTCTCAATAGTTAAACCAACTAATTAACATACACAATGTGCTTTAAACTGCCCCACAAAAGCAGGAAAGCTGTTTTAAGGAATTTTAAAAGCACTGCCTATGTCTGTTGCATCGTTGGAAATGATTTTCTCCCATTTTGTGGGTTGTCTTTTCATTTTTTTAATCGTTTCCTTTGCTGTGCAAAAGCTTTTGGGTTTGATTAGGTCCCATTGGTTTGTGTCTTTATTGTCATTATTCTAGGAGGTGGATCAAACAAGATGTTGCTGTGATTTATGCCGAAGAGTGTTCTGCCTATGTTTTCCTCTAGGAGTTTTATAGTGTCTGGCCTTATATTTAGGTCCTTAATCCATTTTGAGTTTATTTTTACATATGGTGTTAGATAGTGTTCTACTTTCATTGTTTTACATGTAGCTTTCCAGTTTTCCCAGCACCATTTATTTAAGGGCTATCATTTTTCCACTGTATGTTCTGTCCTCCTTTGTCACAGATTAGTTGTCCATAGGTACTTGGGTTTATATCTGGGCTTTCTATCCTGTTCCATTGGTCTATATTTCTTTTTTTGTGTCAAATCATTCTGTTTTGATGACTGTAGCTTTGTAGTATTGTCTAAAGCCAGGAAGCTTGATTCCTCCATTTTCATTGTTCTTTCTCAATATTCCTTTGGCTATTCAGTGTCTTTCATGTTTCCATACAATTTTAAAATATTCTGTTCTAGCTCTGTGAAGAATGTCTTTGATAATATGATAGGGATTGCATTGAATCTGTAGATTGCCTTGGGTAGTAGAGTCATTTTTACCATATGGATTCTTCCAATCCAAGAGTATGATATATCTTTCCATCTGTTTGGTTCATCTTTGATTTCTTTCATCAGTGTCTTATATTTTTCAGAGTATAGGTCTTTTGTCTCTTTAGGTAAGTTTATTCCTAGGTAATTTATTCTTTTTGATGTGATTGTAAATGGGATGGTTTCTCTGATTTCTCTTTCTGATATTTCATTATTAGTATAAAGAAATGCAAAGGCCTAATCTCCAAAATATACAAACAACTCATGCAACTTGACAACGAAACAATCACCCGATTGAAAAATGGGCAGAAGACCTAAATAGACATTTCTCCAAAGAAGACATAACAGATGGCCAGCATGCATATGAAAGAAAATGTTCAGTATCACTAATTATTAGAGAAATGCAAATCAAAATTACAATGGGTTCCATCTCACACCAGTCAGAATGGCCATCATTAACAAGTCAACAAATAACACGCGCTGGAGATGGTATGGAGAAAAATGTACCCTCCTCCACTGTTGGTGGGAATATACATTGGTACAACCACTATGGAAAACAGTATGGAGGCACCTCAGGAAACTAAATATAGAGCTACCATATGATCCCGCAGTTCCACTGCTGGGCGTATATCTGGACAAAACTTTCATTGAAAAAAACACATGCACCCCTATGTTCAGAGCAGCCACACAGGTGGGGTGTTGCTCCAGGGCACCCCCAACCTGTCATGATGGTATTAACCCTTCCTTGGACTACTTTTATGTACCACATTTATTCTCTACTGAATAAAATAGAATATATTTTTCCCTAAAAGTTTGATCAATATAGAACTACATATGTTACCTATTATACTTAGAAAATTACATGGGGAAACTTGATGGAAAAAAATCAAGTATTGAGGCCATGTGTCAAGTTTAACTCAGCTTCTGGTTTGAATTAAAGAGAATGAAGCAATTTATTCGAATAAGACCATTGGTAGATTATACAAATCCAATATAATATCTGGAAACTCTAGGTCTTTTAGTAACTACTTTTATGTAATAGACAGTGATTAAATGGGTGACTGATATTTCACACTATGGATACCTTCAGATTTTGTGTTATGCTATGTCTGGAGAACTTAATTAACAATCTACATCTTGCCTTTTACCTCTGGTCCAGCCAGTAGAATGTATCCATGAGAGGACCAATTGAGTAACAACGGGCTCAAGCAAAGCTGGTCTACCTAGCAGAGAGATTGGTGTCTAGTAGAGGAAGAAACTTCTCAGGCTTCTCAGGAGTCAGGGTAAGTGAATAAGCAAGAAACAATCTTGGATGGGAGAGTGGGGTAGGGTGAAAGAGTTGGGTGGGAACGTGGGTGGGAGAGTGGGGTGGGGGCACCTCTTCTACTCTGGGCTAAATAAAGTCCTTCAGGAGTTTACAACTCCCCAGCCTAAAAAACAAAATCTAGTTTCTCTTAAGCTATGTGGACTGAGTGATGTAAGGCTTGAGAGAAAGGGTTCATCTGCTTAGGGGGCAGTGTCTTATTTATGTTCACAGATGGGATGAAAACATATAACAGAAGACTCAGGCCTCGCATTTTGTCTGACTTTTTTTCTTGCATTAAAAACTTAGGGTTAGGTTTAGAGTTAGATTAGATTTCTAGAATGTTAGAAACTAGAAAACCATTCCTTAAAGGTAAATTTTTATAAAGCCTTTAAAACAAAACAAAATTCTTTATGCATAGTGGAAACCCTGTAATAATATTTTAAAAGTTAAAAACTAGAATAAAATTGGGATAGGATAGCATGCTTCCCTTTGAGAAACACCCTTCTTAGTGCAAATTTAGTTTACTTCAATATACTGACAATGGTTAATAATTGTGGAATCTTTATACCTTGTGTGGATAATCTCATTAAAGTGCCATCATTTTAGTGATGAAGAAAATGGGGCTTAAATAAATGGCCCAACATAGCAGTGGTAAAGTCAGTATTCAAACTCCAGTTTATTTCACTCCAAAACCCAGGATTTTAACCTCTGAAGATAGAGACTCTTCACATTGACGAGCCCTCCAAATTTGGTAGTCATGTTGATAAAAAAACCATTCAAAGTTGCTATTCACAACCTAGTGGAAGAAGCAGATTTATAAACAAATACATTGATTATATTAAAGTTGTACATAAATATCTAGGAGCTTAGAAGAAGGAGTGAGAATTTTTACTTCAGGGTATGAGGAACGTTCCACATAGAGTATTTTGAGCATTTTTATGGTGTCTGTTTTGGGGGAGCAATTGATTCATTCATCTGTGAAAAACTAATATCTAGAAAGGCATTTCCTACCTTTGACTTAACCCTCTGTAATATAAGGATATTCAGTAAATGTTCATAAAGAAGGTTTAATAGCTAGCACTGATTCTATGCTGGCTTATGTTTTTAAGGGTTGTTGCCAAATTGCCACCAGCAAGCAGGCTTGGGCCTCATGGAGAGTGTGTGATGCATTGGCAGCTGTGGACCCACCGTGACTGATTCACCTGGCAACATGTAGTTCAAATACTGGGAAGATGGTCACATGAACACATGCAAGTTCCTTTTTACCACCAGTGCAAATTTCTGTGTGTATGTGTTTTTTACTTGCTACAGCAGGCTTTTATTAACTTTGCAGTTTGGAAAACATCATATCATGAAAATTTAAACAGAAAACCTCAATGGAAGCAATTTAAAAACAATGCAGACTTGAAATTGAATGGGCAGTAAAGAAGGACAGAGGGTCAGAGCTGAGCCAAGAGTGAGTAAATCCTGTGATTTACCTCCTTCATCTACACCAGAACTCTATTTACCATTTTCCAAAGGTTATCTCTAATTCTAATTGCCTGTTTGCATCCTGTCCTTCTGAGAAATTGGAGCTGCAGATACCTTTTCAGTGAACATAAAATGCCTTCTGTATAATCAGGTTGGCTACTGAGCTGACACTGGGAGTCTGGAGATAATTACAGATGTATAGTGGGTGAGGGAGGTAGACAGTTTTGAGTAAGTATTGGAATATTAATCAATGTTAATGAAAGCAGAATTCCAAAAGTGATCACCTTTACAGATAGCACCCCTGATCATCCTTAATTCAAAGATCAAAATTGTCCAGACTGTTCAAAAGTGAGTCTCAGCCTATCCCATATGGTTTTGGTTAAAAATTAGTAATTATATATATCAGGGAATATTTAAGGCTAGCACACAGTCCCCAAAACTGGCTCATGGGGATCATTTTCAGCTCACATTTTTTGTGCCTCTTCTCATCACTACAGCTTGTGGAAGAGCAAATCCCAAGGGGAAGCAGCAGGTGGAGAGAGAGAGAAACACAGCTATCAGGTTGAAGGAACAGAGCCTCAGCACTCAGGTGCCACCTGTGCTACCAAAATACCAGCAGTAGCAAGCATCCATGTGCAGGAAGAAAATGATCCTAAAGCAAGTAGATGTGCCAACAAAGACCCAGGCCTGTGAATGGAGAAGGGCTGTTGGGATGGTGGAACTGGACACTGTTCCTTTGGTGTCACTGGTTGAGAATTGTCCTCAGAGGGTGGTCACGATATTATGCCCTCCCTGCATCCTTTGTAACATATTTTCTAATTTATTTTTGTGTTCAGGAAATACTCACTAAATGTCTGTCCTGAAATTTGGTACTTCTCATGGATTTTACTAGTTTGACTTGTCATTTTTAATACATGCTATTGTCATCTTCATAAAACCCATTTTAAAGACTCTAGTAATAGTCCGTCATATAAATAAGTAGATTGGTGATCAAAAGGCAAAGTGAGATGCCCCTGGATCCCTGAGAGTGTACATAGCCCACTGCTGGTGCCAATGGCCCTTCCACTGGCCACTGCCCATCACCCACACCTCCCTAGAAGTGTGCACAAGCCGTGCACCTGCACACCTCCTATCAAGGAGGCAACAGCCTGCACATGCTGTGGAAAGAGATGGCAAGCATCCAAACCAAAAGCAGCCCTCACACCAAAAATCAGTAACCCTCTACAAGCTACCCAGGGACACTCCCAAAAATAAATGGCCCTCCCAGACTACAGTAGTTAATTATTTCCAGTAAACTCACAGAGTAAGAGAAATATAACCACAATGAAGAAGCAGAGGAAGCATCCCCATTAAAAAGGAAAATGCCCATGAAGAAGCAAACAACAAAACAGAACTCTTCAGTCTAACAGATATTGAGTTAAAAAGAGAAGATAATGAAAATAAGGATTGAGAGAGGCTATCAACAGAAATGCAGATTACCATAAAAAGGAACTAGAAACTATAAGGAGGAAATAAGAAAAATTAAAAAGTTCATTTGCCGAGATGGAAGCTGAGTTAAAGGCAATGAATAGCAGAATGAATGATGCAGAGGAATGAATAAGTGACTGGATGAGAGAATAATGGAAATCACACAATTATGACAAAAGACAGAAAGCCAGATGAGAAAAAAAAATGACAGCAACATAAGAGAGCTAAGGAATAATATAAAGTGTGCAGATCTATGCACAATAGGGATTCTAGGAGAAGAAGGAGAAAAGGGGGTTGAAAATGTATTTGAAGAAATTATGGCTGAAAACTTCCAGAATCTAAAGACGGAAACAGATGTCCAGATACAGGAAGCATAGAGGGTCCCAAACAAGATGAACCCAAACAGACCTACACCAGGACATATTATAATAAAAATGGCAAAAATTATAGGTAAGGAGAAGATTCTAAAGGCAGGAAAAGAAAAGCAGTTAATTACAAGGGAACCTATATAAGACTATCAGCTGATTTCTCCGCAGGGACACTGCAGGACAGAAGTGCATGGCAAGATATGCTCCAAGTCCTGAAAGGGAAAAATCTGCAATACTCTACCCAGGAAGATTATCATTTAGAAGAGGAGGAGAAATGATTTCCCAGATAAACAAAAACTAAAGGAATACAGCAATACTAAACCTATTCCAGAAGAAATATTGAAAGGTCTCCTCTGAAGAGAAAAGAAGCAAGACATAGGAAGAAATCACAATTGGAAAGTAATCATTTAAATAATCCAGTCTACAGATCAAAAAAAGAAAAAAAAAAACCCTATTTGTAAAAGTCATCATAAACACAAGGAACAGCAAAAGGATAAACATGAAGATGTAGAAAAGGTAATCAAAATCATAAAATGTGGGGAGGAGAGTAAGAAAATGTAGACTCTTTTAGAATATATTTGAGCCTATATGATTATTAGTCTAAAACAAGTGATATAGGAAAGGATTAACATACTTCAAAGATAGGGCAACCCCAAATCAAAAACATACAGTAGAGTCATAAAAAAGCAAAAAAGAACACAAGCATAAAATAAAGGAAATAAACCACAAAAAGAAAAAAAGAAGAACCAACTGGAAAGCAAGGTTTAAAATGGCAATAAATGTATGTGTCCATAATTACCTTTGACGTCAATGGACTGAATGCTCCAATCAAAAGACATAAAGTAGGAGATTAGATTAAAAAAAATAAGATCCTACAATATGCTGCTTATAAGAGACGCATCTTAGGGCAAGAGACACACATAGATTGAAAGTGAGGGGATAGGAAAAGATAGTTCAAGCAAACAAATGAAAGTGGGAATTGCAATACTAATATCAGACAAAATAAAATTTGGTTGTGATAATTGTACACATATAAATGTAATAAAATTCATTAAGTAATAAAAAAATAGACTATAAAACAGGCCCATAAAGAAAGATAAAGAAGGACACTATGTAATGATGAAATGATCAATACAAGAGGATTTTACACTCATCAACATATATGCCCCTAATGTAGAAGCACTCAAATACATAAAAAAAATTTTTTTAACAGATATGAAGGGAGAAGTTGATGGGAATACAGTAATGGTAGAGATTTTAACACACTGCTCACATCAATGGACAGATCTTCTGGACAGTAAATCAGTAAGGCAATAGAGATCCTAAATGACACAACAGAACAGACTTAATTGATCTTTTCAGGACATTAAATCCAAAAGAACCAGAATATACATTCTTTTCAAGTGCACATGGAACATTTTCTAGGACTGAGCATATACTTGGGTCAAAAACCTCAGCAAATTTAGGAGGATAGAAATTATTTCAGGCATATTTTCTGACCACAATAGCATGAAACTAGAAATAAACTCAGGAAAAGAAATGAGAAAAAAAAAATGACTACACGGAGACTAAAACAACATGCTACTAAAAAAAAAAAAAAAAAAAAAAGAGGGTCACTAAGAAATCAAAAAAGGAAATTAAAACATTCCTCAAGACAAATAACAATGAAAACACAACCATACAAAATCTGTGGGATGAGCAAAAGCAGTTCTTAGAGGAAAGTTCATAGCAATAAATATCTTCCTCAAAAAACAAGAAAAATCTCAAACAACCTAACTTACCACCTGAAAGAATTAGAAAAAGAAGAAGCAAAAAACCTAAACTCAGCAGAAAGAAGGAAACAATGAAGATCAGAGAGAATATCAAGTAGAGATTTAAAAAAAATAGGAAAAAAACAGTAAAACCAAGAGCTGGTTCTTTGAAAAGGTAAATAAAATTGACAAACCTCTGGCCAGGATAACCAAGAAAAGAGAGAGAACCCTAAATAAAATTTTAAGAGATGCAAGAGGAGAAATATCAACTAATGTCACAGAAAAGCAGAAGTGAATACGATGAACAATTATATGCCAACAAATTCAAGAACGTGGAAGAAATGGACAATTTTCCAGAAACCTACTGCCCACCAAAACTGAATCAAGACGAAATAGATAATTTGAACAGACCAATCACTAGAAGTGAAATAGAATCCATAAACAAACAAACAATAGCAACAAAACTCTGCACTCTACAAACAAAAGTCTAGGATCAGGTAGCTTCACAGGCAAATTCTGCAAAATAGACAAAGAAGAACTTAATACCAGTACTTCTGAAACTTTTCCAAAAGGTTGAAGAGGAGAAACCACTCCCAAAGCCATTCCAAGAAGCCACCATCACTCTAATACCAAAATCAAAGATAACACCAAATAAAATTACAGGACAATATCTTTGATGAATATAGATGCAAAAATTCTTAACAAAATTCTATCAAATCAAATCCAGGAACACATAAAAAAGATCATACATCATGACCTAGTGGGATTCATTCATGAAGATGCGTCAACATATGCAAGTCAATCAATGTGTAATACACCATATTAACAAAAGAAACGTCAAAAACCACACAATCATTTTAATAGATGCAGAAAAAGCATTTGACAAAATTCAACATCCATTCATGATAAAAACTCTTACCAAAGTGGATATAGAAGAAACATATCTCAACATAATAATAGCTGTTTATGACAAATCCATGGCCAATCTAATATTCAGTGGAGAAAAGCTGAAAGTCTTCCCACTAAAATCTGGAGCAAGACAAGAATGTCCAGCATAATATTTGAAGTCCTAGGCACAGCAATCAGACAAACAAAGGTATCCAAAGTGGAAGGGAAGAGGTAAAATTGTCACTCTTTGCAGATGACATGACACTATCTATAGAAAATCCTAAGGACTCCACAAAAACTACTAGATGTGATAAAGGAATTCAGCAAAGTAGCAGGATACAAGATTAACATTCATAAATAGGTTGCCATTTTGTATACTGACAATGAAATATCAGAATGTCAGAAAGGGAATGTTAAAAAAAAAACTTTTAAAAGTGCACCAAACCACCCCCCCCAAAAAAAAAAACCCACACAAAAACCAACCAAACAAAAACACCTAGGAATAAACCTGACCAAGGAGAATGAAAGACTTATACATTGAGAACTATTAAACATTAATAAGGGAAATTAATGAGGATTCAAAGAAATGGAAAGACATCTCATGCTCTTGGATTGGCAGAATTAATATTGTTAAAATGGCAATACTACCCAAAGCAATTTGCAGATTTAATGTTTCCTATCAAATTATCCATGACATTTTTCACACAACTAGAACAAATAATCCAAAAATTTATATGGAACCATAAAAGACACAAGAGTTGCCAGAGCAGCCCTGGAGGGCTTGGGGCTAAGCTGGAGGCATAACTCTCCCAGGCTTCAGACAACATTACAAAGCTACAATAATCAAAATAGTGTAGTACTGGTACAAAAACCAGACTCATGGGTCAATGGAATTGAATAGAGAGCCCAGAAATAAACCCACACACCTAGGGTTGATTAATCTTTGACAAAAGAAACAAGAATATACAATGGGAAAAAGATATTTTCTTCAGCAAGTGGTGCTAGGAAAGTTGGACAGCTGCTAATAATCAGTGAAATTAGAACACACCCTCACACTATGCACAAGAATAAATGCAGAATAGCTTAAAGACTTAAACATAAGACATGACACTAGAAAACTCCTAGAAGAGAACATACACAAATCATTCTGACATAAACCATATGAATGTTTTCTTAGGTCAGTCTCCTGAGGCAGTGGTGATGAAAAAAAAAACAAATGAGACCTAATTAAACTTAAAAGCTTTTGCACAGCAAAGGAAACCACAAAGACACTGAAAATCAACCTATGGAATGGGAGAAAATAGTTGCAAATGATGCAACTGACAAGGGTTTAATCCCAAAATATACAAACAATGCATACAATTCAACAACAAAAAACCAATTCAATCAAAAAATGAGCAGAAGACCTAAATACACATTTCTCCATAGAAGATATACATGTGACCAAAAAACATATTAAAAGATGCTCAACATCACTAATTATTAGAGAAATGCAAATCAAAACTACAATGAGGTATCACCTCACACTGGTGAGAATGGCTGTCATTAATAAGCTTACAAATAACAATTGTTGGAGAGGGTATGGAGAAAAGGGAACCCTCCTGCACTGTTGATGGGAATGTAGGTTGGTGCAACCACTATGGAAAACAGTATGGTGGTACCTCAGAAAACCATAAGATCCAGCAATTGCACTCGTGGCATATATGCAGACAAAATTTTCATTCAAAAAGATGCATGCACCTGTATGTTCATAGCAGCACTATTTGTAATAGCAAAGACTTGGAAACAACCTAGATGCCCATCAACTGAGGAATGGGTAAAGAAGATGTGGTACATATACACAATGGAATATTAGCCGTAAAAAAGAACAGAATAATGCCATTTGCAGCAACTTGTATGGAACTAGAGATTCTCCTAAGTGAAGTAAGTCAGAAAGAGAAAGACAAATACCATGTGATATCACTTATATCTGGAATCTAAAATATGGCACATATGAGCCTATCTACAAAACAGACTCACAGACCTTTACTTGTGATTGCCCAGGGGGAGGAGGGAGGCAGAGGGATAGACTGGGAGTCTGGAGTTAGTAGATGCCAACTATTACACCTAGAATGGATAAGCAATGAGGTCCTGTATAGCACAGGGAACTATATCCAATCTCCTGGGATAGACCATGATACAAAAGAATAATAAAAAAATATACATAACTGAGTCAATATGCTAAATTTAGCACAACAACACTGTAAATCAACTCTAATAAATTTTTTGTTAAGTCAGGAGAGAGCCTTTTTGCTCTCTAGAGTGTTCCCCCTCCCAATTCCAGCAACAGTAAAACAAATGGTATGTTTTAAGCATTCAGTTTTGAGTCAAGTCTCCTTCCCTTTAGTAGTTTGTTTCCCTGGGTCTTGAGATAACATCTCTAGAAGATGTTGTGACACATTTTCCATAAATGCAGAAGTTAGAGAAATATAAATACATTGCTTTCTAATACAAATCAACCATCTTGACTACCTGGTGAACCCAGAGAAAAGAAAAAGCTTTTAGTAACCGCTTCTGCAGCAAGAGGACAACCCATCACAAGCCATTTACAGATCAAGATTTTAAACAGCAGCTGCCTAGTACTTAGCTAGCAAGTACTCGTTAGAGCTAATTATTCTTTCTCATTTTTTGACTCTAGAGAGCTAGGGTACAATAGGGAAACCATAGCAGCTTATGCTTTCAGAATGCCATTCTGAGAGCAGCATGGAGAGGTTGGTAGATTATATTGCATCTCTTTTCCAAACATTAAACACAGAATGTCAGTATTGATGTGTCAGTCTGTTAGAGTGTATCTTGCCTCTATAGCTATAGAATGGATGACAGAAATGAATACAATAAAACCAAGTAAAGTGCAGTTTGGAGGATGACAGGCAATCAAAGTTATGGGTAAGTCTTAATACAGAGTGGATTTGTTTTCACACCATGAATTTTCTTTTTCAATTCCAGTACGTGCAATGCTTATTAATGAATCCCAATCTATGCTTTAAGTATACAAAACTTTTCCCCCTTTACCTTCTAAGCGAAGGCCTATTGAATTTAATTATTATTGATCTCAGCTTCACAGGTAGAATGTTAAAAACATGATAAAGGTATTTTAACCTATTTTTATTCCTCAATGCTACCTGTATACTTGAGGATATGTCACCCACCAACACAAGTTTACCTTGGACTCTGGAAGACTGATGATGGTTGGTCTTTTTTTTTCTTTTTTTAAAAATGATTTTTATTTTTTCCATTATAGTTGGTTTACAGTGTTCTGTCAACTTTCTACTGTACAGCAAAGTGACCCAGTCACACATACATATATACATTCTTTTTCTCACATTGTCTTCCAGCATGCCCCATAGTAAGTGACCAGATACAATTCTCAGTGCTATACAGCAGGATTTCATTGCTTATCCATTCCAAAGGCAATGGTTTGCATCTATTAACCCCAGATTCCCAGTTGATGGTGGTGGTTCTTGATTATGTTCTCTCTGTAAAGAAGAGGTGCTGTCACTTCAAGTAGCACTGCTGAGGAAGAGAGATGCAAAATAACCACACTTTTAAATGTAGTTTTATGAAAAAAAAAATGTGTGCATCAAGTAGTGATGAAGTTCATTGTTTCTATTTTTATTTCTTTCTTGTTTTAGTAGTTTTATTCTACGCTGATTCCACGGGTGTAGCCTGAGGATATTATACCCCAGTAACAAACCATGATCAAAAGACTCTGCCCCTCTGCCTGTCTGGATGCCTCAACAGAACAAAAGGAGAACAAAACAAATCACCACTGTCAGAGTATCAGTTACAAGTTTATATAAGTCTATATATTACCTACCTATCTATAATCTAAGTATCTATATATATAATATAAAATGAATATATAAAAATTTGTAAAATGGATTGCTCTAAGAAGTCTGCAATACAAAAATAAATGCAGTATAGTGAATTGTGATCTACACTGAGAACATGCTATGTTTATCTGATTTTCAGTAATTGCCTTAAGGGATACATAAAAACAACAAGCAACAAGCAACCAAAGAAGAATCTGGCGTTTGAATTGAAGGTGTTCAGAAAAGCCTCCCCAAAATGTGCCACTTTGGCATGAAGATTATTTTGAGCCGAAGACAATCAAGGCCAAAAAGACTCAGGAAAAGCTTTAAACCTCCCTCTTAATTGCCTAAAAGAATTTAGATGGGGGCCCAGCTGAGACACAGTGCTATTACCAGAGATAACTTTTATCTGAATGATCTGTCTGTGTGGCAGGGCAAACATCTCATTACTAGACATCTGCTCTTCCTATTGTCCTGCATCCTGTGAGTCACACCTTTCTCCCCTTGGAAGCCCAGGCCCCTATACCTTCCTTTTGCTCAGGATGCCTTCTGAGCCTCAGCTTCCAGACTTGCCTTTGTGTGGCATGGACTCCCATATGTAAGAAATTAATCTGTTTTATGTCAATTTAATTTTTAGATGAGCTAAAGAACCCAGAAGGATACAAGGTAAAATCTTCCTCCCCAACAAGACCATATAAATAAACAGTTCATCATAACTAATAAGGCATTTGAAACCCTTAATAGCTGGAAATTAATATTAGTGAGATAAATCAGAGTATTTTAATTGGTGATTGATTCTATTTTGTTTTATAAATCAACACTGTCCTCCAACAAGTCTCTGACAACATTTTTAGAAATTTCTTCACATTCTGGCATTTTTTTGTTGGGTAAATACAATACTGTTTTTGAAGTTTTCAGTCTAAAACGTAACCCTCCCTTCAAGAAAAGTTTCCTGTATGCTACCATGAAAACCACAGTCTTACTTTATTATTTATTTATTTATTTACTTATTTATTTTTATTTTCCCACTGTACAGCAAGGGGGTCAGGTTATCCTTACATGTATACATTACAATTACATTTTTCCCCCAGCCTTTCTTCTGTTGCAACATCATAGTCTTACTTTAATAGTGGAATTATAGACGAAAACCTTATTAGAACCCAAAGTTATCAGTACACTGGTTCCAGTCCATTTCCAACTTATTTGTAATATCTTGCTTTCCTTTTGCTTACAAATTTAATTCTTTTTATATTCTTATTCAGATATTCCATAGATTTATTTTGTTCTATCAAATATTATAATTTACAAATATATGGTTATGTTTAAATAAAAATAACCCTATGTTAAGGGCCTATTTTCTAATTATTTCTAGCCACAGGAACAGACGAGATTAATCTTATAAGATCAGGACGTGGGCAGTTTTAGTTTGTGGTTGTTGATGTTTGTGGAGGGAAACAAAAGGATAAGAAGCCTGTCTCTCCTCTTTCTGATTCATGAAATTGTCAAAGCAATTCCCCTCCTTTCTCAATCCTCTAATCCTTATCCTGTTAAAGATCTTCTCATACAAATAGAATACAAAAAGATAATAACTGCCTGTTAAATACAAGTAGTCAAGTTGGCCATATAAGGGTTCTTTAAAATACAGAATGTAATTATTTCTCATAAGTGACTAAAATGGTTCTATTCTTAGAATGGATCTTTAATCAAATTCCATTAGTATAGATTTGAAGCTCGGCAAGCAAATACCACTTTAAAAGTATACTATTTCAGTTTGCTTGTAACAGAAATTTTTTTTGTCAGAACATTTAGTGTTGTTAATATGAACAAAAGAATGTATGAAAAGAAAAATATTCAAATGCCTAATTATGTTGAAGGTTATGATGGTCATTCCGTCACCAGATATTTATTAGGTGCCTATTACATTTGAGCCTACTGTGCTCAAAAAAGGATTGTTTGGTGAGTATTTTCAGCGGTGTTTTGTCAGTCTTATTTTTCTTAGTTCCTGCTTCCTCCTGTCTTGGTCAGCTGTTAGTCAATTCCTTGCAGCCAAATACTTTATCTGAAGGATAAGTTTATTCACTTAGGGAAGAACTAGGAAGAGAACCACAGAAGCTGAGAGTTCTGCTGGTATTGATCAAATATCTGCTGTTTAATCATTTGAATAATCTGATTAAGCCATTTCCATGCAGTCACTCAACATTTATCATTAAGAAAAATACAGAAGTAGCATATTTACACTTGTCTTCTGCACTGCACCTTCCCAAATGGTTTCTACATTAATGCTTTGGTTAAATCTTAAAACTGTAAGTAGGTTCATGTAGCATTTCATTACAGAGCCCAAGGCAGCCTCCGGAACTGATATTCAATCCTGTTTTGGCAGAAAGATGCTTAAGAAATCTTCTGTAAAACACAGCATAAAACAGACCTTGTATTAGCTTCTTTTAGCTTCTGATAATATTTTTAGGCAGTGTTTTAGTCAACTTCCTGTGCCAAATCAGATCCTTAGCACTTGGTGACCTTTGGGATAATTTTTACCATGAGTCAGTGAAATGATAGCTTTAGAAAAGCCACTGTAAATAGAGCTCCCACTGTGGCAAATGACAACTGATAAATGAAAATAGAAGAAAAGCAAGCAATGCAAATGCAAAGCAATTTGCATGACTCCTGGTCAACCTGTAGAAAGCTAATGGAGATGCCACTTTATTATAGTTACTTGCCTTGCAAACTGTAGATTTCTCCAACGCTGTTCTGCCGAGTGATGTGATGCCAGTATGCACTTCGAGGAAGAGATATTGATTTGGATAACGTCATTGGTTCAGTCAAGCTTGTCTGAAGCTAAAAGGAAAAGAAAATGTGTCTTAGGCTTTATTTAAACTATTAAGCTGAAATCTGCTCTCTTAAAAGTTCAGGGTTCAATGTGGGTGACAGAGTATAGACTCTGTAATAGATAACTACATAATCTACTGTTTCAAGGTATTTTTTAAAAAGTAAACTTATGACTTAAAAATATGAAATGAACACGTAAATAATTAATATCACTCATTAATTAAGATGGCACAACTGATTCCAGGAGAATTCAAAGGGCAGAGAGCCAATCAGGGGCACTGGTAAACAGCCAGAGCAATATTCTTTTTTTTTTTTTTTTTTTGCTATTTCTTTGGGCCGCTTCCTGCGGCATATGGAGGTTCCCAGGCTAGGGGTCTAATCGGAGCTGTAGCCACCAGCCTACGCCAGAGCCACAGCAACGCGGGATCCGAGCCGCGTCTGCAACCTACACCACAGCTCACGGCAACGCCGGATCGTTAACCCACTGAGCAAGGTCAGGGACCGAACCTGCAACCTCATGGTTCCTAGTCGGATTCCTTAACCACTGTGCCACAACGGGAACTCCAGCCAGAGCAATATTAATTGTCTTTCATTAGACAAGTCTATTTGCATTTCTACAAGCAAGAATTATCAATGCTGCATTACTATCACTTTTCTACAATTTACTGAATTGAAAAAATAACTCAAAAATGGAGGTTCAAGCCCTTTCAGAAACAGATACCCCAAAATGATGCCAAACACAAGATACCATTTCTTTTTTACCCAATTCAGTGTCCTACAGTTTTTCCTGACACCCGCTCCTACTCTTACCCAATAGCTGTTTTCAAAATAGATCTTTTTCCTTGCTCCTGTGATAGAATCTTGTACATATTTTAAAAAGTGTTTCCTTGAGAAGTTCTGTGATAAAAGTATGCCAT
Organism: Phacochoerus africanus; assembly: GCF_016906955.1. NCBI lineage: Eukaryota > Metazoa > Chordata > Mammalia > Artiodactyla > Suidae > Phacochoerus > Phacochoerus africanus. The sequence continues at coordinate 155,393,648 of NC_062545.1, forward strand.
GTTTTCAAATATGAAAGGTACCTTTTAAGGTTAGCTACAGAGCTACACAACCTCATGTCAGGGGATGCTCAGGCATATGGTTAGTTCAAAGAGAAGAACACTTTACTTGCATTTTCAAGAGAGAAGTTCATTTTTTAGTGATTCACACCGGGTTTTTATTTTTTTATTTACAAAAAATTTTTAATGTGCAAAAGCACATTTATTTTTGTCTTTTTAGAGCTGCACACGCAGCATATGGAGGTTCCCAGGCTAGGGGTCCAATTGAAGCTGTAGCCACCAGCCTATGCCACAGCCACAGCCACATCAACGTGGGATCTGAGTCGCATCTGTGACCTACACCACTGGTCATGGCAAGGCCAGATCCTTAACCCACTGAGTGAGGCCAAGGATTGAACCCGCACCCTCACGGTTGCTAGTTGGGTTTGTTAACTGCTGAGCCATGATGGGAACTCCCTCACCATGTTTTTAAAAGACATCCAGAAATGACTTTATTTGGCCTTAATGCACATTTCTCTGATGCAATCTGAGCAAATGAGCCCTTTCTGACAGTGAGAGATTCTCTAATTAATAAATCTCATGTTCCCCCTCTATTTAATATCTGGCTCTTGGCAAAACTAGTAGCTGTAATGATCACCTTGGTCTCAAATTAGAGTTTCACTTGCTTCCTGGTGTGTATGGTTCCCTACTGCATCTCCCTGCCCCCAAGAGCTCTCATATGTCCACATCCAGTGTCACTGACTTTCATAGACAGTGGTGTCCTGAGTGCCTCATTTGATGTAACAAGCCCTTTAAAGCCACATAACACTAGGAAGCTTTTCCTAAATGTCCACCAAGAGAGGGGTGAACAAAGAAAATGTAGCACATGTATGTAATGGAATATCACTCAACCATTAAAAAATAAAAAGACTTTGAAAAGTTCAACAAAATTGATAAACCTTTAGCCAGACTCATCAAGAATAAAAGGGAGAGGGCTCAAGTAAATAAAACTAGATGTAAGAAATAAACTCAAAATGTCTTAAAGACCTAAACGTAAGGCCAGATACTAATACTGTAAAACTCCTAGAGGAAAACATAGGCAGAACACCCTTTGACATGAATCACCACAATATCTTTTGGATTCAACTCCTAGAGTAATGAAAATAAAAATAAACAAATGGGACCTAATTAAACTTAAAAGCGTTGCACAGCAAAGGAAAACATAAAAACCAACCTAACAATCCACATGATGAGAGAAAATCTTTACAAATGAAATAACCAACAAGGTTATTCATCTCCAAAATATACCAATGTGTCACACAGCTTTATATATCAAAAAATGCAATCAAAAAATGGTCAGAAGACCTAAATAGACATTTCTCCAAAGAAGACATCAATGTTGATCATTAGAGAGTTGCAAATGAAAACTATAATGAGATATCACCTCACACCAGTCAGAATGGCCATCATCAAAAATCTATAAACAATAAATGCTGAAGAAGGTGTAGAAAAAAGGGAATCCTACTACACTTTTGGTGGGAATGTAAATTGGAACAACCACTATAGAGGATCCTTAAAAACTAAATATAGCACTACCATATGATCCAGCAATCCCACTCCTGGGCATATATCTGGAGAAAACCATAATTCAAAAGCATTCATGTACTCCAGTGTTCATTGCAGCACTATTTACAATAGACAAGACATGGAAACAACCCAGATGTCCATCGATAGAGGAATGGATAAAGAATGTGTAGTTCATTTAAACAATGGAATGTTACTTGGCCATTAAAAAGAATGAAATAATGCCATTTGTGGCAACACGATGGACCTAGATATTGTCACGCTAAGTGAAGTCAGAGAAAGACAAATACCATATAATATTGCTTATATGTGCAGTCTAATGAAAATGATAGCAAAGAATTTACTTATAAAACAGCAACGAACTCAAACACTTCAAAATCAAACTTAGAGTTACCAAAGGGGAGACTGGGGCGGGGAGGTGGGGGCTACAAATTGGGAGGGTGGGATTAATACATGCACAATACCATGTATAAAATAGATAACACAGGCCTACTGTATAGCACAGGAAGGTCTACTCAAAGTTCTGTAATTACCTAAATGGGATAAGAGAACAGATATATGTATATGTATAATGGATTCACTTTGCTGTATACCTGAAGCTAATACAACACTGTAAACCAACTATAACTCCCCCCCAAAAAATAAAGCTCATTGGAGTCCCCATCATGACTCAGCAGTTAATGAACCCGACTATCCATGAGGAAGAGGGTTTGATCCCTGGCCTCAATAAGTGGGTTAAGAATCTGGCGTTGCTGTGAGCTGTGGTGTAGGTCACAGATGCAGCTTGGATCCTGCATTGCTGTGGCTCTGGTACAGGCCAGTGGCTAAAGCTCCAGTTGGACCCCTAGCCTGGGAACATCCATATGCCGCAGGTGCAGCCCTAGGAAGACAAAAAAAGCCCCCGCACCAAAAAAATTAAAAAAAAAAATAAAGCTCATGGTTTCTTTAGAAAGAAAAAAGAGAACAAAATGCCATTTTGTAGCAATATGGATGGACCTAGAGATTATCATACTAAGCGAAATAAGTCTGACAGAGGAAGACAAATATCATTCAATATCACTTATATGTGGAATCTAATAGATACAAATGTACTTATAAAACAGAAACAGACTCACTTCAAAAACATATTTATGGTTACCAAAGGGAAATGTTGCGGGAGGGTGATAAATTTGGAGTATGGGATTAATTTATACACACTACTATATATAAAAATAGATAACAAGAACCTACTCAATATTCCATAATATATGTGGGAAAAGAATCTGAAAAGAATGGATATATGTATAATTAAATCACTTTGCTGTACACCTAAAACTATCAACTATCCTCCAATATAAAATAAAAATTAAACTAAAATTAAACTAAATTAAATAAACTAAAATAAAAAATAAACTAAAAGGCTTTACCTTTAACAGAAGGTGAAGTCAATAGGCTTGAACATATTTATTTGATTTTAGTTTTTCAGTAAGGCATTGCCAGAACTGCCATGTCTTGCCACAAAAATGTTCTACTCGATGTATTTAAAATTCAGGTTCTGTTGAAGTTATCTTTTTTTTTTCAGCTCAAAACAGAGCAATATAGCAGCCAATTTTTATATTTTTCAAAATTAGCTATATTTCAAATGTTTCCTTTTTATTTGGAAATAGGTATGTTAATACACTCACATCCCATGGTTGGTAGATACATGATGTGGGAGAGAAACCAAATATCTGGGTTACAATGAGGTAGCACTTTTCAGAATCTTTGGGATTCCTATTACCCATGCACATTTCCAGTTTTACCCCAGACCCACACAACTGGAGAACCTCTGTGGGTGGGCAGTGAATGCCAAGAAGACACAAAATATCCTCATACACACAAGACTCAACAGCCACCACTGTAAGGGGCAGAGGCCAGGTTCATTCTGTGACAGTGTCACTAGGACAAAAGGCTTTCACCTTTAAAGCCAATTTCTCATGTAGGGCATAAACTTAATTAAGCATGTAAAATCTTTAGTTAGTGTCAGCAATGGCCACTAATAATATCAATATATAAAATAAATCTCATTAATCACACTTCTGTCTAAACTTTATTCTTTTTTTAATATATTAAATGTGTTTATTACTTAGCAATAAGTCATCAGTGGTACATTTGTCTTCTGAAAATTTGATGAAAGTATTTTTCTATCTAATTTTCTTTTTTTAATTCTGGGAAACATGTTTCTTTCTAAATGTTCAGTCTTAGGTATCATGGAAACACAGTAAACGTTTTGTCTGCTGGAAACAAATAGCTGGAAACTACTTGAGAAGAGCTTCTTCCATAAAGTTTTTATCTGAATCATCCCATATTGTTTTTTCACCTCATTTCTCGATTTCTCCTCATTGTTTTCAAATTCTAGACTTTTAACCTTCTATTTCCTCATTCATTCCTTTGGTTTCCCTTTATTCTACTCCAGTATTTACTGCAGACAAGTGGAACATTTTTATTTGAAAGTTTGAATGTGGATATTTGGCAGATCATTGCCACAGGTATAAACCTTGTCGGCTTTATCTCTGGTGTTTAAATTTCCTAGACATTAGACAATCCATTCATCATTTATGATTCAACACCATATCTTGAGTATGGTTATGGACCGAATTTTGTCTACTCCCAATTCATATGATGAAATCCTAACCCTCATGTGATGTATTTGGAGTTAAGGCCTTTAAAGAGGTTAATTACAGCTAACTGAGGTCATAAGAGTGGGGCCCTGGTCCGATAGGACTGGTGTCCTTCTAAAGAAAAGAAGAGACACCACGGGTGCGTGTGAACAGAGAAAAGCCCATGTGAAAGAGACAGCAAGAAGGTGGCCATCTGCAAGCTAAGCAGAGAGGCTTCAGGGAAACCAACCCTGCTGGAGCCTTGATCTTGAACTTAGCCCTTGGACCTGTTAGAAAGTATCTGTTGTTTAAGCCCTTATTGGTGGTATTTTGTTCTGGCAACCCTGGCAAACTAACAGGGTATTTGTTTAGTAGAACCATCTGATTTATCCAGCAACTTTTAATTTTGTTAATAAGTTTAAGCAATATATTATACATTGGCCTTTTTGATAGGCACAATGCCAAAGTCAATGGCAATTTGTCAAGCTTTTTTATTTTTTAATTTTTTTTGCTTTTTAGGAATGCACCTGTGGCATATGAAAGTTCCCAGGCTAGGAGTTGAATTGGAACTATAGCTGCCGGGCAATACCACAGCCCCAGCAATTCAGGAGGGAGCTGCATCTGCGACCTTCACCACAGATCATGGCAATGCTAGATGCTTAACCCACTGAATGAGGCCAGGTATCGAATCTGCATCCTCATGAATCCTAGTCGGGTTTGTTAACTGCTGAGCCACGAAGGGAACTCCCTGTCAAGCTTTTTTATTAGAGAATTTTGTTAGTTTTAATTTTAAACTCTTTGGTAAGAAGTTCAACAAAATGATGTATAAACTGTCCTGATGATTCTTTCTGTTGCCACAATCAGTGAGAAAATCCTCAGGAAATGGTAAAAAATTCTTCAACCCATACTGCCAAATCTCCCTCAATATTTCAATCATGGACTCTTCTGCAGGCAGCAGTCATATCTTTCTCACAGGATCAGTATTTGTGGAAAGGATGCTTTGTTGTAGAAATCAACTTGATCTGGAAGCAGCTAATTCAGTTCTTGAGACACCTTCATAATTTCTTGACATTTTTTGGCTTGAACGCTCTTGCTTTTTCATTCTTTTTGAAAGAGCAGTTAGTTCACTGGGATACTGAGCAAAAAATCAGAAGTTGCTTATTCGCATCTGGAAATAGTGGAAGTCACAGCTCGCCAAGTCTGAATAGTAGCTAAAACATTTGTATTCTATTCGAGAGCTATAGCTACACATCTCACAAAGCCCACAGCCCCAGAGAATGATTTTAGCTCAAAGTGTGCCCTGTGGAGATTCAGTTTACACCTTTATCTGAGCATCATGTAGATAAGAGTTACGCTGCCTTCCAGTGGATAAGAGGGATGTCCCGAAGCAAAGAACCTCATATTTAGAAGACTTGTAAATATATAAACAAATACTCATGCCCATTTAGGCAGTTTGTAAATAAACAAGTGTATTTTTGATTCATCAACATCCGAGGTCAGTGTGCAATCTCAAAGAGGACCCAATTCCATTTCCTGCTGCAACTCACTTCTCTGCCATTCCCTAAACTTCAGAAAACTTCCTCCTTTGAAAATGTTTGGTTTGCAAGAGTAGTTGTTAGGAAACAATTATTCCTGGGCCACTGGTGGTTCTGCATTTCTCATCACAGCTTTTCCTTACTATCCATTCAAGAATGTTTGTGCAGTGTCTTGCTCCGGGTTGGAGGGCAGATGTGTTTCCTGACCAGGATAACACAGATAATGTCTTCTTCCAGGGCAAAGGCTGGGCAGGGTTGCTGGCAGCCACATTTTAAGATTAGGAGTTCCAGTGAAACTGAGCAGGACCCTGTTTGGTCCTCCCCGGGACAAAAGCCTTTCCGTGTCTCCTTTGCAGGAAAAAAAGGTTTCAGCCTCCTAGACTTTGCCTGAGTTCCAAAGAGCAGATTCAATTACTAATAAGGCTAGTGAGGGAACACAGAAACCAAGGGAAAGGCAGTCAAGAGACAAAAGTACAGCAATGGGGCAGGGGCCTGGTTCCTCCTCAAGGGATACATAAAACAGCCTGATACCCATCTCTGAGTTCTTCTACAGAAAGGAAAGCTCCCCATCCAGGTGGAAAATGGTGACTTCAGGCTGAGCTTAAGCATGGGGACCCCAGACTGATTGGAACCAGAGGCTCATTCCTGGAACATCACCCTGTTACCACCAAAGCAAGTCACACACCCAGCAGCACCTCCGCCCCACCAATTTTGCCTATAAAATCTCTTACCATTAACTGCCCTGTGTTTCTTGCACGGCCCTTGCAAATAAACCTTTCTCTGCTCCAAACTCCTACATTTTGGTTTTTTTTTGGTCTCACTATGTATTAGGCACACAAATTTGGGCTCAGTAACAACTACACTCAGGCTGCTCAGCTGTGACAACATGCAGAAGACACCTGGGCCACTCCACATTGCCCTACTGGACTTGGGGAACAGGGGAAAGATGGCAACATGGAACATATGCTGCCTGCTGTGCCAAGAGTAATAAAGTTCTTTGTCTTGGAACCAGAAGTCTTATATTTGTTGCCAGCATCCATGAACCTGTAGCAGGCAAGGAGGTGTGCATCTTTCCTGTGTTTGCTAATCTCTGGATTGTCCCTGATCTTCCTATACCTTGATTCTAAACTTTATTAAAATTACCTCTACTGAGCTACCTAGCATGGCCCCTATTTACTCAGGTGCACCTTGACTAATACAAAGGACTATTTCATTATGCTCCAATTTATTCATTTATCTATATTGAAAGGTTTTCAAGTTGTTTCTGCTCTTTTGATACTAAAACCAATATATCCCAATACTAAAGAATTTTAAGAAATTTTTTTTTAAAAAACACATTTGTCAGGGAGTTCCCGTCGTGGCGCAGTGGTTAACGAATCCGACTAGGAACCATGAGGTTGCGGGTTCGGTCCCTGCCCTTGCTCAGTGGGTTAATGATCCGGCGTTGCTGTGAGCTGTGGTGTAGGTTGCAGACACGGCTCGGATCCCGCGTTGCTGTGGCTCTGGCGTAGGCCGGTGGCTACAGTTCCGATTCGACCCCTAGCCTGGGAACCTCCATATGCCGCGGGAGCAGCCCAAGAAATAGCAACAACAACAACAACAAAAAAGACAAAAAAAACACATTTGTCAGAATTTTATTAGAATTAGTTTATATATGTACAAGTAGAATATGATCAGTTTCCCAGAGTTTCAATTCTTCAAATATTATTTAACATTTACATTTTTATAAAAAAAATCAACTTCTCTCAGAGCTTAGAAAGAATTTTGCCTGTTTTTGTAAGTCCTTTCATATCTCCAATTTATATATTTGGGTTTTAAAGTTTAAAGAATTTATATTTTTCAGTTTTTCTTTTCTTGTAATTTCAAGTTACTAATTAACAAGTTTCTGCCCATTCCTCTTTTATATTTAAATACTATTAAAAATAGTACTTAGTGAAATAATACTACATTAAAATGGTATTTTATTTGACACACTAAGCTTCCTAAGCATGTTATGTTTCTCTAACTTATTTTCCCATTCCTTAGTCATGTTTTAAAACTCTACACGTAAAATTACTTCCTGTCCCAGAGTTCAGCCTAATGTCATCTTTTGGCTCTACTTTTCCACACGAACGGGTTAATAATCTTCTCTTTTTTCCTAGCACAACTAGGCTTCTTTTTCAAGAAAAGGTGTTGTGCATCAGCCACTAATCTCTCCTTTGTTTCATCTCCACTTGGTCTAGTAGAAATTCCTAGGCATTTACAACATATAGATAATAATACCTTTTCCCTATTTGAGCCAAATTTAAGTATTCTATATTTTTATATTCTTTTAGTTCTTTTACTGGGCATATGGCCTAGAAATTAATTATTTTATCTATTTAAATCCTCATAAAATTTTCGGGGGCTAGAAAAGAAACATTCCTCTTTAAAGAGAGGAGGCTGAGGGTTTAAAGTCTGTTGACTTTTCTAAGGAAGTGGAAACCTGAGAATAGAATCATGCTTCTGCTCTGCCCTTCTGCACTTTTTCTGACCATCAAGATATTCTATTTAATGTCTTTCATATGAAGTTTTATAATAAGCAGTATTAAATATTGCATTATTTTTGTGGAGGACCGAAGGTGGCTGCAAATTCTTGGGAAACCTTCATTCAGAAAAAGGGCATCTAGGGTCCCTCTTTAAATCCGGGCTGGCTGGTGACTGCTCTGATTAATAACATCTCATGGGTGGGACATTTTGTCTGTTTTGGGCATGCCCCTTATGACCTTTAAGGCAGTTTCTTCTCTCCCTTGTTCTGAGTGACCATGTGAGTCTGACTGCTCTGAGGCTACCATGATGTGAGGAAGTCCAAGCTAACTTTGTGGCTGGACCATGTAATTTGAGGTTTGACTCCTTAGAGGATCCAGCTGTTTTATTCTTTCAGGTGGAAAATCAAAATTCAGAAAAATTCAGGGATTTGCTCAAGGTAAAATCCTAATTCCAGAACCTCTAATGGAAAACAGTTATCTCGATCTCTGAGTCCACTTCTCTTAAGACTTGGATGCTGATCTTTCCTGGGAAACATGAGCTTCCTTCCTAACAATATGTAACAACACTGCCTTGTATCTGAGAGGACCTCTGCTGCCAAGAAGCAGCAGGAAGACCCTGACAACCGATGTGATTTTTGTGAATGCACAGGCTACCAGAACCAATTCCAGCTTTTACCAAAAACATTATCCAGGTTACCCTATTGCCTTTTGCAATTTCCCTTTGCTGTTTTGGCATTCTGCCCACCCTTGTGAGAAAACATAATGCTAATTTGTGGTCACTTACATGAAATTCATGTACGCTAAAAAAAAAAAAAAAGGTTAACAAATTAATTTTCCTTTTGCTCTGTCTGTCCCTAATTATTGCCTAGACTTCATCATATTAGGACTCAAGACACAAAGCTATAGAATTGGGAGAGGAAAAATTTAGCATTTATAGGTTTGCATTTACGAATCATTCTCTATGTGCCTGGCACTGTGCAAACCCATTTAATATCCACATAAATTGTCAATAGACATGCCACCTGAGCTTTACAGCCAAGGAAAATGAGGCTCAGAGGAGTAATATAATTTGTTTGTGGTGTCACTCACTGCCAGTGAGTGACGTGTCTGAAGCTTGGGGCCCGTCATGTCCTTCCCTCTTTACCACAACTCATTATAAAACACATCACTGGAACCCTCTTATTCAGGAAGCAGATAAGAATTACAACAGTTGGGTCAATGCCACTGAATTGAAGCAAGAATGTGTGTCCCTCTTTCCTACATTCAAAATAGAACAGCATGATTTGTGTGGCAGAATCACGGAGTTAAGTACATGGGCTTTGCTGTCAGTGACCTGTTATCAAATATCAACTCCACAGCTGCCCAGTCACTTGACCGGAGGCAAAGTACTCAAACTTTTTTTTAAGATTCAATTTTCCCTTATCTCTAAATTAAGGTTAATATAATGTACCCTAAGTCTTATAAATATTTTATAAGATGATACTTTTAGAGTGAAAAGAACAAAGCTAGTCATGCCTGAAGTGCTCAGTAAAGACAATTGCACTATTACTGCTGCTCCTGCATGGAGCAGTAGCTTAGACCAGAGGTGTCTAATACCTGGCGACTTGTCCAAAATGAGCTATCAAAGGAATGACAATGGAGGCAGAGGCACCTATGTGGATCTAAGTCTAAGAGCTTAATAGAAGTTAAAAAAAAAACGAGAAATGTATTAGGAATAGATGGACAGTATGGACAGGTGGGAGAGATGGAGACAGAGTGAAGACAGGTGAGCAATGCTGGTAGCAGAGAGTGTGTGTGTGCTTGAGCATATGTATACTATTGGCTGGAAAAGAACAGACACAGCTTTTACTGCATGATGAAGAGAGTTAAAAAATCCTCAGATTGGGTGGATATGTCCAGATGGTCCTGGGTGGTTTGAGACAAGAGGAACTGGATAAGGAAACACACTGTAGATGAGAAGCATTGCAAAAATACAGGTGGTGGGGAAACACATTACTGTGATATGATATGTACATCAGTGTAAGAATAAAAATGCTGCTCAATAAGGAAATGCTCAGTGCAAGTGCACTCCCAGTTGAAAACATTTAATTTTATTTGTTTTTGTAAAAGAGCTCATGAAACCTAAAAACTGTATAGCAAAGGAAGCCCTGGAGACCATTAGCCAGCCGAGTTTGGCACTGTTTGGATTCATTCAAACAGTCCTCTGAAGTTTGAAGGTTTATGGACAATTGGTTTCTCGCGACTTGACTTAATTTCCAATAGGGAACACCTCACACTTAATCTTCCATTTTATTCAAGATAAATGGGAAAAAAACAGTATATACCTTGCTGACTTTGCACCAGACTAACAAAAAAAAAATGTAGTTTTTATAGTTATTAACTGGAAGTTCCTAAGTGACATTTAAAATTGGACTTTGTGGAATATTATTTTCATTAACTTGAAACAAAGTGGATGTTATTAATATACATTTAAAAATAAATATTGGCCAAAATACTTTCAGACAGTGTGAAAAATTTGGACTTTGGAATAACATCAGAAATTATTATAAACATCTACATAAATATTTTGATCACCATCCTTAATTGTACTCAGTAATACTTTTAAGAATAAATATTCTTGTAAATCAACTATACTTCAACAAATTAAAAAAATATATTCATTATCTATCATCTATCTATCCTCTATAAGCAGATGCATTTACAGAGCTACACTTGCATGTAAGAAACATGATGAGTACATATTAAACATTAAATTTCATATGTGTTTTAAATAAATTTTTTTCTATCATTTGATTTTGAAGTATACAAATATCTAGAGGCCATAATAAGTTTTATGGAATTAATTTCCAATGTCTGCACATATTGAAAGCTGGGATGAACTTTCGTGGTGGAATATTTTACCCATTTAAAATTAAAGCTCTCATCACTTTTATTCAACATAGTTTTGGAAGTCCTAGCCATGGCAATTAGAGAAGAAAAAGAAAAAGAATCCAAATTGAAAAAGGAGAAGTAAAATTGTCATTATTTGCAGATGATATAATACTATACATAGAAAATCCTAACGATACTACCAGAAAAGTACTAGAGCTCATCAATGAATTTGGTAAAGTTGCAGGATACAAAAATTAACAAAGAGAAATTGCTTGTGTTCATATACACTAACGATGAAAGATTAGAGGGAGGGATTAAGGAAATAATCCTAGTTACAATTGCATCAAAGGGAATAAAACACCTAGGCATAAATCTACCTAAAGAGGCAAAAGCTCCATAGCCTGAAAACTGTAAGACACTGATGAAGGAAATCAAAGATGACACAAACAGTTGGAAAGATATACCATGCTCTTGGATGGGAAGAATCAATATTGTCAAAATGACTATACTACCTAAGGCAATCTACAGATTGAGTGCAATCCTTAAATTACCAATGATATTTTTCACAGAACTAAAACAAAACATTTTAAAATTTGTATGGAAACACAAAAGATCTCAAATAGCCAAAGCAATCTTGAGAAAGAAAAACAGAACTGGAGTAATCAGGCTCCCCAACTTCAGATTATACTACAAAGCTACAGTTATTAAAAAGTGGTATGGTACTGGCACAAAAACAGAAATATAGATCTGTGAAACAGGATAGAAAGCCCAGAAATAAACCCACCCACCTATGGTCAATTAATCTATGACAAAGGAGGCAAGAACGTACAATGTAGAAAAGGCAGCTTCTTCAATAAGTGGTGCTAGGAAAACTGGACAGCTACATAGAAAAGAATGAAATTAGAACATTCTCTTATACATGCACAAAAATAAACTCAAAAAGCAATAAATACTTAAATGTAAGGTCAGATACTATAAAACTCTTAGAGGAAGACATAGGCAGGAAACTGATAGAAATTGCAGTAATGTCTTTTTGGATCCTTCTCCAGGAATAATGAAAATAAAAACAAAAGTAAACAAATGGAACATAAACTTAAAAGCTTTTGCGTAGCAAAGGAAACCGTAACATATAAAACAAAAAGAACCTGCAGAACGCAAGAACATCTTTACAAGCAAAGTAACTGGCAAGGGATTCATCTCCAAAATATACAAATGTCTCACGCAGCTTTGTATGAAAAAACAAATGACACAAAAAAAACAGGGAAAGATCTAAATAGACATTTTTCCAAAAAATACAGAAAGATGGCCAAAGAGCAGATGAAAAGATGCTCAACATCATTAATTATTAGAGAAATGCAAATGTAAACAACAATGAAGTATCACTTCACACTAGTCAGAATGGCGATCATCAAAATGCTTACAAATAATGCTGGAGAGGGTAAGGAGAAAAGGGCACCCTCCTACACTGTTAGTGGGAATGTAGGTTGGTACAACCACTAGAAAGAGCAGTGTGGAGGTTCCTTAAAAAACTAAAAATAGTTTTTTGGTTTTTTTGTTTTTATTTTTTGGTCTTTTTTCTAAGGCTGCAACTGCAGCATATGGAGGTTCCCAGGCTAGCAGTCCAAACGGAGCTACAGCTGCTGGCCTACGCCACAGCCACAGCACCATGGGATCCGAGCCACGTCTGCAACCTACACCACAGCTCACAGTGACGCCAGATCCTTAACCCACTGAGTGAGACCAGGGATCAAATCCACAACCTCATGGTTCCTAGGAGCTCAGCAGAATCAGACAATGCTGCTTCCTCGCCAGAAATTTCTTTTCATCTTACATTATGAAAGGAAATAAGACCATTTGTTTTTAATGATCATTGTTCAAAAGGTTTATTGTTTTGGCAACAGTAAAATATTTTAGTTTGTTAAATGTGTGAGTTCAACTTTTATTTCTTATATTTCTAGTAACAAGGGCATGTAAAATGACAAATTCTAGAGAAAGAAAACACTTATCTGTTTTCTAGGAAAGAGATTCATTTATTTTTCTCCATCCACTAGAGTGTAGGGAAACCACAGAATTGACAGTTTTGGACAGCAGTACCTTTGGCCAGTTCTGTCAGTGGGGTTTTTAAGCATTAGTATGGTTTTGCAAGATATCTTGCTGGTATTTCAATAACACGGATGCTATTTGTCCTTTCATTGTGCAAAGAGATTTTCTGGTGACCAGAAGGCAGGAATTACTGGAAACAGCAGCATTCCAGACACTGGAATTTTAAAGGACACACTGTAATTATTTATATGGGAGGCTGTTCACTTTTAAATCACTTACAATTTCACTTTTAAATCACTGTGTTACAAGGTTAGAAATGACTAATAACAATCCCCTTTTCTTTTATTTACTTATTTTTTATAAGATACCAGGAAAAAAAAATCTGTGTTAAAAAAAATTCTGCTTATTTCTTCTCAGTTGCTCCTTCCCTGTGGACATTTTGTAACACTTGTAAAGTTTAAGAACATAAAAAGTAGGTTAAGAAGTCTTTTTCATATTATCTGTGTTTGTGTTATGTGTGTTTGTGTTGTGTAGGTGTGTGTGTAACAGATCCATGGCAATCTAAAATTATATCATTCAGGTCATCTGGGGTCTTGTTGATGACGTCAGCCTCACTCACCATGGTGGGCTAAGCCACAAAGGCACATTTGTGATGTGCTCTTTTGTGTGTGTGTTTGTGTGTGTGTGTGTCTTTTTAGGGCCAAATCCGAAGCATATGGAGGTTCCCAGACTAGGGGTACAGTCTGAGCTGTAGCTGCCGGCCTATACAGCAATGCCAGATCTGAGCTGTGTCTGCTACCCGCACCACAGCTTACAGCAATGCCAGATGCTTAACCCACTGAGGGAGGCCAGGGATCAAACCTCCATCTTCACGGATCCTAGCCAGGTTCATTAACCACTGAGCCACAACAGGAACTCCCTGTGATGTGCTTTTTGATGAGCAGGTGCGATCACCAAGACAATGAAAAATTTCCTTGAAAAAGTTGCACATGCAAGGTAGAACACCTGCAAATGCTTTTGGCGATAGAATTTGAAGAACTTGGAGGGTTCTAAAACATGATTTCTGTGAAATGAAAACAAATTCTAGAGGTGCCATTTGTTTAAGTATGTAGCATTAATAATTTCCTCAAATATTTGAAATGTAATAATCTCTCAAAATATTTCCAGTTTAAAATTTATTTCTGTGGCTTAATTCTCCCATATAACTCCCCCTTACAAAATTTTCTTTTAAAATAACGCTAATTTTCCTCAGGATTGCTTTGGCAATTCTGGGTCTTTTGTGGTTCCATATAAATTTTTGGATTATTTGTTCTAGTTCTGTGAAAAATGTCATAGGTAATTTGATAGGGATTGCATTAAATCTGCGGATTACTTGGCTGGCATGGCCATTTTAAAGATAGTAATCCTTCCAATCCAGGAGCATGGGATATCTTTCCATTTCTTTGAATCCTCTTTAATTTTCTTAATGTTTTATAATTCTCAGCACATGTTTTTCCCCTTAGTAAGATTTATTCCTAAGTATTTAATTTTTAGGGGTGCAGTTTTTAAAGGTATTTTTTTGTAGTCTTTTTCTAATATTTCATTGTTAGTAAACAGAAATGCAACCAATTTCTGAATGCTAATCTTTTACCCTGCTACTTTGCTGAATTTGATGATTGGTTCGAGTAATTTTTGTGTGGAGTCCCGAAGGGTTTTGTATAGGGTTTTCTATATATCATATCATGTCATCTGCAATATTCAAAAAGAAGTTTTACCTCTTCTCTCCCAAATTGGATACATTTTATTTCTTTTGTTTGTCTGATTGCTATGGCTAGGACTTCCAATATTATGCTGGCATAACTCTCCCAGACTTCAGTACTGCAAAGCTACAGTAATCAAGACAGTGAGGTACTGGTACAAAAACAGACATATGGACCAATGGAGCAGAAGAGAGAGACCAAAAATAAACCCAGACACTTACAATCAATTAATATGTGACAAATGCAAGAATATAAAACACAGTTTCTTCAGCAAGTGGTGCTTGGAAAACTGGACAGCTGCATGTAAATCAATGAAACTAGAACACACCCTCATCCCATGCACAAAAATAAACTCAAAATGGCTTAATGACTTAAACATAAGACACCATAAAACTCCTAGAGAGGAACATAGGCAAAACATTCTCTGACATCAACCATACAAATGTTTCCTTAGGTCAGTTGCCCAAGGCAATAGAAATAAAAACAAAAATTAACCAGTGGGACCTAATCAAATGTACACGTTTTTGCACAGGAAAGGAAATCATAAAAAAAAAAAATAAGAAAGAACCTACAGAATGGGAGAAAATAGTTGCAAATGATGCAACTGGCAAGGGCTTAATCTCCAAAATATACAAACAGCTCATATAACAACTGCTAAAAAACAAACAACCCAATCCCAAAATGAGCAGAAATAAACATTTCTTCAAAGATATGGGAGTTCCCGTCGTGGTGCAGTGGTTAACGAATCCGACTAGGAACCATGAGGTTGCGGGTTCAGTCCCTGCCCTTGCTCAGTGGGGTTGGCGATCCGGCGTTGCCGCGAGCTGTGGTGTAGGTTGCAGACGCGGCTCGGATCCCGCGTTGCTGTGGCTCTGGCGTAGGCTGGTGGCTATAGCTCCGATTCAACCCCTAGCCTGGGAACCTCCATATGCCGCGGGAGCGGCCCAAGAAGTAGCAACAACAACAACAATAACAACAACAACAACAACAACAACAACAAAAAAGATATATGGATGGCCAACAGACAAATGAAAAAATGTTCAACACCACTGATTATTGGAGAAATGCAAATCAAAACTACAATGAGGTACCACCTCACACTGGTCAGAATGGCTGTCATTAATAAGAGTACAAATAACAAATGAAGTGGAGAGGATGCAGAGAAAAGGGAACCCTCCTGCACTACTGATGGGAATGTAAATTGGTACAACCACTATGGATAACAGTATGGATGGTCCTCAGAAAACTAAATATAGAAGTACCATTGGTAAAGCAGTCCCAGTCCTGGGCATCTATCCAGACAAAACTTTCATTTTTGATACATGTACTCCTATGTTCATTATAGCACTATTCACAATAGCCAAGCCATGGAAACAATCTAAATGTCCATCAATGGATGAACAGATTAAGAAAATATGGTACTTATATACAAAGGCATATTACTCAGCCATTAAAAAGAACAAAATAATGCCATTGGCAGCAACCTGGATGGAACTGCAGATTCTCATACTAAATGAAGTAAGTCAGAAAGAGAAAGACAAATACCATATGACATCACTTACATATGGAAACTAAAATATGGCACAGATGAATCTATCTATAGAGCAGAAACAGACTCATAGACATGGACAGCTGACCTGTGGTTGCCAAGGGGGAGGAAGAGGGAGTGGGAGGGACTGGAAGTTTGGGGCTAATAGATGCAAACTGTTACGTTAAGAATGGATAGGTCCTGCTGGATAGCACAGAGAGCTATGTCCAATCATTGGGATGGAACATGATGAAAGATAATATGAGAAACAGTGTGTATAGATGTATGACTGGGTCACTTTGCTATACAGCAGAAATTGATAGAACAATGTAAATAAACTACGATAATTTTTTTTAAAAATTACATTATATATATAAAAATAAAATAAGGCTAATTGGGGTCGATAAGTAAAGAAAATATAAAAACTACTTAAGATTGCTCTCTCTTTCACTATCATGATCATTTTTCCTTTCATGCTTGGACTTGAAAGTGAGAAGCTGAAGCTTTATATATGAAAGCAAAAGGGAGGAGTGTCTTCTTGTACTGTAGAAATAATTTCCTATGGAGCTCTGATTGAGGACCTTCCAATAAGTTATTTGAGAAATCAATCAGGCTCTATTGTCATGACAATATGAATAAGCCCAACTGGTATATTTAGTGCTGTTGATCAAAATTTTGTGATGGTATTTCTTAACCATCTAATTAAATTAGTTACGTTAAAGCACAGAAAATGTGAAATTTCAAGGAGTAAAAGAGATGAGATAATCTTACACTAAGAAGTACAAGCAAAATTCCAGACCACTTGAAAGAAGGGGTGTTCTTGTTCTTTCTCTGTTTTCTCTACCACCACTGTGCAAAGTACTGTTCATGGAGTAATAAATGTATTATTTACAAACCTGTGAATGGAGTTAATAAATGCCAATATCTCCTTTAAAACTTTAATTGAATCAGTTAATGTTAATTCATTCTTTTATTAGCTTTTTCAGTGAAGAAAATGGAAGTATGCACTTTTAACAGCCTTACTAATTTAGTGATTCTTTTCACCCACTACTCTAAAGAGCAAATGTACTGTTTTATTCACAATGTTTTTCTAGATATCAGATTCTTCAAGTAAGAATAGAAACATGGCCTAATTTAGAATATGGAGATATGTTTATTCATGTACTCCCCACGAAGAAAGGTGATAAATAACACACAACAAAGTTTTACGTGCACAGGACGTTAAAAGATATGTTGAATTCTTTCTCTTACAGTTAAGAAGAGGTCGTTGAGACATTATTTTTCATTCAAGTTTATCTATAAAGCCAGTTAAATTCTTAAATCATCTCCTTTTAAAAGGATAAAAGTAAATACTCAGGCTGTCTGAACAACAATGTTTGGGGCATTCATCCCTTGTATAGCTTGCTGGTAATTTAATCTTGTAAAATCTTTTTAATCACATTAAAATGTATAAATATCTACTACCTGACCAATATTTATCTTTCATGGATGGCCTGGTTTTGAAACTGGAAACCAATGAGCAGTTTTATCTTTGTATTTGTAGTGAATACATGCAACATTTTTATATCAGGCTTTTTGGTACTTTTCAACTTCCAAGTTACACTTTTCCTAGTTTAAGCACACACCTTCATTTTATTTTATATAAACAAGTAAAGAGTCAGAGGACATACTATTTCATACTTGTTGGAACTTCCTTTTAAAGAGAGATTTATGCATGTAGAGGAGGTCTGTTACAAGAAAAAAGAAAAAGCATCTAGGAGACCTGAAAATCTTTGCTTAAAGGCCTACAATTTAGGGAATTTGGGCAGTTTGAGGTTGTGGTAGCAAGCCCTTGGAAAAGCATCATTAGTTCAACTTATTCTAAAGAATGGACCACATATAGATTGATTTTATTATCATAAACCTTCAGAGAAAAGCATAGTTGTGCAGCCATTTTTGAAATTAAACCAAACTTCTTTTTTATGTTTCCACCAAGCTGATGGAGTCTCTAATTTCATGATTTCCAAAAACATTTGGTTTCTAAGTTGAGCCATACTGAGCCTGCCATTTACATTTTTTTAATTTAAAAAATGTGTTGGAATATAGTTGACTTACAATGTTGTACTAGTTTCAGGTGTATAGCAAAGTGAATCAGTTATAAATATATTTATTCTTTTTCCCATAAAGGTTATTACAAACTATTGAATAGATTTACCTGTTAATCCTCTATTATATATAGTAGTCATCTATTTTATTTAGTAGTATTTTAAATGTTATTCCCACCCTTCCAATTCCTCCCTCCCTGAACAGTTTTACTGTGAGTTTTAATCTGTGAGTTTGTTTCAGTTTTATAGTAACTTTTTTTGTATCATTTTTTAGATTTCACATATAAGTGATATCATATGATATTTGCCTTTGTCTGACTTACTTCATTCGGTATGATAATGTCTAGGTCCATCCATGTTGCTGCAAATGGCATTACTTCTTTCTTTTTATGGCTGAATAATACTCCAGTGTATATATGTACCACATCTTTATCCAATCCTCTGTCAATGGACATTTAAGCTGCTTCCATGTCTTGGCTATTGTAAATAGTGCTGCAATGAATACTGGTTGCACGTATTTTTTCAAAGTATGGTTTTCATTGGATAGATGTCCAGCAGTGGGATTGCTGGATCATATGCTAGTTCTATAGTTGTTTTTTTTTTTTTTTTTCCTTTCCATGGTTGCACCTGTGGCATATGGACGTTCCTATGCTAGAGGCTGAATCAGAGCTGCATCTGCAGGCCTACACCACAGCCACAGCAACACTGGATATGAGCCCCACCTGTGACCCAAGCCTCAGCTTGTGGCAACACCGAATCCTGAACCCACTGAGAGAGGCAAGGGATCAAATCGGTATCCTCGTGGACACTATGTTTGGTTCTTAAACTGCTGAACCACAATGGGAACTCCTATATTTAGTTTTTTAAAGCATTTTCATGCTGTCCTCCATTAGTGGTCTTGCCAATTTATATTTTCTTTTCTTTCTCCACACTCTCTCCAGAATTTATTATTTGTAGACTTTTTGATGATGACCATTCTGATCAGTGTGAGGTGATAGTTCATTGTAGTTTTGACTTTCATTTCTCTAATAATTAGTGATGCTGAGCATCTTTTCATGTGCTTTTTAGCCATCTGTCTGTCTTCTCTGGATAAATGTATATTTAGATCTTCTACCCATTTTTTTGAGGGTTGGTTTTTTTTTTTTATATATAAAGCTGCATGAGATGTTTATATATTTTGTAGATGAATCCCTTGTGAGTTGCTTTGTTTGCAAAGATCGTCTCCAATTATGTGGGTTGTGTCTTCACTTTTTTATGGTTTCCTTTTCTGTGCAAAAGCTTGTAAGTTTAATTAGGTCCCATTTGCTTATTTTTGTTTTTATTATCATTATTCTAGGGGGTGGATCAAAGAAGATATTGCTGTGATTAATGTCAAAGAGTGTCCTGCTTATGTTTTCCTCTAGGAGTTTTATAGTATCTGACCTTACATTTAGGTCCTTAATCCAATTTGAGTTTATTTTTTGTATTGTGTTAGAGAGTATTCTAATTTCATTCATTGATATGTAGCTGTCCAGTTTTCCCAGCACCCCTTATTGAAGAGACTATCATTTCTCCACTATACATTCTTGCCTCCTTTGTCATAAATTAGTTGACTATCAGTGCTTGGGTTTATTTGTGGGCTTTCTATACTTTTCCACTGATCTATATTTCTGTTTTTGTGCCAGTACCATACTTTTTTAATGGACATAGCTTTGTAAATCTGAAGTTGGGGAGTCTGATTCCTTCAGTTCTGTTTTTCTTTTTCAATATTGTTTTGGCTACTCAGGAGCTTTTGTGTTTCCATACAAATCTAAAATATTTTGTTTGAGTTCTGTGAAGATGCATTGGTAACTTGATAAGGATTGCATTGGATCTGTAGATTGCCTTGGGTAATAAACTGTTTTTTGACCATGTAAATTCATCCAATCCAAGAGAATGGTATATCTTTCCATTGTTTGTGTCATCTTTTTATTTAAACCAAAGAATATTTATTTATTTTATGCATAAAATAAAATATGCATCTGCCATCTATGCATCAGGCAGAACACTGAAAGTACAAAGATATGAGTATATATAGTTGCTACCTCATAGAGCTTACTATCCATTGTGGAAGACCATAACTATAAAAGTAAATCATATAGTTGCAGTGTGCAAAATGTTAGGAAGCTGAAATTGAGTGTGTCATGAAAAGCTATAATGTGAGAACTTTATGGAGCTAGGCTTTCCTAAAAATGTTTTTCAAATGAAACTTTTTGTTTTGAGGTAATTATAGATTCACACGCAGTTGTAAGAAATAATACGGAGATCCCTCTTATCCTTTTCCAGGTTTTCTAAAACTGTAACGTCTTGGAGTTCCCATCGTGGTGCAGTGGTTAACAGATCCGACTAGGAATCATGAGGTTACGGGTTCAATCCCTGGCCTTGCTCAGTGGGTTAAGGATCCAGCGGTGCCGTAAGCTGTGGTGTAGGTTGGAGATGTGGCTTGGATCCCTTGTTGCTGTGGCTCTGGAGCAGGCCAGTGGCTACAGCTCCAATTAGACCCCTAGCCTGGGAATCTCCATATGCTGCAAGAACGGCCCTAGAAAAGGCAAAAAGACCAAAAAAATTAAAAATAAAAAAATGAAATGGTAATTTCTTGAATAACCATAGTACAGTATTACAACCAAGATATGGATATTGATACAGTTAAGAAGCAGAGCATTTCCATTCCAAGGATTTCTCATCTTGCCTTTTTGGCCATGCCCACTTCCTTCCTGCCCCACCCCCTTATAGTCTGTGGCAATCACAATTCTGGTCTCAATTTCTGAAACATTGGCATTTTGAAAATACTGTGTATGCCCTTGTTGTCTGGTGGTTAGGATTCAGTGATCTCAAAAATACCATGTAAATGGAATCACAGAGCATATGACTTTGGTGATTGGCTTTTCATATACTGCATAATTTCCTGGAGATTAATGAAAGCTTTTGCATGTATCAATATTTTATTCTTTTTTTATGGCCAAATATTTTTCCTTGGTATAGAGGAATTCCAATGAATTCTTTTCTTTCTTTTTTCTTTCTTTCTTTTTTTTTAAGATTGCCACATCACTTTACAGAGCAATTGAATTATTTTACATTCCCTTTAATAATATATGAGTGATCTAGTTCTCCACATCTTCTCCAATGTTTTGGCATTGTCATTAATTTTTATTTTAGCGCTTCTTGTAGGTGTGTAGAGATAACTCATTGTGGTTATAATTTGCATCTTCCAAGTGGCTGTGATGTTAAACATATTTTCATTTGCCTGTTTGCAATTTGTATATTTTCTGTACATGAAATATCTATTTGTGTCTTTTGTTCATTTTTAATTAGGTTTGCTTATTTTGCTTTTTAAATCTTTATATATTCAATTATAGTTGGTTTACAGTGTTCTGTCAATTTACTACTGTACAGCAAAGTGTCCCAGTCATACATACATATTTACATTGTTTTTCTCACGTTCCTCCATCATGCTCTATCACATGTGACTAAATATAGTTACCAGTGCTATAGAGCAGGATTGCATTGCTTATCCACTACAAATGCAATTGTTTTAACCCCAGATTCCCAGTCCATCCCACTCCCTCCTCCCACCCCTTGGCAACCACAAGTCTGCTTCTCCAAGTCCATGAGTTTCTTTTCTGTGGAAAGGTTCATTCATGTCATATATTAGACTCCAGATAAAAATGATACCATATGGTATTTCTCTTTCTCTTTCTGACTTGCTTCACTTAGTATGAGGTCTCTAGTTCCATCCATGTTGCTGAAAATGGCATTATTTTGTTATTTTTTATGGCTGAGTAGTATTCCATTGCGTATGTATACCATATCTTCCTAATCTAATCATCTGTTGATGGATATTTAGATTGTTTCCATGTCTTGGCTATGGTGAATAGTGCTGCAAAAACATGTGTCTTTTTCAAGGAATGTTTTGTCCAGATATATGCCAGGTCATATGGTAGTTCTATATTTAGTTTTCTGAGGCTCCTCCATACTGTTTTCCATAATGGTTGTACCAATACACATTCCCACCAACAGTGCAGGAGGGTTCCCTTTGCTCCACATCCTCTCCAGCATTTGTAATTTGTGGACTTAATAATGATGGCCATTCTGAGTGGTATGAGGTGGTACCTCATAGTAGTTTTGATTTTCATTTCTCTAATAATCAGTGATGTTGAGCATTTTTTCATGTGTCTATTGGCCATCCATATATCTTCTTTGGAGAAATGTCTATTCAGGTCTTTTGCCCATTTTTCAACTGGGTTGTTGGGTTTGTTTTTTTTTTTTTTGCTGTTGAGTTGTATTAAGTTGTTTTTTTATATTTTAGATATTAAGCCTTTGTCAGTTGCATTGTTTGAAACTATTTTCTCCCATTCTGTAAGTCATCTTTTTTTTTTATAGTTTCCTTTGCTGTGCAAAAGCTTGTCAGTTTGATTATGGGTTATTTTAGCATTTATTTCTGTTGCCTTGGGAGACTGACCTAAGAAAACATTTGTGTGGTTGATGTCAGTTAATTTAAAAAAAAATTTTTTTTCCATGGTACAGCATGGGTACAGAGTTACACATACATGTATACATATTTTTCCTCCCATTGTTGTGTTGTGATGTAAGTATCTAGACATAGTTCTCAATGCTACACAGCAGGATCTTATTGTAAATACATTCCAAAAGCAATAGTTTGCATCCGTTAACCCCAAGCTCCTGATCCCTCCCAATCCTTCCCTCTCCCCCCGGGCAGACACAAGTCTATTCTCCAAGTCATGATTTTCTTTTCTGTGGAAATATTTGTGCTGTATATTAGATTCCAGTTACAAGTAATATCATGTGGTATTTGTCTTTCTCTTTCTGACTTATTTCACTCAGTATGAGAGTCTCTAGTTCCATCCATGTTGCTGCAAATGGCATGTCGTTCTTTTTTATGGCTGAGTAGTATACCATTGTGTATATATACCACCTCTTCCGAATCCAATTGTCTGTCGATGGACATTTGGGTTGTTTCCAAGTCTTGGCTATTGTGAATAGTGCTGCAATGAACATGTGGGTACATGTGTCTTTTTTAAGGAAAGTTTCATCTGGATATATGCCCAAGAGTGGGATTGCTGGGTCATATGGTAGTTCTATGTATAGATTTCTAAGGTACCTCCATACTGTTCTCCATAGTGGCTGTACCAGCTTACATTCCCACCAACAGTACAGGAGGGCTCCCTTTTCTCCACAACCCCTCCAGCACTTGTTGTTGGTGGACTTATTAATGATGGCCATTCTGGCTGGTGTGAGGTGATATCTCATGGTAGTTTTGATTTGCATTTCTCTTATAATCAGCGATGTTGAACATTTTTTCATGTGCCTGTTGGCCATCTGTATATCTTCCTTGGAGAACGGTCTATTCAGGTCTTTTGCCCATTTTTCCATTGGGTTGTTGGCTTTTTTGCTCTTGCATTGTATAAGTTGCTTGTATATCCTAGAGATTAAGCCCTTGTCCATTGCATCATTTGAAACTATTTTCTCCCATTCTGTAAGTTGTCTTTTTGTTTTCTTTTTGGTTTCCTTTGCTGTGTGAAAGCTTTTCAGTTTGATGAGGTCCCATTGGTTTATTTTTGCTCTTATTTCTGTTGCCTTGGGAGAATGACCTGAGAAAATATTCATGAGGTTGACGTTGGAGAATGTTTTGCCTATGTTTTCTTTCAGGAGTTTGATGGTGTCTTGTCTTATGTTTAAGTCTTTAAGCCATTTTGAGTTTATTTTTGTGCATGGTATGAGGGTGTGTTCTAGTTTCATTGCTTTGCATGCAGCTGTCCAGGTTTCCCAGCCATTCTTGCTGAATAGACTTTCTTTTTCCCATTTTATGCTCTTGCCTCCTTTGTCAAAGATTAATTGACCATAGGTGTCTGGGTTTATTTCTGGGTTCTCTACTCTGTTCCATTGGTCTGTCTGTTTGTTTTGATACTGGTACCACACTGTTTTGATGACTGTGGCTTTGTAATATTGCTTGAAGTCTGGGAGAGGTATGCCTCCTGCTTGGTATTTGTTTTTCAAGATTGCTCTGGCAATACTGGGTCTTTTGTGGTTCCATATAAATTTTTGGATTGTTTGTTCTTGTTCTGTGAAAAATGTCATGAGTAATTTGATAGGGGTTGCATTGAATCCGTAGATTGCTTTGGGTAGTATTGCCATTTTTACAATATTAATTTTTCCAACCCAGGAGCATGGAATATCTTTCTATTTCTTTACATCTTCTTTAATTTCCTTGATTAATGTTTTATAGTTCTCAGGATATAAGTCCTTCACCTCCTTGTTCAGGTGTGTTCCCAGGTACTTGATTTTTTTGGTGTGCAATTTTAAAAGGTATAGTATTTGTGTATTTCTTTTCTAATATTTCATTGTTCGTATACAGAAATGAGACTGCTTTCTGAATGTTAATCTTATATCCTGCTACTGTGCTGAATTTGTTAATCAGTTCAAGTAGTTTTTGGGTTGCGTCCTTAGGGTTTTCTATGTATAGTATCATGTCATCTGCATACAGTGACAGTTTTATCTCTCTTCTTCCTATTTGGATGCCTTTTATTTCTTTTGTTTGTCTGATTGTGTGGCTAGGACTTCCAAAACGATGTTGAAGAGCAGTGATGAGAGTGGGCATCCCTGTCTTGTTCCAGATTTGAGTGAGAAGGCTTTCAGTTTTTCTCCACTAAGTATTATATTTGCTGTGGGTTTCTCATAAATGGCTTTGATTATATTCAGGAATGTTCCCTCTATACCCACTTTGGTGAGAGTTTTGATCATGAATGGATGTTGGACTTTGTCAAATGCTTTTTCTGCATCTATTAAGATGATCATATGGCTTTTTACTTTTCTTTTGTTAATGTAGTGTATGATGTTGATTGATTTCTATATGTTGAACCCATCCTTATGAACCTGGGATGAACCCCATCTGGACATGGTGTACGATCTTTTTGATACGTTGTTGGATTCGGTTGGCTAAAATTTTGTTGAGTATTTTTGCATCTATATTCATCAAGGATATTGGCTGATAGTTTTCTTTTGTGATGGTATCTTTGTCTAGTTTTGGAATTAGGGTGATGGTGGTGTCATAGAATGTCTTTAGGGGTGTTCCTTCTTCCTCAACCTTTTGAAAAAGTTTAAGGAGGATGAGCATCAGATCCTCTTTGCATGTTTGGTAGAATTCGCCTGTGAAGCCATCTGGTCCTGGGCTTTTATTTGTTGGGAGTGTTTTTATGACATTCAATTTCATTTCTAGTGATTGGTCTGTTCAGTTGGTCTGTTTCTTCTTGATTCAGTTTTGGCAGGCTGTAAGATTCTAGAAAATTGTCCATTTCTTCCAAATTGTCAAACTTGTTGCCATACAGTTGTTCATAGTATTCTCTTATGGTTTTTTGTATTTCTGCAATATCCATTGTGATTTCTCCTTTTTCATTTCTAATTTTGTTTATTTGGGTTCCTTCTCTCCTCTTAGTGAGTCTAGCCAGGAGTTTGTCAATTTTGTTTACCTTTTCAAAGAACCAGCTGTTGGTTTTATTAATTTTCTCTATTGTTTTTTGAATCTTTATTTTATTGATTTCCTCTTTGATCTTTATAATTTCCTTCTTTCTGCTGACTTTAGGTCTTTTTTGTTCTTCTTTTTCTTTTTCTTTTTTTTTTTTTTGTTGTCGTTGCTATTTCTTGGGCCGCTCCCGCGGCATATGGAGGTTCCCAGGCTAGGGGTTGAATCGGAGCTGTAGCCACCAGCCTACACCAGAGCCACAGCAACGTGGGATCCGAGCCGTGTCTGCAACCTACACCACAGCTCACGGCAACACCGGATCATTAACCCACTGAGCAAGGGCAGGGACCGAACCCGCAACCTCATGGTTCCTAGTCGGATTCGTTAACCACTGTGCCACGACGGGAACTCCTGTACTTCTTTTTCTAATTCATTTAGGTGGTGGGTTGTCAATTCGAGATCTTCTTTTTTGAGGAAGGCCTGTATTGCTATGAACTTCCCTCTGAGCACCGCTTTTGCGGCATCCCATTTATTTTGAGGGGTTGTGCCTTCATTAGGATTTGTCTTGATGTATTTTTTAATTTCATTCTTGATTTCCTCATTGACCCATTGGTTTTTTAGTAGCACGTTGTTTAGTCTCCATGCAGTAGGTTTTTTCTCATTTCTTTTCCTGTGGTTGATTTCTAGTTTCATACCATTGTGGTCAGAGAAGATACTTGAGATAATGTCTATGCTCCTAAATTTATTGAGATTAGCTTTGTGCCCCAATATGTGATCAATTCTTGAGAATGTTCCATGTACACTTGGGAAGAATGCGTATTCTGATTTTTTTTTGGATGTAGTGTCCTGAAGATGTCAATTACGTCTAACTTTTCTATTTTTTCCTTTAGGATCTCTGTTGCTTTATTGGTTTTCTGTCTAGAGGATCTGTCCATTGATGTGAGTGGAGTATTAAAATCTCCTACTATGATTGCATTCCCATCAATTTCTCCGTTTATGTCTGTTAATATTTGTTGTACGTATCTGGGTGTTCTTATATTTGGGGCATATATGTTGCTGATAGTAATATCCTCTTCTTGGATGGATCCCTTAATCATTAAATAGTGTCCTTTGTCTTTCTTTATGGCTTTCCTTTTAAAGTTTATTTTGTCTGATATGAGTATTACAACTCCTGCTTTCCTGTCATGAAGATTGGCATGAAATATTTTTCCCACCCCTTCACTTTCAATATATGTATACGTGTCCTTTGTCCTAAGGTGAGTTTCTTATAGGCAGCAGGTTGAAGATTTTTGCTTTTTTATCCAATCAGCCACTCTGTGTCTTTTGATTGGAGCTTTCAGTCTATTAACATTTAAGGTGATAATTGACAGGTGATTATTTATTGCATTTAAAACCTCTTGTTCCAGTTGATTCTGTGGTTCTCCATTCTTCCTTTCTTTTTTTTGGTTGTATGATCTCCAATTATTTTCTGCTTGAGTGTTTTTATTTTCATTTTTTGCAAATGTAATGTTTGGTTTTGATTTCTGGTTTTCCTGTTTTTTAAGTATGTTAACCCCTTCCTATAATTGTGTATTTTAGACTGATAGTCCTGTAGATTCAAACACTTCATTACTATACTAAAATTAAAAAAAAAACTATTAATTTCCTTACTTCCCTTGCCCACATTTTATGATTTTGATGTCTCTTTTTTTCTTTTTAATTTTATTTTGTTTTAAACATGTTCATGATTAGATCTATATGCTGGCTTTTTTGAGTGACTGCTCTCTGATTGTGGTTTCCTCCATCCTAGTTCTTCCTCTCTCTCTTTTTCTATTTGTTTTTTTGTTTTTTATTTAGAGACGCCCTTCCAATATTTCTTTTTGAAGGGGTTTTGTATTGCTGTACTCTTAGCTTTTGTTTGTTGGAAAAAAATTTCATTTCCCCTTCTATTTTAAATGATATTCTTGCAGGATAGAGTTTTCTAGGTTTCATATTTTTTCCTTTCAGTGCTTTAAATATTGCTTGCCATTCCCTCCTGGCCTGTAGAGAAATCAGCTGATAGCCTTATTGGGGTTCTGTTAAAAGTAACATTTTGCTTTTCTCTTGCTGCCTTTAGGATCCTCTCTTTATCATTAACTTTTGCCATTTTTATTATAATGTGTCTTGGTGTGGGTCTATTTGGGTTCAACTTGTTTGGGGCCCTCTGTGCTTCCTGTATCTTGAACTCAGTATCCTTTAGATTTGGGAAGTTTCCAGCAATAATTTCTTCAAATATATTTTCCATCCCCTTATCTTTTTCTACTCCTTCTGAAACTCCTATTATGCATAGATTGGCCTGCTTTATATTATCCCATAGTGCGGGGAGCCGAGAAAATGCAAGGACTCAAAAAAAAGGCCTTGACTGATGGCAGAAAAACCTGAAGGCAAGTTCCTAACCAAGGAAGGGAGCTCACCTGAATGGTACATGCCGAAGGTGGGCCTCTGGACAGGATAAAAGCTCACCTGAATGGTGCAAGCCAAAGGTGGGCTTCTGGTCATGATAAAGAACCTGCCTGAATGGTGCATGCCGAAGGTGGGCTTCTGGTCAGGCTAAAAAGCCTGCCTGTATGGTACAAGCTGAGGGCAGGCCTCAAGTTACACAGCTCTCATTTTGATGTTGATGGGGAAGAATTGGGGCTTTCCTGGGAAAACAATTTCCATGTTTGTGTTGGAGAACATGGATTGCTTCTTAGGTGACCTAGTCTTTCTTGTTTTATTTGTTATTTAGTTCTCCTCAGTCTTTCCTGATTACTTGCTTATTATTCTTCTTTTCCATTCTTGTTTTCGTGTGGTGATTGGTAATTTAACAAAATTGCAGCAATAACATAATAAAAATTTCATCCTGAAGGACTTTTCCCTACTCATATCCAGCTTAATTAATATATAGTGTTTATCTATTAACTAGTTATATAGTAAACTTTAGAGTTAGGATTTTAATGAGGTTCATAGAAGTTAGACATATATTATTCTTGACCAAAAGACAACTAGCTATGAGTTATAGAAGCTTTTAAGTGATAGCTAGTTATATTTTCTTACACTGTCTCCTTGTCATAACACTTTAAAGATAAGCACCAGTCTAAAAAACAAGATTTGTGAATGCCCAATTCTTGTGTCCATGACCTCTTCAACTTGTGGAGACTTGCTGGCCATGGGATGATTTGTACTGAGTCTCCTCCTTTCCACATGATGTATTGTACCTAACTGCCCTTAAATTGTACTCACTAAATGCAGTTAAAACAAAGATCTTAGAACATGATGTATAGCTGCTGTACCATGTAAAAGTTAACCAATGTACTTTTAACACTATGATGTAATCTGTAGTGAAAAAACTGTCTATATAATCAACCACTTATGCCAATAAAATTTGAGCAGTCCAGCGCCCTGAAAGAAGGGACAAAGAGGCTATCTCTGTTGCAAAAGCCGACGTCCATCCCTCTCCTTTGGGGAAAATGTGTACACTCCCTGGCCGACGGAGCTGGCCTCCAGCAACACCATAGGTCTCTTATATTGATTTCATGTTTTTTTCATTTGGTTTTCTGTCTGCTGTTCCATTTGGGTGATTTCCATTACTCTATCTTCCACATCACTAATTCGTTCTTCTGCATTATTTATTCTGGTTTTACTGCCCTTAGCTCAGTTTGTATCTCTGCAAATGAATTTTGCAGTTTTTCTTGGCTCCTCCTTATATTTTCTAGTTCCTTTCTGAGGGAGATATTACTGTCCATATCTTCTCTTAATTCCTTCATTATTTTCACTATCTCCCTTTTGAACTCCACGTCTGTCAGACTGTAGAGTTCTGTTACATTGTTGACTGCTTTAGGTGAGTTCTCCTATTGGTTTAACTTGGAGTGGTTTCTGAGCTTCTTCATCTTGCTTGTTATTTTCTTTTTCTTGGTGGAGGCGTACTCCTCATAGCTGAGCAGGGTTTGCCCTGGCAGTACTGTGGAGTGTTTCCTGAGGGCTGGCAGTGTTGGCCAGTCTTCTTTGAGGCAGCGGGGTATTTCCTGAGTGTGGGTGTGGCTAGCAGGGTCACGGCGAAGCAATGGAGGACTTCCCGAGGGCAGTTGGGACTGGCAGGTCTACACCTTGATGGATGCAGACTTCCCATGGCTCGGCAGAGCTTGCTCTGGCGTTTCGGGGCCACAGAGCTCTTCCAGGGGCAGGCAGTTCTGGTCAGCTGCTCCATGCAAGTGCAGTGGCTCCCAAGGGTGGGAGTGGCTAGCCAGACTGCTGGGAGACAAGGAAGCACTTCCCCAGGGAAGTTGGAACTGGCAGGACCACCTAATGATGGAGGCAGACTTCTCGTGGCCAGGCAGAGCTTGCTCTGGTGTTTCTGGGCTGCAGAGCCCTTCCAAGGGGCAGGCAGTGCTGGGCAGATGCTCTGTGGGAGTGCAGCACCTCCCGAGGGTGGGAGCAGCTAGCCAGGCCACTGGGAGACAAAGGGGCACTTCCCTAGGGCAGCCAGAACTGGCAGGACTGCCCCATGATGGAGGCAGATTTCCTGTGGCTGGGCAAAGTCTGCTCGAATGTTTTGCCTATGTTCTCTTCTAGGAGTTTCATGGTGTCTTGTCTTATGTTTAAGTTTTTAAGCCATTTTGAGTTTATTTTTGTGCATGGTGTGAAGGTGTGTTCCATTTTCACTGATTTCTACGCAGCTATCCAGTTTTCCCAGCAACACTTGCTGAAAAGACTTCCCCATTTATATTTTTGCTTTCTTGGTCAAACATTAACTGATTATAAGTGTCTGGGTTTATTTTGGGGCTCTCTATTCTGTTCCATTGGACTGTATGTCTGTTTTGGTACAGGTACCACACTATCTTGATGACTGTGGCTTTGTAATATTGCTTGAGGTCTGGGAGAGTTATGTGTCCTGCTTGGTTTTTGTTACTCAGAATTGATTTAGTAATGCTGGGTCTTTTGTGGTTCCATATAAATTTTTGGATTGTTTGTTCTAGTTCTGTGAAGAATGTCATGGGTAATTGGATAGGGATTTCACTGAATCTGTAAATTGCTTTAGGTAGTATGGACAATTTTAGGACATTAATTTTTCCAGCCCAGGAGCATGGAATATCTTTCCATTTCTTTGTATCCTCTATAATTTCCTTGATTAATGTTTTATAGTTCTCAGCATATAAATCTTTCACCTCCTTGGTCAGGTTTATTCCCAGGTATTTAATTTTTTGGGGTGTGATTTTAAAAGGTATTGTATTTTTATATTCCTTTTCTAATATTTCATTGTTAGTACACAGAAATGCAACGGATTTATTAATGTTAATCTTGTATCCTACTATTTTGATGAATTTGTTTATCAGTTCAAGCAGTTTTTGTGTGGTGTGTCATCTTTGATTTCCTTCATCAGTGTCTTATAGTTTTCAGAGTACAGGTCTTTTGTCTCATTAGGTAGGTACTCTTTTTGATGTGATGGTAAATATGATTGTTTCCTAATTTTTATTTCTGATCTTTAAGTATTATTACATAGAAATACAATAGGTTTCTGTGCATTAATTTTGTATCTTGCAACTTTACCAGATCCGTTCATGAGCTCTAATAGTTTTCTGGTAGTATCTTTAGGATTTTCTATGTATAGTATCCTGTCATCTGCAAACAGTGATAGTTTTACTTCTTTTCAAATTTGGATTCCTTTTAGTTATTTTTCCTCTCTAAGAGAGTACTATAAGCAACTATATGCCAATCAAACAACCTAGAGGAAATGGACAAATTACTACAAAGGTACAATGTTCCAAGTCTGAATCAGGAAGAAATAGAAAATATGAATAGATCAATCACAGGTACTGAAACTGAAACTATGATTTAAGAACTTCCAAGATACAAATGCCAGGACCCGGAGTTCCCGTCGTGGCGCAGTGGTTAACGAATCCGACTAGGAACCATGAGGTTACGGGTTTGGTCCCTGCCCTTGCTCAGTGGGTTAACGATCCGGCATTGCCGCGAACTGTGGTGTAGATCGCAGACGAGATCGCAGACGCGGCTCAGATCCAGCGTTGCTTTGGCTCTGGCGTAGGCCGGCAGCTACAGCTCTGATTTGACCCCTAGCCTGGGAACCTCCATATGCCGCAGGAGCGGCCCAAGAAATAGCAAAAAGACAAAAAAAATTTAAAAAAAAATGCCAGGACCCAATGACTTCACAGGCAAATTATATCACATTCAGAAAAGAGATAATATCTATTCTACTGAAATTCTTCCAAAAAACTGCAGAGGAAGCAACACTCCCACACTCATTCTATGAGGCCATCATCATTTTCATACCAAAACCAGACAATGGTACCACAAAAAAAGAAAATTATATGCCAAAATCACTGATGAACATTGATGCAAAAATCCTCACCAAAATATTAGCAAATCGAATCCAACAATATGTTAGAAGAATCATACACCATGATCAAGAGGGATTTAACCCAGGGATGCAAGGATTCTTTAATATCCACAAATCAATCAGTGTGATACACCACATTAACAAACTGAAGATTACAAACCAATGATCATCTAAATAAGTGCAGAAAAACTTTTGACAAAATTCAACATCTGTTTCTGATAAAAACTCTCCAGAGAATGGGCACAGAGGGAATCTACCTCAACATAATAAAGACCATATATGACAAACCCACAGCTAACATCATTCTCAACAATGAAAAGCTGAAAGCATTTTCACTAAGATCAGGAACAAAACAAGAGTGTCTACTCTCACTTCTGTTATTCAACATAGTTTTCAAAGTCCTAGCCCTGACAATCTGAGCATGCTATTTAAACACCTACATCCTTTTCCTTCCCATCTTGGAGCACCCAGATCCATGGTGTACCCAAATCCTGGCTTTAGGTTTCCTTAGACCTAAGTGGGTGAACCTACCATCTCTAACACTTTCATAGCAATTCACTCCACTCCCCTGGGCTTTCTTCTCAGCAGCATAGGATAAGATAAACTTACAACTGCATCAACAGCAAATGTAAATTAAATTTTATTTTGCAACATTTTTGGGAACAAGATTGATAGATATACTTAAAAGGGACTGGAAGATATTTAGCTACAGTTGGGAATAAAAATTTAGTGTCTTCACAAACATTGCAGGTCTTATAATTATTTTATGTCACCGTCATAATTATGAAGCTTTTATGGCATTTTCTATGTGCAAGGTCTATTCTCAGCACTTTATATGTATTAATGTACAGATACCTCATTATAATCAAATATGTAGAGATATTATGTCCCCACTTTACCAATGGAGGAAAATGAGACATTTAGTGGTAACATGACTTGTTCAAGATTGTATAGCCAGTAAGTGATAGAATTGGGATGGAAACCTAGGACACTAACTGAGTACTCTCCTTTATGGCAAACAACTATGGTTTCATGAAAGAACTCCTGGAATTTGCTTCAAGAAAATACAATTTAAGTAATCTACTTAAGAGCATTTTGCCTGTTCAGAACAACTATTTGCAGAGAAGAACTGCAACTGTTAACGAATAGCAAGTGACATCACAGTTGTTAATTTTGGCTGAAAATGAACATCAGCCAAAATGTACATATGGACTGATAAGGAATTGCAAGATTCTAAAATAATTTGAAGTCTGGTAGTTACAGTTTTTCACCTGATTTAAATCACTAGAAAAATGTCATATTAATCAGATAATTGCTATAATAATTTAAATTTCACCCAAATCTTTCTAGAAGACTAAATCGTACCAACTTCCCATTGATGCTTCTTTAATGTCGCCGTCTCATATTAATAATATGTTCAAGCTACTCTTTCACCCCCATTGAAGGCCAAATGTAAGTCTGATTTGTACTTGTCACACTTACACATTAGGAAGGTTCTTTAAACCACACCCTAGATAGTGGAAAAATGTGTATGTAGTATTCACAAAATTTGAAATGTTATTAAGAATAATGTAAAATCATTTGTTATACTACTTCTTATGAATGTTTTTCTGGTTAGAGACCCACCTATTTCCCAAAGCTCTACCTGTTTCTCTCACAGATGAAATATAAAGCAAACTTATAAATTCTGAATAAAGAGAATATTGACCTCTTAAGATTATAGTCAATAATAATTCCATGGTTTGCTTTTTAAAGAAGTTAATTGTAAAGCTTATAATTTTTTTAGCTACTTATAAAATTGGCTGTTTCAGATTCTTTACTAAATTATTTCTTAGCTTTACCCCCAAACTGTAGCACAGTTACAAGACAGGATAATAGACAGATGGTAAATAGTATAAGCTCCTTCTGCAAATGTTTTATTATTGACTCTGAAACACATACGGAAGTAGTTAGAAGTCAGAGGATCTAGGATAAATATAAAGACAAAAGGAAAAGTGGAATCCTTTCTGATAGAAACCTAATTTTCCCTATTATTTTTGGGTCCACATTTGCATTTCTGATTGTCCAACTCTATGTGGAGATATGCAGAGAGCACTGCTTCTTATTTCACTCTATGTGCACACCCCCTGTTCCTTTGGGTAACTGTGGTAACAGGTCATAGGTAGATTCACGAAGTATAGGTCCCTGTAGTGACCACAAAAAGCCTCTTTTGTCACATGATGAATAGCATATTAGAGCAATGAGGTTTAGTAACTGGGAGGATGGCTCTCAGGGCCAGCATGGGGGCTGGACTAGGGCACTGTCATGAATGAACCCACACATTCACGATGTGCATCACACCTCAGTGACATTCATTTCCAAGCTATTAAGTTACCAAGGAAGGAGCCTTACCCGGGCCTTCTGCTCCATTTCTAGCATTAATCTTTCATGTTGCTCAGCTATGGCCAGAGTCGCAGAATGGACCTTCTGATAGATCATTTCTCCTTCCCTTGTTTGAAAAGTGAATAGTCCTTCTCCTGTGTCACACATTCTGTGAGAACAGAGATAGGAAAGAGATGGGTCTTCAGGTGTTCAAGCGCGTAACAGTTTTCCACATAAAAAATGCTCTCGCCCTGTAATCCCCTCTGCCTTGACTTTCATGGGAGTGAGTGAAGCGGATTCATCCTCAGCCAAACCAACCAGAAAGTTTTTAATTGGGGCACAAGAATGAAACTGAGGGTAAAAATCTATGAACATTTGGATTTTTAAAGATAGTGTTCACAACAGGATAAAGGAATAGACAAAAGTGACTTCAGTTATTACAGTGCATGTCTTACTAATATTGAAAAATAAAAGCAAATAGTTGTTTTAAGAATCTTTACATTGATCTCCCAGCACCATCTCCTACTACTTAGCTCTTGAAATGTTAAGAACTTAAGAAAAACTTTGCGGAGTCCTGCCCTGGCATGACAAAAACAAATCCGACTAGGAACCATGATGTTGCAGGTTCGATCCCTGGTCTCGATCAGTGGCTTAGGGATCTGGCATTTCCATGAGCTGTGGTGTAGGTTGCAGACATAGCTTGGATCTGGCATTGCTGTGGCCGTGGTGTAGGCTGGCTGCTATAGCTCCAATTGGACCCCTAGCCTGGGAACCTCCATATGCCGTGGGTGTGGCCCTAAAAAGCCAAAAAAAAAAAAAGACAAAAAAGAAAGAAAAGAAAAACTTTGCAATTTTATACTCATTTCAAGAGAAGACTTTTTTTTTTTTTTTTTAGCTTAAGGATTTGCATATATAGGCTGAAACTTTTAGTTAAACTGAGGAATCCTTAGGTAAGGAGTCTTATACCCTAGGAAACATCATGGCAGAGAAGAGACTCTGTTTGGATATGATAATGTTTGGTTTGAACTTTGACTTTGCCACTTAACAGCAGTATGACCTTGAGCAAGTTGACTAACTTGCCTTTACTTCCTTTCCACATTTCTAATAGGAAAAATAACAGTACCTATCTTATAAGATCCTTATGACAGTTAAGAGACTTCATACACATGACATTTATAATATCACTTAGTACATATTAAGTGATCAAAATATTAGTTATTGTTGTTTTTATCATAAAGTATGGAACTAATCTGAATATCCACTATAGAGAAATGGTTGGCTTAAATATAGTATTTTTATCTAATGGACTATTATATAGTTATTACTATGTCATTTCTGAGTGCATATAACATTAAAATTCTTATAATGTAAATTCAAGAGAAGAAATCAGAATACAAATATCTTTTCAATTATTTAACTATAATTAGCTTTTAAAACATATTTTTAAACTTGGAATGAAACCACTGATAATTTCTTAGGCAACAAGATTATGGGTAGGTTTTATTGGCAAAGACCAATTCTAAAGTTAAAAATTTAAATTAACACTTTAAGGCAGCTTTTAAAAATAACTGGAGACCTTCAGAAACACCCACCAAATATCAATATGATATTCCTACTCAGACATTGGACATTAACTGGACTGCTACTGCTGTGTTATCATTTTTAGGTTATAACATCAAAAGATTTGCACAAAATGCTCATGAAGGCAACCTTTGTCTTCCAGCACCAAAAAAGATTTTAGATTCTTCTCTATGATTCTCCAAGGAGTTTCAGTAGAAAAGAGATGTCTCAAGAGGTTTCAGAAATTACAGAGGCTGCCACTGCCATCCCCCAGGGCCCCACAGAGCCAGCACTTAGCTTCTGTGAAAGAGATCTTAATAAAATTCACACAGCGTGAAATGGAAAGTCCGGGGGAAAAGTGAAGAGTTTTCACAAAGTGAAGCAAATGAGCTTTCTTTGTTGATTCAGAGGAGTGAAGAAATCCAACAGCAGGAGCAGGCAAACAACTGATAAGCAGTGAGCCCATCTTGTTTGAACTTGAGTTTTTTCATTGTCATCAGAAAAACACTGCTTATTAGCCTTCGGAAATGAGGTAACAAAGACATACATTGTTATTTCATACTCAATCACTGAGATGTAAAGTAAGACTGAATTCTGCCCAGGGAGGGAGTCTGAAAGCTTACAGAAGGTTTTTTCCCAGCCTCTGAATAAAAACTACTATAAATTTCATCCATTGATCAAAAAACCAGGAATTAAAATGCTAGCATAAAAAGCAAAGAACTTTTAGGTAGAAGATGCTCTTTCCTCAATATAGGTACTTAAAGCCAAGATGAAGTCAAACTTCTTCAGTACAATTGACTCAGATTTATGACTTTTGTCAGCAGCATTGGAATAAACAGTTTAGATTCCTCCTAGTTATTACTTAAAATATGCTCTCTTGGGGCTGGTAGGGAACACATCTGAAGATTTACTTCTTATATGTCTAAACGGTTTTGTTGTAGCAAGCCAGTGCTAGAAAAGATGATAAGAGGAGGGATTAAAGTAATTTTGATGTCTCATGCCTCATTCCTCAGCTTGGTCCACAGAAGAGCAGCTACTTCACTGGGAGCTATCCAAGGTGCTGAATCAGTACCTGCATTCCACACTATCCGCATGTGATTCATAGGCACATTATCCTTTAAGTACTGGCCTATAGAACTCTTTCCACAGGTCACTATTTCTTTCAAGGGACTTGGAGATGATGCTTAGGACCCATAGGAGGACAAACTGGAAGCCATATTTGTGCATCTGAAGACTGTGACATATTAAACTAAAGGTTAGAAAGGAAGAAATATGAAAAAAAAAAAAGGGACAAAACTCTAAAAGAGTCCTTTCCTTAATTTGGGAACAGCCAAGATCGAGGTGCTAGTTACATTTAAATATCCCAACCCTCTCATCACTAATATGCACATGCCTCAACTGCACTGATTTGAAGAATAAGTGAAAATGCAGACAATATATATTTGTCCTGACTCCAAACTAGAATTCTGTTGAAATGCAGAGAAATTGCAAATGTTATTTCTCTTTATACTTAACAAGATATTTTCACAAAATTAATACTTCTTCTTTTCTATAATAAAATGTTAAGGAGTTCCCTGGAGGCCTAGTGGTTACGGATCTGGCACTGTCATTGCTGTGGCGCAAGTTTAATCCCTGGCCCAGGAACTTCTGTATGCCATGAGCGCAGCAAAAAATTTTTAAAGAATAGAATCTCTATGGTCCCTTTCAGATTTAAGGAATAGCCTAGGGCCTCAGAAAAATTTTAAGAACTAAGCTGGACTGACACACTTATTTCTAGGTTTGTTGGTTTATTTATTTATTTATTTATTTATTTATTTTTGACATTGTGATATAAGGTACATTATAATAGTATAGGACTCAAAAGATTAAGGGCACAAATTGCAACCATCATGTTATAGCCTGTTCTATTCATTTATCACACATATCAAGTACTATAAGCCAGAGGAACTATCTTGAGCCTGGGAATGAAGAGGAGGGAAAAATATACATGGTCAATGCCTCTGAGGTTCTTCAAGTAGTGGGGAAGATAAGCATTGTTCAAAGAACAGCACACTTACTTTGGCCAGCAGGGAGATGTATAGACCAGAGAGGAAGGCCATGGGGCATTGACCTAAGAAAGTTATTTTACCTATTTACTCCTCATGTACAAAATGGAGGTAAGAAGACTTTGTCACAAGATTGTCTTTATTATTTTTTTAATCAAATGAAATGATGCATATGACAGTGGGCAGGAAAGGATTAATTCAGCAGGCCTGAGTTGCTCAAACTCTACATACTCTGAAGAAAGGCCTGTTCTGGCGCTGGTGCCTTGGGTGGTTTCTGAAACGTAACCTCTGAGCCTTTGAAGTATTTAGCCTGGTAAGAGTGTTTTGTGTGTCCAAGGCCTTGAGCCATGCTGTAAAAGTCTGACTAGGAAAGTTTATCCTGACAATATCATCTATCGAGAATGCCTGTTTTGCTTTGGTGAAGGCTGGAGTCTGAGTGGCTGGGGTTGTTCCTGGATCCTGAGGACACTGCAGGCCTGTCTAACTGACTCTCAACCACAACCTCAGATGCTGAGGCTCAGAGGAGCTTCCAGGGTTGGCGACATCTCACACCTGTCATACGTCATTACTGGGAGAATTAAGCTAGTGCCCATGTGAGTGCACAGGAGGGGGCCCTGGAGGCTCCTGCCTGGTCCTTCTTTGTCTTCATCCTTGTGTCTTTTTCCCTTGCTGACTATAACATGTAACTTTTGCGATACTAAAACCGAACTGAGGGTATAATGGTTTTTTTTTTTTTTTCTGAATCTTTCAAGTCTTTCTAGAGAATCAGTGAGCTGAAGATAGCCTTAGAGACTCTTCCACCCAAGATGGCCAGCAGATGGTAGGTTGTTAATATATTTTGATGTAATAAGAATATAGGCGTTCCCACTATGGAGCAGTTGAAATGAATCCAACTAGTACCCATGAGGATGCAGGTTTGATCCCTGGGTCAGTGGGTTGGGGATTCAGCGTTGCGATGAGCTGTGGTGTAGGTAGCAGATACGGCTCTGATCCCATGTTGCTGTGGCTGAGAGCATACACACTCTTTCTTTATCCCACCTCACCACTCCCTTCCAGAATCCTTTGAAATAACAGTACTGCCAGTCTTTTCTTCACTATGTTCTAATAAATAAGAAATAAACTAGAGTTCACTGTGAATGTATGTGTTCCCAGGAAACTAAATTCCAAATGAGGAACTCTACCAGGCATGACTCTCAAAGTTCCCTTCAAGGGGAGAAACAACCCTAAACAATTGTGCTGTGGAGGCAATTTCATCTGAGAAAAAGTACCTAGCATGTGGTCACTAGACTACTTCCCTCCTTTTCTTGTCCTTAAGCCTCAAACTTAGCTCTTTATGAAAGAGTGGCTTCAGCATTCCAGCCATTTTTCCCCATGACAAGCAAAAGAAATTTACCAAGTGAGAAGTTAAGAAAAAGTACTTTAAGTAGTGAAAATGGATACTTTAAAATAATTCTCTCTGGGTCTTAAGATAAAATTTTGCTACAGATGAATTTGTAGCCCTTTGGCAATTTTGTCCATCTTCACAGCTGTATAATTTCATTCCCACAGTTTTGCACTTTTATTTGCATATTTAGTGACCAAATATTTACCATCCATACACACAGAAATTTTAAACTCTCAGCAATGCTGTAAAGCAGGAGCACTTTACTGAAAGCCCATTGGTGTTTCCACTCATTATTTAAAATTTAATGTTTAATTATAGAAAGTAATGAAATTCTTAAAAGCACAGCTCTTCTGCAGAGCAGTTAAAACCAGTTAACAGTTTAATCTTTATAGTCACTTAACTATGCTAGCATTTTACTTTTTTTTAGCACCTATGAAAAAGTTGAAGTTTCTCACTAAAGCTTTGGTGAGTCAGATGTTGATCTGTGATAAGAAATTACAAGCAAAATGATATATCACTTACATCTGGAATCTAATATATGGTGCAAATGAACATTTCGTGAGAAAAGAAAATCATGGACACGGAGAACAGACTTCTTGTTGCCAAGGGGGAGGGGGAAGGAGTCAGATGGACTGGGAATTTGGGGTTATTAGATGCAAACTATTGCCTTTGGAACGGATAAGCAATGAGATCCTGCTGTATATATAGCACTGGGAACTATATCTGGTCACTTATGATGGAGCATGATAATGTGAAAATCAAACGGTTGAACTGGACTCAAACAAATCCTGGACTCTCAATTTCACATCAAGCCTTTTACAAGGAGGAAGATAGAATGGAATGTCTGCCATCCTCTCTGCCTTCTGACTGGACTATATTGTATGTCCTTAAACATTTAATGCATATGGTGGCTGTTACTGGTTATTTCCCTTGTTGGTAATTTGGGGTTACCATGCTTTCCTCAAGCAAGTTGAGAAATCTTATCCTACAAGGAGATCTTGATTTCAGTCCAGACTTTCCTGCAAATTAGCTTGAAATGTCAATTCGATCCTTTATAAAACTGAGTTTTAATGAAAGAGTTGATATAAATGACCTATAGGGTACATACTTCTTCCCAAAGTCTACCATTTCTCCATATGTGTACTTAATGATGATGAACCCATCATCACA
The DNA here is from genome assembly GCF_016906955.1 of Phacochoerus africanus. Lineage (NCBI taxonomy): Eukaryota > Metazoa > Chordata > Mammalia > Artiodactyla > Suidae > Phacochoerus > Phacochoerus africanus. Next base: position 155,434,500 of record NC_062545.1, read on the forward strand.
TTAATTAAAATATCTCCATTTCACACAATTTTCATATCATTCTATCAATTTACTTTGAAACATTCTTTTGGTTTTTCACCTCAGTGAAAAAGCCAGTTGAGTCTCCTAGAATCAATCTGAGTTCTGGCTCCAGCAAATCTTTGAAAAGAAATGCAGATAAGATGCTCTTCTACTTATCTTCTTTTCGTGTCTCAAAAATTGAAAATTGAAAACTCCATGAGGCAAGGATGGTCATAATGTTTTAGTTGCTATTTAATTACCTTGAAACGTGTTCATAAATTATTAACATTATCATCCTCATTATACTGTTACATTGTGTTGATAAAGGTTTAGTAGGGAAAAACATTTTAAAAGGTTTGCAGCTAATTTCATATGTATCCAGTGGCTTTATTATAAAAAACTTTGCACACTCCTTGAGGATTAGGAGTTTTAACATGCTTAACCCCCAGGTGTCAACCACAAAAAGCATGTTATGCACTCCATAAATGTTTGTTAACTGAAATGACTTAAAAATTATCATTATGGTGGCTATCTAATAGCTATTGAATTTGTAGTTTCAGATAGCAAAAAATAGAGCAAAATATAATACAAAAAAAAGAAACTTTTTTTTTTGAAGATCCCATGGTATTAGCTTATTCTCAGAATGGAACAGACCAAAGAGTAGAAATGGAAATAAGGAGCTAATATGTTCTCAGGCTCACGGCTGATACACACTTGGTCTATTTTAATATTGTTTGAGGGAGGCTCTGTGTATATCATATGAAACAACTCAAACCTATATTTCTAGGAAGAGCTAATGACAAAGCAAGTCAAGCGAAAGTTTAAATTCTGTCATTTAGAAATTATACTTGCTTTTTAAAGTGAATTTGCCAAGTTATGGTTGGAAAGTTTTTAGCTTAACTTGCAAGTTACTAATATTTAGTCACTGAATTGGAAAAGAAGAGTTTTGCTTCTCCTTATAATTTTGAGAGGAACCTAAAAATGAGATCTTTACAGTCTCCTAGAGCAAAAGAGCATGTAATCAGGGTTTAAAAATCACATTTTATTCTCCTTTTGCTCTACTGTTAATTAAGGTAATTTTTTAATTTTGTGAGATACTTTCAGAGTCTCAAGTGATTACAAAAGAAAGTGTTTAAATTATAGCCAAAATAGAACAAAAATTAAGATTATATTGGTTATATTGCCTTTTCTTCTTTGGTTGTATTTATTCATTCACTGACTTTTTTTATATGGCATATCATGGCCAGGCTCTGTGGTAGCTTCTAGACACACATAAAAATATATAAATATATATTTGGTCTTCTTAGGGCCGCACCTATGGCATATGGAGGTTCTCAGGCTAGAGGCTGAATCAGAGTCATAGCCGCCAGCCTATGCCACAGCCACAGCAAAGCCAGATCTGAGCCATGTCTGCAACCTACACCACAGCTCACAGTAATGCTGGATTCTTAACCAACTGAGCGAGGCCAGGGATCGAACCTGCATCCTCATGGAACTAGTCAGATTTGTTTCTGCTGAGCCACGATGGGAACTCCTAGACAATGTTTTAAAAATAATAAACATTAACTCATGAATTACATTTGTTCTCATTATCTATCTATCTATCTATTTATCTCTCTACCTACCTACCCTTCTACCTATCTTTATATGTGTTTACCTCGTCATTTAAAAATTCACTAAATAAGTTGATGGCTATATGAAATACACACTAACACATTTTGAAGAACTGAATTGGCTGTCCTTATTGTGTTGAAATTGTGTCTAGATTTTTTAGTTGACAGATCTCTGATAGAGTTTAACTTTTAGTCTTTTATTGCCACTATCAAAATAAGCCACCTGGTAAAATGGTGCAAAACATATCATTCTAAGATACTGGGGGAGAATATTGATTGGTAATACAAAAGATGTGGGCATATGTGTAAACTACAGCTTTTTAATTTTTTTAGAAACAGAAATTAAAATTTATTGCCAGGGTCAAAAATGAATCTACTTAAATTTAAGAAATTGAAAAATTTCAAATGTAGTTACTTAAATTTTTATAATTTTAAATGTCATTGTTCCGAGTTAGTAAATTTTAAACCTTAAGTTTTAAACTTCACTTAAACTTTAAATTGTAGTCTTTGAAAATATCTCCAATGAATATATGGTGAACAGATCATTTGAATAACCTTTAGTGTAGAAGTTAAGAAATGGAATCAATACTTCCTCATAAATAAAAGCACTAAATTATTTTATTCTACCTCTTGATATCTTATTTCTTTTTCAAGCTGAACCTGTGGCATATGGAATCTTCTGGGCTAGGGGTTGAATCAGAGCTGCAGCTGCTGGCCTGTACCACAGCCACAGCAACACCAGATCCAAGCTGCATCCGCCACCTACACTGTAGCTTGTGGCAATGCCGGATCCTTAACCCATTGAGCAAGGCCAGGGATCGAACCTGCATCCTCACAGAGACAACATCGTGTTCTTAACCCACTGAGTCACATTGGGAACTCAGATTATTGTGTTCATCAAGGTTCATTCAAGGTTCATATTGATATAATTTAAGAAATAATCATCTCTGTGTTTCCCCTGATGAGTCAGGTAGGTATAAACTTGTATCATAATACATTTAATATCTCATCATCTTTATTTTTACATGCCTTCTCCCCAACTAGACTCCTAATACAAGAAATGAAAGAAAATTACATTGACTTAAACATCTCATTAAAAGTCTTGAGACAAAGGAGATACAAGTCAGAATTCCTTAAAGGAGTGACTTCTGAGAATACATTCCTTTTAATGTCAGAACAGGCTTTCCATCTCTACCTGTGACCCATCTTTACTCCCTGTGTACCTTAGTCTCTAGATTTCTACACACATCAAATTGGAATGACACTAACGACAAAAGAAACACTGATACTAAAAGCTCTAAAAACACGTGAAACAGAAGTTGTACAAGTGAAAAAGTTTAAAAATATATTATTTATCCCATTCTTACTCATTTTTGAGTCTTGGATTCCTGTTTTTAAAGTAAGAAGGTTTGGCTAAATGATCAGCAAGTTCTCTTTCACGTCTGTATGTATCTATGTTTATATCTATATAAGTTCTATTGCTCCGTAGCTCCTAAGAACCCTAATTCAGCAGGCATATCTTTGCTTCTAATCTTACCAGTTCTCTTCTAGGCCACTGGAAATCTGATAACCTGCCTCTGGGAGTGGGAGTGATGAGTGGGATCCATGCAGTTGTCTGTGATGGTATGGAATCATGTGGGTGGTTCAAAGATCAGAGTTAAGAAAATAGATTTTGAAAGAGGAATGTATTTTCATTTTTGCCTCACTATGGATCTTGCTCTCTTCACATTCTTTTCCACTGAGACCGACAGAGACTTTGCATTATGACTCAATTTATGGTGAAAAGGAAAGAAAAATACTGCCCATCAGATCCAACATTCTGTCTTCTCCAAATGCGGCCCTGGACACAGCCAGACTTGGATGAAATGTAGGAGAAGGTTACTAGTCTAACTCATAACATTTTTTCCTTATCTACTGAAAAAGCATCGTGGAGACTTTCCAATCTGTCAAAGTATATTACAACAAAAGGAACAGAAAGCAAATATTTTGGTTCCGAAATTCAGAGTAAGATTTGAGCCCCTAGCTGGCAGGCTTTTATGAATTTTCAGTGTTAAGTCTAGAGGATTAAATCAGAGTTTTACTATAAATCATGGCTAGAAAGAGACACATGACTTATGAGATGACCCTGTTTCTTGTGGACCTGAGTGACTGCAGGAAAGAGAAGAGGAAGAGAGGCAGAGAAAGCACCAGATAAAGCTTGTGTGTTCTGGTGTCTCTTAACCGAGTGGAAATCCTGGAGAAGGCTGGGATGTTAATAAGTTGGTTTCTGTTTTACACTTCTGACTCCCCATAGTCTAAGCCTGAGTGCAGGACATCCAGAGAGTCCTGTGAAATTGTAAAATGTTTGCAGCCTCAAGTAGTAACACCTTCACTCCCTTGTCTGTGAAAATTAACTGGCAAAGCTTTTCATCTGCTGTGATCTCACATTTATAGTCCCCAGGTCAGATCTACATAGTCTCTCCATGACTTTGTAGGGAAAATGTTTTTCTCAAGTTTCTGACCACACTTCTTTCCAATTCCTCTGCCACACTGTTCCTGGCCTCTCCAATCACTTCAGAGTATGGAGTGGACTGGATGTATTTTGTTTTGATTGGTATTAGTACTAAAGAGGCTCTTGTCATTGTCAGAAACCACAGCAAGAGCCAAAACCAAAAATGTACACTTAGATGCTGAGCACAGAGGATAGATGTGCTGAAACAGGCTCTAATGACCTTGATTTCAGATATTCCAGAAAAGAGTCCAAGTAGAGAAGGGTCAGTTGGGCGGGCACATTTGAGATTACAGTCCTTTCCGCTGTGACCATTTACACTGGGATTAGGAGAGTATGAATGAGTAAACTGAAAGTAATCTCTTGGGTGAGATTAATGCTTGGTAAGAAACTGGAGAAAAAGTATGGGATGAGAGAGAAAGCAGCAGCAAATAAACATAAGTTAAAGAAGAAAAAATATACCTGGGAAAGGTCAGCAAGTCAAACAGTGAAAAAAATCCAAGGGAGTGAGTGGAAATAATGATTATTCAAACAAGAGCATCTTTCAGTGAACCAGTTAGCCATATCCTGAGGACAGAAAGGGTCCCAGGAGCCAGAGAGGAGGGAGTAAAGATCAGAATAGAGGAAAGTGATCCAACTTTCACATGTAAAAATTATTTTTAGTGTTCTATCGTCAGAGAATGTTCCGTATGTATCTCTCCTTACTCAGCCCTGGCTGAGTGTACTGTCTTCGTTTCCTAATAACTTAAGCTGCAGGTGGGTGAGACAATCAAATTCTCCCTATTCAGTGATTTAAGCTATAAGACCTGGGGCAATAACATCAGGTTGGATGCTCAATTGTGAAAGGAGAGACTCAGGAAAAGGTAAAGATCTTGGCAAAGGCGTGTAGCCTCTCTCTGAATTTTTAGCTCTGTTTCGTTTTGCCTGATGCCAAAATACTTTGTTTCATGTGTTTGGATTCTGTAAGATTTTTGGATAATGGGGATTGATTCCATATTTTAAAAAACACTCTAGGAGGTACTTCTGCACATTTAAGTTTGAAACTAGTGCTTTTAGAACAAGCCAGGAGGGTTTCCTGCTCCAATGAATGTAGGGAAAACTAAGGGCACCTTAGACAGAACCTTCTCACAAAACCAAAATTCTCATTAGCTTGTTTATTTATTCAACAAATATTTAATCTGTCCATCACTGTATGCAAGGCACTTTGCCTGGTCCAGGGTAGCTGCATGGATATGGGTGGTAATTTGGAAAACATACCTAAATGGAGTGAAATTTTGGTAATTTTCTGAGTAGTTTATACTCCATCTACCACCTCCAGTTCACCACATCTCCATGTTAGGACCAAAATACATTTCTTTTATGTTTCCAGAAATACCTTCAATCATTAATTAAGCACCTTCAAGAGAGCTGAGGTGTTGGGAGACATGTTTCTACAATCTTTTCTTAGCCTCTCTGCTTATATTTTCTATGCTGAAAACACCATCTTGTCCTGCTTTACTTTAGTCCATGTTCCTGCTTGAAAAAGTTGCAATGCTGGGAAATAACTTAAGCTTAAGAACAAAGACCTAAAGGCATAAGTTATTCATGTGGTCAGCTGAATGAGGACACAATGTTTTGGTCTAGGCGTGCTGGACCTGTGCAGATAGGCATGCCGTTTGCACAGCATGATATGTCTTCTAAAGAATAAGAGGAAGATGGGCCTCATGGCCCCAAGGGGTTTATGAGGGGTCATTAGCAGGATATGCATCAGCAAGGAGAACCGAGGTGCAAATCTAGGTATGCTGTTTGCAGAAGCACAATGATCATTCTCTAGATGCTATGCATAGACAGCTAAGGCCAAGCTTCCTCAATGCTAATGATTGTTAAATGCCTAAAGGTCAGAATAAAAGCTTAACCATATACCAGCTATGTGACTTTTAACATAATAAAAGAAAATTTCAAATAATAAAAATTACTATATCCTGTACCTATAGCCCCCTCCTCACTTGATGTAATCCTAAAGAGCACAATAAAAGCAGTGTGGTTTCTCGAGGCAGCACTCTTGGTTCCTGAGACATTGAGTCCCCCGGTTCCTACCTTGAATTAAGATAAATGTCTCTGCGTCTTGTTTTTTTGTTTGTTTGTTTTTGTCTTTTTGCCTTTTCTAGGGACGCTCCTGCAGCATATGGAGGTTCCCAGGCTAGGGGTCTAATCGGAGTTGTAGCCACCGGCCTACACCAGAGCCATAGCAGTGTGGGATCTAAGATGCATCTGCGACCTACACCACAGTTCATGGCAGCACCAGATCCTTAACCCACTGAGCAAGGCCAGGGATCGAACCAGCAACCTCATGGTTCCTTCCTAGTCAGATTCGTTAACCACTGCGCCATGACAGGAACTCCTCTGTGTCTTGTTTTATGTTAACTTTTTCTTAAGTTCCACAGCACCTGTTCTTCAGTCCTCACCTGCTGAGCTGGTCTCAACACTGAGAGGCTGATGGTAGAAGTGAATTGATTACTTGTGTACTGAGAAGTATTCATAAGATAGAGTTTTACTTTTCTGGAGAAGGCAATTTCAAGGCTTTTGCAATGAAAAGAATTATGGCATTGGTTTAGTAGCCAGAGAGCTGTCTGAAGATAATGGTTTCTTGGTGGGTGAGGAGGAGGAAAGGAACAGACATGAAGAATCCTAAGTAACAGATGATGCCAACTTAATATTCCCTATACTTTTGGCAACAGCTGGTTAAGGCACCTCATGCAGCTGACTGAACAACTAGAGCCCCTCCAGAGTCTCAGATACTCTCCCTGAGTGAGGGCAGAGGAGCAGGCTTTCCAGAACCCTCTGTAGCTGCCATCCCTGCTCAAGATGAAATACTGTGGAAGCACAAAGGAGGTGGGAGTTAACTGGACTCTTTCCCACTGTTCTGAGCCCAGCACCAACTGTTGTAAAGAATGGAATAAAAATGCCACAAGGCAAAGTAGTTGAGAGAAATTTACTCTTTTACCCTTGAGAGCTAATGGGAATTCAAAGAGTATACATTTTATTTTATTTCTCTTAATGGTCAAAGCCCTTGGCTGTTTTTGTAAATACCTATCATGGATCAAAGCAATCTTAGTGAAAAATATCCCTTTCGGCTTTGCTAGTTGTTCAAGCTCCACAAAGTGCTCATTTGAAATGTTATCTTCTCTATGAAAAAGGATCATTTGCTGCTAAGTAATATCTATATGATTTCATTTTTCTTGTTGCATATAAGGATGTTACAGAATCTCAATTATATCTCATTCTGTGTGGCTTTGTTGTCTACTATCCTAAATGCTTGAGTTGTAAAGTTATCTTAGGTTTATACAATTCATACTAATTTTTCCATCTAGGGATGGATTCCTGGTTTCAATTCCCAAGGATTGTTTGTCTGGCTATATTCATTAGATTTTCAGATTAAGGGGGAGAGGGAATTAGCAAGGTAGCAAATAAGAGAGGACTGAAAAACCAATATCCTCTGCTTCTTTCAGTTAATGTTTATGTCAAAGAAAGTGATCAAGGTTTGGGGACCAGGGTTAAGAGACCGAGAGGCCAGGGCTGCATGTACAGTGGTAGAGAGAAGCTGCAGGAATAAGAAGATGCCCTGGGCAGGCATGCAGCATCCTGGAGAAACAAACTGGCCAAGAGCCAAATAGCTCGGACTTGTCTTGGAGGCCCTAGGGCAGGCACTTGGCCTCCAAGTCCTCGCCTGCTTGTCTATAGAACCATTTGCTTTACACAATGGGAAAACTGTCAAGGACTATGAAATGAAAGGTATTAGTAGTGTGACTATGGGAGCCAGTCTAACCAGAGTGCTTCTGCCTCTGGGCAGCTCTGACTTCCTTCTCAGCTATGCTTTTGAATACCACCAGCCTTGCTGCATCCTCAGGTGATGCTGCACTCTCTTGTTTGGGGATGGTATTTTTTGTTCTCAAACTGTGACTTGGAAGGACTCAGGCAGGCCCAGTCACACACTGGTGTGTACCTTGTCCAACAAGCAACTGTCCCCATCAGAGAATCTGCCTATGAAAAAAAAAAAAATCTGCTTCTTCTGGTAAAGTGGCAGCTTTCCACAGGGGAAATCTGCCTCTGCTTGCACCAACACAGACAATATTTGAGAAGGGAACAAAAAACACTTTGCTATTTCATCAACCCGTATGAAGGTCATTTTTCACCCTGGTTCTCTTGCAGTAGAAGGTTTTGATTGCATTGCTCTAGTAATGTTGCCTTTTGGGAAATTCATTTTTGTTCTCAGGGGCTGTGCTGTCTACCCCTTACACCAAGTTTCGTTATATTTAGCACAGAGTGCATCGATGATGTAGTTAGAATTGCAAGCAAGATAACCCATTACTGGGCCTATTGTCAGCCTTCTGTGTATTTAATAGAAATAGAGTATGTAAAAATATATATAGGTCATCAGGACTGGCATGAATGGAAAGGCTTAGTTTCTGATTGTGGATTTGGTTGACTTTATATATTTCTCTCTGGGCTTCTATTTAAAACATGGCAATTTACTTTTGTATGAAGGGTAAGAAAACAATTACTTTCAGTGTGAATAATTTCTGTAGGGTTTACATGTTATTGTTGGGTTCATTGTGAACCAGCTTTACAGGTAATTGGCAATGATAAATATTTCCTCAGACACTGTGTTGTCATTTTAGATTTTTGGAGCTAAATATTTGTTATTAATATTTCACAAATGTGATTGAATTTAACTTTAGAGATATGAAGTATTTGCTCTTAGTGCAAAGATATGCCAAAGAAAATAATAATTTACCATTTAAATCTAGTCGAAAAAAGGAGTTCAGGATTCAGGCTCTATAGACAGTAATGTCTTCTCTGGATATGCTACAAATGATTTCTGTGACCTTGAAGGTATTGCTTGCTCTCTACTTGTATCCTGGTATCCACTCTCAGTCTTTTATTAGCATGTATGTCTGGCATCACCCCTGGGAAGCTGATTTCTTCAGGCGCAGGCTCACCTGCCTTCTGGTTTGGCCAAAGGAAGGTGTTGGCAGAAGACAAGAGGGCAGGAAGGAGCAACTGAGGTATTTCCCCACCCTGTCCTTCCTGAAACACTGGTTTTGACAGTGTTTTCTCTTCTTAAGATCCAAGATCTTTCTGGGTTCTGGTTTCCTGGCTTTTTAAGGCCTTGGGCGGGGACAAGCTTCTCTCTGCCACTTGTCTTGGGCTGCTCCATTTCCCAGTGTTTGTTTCCTAATCATACCCACAACTCTTAAAATAATTCCTACATTGGATTCTCCTCCAACTCTTTGGATAGGTCATTTCTTTGTAGCTGGGCCTAAACTTAATGGATAACAAGTCACTGAATCTTGCCGAGTCTGTTTTCTCATTTATAAAATAAGGAAAATAATATTTATTGAGTACACCTCAGAAGATTGTTATGATGAGCAGTAATAAAGACAGAGCTAATAATGGTGACAATAATACTTGGCCTGCATTATGTGATATGAATTATCTACCTCTAAGCTCACCCTATATCCATGACACTACTTCTGGTGGAATGGAAAAGTGGCCACAAATTACTTACTACTCTGTATTCATGCCCTTGCAAAGTGTCTTGATACTTCTCCCATCAGAGGTGGTATTTTGTACACTCTTTGATTCTGTGCCAGCCTATAGCTTGTCTTAGCTGCTGGGAAAGTGAGACATAATTCAACGGCTGACAGGGCTTGTGTTCCTTGCTTGCTGCTTTGGAACCCTGCCTCTGTGAACAAGCCCAAGAAGCCTGCTGCATGATGAGACCCATGTTCCCATCATGCTCATCTGGTCACTGAAACACTATACATATTAGGTCATCCAGTCTCCAGCCAAGCTGCTAGCTGATTGCAGAAGAATGTTCAGGCCCAACCAGGATCAGTGCGCTGGTCCCAGGAGAGCAGAACTGATGACCTGCAGACTCATGAACATAAATGGCTATCACTTAAGCCTTTAGATTTAAGAGTTACACAGCAACAGACAGCTGATGGAACCATTCTTTGCAAATAAGAAGACTATGACAATTATTTTAAAAAATGACATTAGATAAATGAATAATTTGTATCATATGTTATTATAATCAATGTTATGATTGCAGAACAAAAGGTGCCCCAAGAACATCTCAGATGCTGTGATGGAGTACTATAGCAGTTGGGGCAGGCTCTGATTGGAGCACAGAGCCAGAGCACTGGGAGGGAAGCAGAGAGAAACTGCTCATTATATGCATTTCCGAAGGCATGTTGGCCAGTGTGTGAACAGATAATGTTGCATGTTGCATATTAGCTAAAACTAGAAATTAAAAAAATTATATAATAAGAATCCCCAAAGAGGGAATTAGATGACAGAAAAGAAGTAAGTTTTGTGAACTAGAGCCTTCAGAGAGAGAGAGAGCACAGGGTTCAAATACACTAGAGCTTTGGCTTAGAAGATTTCTCAAGCTGGGTTGAAGAATATATCTGGATGGAATCTCATGCCATAGGATCTTGTGTTTGGGAAGAGGGTTGGTCTTAGCTCAAGCAGAATAGGACATGAAAGGTTATCAAGATATCCAAGCTACATCTGCAACCTACACCACAGCTCATAGCAATGCCAGATCCTTAACCCACTGAGCAAGGCCAGGGATCAAACCCATGTCCTCATGGATACCCATGTCCTCATGGGTTTGCCACTGATGAGCCATGATGGGAACTCCAATCCACATATTCTTCTATCCTGAGGCATGACTGTCCCAGGAGAATGACCTCAGCAGTGTGTGGTCTTTAAGGATCCTTCAAAAAATTGTTATAAGACTAGGCAGAGAAATTTTTAAATAATGAGATGTTTGGAACAGTTGAAATATCATGCTTGTCCAGTCCATGTTAAGTGTGAGAGAAGTAGCAAGGAGATGTGCATTCTTGGAATAAGACACAGTAGCTGTCTCTAAAGCTTGGTCACTGATGTCCTCCTAGCTTTAGATCAAAGGCTGACACATCACAATGACAGTGGTGCTGAGGCCTTCACATCACAGAGGAGTTGCTGGGCTTTCTGAAGGAACTCATCTGAAGATAAGAAAAATTACTACTTGGATCACACCCTCTCTCATACATATGAACTGAAAGTTCAGTGGTGTAAGTGCGAATAGCACAAAACACAATTTTCTTTCCTAAAGAACATGTTAAGAATAGCATAACTTTTAACAGTGACCCAGAGTGACAGACCCTAACATATAGTTTCATTTTATTATGTGGGAGTAAATTAAGATCTCCATTGAAAAGAGGTATAAAGAAATACCATATCTTTTTTTGTGGGAACTATTTTCCCCCAAGTTACCACAATATTCTAAACCTATGGGTACCCTTCTACTGATCATGTTTATTCTAAAAATTGTCTCATAATTTAAGCCTCTTTGTTTAAAGACAGTTCAAACAGGTTTTATCCAGTATATTCACAGTTCTCACTATAGAGAATAAACTTTCAATGATCCTTTGACTTCATTCTATTTAAAAAGACAGCACTGTTTACATTACTTTTTTATGTTGTCTTTTGTAACCGTAAGAAAAATCATTCTTTGGTGGTTATTTTCTCTATTCTTTTTGTTTTCATCAATAAATGTATGAAATACATACTTTAAGTAAATTCATACTAATGCTTCCACTGCATTTTAAAATTCCTTCCGAGGGAGGCAGCTTAGGAAAGAACTAATATAATTAGCATTTTTTGATGGATGACTAGTGTCAAGGCAGAGATGAAAATGCTCACTGCAGTTAGAGAATACACCTGAACGTGTACTGCATGCAATAGCACAATATAGTAAAAATAAATTAAACCTACTTTTTTGTTTTAGATAACCAAAGCATTATGTTTCCTAGTTCTATAATTTATATGTCATAGGCAGATTTTTGTTGAAAACCTTATCTTTATTTCTAGTTCAAGTTTTGGCCAGATCTCAAGCTAGTGAGTACTTCATGGAGCCCCTGACATTGGAGGAAGAGGTAAGTTTAAAGAAAAAAAAACAAAAAGCTAACAAACTCACTCTTCAATTAAATATTTGACTTAAGCTACAAACATCTTCAAATAATTAGGCAAATATTTTTCATGTGCCTACTATGTGCTGTGAATACATATGCTTGTTGGCAAAAATAAAAGCCAGTATATATGTTCTACAACACTTATTCAACTGATCTTCTGACAATAACACAGGAAAGAACATTGTAATCTAGATATTTGTATAATATCCTAGTATGAAAAGATAAGCGTTTCTTATTTACGGCCTGATGAAGGCAAGTTTTTTAATGAATGAATTAATTAAATTTGTCTTTTTAGGGCCGAACCTGAAGCATATGGAAGTTACTGGGCTAGGGGTCAAATCGGAGCTGCAGCTGCCAGCCTACACCACAGTCACAGCAATGCCAGATCTGAACTGCATCTGTGACCTATAACCACAGCTCATGGCAATGCTGGATCTTTAACCCACTAAGCAAGGCCAGGGATTCAACCCATGTCCTCATGGATACCAGTTGGATTTGCTACTGCTGAGCCACATCAGGAATTGGATTTACATACAGTCTGGTAAACAAAGCAACACAGAGGATGAAAATTGTAAGAAAGTCAAGGTTGAATTTCAAATACATTTTAGGGGCAGGCATTTCTAAGAACAAAATTTAAAAAAAAAAAAAAAACCTTTCAGATTATATTTACTCTTTTATATAGGAATTCACTTATTGGTCCTTTTAGTTTTTAAAGTATGTTCAGGAGTTCCCATCGTGGCGCAGTGGTTAACAACGAATCCAACTAGGAACCATGAGGTTGCAGGTTCGGTCCCTGCCCTTGCTCAGTGGGTTAACGATTCGGCGTTGCCGTGAGCTGTGGTGTAGGTTGTAGACGCGGCTCGGATCCCGCGTTGCTGTGTCTCTGGCATAGGCCGGTGGCTACAGCTCCGATTCAACCCCTAGCCTGGGAACCTCCATATGCCGTGGGAGCGGCCCAAAGAAAATAGCAAAAAGACAAAATAAATGAATAAATAAATAAATAAATAAATAAAATATGTTCATTTGATTACAATTGTTCTTCTTGGTGAATTGCCTTATGGGAAATCTTTGGAAGCTTTGATTTTTTGATTTAAAAAAATAAAAAAATATTTTTATGGGAACGTGGTCATATAAAAACACCATGCTAAACATATTTATAAACCAGGACCCAACAACTGTGAAATTTTGTGACTATATGAAGAAATAAATGAATTGATTAAGTATTATGTCCCTGTAAATTATGGTGGAAGACAGATGGAAGACCGTATGAACTCATATCTGCCTGTTTCAGGAAATCAATCAACGTTAGTACTCTGTGGCAACGATAATTTAAATTTTAATGATCTTCCTTTTGTTTTAAGCTTTTCCACTTTTCACCTTAAGTGACTCTTCACTGTCGTAAGCAAACACACTTACATTTACAACTGACATATAGGATCAAAAGGGAAATGCAAACATCAAACTGTTCCTGACATAATCACTTATCGTAACCTTTTTTCCCCAGTAAAATATGCTTTCATTCATAATTTGGGAGGTAAAACTAATAAGTTCAAAGTTGTCCTAAAATCATAATAGCAAAATATTTTAATAAGATATGCACCAGGGAATTATCATGCTCCTTAATGTGTTCTACCTTTAAATATCTTGAAGTAGAATTCAGAAAGTTTGATTACTAAAAATAACAAATTTCTTAAAAGTATAATTTTAACATTTTCAAATTAAGCTTTTAGTTGTTCGTACATGTACACAGAAAATGAGATAAAATAAAATACAAATGTAGAGCTCAATGACATAAGAAAGTAAATGCAAGTATAACTACCATCTAGTCAAAATTTAAAACATAGCTAGCATCCTAGAATTTTGGGCCTCCCAATTCCTATACCTTCCACTCTACACTCTGATTTAATGATATGTATATGGCAATAGTATTCGGGGTTTTCTTTTCTTTCTTTTTTTCATAGGCATATCTCTTTTTTTTTTTGTCTTTTTTGCTATTTCTTTGGGCCGCTCCCACGGCATATGGAGGTTCCCAGGCTAGGGGTCTAATCCGAGCTGTAGCCACCGGCCTACGCCAGAGCCACAGCAACGCAGGATCCGAGCCGCGTCTGCAACCTACACCACAGCTCACGGCAACGCAGGATCATTAACCCACTGAGCAAGGGCAGGGACCGAACCCGCAACCTCATGGTTCCTAGTCGGATTCGTTAACCACTGCGCCACGACGGGAACTCCGGCATATCTCATTTTATTGCATTACGCTTTTTAAATTTTTTATTTCCCCAATACATTATTTTTTTCCTACTGTTCAGCATGGTGACCCAGTTACACATACATGTTTACATTCTTTTTTCTCACATTATCATGTGAGAGAAAAGATATTTCATGCCAAAGAGGTTTTCTTTAGTTTTTCATCTAATTATTCATCCATAAACATGATAGTTTAGTCTTGCTAATTTTCCAATTTCTTCTCTTGTGTTCTGCTTACTTGAAATGGTATTAATCAATGGAGGCATGTGCAGTGTAGCCTGTTCATTGTTTTTGAAGTATCCTATTGTTTGATTACTCTCAATTACTTTTCCATTCTAGTGCTAAGGCAGAGTCAGGTTATTTCCAAGTTGTGGCTCTTCCCAAATATTTAAATACTTGAATACATGTCTCTCGGTGGAAACATGTAGCATTTCTATTGGGCATATATCTAGAAGTGGAATTGTTTAGTTATGGAGTATGCATATGTTCCTATTTAATAGTAAATCATTCTAAAAAAAAACAGTAAATCTGATAAACTAGGGATTGTACAAATTTCATTCCTACTACAATGGATAAGTGTTGCAGTTCCTTCACATCCTGACCGACACTTGATATTGACGGTCTTTTTAATCTTTAGTCATTATTGAGTGCAGACAGTCTTATCTCACTGAAACCTGAATTTGTAATTCTAATAATACTAGTGAATGACCTACTATTTTTATTGACTATTTGGATATCCTCTTTTGTCCAGTACCTGCTCAATTTACGTTTCCACTTTAGTACTGGGTTGTCTTTTCCTTATTACTCTTTTTGTAGGAATTTATTACATAGTTTGGATATCAGCCCCTTATCAATCATATATGTAGCAGATAATTCCTTTCACACTATACTTAATTTTCATGCTTTTAATGGTCTTTTGACAAAAAAGAATTAATACTCTTACTTTTTAATACAGTTCAAGCTATTGATCGCCTTGTTAGTGTTTTAGTTTTATTTAAAAGTATTTCTCCCTTGAGTTCATGAAGACATTATCCTCTGATTATAACAGTTATACATTTTTCTCTCACATTTTAAATCCATAATATATTTGTAATTAATGTTACCAGCATTTACATATATGAGCTTGGATCAAGTTACTTTTTATTCTCTGTAGTTATACAGTTGACTCAGCACCATTTATTTAAAAGACTGACTATTCCCCAGTGCTCTCCAGTACCACCTTTGCTGTAAAACAAATATGTATATGAGTCTATATGTTTCCCCCCAAAACCAAAGAAAAGATCTATTTTTCCGATTCCTCTGCTAATGTTACACTGTTTTAAATAGTTTAGCTTTATACTAGATCTAAATATCTGGTACAATGTGTATTCTCAACTGGTTCTTCAAGAATAAATTGGAAAATTTTTCCATTTTCATTTCTATACAACTTTTAGAATCATCTTTTAGATTTCACATCTTTACTCTTTTCTTTTATCTTTATTCAATATTGCATTTCCAATCTTCTGTCTGGGAACAGCTTCCATTTGCATGAAGTATATCTTTTCCTTTGTCTGTATTTCCTTTGGTGAATGTATGCTGTCTGATTTGGTTTCTGTAAAACTTTTTTATTTTGCATTTACTCTTGAAGAATATTTTCACTAAGAATACAATTTTAAGTAGACAGTTATTTCTCTCTAGTACTTTACAGGTGTTCCTTTTTTTTGGCTTTCATAATTTCTGTTGAGCTCTCAGCTATAAATTACACTGTAACCTCTGAAAATAACTTTTTCCTTTCTAATTGTGGTTTTCGTTCTATTTAAATATCTTAGGTTTAGTAGAAATTCTTGACTCTATGTGATGTCTTTTGTTACTTTTGAAAATTCTCAGCCATTATATCTTCAAATTTTGCATGTGTCCATTTTCTTCTGCCTCCTCCTCTAGAGCTCCAATTAAACATGAAAATCCTCTCTGTTTCCCATGTTCTCTTCCAGGCTTTTGTCTCTGTGCTTTTTTTCTGGATATTTTCTTCTGATGTTTTTCATTAAATATTTCTTCAGGTATGTCTACTCTGCCATTAAACACATTTAATTAGTTCACAATATTTGTTTTATATGTATTATATGGACTTGCATATTCTTTGACAGTGCTTCTATCAAAAGAAAGAGTCTTATTCCCCTTCTATTGACTTTGGGCATGCCTGAGTGATTTACTTCTAGTGAAAAGGATGCAGTAGAAGTGACACTGTATGATCTCTAATTCTAGGCTATAAAAGTCAGCTTTCACCTGACCCCCTCTTTCTCGAGATGCTTGTTCCTGGAATTCAGTCATCATGCTTTGAGGAAGCACTGGCCACGTGTTGGAGGCTAGGTGTACATATCTCAGCTTACTTCCCCAGTGGAGATCTAGACCCAGGTGACATTCCCATGTAAGTAAGGAAGCCTTTGAGATGATTTCCTCTTTAGCTTCCATCAGTTGCAAACACAAGAGAACTGAATGAGCAAGAATCCCTTAGCTGAATGCAGTCAACTCAGAATTGTGACAGACGGTGATGACGATGATAATATTATAATACTAGTAATGACAGTAATAATGATTTTTGTTGTTTTACATCACTAACTTTCAGGTAGCAGAAAGGGAACTTAAACATTGTATGTATTAGCCTTGAAATTCTCATTTGATCATTTTTTTTGTCTTTTTTTTTTTTTTTTTTTTTTTTTTTAGGGCTACACCTGAGGCATATGGAAGTTTCCAGGCTAGGGGTCTAATCAGAGCTGTAGTTTCTGGCCTACACCATAGCCACAGCAATGCATGATCCAAGCCGCCTCTATGACCTGCACCACAGCTCATGGCAATGCCGGATTCTTAACCCACTAAACGAGGCCAGGGATTGAACCCTCAACCTAATGGTTCCTAGTCGGATTCGTTTCCACTGCACCACGACAGGAAGTCCCCATTTGATCATTTTTAAAAACAGCTTTCAGCTTTTTGAATAAATTCTCAATGTTTTCATTTATCTCTTTAAATATTGTAAGTGTATTTATTGTGACACCTGTATATAATAACTCCAGAGTGTGGTTTCTCTTTGGGTTTGTTTTTATTGCCTTGTGTTTCTTCTAGTTCTTCATGTTGTCTCATCTTGTGTTCTGATTTTTTTCCCCCCAGGATCGCACTGGCAGCATATGAAGTTCCTGGACCAGGGGTCAAATCAGAACTGCAGCTGCCGGCATGCACCACTGTCATAGCAACGCAGGATCTGAGCTGGATATGTGACCTATGCCGCAGATTGCGGCAATGTTGGATCCTTAACCCACTAAGCGAGGCCAGGGATCCAACCTGTATCCTTATGGATACCAGTTGGGTTCTTAACCTGCTGAGCCACAATGGGAACTCCTCATTTCTAATTATTATTTATTGTGCAACAGACTTTTTGGTGAAATACTCTGAGGCCTAAAATGCACATTATCTTCCTCAAGATAACTTATGTTTGCCTTCTCCAAGATCCTGCCTTTATAAATTGTGCACTTTGAATTGCTGACAGAATGACTCGGTAGATGAAGGACATTTTAATGAATTATAGCATCAAAGCTTGTAACTGAAGCTATCATAGAAGCAGTATGCTACACTAAGAGAGTGCTGGAAAGCTTGGGCCACAGAGACTATTTAAGGAGTTACCTGAATAGAGGTGTGAGTAAAGGAAAGACACATGCTGTATGGAAATTGCCTGTTTTCCTCAGCTTTCCAACAGCTGCTGCATGCTCTTACTCCAAGGATGCTCTTTTTCTCTCTCTATAGATAAATAAATCTCTATCTATCTATCTATCTATCTATCTATCTATATGGGGGGGCATTCAATAGTATAATCAAACACTATAACATCTTGGGAAGCCAATAGCTATTTTTTTCCTTTTTAGGGCTGTATCTTCAGCATATGAAAAATCCCAGCCTAGGGGTTGAATTGGAGATACAACTGCAGGCCTATGCCACAGCCACAGCAATGTGGGATCTAAGCCACGTCCACTACCTATACCACAGCTCATGGCAACGCCGGATCCTCAACCCATCGAGCGAGGCCAGGGATCAAACCTGCAACTTCATGGATACTAGTCAGGTTCATTACCCCAGAGCCACAATAGGAACTCCAGCCACTAGCTATTATTATGCTTAATAATGTAAATCAGGGTATAGAGTATATATAAATCCCACCAATACAAGTCTTGTGTTTGCTAAATCACAGTTCCATACTTAATCTTTCAAGCATGTTTTGCTGGTGAAAATTAATGTTAAACCACTCATCAGCTACATGTGGCCTAGGACTTTAGATGTTGATTACATTTTGCTTTCAGCAATTTAATTATATTCTTTTCTCTTCTTAAACTATACAGTTATTAAGATCCAGAATATATTAAACCATTATTTTGTATTCCCAACGTCTTAGCTCTTCAGATATGAGCAGACTCCAGTTTTCCTTTCTGTCAGAGTCTAGCATATTCATAGATCACTTTGGATGGTCATCCTGATTCTCTTTTCCAGTACTGGACCAGGTCAATTTTATCTTTGGTCCCACTAAAAAATTAGGGGCAAGAAGAGGAATAGTGTATTGGAGATAAAGGAAGTGTTCATATTGAATATGATTAGACTTACTTGAGTGGTAGAATTCACAACTAGTATAAAACACCAGGCAAGTTCTCTTCTAATTATGAGAAGTAAAAATATTAATGCAATATAAGGTGATTACTCACTCAATGGGCATGGAATAAAACATGCTTCCTTTTTAAAACTAAGTAGGGGCCTCATCATACTAATAGAGAAATAATTTCTCCAACAATTTTACTACCTTGTTATTTCCAAACCGTGCCTATAGCTCTTTCCATGATAAAATGTGCTCTATTGTTACTCCCAACTCACAGTAGAGTTCCTGCATTCTGAACAGAGGATTAAATGATGCAACACTTCCTCTTGCTGCTGGAAATTGCCTATTTCCTTCAGTTCCCAGACAGCTGCTGCATGATGTGACTTTGCTTCCATCACCCCAGATCATTTCAAATGCACCAAGATCTACTCCTCAGTTTCTCCAAGACTCAACGAGGACACAACAGGCTCTTCTGCCCTTTTCCCATCTGCTGGAGTGACATTGAATTCCACAAATTCCTACCAATTTTAAAGACCATCAAAAGAATTACATTTATTAAAGGAATGCACTTTAAAAATATATGATTGTATTAACCGTATCTTTATTTTCTATGTTCTGATGCATTGACACTTACTCCTTACTGACCTTGACCTGCCAGGATTGGCCAATTCCTAAAGATGGGAAACTCACTTGCAAGCATTTCAAATGCAAAGCAACTAACCCCAGAGTCCACACCCCTCCTTGATGGGGCTCCCTGTCCATGTCCCTCTTTGATGTAGCAAGCCTGCCACAATAAGGGCCCGTGCCTAGTGCCCCTTTGTCCCTCTGCCTCCTGACCAACCCTGGTACTTCCTGTGTGGCCCCCTGCCAGAATGTGTCCCCTCCTCTTGGGGACTGTTAGTGGCAAATTATCTTTTCAATGGCAGTCATCTTTTGATCTGTAGGCCTCATCATACTTAAATAATAATAAAACCTAATAAAATCATTACCCATGTACTCTAATCTTTTTTGTTTATGAGAACTTATTAGATGCAATATGAAATATATTTCCCATTTTTTCCTATCACTTTCATAAAATACTTTTTTATTTTTCAAAGCTTATGTTTTATTCACAGAAATATATTTTTAATGTGGTTTAATAAATACACTTGCATGCTATTGTTTATATCACAAAAGCTTTTTTTCATAAACTATTAAATTGTACAGGGGTTCAATTTTAGTAACATGTCTACATTTAGATTCCAGTAATTCATGGGATAAAATGAGTCAGTCTCTCTGCCTGTACAGAAAAAGGGAGAGAAGTTTCCTTAAAAGCAGAACCCACTAGTTTATGTGAATCAAGAAACTATAATTTGTTTAAACTTCTCAACTGATGGATGGATAATGAGCTGTAGTATATTTATATCTCAATAAAAAGGAATAGACTCTTGTATTTGAAACACCATGGAAGAATCTAAGAATCATAGCATTATGCTATGTGAAAGCCAGACATACACTTAAATGACATTCTGGAAAAAAGCAAAACTATAAGGATAGAAATCAGGTCAGTGTTCCCCAGGGGCTGAGTGGATGGTTTTGCTCACTTGACGTCCCTTTGGAAATTAGAAATAATTCACAAATGATTCTTAGCAAAGATAGCAAAACATAAAACACCGTTCTTTAGGGCAGGAGTTACAAGTAACCAGAGGAGGATAGCTTTGTCAATTTTCCAGAGCAACTTTGAGCAAGGCAAGTCTGAAAATTTTCTTTAAATGGCAATAAGGGTCCTGAAACAATGTAGGGATATCTTAAAGGTGGCCACCTACAGGAAAAGAACAGTGTGGGTATAGAATAGAGTCAGCAAAACTTGTACAAATAAAGACACAAAACAAAATAAAACCCTATTTCAGACTGAGATTTTCACTATTTCTATAGTAAAAAGGAAGTAGAAACATCCATATTAGTCATTCACTGAGACACATTTAAAGTTTGTCATTTATAATTATAATTAAAGTCAGCAGTCTATCCCCCCCCTCCAAAACACACCCAACATGAGGAACTTTCCAGGGCTGGGCGTAGATCGAACCCTCACCAAACAGCAACCTGAGCTGCTGTAGTGACAATGTTGGCTAAACCCTGTGAGGCACACAGGAACTCCCAGTCAGCAATCTATTAAAGTGCTTCATCTTTCTCATCACATAGTGCCATCCTCAGCCAAATCCTTCCAATTAACTCCCCAAGGGGGAGCTTTGTAGAATAATGTGGACTTAGTGGGCTTCCAATGACGAATTCCTTCAATAATCAGGGAGGTAGGAAAGGAGGAAGTTCCATCTGGGGAGAGTTCTATGTTCACTTTCACCTTCCCAAGAAGAGAGACTAGTATTTAGCCTGCTAAGCAAGGTTTAAGAAAACAGAAATGAATCCATTTGAATAGAACTGGAATTCGGTTGCTAGAGAATTCCTTTCCCTTTTTCTTTTGATTAGATTTTATAGTCACAAATAAATTAGTTCATTCCAGCAGAATTACTAATGGTTTGTTTTCTTGCTCTCTGCTGAGTGAACAAGTTTCAGCAAATTATTTTAATAGTAGCACAATGAATGCAAACATAGTAGCTTCAAAAATCACAGTGCAGAAGTAGAATGGGTTCAGAGTGGTAATAGGAAAGCAAAGGGACAGTCAGTGGGGACTTGCAATGCTCACATGACCAATCCAAACCCTGATTTGACTTGTTTCAAATACCATCCCTTTACAGAGCAATGGAGCATGAGTCAGATGTAATGTTCGAGAGAGTCTTTTATTTCAAAGACTGTAAGGTTGAAGGAATTCATTCATCTGCAAAGGCAAATGTCAAAAGTTGTGCTTCTCACTCCTCACCGGCTGGCCCTGTGGTTAACAATGCACTTGACTGACAGTTTTGCTGCTCAGAACAGGGTGTGAGGTGGGGGGACTGATGCCTTCAGTTTGAAAAGTTGTCAGGCCATATGCTACCTTGTTTATTAGCATGTGTGTGCTATACTCTGGGACCTAATTTCTAATTTCTCTTTTAAAATGGAAAACTCTGGCGCCCTGTAAGTTCCGATTGTGCCTTAAGTCTTTTAAAGACCTACTATGTCTAATTAATAATAACTGGGGCTCCCACTTACTGCATGTTCACTTGTAAGTAAAACACTGATCATTTCTCCATACTTAGCACCATCACACTTAATTTTAAAAACAACCTTGGCAAAATTAATCTCAAATTTTCAGATGATGATATGACATTCAAGGAAGCTGATGCACAAGAGGAATTTAATCCTCTTATTTAATCTTGTCATATCATCATCTGAATGACATTCGAACCTGAAATGTCATATTCCAGTCTAAACCGCTTCATTATGTGACCTTAATGTGAGAAATTTATAATGTCATGGTGCCAAATTTGGTCAGACAAAAATGCTTTGTCACTCTGGTGCTTTTCATAGGAAATAGATTTTCCAAGGCACATGTACTACAAATAAATATACAATATGAATTTTGTGGCAGGATTTGATTTATGCACATATATTATTTGTATCAAATCCTCCTTGATTCATGTACTCTTGGAGTAATTCTGTGAGCCAATGAAAGCATAATTCAACCTACCTAAGTTCTTCCTATGTTGACAAATACACTCATCACGTTTTGGAGAATGTCACTACATACATAAAATATTTATCATATAAAAATATTGCTAAATAATTAATAAGGTGAATTGCCCTGCAAAATCTCTGTCTCAGCTCTTTTTATCCAAGTAAGATAGCATATTGGTGTTAACATCCATTTGAAACATATTTTTTTTAAAGGATTAATGCTGTACATACAATGTTATTACCAGCTATTTGGGGAGGTGGGGGGGCTGCACCCACAGCATGCAGAAGTCCCCTTGTTCAGGGATCGAACCTGAGTCACAGCAGTGACAATGCTGAATCCTTAACTGGTAAGCCACCAGGGAATCCTGAAACATCTTTTTTATTTATTATTTTTTCTTCTGACCCATACATATTGCTAAAAATATTTATATTTCGGGATTACTCATTTATGAGAAACAATAGATTGTAATGTCCATTACAAATGTATTTGACTCATTCCCTGTCAACCATTTTTGAGCGTATTGGGGATGAGCCAACCCAAAGGGTCAGATTGACATGAGATTTTACTCAATATCAAGTTTTACTCCAATCAAGAGGCACAAACAAGGCAGGAAAAGTTTGGGGCCATTGAATACAGCTCCTGAGGACTCTCCTTCTGCACTGATGTGCACTGTCTGCCCCAGATGACAAGAGTTTTCTAAGGCAGGGATGTGGCAGTACACCCAGAAGGGAGCTTTGAGTTAGGAAATACACATCTTTATTTTTCATCCCAAGTATTTCATTTAGGTGACATTCTCTAGGGATCCCTGCCTTATAAGTCCACCGGTTGTAGGACTCTTTATCCCAGGCAGTCCTAAACCAGGAACACCCTGCTAAGAGCATTCTGTAGATAGGGAATCCTTTTCCACCAATGTCCTTAGTCTATGTACTAGGAGGTCACTTGGCGTGTCTATAAGACTAGACTGGACCATTTGCTTTCTTTCTATCTGCTGGATGTTTCTTTAGTGTTCCTCAGAAGAGAAATGGGTCACTGAACAGGAGCTTTAACTCCTTTCTCTACAGTGGGATACACTGTTGAGTCCATACTTTTTTTTTTTTTTTGCTATTTTAGGGCTGTACCTGCAGCATATGGAGGTTCCCAGGCTAGGGGTTGAATTGGAGGTGTAGATGCTGGCCTACACCACAGCCACAGCAATGCGGGATCCAAGCCGAATCTGCAACCTACACTACAGCTCATGGCAACGCCAGATCCTTAACCCGCTGATTGAGGCCAGGGATTGAACCCGCATCCTTATGGATCCTAGTCGGGTTTGTTAACTGCTGGGCCGTGAAAGGAACTCCCAAGTCTCTACTTTTAAAAATCATTTTGCTTGGAGCACTGATGAAGGTGAGAGCCAAAATGGGCAATTTAATTCCAATGTGATCCAAGCAGCAATGATTCATGGTGAGGAACCAAGACGCCAAAGCAGAAAACCCATATTGGGAGCGAGTTTTACTGATTCCATTTGGGAAGGTGGGGAGTGTGGACAAAGCATCAGCTTACACAAATCCAGCACCTTTGAGAAATAATGCAAGAGATACGAGAGTGAACAGATATAGATCCAGGTTATTGTGGGGCCCAAAGCTTATAGAATTTTGGAAGTCATTTTACTTTAATAAGAAGAGGAGAAAAATATTGTACAACTACAAAATGATGAAAATCATTAGTTACATATGCAAATAGGTTGCAAGGACCCCTCTTATAGAAAAAGATCCTGAAGACATAGATCACAGGAACTGCAGTAAATATGCCTGTAGGAGAATATATTTGTGCCAAAAGAATTGCATTCAATAGTTATGAAGCTCTGGAAAACACATGACTAGAAGAAATATACCTTAAAAGAGTTTCAGGTAGAGGTAAAGCAGACATAAAATTAAAGTAAGTGTAGAGAAAAAAAAACTATAAACACTGTCCAGGGCCTACTGCAGACTACTAATTATGAAACACCTTATGATATGTTTGTAGCATTTTAATTACCACAGTAATACAAAAGTAAATATTATAATCTCTATTTTTAAAATATAGGAATTTATATATAAAACTGTTAGTAATTTGTTCCCAAGTTACACATAACTGATGGCACCAAATTTTAGCTCATGTCCATTCTTACTCCTATTCCCATGTCTGTTCTACAATCCATGTTACATGCTGTTAGTTTTCTAATGATATTGTGTTATAATGATGGGAGAAATAAACATTTTCTCACTTCTTAGCTGCCTGTACACTTCTAAATCTTCCTTGATTTGCCAAAAAAACCATGAATTTTAGATCTTATTAAATTATAGTCATAGCAAGTTCTGTTTCTTATTTTTGTCATGCTTTCTCCAAGCCAGATCAATCATTCTAGGGATAGACTGTGAGCTGAGTATACTGTATATCCTTCAATTAGTAGGGATTTAGTTTAGTGACCATTTGTGAAAGAGCAACTGACACTAAGAAGTGTGACAATGTGGTGTGCAAGGTTTTTCTAAATTTCTAAATTGTAGTTTTAACTTCAAGGTGAATTTAGTGTTTTTTGAGTAAAATATTCTTTTACATATTTCCAATTTGTATAATTAAATCAGGGAAAAGATGATGCTATACTTAGCACTTCATTTACTGTGGATTTAGGAAGAGGTGGACCTCCTATGCAGATAGGTAATTGGCATGCCCAAAGACTCTGGCTATGTATATGTTTGTATGCATATATGTATGTATGTGTATATAGTGTATAGTATACACTATACTTATATTCCTTAAGTATCCTTGTGGATACTATATGTAGTATACACAAAGGATTAAAAGTCAAGAAAGCTTTTTCTCCTAGTACTTCTGACATGAATTGACATTCTTTTCTACTTGACATACCATTACAAAAGAGGCTAAAACTAATTGATACTCGACAATACTGATGAGTGTTCAAAACATATCAAGTAATGGGTTGGAAAGTAAACATGTGATACCTTAAGGAGTACCTGGACAAACATCAAATGAAAATGGATTAATCAGAGTTTCAAGGAGTGAACATATTTTCATATTAAAGAACAGTGTAACAATAGTATATATTCCATATCCAATAACTGTTTTCCAAACAGAGAGTACTTTGCAAAAGAAACGATTCAGAAGAGCAGAAACATAGATGGATCTAGAGGTTATCATACTGAGTGAAGTAAATCAGAAGGAGAAAGATAAGTATCATATGATATCACTTACATGCAGAGTCTAATAAAAATGATACAAAAGAATTTATTTATAAAACAGAAACAAACTCACAGATTTAAAAACCAATCTTTGGGTTAACACAGGTGAAACTGTTGGGGAAGGAGAATTTGGGAGGATGGGAACAACGTATATACACTATTGTATAAAAAAGAAAATCATGGATTTGAAGAATAGACTTGTGGTTGCCAAGGGGGAGGGAATGGGAGTGGGGTGGTTGGGGAGCTTGGGGTTAATAGATATAAACTATTGCCTTTGGAATGGATTAGCAATGAGATCCTGCTGTGTAGCACTGGGAACTATGTCTAGTCACTTATGATGGAGTATGATAATGTGTGAAAATAGAATGTGTACATGTATGTATAACTGGGTCACCATGCTGTAAAGTAAAAAAAAATTGTATTGGGGAAATAACTATTAAAAAATAATAATAAAAGATAATTAACAAGAACCTACTGTACAGAAGAGGAAAATCTACTCAATAGTTTGTAATAATCTATATGGGAAATAAGAATGGATATATTTATAACTTACTTTGCTGCAAACCTGAAACTAATACAACATTGTAAGTCAACCACACTCCAACAAAATGTTTTTAAAAAAAGATAAACTAGAAAAAAAAACCAGAAATGATTCAGAGTATATACAAGCTTATTGCTTAGTTTTTAATCAACATGAAAAATAAAATTTAGTAAAAGTTCTATGAACTTTATTTTTAACAACAGTATGTAAATGGTGATTTTTTATAACAGATAAGAGAATGGTTGATTTAAAAATCTGTCATCATTTTAACCATTAAAAGATTCCACTATCATGAGAATTTTATGTTGAAATGTAATGTTTTCTATGTGCTAACTGCCTGAAAATTCTAGTTGTAAATTAAAAGTATACATTTGGAAATAGGCTTGAAGGAAATCAGATCATAAACTCAGGGTCTCCATTCATTTGTTTTCTTTGCTCCTCTTAAATAAGATTAATTTGAGATGTCTTATTGCAATATTGTAATTTATAATAAGAATTGTGTATCTGGTCTTATTTCCTGGCACAGAGCTCCTAAAAGCCTTAGAGTTTTAGAAGAAAACCTAAATGACCTTGGGTATGATGATGACATTTTAAAGACAATACCAAAGTCATGATCCATGATAGAAATAACTGATAAACTGGACTTCATTAAAGGTAAAGCCTTTTACTCTGCAGAAGACAATGTCAAGAGAATGAATGAGAGGACAATCCACAGACTGGGAGATCATTTGTGCCAAAGATACATCTGATAAAGCTCAGTTACCTAAAATATACAAAGAACACTTAAAACTCCACAATAGGAAAATAAACAACTCAGTTAAAAAAAAAAAAAAAGTGGGCCAAAGACTCTAGCAGACACTTCACCAGAGAAAATAAATAAATAGCAAATAAGCATAAGGAAATATGCACCACATAGTACATCATCAGGGAAATGCAAATTAAAACAATGAGATAGCACTATACACCTGTTGGAATAGCCAAAATCGAAAACACTGACCACACCAAATGTTGAAGATATGTAGCAACAGGAATGCTCACTCACTGCTGGCATGAATGCCAAATGACACAGCCACTTTGGAAGATAGTTTGATGGTTTCTTAAAGAATTAAACATAATCCTACCATATAATCTAGTAATCAAACTCCTTAGATATTTACCCAAGGGAGCTGAAAAATTATGTCCACAAAATTTCCTACATATGAATACTTATAGCAGCTTTATTCATAATTGCCCAAACTTGGACTCTACCAAGATGTCCTTCAATAAGTGAATGGATAAATAAACTGAGATACGTCCAGACAGTGGAATATTATTCAGCACTAATAAGAAATAAACTAGCAAACTGGGAAAAGATAGAAGAAACTTAAACTGCATATCACTAAGTGAAATAAGCCAATCTGAAAAGACTACATACTGTATATTTTCTACTGTATGACATTCTGGAAAAAGACAAGCTATGGGGATAGTAAGAAGACAAATGTTGTTATTAGAGGTTAAGCATGGGGAAGGATGAGTAAGCTGAACACAGAGCATTTTTAGGGCAGTGGAACTTCTCTGGATGATACCATAATGATGGATATATGTATTTTTGTCCAAAACCAGAGAATGTACAATACTAAGAGGGAACCATAATATAAACTATGGACTTCTGGTGATTATGACCTGCCAATGTGTAGATTCATTAATTATAATAAATGTATCACTTTGGTGCAGGATGCTGATAATGGGGTAGCCTATTCATGTGTGTGAGCAAGGGATATATATGAAATCTCTGTATCTTCAGATTTTCTGTGAACCTAAATTTGTTGTCAAAATCCATATCTTTGATAAAAAGGTTAATATAATACTATAAATTCTTTATTATGTATACTGTACCACAATATAAATAACTGAAAAAAAAAGGAAAGCGAATTTTTTCTTAAAGTTTTTTTTTCCTTGAAGTCAGTAGACTTAAGTTTAAATTTAGGAAGCTAAAAATAGAACTACCATACAATCCAGCAATCCCACTCCAGGGCAAAACCATAACTCAAAAAGATACACGCAACCCAATGTTCATTACAGCACTATTTACAATAGCCAAGACATGGAAGCAACCTAAATTCCACTGACAGAGGAATTGATAAAGAAGATGTGGTACATATATATATATATATATATATATATATACAATGGAATATTCCTCAGCCATATAAAAGAATGAAATAATGCCATTTGCAGCTACATGGATGGACCTAGACATTACCACACTAACTGAAATAATTCAGACAGAGAAAGTCAAATTTCACATATGGAGTTTCCAATGTGGCACAGTGTGTCAAGAACCCAACTGCAATGGCTTGGGTAGCTATGGAGGTGCAGGTTTGATCTCTAGCCCAGTGCAGTGGGTTAAAGGATCCAGCATTGCCACAGCTATGGTGTAGGTCACAGCTGTGGTTTGGATTCCGTCCCTGGCCTGGGAACTTCCATATGCTGCAGGTAAGGCCATTCAAAAAAAAAAAAAAAAAAGGAAGAGAAAGGAGTGAAAAGGGCGGGCGGGGGGGCAGATGGGAAGGAGAAGGAGGGACATCTGGAGAGCAGGGAAATCAGGAGGGGAAGGAGAGAGGGGAAACATTCTGTGAACATGGCAACACATAGGCACGATGTCACACCATGTGAAATATAACTATGAAAGGATGACACTAGGAACATGTTTCTTTTCTGCCAAATTCACCCTCACTTTAGGAATCAGAAATATGTTTTGACTGGATCTAGACACTAATATACCTGTTATTTAAGTCACAGGCATTTTAGACATAAAAGAAATGAAAATAATTCTATTTCCTCATCTTTGTTACCTTTTTCTGTGATTTATGATGTTGCCTCATTTTCTGATTTTGTTGTAATGTGATTCTGCATTCCTATTAAGTGAAGAACATATCTGACAGCTGGAAATAATACCTGAGGTTTTGTTCTCATTTCTTTGCCTCATAAAGTGGCATGACTGTCCTATGCTGTCTCATTAGAGTAAAAATGGCCTAAGAGACATATTTACTTTTTCCTGCCTACCCCTGTGCCAACCAAGAGAAACTTAGACCTGGAACCGAGCTTCGAACTTCCCTGTAACACTGCCCTGCTCCTCTAGATCTGGAGTCTGTGTTCTTGCCTCCCCGTGTGTCCTTTCACTCGTTTCACAGACATCTATGGCAGACACTGGGCACATTGCTAGAAAAACATCTCCCAGGGCAGTGTGGAGTCTGCCAGGTGTATAGGGCTTTGCAATCTGTGTGGCCAATGCTACAGTAGAGAGGTCCTGTGTAAGTCACTATAAGAGCATCTAAGTTAAGAAAGGCTGAAAAATTACGTGTGTGTGTGTGTGTGTGTGTGTGTGTGTGTGTGTGTGTATGATGTGAGAGAGAGATGTGAGGGGTGAGTGGGGGGAGTATTCCAGGTAAACAAGATGACGTGGACAGGTGTCAAAGTAAGAAGGATCACAGCAAATATAAAATGACAGGAACTGAGACTGCATGTGTGGGGAGGAGCACTTCAGAAATGGTTAGATATTGGGGAGTCTTGGAACATTATAAATAGGAGCACACCTGAGGGAGGCTGCAGCTGTCTTGGAGAACCCTCACAGCCCTCTCATACTGTCACCCCGAGTGTAGAACAGGAAAATAGGAAGAATGGGTCTTTGAAGTGGGCAAGTACGTGACTAATCCTTGCCTGGCTCATGCGCAGGATGCTGGGAGGCCCTGACACACACTGATTAGGAACAGAAGATCTAAAGGGCAGAAGCCTGGGGTAGTTTGGAAGCAGCACTGGGTGATGAGCCAAGAGCAGAGGAAAACAGATGAGGCCACAGGTTCGGCTGATGGTTATGAGAACTTTGCTTTGGTGTCAACTGTCCATTTTTATTTATGTGCTGGGTTTACTCATTCTCTTAAACAACCATATCATACCTTCTCTTGCATCAAACCTTGACTACCTTTCCTCTCTCCTCCCAGTCCGTTACCTCATTTCCTATTTCACTAGAAAAGAGAAGCTATCAGAAGGCAACTTCCACATGCCTCTGTGGTAACCCCCAAACATCTGCCTCCATTTACACCTCCATCATCTCATCCTCCATTATACTTTACTATTTTTCATAATTTTTTTAACTGTAGCTGCTCACTTGTTCATTAGATCCTGTTTACTCTCATCAATTCAAGGTTATTATTTAGTGACGTCTCCCTCTTTCTTTTGCTTTATCATTTTTTTCTCCTCTGTAGAGTTTGACTCCTGTCTGCATGCAAATGTTTTAATATAACTGATCTTCTAATAAAGTTTAACCTCACATTCTTTTCCAGCTATTTTTCTATTTCCCTGTTATCTCCACAACAAATTTTCTTGAGCATCTGTCCTTGCTGACTCCAATTTCTCCCTCTTGAACCCACTCCAATCTATTGTCCTCATGACTCCACTGAAACAGCTCTTTTCAAGGCCATCAGTGAACTCTGATTTGCAAAATCAACGTCACCTCTCAAGTTTCATTTTATTCACTTCTCTGTGCCACTTAACATGGTTTTTGCTCCAAGGGCAAGTAATGGATTTCTGTATCTTTTCTTATAAGTGAGGAATCCAGTTGTATAACTTTAAAAGCAACTTACATGCTGGTGACTCTCCCCTGATGTATGCAACCACCTTCTGAAATTCCACTTGCATGTCCATGAGGTATCTCAAACGTACTATGGCAGAAAACAAATTTTTGACTTTCAACCAATCTTTGACCCTTTCAGTATTCCATATGTCAGTAAACGGCATCTATGTTTTACTAGCTGCTTGGTCTAGTTCTCAAAGTCACGTTTGATCCATAAGTTTTTCTCACATTACACTTGTATTCAGGCCCTAACTTTATTTTTTTTTTTAATTTTTAAAGTTCTTCATTTAAAAATTCTTTAAATTTTTTTTTTCTTTTTACAGCTGCACCTGTGGCATATGGAAGTTCCCAGGATAAGGGTCAAATTGGAGCTGCAGCTGAGGCCTACACCACAACCATGGGAACAATGGATCCAAGCCTCATCTGCAATCTATGTCGAAGCAACCCTGGTTCCTTAACCCACTGAGCAAGGCCAGGGATTGAACCTGCATCCTCACAAAGACATCAGGTCCTTAACCCACTGAGCCACAATGGAAACTCCTAAAAGAATTTTTTTTGAAGTATAGTTAATTTACACTATTAAACCTGACAGTTTATCCTCTTCTCCCCTGCTAAATCATTGGTCTTTCATCTCTTGTCTGGATACTGTAATAGAATCTTAACTGTACTTGCTTTCATCTTTACTTCCCTACAGCCTGGTCTCCGTACAATTTCTGGAGTATTCTCCTTTAAAATAAAATTGAGGAGTTTTTGTCATGACTCAGCAGGTTACAAACCTGACTAGTATCCAGGAGAATGTAGGTTTGATTCCTGGCCTCGCTCAGTGGGTTAAGGATCAGGCATTGCTGTGAGCTGTGGTGTAGGTCGCAGACATGGCTAGGATCCCACATTGCTGTGGCTGTGGCATTGGCCAGAAGCTGCAGCTCCGACTTGACCCCTAGCTTGGGAACTTCCATATGCCACAGGAACAGCCCTAAAAAGCAAAATAAAATAAAATAAAATAAAATAAGAATTTGTATCATGCTGATCTAAGTATCCCAATGAGTTCCCAATCCATTCCAAGTAAAATCCACGGTCCTTAATATAGCACAAAAGAGGCTACTAAGCTGAGCGCACGGCAAATGTCTGGTGTCATTGCCTAAACCCCCGCATTCTCTCCGCTCTAGCCCACTTTCTGCTCCTTAAATATAAAGTGCAATGCTGTCTATAGCTGAGATTTTTTTTTTCTTTTTTTGTCTTTTGTCTTTTTGAGGGCTGCACCTGCGGCATATGGAGGTTCCCAGGCTAGGGGTCGAATCGGAGCTGTTACTGCCGGCCTATGCTAGAGCCACAGCAACACCAGATCCAAGCCGCGTCTGTGACCTACACCACAGCTCACGGCAACGCTGGATGCTTAACCCACTGAGTGAGGCCAGGGATCGAACCCGCAACCTCCTGGTTCCTAGTCGGATGCATTTCTGCTGCGCCATGATGGTAACTTCTATAGCTGAGCTTTTTGTTGTTGTTGTTGTTGTTGTTGTTGTTGTTGTTGCTATTTCTTGGGCCGCTCTCGCGGCATATGGAGGTTCCCAGGCTAGGGGTCAAATCGGAGCTGTAGCCACCGGCCTACGCCAGAGCCACAGCAACGCAGGATCCGAATCGCGTCTGCAACCTACACCACAGCTCAGGGCAACGCCGGATCGTTAACCCACTGAGCAAGGACAGGGACCAAACCCGCAACCTCATGGTTCCTAGTCGGATTCGTTAACCACTATGCCACGACGGGAACTCCCTATAGCTGAGCTTTTAAACTTGACATGCCCTAAGCCAAGAGTGTTATTTCTCAAATAACCACTTAACAAAGCTTCTTCCTCACTTCCTTTAGCTATCAACTGGAATATCACCTTACATAAGAGATCTTGTTTGAACAGTTCTATCAATAGCACCCATCCATGCACACCTAAATCTTTAGTTTTTTTCTCTGTAACACACATCAACGCCTGCTATATTATGTATGTTCATAGTAATATGCTTATTAGTTTGTTACTGTCCTTCCTCAATAGCCTATGAGCATCACGAAGGCAGAGAACTTTAGTCTCTGAGTTATCCAAGCACCTAAACAATGCCTGGAATGTAATATGAACTCAATAACTACCAAAATTTGTTGGATATAAAACACCAAAGATTCTAAGACTCATACCTGACTTTATGTGTTACTGTGGACAAAACGCACCAATTATACTATTATGGGAAGTGTTTTGTTTTGTTTTGTTTTGTTTTTAAGGGCCATATCCATGGCATATGGAAGTACCTAGGCCAGGGACTAAATCCGAGCTGCAGCTGTGACCTGCACCACAGCTGCAGCAATGCTGGATCCTTTAACACACTGTTCCAGGCTGGGTATCCAACCCACATCTATGCAGCTACCTGAGCTGCTGCAGTTGGATTCTTAACCCACTATGTCACAGTGGAAACTCCTACAAAGTTTTTTTTGATAATTTCAAAATGTTTGTATGTATTGAAAGATTCAGGCTCACTTGTCATAGATTATTTATACGTTACTCTTATACATGCCTAAAAAGGAAATATAAGTGAAATAAGCTAGCTAAGAAATTTCTAAAACTTTTGTACCTATGGAGTCAAACTCAGAATTATCAAGGCCTCCTCTGGTTTTCTTTTTTCACAAAATATTATTTCATTTGCCATCAGGAGTGTTAATGGTACACATTTCTCCATTAAAAAATATGCTGCTTTTGAATTTAAAATTCTCTTCTAAACCACCGACACCTATTTTATCAGTTTTATGCTGGCTGGTGAATACTTTATGTACCAGAAAATGTTCACAGTTAAGTATTTTTTTTTTTAATGGTCCTAGAGGTTTCTTGAGAGAAACACTGCAGAGTTGAAATTAAAATGAAATGAAATTAGACTCAAGAAGTGAAGCACTAACATTACACACAGCTTCAGCTGAAATGATGAAAACACTGACGTCACTGACAAGGTGGGGTGCACACAGGCAACGGCAACTACCTGAGGCCATTCAGTGTAAGATGTCATAACAGTAACAACATATGTCCTAAGTCCAGTGAAAATATGTGCATCTTTTGAATGAATCATTAATTAATAAATGAATGGTTCAGCTGTTCTGATAAAGCCAGCCTAAAGTCTCCTCTAAGATGGAAATCTCGTTGGTGGAGGTAGAGACCTGCCACCATCCCAGTCAAACCAGAACTTCCCATCTCTTTCCGTGGGATTTTTATCCTCTTGATTCCAGTAATCATTTCTTGATTTAACGGCTATTACTAAAGTTTAGGAACTTTCTGAAGGAGAATTTAAAAAAAAAAACAAAAAAACCCTAAAAAGGAAGACCAAAACTGTCATTGGAATCCCTACAGACCAATTAATGAAAAGCAATTCACACTAAAGCATGTGTGGGTTCAATAAAAATGTATTGAACTTTAAAGTTAATGGAGCAAAAATTAAGATCGGAGCCTCCATTTCTTGATAAGAACAGTTTCCTAAGTCATTTAATTAATGCTTTATCCTAGGGGAAAAAGTTAGTCCCAGTGTTCTAGTAGCAAGAGACTTAACCAAATTAGATACACACATACAAAAGACACTAAGTTCCTCAAAGGCTTTGTCTTAGCATTATTTCTTTGGAATTAAAGGAAGAATCTATACAGACATATGACTTTTTAACATTACATATATCCCTGATGAAAATTTTTCAAGGAGGAGGCATTTCTCTTTCTCTATATTATGTAATTAGAACTCAATTGAATGTGATAATTTAAATCTTTTTTTAACATTAAAAACCTCATTTATTCTCTGAGATGCTTTCAATCATTTGTCAAATACCACAATGTTTTGGATAAACAGAGATGACTATAATGTAATGCCTGTTCTTAGTGAGTTCACAAGGTACTTGGAGAGATGGATGGACCAATGATTATAATATAAAGTAGGAATGGTAATAAAAGACTTTTAGTGAGTAGGTACTGAAATCACAAAAAAAGTTACAGATTAGGAAAACTGGTTTGCTTATGCTGTGTAACTTAAAATAATAATAATAATAATAATGCTAACTTCAAACCTCAATGGCTTAATTAATGGCTTAATTAATGCTTTATCCTAGGGGAAAAAGTTAGTCCCAGTGTTCTAGTAGCAAGAGACTTATTGTTTATTTCTCACTCAAGCTATGTCTGATATAAGTCTCCTCAAACTAGATTCAGAAACACTGGCTGCTCAATCTTGTGGCTAAGACATCTCAACACTAGACCACTTCAATTGCACAGCAGGTGAAAGGGTTGTAAAAGTCTTCAATAGGCATACTCTGGACTGGATTGTTTACCTCCTCCCGCAACTTGACCCCCACTTTGTATGTTGAAGCCTCAAACCGTAATGCATATTTGCAGAGAAGGCCTTTCTGGAGGTAAAGTTGAGTGAATCATAAGAATGGGGTTCTGACCCAATAGGATTAATGTCCTTACATGGAGAGACACTGCAGAATTACTTTCTCTCTCTCCCTTTCCACCGTGTGAGGGCACAGTGAGAAGGTGGCTGTCTGCAACCTGTCTGTAAGCCCTCACAAGGAATCAGTCAGCTAGCACCTTCACCTTGGACTTCTCAACCTCCAGAACTGTGAGAAATAAATTTATGTTATTTAAATTACCCATTCTTTGGTGTTTTGTTATGAGAACCCAAGTTGACTAATACAAGACATTTAAGTACTTCTGCAGAGAGGCAATGCCTATGAGCTCCTTGTCTAGAATCCTGTCCCACATGGCCCAACTCAACTGCAAGGACAAAGGTAAACTCAGGGGAGTAGTTGGGATGTTCAGTAAGCGTGACTGTCTCTGCAACAACCCTCTCTTCTAATCAGCCAGTTCCCTCATCTCTCTTCCTTCTACATACTTGATCCCTCCCTAAGGGAGATGAACTAAAAAGCGATCTGTCCAAGCCCTTGATTCTAGCTCCAAATCCAGAATCCATAGCTACATCAGTTCCAGATAGGAATTCTCTTGGTTCCAAAAGAATAGTATAAAATTTTTTTTCTACTTCTATCCACCCCCACTTAAGGAATAATGGTTCAAGAGGAATAGGAAACCTAGCACTGCAAACACTCCCTTTAAGCAAAGAAGGAACAGGTGAGACAGGGCAGGCAGGACTCTCCCTGGTCCTCACCAGATAACCAGAGGGTCCTCTGTTAAGTGGAGGTTAACAGTGATCTGTGACCCTCATTCTGCTCTTTCGGAGGAACTGGCTTATCTTTTACTCTCCTTGACCCTGTCCTCTCTCAGGAGGATTTTTCCTTTATGATTATCCTTGATGGCCATATCTGAATTGGACATTGGGAAAACGTTTCTGTTGAGGTTTTGCACATTTCTCAGCCCATTTTTTTGCCCTGAGAAGTTTATGGAGCGATCTAATTATTAACAAGTCTTAAAAAAATCATAAAAATGTTTGGTTTGGGGTTCCTTCCCTCCCATCCCCGCCACAAAAGTTTGTCAAAATACTACTAGGTTGTTTGTATATTTAATTCTGGTTGATCATATCTACCAAGGTAATATCTACCATTTTTGGAGCATTTTTAAAGACATACTTAGATTTGCTATAATATTTTGTTTCCTCTTCCCTAAAACTCTCTCTTTTGATTTAAAGGTTCTACCTTGACTTTATCAAGTTCTTTAGGAGCACCACTTACTCAATTTTTTACCCTAAGTCATCCCTATTAAATTGAAAGATTATACTAGGCACTATACTCTTAAGCTGATTTTTTCCCTTGAACACCTTAATCAGTTGAGAGGTTTTAGTAGCAAATGTGGAAACAATACACTTATTCTACTCTTTTTCTTGAGAATTTTTAAACTTGGTTTTGGGTTTTTTGTTTTTGTCTTTTTAGGGCCGCACCCGTGGCATATGGAGGTTCCCAGGCTAGGGGTCCAATTGAAGCTGTAGTCGCCAGCCTACGTCAGAGCCACAGCAACACAGATTCCAAGCCATGTCTGTGACCTACACCACAGCTCCTGGCAACGCCGGATCCTTAACCCACTGAGTGAGGCCAAGGATCAAACTCACATCCTCATGAATGCCAATTGTGTTCGCTAACTGCTGAGCCATGATGGGAACTCCGCTTTTGTCATGTGAAGACTTTCTTAACTTTATCCCCTACTCTTTGGAGACTTAACATACTTCTCTTTTCCAATTTTGCAGAGTTTAGAATTTTTCAAATTCCTTTCAATTTTTGCTTGCAAGTTCTCAACGTTTCCCAATGATCCTTTCTTTGAAGTATCTTGCCAGCCAAGAAACATTTTGTTTTCTAACTTCTTCCCCTAGATGTTGCTGGGAAATAGAATTAAAAACAAAATCTTCTCCTAATCTAGAAGTCCTCTCCACAAAAGGAACAAAGAAATAAAACACTTGTTATGTTATACATATTAAACCAAAATGTGATGCACATCACAGGTAATCTGCTGAGAGATTGCAAAGGTAGTCAAAGGCAGAAATAACCCACTATGTACATGTTCTCAAGATAAACAATAACTAGACTCAAATAAAAGGATTTAACAACACCATTTTCCACACAGGGCCCATCCTATTCACCTGGTCACTGGAGTGACCATCTAGCTTCACCAACTGCTTTATCTAGAAGAAAAACAAACTTCTCACAGCTTTATGAAAGGAGGTCATTTTGCAGTTTGGAGCCAAGCAACACCAAAGTTAGGCTCTTACCCTCCCAAGGAAACTGGGGGTAAGGGGCGTGCTCTCCTTTGATGTTTAAGTTTCAAAGGGGTGGTTTCTGAGTCCCTGAGGGAAAGGTAGTCCTGGTTCTTAAAAGTGAGAAAAAGACCGATTTCATTTTCAAAAGGATTTATATACATTTCAAAGAGAGAAGAAAATACTTATGATTTTATGTTTTCTAAAGTAAACGTTTTAAGAAAAAGGGAAGGGAGAGCAATCTTTCCTCCCATATTCAACAGAGAGAATGAGGTGTCTTAACTTTAATTTGTACTGTTCTTAATCTACAAGCTCATTCATTACAGATGCAGCTGGCCGGGAAAGTTATCGCAAGAGTTTTACCCAATGTCTCATCAACTGCATAGCCTCGTTGCCCAGCTTCCACATCACTCACCTTTATCCCTGGCACGGGCACTATTTCAGTGCTACAGATTTTAGTGCTATTTATTTATTTATTACTGCAGCATTTCTCCTGCCATAAATTTCTATCAGGGTCAAACAGACTTACCCTTAAATAACAAACAGCATGTCAGTGGTTTAATGCAATAGGAATTTCTCAGTCATACTAGCCCATGTGGGTTCTGGGCAACTATCTTGGGCAACCAGGGCAACATTTGCATAAGAAATAAATGTATCTGCTTAAAAGCATATCACTTCTGTTCATAACGCTTGGGTGTTGGGAAATGTAGGTGAGCATGAGGTATCTGGAGAGCAGAACTGTTTGGGCAAAAAGAACTTGTATCCAATTTTAGGGACTTAATAAAAGATTTCCTGGAGTTGATGTGACACTGGCATCATAAAAAAGGAATTATTAAAGGAATTATTTGAGCTAAAGTGAGAGGATAGTGGGAGGCGGCAGGGCATATTCAGGATGGATGGACAGCATGGGCAAAGCTGAGATGTTCTTTATTACTTGCTTTTTTGAGGCTGGAGTTTAGAGTAAGAAGTAGGAAATAAGCAGAAAAAGTAAATAAAGCTCAGAGCTAGGAGTGTTTTTATAGGCCATGACAAAGAAATGTTATCTTACAGGTAACAGGGAGTTGCTTTTAATGCATGAAAGTAAGCACGGATTTAAAATTTAGGTATATCTGTCTAATGACATTGTAGGTCTATCGGTTAATAATGTCAAATAAAGAGAGCAGCCAGCTATCTTAGTCCACTTGCGAGCTATAAAAAAATACCACAGACTGAGTGGCTTATAAACAACAAAAATTGACTTCTCACAGTTCTGGAAGCTAGGATGTCCATGAACGTGGAGCTGGCAGATTTGGTATTTGTTGAGTTTCCTGAATCGTAGATGCCCTCTTTTTACTTGTCTTCACATGGTAGAAGGGCAGAGAGCTCTGTCCAGCCATTTTTTGGACTATTTTTTTTAAATTCAGGTATAGTCGATGTACACTATAAATTTCAGGTGTACAACACAGCGATACACAATTTTTAAAGGTTCTATTCCACTCATATGTTATAAAATATTGTCTATATTCCCTGTATTACATTATATATCCTTGCAGCTTATTTATTTTAAACATAGTAGTTTGTACCTCTAAATCCTCTACATTTATTTTGCCACTCCCCCTGTCCTCTACTTACTGGTAACTGCTAGTTTCTTCTCTACATCCGTGTGTCTACTTCCTTTTTTATTATATTCACTAGTTTTATTTTTTGAATTCCACATATAAGTGATACCATACAATATTTGTCTTTCTCTGATTTATTTCACTTTACATAATACCTTCCAAATCCATCCATATTGTTGCAAATGAAAAAATGTCAATACTACTATGGCTGAGTAGTATTCTAGCGTGTGTGTGTGTGTGTGTGTGTGTGTGTGTGTGTGTGTGTGTGCGTGTGTACCACATCTTCATTATCCATTCATCTGTTCATGGACAGATTGCTTCTATATGTTGGTAATTGTACAAAATGCTGGTATGAACATTGAGGCACATGCATCTTTTTGAATTAATTTTTTTTCCAAAGAGTAGAATTCCTGGGTCATATGGTAGTTCTACTTTTAGTGTCTTGAGAAATCTTCATTCTGTTTTCCATAGTGGCTGCACCAATTTACATTTTTTCCAACAGTATATAGAATTCTCTTTCTCTATATCCTTACCAACATTTGTTATTTGTGGTCTTTTTGATGACAGCCATTCTGTCAGGTATGAAGTGATATCTCATTGTGGTTTTAATTCAGATTTCTCTAATGATTAATGATATTGAGCACTTTTCATGTGTCTGTTGGCTATCTGTGCATCTTTTTTGGAAAAATTTCTATTCAGGTCTTCTGCCTATTTTTGGGAAGAGGGGTGGATTGGGTTTTTTTTGATGTTGACTTGTATGAGCTGTTTATCAGTCATATCATTTGCAAATATTGTCCTCCATTGGTACGTTGTCTTTTCATTTTATTTATGGTTTCCTCTGCTGTGCAAAAGCATTTAAGTTAAATTAGGTCTCATTTGTCTATTTTTGCTTTTATTTCCTTTGCTTCAGGAGGCAGATCCAAAAACCATTGCTACAATTTATGTCAAAGAGTGCTCTGCCAATGCTTTCTTCTAAGAGTTTTATGGTTTCTAATCTTACATTTAGATCTTTAATCCATTTTGAGTTTATTTTTGTACATGGTGTTAGAGAATGTTCTAATTTCATCCTTAACTGTCCATTCTTCCCAGCACCTCTTATTGAAGATACTGCATTTTATCCATTGTATATTTTTGACTCCTTTGTCAGAAATTAAATGACTATAAGAGTATTAGTTTATTCCTGGGCTCTTTATTCTGGTCCATTGAGCTGTGCCTATTTTTCTGCTGGTACCATACTGTTTTAATTAATGTAGCTTTGTAGTATAGTCTGAAGTCAGGGAGCCTTATTCTTCTAGTTCTGTTTTTTGATTCCCCCTCAAGGTTGTTTTAGCTATTCAGGGCCTTTAGTGTTTCCACACAAATTTCAAAATTATTTGTCCTATTTCTGTGAAAAGGGCCCTTGGTATTTGATAGCAATTGCATTGAATCTGTACATTGTTTGGGGTACTATGGTCATTTTTAGCAATACTAATTTTTCTAATCCATGAATACAATATATCTTTCAATTTGTTATCAATTTCTTTTATCAGTGTCATACTTTTTGGAGTACAGATTTTTTACCTCCTTAGGTAGGTTTATTGGTAGGTATTTTGTTCTTTTTGATATGATTGTATGTTGGGTCACTTTTATAAGAGCACTAATCCCATTTAGGAGAGCTCCACATTTTACCTAATCACCTCCCAATGGCCTCACCAACTAATATCACCTTGGAGGGTAGTTTTCAACATATAAATTTGGGGGGAACACAAACATTCAGATCACAGAACTAGGTCATTGTTCTCTGATCAATCACAGTGTGAAAAATCACCAAAGAATGAATCAGACAATTCAGACTTGACCTCTGCATCACCAGGCCCTTTCCAGGTAACCTCAATTATACCTTATTAACCTTTCTGAGGATTTTTTCATCCATGAAAACTGGATAAAAATGATTCTTGCTATGTCCACGTGCAGTGCTGATATGAGGAGAAGCTGAAATGATGTGTTTTAAAACAGGGCTTTGAAAGCTATCATAAGTAACACATAAAATAGATGATTAAATTCAGCAGACTTCTATTTTTACATGTACAGCACTGTACAGGCATTATCGGAAATCATCTCTTGATTTGAATAAATCAAGAGATGCTGAAAAGCATCTCTTGCTTTGAATAAATCAATATTATTCCATGAAAAAAAAAAGCTGTAACACCAGGGCACGATTTTGTAGTATCGGCTACAGAGAACAATTACAAAATAAGAGACTGTTTTTTAACAAATGTACTGAATATAAACATACCAAGGGACTCTTTCTGGTGAAGTGGTCACAAGTGGAGGAGAGGCACATATCATTACTTTTTTTTGTAGTTTCTTAGACTAACTTGAAAGCTGTAAGAGGAATTTTCAAAGTGAGTTGATGTGTCACTCAAGACCAGTCTTATGACTTTGGGTTCATTTATTTTAATGCCAGTGATAAACACGGGCATAAGCCTAGAGCACTGTGAGGCTGGAAATCTACCAGGGAGCACAACGACTGAAGTAATGAAATGGGTATTTTTAAATTAAATAGCCATAATCCTAAAAAAAAAAAATCCCACACAAATGAAAATATGTTAGTTCTTAATTACTCAAATGAGTAAACCTTCTGAAGGTTGATTTCAAGTTTTGGCTATCATGAATAAATCTGCTATAAACATCCACGTGTAGGTTTTGTGTGGACATAAGTCTTCAGCTTCTTTGGGTAAATACCAAGGAGTTTGACTGCTAGATTGAATGGTAGGAATATGTCTAATTTTTTAAGTAACTGCCAAATCGTCCCCCCATTGTGGCGGTACCATTTTGCATTCCTATGAGCAAGGAATGAGAGTTTGTTTTGCTCCACATTCTTGCTAGTATTTGCTTTTGTCAGTGTTCCAGATTTTGGCCATTCCAGCAGGTGTATAGTGATATCTGATTGTTATTTTAATTTAAACTTTCCTAAAGATAAATGATGTGCAATATCTTTTATGTACTTGACATCAGTATCTTCTTTGAAGAGGTGTTAAAGTTTTTGGTACAATTTTAATAGAGCTTTTGCCTTCTTGCTGTTGAGTTTTAAAAATCTTTGTATATTTTCGATAAAGACCTTTAACAAGTGTATCTTTTTCAAATATGTTCTTCCAGCCTGTGGCTTGTCTTCTCACTCCTTTGAGAAGTCTTCTCAGAGTCCAGCTTATAAATTAATTCCTTAATGGATCATGACTTGATGTTGTTTCTAAAATGTCATTATCATACTGAGGTTTTCTCCTATGTTATATTCTAGGAGTTTCATGGTTTTGAATTTTACATTTATGTCTGTGATCCATCCTGAGTTAATTTTTGTCAAGGGTATAATGTCTGTGCCTAGAATTATTTTTAGCATGTGAATGTCCAGTTGTTCCAGCACTATTCATTGAAGAAACTATCTTTTCTCCATGGTATTGCCTTTGCCTCTTTGTTATAGATTAGTGTGACTATTTCTAGACTATTCTGATCCATTGACCTATTTGTGTGTTCTTCTCCAATACTACCATACCTAAGCACAGTAGATTTATAGTTGTCTTGAGATCAGGTAGTGTTAATCTTTTCACTTTGTATTTTTCCTTCAATATTATGTTGACCATTTTAATGATTTTTAGGTCTACAATTGGTGGTATTAAATACATTTATAATATTATGCAACCATTATCACTGTCCATCCTCATAGCTCTTTTCATCTTGTAAAAATTGAAGCTCCATATTCATTAAACAATATCTGTCCATCCCCTCTCCTCCTAACCCCTGGCAACCAGCATTCTAGTTTCTGTCTCTATAATTCGACCACTTTAAGTAGCTCATATAAGTCAAATCATACTGTATTTGACCTTTTGTGTCTACCTAATTTCACTCAGCATAATGTTCTGATGGTTCACTGATACTGTAGCATATATCAGAATTTCCTTCTTTTTGAAGGCTAAATAATAATACTCCATTATATGTATATATCACATTAAAAAATCCATTTATCCATCAATGGACACAAGTTGCTTTCATGTTTTAGCTACTGTGA
Organism: Phacochoerus africanus; assembly: GCF_016906955.1. Taxonomy (NCBI): domain Eukaryota; kingdom Metazoa; phylum Chordata; class Mammalia; order Artiodactyla; family Suidae; genus Phacochoerus; species Phacochoerus africanus. The sequence goes on from NC_062545.1 coordinate 155,477,756, forward strand.
ATAGGCTGTTATGAACATTAGGGTACAAATATGTTTTTGAGACAATAGTTTCAATTATTTTGGCTATATATCCATAAGGGGAATTGCTAGATCATATATTTTTAATTTTTTTGAGGAATTGCCATAATGTTTTCTACAGAGGCTCTACAATTTTACATTCCCACCAACAGTGCAAAAGAATTCCAAACTCTCCACACTTTTGCCAAAGCTTATTGTTGTTTTTATTATTATTACTCTGATAGTAGCTCTTCTAATGGTTGTGAGGTGGTATCTCATTATAGTTTTGATTTGCATTTCCCTAAAAAATTAGTGATGTTGAGCATCTTTTCATGTGCTAGTGGCTATTTGTATATCTTCTTTTCAGACATTCTCTCTATACTCTAGGTATTAATTTCTTACCAGATATGACTTTCATTTAGTTAGCTGCCTCTTTCATTTAGTTAGCTGCCTCTTTAGCTCCCTGTTGATAATGCCTTTTGATGCACAAATCCTTTAAACTGTTAACAAGTCCAATTTGTCTATTTTTTCTTTTGTTGCCTTTGGTGTCATATCTAAGAAATCATTGCTAAATCCAAGGTTAAGTTTTGCTTTATATTTTCTTCTAAGGCTTTTACAATTTATGTTTTTAATTCATTTTGAGTTAATTTTTATGATATACAGTGGTAAGTAAGAGACCAATGTCATTCTTTTGCATGTGGATATACAGCTTTCCAGCACTAATAATTGGAAAAACTGTCCTTACACCACTGAATTATCTAGCCAGACGTGCCCCAAATCATTTGATCATGTATGTGAAATTCTTTCCTTTTTTAAAATTTATTTTTTAAATTAAAAAATTTCCACAAAGTAATATTCACTCTTTGTGCTAAACCACTCTCTGGGTTTTGACAAATGTATAGAATTACATATCCACCACTGCAATCAGAATAAGGAACAGTTCCATCATCTCCAAAATTTCTCTTATGTTGTTGCTTTGTTAGTCAATCCCTCTCCATGCTTTAACACATGGCAATCACTGGTCTCTTCCTAACCTTATAAGTTTTTTTCCCATATACATGGCATCATAGAGTATGCTGTTTTTTTTTTTTTTTTTGGTAATGGCCTCTTTCACTTAGAATAATGCATTTGTGATAGATTTGTGTGTGTATCAGTTATTTTCTCCTCTTCATTGTTGAGTAGCATTCTATGGATTTATCAGTTTGTTTATCCACTCAGTGAAGGATGTTTGCTTTGTCCAGTTGTTGGCAATGATCAATAAAATTGCTAGCAACATTCATGTATGGGTTTTGGTAGGAACATACATTTTTGTTTTTCATGAGGGAATACCAAAAAGCAAGACTGCAAGATCATATCTTATGTGCATGCGGAGGTTTATTTAAAAACGTCAAAGTTTCTTTCCAAATTACTGGACCATTTTGCATTCCCACCAATGTTATATGACAGGTTTTTTTGCTGGACATCTTTGTCAGCACTTGGTATTGTCAGATTTTTCTTTTTAATCTTAGTAATTATAATAGATATACATTTGTATCTCATTGTGGTTTTAATATGTATTTCCTTAATGATTAATTAGGTTTGGAATTTTTTAGTGTGATTATTGATCAATTACATGTCTTCTTTTGTGAAGTGTCTGCTTGAATCTTTTGCACTCTTTTTAAAATTGGGTTGTATTTCTTCTTATTGTTAGAGTCAGAAGTTCTTTATATATTTTGGATACAAATGCATTGTCTAATATGTGACTTCCAAATATTTTCTCTAGATCAGTGTTCTTGCCTTTTTATTCCCTTAAAAGTATCTTTTGCAGAGACAGGTTTTTAATTTTGATACAGTCAAATTTATCTTTCTTAAGGGAAGTAATCACAATTTGGTATCACATCTAAAAACTCTGCCTTTTACTTTATTACTTTTTATTTTAACTAATTGGTCATACATTAGAAAAGAAAAGATTTCTCCCTGTATTACTGATCAAAAAAGATTTGGGGATGGAATAAGCTTCCCTATGACATCATAGAATCCTTGATTATAGCACACATAGCATTTGTTTCTATTAACCATCTTCCTAAGGGAACCATATGGTTTTATATTTCCAATAGTTAAAAATCTGTAATCAGATTTTCCCCTGGCTTCTCAACAGAGACAATACTATTAAAGTTAGTAAGACATATATTTTAAGCACCACTTGTGTTATCTTAAGCATTGTGCTGAGTAGGCAGATTATGTTTCGAACAACAATTTTATAAAAAAGAATTTGGGCTTAGTTGAATTTTGTTAGACAGGCATTTGAACTCACCCTGATTTTTGCTTACAATATTTATGAGGTTATGTGAAGTGAAAAAGCCACATCAGCATTTTTAAAAGTGGTTTTGTCTTTCACAAGATAAAACTGTACATAATCATGAATCCTATGACTTCCTCTGCAGGTCTGAATGTTTATTTTGACTTTTTTGATTAAATAAGCTTGCATGGCAAATTGGTTGTTTTTACCTCTTAAAATGCAAACTTAAAATCTTAATGGTAAAGAGCAATTACTCTAAGCATCAGGAGACTCTGACTTCATCTCCCCAGTGCTATGACCTTTGAGGGCAGCTCTTACTGGGAGCATCCTGGTCCTTGCTCTCTCCTGTCCTCACACATATGGGGTATAATTACAATTGTGAGGATGTGTAAGGTCTATTCCTCTAGAAGGAATGATCTAGTTCCATTTCTACTGCTCCTTCTTATATTTTATTGGTACAATAGTATTTAAAAAGTAATTTGAAAAAAGCCTGTCAGCGGAAAAAAGACTATTTTGATATCTAATTTTATCACTTTCCAGAACATGCAGTAGTATAAATAAATGGCTAAAAAAATGCTTCCAAATGATGTTCCTTGTGCAAACAGCTAATAAAATAAAAACACACAAAATGCAGATCTTCAGCTCAAGGTTTACTAGGATGGCAGGCCAGGCCTCACCTGCCATTTTTTCCCTCTAAATTGTCCCTTGTCTCATCACCCAAGCCCTTCCCTTCCCCACTTTTCCCAGTCCTGACATGGGGAACACAATGTCTTGCTTTCACTTCTCTGGATCAAGCATGGACAAAACCTTCCACCTTTGGCTACCTTTAACAACAGTGAAATCATCTGGAATTTACAAATTAGATGCACAGAGTAATGGCCATTACCCTAATTATTAAAGAGCAAAGGACTCCTACAATTCAGAGGAGAAACCTACAAATAGCAGTATGCACAAGGACAAACCTCCAAACACAAGGAAAGGAAACAAAAGAGCAAAGAAAAAAAAAACTGCAAGATATCCAAATGCTCTATCAAAATAGAAACATCTTAAATCATCATTTTAGTGCTGTGGTTATGGGGTCAAGAAGCACACTCTCTTTGTACCATAGAGAATGTGTGAATTGACATTACTTCCTTGAAAGCAATTTGCTATATTGTGAAGAACATTGAAAATAGTTACAGCTTTTGACCCAATAATTCCTCTTTAAAAAGGTTCTGCTAAGAAAATAATCAGACATTTGCATATCTTTTCATAGAGGTCAGTGTGACTTCATTTATGATAGTTCATTTTGGAAATACCCTCATGTTAAATTAATGATAGTACAGCCATATGTTCATATATTGTATAACCACAAAAAATCTTGACGCAGAGACTACTTCTCAATATAATATTATGTGAAAACACACTGATTTTAAAATATATTGGAGAGAAGTACACCAAAATATTAAAAGCAGTTTTCTCAAGATGGAAAAATTTAAGTGGTTTTAAGCCTTTCCAACTACTCCCTCAACTTTGTGTTAACTTTCTAACATACAAAAAAGTTCACAAAATATTCAGTCTGAAGCATTTAAAAACCTCACTGCCAAGGGAAAATGAAAACTTACAAGGAAATATAAGCAGTGCAAACTCTGCTCATGTTATGAAAACAGACTTCAGACCTTATCATACCCACCTGAGAACAGAGGCCTGACAACTTCTCACAACTTCCAGACACCCTCTCCAGAAAATGCTCCAGGCCCTCTCACCTTCCTTAGCCCCATTCCCTCCAGAGAATGTGTTTTGTTGTGAAAGTAAGAAATGTTCATTGTCAAACTCCTAACAGTGAGGGAGTATATAAAAAAAGCGGAGTAAATCCACACGTACTTTGCTTCCCCACCTTTTTTTTTTTTTCACACTAAAAACATTGGGGGAAATTTGCATATAATAATGAACACTGATAGTAAACAGTTTCATGGCTCATTAAGACATTTGTTAAAATTGTCAGGATAAAAGTTCCTTTGAGTTCCCTATAGTCCAATCTCTTCCTTATCCCCAACCCTAGGCAACCAGCCATTTGCTTCTTGCCTCTATTGTTTTGTCTGTTGTAGAATCTCCTACAAATGGAATTACAAAAATAATACATCTGTTTTTGAGATCCATCCATGCTGTATGTCATGGGCAGGTAGTGTTCTGTTGTATAACTGTATCATAATTTGTCTATCTAGTCACATAGTAACTTCACTGTCATTAACTTATAAGGCCATAGACTCATTTCCAGAATGTGACGTCAGGTCCCCAAGTGCGAATACATTAAACATCTCTTATATAGAATCCCCAAACCTAAGACTTGTCTTAGATGCATGATAACAATATCACAAAGGGGTCAAGGGGTCAGAGCATAACAACATTGATTCAGTTGTTGAAACTCATATCTAAACCTGTATCTGTGAATTAACGATTGTGAAGCAGCATTCATTTAAGACACTTATGGATTCCAACCATACACTGTGATCAAGAAACCAACATATTTGTCTTGACAGACCATGTTTAAAATCTGAGTCACACACTTCACAAATTATGGATTTGCCAACTTTTTTTTTCAGTCATTCCGAGTTAATATTTATATTTAACTAATGCTATTAACATAAACATCTGGATAAATGAATATTGCATTCTCTTACCTCAAACCTAAGTATTAATTATTAAGCAATTTTATATAAAGCTCCTTTCAACATTGCTTATCTTTTTTAAAAAATCCACAAAAATGATGCCAGCAAAGGCATGTTGAATTTTATGGAAATCATATTGCACCAAAAGTAAAGGAGGATATACCCAAAATATTCCATTATAACAATTTCGCAAAATACACTGCATGATAGAAATAATTATGAAACCAGTTTGATACCGGAGTAAGAGAATTAAGTTATTTTGAAGCGGTAATTAACCTGCAATTAACACACTTTTATTCAGAGTATCAACAAGATTCTGAAGAGATTCTGTATTTCATGATTTCTACCCTTGGAAATCGAGGGGCATCATGGGCACTGCTGGATAGAACCTTTGGTCCAGGAGTCTCCCTATCACACCCCCTGCACTTGGCCTCTGCCCCGGGCTCACCTTCCTGACTCAAAGGTAAACCATGTTGAGTCCCGTCCATATCTCCTCAGAGAGCTGAGTGGCCACATCACCAGTCTGACCTTGGCATTGTGGATATCCCAAAGATAGATATTCTCATGAGTGATTTGCATTGTGCATTCGCCATAAATATCCAGATTTGGCGTAGGCATTAGATACACATTGAATCGCTCTGCAAAGAAACAAGGAATGGAGAAAATGAAGTGAAAAGAGGTGTAACTTTTTATATTAATTTGTATACCTACCTACAAGTCTTCAGAATGTGTTACCATGCCCTGTGGTGACATCGATATACACTGTAAAACACTACTTTTTTTCCAGTATATTCTTAATCATTAATTCATTCACTTATTCCTCAACTCTTTGTTGCATGCATTCTCTATGGTGGTGGTTAAGTGGTTAAATTGTACAATGGAAACATAAGGGCAAAAAGCTAATTGGAATCTCTGCCCCAATGGCATCACTGTGTATCTCTTCACACAATCTTAAGTGGATATCACATAAACAATTCCTGTGAGGAATATCTTATTTAATTTATACAAGAACTTACTCAATTTTACCTTTGAGGCATTAACTATTTAATGCTTACTCAAACTGATTCTCAAAGCATAGAGTATTCATGGTAAAATTCAGCATAAAATAAATGCAGATATTCAACTGCCTTCTGCAGAACTTCAGATGTTGTTTTGGTAAACAAAATAAAAATGCACCATTACTTTCATTCCTGGATATTTTACAGTTAAAAATCTGATTTTTGGCAATGATTCCAAACTGTGCTCTAAACTCTTTGTGTACCTCAAAGGCTACTGCAAAATCCTGCAGCATTTGATCCCCATTTAAATGCATTAGATACACTTTATTTTGAAAAACAAGGTTAGTTGGTAAGTTCCAGGAAGCAAAGAACTTGGTAAAACCTATAAAGTGTCCTATAAAATGTCCCTAGTTCCTAGAACCATATTCTTGGTTTACAGTAAGTGATCAATAAATACTAATTAATGGTATATATAAAATAAACATATCCCGTGATGAATATGAACTGCAAGAATTGAGGAATTACAAAAAAATAATGAGTCATGATTTAAAAATTTAAGAATTACTGGCAGATACATCTTTGTGTATTTAAATGTAATTATGCTTTAAAGGCAGTGCTGTTGAATTAATTATTTTGAGAGGCATAATGGTGCAGATGCAGCTGGTAAAGGATTGCAATATGAGAAATGTGCTATCATCCATCAAGATGCAACGATCTTAAACCCTGTATGTTTGCTGGTACTGAGTTGGAAGGGTCTGCATAATAGAAGGAATCTTTTCTGTAGCAGGTATTTTATAAAGAAAGGATTTTCTGATGTCTGATAGGTTAAATATAACTTAAGCATGACAAGTTGAAATTTAGTAACCATATGGACAATATTTATATTTAAGTGTCTAGATATTCTGGGACCAAAAATAATCTAATGATTCAATATTTTACTTAGGCTGTTGACCCATGAAAGTAATAAGTATATAGATTTCACATTTATTTCCTGAAAAAAAAGACAAAATGAGATAAATTCTCAAGCTGAAAAGTGAAAAAAACATTGTAGCATTAATTATCTGTAATAAAAGTTTATATCTTTATCTACATACACATACAGAAATTCCATAAATCTTAAAATTCTAACGTGCAGGAATTATAGTGTGCATTAAAGTATCTACCTTCAGCATTAAATATATCACTCACATTCCCAGCACAATTCCCTCTCCAGTGGGATTACAAGTCAGTCAAAAGGGCAGGATCTCATGTGAAAGTACAAATGAAACTTGGACCCAAAAGAGTGACTCAGGAATATACAATATAATGCCTGAACAGCTATCTTCTTTTCTTTGCTCAAGACTCTTTTGATAAAGTTCAGCTTCTAGATTTGGAACTAATCTTGTGTCGGTGGCATCTATTGTGCATAGGGAAAATACTGTCATTATAAAAATGGAAAGTGAAACAATCCTCTGAATTCTTTCCTTTTCATTGATTCTAGAGTCTAGAGAAAGTAATGAAAGACTAATTGCCAAAAATGCCAAGAAATAACAACACTTCCTATAAAATACTGAAATAAACAGCAGTAAACAACCTTTACTATTGCTTAAGACTGAGTTAACTCTTGATCCCACATCCATAGTTTTTAACTGAAAAAAAAGGGCACATTAAAAAAATAATCCTGACATTGATTATTGAGTGTCCTTCAAACAGATGGTACACGAAAAATGTACCATTATCTGCATATAATCTGCACAGTATTAAGGAGGACACAGAAGAACCATGCTTGCAATGAAATTCTGTGTGCTTTAATGTTAGCAGATACAGCCTAACAGTATTAACACAGAAAGAGTACCATCATCACAATGGACACTGGAAAAAGCTGGAAAACAATGAATGAGTGAATTTATTATAAGTCACACGATATAGTGAGGCACATTTACAAACAAAATGACAGGATAACTTGTCCTAAGGAGTCCTTCCTGGGCCAGCTCTACAACATAAAGCATGTGAAACACACCAGGGGTATCCCTTTCCCTCTGTGCCTTCCACTTTCCCACACCTTCAGTTTTTTTTTTTTTTTTGGTTTTTTTTGTTTGTTTGTTTGTTTTTTAACCTGGAAACTCAAGTTAACCCCTTCTTGTTATAGTTTTGTTTTTTTTTTTTTTTTTTTGCTGTTTCTTTGGGCCGCTCTCGCGGCATATGGAGGTTCCCAGGCTAGGGGTCGAATCGGAGCTGTAGCCACTGGCCTACGCCAGAGCCACAGCAACGCGGGATCCGAGCCGCGTCTGCAACCTACACCACAGTTCACGGCAACGCCAGATCGTTAACCCACTGAGCAAGGGCAGGGACCGAACCCGCAACCTCATGGTTCCTAGTCGGATTCGTTAACCTCTGCGCCACGACGGGAACTCCTTGTTATAGTTTAGAATGCTCCTCTTATTTTCTCTTTTGATATTTCCTCCTTCTTAAGAAAATAATTACCCTAAATTTTTTTATTTTCAATTTTTAAATATTCATCTTCCCCTAATGGTTAATTTCCAAGGATTCAAAATTCAAATAAAAACTGGAGTAATTTAATCCAGAAGAAAAATCAGGGACATAAAGATGAGGAGAGCACATCAAGCTATCTAGTGAATTATACATCTTTGAATTCCATTTTAATGGAAGGAAGATTTCTGTATTTGCTAAGAATAAATTACTTTATTCCTTTAATGATGTAAAACATATTGTTTTCCTAAAATGTGCTATGGTTTTCATTGGAAAGACCATTTCAATGTGAAATAGTTAAAACTGGCTTCACAAAATGACTTCTAAAAATATTTAATTTTGTGAAAGGTTTCAGCGTGCATCAAAATTAACTTGAGGGTTTGGAGTTCCCTTGTGGCTTGGTGGAAACAAACCCAACCAGTATCCATGAGGATGAGGGTTTGATCCCTGGCCTCGCTTAGTGGGTTAAGGATTTGGAATTGCCCTGAGTGGTGGTGTAGGTTGCAGACATGGCTTGGATCTGGAGTTGCTGTGGCTGTGGCTGGCAGCTGCAGCTCTAATTCATTCCCTAATCTGGGAACTTCCATATGCCACAGGAACTGTGGCCCTAAACAATGAAAAATTAAAAAAAAATACCTTGAGGGTTTGTTTGAACACAGAGGGCTGGGTTTCCTCCACCCTTATTGTTTTTGATACTGTAGGTCCACATTACAACTGGATAATTTACATTTCTACTTGTTCCAGGAGATGGTGACTCTGAGGACTACACAGAAGTGCTGATTTGTGAAACTCACTTAAAATATTGCCAAGGAAGTAGTAGCAATGTTAGAGAAATAATGAGGAATGCTTTTGAAAACTGATACTATGTTCCAGTAGAATAAAACAAAATATTTTATTCAAAATTGTTTTCTAATCTCTGCTCAAATAATTAATCTTATCTCAATCAACTCATGACTGATTTGCCAAAAAAAAAAAAAAAAAAGAGTTATTATGCCAACTGGAACAAAATAAGAGACAAAGCTTAGAAAGAAAAGAGATACATGAAAGATAGCTTACAATTCACCAAGATGACCTATATTCCAAGTGTTTTTTTTTGAGATCATTAACAATAAAAACACTATAAAGCACTAAACAGCACATTTCCACATAGCCAAAAGAATTAGAAAAGAAAATAGTTGCCTAAATAGTGATAATAACATCCTGAAATATGAATAAAATTTCAACTAATATAAAGTCCTGGAGTTCCCATCGTGGCACAGTGGCTAACGAATCCAACTAGGAACCATGAGGTTGCGGGTTCAATCCCTGCCCTTGCTTAGTGGGTTAACGATCCAGAGTTGCCATGAGCTGTGGTGTAGGTCGCAGACACGGCTGGGATCCTGTGCTGCTGTGGCTCTGGCATAGGCCAGCAGCTACAGCTCCGATTAGCCCCTAGCCTGGGAACCTCCACATGCCACAGGAGCGGCCCAAGAAATGGCAAAAAAAAAAAAAAAAAAAAGACTAAATAAATAAATAATAAAGTCCTGTGAAGACTGCTGAATGTGTGAAGAAATACTAGGTTAAAATGTGTGTTCACACACACAAACTATAGAATTATAGAGTGAAAAAAATTCCCAAACACACTGCCCATAAAATTATATTTTGGTAAAATTTAGGTTTGTATGATGACTGATAGATATGTGAGAAAACAAAATTTTATTTTAAATGGCCAAAACCAGTAACAAGATGAAATATTTATAAAATAAATTGTTCTGTCCAACAAAGATGCTTACTATTATTGAATCTGTAGTTGTATTTACCAGGGCATTTCTACTCTAAGGCTAAACTTTTTTTTTGGCCGTTCTTATGGCATACGAAAGTTCCTATGCCAGGGATCGAACCTATGCCACAGCAGTGATAATGCCATATCCTTAACTGGCTGTGCCACCTGGGAATTCCTACTCCAGGATTAAATGAAGAGGTCCAAGGAAGATACCTTGCCCCCCACAAACGCCTGGAACACAAAGTTAAGGTCACAACTAAAAGAACAGTCTCAGGGGGCTACAAAACAAGGTTTGGTCAATTTGGACAAGGTTTGATGACAAGGTGTAGCTACACTCAGGAGAAAGAGTCCTGAAAAAGGGCATAGTGAGACTTCGTAGTGAGATGACATGTGGCAGACTAAACTGGTCATCAGCCCTGAGAAGGACCGAGAACTTCTTTTCTCAGCAAATGAGGTTGTCAATAAACCTGGTTTAGGGCAAGAACTAACCCAAAATAGTATTAGCTAGAGCCTAGCATGTGGATGTAAGTGGAGCTTGTAGCTGCAGTAGGAAAGAGGAGTCCAGATGAGGTTTCTGACATGAGGCAAAATACCTTCTAGTGAATAGAAATAAACAGAAAACAAAACAAGGATGAGCTCTTTGACCAATTTCTTGATAATTTCCATCTTGTAACAGTACAGATGGAAAACTGGTTTTAAAGGAGAACCATACTGAAAAACAGACATACCTGCTTAACTAAGTTTCTTTTATAATAAATTGGGTTATTTAAGAAGATATAGGCTTCTGAAATTTAGGTATTAAATAATTTTGTGCATCTACCACAGAGTCAACACTCAGAGCCTTTTGATTCTATGAACAAAAATTCATCTTCTGTATATTAGTTTCTTAGTTAGAAGAAATTTGGGAAATGCCTGATGTCAATCCATTTTTCTTCAGAGAAGGTCCTGGTAAGTTTTAGCTGTTACCTGATTCCTCAACACCATCCCCTTTATCTATCCCATTTCTCCCACTGCTTCAGAGGTTGTGGGTTTGAAAGTTGGGTCAAAAGAAATGCTGGAACATGGAACTAAGTATTAACACACCTAAATGTTTGAAAAAGAAGAAATCCATAAATATTGAAATCCATTAGATTTTCCATGGAGAGGTGTTAAATTTTGTAATAATTTCAGCTAAGGAGGTGAGTGTGAACTCATATTTTTACCTTCTCTTCTTAAAATCCAAGCATAGGTCAAAAGGAGAAGCCCCACAAAAAGAAAGGTGTTCTTTAGCTTTTGGTAACATCCCTAATTTTCTGAATTTCAGTTCCAGGGACTTCCATAGAGTAGAAGCTTAAATATTTGTTAATTCGTTAAATTAAATTTGTTATTTAATTTAATAAATAATTTAAATTAACAAATAAATTAATAATTATATACATATGTATGGTTATATAATGATTATAGCAGATTAAATAATTGGGATATTTATAACATTGAATTTCACTTAGTTGTTCCTATCAAGTGTTTCTGTAAAGTAAAACTCACTCTATATACAACTTACAGGTTAAAGTAATTTTAAAGACTTAACTCAGATTATTTTATAACAATAAAATTCAATTATTTTTCTCAAAATGTAAGGTGATCAGAGAACTGATATTTATTATAGAAGACATTGTTTAAATTACATTTATTACTTCAGTCAGTTCATTAAAAGATCCAAATTTAGTGGAAATGGGAGATCTCTGCTGGCTTATCAAAATAAGGATCTGTCACTGCAGTGGCTCGGGTCACTGATATGGTTTGAGTTCGATTCCTAGCCCAGGAACTTCTGCATGCCTTTGGCATGGACAAAAAAGTATAAATGTACCTTGTCCAATTAGTGACCTTTATCATCTTATTTAGCTATCATGAACACTGGCAGCCCATCCTGACCGAAGACACATCATGGTGAGAACAGAGACCACTTGCCTCCTGATTGAGTCGTCCCCAGAACTCTCTTGCACACTGACCTGGTACCAGCCTGGGCAGGACTGGATGACTCTGCAGCTTCACCAGCATGGGTGAGTAGAGAGATGAATCCCCAACTGGAGAACAATCCAAGTTCTATGAGTAGTTCTCTTGTATTTTCCCCTTCCTTGTATTTGGAGGGGGATGGGCTATCTCCTTTCTGCCCTTCTCCTATGAAAAATTCCTCCTCAGTTAATCTTCCAGCCTGCTCTTTAGAATTTCATGGTGCTTTTCACCCATTATCCATTACTCTGTGGCTGCAGTACATTTCTGAGACAGCAAGAAAGTCCCATTCCATGCTCTATATTTAACAATTGTTACAGTTCTCCAAACTGAAATTTTAATATTAATATTAAAGTGGGAGTTCTGTCGTGGCTCAGTGGTTAACGAATCCAACTAGGAACCATAAGGTTGCAGGCCTTGCTCAGTGGGTTGGGGATCTGGCGTTGCCAGGAGCTGTGGTGTGGGTGGCAGACGCGGCTCAGATCCCGTGTTGCTGTGGCTCTGGCGTGGGCTGGTGGCTACAGCTCCGATTTGACCCCTAGTCTGGGAACCTCCATATGCCGCAGGAGTGGCCCTAGAAATGGCAAAAAGACAAAAAAAACCCCAATATTAATACTAAATTAATAAACAGTCTATTAAATGCTATTTAGTCATTTAAGGACCAGAATCATTGGCCTAATATTAATCACTAATGAATAAGTCCACAAGAATCTGGTGTTTGAAAAACTGATCGTATTCTTAGAAGTGTTGGATTTATTACTATTTGTCTAAATTTCAAATCTAGGTTCACCCCATTTTTGATAGAAGTGCTTTGTTTTTAACTGTCACATAAAGTGCCAAAAATTAAACAAAACCAGATATCACCCAGAAAACAAGATATTTCAAGGTCATTCTGAACTTTATATTCTCGTCTCCAAATTTCTGTAGTATTGGGATATTGCAGTGGTCAGACTTCAAGTTCAGTAGCTTTAGAAACGGAGCCACACTGAGAAAGCAAATATTTACACATTTGGACATATCCTGAGGTCTGTACAATGCAATTAAACCAGAGTGAAACAAACTGTGATTTATGTTTGTCAAAATTTGAGGAACCCTTCAGAAATTGTGACTCCATTTCCACCAGTATACTGAAATTTGTGAAAGTGTATTTTATTATAATGTGGGAATGGCAATCAATTCAGTTGCCAGGTGCCATCTGCTAAGTGGCCACTGTGAATTGGAATCTTTGCAATTCTTGTATCAAATGGCAGCATTTAAAAAAAAAAAAACAGTAATATTTTTCAATCTCCCAACTATTTCTTCCTTCCATTTCTTTCTCTTTCATTTTTTTTCAAAAAATTAATGTTGATAGCATTTTAATCTACATTTTCAAGTAAATATGTTCATTGTAGTAAAAACAGAAAATTATAAAAAATAAATCCAACTATTATACCTTACAGAGAAAATCTCTATTAATGTGTATCTTAATATACAGACATATTCACATGTTATTATGCTGAATATAAAGTACTGAACTCTTTATATTGCCTTTACAATAGGATTTTCAGATATTATTAAATATTCCTTGGGGACACGATTTTCAATGAATAGATAATATTCCACTGTATAGCTGTGCCATATTTTATTTAGTAATTATCTATTTGATACATTTTAAAGTTAAGCCAACTTCTATCTGAAATAAATTAGGCTGCAATAAAATAACCAACATTCAGATCAATTTGTTAAATAATTCATACATTTTATATTGAGTCACAGGGTTTACTTTATTCTTATATATACATTTTGGATCATTTTAATATCCTATATTATTAATTTACATTGGGTACCAAAATCTGAATCATTAAATGCCATAAACTCTTTTAAGAATCACACACTGCCAAATTTGCTCTCCATAAGTTCCTTACCAATACATATTCCAATTAACAGTATATTTTATATATTCATTTACATAAATGTCCTTTGCCAGATTTTTAAACTAGGTTTATAGTGTTTCTCTGTTGATTTTAAGAATCCTATATATTACAGTTTTTCCAACCATGTGTAAGCCAAATACTTCATCTCAGATTTTCATTAATTTTGTTTATGGTATTTATGGTTCAGAAAGTGGAAAATAATTTTAATTTTTCTGATAAGTCCTTTGTTATTGAAAGAAGGTTAAATATTATCTTAACCTTCTCATAGCAGTTTTAGCAGTTTAGTTTTCACATTAACTGGTATACTGAAGCATACTGAAATGTTCATATCTTACTTATAATGTTTTTTTAGTTTTCACAAATGTATGTAAAGACAACTTTTCCATTGGTAAAGTTCCTTTAAGCCATTTTCCAGCTGCCTGTGGCTACCAGAAGCAACCACTGATCTGATTTCTAACACTATAGTTTATTTTTGCCTATTCCTGTAAGTTCTTGGCAGCTGTTAGCATCCAGCTTCAGCATATCGCTAATTTATTTCCAGTTTGTGGCATTCCATTTCATTTTTTATTTATTTCCTTTAAAGTTTTGATAGTTTTTTTTAATGAGCATAGGTTTGAATTTTGATAAAGCTCAAATTATTTCTTTTTATAGTTTGGTTTCAGTGTTTTACATAAGAAGTCCTAGCCTACCCGAAAGCTGCATCATCTGAAAATTGATGTTTGAGTATGGTGTGAGGAAGGGGATGAGGTTCATTGTTTCCCACATAAATATCCAGTCACTCTAAAACTGTTTATTAAAGAAATGACCAATATGCTTATGAAAAAGGGCTTTGGTGTTCTTGTCAAAAATTATCAATCCATATATATGGATCATCTTCTTTCTGTTCTGTTCCATTGACCTATTCGTCTATCCTCTGTCTTCACTGCCCCCACTTACAAAAGTCCAGAAATTAGAAAGGTTACCCATTCCAACTTGGTTCTTCATTTTTGGGATAGTTTGGCTAGTGCTGCTCCTTTACCCAAAATGCAATTTAAAATCAATTTGTCAAGTTCTAGAAAAAGTGCCTGGCTTTCAGGATTTTCATTAGAACTGTGTTGAACCAATAGGTTACTGTAAGAAGTGACATCTTAACAATAGTGAATATTCCAATCATGAATAATTCATCATCACATTTATTTAAATGTCTTTTAGTTTCTCTCAGCAATACCTCATTCTCACTGTAGAGGTCTGGTTTTATACTTTGCCAGTTTTATCCCTGAGTATGTGATTTTTTTATGGTATTATAAATGACACTATTTTGTAACTGTTAATTGATAAATATGCATGTAAATATTATATATTGTATATAGAAATACTATATATATAATATTTACATGCATATTTATTTGCATATTAACTTTTTATCCTGCAACATCAATGAATTCATGTAGTAGTAGTTGCTTTCTTGTAGATTCCTTAGCATTTTCCAGGTATACTATCTTAGCTTCTTATTTTTTTCCAATTTTCATAATTTTACTTTCTTTTCTTGTCTTATTACACAATTAGGACTTTAAGTAGAGTAAGTAGACTATTGAATAGAAGTGGTGAGAAGGATATCTTTGTCTTATTCCTAATCTCATGAAGAAAGCATTCAGTAATTTAAAGAATTATATTTTCTGAAAGTTGTACATTGATGTCCTTCATCAAACTAAGAAAGTCCCCTTTTATTCATAAGTTTTTGAGAGTTGTTTTCATAAAGGCATATAGTATTTTTTTCAAATGCTGTGTTTTTTTTTTTTTTTTTTTGGTTGCACCCTTGGCATGTGGAAGTTCCTGGGCCAGGGATTGAACACATTCCATAGCAGTGACAATGCCAGATCCTTAAACCTGCTGAGCCATGAGAGAACTCCTATTGAATGCTTTTTACAGATCAATTGTAATGATCATATGATCTTCTGCCTTGATCTATTAGTGCAGTAAAACATAATGATTGATTTCTGGGACTGTTTGCATTACTATCCCTTAATGTAATACTTTAATATTCCATTGCTTAATTTTTAAAAGGATTTTGTATTTATATGAATGAAAGATATATGTATGCAGTTTTCTTTTCCTGCATTGGCTTTTTCTGATTTTAGCATCAGGGTTATTGTGGTTTCATAAAATGAGTTGTGAAATAACCCCTCCTCCTCTCTTGTCAGAACAAGTTTGCATAGGAGTGATATTATTTCTCCTTTAAATGCCCAATTAAAGAGTGCAACTGTATACCCTGTATGGGACTGGAATTTGTGTATGAGAAGTTGTATAATTTTAATTTAAATTTATTTAAAGGCCACGGGGAGCTTTAGATTTTCCCTTTTTTCTTGAGTCATTTTGGCTAATCTGACTCTGATAAGTTGTAAAAAATTTATTTTATTTACAAAAGCTATTAGCAGAGACAATATTTAGCTTTTTTTTCTTTTATGGCAGATGGAGATTAAAAAAAATTCCCCCCACACTTCCCTCCAATTTTAACATTTACTACATCATAATCTGAGCTCTGGAAATGTTCTTATTACAATCAGGATTTTAAACTATGCTCAGAGAAAAATGTAGAGCTTTACAAAATATATTTTAAAAATGAAAGCCTGAAAATTAATGATGTAAACATTCATCTCAAGAGATCTGAAAAAGAACCTGAAAACTGGATAAGTGATTAGTCACTGTGATTAGTCACAGTGAATAAGAGCAGAAATTAATTTAAAACACACCAAAAACATTTTAATAAATAGGTTCTCTGATAATACTGATTAAGGGAAAAAAGCCACATTTCACCCATATGAAGTAAAAAAAGGAGCTATCACTACAGTGTAGACAAGTCTTAAGAAGATAGTACAAGGATGTTGTGATTAAATTTATGCCAATAATTGTGAAACTTCGTAAGAAATGAAGGACACCTTGCAAGAAAACTTTCAAGAAATTCCTAAAATCACTAGTAGGTGTTTTGAAGCTAATTATTATCAACCATTTATTATCCCAAATTTTCAAACTTTATTAAAATATAGACACTTGGACTGACATCCCAGAGGTATTTACTTTGTGGGTGTGGGTGGGGGCCCAGAATCTTCTTCCCACACACTTGGTATGAATGTGACAAAGACAACTCACAATATTCCAGAGAAATACTGATTTTTCTGGTAGGTATGGTGCTACTTGTTTTGCATGCTGTATTTTATTTAATCTTTATGACAATTCTGTGAGAAATGTACTATCAGTATCATCTTCAGGAGCAGGAATCTGGGATTTAGAGCATTTCAGTCGCTTGACCATGGCCCACAGCTTATGAAAAGTAGAGCAGAACTTGATGGACTAAGTTTGTTTGGCAACTTATGTTTGACCAGCATGTCTGACATTCATTCATGTCTTACTCTACAGTTTTACTGTAGCAGGGAAATACTGGGTCATCGAAAGTTGGGTATATAAGAAAAAAGTTGGGTATATAAAAAATGAAATATCTTAAGCATATATGAAATTCAATTCAGGTGTGTTTTCTTCCCTCTTTTTGTGTGTGTTTGTTTTTTGCCAAATGAGGACTCATTTAACCTGGTTCCTGATCAAAGATCAACCTCTAAGCTTCCTCCCAGCTTCTTCTAAACTGACTTGGAGGCTGGCAGAACTGATATAGCCAGAGATGTAAGCAGAGGAAACGAGGGTCCTCTTACCTGTTTTGTGTACCCATCTCCCTACAAAGCAATTTCACCAGCTTTCCTGTGATACAGCAGGCTCTGCTTTCTGAAAGGGTATCTGGGGTCCCGTCAGAGCCTATAGGAAGCCTGGGCACCCCCTCTATACCACATTCTGTTTTGAGACAGTTGAAGTGTATCTTTATTTTCTTACACGTTGCTGGGCTTTGATGACAGCTCTCCATTATTCTTCCTGTGCTCATCATCAAACGCCATATGAAGAATCAAATTTTAGTATTCGTTCTCTTTTTTTAATTTTTTTTTTTTATTTTTAGGTCCACACCCATGGTATATGGAAGTTCCCAGCTAGGGGTCAAGTTGGAGCTACAGCTGCCGGCCTACACCATAGCCATAGCGACGCAGGATCCAAGCCACGTCTACGACCTATACCACAGCTCACAGCAACACCAGATCCTTAACTGAGCGAGGCCAGGGATCAAACCCACATCCTCATGGATACTAGTTGGGCTCATTACCACTGAGCCACAATGGGAACTTCTTAGTCTTTGTTCTTGAAGAGACACCCCCGCCATTTACATGAGGAGATAGGAACATGTATCTCTGTCCATGGAAAGGGCAAGGCAAAGCATTACCTCTTATTCCGCATAAAATTCTTATTTCCAAAGTCCCTCTTCTTGCCTGAGGCTGGAAGATACCAGTAATTCTGGATTCAGCATTCTCCCCAGAAGCTTCTTTCACAAAGCTATGGATGCTTTTGAAATCTGCATCTTTGTTCTCCCTGTGTTTGTATAAGGCATGTTTCCAGGGCAAAGGTGTTTCAAGATCTTTCTTCCAAAATGCATCTCAGTTTGTAATGACATGGCTAGAGTTAGACAATGGACCACTTAGATTTGGCAGTGTGGTGAGAGAAGCACTACAAACATTCTTGCTATTTCAAAGAGAGAGAGAAATACACATGGCATTGGCCTTGATTCCATTGCAGTGTGGCGATTCAAAGACCAAATGGGGACAATGGTATTTTGACATAGTTTCTTAATTATATGCAGTGTCTATAGCAATCAAAGGGTAGAATTAAAGCAATATGACACAAGACTAGAAGGCAAATATCTAGGGCCCATTCAAGACTTTGTGTTACATCCACGAATGTCATCTTCTTCTTGCCAGGATGGCTGCTCCCATCACCATCACCTTTCAGCTTTCCCTGTAGATCATCACCTCCATTGGTTATACTGGCATTTTCAAACCGGTTTTATGGAACTTAAGTCCCACAAAATATAAATAGGTGCTATGTATAGAAAAAGACACATAGATAAAGTGAGTTTGAGAAGTGCTACATTGTACAAAGTTAAACCACATCTTTATTATAGGACTTCTCAAAGTTTTATTCTGCTCATGTGAACTGTGACCATCATACAGGGTTGGCATGAACTTCCTAGGGCTGCTGTAACAAAGTACCACAAACTAAGTGGCTCAAAGCTACAGAAATTCATCATCTTATAGTTCTGGAGGCTAGAAGTCTGAAATCAAGTTGGTGGCAGGTCTCTGAAGGCTTTTGTGGGAGAATCCTTCCTTGTCTCTTCTAGCTTCTGGTTTTCGCCAGCATTCCTTGGCCTTCCTTGGCTTGCAGATGCATCACTCTAGTCACATAGCCATCTCTCCCCATGTGTCTTCACAGCATATCTTTCTGTGTACAAGTTTTCCTTCTTGATAAGAACATTTTGTATGTCATAGTGGGTTATGACTCTTTCTAAAGACTTTGCTTAAACCTGATTCGTGGTAAGGATCCTATTTCTGATAAGGTCATATTCTGAGATACTGAGGGGTTAGAACCTTGACATCCTTATTTTGGAGGGGGGCACGATTTAATCCACAAGAGTGTGATACAGTATTAAATTCACTGATCCCCTCACTTCAGAGGGCAAGTTGTAGCAGCAATAGTGTTTGCTGAACTCACTTTGGGAAATACTAGTAGAGTGTGTGGATGGCATTTAGAAACTCAAACATAGCTATCTATGCAAGGAATCTTTTCCCCAGGCAGAAGCTGGTTTTGCTCACTGTTATCCTAGGGGCAAAAAATAAACCTGGAACACTCTTTCATTACTAATTATAAAGAATGCGTATAAGAGTGAATATGACTTACCCTAAATCATTTTTGAAAAACTGGAGAAAAGATCAAAATAAAGAAAGTTTTACTATTGTTATTGTTTTGTCATTAACTCTTCATTTTCCACATGAGAAGGGCCCACTAAAAATTGCCTTAACTATTGATGGACACTAAGAATTTCATACATACCTGATTGAGAAATCTTATTTAGGGCAATAAAAAATTTTTTTAAAAAAGACGGTAGGCTCTGATTAGAATTGATCATACCTATACCACAGCATTTTCATTTTTATTTTAGCATGTCTATTGTATCGTTTTTCTCAAATGACTTCTTAACTTCCTCTCATGTTAGATCAGATGTTGTAGGCCATGTTGTAGCCCCACAGGTGGGGTATACCTCTGCACCCCTTAACTTTGGGCTTGGGCATAGAATTTGCTTTGGCCATTGAATGTCAGTGAAAGGACACATGCAAAGACTTAAATTGTGTTGCAAGTCTGGGCTTGATCTCTTGCCCTATTTGTTTTTGTTTTGAGAACATGCCTTAGGAAGGAAGCGTTAGTGTAAGGAGGAGAGACACATGGAAGAGAAGTAGACATTATCGGCAGCCCAGAGCCAGTCTCAGCATCACCAGTCTAAATCTGCTGCATCCTAGTAAACCTGCCTCTGCATGAATGATAAAGACAGGCTTCCAAGACTGTGCTATTGGGATTTTGTATGACCAGGAACACAGCATTATTTAAAAACAAAACAAATAAACAAACAAAAAAAAAACAGTGACTAAAACACTTTGCTTAGAGATTTGTCTTTCTCACTACTCTGTGAGCTTCTTAAATGTAATGGTTATATTTTATATAATTTTACATTTCCTCAGCTTAGTTTCTGCATAGAAAAATGTTTGGTGGGTGAATAATAAATGAGTGAATCACATACAAGGGTGTCTGAGTGGAATGTAGGGAACATGGTTACTATGAAAACTGAAGTAAATAATTTAGAAACAACACTAGAATACTGCTTTGTTTCTAGAGAAAGATTATACACATAGTCCTGGGCTAAAGTAGGAATCAATGCCAATTCTAGCCCATTCATAAGCAGGAACTCTAGGTTCTGGAAAAAACCAAACCCTCAGGTCTGACTCTGCATTAGCCAGATGGCAAAGTCTGAGATTAATTTTCCATTTTGTTTGTTAATCATGATCTCTTGTATCAATAACAAAATGGACATATGCTTGAGTCTACTTCCAACTGCGACAGCAGAATTTCAGAATTTCATACAAGTGAGTTGCTTCTGGGTTATGATGCTTACTTCTGTTATTAATTATTAATATGTAACATTTGTTTTCTAGAATTGCTATTATGTGATCCCCCTTTATAAACAACTATGGTTGGAACATAGTACATTAATATTTTTTAAGGCCAGTGCAGGCTATCTTAAACACTACTCAAAGATCAGAGATTCCAAAAGTTGTAAGAATTTAAAGTTCAAAATGTCTACTTAATATGCACTTTCTTGTTGCAATTGTTATCTGAAGTCTGTGAGTATGTGTGTATGTCTGTATGTGTGTGCACATCTGCGCTTGTGTTCCCTTACTTTACCCTGTACCATGAGGGATTCTGAATCAATAGGAGAGTAGCTGAAAGCACTAGATAAAGATGATTATAGTAAAGATTTAATCAATAACCATTTTTATCTTAGTAACACATACTATACCTTTAAAAATTATTTGCCCATATGTTTATTTTTAGCTGGTCTCAGGGTAAATAAGACCAAGATGTTTGAAGCATCAGAAAAACACTAGAGGAGAAGTAGCAATTTTGAATGTCAAAAAAAATGCTGTGATCTTCCAATCTAAGAGCATGGCATAGCTTTCTATCTGGTTGTGTCATCTTTGATTTCTTTCATCAGCACCTTATTGTTTTCAGAGTATAGATATTTTGTCTCTTTAGGTAGGTTTATTCCTAGGTATTTTATTCTTTTTGATGTGATGGTAAATGGGATAGTTTCTCTGATTTCTCTTTCTAGTCTTTCATTGTTAGTATATAAAAATGCAATTGATTTCTGTGTATTAATTTTGTAGCCTGCAACTTTGCCAAATCCAGCAATGAGTTATAAGAGTTTTCTGGTGCTGGTCTTTAAGGTTTTCTGGATATGGTATCATGTCATTTGTAAACAGTGACAGCTTTACTTCTTCTTTTCCAATGTGGATTCCTTTTATTTCTTTTTCTTCTCTGATTGCTGCGGCTAGAACTTCCAAAACTATATTGAATAATAGTGCTGAAAGTGGGCATCCTTGTCTTGTTCCTGATCTTAGTAGAAATGTTTTCAGTTTTTCACCATTGAGAATAACATTAGCTGTGCTTTTTTTCCACATATGGTTGTTTATTATGTTGAGGTAGTTTTCCTCTATGCCCACTCTCTGGAGAGTTTTTATCAGAAAGGAGTGTTGAATTTTGTCAAAAGCCTTTTCTGCATCTGATGAGATGATCATATGGTTTTTATTTTTCAGTATTTTTTTTAAGGGCCTCACCCATGGCATATGGAGGTTCCCAGGCTAGGGTTTGAATTGGAGCTGTAGCCTCTGGCCTATGCCACAGACACAGTAACACCAGATCCAAGTCGTGTCTTTGACCTACACCCAGCTCACAGCAATGCTGGATCCATAACCTACGGAGCAAGGCCAGGGATTGAACCTGTGTCCTCTTGGGTACTAGTCAGATTTTTTTTCTGCTGAGCCAGGACGGGAACACCTATTTTTTTGTTGTTGATATGGTACATCACATTGATTGATTTGTGGATATTGAAGAATCATTGTATCCCTGGGATAAATCCCACTTGATCATGGTGTATGATCCTTTTAATATACATTTGGATTCAGTTTGCTAGATTTTGTTGAGAATTTTTACATCTATGTTCATCAGTGATATTGGTCTGTAATTTTCTTACTTTGTAGTATTCTTGTCTGGTTTTGATATCAGGGTGATAGTGGCCTCACAGAATAAGCTTGGGAGTGTTCCTTCCTCTGCTGTTTTTTTGAAAGAATTTCAGAAGAATAATTACTTAATTCTTCTCTGAAAGTTTGATAGAATTCACCTGTGTATGACTATATTACCCAAGGCAATCTACATATTCAATTCAATCCCCATCAAAACACCAAGGACATTCTTCACAGACTAGAACAAAATATTTTAAAATTTGAATGGAAACAAAAGAGAAGAAGAAGAGCCAAAACAATATTGAAAAAGAAGCCCAAAAATAAACCCAAGCACCAATGATCAACTAATCTATGGCAAAGGAGGCTAAAATATACAGTGGAAGAAAGATAGTCTCTTCAATAAATGGTGCTGGGAAAACTAGAAAGCTACATGTAAAGGAATGAAAATGGAACACTATCTAACACCATACACAAAAATAAACTCAAAATGGATTGAAGACCTAAATATAAGGCCAGATACTATAAAACTCCTATGGGAAAACATAGGCAGAACATTCTTTGACATAAATCACAGCAACATCTTGTTTGATCCACCTCCTAGAATAATGACAATAAAGACACAACTAAACCAATGGGACCTAATTAAACTCAAAAGCTTTTGCACAGCAGAGGAAACCATTAAAAAAACAAAAAGACAACCCACAGAATGGGAGAAAATCTTTGCAAATGATGTAACAGACAAGGGCCTAATATCCAAAATATACAAACACCTCATACAACTCAACAACAAAAAAACAAACAACCCAATTGAAAAATGGGCAGAAGACCTAAATAGTCAATTCTTCAAAGAAGACATCTGAATGGCCAACAAGCACATGAAAAAATGCTCAACATCTCTAATTATCAGAGAAATGCAAATCAAATCACAATTAGGTACCACTTCATGCCAATCAGAACAGCCATCATTAACAAGTCAACAAACAACAAATGCTAAAGAGGGTGTGGAGAAAAGGGTACCCTCCTTCATTGTTGGTGGAAATGTAAATTGTTACAACCACTGTGGAAAAGAGTATGGAGATACCACAGAAAACTAAATATAGAACTATGATATGATCCCGCAAACCCCAGTCCTGGGCATATATCCAGACAAAACTTCCACTGAAAAAGATACATGCACCCCTATGTTCCTCACTACACTATTCACAATAGCCAGGACATGGATACAACCTAAATGTTCATCGACAGATGAATGGATCAAGAAGATGTGGTATGTAATACAATAAAATACTACTCAGCCATAAAAAAGATAAACCAATGCCATTTGCAGCAGCCTGGATGAAATTAGATATTCTCATACTAAGTGAAGTAAGCCAGAAAGAAAAAGACAAATACCATATGATATCACTTATTTGTGGAATCTAAAACGTGGCACATATGTCCTATCTACATAACAGAAACAGATGACGATAAGGAGAGCAGACTTGCGGTTCCCGAGGTTGTGCGGGGAAGGGATGGATGGGCAGTTCAGGGTTTTTGGATGCAAACTGTTATGGCTGAAATGGATGGGCAATGGGGCCCTACTATACAGCACAGGGAACTGTGTGTGGTTGGTTTACTTTGCTGTACAACAGAAATTTTTTAAAAAAGCATTGTAAATCAGCTATACTATAATAAAGAAAAAAATGCTGTGGTCAAGACTAAACAGCAAGTTTCCCCTTGAGGACAGGATACCACAAGACCACCACAAGCTACAGTAACACAATGATTACATCAGTTCACACGCATGTGTGTCTCATCCCTTAGGATATATTTCAATAAATCTAAGCACATCACTGATAAAACATTAAAATAATGCCTCTGATGAAAAATAAAGTTTAGAGTTTAGCACTAAAATGCCTTAAGGGAAAAAAACTGAATCTATAATGACAAATCTTTCAAAAAGGATTTATTCTGATCTGTACACAATAATAACTTCAAACATGTATAAGGAAGTTAAATATTTTGTTTAAGAGGTGTTACGATTGAAAACAATTAAAGGACAGCTTTAAGCAATAAATTTATTTTTGAAATACTTCAATTAGCAAGCTGAAAACAACAAACACTTTCCCCACACATAATACAATGAGTGGGTATACCACCTAAGGAACAGGTGTGTCCCTAAAGCCATCCTGGGGCCAAAGGGAGAGGGTTCTTTCCAAACCCTAATTCCTACATAAAGAATATTATTAGTCTTTAGTACAAGGTTTTATAGACTGGGAGTTATTTCAGGAAGGACTCTGAAATGGGATTACCATATTTACAGGAGAGGTCTGTGGATTAGGAAGTGACAAAGTCTGAGCATGCAAGTAACGAATTGTGCCAATCATGTATGTATGCGTGTGTGTCCCAGGCAGCATATATGCACACATCCACTGGACTTTTAAGTTACAATAGTAGAATCTGCAGTCCTGATATTTTATCAAGATTTATGACTTTCATGTTCTCCTGTCGCATGAATTACTATTGTCAAAGTTTTAGCTAGTCCTCAATGGAACGGGAAAAACAGAGGAAAGATGCTATTACCTGAACTTGAGGAAGCACTTTAAAGAAAGTGTACGAGAGCTTGAGCAATGGATATGTTCATGGCCCTGGTACCCAAAGAGAGAAATTCACCCATGTAGAGGTGCTTCCTAGGGAAAGGAAATCCTTCCATCCAAGTTTAATTTGTAATGCTAATCCTTGAAGAATCTCAGGATCGTGTGCGTGCACGCGCGTGCGTGCGCGCGCCCTGTGTAAGACTGTCAAATTCTTTAAGGTATCATTAATTTTTAGGGGGTCACTTAAAAGAACCAAACACTACCTTCGCTAACTAAATAATTACTCATACATTAAAAATATTTTTAGAAGTTCCCATCATGGGGCAGTGGTTAACAAATCCAACTAGTGACCATGAATGAGGTTGCGGGTTCAATCCCTGGCCTTGCTCAGTGGGTTAAGGATCCAACATTGCCGTGAGCTGTGGTGTAGGTCGCAGACGCGGCTCGGATCCTGTGTTACTATGGCTGTGGGGTAGGCTGGCGGGTACAGCTCGATTAGACACCTAGCCTGGGAACCTCCACATGGCCGGGTGCAGCCCTAGAAAAGGCAAAAAGACAATAAATAAATAAATAAATAAATAAATAAATAAATAAATAATAAAAGCATATATAACCTTTTGTATGAGTTTAGGATTACTAAATAAACTTAAGAAAAGCATTTATGGCCTTGGATGTTACTGTAATTTCAGGTCTTCTCTAAAGAATATGTAGGAATTAGACTTTGATTTCTTTATTTCTACTTGTGCTTAAACAAATGTGCTTCTTTCAAAAAAATTAAGTTAAGCATGAGAGTTAGTCTTCATTTTATATTGTCTCAGGTAACCAACATGACAACACCATAAATGAGTATTAGTTCATTTTTACACATTAGAAAACTGAAATAAGAAGAGACTTAGAAAATAGTGCTAATTAAGGGGTGCTGCCTGCATTCAAATTGTGTCCTGAAAAGTTTACTTGTTAGGCTATACCTGCTTGTGTTTTTTAAATAGCTCTCGCATTTAGTTCCCTGTTTGTCATACCCTAAAAAAAATTATATTAAAATTTTCCCTTTATGTTTTAGGCAAATTGCTTTGAAATTATTATCAAATTAGAAATAAAAACACAATAAGCCAAAGAAGTACATTACCCATCTGGATGGAAAGCAGAGATAACACTAGATCTTTAAAATAAAAGCTTACAATTCACACCAAACAATCCACACACAATGATACTTCCACCTACAGCCAAATTTATTCACTCTCTTCATATTTTCTTCATGTGAAACTTAATGAATATTCATCAGTAAGAGTTTTTTCCTTCTTAAATTGAGAATGAGCAGCATATTTAAACAGCATGATTATAGATGTTCTGTACTTAGCACAGTTCTGAGAAAATAAATTGGAGAGACGAAATCCAAGAAAGCGTGGGAAAGGATCTGGAATATTAAAAGGAAGCTAGAAAAAGAGCCACAGAAACCTTGTTCTGACTTTCTGAGATGACCAACATGGGCAATGTCAGTGCTCAGATATATTTGTGATCAGCTAGTGGGAAAAACTTTTTTTTTTCAGTTTAGTAAAAAAACAAAAACCAGTGCTTTTTAATGGGCTATTAGACAATGATGGTTGTTAGAATAATATTAGCTATAAAAAGATCATAATCACTGTGTTATTCTGATGCACTTTCACCTGTGCTGTCTAGTTTATAAACCACAAGTCATTCTAGAATTTCTTTTTAGTAATTAGTGTTAAGCTTTATCAATATTGCTCAACCATTTCAATAAAACTAGCCATCAGAAATTAACAACACTGGAAAGTTTCTATTTTCGTACTACTAGATCTTCTGGAGATAATGATAATATTTTTCTAAAAAAGGGAGGGGAAAAAAAACTCATGACATTACTCTGACTTCATTCTTTAGAGGTGTTAATCAAGAAGCAGCATAAATTCTTAAGAAATATCAGAAATGCTAAATTAGGGAAGAGTGCAGTAGTTAAAACAATGCCTCACAAAAACCTCAATTTTGTTATACCCAGAGATTTCAAGCACTGTACTTCCCTATGGACTGAATTATGCCTCCTAAACTTTGTAGGTTGAAGCACTAATGGTCAAGGTGCCTGGAGATGGAGTCTTTGGGGTAATTAAGTTTAGATGCAGTCAAGAGGGTGGGGACCCCATAGCAGGTCAGTGCCCTTATAAGAGACAGAAGAGAGCTTGTTCTCTCTCTCCTCCAATCATATGGGGACACATGAGAACTCACCCTCCAGAACTGTGAGAAATTAATTTCTGTTGTTCAAGCCACCCAGTCTGTGGTATTCTGTTATGGCAGCTTGAGCAAAGACATATACATAATATAGTTTGTGGTATTCTGTTATGGTAGCTTGAGCAAAGACCTAATACTAGCCACATTCCCTAAAATCTATTGAAAAATAACATAAGCCAAACTTGTTAATTTAGATTCTAAATCTATAACAGTTCTTAAAGAAGAAAATGTAGGGATGCTGTCCATTCTAAACCTTACATATAATGATTTACCTTACTGGTTATTTATGGAGATACATGGCAATGTCACAGAGCAAGAAAGCAAGAGACTTGTACCTTAGTATTCTCTTGAGTTGCTATGTAGTTTTGAGAAACCCCCTTAACAATTGAGGTTGATTGGTTTATTTCCTTTAAAAAAGATGGGTCTGGAACATTTCTGAAGTTCTCTCCAGTTTCCAAGTTCTACAACTCCTAGTGCACTTGAAAAGGATGGAAGGAGACTCTCACTTACCATTCTGTTCCCGCTGCACTCCTGCCGCCAGAAGATCAGGCTCCCCAAGGCTGATGTCATTCAGCCTGGTCCCCAGACACTCCATGCAGAGATGTTTGCACCACTCCTCAGCCTCCAGCTCTGAAAGTGAGCACAGGACCAAAGTCAGGCAGTGCTGCGTGGGAATGATGGGGGAGGCATGCTTCCTGGACCAGTTTTCCAGGGAAGCAGTGAGCACTATCTACCTGGTAGATTAAAAATCTACCTTAGGAAAACCTAAGATCTATATTCAAGAAGTGAAATTTAAAAATCTCCACAACAGTTTTCCATGGTGTAACATTAAACATTCATTATGTTTTACTATGATACCACTTATATGTGGAATCTAAAATATGGCAAAAATGAACCTGTCTACAAAACAGAAACAGATCACAGGCATAGAGAATATTCTTGTGGTTGCCAAGGGGGAGTGGGGAGGAAGTGGGATGGATGGTGAGTTTGGGTTTGGTAGATGCAAGCTATTACATTTAGAATGGATAAGCAATGAGGTCCTGCTATACAGTACAGGGAACTACATACAATCTCTTGGGATAGACCAAAATAGAAGATAGTATGAGAAAAAGAATGTATATATATATATATATGTATGACTGACTCACTATGCTGTACAATGGGAACTGACAGAACATTGAAATCAACTATACTTTAATAAAAATAAAAAATTAAAATAAAAAATAAAGATATTTTAAGTTACTCCAATGTATTTTTTCTTGATTATAACTAACAGACTGAGAAGATTTGTTTACTATTCAGTGTAGTTTAGATTGATTTGGTTTGTGGAGAGAAATTACTTGGAAAAATTAATTAAATATAAAAACATATATATATATATATATAAGTGAATAGTTGAAAAATGTCAAACTAGACTACACAAGTGAATGTTTTCCTGAATTTGTGTAGGGTAAAGGTCTGATCCCCAAGTTTTTCTGAATTGTGATGGATCACAGATCAGCAAAAGAATGTGATCACTTTTCTTTTACAAACATCAAAAATGGCTATCCTTACTTAAAAAAAAAATTGGGGTAAGGTATTAAAAATAACATTCCCCTTTAGAAAACTCCAATTATCTAAGATACTGATTAGGTAACTCTCTTGTCATTCCCATTATTTCCCAACTTCTTTATATTTGCAAGTTTTTTCTTTGCTTGAAACATTAGAACATGTTACAACTGTACAGAACCTTGTGGTATCAACACTTCTACAAACATGGCTGAATTGGGTCTTAATATAAGTACTGTGTGGGTGAGACAGCCAAGCATTAGTGCCATATCTGGGTCTTAGGTCACATCATGGGGAGTCAGCACCAAGGCAGAACTGGAACCCAAGTCTTCTAACTGTCTTTGTATGCAGAGATTCGAAAGAGCCTGAGGTTAAACTCTGGACCAAGCACTCAAACTGATTCATGGAAAATGGATAAGAGCTTTCCATTGACACCCACCCAGAGAAATGTCTGACTTTTTCATGTACTAGATAAATCTGTACTAGAGTAGTTTAATATAGATTTCCTTCAGATCTCTTGTTCTTCTCCATGGACGGCACTCCTGCCTTTGCCTTGACATTTTAAATCCCCATGAAAAAGTTACCCATGACAAGTTTTCTTGACTCCAGGGATTCCAGTATCAACTGCTCTGCCCAATGGTCAACACCATGAAACCTGGGTAATGCTTTCTTCCTGTACTTAGTCACAGCTCCTTAGCATCAAAAATAGGTTTGATCAATGAGATGTCAAGTCAAATTTGTCATGTTATTTTTAATTTTATCAAGACTGTAAAATAGTGTTAGGAAATAAAAAGAGCCCACAACCTCTCACAGGGTACTATTCGAATGACAACCATAGTTCCCATGTTCCAATCACAAAGGTGATTTTTCTTTACAAAAGGTGTGGTTTGCATCCTTCAGGGATCTTCCGTTGATGTGTGAAACACAGCATCTACCTAAGTCAACGAGAAAGTCAGTTCTCACATGAGCCTGGCTCCATGCTCAAGGGAAGTCAGAGGCTGGGTCCAGAACCTAGAAAATAATCCTTTCCAGCCATAAGGCCACTATTATAATAAAAAAGGTATTGCTGAGGCTCACAGCTTTCTAAAAAAAAAAGAAATCTTTTTTTTTCTAGTGAGGGAATGCCAGCCTTCATAGAAAAATTTTACAGGAGCAACAACAGCATATATTGAAAATAATTTTTATTAGATGTATATATTTAACATAAAATTTATGATGGTTTTGAAAGATTTTATAGCAACAAATCAAAATCTTAAGCCAATTTCCATGCTGTACTAGAAACCCTTGTCATTTCTGCTAAGGGAGACAATATGGCTATATTTTTTCTTCTTACATTTTATTTTTCACTTTTTGCTTTTTATTTTAGAGCCACACCCACAGCATATGGAGGTTCCCAGACTAGGGGTCAAATCTGGTGTAGGCTATGCTGGCCTACACCACAGCCATAGCACCACCAGACTCGAGCCCAGTCTGTGACCTACACCACATTTCATGGCAACACTGGATCCCCAACCCACTGAGCGAGGCCAGGGATTGAACCACATCCTAAAGGATACTAGTTGGATTTGTAACCCGCTGCACCCCAAAGGGAACTGCTCTTATTACATTTCAATATTGAATGTTTCTCCGAATTCCACAATTTTAAATCATCAGTGAAATCGTTTGCAAATGACGTCTCATCTGCATGACTCTACCACTAGTATTTCTAGAATGCCATAGATGGAGAGGAGAATATATACTATGCTGTTTGGGATGAAAAGAAGAGTGTTAAATATGACAATGCACCTTTGTGCCAACATTGCCTTTAAATAATAAGGCAGTGCATGCCTAGAGATTAAAGAAATACTCCTTCTAGTAACTCTTTTGCCCTAGGATTAAAGGAGATGAAGAAAACAACCATACAGTAAAGGGCTTCTATGAAGCTAAAGCTGACCATCTCAAGGAGGACTCGATTTGGTATTTCTATAAGGGCCAGAGCCAGGGACGTCTCCCATCACATTAATGACAGGGTTAGGGCTTGTACCAGCAAGCAGATGTCCTTTGCAATCAGTCTTAAGAACTGTAAAGCTTCTGCATTCTAATAGCACATAACATGTAAGTATGTAAATAGCAAGAGTAATAAAAATAGAATAGATACAGTCATATTAAAGACTGAATTGTAAACTTTCAAAGAAAGAAAAACAGCGAGACAGGAGAACAGGGAAAAAGAGAAATACAGAGATCCCAGCAATTCAGAGCAGAAGAATCAGATCAGATCATCAGATCAGAATCATCAAAGTATCACTTCCTTACTAACACACATTTTCTGTGAACTCACTATGAGCCAGGCACCTAGGAGGTTATATGAAAAACACAGCTTCTGTTCTCAGTAATCTTACAGTCAGGTGGGTGGCAGTGAGCTGAGTGTGTGGCTCTCTGGAGAGCTGCTGGCTTAGTGTGTAGGTGCTAGGGCACCAGGACAAGGCTGGGCAGCAGGAGGGTACCTCATCTGGGACCTGCAGATGAGCAGGAAGGTGAAGGTGTGTGTGTGTGTGTGTGTGTATCAATTTGTGCGTGTAATAGTGTGTGTCAGTGCATGTGTGTGACAGTATATGAGTGTGTCTGAGTGCGTCAGTGTTTTGTGAGAGTATTGTGGGTGAGTGTGATAGTGAGAATATGCTTCTGTGTGAGTATGAGTGTGTGAGGTATTTGTACGCGTGTATCTTGGTGAGTGTGTATGAGTGAGCATGCATGTCAGTGTATTTCTGAGTGTGTGTGCACACGCATGCGTGCAAGCTGGTGGAACCAAATATCTCCATTCCTGGAGATGGAAATGCATATCCAGGGTAGCAAGAGCAGTGCCCTGTGACCAGGGAGGGGCAGCCCTGAGTTCACAGAGTAAACTCTGAGAAGAGGTCAGCAATCTCTCTATTCTCTTCAGGGTTTTGTAGAGTTTAGTTCACTTAGATCTGCCCCAAATCTTCATCTCAAAAGTATTAACTTCTGTAGTTTGCATGCTTGATATAAGAGTTCTGCTGCAGACAAGGTGAATTTGATTGAGAATTCTACCAAGGCTTTGTTGTTTAAAATCTGTTTTTAAGAGTCACCTTTAAAATAATTATAGCTAAGGTTTTTATTTGTTCTTTCTTAGGCAAACTCTATGTATTGAAGCCCTTTAATATCATTTATTGCGTGTTAACTTACTTTGTTCCAATATTATTTAACTAGTGCTTTTCTCTGAATTACTTACATCACCTTTCCGTATTCTGTTTTTACAGAACTAAGATTAAATACAAATGCAATAATTTAAGCCTTTTAAATATTATTTTAAATATTTATTTTCCCATAGATCTGTGCCTCTTTTTCTTTAGTTTTCTCTTTCACACTTCTACCTTGGTCTACACATAGTGTGTAAATAATTAAATTTCTTTATGGAGGAATAAAAGCATAAAATAATTTTGTTTTTCCTCTATTCATAGCAGAACTTCTTTTTCATTTAGTTGTCTTTAGAGCAGCTATGCTCAAATTCTTCATTCAGGTAAATAACTTTTCTCTAGAACAGAAACCCAAATAATATTTTCATTATGTATCAGATTAGTTAAATGGAGAAATCTGGGAACTCCCAAAAGAAAAAAAATGAAAGATGTTTGAGAGTAACAAGACAGAGAAGAGAGACTAAACAAAATGAGCGAATTATGACGCAAATGGGTTTACTGATTGTAGGGAAAATGATGATTGGTAATAGCGAAAGTAGAAATGTAGTCAAAGACGGATGGCTCCTCCTAACTTTTTTTCCATCACTTTTTTTGCAGAATTCTGGGGAGAGTATGGCTATATTCCTTTGAATAAGAAGAGGTCTTTACATAGCAGAATCTTAATAAGTATCTACTTTAAAAAATGATTAAATTCAAGCTTTATTGCTTTCACTAAATTTAGGCCTTAGGATAGTGGCAAGAAAGTTAAATGATCTAAAAGGAGCTATATTTGAAAATAGTGAAAAATTTTTCATTACATATACAGAAAATAAGCTATCAGCCAAAATCACATAGCAGAATTAAAAATAGCACTGAATCAGTTTCATGGTAATTTATGGTAAGATACAGTCAGGACTAGTTTTGTATGGAAATAATAAATTAACTGTATTTAGTCCTCACTGAATTTGGCTTGTATTAATAATCTTAGGAAAATGTAGGTAAAATAATTTTGTTTTGTCTTTGGCAAAACCAGAAATTCTTAAGTATGTCCAATTCTTACCTGCCATGCAGATATGCTATGATTTAGTGATAAATGTTGTTTTCATTTATCTTCTTAAATACATGCTTTGCTGCAAACTGAAGAAAAATGTCTCCTCATGGAGACTATTGCTTAAAGATTACAAAGATCTCTCTTGTTATCATTTGTTATTCATAGAGCTACTAAAATATGTGACATTTTAATGATGCTTTTTTTTTTTTCTTTTTAAAGCCAAACCTGCATCATATGGAAGTTCCCAGCCTAGGGGTGGAATTGGAGATGCAACTGCCGGCCCACACCAAGCCACAGCAACGTAGGATCTAAGCTGCATCTGTGACCTATGCTGCATTTGTGGCAATGCCAGATCCATAACCCACTGAGCAAGGTAGAAGAGCAAATCTGCATCCTCATGGAGACTATGTCGGATTCTTAACCTGCTAAGCCACAGCAGGTTCTCTGATGGTGCTTTTCATTCTCCAAAACTGTTACTTAACTGGCCCTGTCAGTATATTATGGACTTTCTTTTTTCTCTTACTTTCTCTGTAGTAGGAAGACAAGAAACCAGTTAAAACTTAATCAACTTGCTTCAGCAAAGATGGGAAGAATGTTTAGCTCACAGGAAAGAGCCATGTCTGTCGAAGTCAGATGGGTAGGATTGATCAATTTTGAGATGTGGAACTTTTCATTTTCTTTTCTTTTTTTTATATAATGATTTTTTTTAATTATAGCTGGTATACAGTGTTCTGTCAATTTTCCACTGTACAGAAAGATGACCCAGTTACACATACATGTATTGATTCTTTTTTCTCACATTATCATGCTCCATCATAAGTGATTAGATATAGTTCCCAGCGCTACATAGCAGGACCTCATTGCTTATCCATTCCAATGTGGCTCGCAGCATTAACTACTTGGCATTGCTTCATTTTATTTTCTAAGTATGTCTATTTCCTGTCCCTCCAGTGCCCTCATTTGTTCCCTCCCACATTCCTTCACACCAAATAATCCTTTAAAACTTATTTCAAATACAATCTTCTTTGGTTCCTTCAGACCCAAGTTTGGCATTTGACAACTTGCCTCTATACTTCCATACACATACACTCAGTGTACACTTTCATCATAACCCCTGTATCACTGAGGTGTCTGTCCTTCCCAATCAATATATTTATGATTATTAGAGTGAGGCAAGTTATGATTGGAAATAAAGAATTTTTTTCCACTATCTTTTATAAATATGCATTGCTTCTTTGTAAGTACTTACTTTCTGTATATTGATTTTTATCAAGCCAAATTACTTAACTCACTAATTCAAATCCATTTTCAATTGATTTTATTTTGTATTTTTTAATTATGCAATCAGAATTTGCTGTGACTCAACTGTTAAAAAAAAGTTATGCAGAAAAATTTCCTCAAAGCAATATAAATTAATTGCCAAGCTCTGAGAATATCTATTGAGGCTGATAACTTGTTTCTCCATTCTAAAAGAAGGGGGTGAACCATTGGCAGTGAAAGGATGTAACCACAGCATGTATCCCAAACTAACAACCCCTTTCCTTGTTATTATGATTTGTACAAATTCAAGCCATTCAATGAAGGGCATAGGCCTTTAGACCTCTGACCAGGAGACTTGGTTTACAGAGTCATGAATTATTTCTCTGAGGTAAGATGTCTTTATTGCATTAAAAAAAAGGAGGGGTTGATAAAAGCCTTGTTGTAACAATTTTATAAATGAATATAAACTTACCATTTTTCTATCATTATATGAACCTTTAAAATATTATGAGTGATAGGAATTCCCATTGTGGCTCAGTGATAAGGAACCCCACTAGTATCCATGAGGACGCGGGTTCAATAACTGGCCCTGCTTAGTGAGTTAAGGATCTGGGGTTGCTGTGAGCTGTGGTGTAAGTCTCAGATGAGGCTTGGATCCTGCATTTCTGTGGCTGTGGTATAGGCCTACAGCTGTAGCTCTGATTTGGCCCCTAGACTGGGAACTTCCATATGCCATGGGTGCAGCCCTAAAAACACACAAAAAATATATCATGAATGATAGATGTTGAAAAAAGTGCTAGTCTCCCTCTCATGCCTGAGGTTTGCATGTGTTCCTAGAGAGAGACATGGTCACACCCCTCAAATGGGAAGTTATATGGATAATGAGAGAAGTTGGGAAAACTTTGGTGCCCAGGAAGTGATTGGGACTCAAGAATATGCCATCTGGAAGTTATGCTCTAATAAAATCATATCCAGTGGGACTGTGTGCCTAAAAGTGCAAACCTTGTCTGTCTGTCTCTCTGTCTCTCTCCCTCTCCCTCCTACCCCTTTGGTAAAAGTCAGCTTATGTTCTCTTTCAATTTATAGGTTTTAAAAATATATTATATATCTGAAATTGGCCAGGGATTTGACCTTTTGCCTAGAAACCAAGAAACAAAAAGATTTTACTACTGTTACCAATTGTATGAACAGCTATTTTATTGCTGTTGGGAATCAGGGTTCTGTTCTGATTATTTTCTACAAATTCTCTTTAGGCACACATAGAGCATGTATTGGCATGTAGCCAAAAAAAAAAATCTGAGTGCTCCAGATGGCCAAATCCCAGGTTCTGAGGGGCTACCCACTGGTTAATTGAGGGTATTCACTTCATAAATGGCCACACCCTCACATCTTCTAATTCTCAGTCCTTTTTCTAAAGATATCAGGGCATCATGTCAGTGTGAGATGCTCCCTTTGTCTCTTCCTTTCAATCTACAACAGATAAAACATGAAAAACTCAATAAAGACACCTCTGCACAATATAGCAGGATGCTGGAAAATTTCACACATGCACCTCTGAAGGTGGGTGGTCTGAAACACACAGGGGGTAGGGGCAGAAGCACAGGAATACTGGAGGTGATGCCTGCAATCTTGGGTCTCTAATCATGTTCTGAAGATTGAAATCACATCAAACATCTTTTCCAATCACAATGAAACTAGAAATCAACTACAAGAAAAAGGCTGGAAAAATCACAAATATGTGTAAACTAAACAACAAGCTACTGAACTATGGGGTCAATGAAGAAATGAAAGAAGAAATCAAAAAAATACCTGAAGAATGCAAAGAATCTCAACAAAATTTTAGCCAGCCGAATCCAACAACATATAAAAAAGATCATATACGACGACCAAGTGGGATTCATCCCAGGTTCACAAGGATGGTTCAACGTATGCAAATCAATCAAGGTCATACACAACATTTACAAAAGAAAAGTCAAAAACCACATGATCATCTCCATAGATGTAGAGATAGCATTTGACAAAGTCCAACATCCAGTCATGATAAAAACTCTTACCAAAGTGGGTATGGAGGCAACATACCTTAACATAATAAGAGCCATTTACACCAAACCCACTACATATATAGTACACAATGAAGGAAAGTCAAAAGCCTTCCCACTAAAATCTGGAACAAGACAAGGGTGCCCACTCTCACCACTTTTATTCAACACAGTATTGGATGTCCTAGCCACAGCAATCAGACAAACAAAAGAAATAAAAGGTATCCAAATTGGAAGAGAAGAGGTAAAATTGTCACTCTATGCAGATGACATGATACTATATATAGAAAGCCCTAAGAACTCAAACCCAAAACTACTCGAACTAATCAAAAAATTAAGCGAAGTGGCAGGATATAGGATTAACATTCAGACACTCATCACAATTATGTATACTAACAATGAAATATTGGAAAAGGAATACAAAAATACAATACCTTTTAAATTGCACACCAAAAAAGTCAAATATTTGGGAATAAATCTGACCGAGGAAGTGAAAGACTTATATTCTGAGAACTATAAAACATTAATCAAGGAAATTAAAGAGGATGTAAAGAAATGGAAAGATATTCCATGCTCCTAGGCAGGAAAATTAATATTGTAAAAATGGCTATACTGCCCAAAGCAATCTACAGATTCAATGCAATCCCTATCAAATTACCCATGACATTTTTCACAGAACTAGAACGAACAATCCAAAAATTATATGGAACCACAAAAGACCCAGAAGTGCCAAAGCAATCCTGAAAAACAAAAACCAAGCAGGAGGCATAACTCTCCCAGACTTCGGGCAATATTACAGAGCCATAGGAATCAAGACAGTGTGGTGCTGGTACCAAAACAGACAGACAGACCAATACAACAGACTAGAGAACCCAGAAATAAATCCAGACACCTATGGTCCATTAATCTTTGACAAAAGAGGCAAGAATATAAAATGGAGGAAAGACAGTCTTTTCAGCCAGTGGCGCTAGGAAAATTGGACAGCCGCATGTAAATCAATGAAACTGGGACACACCCACACACCATGCACAAAAATTAACTCAAAATGGCTTAAAGACTTAAACATAAGACAAGACACCATCAAATTCCTAGAAGAGAACACAGGCAAAACATTCTCTGTTATCAATCTTACAAATGTTTTCTCAGGTCAGTCTCCCAAAGGAACAGAAATAAAAAAAAAAATAATAAGCCAATGGGACTTAAGCAAAC
The DNA here is from genome assembly GCF_016906955.1 of Phacochoerus africanus. NCBI lineage: Eukaryota > Metazoa > Chordata > Mammalia > Artiodactyla > Suidae > Phacochoerus > Phacochoerus africanus. The sequence continues at coordinate 155,515,600 of NC_062545.1, forward strand.
TGACAAGCTTTTGCACAGTAAAGGAAACCATAAAAAAAAAAAAACTTACAGAATGGGAGAAAATAGTTTCAAACTATGCAACTGACAAGGGCTTAATCTCTAAAATACACAAACAACTTATACAACTCAACAGCAAAAAAGCCAATAACCCACTGGAAAAAATGGACAAAAGACCTGAATAGACATTTCTCCAAAGAAGATATACAGATGACCAATAAGCACATGAAAAAATGCTCAACACACTAATTGTTAGAGAAATGCAAATCAAAACTATTATGAGGTACCACCTCTGACCAATCAGAATGGCCATCATTAATAAGTCCACACATAACAAATGCTGGAGAGGGTGTGGAGAAAAGGGAACCCTTCTGCACTGTTGGTGGGAATGTAAATTGGCACAACCACTATGGAAAACAGTATGGAGGTACCTTAGAAAACTCTACATAGAATTACCATATGACCCAGCAATCCCACTCTTGGGCATACATCCAGACAAAACTTTCCTTGAAAAAGACACATGCACCCCTAGGTTTATTGTAGCACTAGGTTCATTGACTAATAGCTGCCACGTAGCCATGGAAACAGCCTAAATGTCCATTAACAGATGAATGGATTAAGAAGATGTGGTATATATACACAACGGAATACTACTCAGCCATTAAAAAGAACAAAATAATGTCATTTTCAGAAACCTGGATGGAATTAGAAACTCTCATACTAGGTGAAGTAAGTCAGAAAGAGAAAGACAAATACCATATGATACCACCTATATCTGGAATCTAATATAGGGCACAAATGAACCTTTCCACAGAAAAGAAAATCATGGACATGGAGAACAGACTTGTAGTTGCCAAGGGGTAGGAGGAGGGAGTGGGATGGACTGGGAATTTGGGGTTAATAGATGCAAACTCTTGTCTCTGGAATGGATAAGCAATGAGATCTTGTTGTATAGCACTGAGAAGTATATCTAGTCACTTATGGTAGAGCATGATAATGTGAGAAAAAGGAAGGTATATGTGTATGCATGACTGGGTCACCCTGCTGTACAGCATAAAATTGACAGAACACTCTAAACCAGGTATAATCGAAAAAAAAATCAAACTCAAAAAAACAAAACAAAACAAAACAGATAAGGCCCAAAGTCAGTAGAAGGAAGGAAATAATAAAGATGGAGTTACATGAAATGGAAACTAAAAAGGCAATAGAAAAGATTAATGAAACTAAAAGCTTGTTCTCTGAAAAGATAAACAAAATTGACAAACCTTTAGTTAGACTCACTAAGAAAGAAAGGTAAAAAGCTATGATAAACAAATCAAACAAAAGAGGAGAAATAAGAACAGATACTGCAGAAATAAGCTTCCCCAAACAAAAGCCCTGGACCAGATAGCTTCACAGATGAATTCTATCCAGCGTTAAAAGAAGATGTAGTATCTATACTTCTCCATCTTTTCCAAAAAATTGAAAAGCAGGGAGAGCTTTCTAACTCATTTTATGACACCAACACTATCCAGATACCCAGACCAGAAAAGGACAACACAAAAAAATAAAATTACAGACCAATATATATGATGAACATAGATGCAAAAACCCTAAACAAAATATTAGCAAACTGAGTACAATAAATAAATGGATCACACACCATGATTAGGTGGATTTTATCCCAGGGATGCAAGGATGGTTTGGCAACCACAAAGCAATCGATGTGACATCACACTAACCAAAGGAAAGATAAAATTCATATGATTATCTTAATAGATGAGGAAAAGGCTTTTGATAGGGTTTAGTATTTATTTATGATAACTTTCAATAAAATGAACATAGAGGAAAATATATATAAATATAGAAGAACAGTACTTAAAGAAAATAAAGTCCATATATGATAAACCAACAGCTAGTATGACACTCAACGGTGGATTAAAGGTAAATATAGCCTTTCAATCCTTTTTTTCCAGTGGAAAAGATAAAGGAAATGTGCTTTCATTTTGTTTATTTTGTTTTGTTTTTCAGGAGCAAATGCACTGTAAACTTGGTTTACATTTAACTTCCAAATATTCTGAAAATCAGCACAGTATAATTTTGAATTTATTTTTTAAACAGTCATCTCAACTGATACTAAATAACTGTAGGAAACTAAAATGCTTATAAAGGTGTGAATGTGACCATAGTTTCCCTTTCTAGGTGTGTGAAGAAAAAGGTGAAAGTAAATTTTGAAAGCACTTTCGACAAGAAAAAGAAAAGGAGGTTCCAAGCTTCATGATGATTCTAAACCTAAGCAAGTATTTGATAGCCTCTTAGTCACTGTACACTGGTTCTAAAATAAAGCTGAATGTAAACAAATGAATGAAGATGAATTTATCCTCATTCCCCTGGGTGGTTCAAAATGTTGTCTTCACTAGCCGGGTCTGATTTGCCATGCATGCCCCCACCTGCAGTCAGAGAGGGGACTTTTTTGGTTCTCTCATCCAATTTTTCTGCCTCACTGCTCCTACAGACATCTGCTATCACCTGATGGAAAAGAGCTGGTGTATAAAACTTCTATTTTCAGAAAAGTATTTTTCTTCCATTTTTAAAAAGCTTTATAGAAGTATAATTGATTTGGAATGTTGTATATTTCTGTTGTACAACAAAGTGACTCAGTTATACGTATATATATATACATCCATTCTTTTTCAGATTATTTTCCCATATAAATTATCACAGAATACTGAGAAGAGTTCCCTGAATTATACACTAGGTCCCCATTGGCCAATCTTTAAACAAGTAGGGGGCATAAGTTTTCATAGCACTGAGGTCCCTCTAATGCTTCTCAATCCTCCTTTCCATACATTCACCTAAAAGTTTCTGGGAGTGTAGTACATGGAAGTTCCTGAGCAGAGTGAGGAAGAGAGTGCTGAAAAAACAAAATCTGAGTATGTCACACATGTGTGTGCGCACACACACACATCTCTCTAAAGTCTGAGGTGTCTTAGTTGTATATACACCTAAAACACAAATACAAACCTTTATAATTATTCTTCCAAAGATACCACCCCCATAAAATAAAAAGAAAAGGAATGATACTAAATGGATAATAAAACATGGTCAATGTAATACACTGAGTGAACAAAAGAGTCCCTAAAAGTATATATACTGTATGATTTCATTTGTGTAACATTTTGAAAGTGAAAATTTAGAAATGGAGCACAGATGCCATGAGTTAGGGACAGGAGTGGGATGGGAGAGCATAGAGGCGGGTGTGGTTATAAAAGAGCAACAGGAGCAATTCTTGTGGTATTGGAGCTGTTCGGTATCTTGCTGTGGTGATGCATACACAACCCTACCCAAGTGATTACTGTATACACCCCCCCGACACACACACACAGATAAAAGCAAATGGGAAAATCTGAATAGACTGGTAGATTGCAACAATGTCAGGATCCTGTTGTGATACTGCACTGTAGTTTTACAATATGTTACCACTGAAATCTCTCTCATATTTCTTTACAACTGCATCTCATATGCAATTGTGCAATTACTTCAATAAAAGTTTCAACGAAAAAGATTATAGTAATGCTTTATAACACACTGAGTATAAAAGGAATCCATGAGTCCATACTGATAGTAAAATCAGAAAACAAAGTAAAAAAAAAAAAAGAACAATGAGCAAAAGCTCTTCTTTACATACTAAGTCCACCTAAAAAATAAAAGTAATGATAAAAACCTCTAATTTTGCAATCATCAATGTGATATTTGATTTAGGCAGTGATCCTCAAAAATACTTGATCTATTGACTCAATGTTTGTGAAGAAAGAAATATTAACTACAAAGGGAAATAGTTACTTTTATAGAAGGGAAATCTGGCACAATCTACCATCTCCAAGTGACTAAAGTTATAAACACCATAAGGGGACAAACTGACATTGCGTACCTTCTAGTGTTAGGCTGTGAGAAATAAGTCATCACTTACACAGTTATTCTTGAAAAAAATGTCTAACCTGAGGAAAAAATATAACAAATCCAGGTTAAGGTATACTATAAAAGACAAATTCCAGTACTCTTCCAAAAATGTCAATATCTTGGAAGATAAAAAAGAAAAAGAAAAAATAAAAAAATGAAAAAAGGGCAGGGAGATTAATCTAAATTAGAGGAGCTTAAAGATGACAACCAAATGTAATGAGTCAATTTTGGGAGAAGGGAATATGGAATATGGGTTGTATTATTTTTTGGTATTAGATGTCTTGGTTATGATTATGCATTGTAATTATGTAAAAGAAGATTCTTAACTTAGATAAAAATTGACATATATGGAGTAGGTATCATGATGTCCACAACTCACTTTCCAAAATTCAGTTAAAAAGTACTGAGAAGTACATTCAAACAGGGAGAGGGGAAAATAAATAAATAATGTAAAATATTAACCATGGTCCAGTGTAAATTCTATTCCTTCAACTTTCCTGAAGTTTGTCATTTTTCAAAATACAAAAATCCGGGAGACTTAACCCTGAAAAAATAAACAATATACTGGCATATCCACTTTCAACAGTCTAGGGGAGGGTGGCTGGGAAGGAAGATAACACGTGTTTTGCATCTCAGGTAATTATTCTGTAATCTATTTCTGTTTTCCATGCTGTTGCTTGTGCACAGTGAGATGGCTGTGGTGGTATTGGTTGTTTGGGGATTTAGAATCCTACATCATTAAACACTGTCATCTTTAAGGAGCTAGTTGAAAATTCAAGTCAAGAAACCATGTTTTAAAATAACAGTCATTTAGGAACAGTGTTCTTATTGCAGAGATTCTCAAGTAACAGACTTAGTATGAGCAGCTGAAATCTAGCTCACCAGTCAAATATATAATGACGATGTTAGGTGGTGAAAATACACAATAATAAGTTTGGAGTACTGTCATGGTTTATCATCTGGTTCTTTAAATTCCCAAGCCTCCTTGCAGACTTAATAAATAAAAAATTCTACGGGTGGCTCCATTCTCTAAATTTTTACCTAATTCTTCAATAACATTAATAAGTTAAGTAGGGTTTGTGAACAATTGCCATAAGGTGTTATTGCTATTGTTCAAATATAAAAATGAATGCAATTACATTTCCCATTAAATATTTTTATAATCAACCTAGTCAATGATTAATTGAAAATTGTTCATGGAATAGCATTAGCACTACTTCCTGTTATGTTGTCAGTAAGGTTGTGTTTAGTTTTTTACAACAATAAGCAGAAAACACACATTTTAAAGCATAAATTATACCAATTTGTTACCGGGAGGCTAACATTGTTAAAAACAAGTGGGGGTCCACTGTTAAGAAAGAAAGAATAGTGAATAGCAAGCATTCCTTTTTTTCTCTCTCTTTTTGTCTTTTTAGGGCCCCACCCACGGCATATGGAGGTTCCCAGGCTAGGGGTCTAATTGGAGCTGTAGCCACTGGGCTACACCAGAGTCACAGCAATGGCAGATCCAAGCCATGTCTGCAACCTACACCACAGATCATGGCAACGCCGGATCCTTGACCCACTGAGCAAGGCCAGGGATCGAACCTACAGCCTCATGGTTCCTAGTCGGATTTGTTTCTGTTGCGCCACGGGAACTCCTTTTTTTTTTTTACGTCTTTTTGTCTTTTTAGGGCTTCACCTATGGCAATATGGAGGTTCCCAGGCTAAGGGTCTAAATGGAGCTATAGCCACTGACCTACAAGCTTCTGAAAAAGATGTCTCATTGCAAAATGGTTGTTTCTTTTTATGTTCTTGGTAGAAGAGAATTGTGTGTGTGTGTTTGTCTTATTAGCCTCTAATCAAATAAAGAACCCCTATCACTTCCTTTGGTAAAGTTTAAAAGTCATGATTCTACAAATACAGAAGCCCATCCATAATCCAACGGCCCCTTCTATCACACGCCTCTGTCTCTGCCCCTCTTTGTCCCCACAGTTTGTATGTTGTTGCTTCAGTCGCTCAGCCAACAGGTGGTTGAGCTTCTGTTCTGACCAGGATGTTTTTCAGCTGCTGCTGGCCATGCAACAATAAACCAACACACTGCTCTAGAAACCACTTTGCCAATTTGGAAACAGAGACTCCAAAGGGCTGGGCAACCTGTCTAATGGCACTGAGCAGAATATAGCACAGTCTACATCTTTCTGATTCCAAAGTGCTCCTTTAATACAACTGTGCCTCTATGAGATAAAAACTGCTTACCAGTAAAACATAAACTGGTAAGGAAGCCTAAAGACAATGAGAGTCTCTTTGAGATAGGATTTGAGAACCCCTTTGAAAGAACAGGTAGGGAACTGATATGGAGAGGGATGGGAATCCAGACTGAGGTACTATTTGGGCATGTCTGTGAACAGCAATTTCACAGACAGCTGGTACAAGGGAGCAGTGCTGGGTAAGGTTAAAGAGTGAGTCTAGCCTGGCAGACAAAAGGATCAAGCATTGGCCAAAGTATTCAGATTTTATTACACAACATGGAAACATCTAAGGCTTTTGTTTTTTTTTTTTTATTAATTAGAATTCTGTTGTAGTTAATCTGGCATTTCATTTCAAATTGAGCAAAGATGCTGGAGTCAGATAAAATGATCACTAAGAGAAGAAACATTTGCTCAATATGCTCATGGTCACCTGGGAACAAGCAGTTGACCCTCATCATCAGTTAATAGGGCCATGATCCAGGTACAAAAATCAGAAGAGGACAAGGGACATTGGAGATTACTCTCCTCCTGTTTAGTTTAGGGAGAGAAAAGAACGTACTGGGTATAGGTACTCAATTAGATATGCTTGGCCAATTAATAATGATGATACATCTTACGTGCTCTCTTAACATTCACTTCTTTTCTTTACTGTCTCTTTCTGTCTCTCCTTCCCTATCCACTGCCACCCGCTGTCTTCCTTATTCCTGGAATTCATTCTGTCACTTCTTTGGATTAGATGCTGTGCTTTGGACAGTCCCTAACTGGCAGAGATAAAACAGTAAATGAAGCATCTCATTAGGATCCTACAGCGTCTCACACTAGAGCAGAATACGAAACGTATTCTGAGGAGTGGCTCACACAAGGACTCAAAGGAGCTGATCAGGTTGTCAGAAAGACCCCCCCACCCCCACCCCCCACAGCAGCAGGGATCCCTGCCCTTGATAGCACCCGGCCCCAGGTCCCCAGGACTGTGGGGACAGGGGAGCAAGTACCCCATTCAGGCAGGCACATGGCCCCCAGGCTTATGGCCAAGGCTATCCTCCTGAGGAGAATGGCTGGGAAAGACTTTACAGAAATGAAAAGTAAGTGGCCTGTTCACTGACTTTATAGGAATCCCCTTTTTCTAATAGCCCAAGACCTCCTCCTTCCCAGTCCTCTTCCACATATCCATCAAGAATGGGCTCTTCACTTTGTTTCCTTAAGTTACAGAAAGGGTCCTCTATGGCTGCAAAGAGTTTACACTAAGACAGTCATAGGATTGGAAGACATTTAGAGAGACTTTTGTTGTTGTTGTTGTTGTTGCAAATTTGTTTCATTTCCTGAGAAGTAACTCTTAAGAGTCTTGGATTTCCTTCTATTCACACGATATTGGAAAAATGGACACAGTGATTGGGTATTCTTGGTTGATGTATTTTTCTAGTTTCTGTTCTTATCCTTCTTTTATTCTTATGTCCTCAACTGTGGGAGAAAGGGCAAATAATTTGAAATTTTAAAAGTCCCATTCCATTTACTAGCTGTGTGATTTGAGCTTCAGTTTCTTCAGCTATAGTCCTGGGAGGTAGGACAAAGGACCTACCTCCCAGGACTATAAATATAAAATTAGAAAAATGTATCTTGTCAATTGCCCAGGATAACATTATTGCCTATTACTTTCTAATTGTTTTATAAAACCCAATTTCTAATTAGCCATCATTTTTCTTATGATATACACACACACGTGCACATACATGTTTTCTTAAGCAGGCATCTGGTCCTTTAGAGGATGATTTTGCATCTTTATTTGAGCTATTCTGATTGAAGAATCACTAAAGAAGCAGAAATAAATAATTTGAGTTCACATAGGAGCCGAGAACATAAACTAAGCCACAAATCAATACTATAAATCAAATTAATCTGCTAAATTGAAACCAAATATTAAAGTAATTTTGACTCAACCTTGACCTGATACATATTGAAGTCATTATTAATGAATTAAAACTAAAATAAACATTTGTGGTTTTCTAATATTATAAAGCAAAAATAACTAGATCAATGTTTCCCCAACTTGTCCCTTGGGGTAAAAATAATCACCTTATAAAGGTGTACAGAAAGGAATGCAGATTCCTGGGCCTCACCCTAAATCAGAATCAGAAAAGAAACAATGGAATCTGTATTTCACCCCAAAGACCAGGTGATTCTCATAAGTGGGCTGGTGTATGACAGAGTACACTATAGCAGCCGTTGGCCAACCGCAGCTTGGGGACCAAATCCAGACTGCTCCTTGCTCTTGCCAATAAAGTTTTATTGGAACAGGATCACACGCATTTGTACTGTCAAGTGCTGCTTTCACAGAACATTAGCAAAGTTGAGGAGCTTCAAAAGAGACTGCATGACACACAAAGCCTAAAATATTTATTATCTGCTTTTACAGAAATAGTGTGCCCACCCCGACTCTAGAGAAACATCAAAGGCAATAGAAAGATTATCGATTAAGATAATTAGGGAATTAGGAGCTCTGAGTTTATAGCACCCATTATATAAAAAACAGTGGGTTGTGGTTAGGACATTCAAACTTTTAGAAGCCAAAATATGTGATCTGCAAGCAGCTGAGCGTGGGGAAAATGTAGATTTATCCTTAGAAGATCATGAAAGAAGAAGTTATTTTTTTCTGAAAACTTAGAAGTTTGCCAACTGAAATATGATCCTTTTCCTTTTCTGAAAGCATTATTAAACCACCAAAATAAATGTGTAACCTAACGGCTCTAAAAAGCAGCTATATAGCCCTTTGCTGAGTAAAAAAGGAGAAATCATTATCATTTATCAAGTGATACTTAGAATACTTCTTTCAAAACTTGTGTATCTGGAAAGAAGTTAAAATGACTTTTCGTGATAAAGTATTTCAGAATCACTAAACTAGATGTTCTCTAATGTTCCTTTGAATTCTAAAATTCTGTGAACACAAACGCACCACACAGCGCATCAAAGTTATTATGAACACTTTTCTTTTTGTTTTCTCCCTGAATGATGAGAAGGCCAAGAAGCATTTGGTGGGGGGGAGGGTGGTGAGCAAGTGGTTAACACAAAGGTAAAGTGGAGTTATGCAGGCCCATAAGTTTGGTGATTGCTGAATTGAATAAGAATAAAAGTGTCTTTTTATTGCTTTCATACTGTCTTTTTAAACTCTTTAATATGTAAATGTGCCTGATGAATTTTCAAAAGAGGAGACATATTATATTGTATTTCCCAAACTCATACAACCATGAAGATTCATTTTTCTGAACATCTCTTGTGACCTCTTTTCTACAGAAAACACTGCTTTAAATAATGATGATCAGTGGGCTGTTATGTAGATTTATGACAAAATAAAGCTGAATGGCAAGAGTAATTTGGCTGTAAGATCAGGAGGATGGGAGGTTTGGGGGTGCTCTCTTCCGAAGGCTCCAGGTACAACTAAGGTGCCATGCACTGGGTGTGGCATCAGAGGGGAGATGGGGGGGTCCACCATTCAGGGCTAAAAAATAAACAGTTTTTTGAGGTACACACACACACACACACACACACACACACACACCCCTGCTCATCCTAGTGATGTACTGTTTACTACACTGAAGTTACTTCACCTACTTACACCCTCACTTTCCAGGAGGCGTTTTTGCCTTTGTGACATTTTTTGGCCTTTAAGATGATTTTGAACTTCAATGAATGGACCTTATTTGCATAAGTGTCTATATTTTGCAGCACTGAAACACAAAATGTGATTTATAAACACAGTACCCCCCCCCCCGGCCCCCGTAGCCCAGATCATAGGTTCAGAAAAACACTGACAGTTACAAAGAATGATAAAGTAACTTTTAAGATGTAACAAAAGGAGGAAAGGAAGTGTCTTAGTCTATCCAGGGCTGAGGAGAGCTTAAGATGAACAACATAGGCCACTGAGAAGACCTTCCTTGCTCTTGTGCTTCTGGGAGTATGTGAGCAGGGCCTCCCCCTCGGCTAGCACAGCCTTAATCTTTCTAACATTTGTGAACCGGACTGTTTCCATACTCTTTAGTGGAATATATAGAGAATCCTCCATTAGGCCACAGGGATGAGAGGAAAGAAAGATGCCCAGGCAGGAAAGATACATGCTGTGGGGTCTGGGCCACCTGTTCTTATGATGTCCTGTGTTGTCTGTACCTGTTGGGATTTGACCCTGAATATTTCCATTGCACAGTGCATTGCTGTTGTGTCCACCTAACCTTGAGATGTGGAAGGTTTACAAATATCCAGCTCACAAACAGCAGCTCCTGTCACATGGGCACTCAGTGTCCCACGCCCCAGTAATCATTCCTTCCCAGGCCATAGAGAACCCAACTCCTGTCCATTGATCACTAGGTGTCTGCGCTGCAGGCTCCCTGATGAGGCTTGCGGGAGACCCTGGGTGCATTCCCACATACCACAGACACTGGCAGCACCACAGAGCTACTGGATCACATGGTTCTAGGGACGCTGTTCCAGCTACAGAGTCAACACCGCCTAGACACACTGAAGAGTCCTTACTTGCTCAGGAGGCCGCTGAAAACTGGCAACCTTCCAAGTAAACCAAGCAATGGCTTGGAAAAACATTCTGAAATATGGTATATGTTGTTTCCAAAATCTAACAAAGCTCTCCCCAAATACTGAGCCTCTTTCTTAGTGGCCAGAGATGCCACATGTAACATCCTGAACTCTATCTGGGTGAGGGGGTCGAGATATGAAGTCACTGCAAATTCCTGTACCTCTCCCTCCACCAGCACATCCGTCATACCAGCTGATGACAAGCACTGACTAACTGGGGTGCTACTGCAGGCCAAGAGTAATCACATGTTTATAATCAAAATCTGACCCTGCTGCTGTCAGGGTAGCAATCCAACCCCCAGAACCTATTCCAGGGAGTGCTAACACCATTCCTGGATCCATGGCAGCATGAGGAGTTTGAAAAAGCAAGACTTGAAGCAGACACACATGTGTACTGCTTCACTAGAAAGTACAATCACTGGGGAGCAGTGAGGGTTGAGGGAGAGAAGGGAAAGCCAATCTCAGGGCTACTGGGCTGGCCCCTTCTATATGCAATTCAGTTTTCAAGCTGCCAGAGTTGTCTTGTGAAATGCTACAAAACCTGTGTCCAGCCCATCTACCTGGTGAGAAAATGAACAATGCATCTGTTCACATTTAATCCCTGGATCTGATCTCCCACTGGGGAAGGGCTTACACGTGGGCTTTGAACTCCCAGTACACCTTCTAGTTGCCCAATCAGGATCCCACAGTATTTGAAGCCTTGGGATCAACAGGACAGTCATGAAGATGAGTGAGAGGCACATAGTGTGTGCACTGAAAGTTTGCACTGGGATGATGTGAGCTAGAGTTTATGTGCCACTGGCAGCTGCAGCAGCAACTAGAACAAGAGACAAGTGTGCCTGAGTCATCAGCGGTGGGAACAAGCCAGTGAACATGGAGAAAATAAAGAGGGGATAATCGAGGGATAAAATTAAACACATAGGTTGAGGGTTTGGTTTTTTTTAAGTGAAGAAACACTAAGGACAAAATTATGAAATACTGAAAAGTAATGTACATAAAATGAAAGATGTTGAATTTTATCAATAATGTACTGGGCAAAGTAATCTGCTAAGAACAGGATAGTTAAAGGATTAAGACTATTTCAGCTTTGGAATACCTGATGTGGGCAATATGTTAGGAAATCAATACAAAATGAATCAGCAGTAAGGAAGAATCTGGCTAAAGTTAGAGTCACTTTAAAGTGATTCTTTGACTCTTCTCAGCATTATGCCCTGGGCAGAGAACAGACAAAGTTGTTGCTGTAGGAAAGTTAGATTTTATTGCTGGTACAGCGTGCATAGCATGCAGAAGGCCAACAGGATGAGGGAACCAAGAGAGCCTGCATCTTGAACCATGGTGCGTGGATATGACTAAGGAAACTAAAGCAATGTTGATAAAAAGGATGTCAAAGGGGTTCGAGACTTACTATAAATAAAACTCGAAGCAATTAAGACAGAGTGGTTTTGGCATAAATATAGACTATAAGATGAAAGAGACAAAACAGAGACTCCATAAAGACACCCACACAGGAATGATTGATGTACATATATTTTTAAAGCACTAACGTATTTCAGGAGTAGGAAAGTCTTTAAAAAAACATGGTTTGGAACAATTGCATATCTATATTAAAAAATGAACCTCAACTTCTTCCTCACTCCATACACAAAAGCTTGGTTGAATGGATGATAGACCTACAACTGAAAGCCCTGTGTTCACACGTCCAACTCGTCCTCCCCAAGCATTCTGGCCACCTTGGTGCCTATGCATGTATGCTTCCCTCTGCCTAGACTTTCTAGCTCTTCCTATAGCTCATTCCACTCCATTCAGGTCTTTGCCTAATTATCACTATCTCAGGGAGACCCCTCCAGAATATCTCATTGAAAATTGTCTCTGTACCCTCAGTCACTTCCCAATCTCTCACCCTGCCTTGTTTTTGTTCACTGCGTTTATTATCTGAAACTGCTGAAGTAAACTGTTCATTTATTTACTTGTTTGTTGTCTCTCTCCCCATTTAGAATGTTTTCTCTGGGTCTCGATTTAATTGCCTTGATCATTTCTCTTAAACCCAGAGAGCAGGCACTCTAAAAGTATTTATTGAATTAATAAATACCAATAAATAAATTAGTTTTGGTGAATAACATTTTCTCCCCCTCATTACATTAAAATGAAAACAATTGTTGTCCCTCAGTATCTAGAAGGGGTTGTTTGCAGGATCTCGCAGATATACCAAAATCCATGGATGTTCGAGTCCCTTGTATAAAATGGTAAAGTCTTTGCATATAAACTACACACATCTCTGGATTGCTTATGACACCTAACACTCCAAATAGTAGTAAATACAATGTAAAAACTATGTAAATAGTTACTGATGCATAGCATTCAAGATTAACTTTCTGAAATCTTTTATAGAAATATTTTCCATACATGGTTGGTCGAATCCATAGATGCAGAAACTGGATATAGAGGGTTGACTGTAGTTATCAGATATCACCTTGTCTCATTCACTTCATTTACAGAAGGGGAAACCAAAAACTAGAAAACTTATGATATACTAAAGTTACAGCTTAGATTGTGAAATAACCTAGACTGAAACCCAAGCTATCTTGACAACCGCTCTGCCCTGCACATGGCCAGAAAAACATCAGTTCTTTGACTTTTTTTGTGGGGGTGGTTGATGGTGTAATTTTATTTTATTATTATTTTTCTTTTTTTAGGGCCACACACGCAGCATATGGAAGTTTCAGACTATAGGTCGAAATGGAGCTTTAGCTGCCAGCCTACACCACAGCCATAGCAATGCCAGATCTGAGCCAAGTCTGCGACCTACACCACAGCTCATGGCAACGCCGGATCCTTAATTCACTGAGTGATGTGAAGGCTCAAAACTGTGTCCTCATGGATGCTAGTTGGGTTTGTTACTGCTGAACCACAACAGGAACTCCAATGGTATAATTTTAAAATGGTATACAAATTAAAATTTAGTGTCCAAGATCTGTCAAAAGAGAAAATTTCTCTTGACCTTTATGATCACCATGGTATATAAGTGAGAGAAGAATTATTATTTTCCCATTTAAGACAAAGCTAAATGTCTGACTGGCTTACTCAAGGCCACTATTTTGTGCAGGACATACTCAAGTCACTTAACTCCATTTTCAGATATATTATGTTTGGACTTGTTTTTCAAGAGGAGAAGTATGGAAACATACTGGACTTTTTGGGCTGAGAGATAACTTTCTTATATTCTCGTTATGACTAGATGAAAATCACTGCTAAATTAATGGCCTATTTTGTCTGTCATGCAAGTCTTTCAATATTATTTTCTTATATTTATTTTTTCTTATTCTCCTAAAGCCTAAAGCCACTAGCGAGCCAATGACAGTCATTTAGGATTTGTCTCATATTCATTATTCTGCACAGACTTTTTTTTTGAGTTAAAATATTTGTTAAATGGTCTCACAATCATACCTCCAGTATAAACTACTCATTGTGACATGTCCCCACTTTAGCCAGAATGCAAGAATGAAAACGGCAGCCTGGGTATCCCTGAGTGATTAGCTAGATGGATTTCTCTAATCCAGTAAGCAGATTGTTGTACTTTATCAGTTAAAACATTAAGAGATAATTTGCTCAACTAAAAACAGATTTGAAAGAAAAAAAGAAAAAATTGCTTATTTAAAAAAATTTAAATCCTCATTCAATAAAAATTTGGCATATAATTCTAAATTGCAGCCAAATAACTCACAAGCTAGAACTTGGTTGCAGAATCTGGAATATAGAAGATAAATGGAATCCTACAGAGAGGAATAACATTCTGCAAGACAAAACACGCTGTATTCTCAAGAAGTTTAGCTACATGGCAAGCAGTGCAGGATCTGCATAGGAGACTTTAGGTTTACATCCTAGCTCTGTCAGTTACTATATGTAAGAGCTTGGACAATTTCTTAAACTGCCTTATGACCAATACTCATCTGTAAAATGGGAGTGTTCACTGCATGTGATTATTGTGAAGAAAAGTAAGCTAATTTGAGCCAAAGCCTTATAGGCATATTGACAAATAGTATGTGCTTACCAGTTGTCAGCTATCATTATTTTTGTGAGAATGATGCACCCACTCTGGGAAGAAAACCATTAATTAAAATAATGGTTCTTAAAAAAAAAAATCAATGAAAGTCATAGAAACACAAACCAGAAGAAAAGGTCAAGGGATTCCTGGATTCTCTAAAGTCCATAGCTGAACTATATGGAGAATCTTTGACCTAAAGTTATAAACTTGGTAACTGCTGGTGAATAAAGGATAGATGTGCTGAAACCAATGTAAATCATGATGTTCCCAGAACATTCAAATTGGAGACCTCCGTGGTGGCCAGAGAGGATGGTATCTGACCAGAAGAGCTTCTGTGGTTAATTATGTATTAGAAGCACAGTCAAAACAAAGTACTAGGAGAAAGAAAACATTAGATTACTGTTGCTTCTTAAATTAGCTGGATGCTAATATGTGTTTTGTTTTGCTCCAAATAATGCTTCTTTGTATATTTTATTGTATGAAACACTGTATATATTTGTAATTAAAAATTTAACAATAAATGTTGTTTTTAAAGAAAGCAGAGAAAAGTGGCTTACCAAAACTGTGTATTTCTAATATTGAGAAACATATCTAAGAAGACCCTACTTTTGGATATCTTGCTTCCAAATTAAGAGGATGATACTTTCTACTGGTAAAACCATTTTAGTTGTCAGGGGCCACAGGTGACTTTAATATTTAAGATGTGACTCTATAAGAGGATGTGTCTCTAGGTTCCATCCTGTGCACAGTTTTCTTTCAATAAGATAACAGAATACTCTAATCCTAAAATGTAGAAGATTATTTTGATAATATTTTAGAGAAAAAAACTGAATGTAGGACTTTTGGAATCTTTAAAATAATCACTTTTATATGCTCAAGTGGAAAATTCAGAACATAAGGAGAGAGATGCTTATATTGAAAGACAAGAACATGCACAAAAGTATACCTGAACTCTACATGCCAAGATGTCTAAGTTTGATTACATTATATATTGCACTTAAAGGTTCTACTATCTATTAGCTGGGACAATATGCTCTCTTAAGACAAATGAATTGAATCTTTTTTCAGTGATAAAGTGTGTATCAAGTTTTTATACTTTACTGCAAGGTCATCAAGGGAAATGCAAATGCATTTTATTAAATTACCAAATAATGGATAAAAATGGATTAACTTCAAGGATAAAAATTTAGGGTTGTGGACATTTACTCAATAGTCATGTAATCAAGAAGACAGATTAGTATTTGAATACTACAGACATCAAATGAAGCAAAGTTTAGTCATGAAACAAACACAATTTTCAAATTGAGTAAATATTAGTGAGTTATGATAAAAAGGATTAGAGGAGTTCCCGTCGTGGCACAGTGGTTAACGAATCCGACTAGGAACCATGAGGTTGCGGGTTTGGTCCCTGCCCTTGCTCAGTGGGTTAACGATCCGGCATTGCCGTGAGCTGTGGTGTAGGTTGCAGACGCGGCTCGGATCCAGCGTTGCTGTGGCTCTGGTGTAGGCTGGTGGCTGCAGCTCCGATTCAACCCCTTGCCTGGGAACCTCCATATGCCGTGGGAGCGGCCCAAGAAATAGCAAAAAAAAAGAAAAAAAGAAAAAAAAGGATTAGAGGTAAAAAATAAACAGGCTTATATACACAAGAGAATTTTCAGGAAAGAGACACACGAAATCAAGTGGTTAATGCTTTGGTTTTGGAACTCTATTCCTATTCAGATGTACACATTTACATTAGCAGCTGTTTTCAGTCAGGTGGTTGTGTCTAATATTGTGGAGAAGTGAATCAAAATAACCAGAGGTATTCTAGCTATACTGACAGGTGGCCACACTGACCAAGTATTAGCTGGGTGAGTCCTACACTCAGTGAAGACTGGACTTTGGGTGGGAGTGGGAGTGGGTGAGGGAAAAGGTGGTCAGAGTGGGCAGTCTGTGTACAAGACCATGTAGTGCACAGTGGCCCAGTGGCCACACTGAGGCCAAACAGTGATGGAGATGATGAAAGCCGGGGATTCACATTAGGTGCAGTGAATTAGGCTATCTACTCATGCAAAAAGTTTTTTTAAAAAATACACTTTAACATTAATGCTACTAAATGTTTAAAAAAACCAAAGAATGACAGACAGATGCTGGAAGGGAGAAAAGACAAAGGAAAAGGGCCTGTCAGACTGCCACACTTTTAATTAAGTACAGAATGTGGGATGTGAAATATGTCAGGAACAAGTTTAATATATGTGCATCTAGTACGATAGAAAAAATAAGCAACAATCATTTTTGATATCTTCAAATGCAAAGATAAAAGTAGCTTTTTTAAAGTAGACGTAGCTACTGATATCTTATTAAAACAGGAATAATTTCCTGGCAAAGAAAAGCATCCTAATTCAACAACGAATACAATACCCTGGATGGTGATCATTTAACAGTATGAGTTAACTCCTTCAGGTTGTTAATCTACCCCTCAGTCACTTCCATTTCTAAATGTTGAAAGTCACTTGAGGACATCACTTTCTATAGCCTTAAGAAACTTTTTTTAAAAGGGCTATAAATTCATATTTTTTGAATAACACAGAAAGTATTCAGCAATACCCAAAACATTTTATAGAAGCATTTCATAGGAATTTGACAAAGATTTGCAATGTACAATGCAATACATGCAGTCAGAGTATAATTTGACCATTCAACAGAGAACAAAGAAATCTAAAATAATGCCTAGAGCTTTGAAAAGAGAAATGGATATAATGATTAATGCTTTGTGAAACTTGGGAAACATTTCCTCAGGAAGACCCATATATCTACCCCCCATTATTATGATTTCAATTTTTTATGGCACTTTACATGGTAACAACGAGCCTCTTAGTCTAAATTCAGCCCTTTGGCTATATTCTGACAGTCTATTTGTGTTCTGATTTCATGAATAATAAATAACTGAATGCGAAGAAATATATAGCTCATGCAAAAAGTTTTTTTAAAAATACACTTTAACATAAATGCTACTAAATGTTGAAAAAAATCCAAAGGAATAAATTTGACAAGGTGGGCTATTCTCTTTTCCCCCTCTGATTCCAAAGATTCCAAAATAAAAAGAGAAAGAGAGTCAAGAATTCCAGAATTCATTTTCCAGTTGGTTTTGGAAACATCTCCATTAAAATGATCAGGGTTTGGTTAGATCTTCCAGGTCTTTCTTGAGTCCTTATTGTGTACATGTAGAGATATATGCCAGGTGGATAAATGTGCAGGGTAAACTTGTTTACCTAATAGGTTTTCATGAGAAACTAAAAATTGGTTAAAAATTACTAGCAAATAGAGTCAACTGTATATTTTAGTTTCTCCTGGAATTATGCCAAAGAGCTATAGGTTACTGAAGAGCCAGTGCTGAAGGAAGGTTTGAGATGGGATGTAGAGTCCTCAGGACTGATCACCATGGGATGAGGTGAGGATAGGGTTAACTCTTAACTCTATGAGGAGAGGATTCAACAACTTCCTTTTAAATGCCTCACTTTATCTTCTTACTGCTGTGCTGAAAGAATTAACTCAGTTCCATAGAAATTCTCCATTCGAGTCTCTAGGTAATAGGAAGAATGTCTTCATTGGGCCATCCAACATGGAAACTCACAGAGGACAAGGAGTCTATTGCAGTTGGCTGTTACAAAAGAAAAATATTAACTAGTTCCTCAATGCCAAGTTCTAATGATGGTTTGCATGCCACTTCTAAATAAATTAATGGTTAAATAGACTCACATTGCAAATTTCTCTTTCAAAAAGAATGACAGATGCTGGAAGGGGGAAAAGACAAAGGAAAAGGGCCTGTCAGACTGCCACACTTTTAATTAAGTACAGAATGTGGGATGTGAAATATGTCAGGAACAAGTTTAATATATGTGCATCTAGTATGATAGAAAAAATAAGCAACAATCATTTTTGATATCTTATTCTTAAGCTCAGCAAACCTCCACGTGAGCTCTTGTACACAGCAAATATTGCCACTTGCTGTGTTTCTAAAGACCACAACACTCTTCTCTATTGCTCCAGGGAACCAGGCTATAAAGACCATAAAATGAAGCTACTGGAGAGATTTGGAGCTGCCTGAAAACTCTCAGAACAGCTGCTGGGTTAAATTGGCAGGAACCATAATCCTCATACTGACAGACCCTCAAATCCCTGATTGGCCAGGGGACCTTAAAATATTTCCGCCTTTGTGAGTAAGTCAGTAGTTTGTCCTACCTTAGGATCATCCCTCTGGCCAGCGGCCAGATGCCCTCTGGTACTGGAGATAAGCATTTAACCCTGATGTCTGTGTCTTGCCTATGGCTCCACTACCTGCCCCAGCTGACCTCAGCCTTCAGGGAACTCTTCAGCACATTTAAGACCTGCTCAAATTCATCAAAGAAACTTTTCTACATGAAGGTGTGAATGACTCTCATACTTAGATCAATGTCTAAGACATTCTCAAACAAGTAAATGTAATACTTTTTTCTGTATGTCTCTACAGAACTCCAGTTCAGAGATTGTAGTCAGAAATTTAAAAAAGGAAGTCTATAGTCAAAAATATGTTTAGAAAAGTTTCATTTCCTATCTGTCTTTCAGAGAGGCACAACTTGCCATAATGTATTAAATGCTCTGAGCTCTTTAGTCAATAAAATTGCTCAACTCTGTTTAATACAGTATTCTTAATACATTTGAACATTCAACCATCCTCTTGTCATTTAATTACGAACCGTACCAAAAAAATCAGTGGCCTACAGAAGACAATGTGGGGAAATATTACTCTTAATGTAAAATAAATGTCTTCAAGTGTCATTTATAAAGGAATGAAAGTTAAAAGTTGATTCTGTGGGAAAAACAACTAGGAAAACCACTTGTTTGTATATAATGTATAAAGTTCATTTAAAGATGCAAAATGAGTATCTTGAATTTTTCTATTTTCTGCAGTCTTAGGAAGCAACAGCTCTCTACATACAAACATAAGTTGTAATTAATTATACTGAAGAAAGAGTGTTCTTCCAAAGATAGGATCTAAATTACTAGGATCATGGCTTTTGCTAAGTCTCTATCCTCACACACAATTGATTCGACACCCAGGATATTCCTGCTTGAAAGAATTTAGGAAGCTTAATTATTTGCAAAATGTCACACGTATCTTAGAAAACTCTCTCTAATGCACCATGTATACTGCCCCAACTTCTGGTTTTAATGTGTCTGCAGGCACTTTTCAGTGTCTCTATCTGCTCCACATGGCTGCCATGGAAGCTGGATCCATTTGTTGCCAGCTGAGGTTTCCTCCTTGTCTGCTAACACGACCCAGTTCTGCCCTATTCCAGTTGCTTCTACCCCTTCTTCCCTGTCTTTCCTTTTGCTATTGTGTTCAGCTTTTTCTCAATTGTTCTTTTTTTTATAAATATATTTTTAAAATTTAATTTTATTGGCATATAGTTGACTTACAATGTTTTTTAGTTTCAGGTGTATAGAAAAGTGAATACAGATAACTATATCCATTCTTTTTTTCCATATAGGTTATTACAAACTATTGAGTAGATTTTTCCATGCTATACAGTAGGTTCTCATTAATCATCTACTTTAGACAGTGGTATTTATATGTTAGTCCCACCCTCCCCTCAACAGTTTCATCTATGGTAACCATAAGATTGGTTTTAAAATCTCTGAGTTTCTGTTTTATTAATAAGTTCTTTTGTATCATTTTTCATTAGATTCCACATAGAAGTGATAGTACATGATATCTGTCTTTCTCTGTCTGACTTCCTTCACTCAGTATCATGAGAATCAGATGGTGAAATGGCAGATGTACACTTTCCACCATTTACCCATCTCACCCAACCACGGTCTTTCCCATGCCTACAAGGCGATCACGGGTATTAAAATTCCCCTCAGCTTGACTCTAGGCCTCTGACCTCCTGCTCATCACTGTGTTATTACAGAATCCAGATGGCCTAACCAGAGGTCCCTCACCTCCCTTTCCTTACAGCATTTACTTTGCCGTTTTTTAGGAGTAAGTCTTTCGAAGACCATGTTGCCAGGTTTAGCACCTAAGAATGACCTGAGAGCCACCCCCATAGAAAATGAGCATTAAGGGAGATAGAGTCTCTGGGAGGGAAGGATCCTCACTTCCCTGGACGCCATGCTCCACATTGTACAACTACCTCCCACCATGAAGATAGGAGCAACTTTACTTTCCTTTGGGTAAAGCCACTTCTTCTTTCTGATTTTCTTGATAGTGTTTATCATCAACTTATTAAACATTTATTTATTTATTTGTTGTGCTTATCTTTTTTCTGACTCCTCCTACTAGATTATAACTTCTTTGCAGACATGACTCTGTATGTTCACAGTTGTACCCTTGATGTCTGGAACCAAGCATTTAAATGGTTGACATTTAATATTTTTTTGAAATTAATGAATAAAGAAGAAATGCAGAAAAGTGTATATATTCTTTTCTCTGATAGTCATCATCAATAAAAGTAAATGTTGACGGAGTGAGTGGGTGTTTAAAGTGATTAGCAGGGGGAGGGAGTAGGATGGACTACGAGTTTAGGGGTAGTAGGTATAAACTATTACATTTAGAATGGACAAGTAATGGGGCCCTACTGTATAGGACAGGGAACTATATCCAATCACTTGTGATAGAACATGACAGAAGATAATATGAGAAAAAGAATGTATATACATATATATATGACTGGATCACTTTGCTGTACAGCAGAAATTGACAGAACTCTGTCAATCAACTATAATAAAAATAAAATGATCAAAACTAAACAAAACAAAAAGTGATAAGGGGAGAGGGAAAAGGGCACAGGTAACATTTAACTTGTTTTTCTTATCAGGAGTGAACAGTAGAAGGAGGTATTATCTGAAGTCAAGTGTGTCAGAGGCATCTTTGATATGAATCTTAATATAGGGCTGATGTTCACTTTGCCCAGGAATGTAGGTACAAGGGCACAGTTCCCTACACCGTATCTCAGAATTCATTTAGTTCTATCTATGAAAACAGTAAACATTTTAGTGACTTTATTTTCATAGAGATCACATTTATGAATTAAAGTTTTGACATAAAAAATTAAACTGGCTCCAAAATAACTGGAGCCTGAGTCTATGAATATTTTCTCATAGAGTTCCAATATTTGAGGTGAACACTGAGTCCTGGGCATGGTCCAAAGAAAGCATACAATAGTGGTAACTATGCTGCTATTGCTGAAAAAGAAAAGAGTTTGGTATCTTTTCTGAAGCAATTAAGATACCTACTTAAAAAATACGTCTTAAGCCTTGAATACTTTTTCCTATCTTTAGGACTTGAATTTATACATATGAGCAAATCCATCTTAAACCTATGAAACAAAGATAAATATTTGTTATGAATAACAGACATAATGAGTTTTTGCAGGGTTGGCTGGGTATAGAAGGGCCCTAATTATGTGTATGACCTTCTGTGAAATTTATTTAAAGCAGGAGTCTCAACCAAGGCAATTGAAGGCGAGTCACCCTTCAGAGAAACACTACCTGAACTTGACCAAGCCATAGATTTTATTTCCCTGACAAATTATAACACAAACTTACTCTCCGGCCATAAAACATGCTCCTCTAAGGATTCTGACTCATGAAAATGTAATAAAACCACTCCAACTTGTGACCTTAGAGTGAATTCTAATTTGGTCTTGACACTAATAAAGAGTTTACTGCATTCTTAGGTCACCTACTCATACTGCTTTATAGCCTTTTAAATGGCATTTTGGGTATTTACCGATGTGATAAGGACACAGAAAATGCTAGAAAAATTGAAGAAAATTAGTTTTGTTTTTTCTAGGTCTTCTCTAGAGTTTCCTTGTCAAGTTATTCTAGAAGGTATTTCAGCCTTCAGCATATTTTAATAATGATTTTGATAGCAGTAGTTAAAAAATAAAAAATTGTAGGTGATACCTAGTGAAGCGGAATGCATAGAAGCTTTAAAATAGCAATGACCTTCAAAAGTTTGGGAAAGTAGATAGGAGGAAAAAGGGCTATACTTATTATTAAGATTAGATATAACTCCTGCAGTATAAAGTAAAAGAATGCACAAAGCACTATTTTATATGTGCAAGTTGGGAAGAGACTGGCTCCTAATATGTATGCTAAAGTGATCCAAAAGACAAGGTTCATGGGAATTCCTGTTGTGACTCAGTGGTAACGAACCCAACTAGTATCCATGAGGATGGGGCTGGATCCCTGGCCTTGTTCAGTGGGTTAAAGGATCTGGCATTGCTGCGAGCTGTGGTGTAGGTCGCAGATATGGCTTGGATCTAGTGCTGCTATGGCTGTGGGGTAGACTGGCAGCTACAGCTCTTATTTGACCCCTAACCTGGGATGCCGCCAGTACGGCCCTAAAAAATACGGGGAAAAAAAAAAAAGATTCATTGCAAATTGAGTAGCAAATGAAAATGGCACAATGGCATGAAAGACAAAATACTTAGGAATCACTTAGTTACTTCAAAAATATGGCCCCTAAAGAGAATCAGAGAATAATTCTCTCATGAAATTCATCCCTAGCTAAGCTTTTGTTCAGTTAATTGTATATGATTTTGGATCTAAAATGGGATGGCCAAATAATTAAAGGGAGATATTTCATATTTCCCTGGTCTTCTATCTGGTTTTAGATTACCAACAGATAAAAAAACTTGAAATACAATCCTGCTCCTGGGATTTATAATAAATGCAGCTACAAAAGCTTGCCGTATTATAAACATACATTAGACAGTTGTCTCTCTCAAGTGATAGGTGATAGAGGGAAAACTGATCATGGTTTTCTAAAACTTCCAGTTCGATGAAGGGATGATGATAACTGGTGATGGTGATGATGAAATAGCTTTAAATTAACCTCTTTAATTAAGGATAGACTCAGAAAAGGGGGAGGGAATTTCAGGGGACAATAAATAAAGCAAGTTCTTTTCCAAAAATTTTTTTGGATTTATTAAACATGAGAATGCCCCAAATAATGATATGGTATTGGTTCCTTAATCTACATCAAAAACTAATAAAAGAAGTAGCTACCTGAGCCAAAAAGTAACCTTCACAAAAGGCTTACTCCATGCCAGGTGCAATATAGCTAAGATGTTTCTTTGTTAACAGTACTATACATTATTCCTTTTCGCAGATGAAAACACTAAATCGAAAATACATGGAATATAGCAACTAGGAATGGAATTTCCGAATTCTTTAGCACTTTCTAATTATAGGCATCACAGTTTCTCTTGGCCTTCATTTCATAACCTCTAATGGAAACAATTAACTGCTATGAGTTTTGTGAGAATTATTACATGAGATTAAGATGATTTCATTGCATAGAGCCCAGTGCTGGAAATACAATAGTATTTGCTAAATATTAGTAACTACCATTAGAGGGATTTCATATTTCGTCTAGAGTCACAGAGCAAATAATTGGCTGAATGGGATTCATCCGTTTCCACTGCTTTACTTTCTTAGAAGATGAAGACCTTTTCTTAGAGATATGATTATGCATATTATGAGCCAACATTATCTAGACAACTCTGACGGTCAATAAATTATTTAGACCTAAGTTGAATTTTACTCTCCTAGTTATGCTTTAGGTAAATTTTATCACCTTTTCCATAGACTGGAAAACTTTCCTGATGTAACGCATGAAGTGTTCACAATGATTATCACAGTATATAAAAAAAAGTATTGTGGAAATAGGGAGATGTCAATTCCAATGCAAATAGGTTTATTTTACTTTCATATGATTCAGGAGCAGAAGTGATGACCACTTAGTAATTTTTTTTTTTCCCTTCCCATTTGGTAACAAACCTATAAATTCTTACCTTCCTGAAATTCCCAAGTGAGAACTCATCTCAAGGTCAATTTCTTTTTAAGTTTTTATACTCATAACTCTTAAACAATAATAATAGTTGTTGCACTATCAGTTGCTCAAATCTCTGATTCTCAATTTTCTTTATGTTATTTTGCACTTTCCATTTAATGCCTGCAAGCTCTTCTTCTAAGGAGGCTATGGTGACCTGCATTAAATCTAATTTGCTGCTTACATCTGCCTCACTATTTATAAACAAACTCAGTATGATTTAGTGAACCACAGCTATGTTGTTAGAAGCAGTACACTTAAAGACAGACAAAAATTGCTTGAAGCAAATGGCAACAGGGTAGTTAAACACAAAATCCTATTGCTTATTTCATAGCATTTCGAGTGACACACTAAAGAAAAATGCTTTTGGCCGCCGACATTAAGAGGAAGCTTTGTGATATATTCTGCCCAAGAAATGAGTTATCAAAACAAATAAATCCTGCAGATGTCAATGTGATGTGCTTCCATAATACAAAGCTTGAATTAGCAGGAGACAAAGGTTATCAAACTGCGGACTAAGATATAATTCTCTTGTCTCTATTTTCTCTCCTTATAGAGCTGGAGAACATCATAAAAATAAGGCACTGGGTTTATAAGCTAATAAGAAGGTGTGTGCCTGGAACACACAATAAACATAAAGGATTTGTTTGAAAAATTAAATGGGATTTCTTATGAGACATTTCTTAGCATGGTAGCAAGCACAGTGGGTGTTATATGTTTCTGGCATCTAAATTCAATGAAAAGTGAAAAATAAAAAAGGGGAGTTAATGCAATACCTATTATTGTTCTTAAGAGTGTTTGTGAGTCATAAAATTAAATTTATATATATATTTATATATATATATATATTTTCACTTCTTCTTTTTAGGGCTGCACCCACTGTATATGGAAGTTCCCAGGTTAGGGGTCAAAACAGAGCTACAGCTGCTGGCCTACACCATAGCCACAGCAACGCGGGATCCAAGCCATGTCTGCGACCTACACCACAGTTCACGGCAACACCAGATCCTTAGCCCACTGAGCGAGGCCAGGGAAGGAACTCACGTCCTCATGGATACTAGTTGGGTTCGTTAACTGCTGAGCCATGAAGAGAACTCCCTAATACAGTTTTTATAAAAATCAAATCCTCCCAAGAAGGCAGCATAAGAAATATAACAGGACAAGCTTTTAATTATATTATTTAAAATATATTTTAAGGTCATTTTCTCTCTTTCAAAACATATGATTGGTAACAACATACATTTTTTTTGTGAAACTACTATGTGCAGGGCATCAACTTTTATTATTGAGGAATTAACTTCCCATAAGGAAAATACCCAAGTAACCAAAGTTCACATCTTTCATTTAAAACTATTTTTGTACATTCCAATCTCAGACCAGAACTTCTGATTTTTCTCTTCCAGTTTATTCCATTGGGTATCTCAGTTCCAGTGCTCTTTGAACTCCTTCGAGACCTCCAATCCATTGATCCTACCACATTTTCAAGCTCAATCCATCCCTTATGTCCTCACTCCCATCAACCCCAGGCACGCAAAGTCAACATCCTTGATTCTCCACTTAAGTACTCTGAATAGTTTAGAAATAAAGAGAGGAGGCCACACAAGTACATACTATTAGTGATGAGAAGAGAACATGTCTACAAATGAAAGGAAATTAGAATAAGTTACATGGTAGTAAGAAGAACACTGATAAGCACTAAGCCCCAGTCACCCTGCTAAGTGATGAACAATTTTAGTCCCTTCTGTAATAGTCCTTTTAAAGATGACAAGGTGAAGGTTCACTGGAGGGAAGTCACTTTCTCCCAAACACACCACTAGAAAGTAGGGAGCCATTATTTGAACCCAGGAGGTTGATGACAGAGGCTGTGGACTTGACTGGTCAGATACAAAGGAATCCGAAAACCAGGATAAAATAGACAATGTTCTAGGAAAATTAAATTACCAGCATGCATGAAAATGGGTATACAAAGTCTGCTTGGCTGTGAAGTTTATAAACAAAGCAACATGGTTTCAGAAGCAACAAGGGAATAATATTTCATTTGTTGTTTAAGCTGCTGGAGAGCTTAAAATCAGGAACACTTGGACATTCTTTTTATGAACACTGACCAGACTAGGTATCAAACCGTAAGAAAGTACAAGAAATCCACACACCTGTCTCAACCATGAATATAGTTGTAAAAATCCTGTGTTACAGAAAAATGAATTTGTCTATTAAAACAAATGCTTCAATATGCCCAAGTGTGATTGACTCTTGAAACATCAAGATAATAATATTCACCACCATTTGTCAAATGCTTAATACATGCCAGGCATTGTTCTTTTGATATTAAATCTTCATTACAAACCCATGAGGTGAAATTGCTATTGGTCCCTCTTACAGAGGAAGAATCTTGGTGCAGGGAGGATCTCAACTTGACAAGGTGGCTCCAGAGTATGACCTTGACCATGACTTTGTAGGAAATACATGAACACAGTTCATTCTATTAATTTTCTTGAGCAAAATAAACTATATAAATATATTACCAACTTTGATTGAATCAACATATTTTAAGCATATAACTTAGAAATATGGAATGGTATTAACCTGTCATGCCATAAAATGAATAAACTAGGGCCATATTTATCAAAGAAATTCAAAAATATGACAATGAGGAAAAATAGCAGCTCTCCAAGAAATAGAGTATGATATATGTATTTATATAAATTTTTAAAATATATAAATTAATTTTATCTTGATTTCTAGAAATAAATATAAATGTAATAAAACTACAATTCACAAATTTTAGCAAATAAAACATACAAGCCATTTAAATAAAATTTGGGGATTTGGGGGGTTATATAACTGTAACAAAAACACACATCGCATATATACTGCATTTTTATTTATTTATTTATTTATTTATTTGTCTTTTTGCCATTTCTTGGGCCGCTTCCTGCGGCATATGGAGGTTCCCAGGCTAGGGGTCTAATGGGAGCTGTAGTCACCGGCCTATACCAGGGCCACAGCAACGCAGGATCCGAGCCGAGTCTGCAACCTGCACCACAGCTCACGGCAACGCCGGATCCTTAATCTGCTGAGCAAGGGCAGAGATCGAACCCGCAACCTCATGGTTCCTAGTCGGATTCGTTAACCACTGTGCCACGACGGGAACTCCTGATTTATTTATTTCTTAGAGTGGTTGATAGGTTCACAAGTGTTTGTAATATTATCTATATTTATATTGTTGTCTATTATGTAATTTTAATAATACATAAAGTAATAAAATCAATACATGCAAATTAAATAATTTCTCCATGGCATATGAAAGTTCCCAGACTAAGGATCAAATCCAAATTGCAGCTGTACAGCTGCAGCAACACCAGATCCTTAACCTACTGTGCTGGGCCAGGGATCAAACTTGCATCTCAGCAGCAACCCAAGAGGGATCCTTAACCCATTGCACCACAGCAGGAACTCCCAAATTAAACAATTTTTAGAGTATGGAGATATAAAGAGAATATTGTTGATATACTTTACCAAAGCCATTGAAACGAATTTTCAGTACTTTATGCTTTATGATACACAGATATATTTGTGTGTATGCCTGCATGCTTGCTGCTTGCATGCTTGCTGGTGTGGGTTTACACATGTTCTAAATATTGGCATTACTTTATAGAACATTTTTTCAACTGGATTTTTCACTTATTAAATGATCCTCACCTTTTCAAGGTAATAAATACAAATTTACATTATCAGTTTTAATTGCTTCAAATTATTTTGCTTTTTAAATCAATAAACAATGGTGGACAGTTATTTCATTAACTTTTCTACTTTATAAATAGCATTGTCGTGATATTCCTTGTATGTAAATTTGTCTTTTTTCTACTTTTATTCATGATACTTGCTTCCTTTTGATTTGGTTATCTTTGCTGCAAATCTGTATTTTAGAGGTTGTCCATGGGAATCCTGAGATGTATGTGATGCTGAGAATTAACAATTGTGAATAATTTCATTTAAAATTTTTTTTTGTCCTTTTGGGCCATACCCACGGCATATGGAGGTTCCAGGGTTAGGGGTTGAATTAGAGCTGCAGCCACTGGCCTATGCCATAACAATAGCAATGCACAATATGAGCCACATCTGCAACCTATGCTGCAGCTTGTGGCAATGCTGGATCCTTAAACTACTGAGAGCGGCCGGGGGTTGAACCCACATCTTCATGGACACTAGTCAAGTTTTTAACCCACTGAGCCTCAATGGGACCTCCCCTGAGTCATTTTAAATAAATTCTTGGGCTTCAATGACCAGGATCATAAAGGTGGTATAATGGCACAAAAATTCCAGCAAGAGCAGGTGTAGGATTGAAGTTTTTACACAAATTTAGCCTAGAAAAATAAGTCTCCTAAACAATCCTCTTTGCTGGCATTTGAATTTTTTTTTAAATCACTTTTTACTGAAAGCTTTCAATTGTTCCCCCAACTTGTACAAGCCCAGGCACTGTTCTTGCCCCTTAGGCACAGCCATGAAGTTGAATCCATGTTCCACGGTCATTACAGAGATGGACCAACACTCCCAGGTCCAAAGCTTTCTCCTCATTTTATTTTTCTGTGTCTTGTCTTTTCTTTCTTATAATCTGAATTTTGCACTTAAAAAATGTTTATTATATTTTACTTAGCACTTACTTCTAAGCATTTTCAGTATATACAGCCATCTTATTTTTGGAGACAGAAAGCCTGTATGCCTTTGATAATCATAAAGATAAAGAGTTCTAAAAAATTACTTTAATTTGCTCCATTTGTGTTCAAAACACCATGTAAACTCTGCAGCTCCTCTCAACTATTTCCATTCTTCTTTTCTCCCAAAACTACTCTAAAAACATGAAGGAATTTCATCACCTGTTTGCATTTATACAGAGAATTCTTTTTTCTCTCTACCTACCTGCTGAAAGCCATTCAAATTCCCCCGCAAATGACATATTTTTTAAAACCTTGTTTGGGAATTCCCTTCATGGCATAGCAGAAATGAATCCAACTAGGAACCATTAGATGGTAGGTTCCATCCCTGGCCTCACTCAGCAGGTTAAGGATCTGGCATTGCCGTGAGCTATGGTGTAAGTCACACACGTGGCTCGGATCCTGTGTTGCTGTGGTTGTGGCATAGGCTGGCGGCTACAGCTCCAATTAGACCCTTGGCCTGGGAACCTCTATATGCCATGGTTGTGGCCCTAAAAAAAAGAAAGAAAGAAAGAAAAAGACACACACAAAAAGAAAAACAAAAAAAATTTGTTTGGAATAGCTCCATATTAGTCCTAGGACTGTCATGATAAATTTTCACAGACTTGCTGGTTCAAAACTACAGGAATTTATTCTCTCACAGCTTTTGAGGCTGGAAGACCAAAGTCAAGGTGTCAGCAGAGTGGGTTTCATTCACAGGCTCTGAGGACGAACGTGTTCCTTGCCTACCCTCCTGGCAATGGTTGTCAGCGATCCTTGGCATCCCTTGCTTGCAGCTGCATTTTTCCAATTTTGCCTTCATCTCCACGAGACTTTCATCTTTCTCTGTCTCCTCTATGTCTCTGCATCCAAATCTTTCTCTTATAAACACACCAGTCCCCTTGGATTTAGGACCAACCCTAACTGGCTACAACCTCATCTTGATTTGATTGTATCTGCAAACACCCTATTTTCAAACAAAGCAAAAAGGGGTGGGACTTAAACATGTCATTTGGGGGGACATAACTTAATCCACTAAAAGCTTGTTTTTTTTTTTCTTGGCCCCATCTGTAAACTGTGGAAGTCCCCAGGCTGGGGATCAAAGAAAGGGACTGAAGTGACCCAAGCTGTTGTAGTAACAATGCTGGATCCTTACACTACTGTACCACAAGGGAACTCCAACAAGTTTTTTTTTATCATGTCACCCTGTTTTGTGCTATTAGAGCATTTTGTAGAAAGACATACATTTCTAATCTGTTTACATTGAATCTTCTACAAATACATGGGTAAATAAGGGACGAGTTGGCAAAAATTAAATTCAGTCTTGAGGTCTTACTGTACTATTGAATACTAATTGTTTGAAAGTTCAAATAAATAAATTTTACACATTTTTAAGTTAGTTTACTGAGATGAGTTGCCTTTTCAAGAAACATAGTCAATTTTAAGTCCTCATTCAACACTTCAAGTTAAAGGTTTTTTTTTTTTTTAAGTAAAAATACTCAAACCATTTTTTCTTCTTAAAAGACTTCAAAAAGTCTGGTACCCAATTATAGATGGCTTGATATCTTAGAAAACAACAGTTCTGTACAACAGAGTAGCATCTGGCACAATTTTTGAGTGACTCATCAAAGGCAATATTCTTTAGGTAAATTCTGAAAATTAAGCAAAAGTACATTTTCTTAACAGGCAAGTATAAGGAATGACAATGACACCTTCCTATCTGAGCATTTTCAGCTGACACTCTATGTTAACTCTTCATTAAACCTGAAGAATACTTTGTGCGTTTCTGCACAGATAGCAGTGGGTTCTAAACATACTTTATGTAGCTTGACTGACTTTGGGGAAATCTATGCGGTTTGCTCAGAGAAAGAGCACAAGAGTTAGCCAGTGCTTCACTGCATGAAATGATGAGCAGAGAATCATACAGAGGCAGCTCAGCCCGAAGGCAGGATGCTGGATGTGAGGATGGAGGGACAGGATGGATGGTATAGGGTGCTGACACAGCAGACCACCAATTAGCTATAGCTTCTTTTATGGTTTACAAAGTTGAAAGGCTGGAATCTAAAGTAGAACCAGGGTGCAACTGAAAATCAAATCACTAGAATTGGAACCATGACAGAAGGCTCTAAGGATATGTGCTAGGTTTTATTCTTCAGCCATCAATTTCTAGAATTTATCAGTTTTTAGTGAGTGGTTAAACCAGGACATGTTACACTAATGGGATATGCTTAATGTAATGGTTAATCAGCTCTTCCATATTCCTATCACAGTGAACTAATTCATCTTTGTTTCTAAAGTCCTAATCAAAGAACCTCTTCCAGATGTTGGTGCATTAGCCCCACTCATCTTAAGTGGTGCTAATTCACCTCAGCCATGACGGGTGCCTGGGTCGGGATCACACTGAATCTACCAGTCCATTCCACCCACCTCTACCACACATCAGTGCCTGGACACTGCAAAGTAATTAAATCAGAAATTTTTGCACAAATCAGTTCTGTCTCTGATTTATTACCATACCAAACTTATAAAACCATGCCCAAATTTTACCAAATTAATCTAATCTTGTTAGGAGCAGGTGCAACTGCAGGTTTGGTATTTTTATTCAATGTGCATCTGAGAGGAGCATTAAAAATTCAAAGTCTCATTACACTGTCACTGCTATATGGCATTTCACTTTCTCTAAAGAAATAACTTCAAAATCCCAACGCATTACAGATCACATAAGGCCACTGGCTCCTGTTTTTTAATGATTTCTTCCAAAGCTCATAGCAGGATAGCTAAAAACCAGATGGTTATAAACTGGCAATTCTATTCCACAGTGACTGAGTCAGCTAGAAATATAAGTTTCTACAACCTGCCTCAAGTTGTCTATTGTACCAAACAATCAATAAATAGAAAAACCTCCCATTATCCACAAAGTAAATGGACTGCTTGTAAAAGTGCTAGAAACTGAAGTATGTTTATCTACAAACTGCGTAACTGAATGGCTTTAGGGAATATTTTCTGGTGCCACACCCTAATGGGGGGATTTTCAGTCATTCTTAATCAGAAGTTGAGCCCTTCCAAAATTAATCCACATGGTTCAAAGTATTTCTTAATCAGGAAAAAAAATCAAATAAACATTTTTGGTAAAATAACATACACATATTTATTATAATATTAATGAACATTAATTGGACTTTACAGTAAGTTCCATTCACCTAAGTCCAAGAATAGATTCTTAGTCTAACGTCTAAAGCTTTAAGGCAGATGCATAAATAATTCATTTCTAATGTTTACAGGTTCTGTATCATAGTGAGAGCCAACAAGATTTTTGCAATGGCATATACAATAAATATGCTAATCAAAAAAAGGCTTGAATGTATGCCTATTACCTTTCAACTTGAATTCAAGAATGATTTTTGACCGTAACCTTTTTTGGACTTATTCGTGGTAGGAAAGATTATAAGAAAACTGAGAAGCAGAAAACCATACAAAATTCTTTGGAAAAAATACTCCCTTAAAACAATCAGAAAAAAATGTAAGATACAAAGCTTACTAACTAGTATAAACAATTATGGGTAAAAGAGGTTAATTTAGAAAATAGTGTTATCTTAGAAACAAAGATACAGCTTTTGGGAAACACAATGTGAATAGCTGATACCTAAGTATTTCAGGTACAAATAATACTTATGCAAAAGAACTTTTTAAAATTTAATGCTAAATATATGGATATATTGGGATTTGGGTTTTACCCAAATATTCTTCTTTCTTTCTTTCTTTCTTTCTTTTTTTTTTGTCTTTTTTAGGGTGGCACCCACGACAGATGGAGATTCACAGGCTAAGGTTTGAATCATAGTTGTAGCTGCTGGCCTAACCACAGCCACAGCAATGTGGGATCTGAGCCTCATCTGTGACCTACACCACAACTCACAGCAACCTTAACCCACTGAGCAAGGCCAGGGATCGAACTCACATCTTCACAGATGCTTGTCAGGTTCATTAACCACTGAGCCATGACAGGAACTCAGCAAATATTTTTCATTTTTAATGTGGGGGCAATTATTCAATTCATGAATATTCCATTACAAATTTTGAATGGGATAAACCATAAAGACAACTTTGTTCTATCACAGAGTAAATTCAATGCTTCAAATATTTAGGAAATTAAGCAGATTGTTCAGACTTCAAATATTATTTGGCCTAAGCTATTTGGAGATAACTTTTCAGATTTCATATACTGACAAGGACAGACATAGCTGAGCTCTTTCTTCCCTTTTTCTCCTTTCCTTAATGAAGGTAAGCAGAATCTATTACCCAGCCTGAGGGTTTCCAACATCTAAGCCATCTGCTCCTCTATTCACTAGGCATTGAACGTATTCCCCCCTCCAAAAGGCTTTCTTTTCAAGGAATGGCAGAATGCAGAAATTTTTATTTGTATTCAAGAACGTTTTGCTCAGTTGTTATAGCAGAGCTGGTGGGCCACGGCAATTTGTGTGTGTGCATGTACACGCACACATACACACACACACACACACACACACAAAGCACAATAATCACTAACCCCACACCTCATCACAAACACAGAACAATCTGTTTCTTGGCAACTTAAATAATTTTTTCCATGGTGCAGTTTTAGTTTCTAAAACTTGTTTTGAAAAACAATGATCTCTTTGAAAAAGAAGAATGATGAACATATAAGAAAACTTAGGTATAAATTTTTACTCACTCATTAGTTCAACAAACTTTTATTAGTACTGTGGTGCTGGGAATTCCAGTGGGAGAAAGACACCATGGTCATGTCTCCACTGAGCTTAAAAATCTGACAAGAGTAGAGAGATTTTTGAACAGGGTACATGAAGTCCAAGTTCAAGTGCTATGAGAGAGTAGAGGCACAAAGTAAGATGAGGGGGAAGGAAGCATGAGATCCTATGCTGAAAATGGAAAGGGATGTGGAGATGGCTGGGTTGGTTAAGAGTGGGAGGGCATATTAGACAATGGGGAGCTCATGAAAAGGCTACATAGGAAGGGGCAAGATGCATGCATGTACCCATGCTCATGAACATATACAGGCTACATGGGTACACATTTAGTATTAGTTTTGTTGTTTGTTGTTATTCTTGTCAGTTTCTTTTTACCATATTGGAATAGACTACTTTTTTCCCACAATTCTCTCCCTACCCTATTTTTTAACTTAATACACTGCTGATGACCTTGTAGATAATTGATACAGATATAATTTTTATTGTAAAATTTATTGAGATAATTGTAGATTTACATGTAGTAGTACGAAATGCTACAGAGAGACCCTGTGTATATTTTGGCCACTTTCCCCCAAGGCTAATAGTTTGCAAAATTATAGTATAAAGTCACCACCAGAATGTTGACATTGGTAGTCCACTGATTTTATTAAGATTTCCTGTTTTATTTGTACTTATTTGTATGTGTATGTATTAAGTTCTACACAATTTATCACCTATGTAGTTTTGTGTGTGCACCACCATATTCAAGGTATCTGCTCAATTCCAATACAAATCTGTGCTACTTTTTATGACCATACACTCCTCATCTCCATCCCCAACACCATCCCTAATCTCTGGCAACTAATCTGTCCTCCATTTGTGAAATGTGTCATAAATGAAATCATAAAGTATGGAATCTCTGGGGATCAGTCTTTTAACACTTGGCCTAATTTACCTGAGATTCACCCAGGTGGCTGCATATATCAAATGTTTGTCTTTTATTGCTGAGGAGTACTGCATGGTGAGTATACCACAGTTTGCTGAAGGACCTCTGGTCTCTTCCCAGTTTGGGACTATTATAAATAAAACTACTCTGAAAACATTTATGTAGGTGTGCATGTGTATGTGTAAACATGTTACATTTTTTTTTCCTGAGATAAATATCCAAGAGTGCAATTGCTGGATTGTGTAACAATTACATATTTTTTCTTTTTTATTTTTTATTAAAGTATAGTTAATTTAAAAAAATAGATGATCATCTCAATAGATGCAAAAAAAGCTTTTGACAAAATTCAACACCCATTTTTGATAAAACTCTCCAGAAAGTGGGCATGGAGGGAACCTACTTCAACATAATAAAAACCGTATATGACAAACCCACAGCTAACATTCTCAATGGTGAAAAACTGACAGCATTTCCACTAAGATCGAGAACAAGACAAGAATGTCCATTTTCACCACTATTATTCAATATAGTTTTGGAAGTCCAGCAACAACAGAGAAGAAAAAGAAATAAAAGGAATCCAAATTGGTAAAGGAGAAGTAAAATTATCACTGTTTACAGATGACATGATACTATACCTAGAAAACCCTAAAGATACTACCAAAAAAAGTGTTAAACATTAATAAATTTGCTAAAGTTGCAGGGTACAAAATTAATACAAATAAATTGACTGAATTTCTATATACTAATAATGAAAGATCAGAAAGAGAAATTAGGGAAACAATCCCATTTACCACTGCATTAAAAAAGAATAAGATACCTAGGAATAAACTTCCCAAAAGAGACAAAAGACCTGTACTCTGAAAACTATAAGACACTGATAAAAGAAATCAAAGATGACATAAACATATACCATGCTCTTGGATTGGAAGAATCAATATTTTAAAAATGACTGCACTACCCAAGGCAATCTTCAGATTCAATGCAATCCCTATCAAATTACCAAGGACATTCCTTAGAGTTAGAACAAAATATTTCAAAATTTTTATGGAAACACAAAAGACCCTGAATAGCCAAAGCAATCTTGAGAAAGAAACAGAGCTGGAGGAATCAGGCTCCCTGACCTCAGACTATACTACAAAGCTACAGTCATCAAAACAATATGGTACTGGCACAAAACACATAGATCAGTGGAACAGGATAGGAAGCCCAGATATAAAGCCAAGCACCTACAGTCAACTAATCTATTGCAAAAGGGACAAGAGCATAAAGTGGAGGAAATACAAGTGGTACTGGAAAGACTGGACAGCTACATGTAAAAGAATGAAATTGGAACATTCTCTAACACCATACACAAAACTAAACTCAAAATGGATTAAAGGCCTAAAAGTAAAGCTATATGCTCTAAAACTCCTAGAGAAAATCATAGGCAGTATGCTCTTTGATATACATTTTTCTAAAAAAAACCTCTTTTTAAGGCCACACCTGCAGCATATGGAAGGTTCTAGACTAGACGTCCACTTATAGCTGCAGCTGCTGGCCTTCACCACAGCCACAGAATGCCAGATCCAAGATACATCTGCGACCAACACCACAGCTCACTGCAACACTGGATTCTTAACCCACTGAGTGAGGCTTGGGATTGAACCCGCATCCTCAGGATACTAGCTGGGTTCTTAACCCACTGAGCCACAATGGGAACTCCTACATATTTAATTTTATAAGAAGCTGCCACTCACTTTTCAGAGTGGCTGTACCACTTTATATTTCCAACAGCGATGTATGAGTGATCTGTTTTTCTGCAACCTCAGAAGCATTTGGTGGTATCATTAATTTTCATTTTAATTTTAGCCATTCAGATAGGTGCATAGTGATAACTCATTATGGTTTAATTTGTATTTTCCTCACAATTAACTTTTTAAAAACTTCAATACATTCATGGGCACACTCACATATGCATAATTTCAAATATATGGGATAATTTATTTGCTGGGTACATTGTTTTGTGCATTTTATGTTTGACTTATCCTTTTTCTTGCCTTTTTTTACCCATCTTGCTTTCTATCCATCTCATCATTATCTCCCTTTACCCTGGAAATGCTGTTAAAACATATACTCTTTCTCTCCATTTTTCTTTTACAAAATGTGATTATTCAGTACATACCTTTCTGCTGGTTGTTTTAAAAAACTACATTTCATTGAAATGTCTTCAACTTGTTTTAATTAGAATTCTTTCTAGTGATCCCATAATATTTCAGGACATGGATATACCATAATTTATTCAACGATTTTCTTGATAGATATTCGCTTGTTTCCATAATTTATAATACATGGAGTATATTCCCAAAGAGGTTCACTAAGACAAGCGTATGCATATTTATAGTAGCAGTTGTCAGTTTGCTTAGGAAAAAAAAATGAAACAATTCACTTTACCACTATGAGCATACACTTTTATCTGCATTTTCACTAGAAATAAATGTGAGAGCTCCTTTTATCATGGCTTTAATCTCGTAATTTTGGTTTTTACACCCTTGACCACTGTGTGTGTCTGTTTTCCATATAAATTTTGCCATTTTATTAAAAGATATAGACTACTGCATCTTAGTATCTATTGAAAAAAACATGATTTGCAAGAAAAAAATACTCAAATTCCTTGTTTATAAGTTTTTAGTACTTTCTTTTTTTCACATTGGCAAGCCATGAAGTTAAGACAATTTTAAAACTTGTGCTATGGTTTCTTAAACATTTTTATTACCGTCTAAGAGCAGACTGTTACGTAAACACATAAAAAGAGGTTTAAAAAAATCATATTTTCAAATTAACCATGATTTAAGCTATTTGAAAACTCTTTGCAAGAAATTCACACAAAAGCATTCTTCATTTTTATACTTAGATCTTGAGTCAACCTCACTGTCAGGAAATTTTTCTCTTGGAAATTAAGGCCATTTTCTTTTAATGAAGAGCCCTTCATTTCTCAAAAATCTTACATGAACCATGAAACTACCACCACAGCCAAAAATAAATAAAGTTTCCAATTTCAGACTTGTGAGTTATGAGTCTAAATTTTAGAGTTATTTAGAAGAATTGTGTGGAAACATAATTCGATATCCTTCTTATCTGAAATAATAAGCTCTACTATTGCCTATATATCTACAACACTGCTCAGTACAATTTCAAAAATGTAAAAACAATAGTGAAAATTGAAATGAACAAACAATAGGCAAAACGATCTTTTAACTTTTTTTGGAAAAACAATTTTTCTGGTTGTTAGTTTTAATATGAGATTTTTTTTTAAGATCTCAGAGAAAAGTAAGGTGGTAAAGCTGTAAGACAGTGAACAAGAAAGCACAGATAATTTTGTATAATACTATACGGTACTGGCTAGGTCGGGTACCAGTTAAACAGTCGTATAAATCCTATATGACTGTTATATAAGTCATATAGGTCTATACAACCACCAAAAATTCAATTTTAAATGATGAAATGAAGTCAGATGACAAGTGAAGAAAAGTATATAAAAGGGATAATGGAATTCAAAGAAAGAGGAGCACTTTGATCCATTCTCATTCAGCTTAGCAAAACTAAGTAAGATAAGTGCAGGTGAGGAGGTGTGAGCAGTTTCATTTAGGCAAAGTGACTTTATCAGTTTTAGCAAAATATAATCTGGCAATAATCATACCTATAAACTACCAATAAAGAAGAAGCTTTGCTCCCTTTTAAAAATTATTCAACAAATCTTCTAAAGACCCAACTATTATTTTAAATTCACTCCTTTCAAACCTTAGTGCTTTTTGCCTCCATCCATTTTAAAATGAATAGACCATTCCATTGAGCAAAATCTTTAAAAACTGTAATAAGCCAACTAATATATTACACAGCACAGGGATCCCAAAATGAAAATCCCTGCAGTTCCAACTATAAACTGCCTTGCGTCTCAATAACATCAGAGTGCTTTATGAACAGGGATGCGTAAATTAAATCTGAAATGTATTTACCTTGTAGTACTGAAAATCCACGAAAGCAACCAATCACTGAACATTCTGTTTTGAAATGTCTGGGAACTGTAGCTGTGTTGTGTCCCATTCTTGCAGGGCAGCGATATTATCGCCCTACCAATTGCCTAAAGCTGTACTCAGCAAGAACCAGAATACAAGTCACAAGCCTGCCCTAACAACATCTCCAGGGCATTGTTTACTTAATTCTCCAAGCTTGAAGGGAAACCTCAAGAGTCCTCAGACCACCTGGGAGCGAGATCCAGACACAGACAGACAATAAACAAGCACCCAAAACATCTGTAGAAACAGATACACTGAGCTTCCTCAAGTGTTCCATGCATGTTCTTATCACAGTAAGCCATCCCATTCAGTGGTGTATCTTAATCCATCTAGGCTACTGTCTCAGCTGTCTTCAGGCTGGGGGCAGGGCTATAATTGCTTACCTGACTCACAGGCAAATGTCTTTGACGTTTCATCATGAAAGATAATTGCCACTGCATGCTTCTTTGTCTCTCGAGGCAGTCTGGTTATATTTTTGATGTTGTGAAGTTCAGTTACCTTGAAAGAAAAATATTTTTAACTTAGTGTATAGTGCATTCTATATACCTGGTGCTTAAACAAAATGTTAGGGTCACAGAAGAGAAAGTTAGAGAGTCAAAACTTGAGAAGGACTTGTGTTCCACTGCTGTCTCGTAGAGGGAAAGCGCCAAATATATCAAGGGTTTCAGGCAGACCCTAGTTGCTGAGAGCAGCCTTTCTTGGCAGCCAGAAAGGAAACAGAGCTCTCAGTTCTACAGGCGTGAGGCACTGAGTTAGACAACTCCTGAAGGAGCCTGGAAGCAGACTTTTCTCCAGAGCCTCCAGATGAGGGAGATCAGTCTTACTTCAGGCTCCTGAAACCCTCAGCAGAGAACCCAGCCCCACAGCCCCTTCTGACCTACAGCATCAGGAGCTCATGAATAGGTGGTGTTTGATACTTAGTTTGTGGTAATTTGTTACACAATAGAAAGTGAAAGTTACATTCCAATTATTGTTTGTGACTGAACTGCAAACTAGAATAAAAGACAGGAAAGTTGACTTTTAGGTCCATCATCAGAGTCAGCTGTACCTACCAGCTCTAAGACTAGGAGGATACTGTGTGCAGCTTAGGAGGACAATTTCCACTCCCCCAAGACAAACTTTTTATGGGAGGGTAAAAAGGATTAGTGGAGAATTACTGCAAATCATATTAAATTTTAATTTTATAGTATCCTAGATTTTTAAATATGAGTAACTCAATTCAAAGAAAAGGAGAACTGGTAGGAAATAATTGCATAACACAAGCACTCTTTCTTTTTCTCTCTGTCTCCAAACAAACAGGAGGAAAACCTTAATTTCTTTGAATACTGCATAGCAGGGATTCAATCATTACTTTGGAATGTCAAATTATGTGTGAAAATAATTCTCAGTAGAACAAACGTAACTGTTATCAAAACAAGTAATTTCACTGAATCTAAAAGCCTAGGTTTCCTTAAATTAAGAATTTGTTCTCTAATCAATAAAATCAGTTTAGTAGCTATATTGGTTTGTAACCTAATGCTGTTTAACAGACAAAATTTTACCTTCTGTTATTAGAAGTATTAGGTAAAAAGCATTTATAATTTTTAGAAGTTATATAAATTTGAAATGAATATGAAATAGTATTATTTACATGGACATTTATAGCAAGAAAGAAAGTAATAATTCAAGAATGAAGTCTCTGAAATATTCTTTAAATTGTAAGTTGTAAATGAACATGCAGTCATTACTTGAAGCATAACATGTAACTTTCCATTAATGGTAGAAAACAGTTTATCCTCAGTGAACATTATGCAATTAGCATTTCTCCTGTTGCATCTGTCAGATATTACACAATTAGGCAGATTTTGTTAATGAGTAAAAAAGAGATTTTTAAAAACCCACAATACATTCATGTTATTCTGAAATAATAATTAACAGCCCTGGATTTAAACCCATTAAATAAATGTAAGAATGCTTGTAAAACTGATGGAAATAATGTCATAACAAAATTGTGCTACTGAATATTCTTTCTCAAATTACTCTTTGACTAATCACATAAAATGGCTTGTTTGAAATTACAAGTTACTTTATCATGCAAATTGGTCTCAAAATTTTTCTAAAGTTGGTATGAATTATTTCCCTGATTTCACAGATGCAAAATCTGAGGCAGAAATGACTTGTACATCCATAAATGTTTTACATTTACATATTATCTTACATGAAATTACCTGACTTTCTGAGCTATAATATTATTTGCATTTTATAGATAGGAAAGTGAGAGAAAGACATTGTTTAAATCATACCATTTTTTTTTTCTGTTGTAGTACCACTGAGGATGATTGTCTCATACACACGCAAATGGGTAGTTTTAAAAAGTGCAATAAAGACAGTAATTTTCATAACATAAATCATACTATTGTATACTCTAAGTCAAGCCTAGATTAATCATACAGATATTTTCTAAGAGTCTGATTCCATATTTCTTAGGTATCTGTTATAGAGCAATAGGTTATAAAAGTTCTGGTTGCTGAGTGACTGCTTTTCCACGGCTTCCTTAAACCACACAGAATGACTCTTACTGGAAATTTCTTAGATGCAACAAAATCTTAATTGACTTTAACTAAAATATTACAAAGATCAAGCCTAACTCTGAGAGTTCCCTATTATTTTGAGACCAAAACTTCACAAATCCTCTTTCTACAAAGGTGTTATTAATCCATGTCTCTTGCAAATCTCTGAGAGCTGCCCATTCACAAGCCACATATCTCTTGCCACTGAAGGTGAATCCAGCCTTGGGCATTTCCCCCTTCATTTTATCCTACATAAAAACAACTTTTCCTATTCCATTTCTGTAAGTCTTCCCTGAGTGACTGGCCCTAGTGCTCAGACATTATGAGATAATCAATAAATGATCATGGATTAATTGTGACTGTCCCAGCAACCAATGTGTGTGTTCAAAGGAGCTTCTGTTCAAGAAATGGAGATGATTTCAGATTAAGAGATTACAGATGGATAAATGAATGAAAGAATGAATAAACAAATGGATAAGATGCCTTAAGCCAAATACATGATTATCAATCACTCTGGGAACTTCTGACAGATATTTCAAGAGAAACCAAGCCTACGATCACTCTTCACATCACGCCAAGTGTGTGCTCAGCTAAGCACTTAGCCAGTTCTTAATGGAATCAAAATGAAAATGTTCAAGATACACTATAGATGTGTGCTGTTTCCACACTTACAATGCTTTTGCTTCTAGCATTAAGGACATGCTATATTTATAGGTATCTATTTTTCATAAGGACACCGTCATCTTTTCCCCAATTCTCTCAGCTGTTTACTTTACATATAGATAAATACTGACAACTCCAAATAGGAGTAAAGCAGATAGAATAAAACAGTGTTTTCAATGTCCGGCTATAGGAGATTTAGAAATAAGACTAGTCCCAACAAGGCATCACTTTTCTAGAATCAAATAGAAATGGAATTTCATATAGTTCTGTCTTCATTCATCCTCCTAAGGGATTTTATTTATGTTTTCCTCCCTACAGACAGCACTCATATTTACTTTATTAAAATTTCTATAAATGGTTTCTTTTTCATCTGCTTAGAAAATTAAGGAAAATTTATTAGCTGATTCTATGTAAATTGCTTTGGTTCAGTTTTCATTGAGGATAAATTTGTTTTGAATATCTGTTATGACAATTATATACAAGTACATTTTCAACCCTAATGCATTTTTAATAACTTCCTTCAGCAGCTAGTGATTTGAATTTCAAATTTCTTTCTATAACAAAGTAAAAAAAGTATATGCCATTTTATAGTAGTTTCATATAAAAATTTATCTATGCAGCAAGAGCTCTCTCACAGTAAACATATCAAACGTCTAAATGGGACCATTAATACCCATAAGCTTTATCATATGTATGTTCCAGATAGAGTATAGCATTAAGTTAAAGTTGGTAAGGAAATAATCATATCCTTAGATTATTTTCCAGAAGTCCTTCACTTAGGTTGGAAAATTTTGTTCATTTGATTGATTATTTTAATTTATTGCTATTGAATACCACACCAGATTTTAGGGCTTAGCAAAATAACTTGACTGATCAGAAGTTTAAAGTATTTAAACATTAACAAATAGAACAATTGGGGAAATCATAATAGTCTATTTCCTTAAGCCATTTTGAAAATGTAATATTTTTTCCAAATCTGTAGATCCAATATTTGGACTGTGATTAATTGCTCAATGGTAAACAAAGATTTTAAATATGCCAGCCTTTTTCATAAAGATATCTTTCTCTATTGACTTGACCATCAGAGGGAACTATGAGAAATTTAGAGCTTCACTAACGTGAAAAAAAAAGATTCATGCGTCTATGAATTGAAAAAGCCCTGGAAGGAGTTCCCAGTGTGACACAATGGGATTGGTGGCATGTTGGGAGCTCTGGGACACATGTTCCATCCCTGGCTCGGCACAGCAGGTTAAGCATACACACACACACACACACACACACACACACACACGCACACACGATATACATATATATCACGTCTTCTTCAGCCATTCCTTGGTCAATGGACATTTAGGCTGCTTCTGGGTCTTAGTTATTGTGAACAATGCTGCAATAAACATTGGGGTACATTATCTTTTCTTATTATGGTTTTCTCCAGATGGATGCTTAAGAGTGGGATTGCTGGATAATAGGGTAGTTCTATTTTTAGTTTTTAAAGGAACCCTCATACTGGTCTCCAGAGTAGTTGTACTAATTTACATTTCCACCAGCAATGAAGAGGCTTACCTTTTCTCCACACCCTCTCCAGCATTTATTTTTTTGTAGGCTTATTTATTGTTTGATGGCCATTCTGCCTAGTCTGAGGTGGTAGCTCATTGTAGTATTGATTTGCATTTCTCCAGTAATTAGTTATAGAGCTGCATGAGCTGTTTATATATTTTGGAGATTAATCCCTTGAGGGTCAGGTCATTTGCAAATGTTTTCTTCCATTCTATGGATTGTTTTTTAATTTTGTTTATTGTTTTCTTTGCTATGCAAAAATCTCTTAAGTTTAATTAGGTCCCGTTTGTTTACTTTGATTTTTATTTTCATTATTCTATGAAATAGATCCAAAAAGATACTGCTGCAATTTTATGTCAAAGAGTGTTGTACATATTTTTCCTCTAAGAGTTTTATAGTATCTGGACTTATATTTAGGTCTTTAATCCATTTTGAGTTTATTTTTGTGTATGGTGTCAGAGAACATTTTAATTTCATTCTCTTATATATAGCTGTCCAGTTTTCCCAGAACCACTTATTGAAGAGGCTATCTTTTCTCCATAGTATGTTCTTGCTTCCTCTGAAATAGATTAATTGACCGTAGCTGCAGAGGTGTATTTCTGGGCTTTCTATACTGTTCCATTATGTATATTTCTGATTTTGTGCCGGTATCATTCTGTTTTGATGACTGTAGCTTTGCAGTATAGTCTGAAGTCAGGAGCCTGATTTCTCTAACTCTGTTTTTCTTTCTCAGGATTGCTTTGGGTATTTGGGGTCTTTTGCATTTCCATAAAAATTTTAAATTTCTAGTTCTGTGAAAAATGCCATTTGGTAATTTAATAGGGATTGCAATGAGCCTGTAGATTGCCTTGAATAGTACAGTCATTTTGACAATACTGATTCTTCCAATCCAAGAACATGTTGTATCTTTCTATCTGTTTGTGTCATCTTAGATTTCTTTCATCAGCATCTTATAGTTTTCTGAATATAGGACTTTTGCCTA
This sequence comes from Phacochoerus africanus, assembly GCF_016906955.1. Taxonomy (NCBI): domain Eukaryota; kingdom Metazoa; phylum Chordata; class Mammalia; order Artiodactyla; family Suidae; genus Phacochoerus; species Phacochoerus africanus. Next base: position 155,560,410 of record NC_062545.1, read on the forward strand.
CTTAGGTAGGTTTATTCTCAGGTATTTCATTTTATTTTATTTTTTTGATGTGATGGTAAATGGGATTGTTTCCTTAATTTCTTTTTCTGTTCTTTTGCTGTTAGTGTATAGGAATGCAAGAGATTTCTGTGTATTAATTTTGTACCCTGCATACACTGTCTTTTTAATTCTACTTGACTAAACCTGGAAAATAATACCAAAATTTAGCACCTCTCACATTCACTTTACCTTGTTCACTTAGGACTCTGTTGTCTATTTTGGGGAAGTTGAAAAATTATATTATACTATTTAATTAAATTGTATCTCTGTATATAGTCTATTATCTCATCCATTTGCTGTGATGTCACACATTTTTTTTCTAAATATACATTTGAAGATATGAAAAACCATTTAAAATCCTTCATAACTGCTCTACTGCTTAAAAGATAATGCTCAAACTCATGAGTAAGATATTGACGGCCCTTTATTGCCCCATCCACTTTGAGCTCAGCTTTCACCACTGCAGCCCTTCTTTCAGAGTCTGCCAACACTTGACTCCTCAACTGTTCTTCATACACCATGTAATGTAACTTTTCAGGATTTTTAATCACACTTTTTCTTCCTCATATAATACATTCCTCTCCATTATTTTGCTTTGTCAAAACAGAGTAATCTTAAGAAGCCCCTTGACTCTTACCTCTGATATCCAGAGGCAGACATCTGTTTCCTTATACTTTTATTACTGCACTTCATCATACTTCATTACAGTTAGATATTTATAACCTTACTTTTTTGGACTGTAAAATCTTAAGACAATATTGATAACTCTTAACAGTCTTTTAAAAGTTCATATGTAGAATCTTTTATACCTCGTAGCAGTCCTGGAGGAGTAGGGCAATTACTGTCTCTATTGGAAAAATAAGAAGAGCATCTCCTTAGCCTCATCTTCTAAGCCTCAGTGGCCATATCTTGTCACTATACACAGTGTCCCACAAAACATTTATTATGCTAAAATAGTGCTTTATTTGTTGTATTTAACTGGGTTAAACAGTCATTTTCCAATATTTGGCACAGTTCTCTTCCTTTTTAGTGTAATGGAAATTACAGTTCGAGGCAAGATATACCTGTATGTTACTTATCTCATCCAGTGGGAAAAAAATACATTTACATGAAAAGTTTTACTTTAATTTGAGCAACATCAGAATTATCTAATGGTAAAATAATTTTGATGACTAGGTAGAGCTGATCACATGTGAGTGAAAATGAGTGGCATTATAAAATAATAGAAGAGATGATAAAAGAGAATTTTAATAATACTAGCTGTACTCTCCAAGAAAAAAGAAGCAAAAATAAGTGTCATGGAGCCAGTTAAGACTTTAGGAAGAAGAAAAAAGTAGTGAGGTTGACACAAATAATTTGGTTTGAATGCCTAAGAGATATTTCAAATTTAACATATACAAAGTGAAAGCCTGTGAATTATTAACCCAGAGCCTATAATAAGACATCCAGGGAAGTATTAGGCAAAACTTGCTAAAACAGAATCAAATCAAGAGAAGAGAGCATTTACATACTTTTTTAAAAAACTTTGAAATAGGTTTTTATTTTTGCTTTATATCTATTACAGTGTTAGAAACTGAAGAAATATATTTTCTCCTAAAATTTGGATGTGTATATAAATATCATTTGTCTAGCACACTTAGCATGCTCAATGCCATGATTTCTTGGCCTATATCTGCTCTGAAATTATCAAGCTTTGTTTGTCTACTCAGGGGTCCTGAAATCATGAAAAACAATAACTGGAGTTTATAGTTCTTAAAAACAAATAAAAAGAAAACAACCCTTAAGATTTCTTAGTGATGAATCATGCCCAAATTATTCTTCCATATCAGAATTGGCCTAACTCCATGGTTTTAGTTGACAATCACTAAGGAAAAACATAAGATGAAATTCCTGAAAGGAAATTTAAATCAATAGTAATCAGAATTATCCTCCAGAATGCTGTGAAGAGTAAGTTGTATAATAAAATCTTTAATCTTCATAACATTGCCACAAAAAAGGTAAACTTCAGCTGTCACATATACTGAATCTAGTTATTAGAGTGCTTTAGGAAGCTTCAAGTTACAGTCAATGACATCTGTTTGGTTACTCATTAAAAGATGAAATATTCCTATCCTCACCATGCTCCATGAGGCCTTAATTTTCACAGACTGGAGAGAGAAAGCTCACACACATAAACAGTGTATGTTTTTAAAGTGTTAGTCATGGTTTCCTCACATTAATTTCCACTTAACCTACTTATATCTGCAGTAATTCTTTTCCTTCTTTTTTGTTAAAATGAATGCATTCTGGTTCTGTGAAAAAGACCAACAAATTATACACAAGAACCTTCTCACCGTCACATTTCTGATATATCAGATAATTCCCATTGGCATAGATGTGCATTACAATGGATGGCATATTTGAAAAATATGTCTGCTATATATACTGGCTCAAATTTCACAACAAGATGTCTTGAAAAAGACTGTTGGAGTAGCTGTCCATTCTTACCTCTCAATCTTGTGTAGGCTGCACCAGGTGAAATAAGGCCCCCTATTTCACTGAAATAGATGTCTTGGCAAAGCCACTAGACCTTTGTGCTTTAAATCCAATGGTATATTTTCTGTCACCTTTCTCAATCTCTCCAACTAGACACAGATAACCATTTGTTCAATTTTTTTTTACTACAGTTTTCTCTTAGTTTCCAAATGTTTACCCTTAAAATTATTCTTCTCATTTTACTGCCTGCTGTTCTCAGATATCTATTCTGGTTCCTTCACTTCTGCTGACCTTCTAAGTGTTGGAGTGTTAATTATCTCCTTTTCCTTCATTCTTTCCCAAGGACATTTTATCCAGCATATAGGATAAAACACCATTAATATGCCAATAACAGCCAAATGCATAACTTTATCAGTGACATTTCCCCTACTCCAGCCTATATTTGTTTATCTAACTGACTGCTTGACATTTTAGTTTGAATGCTTAATATGCCTAATAGACATTTCAAATTTCACATGCTAAGTGATTTTTACTCAAAGCCTGCTCTTCTGTCTTCCCCATCTTCAAGAACTGCACCATCCTTATATCTTGTTGCTCAAGTCCATGAGTCCTACCTTTCACTTACACCCAACATTTAATCCATAAGTACATCCTGTCCATGTTCACAAACCATATCTAAAATTTGTTCTTTCACCTCCAGCGTCAATACTAACACATTCATCAGAGTTACAACCACATCTAACCTAGACTAATAATAGCTAACATTTGCTAAGTTTACCGTATGCCAGGTAAGTAGTTATATGCTTAGCTATAAAATTTCCTTTGTTAGTAACACCTAGTTATATCTAATCTCATTATATATCTATAGTACCATTTATTCTTACAGTAACTCTCTTTGGTAGGTTCTGTTAAAATCACAGTCTGTCAGAAGAGAAAAATTAGGTATATAGAGGTTAAATAGCTTATGCAAATTCACATAGCTATTAAATATGGAAGCTAGATTCCAGAGTCTACAATCTTACCCAATATTTAAGGCGGTTAAGATTTTTTTTTTATTGTTGTTTTTCTTTTTTGGCCATATCCATGACATATGGAAGTTCCCTGTCTAGGGACAAATCTGAGCCATAGTACAAACTATGCCTTAACCTGGTGTGCCTCAGTGGTAACTCCAAGATTCTTTTTTTTTTGTCTTTTTGTCTTTTTTGTTGTTTTTGTTGTTGTTGCTATTTCTTGGGCCGCTCTCGCGGCATATGGAGGTTCCCAGGCTAGGGGTTGAATCGGAGCTGTAGCCACCGGCCTATGCCAGAGCCACAGCAACGCGGGATCCGAGCCGCGTCTGCAACCTACACCACAGCTCACGGCAACGCCGGATCGTTAACCCACTGAGCAAGGGCAGGGACCGAACCCGCAACCTCATGGTTCCTAGTCGGATTCGTTAACCACTGCGCCACGACGGGAACTCCCAAGATTCTTTTTTAATCCAACCTTATTACTGACATATCATTGACACATAACATTGTGTAAGTTTAAGGTGTACAACATAATGTTTGCATACACACATATATACTGTGAAGTGATTACCACAATAAGGTTAGTTAACGTCTGTATCATAATTGGTCAGTTTAACGTGAATAAGTTCTGAGGAGCTAACATACAGCATGGTGACCATAGTTAACAGGACTGTATTATACACTCAAAAGTTGATGAGAGAGTAGACTGTAAATATTCTTACCACACATACCCAAAAGTGGTTAATATTCTTGATCTTTCTCAGCAGTCTGTTTTCCAGGATGATCTTTTTCCTTATTAACTTTATTGAAGAATAATTTATACACAGTAAGTTGCAACTATTTAAACTGAATGCATTTTGACAACTGTATGCACCTTTTAAACTACCACAATAAAAATGTTTCCATCACCCACTATATGCCTTACATCTCTCCATCTAGTCTTCCCTCAAATTAGGCAACCAGGAGTTCCTGTCGTGGCTCAATGGTTAACGAACCGACTACTATCCATGAGGACACAGGTTTGATCCCTGGCCTTGCTCAGTGGGTTAAGGTTGCTGTGAGTTGTGATGTAGGTTGCAGATGTGGCTCAGATCCTGCATTGCTGTGGCTGAGATGTAGGCTAGTAGCTACAGCTCCAATTCAACCCTTGGCTTGGGAACCTCCATATGCTGTGGGTACAGCCCTAAAAAGACAAAAAAAAAAAAAAAAGGCAACCAAAGATATTTTTATTACTATGAATATGACTTTTGTTACTACAAATACAAGTATGAAATCATACAATATTAGTTGGGCTCATGTCTTTTAATCGGCATAATGATTCTGAGATTAATCTGTTATTATGTGTACCAGCAGATCTTTCCTTCCTGTTGTGCTGTGCTATTCCAATGATGGATGTACCACAATTAGTTTATTCATCCTCCTGTTTGGGTGGTGTCCACTTTTAGGCTATCTTGAATAAAGCTGCTATGAACATTTATGTATATATATTTGTTTGGACATGGCTATTCATTTTGGGGGAGTAAATTCCTAGAAGTGGAATGGCTGGTCAGATATGTTTACTCTTTTAAAGAAACTGCCAATAGTTTTACAAAGTACTTATAAAATTTTATATTTCCATCAGCAGTATATGAGTTCTACAACTCTGGTAAGTTTGAGTCTTCATAACTAGCCATTCTAATGGATATGCAGCATTATTTCTGTTTGAATTTTAATTTTGCAGACAATTAATGACACAGCATCTTTTCATGTTCTTAGTTTGCTGTTCATATATCTTATTTTGGAAAATATCTGTTCATATTTTTCTCATTTTAAAAATGGGTTGTTTATCTTGAATTCTAAGAATTCTTTAAGTATTCTGGATATGTGTTCTTTGTCAGAGAAATGCTTGCATATTTTTTTCCAAAACTCACTTGCCTTTTTATTTTGTTAGCTGGACCACTTGAAGAGAAAAAGTTGTAAATTTCAATATAGCTCAATTTACCAATTTTTTCTTATGGTCTACACCTTTTGTATCCTGAGAAATATTTTCTTATCACCAAGTGGAAAAGGCTTACTTCTATATTTACTATTGAGAGTTTTATGTTTTGGCATTTATTTAGACCAGTGATCTATTTTGAGTTTATTATGTTTATGGTGTGAGGTAAGATCAATGTTCATTTATTTACATAGAGATATCTAGTTGTTCTAGCGCCATTAGCTAGAGTTTCTTTTCCTACTGACTTGTCTTCATACCTTTGTCAAAATGCAATTGGCCCTATATGTGTGAGTTCACTTCTAACCTCTCTATTCCCTTTCACTGATCTATATGAATACCCCTTTACTAAAATCATACTATCATGATTTCTGTCCCTTTAGGATAAGTCTTGAAATCTTGTAAACTTCCAATTTTGTTCCTCTTCATTAAAATTGCATTGGCTAATATAGGTTATAAAAACATCCATATAGAATAAGCTCATCAATATTGAGCAGAAAGTGCAAAGATTTCCCTTCCACTCCCTGTCCTGACACATGCAGAGGCTCCTCCACTATCAACATCCCCACCAGAGTGGTACATTTGTTAGAATGTATCTATCTGATAAGTCTACTTCAACACAACATAATCACCCAAAGTATGTATATTTTACAGTAAATAAATGTAATGTTGTACATTTGATGGCTTTGGACAAATTATAATGATATAAACACTATTATCATAAAAATAGTTTCACTGTCCTAAAAATCCTCTATGCTATGCCTATTTATCCCTCCCACCCTTCTCACCACTGGCAAGCACTCTGTTTTTAATAAAAGAAGAAGTTAGAACCACATATCACATAAAATAAATTCCAAAAACTCATTACATTATTCAGCAGAAATTACTCTCTATTACAACCAATGAGAAATTAGAGTCTTCCCTGAGCTTATGTAGGCATTCTACCAAAAAGCAATTCTGTTTCACAGTTCTGCATTTTGATCATGAATCCTCCACATTACTATCAAATATTAAACTGTGTTTTGATGTGACCACCGAAGATAATTTTCAGCAGCATATTTAGCATCATTCTAGGGCAATTTCTTACATTCTTTTAATTTTTAGGAAACTGATCTTTCATTCATAGGATTTATGCCACATCTCTACCCATCAGCATACAGTGACCATTTTCTTGTTAGCGTGTAAATAGCAAACGCTTTGTACATTAACAGTGTCATTAACACTGCTAACACCAGCCTTAAAATTTTATCTCCTACACATCACCCACAGTTTAAATCAAAGTAACAAATGCACAATTAACCTGAACAGAGGGAAAATGCCGAGTCAGCACCTTGGGAAATGATCTGGCTGAGTTATGAGTCATCTCATTTTGCAAAGTAGCAATAAAAATGAGTCTTTCATTTTGCAGAGGTACCCCTGGCATTTACCACAGATGATTAAAATAAAGGAGAAAATAACTTTTTCATTTTATCAGCACAGAGACATTTTATCTTGGCCATGAATTTTTGCCTCTGCAGATTTCATCTATCAAAAGAAACATCTCCATAGCTGTTGCCAAGGGTCCAGTTAATCCCCAGAGATTCCAAAGACTGTGACTTACCTTATGAAAGTTTCTGAAATATGCGGCCTTTTCATCTGGAAATTTTTCTAGCCTTCTGGGTCCTTTACTAGATGCCTTCTTGAAAACCAACCAGCATCGTCTGAAAATCTGAAAGCAAGTAAAGGAATTATATTATCTATCTTTTTACCTGAGTTTTGTAGCATCAGGAATTTATCTACTCAACTAGTTAAAATAAATTGTTTCAATGCACTTTTCTTACAGGGAGAAAAAAATTGGGTAGTCATAGGCATGTTACCCTTTAAAATTACAGCAAATTTAAAAAACAATATTAAATACGAAAATAATTTTTTACGAAAACATTTTATGTTATGTCATTTTCAATGCGCTGGCTTCAATCATCTTTAAATCATCTGGGTATCAACACCATATAAAATAATTATTGTCACTATCCTAGTAACAGACAACTCTATATTCCAGGATAGTGAAGTAACAATTTACTAAGGTTAAGCACTTTCATATTGTTCAATTTTTTATCTTTGGAAAGAAACAGCTATTTTAAAAAAATATCATTTAAAAATTAACTTATCTTGTATTAATTTTATTTCTATTTTTATTTTTATTCTTTTGTCTTTTTAGGGCTGAACCTGTGCCGTACGGAGGAGCCCAGGCTAGGGATCAAATCAGAGCTGTAGCCACTGGCCCATGCCACTGCCACAACAAGGCGGGATCCGAGCCACATCTGCGACCTACACCAGAGCTCACAGCAATGGCAGATCCTTAACCCACTGAGCAAGGACAGAGATCAAACCCACATCCTCATGGATATTAGTCAGGTTCATTAACCACTGAGCCACGACGGGAACTCCTCTTGTATTAATTAAAAAAAAAAAAAAGCAATGTCTCATATATTACTTTACAAAATGAGAAAAAACGATGTTTTTATAATGGGCACATGTTTCTCACCCTTTTGAACTTTCATAGCAACTAATATTTATTAAATGCTTATTATGTGCAATACATTTTTAGACATATTTAATCCTCATACCTACTATATGAGGTGAGTTTGAATTTATGACAAAAATAGTGAGAGTGCTAGAATTTGAACATACATCTGTCTGAACACAACAGCTTTAGGAAGAAAAGAAAAAGTAGATGATGAATTACACACAGGCTCTCCTTTTTGGACTTTGCCCTTATTTTATAGGACTAATTCATACTAGCTTTGACACTGTCACCTGATGCCCACCTTAACACCGTCCTCGCACAGGTATGTTTAAGGCAAGGCAATAAAATGAGTCTCCATTTCAATAACTAAACAGATCTAGAAATGAAAATTTCATATTTCAAAATTTCATATAAATGCATGTTTTTGCTGGAGTTTACTTTCTTTACAGCCAGAAAATGAGATCACAGTATTTCTCTTTTATTCCTTTATTTAAACTGCTGCTATACTGTTTTCAACTAATACAGGCCAGATAATATTCCTTTTGAGTATGCATTGTTTATTATTCACTAGAAGACTGTTTGCTCTGTTTAAAAGCACTCTTAAAACAATCAGATGAAAATCTCTTGTTGTAAGAGCAGAATAAATAGAATAATAATATAAACACACTCTTTTCCTTTATTCTTGCTACCTTATCTAGCTCCTTCCTGGTAACTACAAAAACCGCATGAAGGACAGCCCAGGCTTCCAGCTCACAAGCATGCCTCTCTCCTTCTCGCCGCTGGAAACGCACCTCCTCAGTCACAAGATTCCTAACCACGCCCCAGAAAATAAGGAGTTAAGTTACTCCTTCAGAGATCCTGGTGTTCCTTCTACACACTTGTGTTTCACATGCTGTGTTCTAATTATTTATTTGTTGGCTCCTTAATGATCACCATCCCCAAAATACAACAATATTTTAAAATGAAGTATAAATATTGATAAAAATTCCATACAGGCATATGATTTGTTGGAGTCCTCACCCCCAATGTGATGGTATTTGGAGGTAGGGCCTTTAGGAAGTAACTAGAGTTAGAGTTAGATGAAGTCACAAGGGTGAGGCACTCAGGACAGGATTAGTGTCCTTATGAGAAAAAACACCAGAGAGCTTGCCGTCTCCATGATCTCACAGAAAAAGAGGTCATGTAAGCACACAGTGAGATGGGCCTGCCAGGAAGATGGCCCTCCCTAGAACTTGACCATGCTGGCCCTTGATCTCAGATTTCTAATCTCCAGAACTTCTAACCTCCAGAAAATAAATGTCTCTTGTTCAAGCCACTCAAGTCTATGGAATTGTGTTAGGGGAACCCAAGTGAAGACAGATAATTTTTAGATTTTGTTTTTATTAGCAGAGTAATATTGTAGAAGTGAAAAACAGTTTAATGAATCTGAGTAGAAATTTGAGAGATTGGAGGCAGATAAGTAAATATATTATTTGCAAAGTGGAATAATAGAGAAAATTATTAATATTTACCTCTACTATCTGACTTGGAATCCTAGCTGAGTTAGGAAGACCCTCTTTGAATGGAAATGGGACACAAAACCTAGATAATATGGTTTCTATTCTTTCCTAGAGAGGAATGCTTTTCCCTGTACCCTGTACACTGTATTGTTCATAGCCCAGGACACATTGTGGTGTCAAATGAAGCCTTGTAATATTCATGGAAATACATAAATATACTTTCTGACTACAATGTCTGATCTTGTATGACAATAGTTATTTTCTACTGAAGGGTGATATAAATAGGAGTGAGAGGAGTTCCCGTCGTGGCGCAGTGGTTAACGAATCCGACTAGGAACCATGAGGTGCGGGTTCGGTCTTTGCCCTTGCTCAGTGGGTTAACGATCCGGCGTTGCCATGAGCTCTGGTGTAGGTTGCAGACGTGGCTCGGATCCCGCGTTGCTGTGGCTCTGGCGTAGGCCAGCGGCTACAGCTCCGTTTAGACCCCTAGCCTGGGAACCTCCATATGCCGCAGAAGCGGCCCAAAGAAATAGCAAAAAAAAGACAAAAAAAAATTTTTAAATTTAAAAAATAAATAAATAAATAAATAGGAGTCAGAAAGCATAAATATTTCTATTTAGGCACTCAATGATGCTATAGAATAAACCTGCTAACAGATAATAGGGAAAAAAAGATTTGGTATTTTCGATTGTATCTTATCTCTTTGCTATTACATTAACAGAGGCTACCACATATAGATAAAATTGATTGTTAAAGACTTGATGTAATAGACTGTTTACAAGCTAAGGCTCTTAAGTTATTCTTTTCTTATTTGGGAATAATTTTAGATTTATAAAACACTCACAAAAATGGTTCAGAGTTCCCAAGAATATTTTACCCAGGTTCCCCTCATGTTAACATCCTAAATAATCATGATAGATTTTTCAAAATTAAGAAATTAACACTGGTAAAATATGATTATTAATCTAGAGATTCATTCAGAAATCACTTTTTTCCCACCAATGTTCTATTCTGTTTTGGGATCCAATCAAGGTCACTGCACTGCATTTAGTGTCCTGTCTGCTCTGATTTTTGATAGTTTCCAGTCTTTTTAAAAATTTTATTGTTGTATAGTTGACTTACAATATTGTATCAGTTTTAGGTGTACAGCAAGGTGACTCAGTTATAAATATACATGTAAATATGCTTTTTCCCCATATAAGTTATTATAAACTATTGAGTAGATTTCCCTGTACTATATAGCAGGTTTTTTAAATTACTTTATACAGTAGTGTGTATATGTTACTCCCATTCTCCTAATTCCTCTCTTCCCCCCATGTTTTCCCCCATGGTAACCATAAGTTTGGTTTTGAAATCTGTGAGTTTGTTTCTGTTTCATAAATAAGTTCTTTTGTATCATTTTTCATTAGATTCCACATAAAGTGATATTACATGATACGTGTATTTCTCTGACATTTCACTTAGTATGATAATCTCTAGCTGCATCCATGTTGCTGCAAATGGCATTTTTAATAGCTGAGTACTATTCCATTTTATATATGTACTACATCTTTATCCATTCCTCTGTTGACTGATATTTACATTGCTTCCATGTCTTGCCCATTGTACATAGTGCCTCAATGAATATGGGGTTCACATATCATTTCAAATTATAGTTTTCTCTGGATATATGTCCAGGAGTGGCATTGCTAGATCATATGGTAGTTCTATACTTAGTTTTTTAAGGAACCTCCATGCTGTTCTCCATAGTGGTTGTATCAATTTACATTGCCACCTACAATGTAGGATGAAGCTTCCCTTTTCTCCACACCCTCTCCAGCATTTATTGTTTTCAGATTTTGATGATGGCCATTCTGACTGGTGTGAGGTGATACCTCATTGTAGTTTTGATTTGCATTTCTCTAATAATTATTCATGTTGAGCACTTTTTCATGAGTTTATATAGCCATCTGTCTTCTTTGGAGAAATGTTTATTTAGATCTTCTGACCATTTTTTAATTAGGTTGTATGTGTTTTTGATATAGAGCTGCATGAGCTATTTGCAGATTTTAGAGATTAGGTCCTTGTTGGTTGCTTTGTTTGCAAAGATTTTGTCCCGTTCTATGGGTTATCTTTTCACATTTTTCATGGTTTCTTTGCTGTGAAAAAGCTTTTAATTAGGTCCCAGTTATCTATTTTTGCTTATATTTTCATTACTCCAAGAGGTGGATCCAAAAGATACTGCTGTGATTTATGTGAGAGAGTTCTACCTATGTTTTCCTCTAGGAGTTTTATAGAATCCAGCCTTACATTTAGGTATTTAATCCATTTTGAGTTTATTTTTGTGTATGGTATAAGAGCTTATTCTAATATCATTTTTTTTTACATGTAGATGTCCAGTTTTCCCAGTGCCACTTATTGAAGAGACTTTCTTCCACTGTTCTTGCCTTTGTCATAGGTTAGTTAGCCATAAGGGCTTGGTTTATTTCTGGGCTTTTTATCCTGTTCCATTGATTTATAATTCTAATTCTGTCCAGTATTATACTCTTTTGATAACTGTAGCTTTATAGTATATAGTCTGAAGTCAGGGTGCCTGATTCCTACAGCTTAATTTTTCTTTCTCTAGATTGCTTTGGCTATTTGGAGTCTTTTGGGTTTCTTTACAAATTTTAAAATATTTTGTTCTAGTTCTGTGAAGAATGTCCTTGGTAATTTGATAGCGATTGCATTGGGCCTTTAGATTGCCTTGGAGGTATAGTCATTCTGACAATGTTGCTACTTCCAACCTAAGAGCATGGTAGCATGGTACATCTTTCCAGCTGTTTTTGTTGGCCTTTTTTTTCCCCTTTCATGACCTTGACAGTTTTAAAAACTACTGGTCAAGTTCCTCAATTTGTTTGTCTCAATGAAATTATTTTTGATATTTCAAAAGTCTAATGAAAATCTCATAATATAATGATTGAAACAAAATAATTTGCTGGGAAAAATAATATGAATTTAACATGGCTATGGACTAGTCAGATTTTTCATAATATCTACCTGAATTTTTAACTTAAAGCACTATTTAATAAATGCTAATAAATGCAGATAGTTTTGGTTTTGCTTTTGTTTTTTAGACATAGTTTTTCAAAACATTTTGCTTTGTGAGGGGAGTAAAATAATAAAAATGGATCTGATGCAAATAATTGGGTGGTGCCTCTATGTCAATGTGAAGCCAAATTCAGCATGAGTTAGCACCTGAAAGCAGCCGTCATACCAGAAACATAAAATTATCAAGAGCATGAGGAAATCACCTCTCCGTCACTCTTTATCAAATGGGATTTTAATAGTGCGCTATGCTCTGCTTTAGGCCCTAGAACTGATGACTTATATAAGTATGTTGGAGAAATTCTGAAGATTAGCAACAAAAATGACTGCTTGAGACCAGGAAATCACTCCTCTGAGAAAAAAATAAATAAATAAAGGAATAGAGTTTTTTTTTTGTCTTTTTTGTTGTTGTTGTTATTGTTGCTGTTGTTGTTGTTGCTATTTCTTGGGCCGTTCCCGCAGCATATGGAGGTTCCCAGGCTAGGGGCTGAATCGGAGCTGTAGCCACCGGCCTACGCCAGAGCCACAGCAACGCGGGATCGTTAACCCACTGAGCAAGGGCAGGGACTGAACCCGCAACCTCATGGTTCCTAGTCGGATTCGTTAACCACTGCGCCACGACGGGAACTCTGGAATAGGTTTTATTTTGCTTATAAATGAAAGATAATTCTTCAAGTACATGAAAGGGAACTACACCAATTAAGTTAGATATTTTATTTTTATTTGTGTTCCATGAAACAGGACATAAATCAATGCCCTTCATTAGCAGAGTGTGGGAGGAGAGGGTGCAGTCTCTTCAGACACCACTTGGCTCTCCAAGGGCATCAAAAGATGCAGGGGCCATTTGGCTGGCTGGCAACAGCACTACTGCTTGCAAAAAGATTCACCTCCTGATTTCTGTCCCTTTTCAGATGACACTCTTGCCAGTCGCACCACTGTTCAAGATGTTGCTTCACTCTGTCCTGGGGAATTAACTGATTCCACCTTGTTATTCAGAGTTATCACCTACACTTTTCAGTTGTCTCACCAAAAAGGTTCCTGGGTACCCTTCAGATTTTCCTTCTAGAAAATTCTACATTGTTACTAGGACTCCAGAAATCCCCAGGAAAACCAGCTGTTCCACATCTCAGTTTTCCACTGCACTAGTCAGCCAGCCAGACTGCCATAGTTAAATTCCCTCTTGACTCCCTTTCATCTGATAGAAACCCTTTCCCCTCACAGCAATCCCTTCTCTTTAGTGTTTTCTCCTTTTCAAGGTGATTTTATACAAAGGACATCCTTTTTCCACTTAAGACTCACTGTGAGGTCGATGGTTTGATTTCTTGGCTTTTGTTCACAGGCATAATGATGTTATTTATGTAAGGACCCATTCCCAAAATTTAATTTAACCAAAAGTCAGATTTAATGGGTTTATTCCACCACAAGATGTTAACCTAAAGAAACTTGCACTTCAAATAGAATTTTGGTTAGAAACTTAGGAGAATTTTTAATTACTGGAATTGTTGAACTTGCAGGTCCTTTGCTATAAAAAGAGTCACAGAAATTTTGCTTCCAGAGATTTTAAAGACTAGAGAAGACAGTGGCATATCTGGAGCATCTTATATTTGTGCTCCCCCTGAAAGCAAAATGCTATATAAATGATAACTTAGACCATTGGATTCAATTATTTATTTATAACTGTGTACAAGATGAACACATCAAAACAACAAATAAATAAATAAGCCCATTCATGAATAGTTATTGAAGGTTGATGCTATGTGTATATCCAATTACTTAGCCCATTGTCCTCTCAGAAAATGTTTATGGTGCTATTGAAAGACACACTGCGTTTTTGTAAAAAAAAATTAGTTAATTCACAGGATTAAGCTTAATGCATTGGTGAGTTTAGTTTTAACTATCATTTCAATATAGATAGGAACTTTCAATACTGGCTTATATTTAACTGATGTCAAATAAATATATGCCAATATCAGAATCACTCTCACCCATTCATTCATTCAAAACACATTTGAGAGCTCTATGTTCTGTGGATGTAGTAGTAAAAAAAATTAAAAAACCAAACAGATAAAAATTATAACAATGACAAAAAACATAGTTTCCTCCCCTTATGGAAACAAAGTTCCTGCCTCTTGGAAATCCATTTCAGGGGGGTAGACAGATGATGGCAGATAAATAAGTGCATTTGTAAATAGTATTTTTCAATAGTTCTAAGTGCAAGGAGAGATGGCGAGGGAAGGCTCCCCCACAGGCAAACATTTCAGCATTAGAGGATGTGAGAAAATGAGACATGGGGTGTGGGGGAAGAGAAAGATAAAATTGCAAGAACAGCTACATTGATGAGGGAGCTTGTCTGACTGCAAGAAGGCCAGGGTGGAGGGCAGGGAACCACAGTAAAGGTGGAAGGAAATAAGAAAGATATAGGAGAGTCAGATCAGGAAGGCTCTTGGCTTTAAGATTTCAATAAGATTCATCAATTCTTTCTGTAAGTTAGGGTAGATGTTCTTAAGTAAACTAAAGTCTAAGCAAATTTAGGATTTTAGAATAAATAAAAGTCACAAAAGATATGAAATTTTTAAAGTGGCCAGATGGGGTCAGGAACATTGGATATTTCAGGCTGATTCTATTGAATGCCTAGATTTTTTAAGCCACATGTAATCTCTAAACTGTTAGATTTGCAGCTGTCAACTGAAGGGTCCACAATTCTATGGCTTCTGTATGCCCAGAGAGCAGACTATGAGAATCAAATATTCCACTGCAAATCCTCCTCTGTACACACTTGAAGCTCTGAATGTAGTTCCCAGGCTTCTGAGCTCTATGAAATAAATGCAATCGCTCTCTGATAAATGTAAAACCCAAAAGGTTTTTCTCCACCTATGAACTGATTAGAAATACTTAAGAATACAAGAGCAGTGAAGAGATGAGCCAAAGGCAACTTCAAAATGTTTGCCACAAAAGGCAAAAGTGCATTTGTGGGGATGTGGGATATAAATACATTTTCTTAAATATCCACAAGTCTAAATACATCTATTTTTAACTGTAACTTGGCAAAAACTAACTAGTATCCCATAAAGTGTAAGGATTCTTATCACTAAATCAAGGATTATTTTTATTTAAGTGTTTTTAAAATATTTCTACTGGCCATTTCTGTTTCAGGTTATATAATCTGTGATAGAAAGTCTTAAGCAGAGGTCTCATTAAGGATGAGAGAAAGTTGAGGCAGGCTATTATTTTATGTGTAAATGGCTATCTATATTTATATATAAATGTATTTGTACTTACATCTATATGATTTTTTAAATTTCAGTTTATATATGCATCTATCGCTGCATAAACACCCACCTATTTAAATATAAGCCACAGGACCAAAAAATTTAAAATGTTTTTTCCCTTCTCCTTGGAGCACAATTTAATTAAAGTTCAATTTTAAAAGAGAAAGTTCTCACCAATTTTGTTAACTTAAGAACTTTGGGAGTTCCCATCATGGCTCTGTGGTTAATGAATCCGACTAGAAATCATGAGGTTGCAAGTTCAATCCCTGGCCTTGCTCAGTGGGTTAAGGATCCGGCGTTGCCGTGAGCTGTGGTGTAGGTCACAGACACAGCTTGGATCTGGTGTTGCTGTGGCTGTGGTTAGGCCAGTGGCTACAGCTCTGATTCGACCCCTAGCCTGGGAACCTCCATATGCCGTGGGAGCGGCCCTAGAAAAGGCAAAAAGACAAAAACAACAACAACAACAACAACAAAAATTAAAAACAAAAAAATAAAATAAGAGCTTTGCATCATTCACCATTGTTTAATGCAAAATATAAGTACTGCTATATCCATTAACACTGAAAAAAATGTTTAAAGAGCAATACGCATACCTCATTTTTTCTCATTTCATGGTTGGAAAGACCAAAATAAATGTGTTCATCTTTTCTATTTCTATTATCTTGCTTTCTCTTTATCTTAATAATCCACAAAAACAACTGGAAATACACAGAAGGCAAACAATGATTCCCAAAATCTCACCATTGCTGATTTTTGAGAAGTCCAACTGTTCTTTGTTTTTCACCTGAATATTTATAGTTCTCTCTACTGCATTTGTCTACCAGGCCATCAGTGCAATACTGGGAAAGAATACACACATCCTTTAGAGTCACAGTCAGAAATGAAATGCTTCACAGCAGCAGCAAGTTTTAGGTTAAGAGTGTGAAATTTTCATTATCATAAGAATGAAAACCAGGTGTAGAACAGACCTGTGAAGCAGTAACCCAAGCAGGCAGCAATTTTTAGAAACAATCACAGCACTGGAAGGATACTTACAATTACTCCTCCTGCTCCCTACTTTCAGAGAGCCCCACACAGGTATGATAAAAAACAAAATACCCTTTGTCTTTGCTTGAGATCTCCAGGAAAGAACCATGTCTTCTGGGTTTTAGTTTCTCCAAAATCAGAGTACTCTTTGGCTCTATAGCAACTTATGCTTTTGAAATGGATGATGTTTTATTTTCATCAGTCAGTTGTAGAAGCTTAACTCAACAATCAGTGAAAACTCTATTCCAAGATACAACTAGTGTGTTTCTATTTTATGGACCCGGTTTCTAGAGGGTTCAGTAAGGAAAAGTACATGTCCAAATGAAAGCTCAAAATACTTCCTCTTCCGTTTACTTCTCCTTCTGAGTTATTTCCTCTACTTGTTAATCAACCATATTTTCAGTTATACAAACTTAAAATCTTGGGTCATCGTTAATTTTTCCTTTTACCTACACCATGCCAAAATGTATGGGCAAAATCCAAAAGCGAGATGCTCTTGCAATACAATAAGAATGGGTTGAATTGAGAAAACACACACACACACCCCTAGGAAAGAGTTAATAAAAATGCAAATGATGGAAGGCCTTAAAAACCAGAGTTTTCATTTGATGTAACAGAAAATGGGGTCAATGATCAGTTTTATTAAAGGAACGATTTTGGAGTTTCCGTCGTGGCGCAGTGGTTAACGAATCCGTCTAGGAACCATGAGGTTGCGGGTTCGGTCCCTGCCCTTGCTCAGTGGGTTAATGATCCGGCGTTGCCGTGAGCTGTGGTGTAGGTTGCAGACGCGGCTCGGATCCGGCGTTGCTGTGGCTCTGGCGTAGGCCGGTGGCTACAGCTCCGATTCAACCCCTAGCCTGGGAACCTCCATATGCCATGGGAGCGGCCCAAGAAATAGCAACAACAACAAACAACAAAAAAGACAAAAAAAAAAAAGGAACGATTTCATGAAAATAATATTTATAAAATATTAGACCAGCAGCAGGGTTAAATATAACTATGGCCAATAGAATAATTTTATTAGGTAATTAGTATATTCATACCAGAGGAGGAGTTATAATTCAGCCAATGTTGAAAGCAGTGCAGAAGAAGATGAACCCGAGATGGAAAACATTACAGGAAAAATTTGAACTTCACAATAAACTTAATACAAGTGAAGAATTAACGATGTATCTAATTTTTTATACCTAGGTAGCTAAGTGAATAATGGAATTTATGAAGTTGTCAGAAAACTTAAGAAATGATATTTAAACAGCTGCATTAGCAAATCTGCTCTTGACAAAGTTATAAACTGCGGTCTTCCTGTAAAATAGATGCTTTTCCGACTATCTCAGAATAACTTCTTACTATTAACTACATCCTCCTTGTGAAAACATTGTCTTACTTCAGTTTCTGGATATAAATTTGCAGATTCACCCAATGTTGATTCATCCCTTGCTTCTCAACACCTAGTACTTTTTTAGAACACTGTGGGCCTCATTAAAACTATAAAGTTCAATATACTTAAAATATTGAATCAGCAAACACATATCCATTACTTTTGTTTCAAATTAGTATATCAACTTGACTTAAGTCTGCATACTTGTTGAATTGTCTTGAATGAAATGTTTTATCCCTGGCTCTAGTAATTCACTGTTCTTTAAAGGCAATGATGATATTCAGATGTGGTTTCAAGTGGGGACTTATACTAAGGTTTCTACTAACAACTGACAATTTTCTGATAATAAACTTGATGGTAACTGAAATGACTGGATTCCTTTCAATCAGCCATAATCAGCTGCCAGATTTGGTAATGAACTTAAAGAATTACTAAAATATCAACTACAAATGAAGTTCTGTAATGGTCTTAAAGAAATTCCAAAATGTGTAGGGTCAGTAGTTACCAATAATTAAATTCTCTTTTTTATATAAGTACTGCATATGACATATCTTAATGTTCATCCTTCCAAAGACTTTATACCTACTTTATTTTTATACTTTTATAAGCAATATTTATTACTGTTTTATATGTTAACTTTTGTATAAGTAGTATAAAACTTCACATATGAAACATTGTAAAACCTAATTTTCACTTCCAATTATATGACAGAGTTTTATCCATGTTGTCATACTATATTTTGATTTTTCTTTTCTTTCTTTGCTGTTGATTTGCATGAAATTTAAAATATATCTTAGATTTAAATTTTTTATTAGGTTAATGTATTGGAAATACCTTCCCCTATTTTGTAGCTTGACTCTTCACTTTCTTATAATTTAATCTTTTATATAGAAGCTTTTAAGATAGTGAATTTGTCAGTTATGCTTATACATTTATGACTTTTATTACTAGAAATGCATAATCTATGTGGCTACTGATATATTTGAACTTTTTACACCCTCACATTTTATTCTTTTTAATATACATATTTCACTCTTTTCCTATTTTGTGATGGATTTATAAAACTTCTTAGACCGCCTCACTTTTCTTCCACTCAGCAGTCTTTGAAACCTTTTTCATTCTATTCCATAAAAACATTCATTTAGTTGACAAATACATTCAATCAGCCATGTATAACATCACTCCCTTTCTTTTCATTTTCATTATTATCATCTAGTGGAATCCCATTTTAAGAAATTCTGTTCTAGTAACCTCCCAGCTGATCTCCTGCTTTCACACTTGTTTTACTCCAATCCCACTTAACTATTACCATAGTAAATGCCCTAAGTCACAGCTCTGGTTTCATATCTCTTCATGCAAAAAACAGATGAAAAAGAACAAACAACAGATTTTCCAATCTTTTGAAACTCTAACTAAAAGTCTTCTCTCATAGAGTTCTCCTAAATCAAATCAGTGCATCAAAATGTGCATCTCTTGCCATTTCCTTTATCATTTGTTCTTTGCTGTCTTTCGACAGTTAAATCTCCCTTATTAGATTATAATCTCCTTCAGAGAAATAGCCATGCCTTACCCATCATTGTGTTTTTCTCCACCCTAAACTCACTCATAGCAACGTGAATACTTAAAAATTGTTGGGAAGTTCCCTGGTGGTGCAGCAGGTCAAGGATCTGGTGTTGCTGCAGCTGTGGCGTAGATGCAACTGTGGTAGTGGTTAGATTCCTGTCCCTGGAAATTCCATATGCCACAGGTACTGCGAAAAACAAACAAACAAAATTGTTGGATGAATTAATCAATACTTTATAGATATGTACTCTTTTATAATTTCCAAGATGGGGACATACTCTAGGTCTAAATATTGAAAATGTATTAACATACTTCATTCATAAAACAACATTATTAGGCTTCATTATTATCACCGTGTTACACAAGACAAAATTGACGTGCAGAAAGAATTTTTTTAAAGTCACTGAGATATAGGAATCAAGCCCTGATAATCTAACTTCAGAGTTTATATTTGTTATTATTACATTACCTCCTCATGCGCTGTCCTTTGAGTCTTAAGCTAGCAAGATATTAATGTATTAATTTTAAAGCTGGTAAAACTTACATCAACATAAGAAAGTTTGGCTTGCTCTAAGGATGAAAGCCTGGGCCTAAAGAAAAAAGGATGCTATAAACAAAAATACAAAACAAACAAACAAAAAAAAAAGGAGTTCCTGTCGTGGCTCAGTGGTTAACAAATCCGATTAGGAACCATGAGGCTGCAGGTTCAACCCTTGGCCTTGCTCAGTGGGTTAAGGATCTGGCGCTGCCATGAGCTGTGGTGTAGGTTGCAGACACGGCTCGGATCTGGCATTGCTGTGGCTCTGGCATAGGCCAGCAGCTATAGCTCTGATTAGACCCCTAGCCTGGGAACCTCCATATGCCCACAGGTGCGGCCCTAAAAAGACAAAAAGTAAATAAACAAACAAACAAAGAGATTTTGACTTGTTCTCTTTTTTCTATTTTGTCATTTTTTTCTTTATTTCTATTTTTTTTTGAGTCAACCATGTGTGAGCAATACCTCTGTCTTTTTATTCCCTCAAACCTATACCTTCCCATTTGTTCACCTATATCACAGAGAAATGTACATTAAATATCTAGAAGTTAGTCCTTGCTTTCAAGGATTGGAAGTCAGCCAGTGAAGGAGGATCACCCCTTTATTCTGATACAATGAAAATTTTAGCACAGTCGCAACATTTCACATCTTAAAACTCAAGTGATAAGAGAGATCAAAAAGAGATAACTGAAAAGAAGAGTGAAAAGAGGAAGGATCTGAAGTTTATTTTCCTTCTTCTAAAACCTAGGGAACCTAAGGCCAATATGGGGCTTGTCTGTGATTAAACCAATAAAGAACTTTTTAATGCATGTGCTTACACATGTTTACCCCCAAAAAGACTGTTTTAAATACCATTTTGGACAAGTTTTGTGCCTTTTCATTTAGGGACACACATCTTGTGCAGTAATAAGAGATTTAAAAAAAAAATCAAGAATAAAAGAAAATGGTAAGATCTAAAGTAAATAGTATTTGAGAGTATGGAGTCCTTGAAACTTTGGTGCTAATCCACGCTCAGTAGCTGACAGAAGCTTCTTGCCTCACAGAAGGAAAAAGACCTGAAATCTTCAGGAGTTCAGAAACCCAGGAAAGAAAAAGCTTAAAGAGTGAGTTCAAATGTATAAAGCTTGCTTGAAATGAAATGTCTTAAGTGAGACACTTTACTCAGAAAATTTCTTTGCAAAGAGTACACAGTGTTTCGTATTTAGCTTTACATTTTTATTTCTCTCATTTTCCCTAATTTAATTTTGGCCACTGTTTATAAAATGTACTGCCTTTCTGTAAAGACCTATATAATTAGATTTGGATGCCCTATATTTGTTTAGTATTATTTTAATTTTGTGATTTAACCTGACTTGTTCTCTTTGGTCAACATTTTGGGCATGGCTTCAAATCAGGTAGCAGCAGCAATCTTTACTTGCAATAACTAGCATCTTAAATTCTTAGGAATTTATGAATATTAACATAGTTTAAACTATACCAAAACCCAGTGAGGTGGGCAACATGATTATCACTGTTTACAATATGGGACACTCAGAGAAGCTAAGCAACTTATTAAAAGTTTGACACAATTCTAAGTTATTGCTATGGTTTGCTAAGTTGGCTTCCTACCTTGGCGTTCTCTCTAAACTATTCCATACACTCACTGCCCATCAAAATAATCACTCTAATGTTTTCTTAATTCTATGGCACATTTGATGGATTTTATTTCCTTATCTGGCATAAGCCTAGCATACAAAAACTTGCATACCACTCTTATCCAGCTTTCCCACTTCTCCTCCCACTTCCCCTCCCACTTCCTTTTATTCAAACTAAACCCTTTAGAGACTCAAAACTCCTAGCCAACATTTTTTAACAACTTTATTGAGTTATAATATACACAATAAAAACTGTGTGTATTTAAACTGTACAACATGATATTTTGGTGTATGTATACATTGTGAAATGATATGTCACCTCATATAGCAAATTTCAAGTATACAATAAAGTATTGTTAAGCATAATCACCATGCAGTACATTCAATACTTTTTTTGTGCCTCCAGATGTCCTGACATCTGGTCAACCTAATTAACTTTTTTCTATTAATGTAATGGCTAGGTTTCAAGGAAGGAAACTTTGGGCAGTTCAAGTTTGTTTCCTCATAACCGTACCCCCACTCTCCACTTTCCTATGTTCTACATGCCACAAACCTAAGAGTTATTATACCCTTCTTTGTTTTGTGACTCAGTATGTTTCATTTCTCTCTCCACTTACAGTGCATGATTGTTGAAAGTACAACTTTGTATGTTATATAGCTTTTTGTATAACATTCTTACAAGGGTCCTCTATAGATATTGGCAGAAAAAATAAACTCATGCCTTATATTTATAAAGAACCAGTACAGGTATTACAAACTTAAATAAGTGCAATTGTAAACAACAACAAAAAATGCTCAAAAAAAAATAAGAACAATAGTGAGGGAGACAGAACAGGTATTAAAACATACTATAATGCCCCAACAATTAAAAATAGTGTGGTAATCAGACCAATAGAACAGAATAGAAATTCTGCAAAGGCTATGTGACCATAAAGGTGGCATCTCAAATCAATGCAGAAAGGATAAAAAACATTTTAAATTTGAAAAAAAGTATCAAATTTGCATATCAGCCTTTGACCCAGCATTCCCTTATTTTAAATTTTATACCATTAATTCATCTGTATTCATAACAATGCTATGTGGATAATTATATATTTCAGGATTTTTAATAATAAAAAAATAACCTCATTACCTGTTGGTAGAGAACATATCAATCTATGGCACATCTGCACAGGTGAATAGAAAGCTTTCTAAGTGTTGATTGAAAATATCTCAAGGATATGTTTATTTAATTTTTTCTTTCTTTCCTTTTTTTTTTTTTTTGGTCTTTTAGGGCTGCACACACAGCATATGGAGGTTCCCAGGCTAGGGGACGAATTGCAGCTGCAGCCACTGCCTATACCACAGCTCTACAGCAACACAGGATCTAAGCTGCATCTGCAACCTACACCAGAGCTCATTGCAATGCCAGATCCTTAACCCACTGAGCAATGCCAAGGATCGAACGTGAATCCTCATGAACGCTTGTCAAATTTGTTTTCACTGAGCCATGATGGGAACTCCACCAGGATATGTTTATGTGTGGAAAAACACCTTGTTTTTCTCACACACATTATGCCTTTTGTATGAAGAAGAAAAAAATTAAAAATATGTAGCCATATTTTTTTGGATCTCCATAAAGAAACACTAGCACCACTTAAAAAAGAACTTTAAAAACTGGTTTCCATTATAGGATTTAGGGTTGGGCACTACCAAGATGAGGGTAGGAGAGAAACTTCTCAATTCATGAATTATGCACCAATAATATCCCTTATCTGCTTGGTAAGGGGTATTAAAATACAACCAAGTGTTTAAAGTTTCACAGAGCTATTTTGGCTTTTAAAATAAAATGTATGTGTGGAGTTCCCGTTGTGGCGCAGTGGTTAACGAATCCGACTAGGAACCATGAGGTTGCGGGTTCGGTCCTTGCCCTCGCTCAGTGGGTTAACGATCCGGCGTTGCCGTGAGCTGTGGTGTAGGTTGCAGACGCGGCTCGGATCCCGCGTTGCTGTGGCTCTGGCATAGGCCGGTGGCTACAGCTCCAATTCGACCCCTAGCCTGGGAACCTCCATATGCCACGGGAGCGGCCCAAGAAATAGAAACGACAACAACAACAAAAAAAAGACAAAAAAATAAAATAAAATGTATGTGAATAGCCATCAAAGGCTCCATTGGTCACATCTGCATTTTAGAATAGTGACTCTTGCAGTGGGGTACAGAATAGTGATAAGGAAAAGCCTGAGGCAGGGAGATCCCCTAGAGGTTTTATTTCTAATATCCAATATCCATTAAATGATTTTGTTATGTCAAGCACTCTCACTTAACCCTCAAGTCAGTACTGTGGTAACTATTCCTTTTACTTCCAATTTACAGATAAAACAACTGAGGCTCTGACACACTGTCTACTAACTTAGGAGGACCAAGAACAGCATTTTACATGGTGGGGAGGGGAAGGGAAGAAGGAAGCAGGGAAGATGGAGATTTCAAGGGAAACAGAAGAAAGGAATTCTCAGGATTTTCTCAGGAAGAAAATCAAAAAGGTAACAGGAGTACTTAAAGAGTTAAGTACCCAGTAATTAAGAGAGTAGGAACATAAGGGATGGTATAATAAAAGAAAAATTATCTAAGATACCTATTCTAACTATTCTTATTGGGGAAAATAAAATGTAATGTGTAGCCTATTTAAAAGAAATGATACTAAAAGGTAGACATGAGGTCTAGGATAGTCTCTATTGTAATGTAAATACTATAGGATTTGCTTTCTTTGTCCCCACTCTTTTCATATTTATCTTCCATGTAGGTTCTCATATATCAAAATAACATTTCTATCCTCAAAATGCATTTTTACAGCCAACAAGACACATGGGAAAAGAGCTTATTTACCTAGTTTTTCAATAAAATAATGATAGCCCTGTAACTTTACAATATTTGTCATATGTCACAATAGTAAAACATCAAATTGAACATAGCAGGTTTATTTTAAAAACCCTATTTTGATACAAATCCTTATAAAAAAATCCTTCAATCATTCCTCTGGAAAAAATAATAATGTGAAAAGCTTTCTAAAGACCTTATTTTTACTAGAAGCTCTACCTCTGATATATCTCAGACACACTGGACTGTACTATCAATACACTTTTAAGACATACTGTTATAAAAATCATAAAAAAGCAGAGAGAATGCCCTGTGCAAAAGGGATTTTATTGGTATCTCAGCCAGGTAACTACTAACAATGTCTTTGAAATGTATTTGCCAGATAGAAGTCATAAATTATTCCTTATCCAAAAGCATAAAGTCAGAACAGGAGTAGAAGTTTGCAGATTTGTGTAAAATTAACACATTCTTCTAGACATAAAAGAATAATCCAACTCACACCAATATGTATTACTATAGTAAGTGCTCAATAATTAGTTGAATGTGTAGATTCCTAAATGTGATTCAGTCAGCTCAACAAATATTCACAGAGCACTTATTATATGCCTTTGCTCTAGGCACCAGTCAATGTGATTATAAATGGATCCTCGCTGGAAGGAACTTGTAGTCCAGTAGAGCAGGCCAGCATGCACAAACTAGTTTCAGATCACTGAAGAAAGCACAATAGTGTTATTCTCAGTACTCTGAGGCAAAGAGGAGCATCTGACACAGCCTGGGAAGGAAAGGCTGCATGAAGGGAAGCTGATTAGAGTGAGACTGAGTTAACCAGGCAGTATCAGAGGTGGAAAGCAGGTCTATTATACAATCGAAGTGAAATCTTCTCATGAATCACTTTATCTGTGATTACTTGAATAAGATTTAAATACTTCTTTATTGTATGTTAGTGTGTCTATTCTTTTGTCTGTATGACAATTTGATGAATTAATTTTAGGTATATGAAATCGGTCCTTCATTCATTCAGTAACCAACTAGATAAGTGATACTGGACAGCTTTCCGAACCACCTGAGCTAATAATGTATTCTCTCCTGTAAAATGAAGGAGTTGAACTAAATCATTATTAAGAGTTCTTTTAAAACAAACAAAAAAATTGTGATGTATTATGGATATATTAATACATGTAACTACATAGGCTGCATCTCTACCATTTATTGTTCAAGCTTAAGAATGAGTAAGAATAGTGATGCAACAATTTTTATAAAAATAATGACATCTATAGTAATTACAAAAATTTCAAATACTATAAAAATGTAGAGACAGTTTTCTATCAATCAGAAATAACTAAAATCAATAAAATAACCAAAACTTTACATAGATCCTCAGCATAAATGGCTGGATCATGAGATAATTTTACAAACATGAAATGTTTTTTAAAACTATAATCAGAGCAAAACATTCACGTTGCTGTTCTGTTTTAATAATATATATTTAGCAGGTTGTATTTCATTAGTCATATTCTTACATATCAAATTCTATGTCATTTAATTTTCATGCTGCTAATAATTGACTAAATTATCTGAAGATAAATGTACTCAGTGTTTATTAAATTCTCTTACCATAGATTCTCTATTAAATTCTCTTACCATAGATTCTCTATCTCCATGCATTTTTCAGCAGACCTGATGTTGTTTACCAAGTCATTTTTTCTAAGAAAGGCTTGCAGGTTTATTCCTTGAATTCTTACATCCTTAAATATTGTCATATGTCTTTATATTCATTATTTGGCTGGATTAAATTTCTTGGTAAATACTTGTTTCTGTGAGACCTTATAGACACTGTGCTAATGTAGGTATTGAGTCTGGCACTGGTCCTTCCCTGTGTCGTCTCCATTTATTTTTTGGCAGGATTTTTACCTAATCATTATTTTTCAAGAATTCTTTCTAGGTGTTATAATTCCTAAGATATTTCATGTTTAAGAAAGTATGTCTGTTGCACTGACATTTGGATAATAATTTGGCCAAGTACAATATTTTTTGGATAATATTTCCTATCATTCAGAACTTTGTAGGTATTGATATATTATTTTCTGGAATCCAAAGTTCCCTAAGAAAATTTCAGACTTATCTGAATGATCCCATCTTAAGTCATTTTCCTTTCTGTATGAAAATCTGAAGAACTCTGGATATTCATTTTTGAAATAGTATTAGAAAAAGTAGAAACTTTATGTTTAATAACAAAACACAAAGATAATACCTTTAAAATCAGAAACCTAATGAGAATGTCCATTATCATATGTATTATATAAAATTCCTAGTAAGTTCATTAATCAAGAAAAAAGAAAAAACTATACCAGGGTTAAGAAAATGTGAACAGGAGTTCCCGTCGTGGCACAGAGGTTAACGAATCTAACTAGGAACCATGAGGTTGTGGGTTCGGTCCCTGCCCTTGCTCAGTGGGTTAACGATCCGGCATTGCCGTGAACTGTGGTGTAGATCGCAGACGTGGCTCAGATCCAGCGTTGCTGTGGCTCTGGCGCAGGCCGGTGGCTGCAGCTCCGATTCAACCCCTAGCCTGGGAACCTCCATATGCCGCGGGAGCGGCCCAAGAAATAGCAAAAAAAAAAAAAAAAAAAGAAAATGTGAACAGAAACTGTCACTATTTTTGGAAATTACATTGTCAACATTAAAAAACAAGTGAATCCATATCAAATTCTTAAAATCATAATTTCAGTAGGTCAGCCAACCACAAGATACTGTAATCAATTGCTTTCCCATTCACCAACAGAGATGTAGAAAATGTAAGAGGAAAATATGACAGTGGCACTGGAAATATAAAACAGGAAAAAAATAAGAAAGGTGATTAAGAGTGGTATGGAGAAAATATCTAATTTTTTTGGAAGACATTAAACTACTAAGGAAATGAAGAGATACATAAGCAATTTAATGACTCACACTGATTTTCTTCACACTAATCTCTAAATGTAATTTCAGCCAAACCCCTATATGGTATTTCATATGACTTTGCAGATGCTCAAGAAGAATGAGGCAAAGATTTTTCCCATTCTGATATGACGATTTATAATGGAGGTATAACAGTGAAGACTGTGGTATAGATACAGAGACAGATAAAGGGACAAGTGGAAACTACTACCACTACAAGTGGAAACTGCCTATCCACAGACACATGTGTGGGTTACTGCTGTGAGAAGGAGCTAGGATTTAGAACAATGGAGCAGAAGACTACTCAAAAAATGGCACTGAGAAAACTAGTTATTCATATGGAAAAAAAAACAAAGAACAGGTTTTATTCCAACCCCTCAATGTATACAAAAATAAGTTCCCAGGGATAAATACTGTAAATATAAAAGGCAACACTTAAAAAATTGTAGAATAAAATATAACAAATTTATTACATGCTTGAGCAAGTTTTCTTAGACTGTATATCAAATGAATAAGACAGAAAGGTAAAGATTGAGAAACATAACTATATTGAAATGTAAAATGCTATTGTCAAAATATATCATCAACCCTTTTTTAATTCCTGGAGATATGTGAAACACACAAGAGATGACAATATACATCTGACTTATGCAAATCTGGAAATTCTTTTTTTTTTTTTTTTGTCTTTTTGCTATTTCTTGGGCCGCTCCCGCGGCATATGGAGGTTCCCAGGCTAGGGGTCTAATCGGAGCTGTGGCCACCGGCCTACGCCAGAGCCACAGCAACGCGGGATCCGAGCCGCGTCTGCAACCTACACCACAGCTCAAGGCAACGCCCGATTGTCAACCCACTGAGCAAGCGCAGGGATGGAACCAGCAACCTCATCGTTCCTAGTCGGATTCGTTAACCACCGCGCCACGACGGGAACTCCATATTTTAAATTAATTATATAATAACAAATTTTAGAGCTTTACTTTTTTATTGAATACCGAAAACAAAATAATGAATTTGTCCATATGGAATGTAGTGTAATATGTACTTCTCATTTAAATAAAACAATTACTGTAGTTCCTTTCCTGCAGTTATCAGGTTAATGATTATATTTGCATAATGTGAATCTCTACTCTTTTATTCTTTTTCATGCATAATTCCTGGTACCTTATTTTTATTCAATTTGACTAAACAGAAAAATCTGTTGGCATAATGTTAGACATGCCTTATTCTGTATTATGGAAGACATGACAAGACACGCTAAAAATAATTCTTTAGAGAATGAGGACAATTGAAATGGTTGAAAAAGAAGGAAAATTGTCAGAACTAATTTTAAGCTAATAACAAAACTATGTTAGTGAACGTATGTCATTTAAACATATGCAGCTTACAATGTAAAATAAAATTGAGGAAGTTTCCACATAATGCAAAGGACTAAGTGCTTAGTTTCAGTAATCATTTTTTCTGAAGAAGGAAAGAACATTGGATTAATGTAACTAATACGTGTTATCTTTTTTTTTTTAAAAAAAGAACATGATTGTACTATTGTTTCTCCTTTGTTTCTTTTAGGACATCGCAAATGTCACCTTTCAAAATGACTGTACTCATTTGGTCACGAAAGAACAGATATTGAAACTGATGGTTTCTCATAAGGCTGTTTGCTGAGAAAACAATACTTACTTCTATGAATATTTAACCACGACTAAAGTTTGATTTTTAAAACAATTTTATTTCCATAAATTCTTAAAGCTATTGATAGTAAGTACCCATTTAAAGAAAATATCACCTAATTTGTTAAGTACAATTTTCTTGACTTGGTCAATTATAGTTTTGAATGATTAGATACATTCAGACCAGAACTGAAAGGAGAAGCCTTCATTTTCACTTTTCTATAAAATAAGAAAATGTCCCTCTTTTGGAGATGATATTGTTTCATGCAAAAACTTTCAGAAAGGTATTGCTGTGTAGACTGAAAATGATATTGAGAATTCTGTCTTGATTAAAGTTCTTTTTCCCCAGGCATTGCCTGTAAAACTAAATGGGGACTAGCACTCCTTGATTAAATAGAAATGTAGGCTCTCACATATCATGACATTTTGATAGAACTCTATGAGTATTTTCAACATATAGGCATAGTCTCATTTCATTGGACTTTGCTTTACTGTGCTTCCCAGACATTGAGTTTTTTTTTCCAAATTGAAGGTCTGAGGCAACCTTGTGTCAATCAAATCTATCAGTACCATATTTCCAACAGCATTATTTTTATTTATTTATTTAGCCTTTTTTTAGGGCTGCACCCATGGCATAGGCTAGGGCCCTAATCATAGCTACAGCTGCTGGCCTACGACACAGCCCCAGCAACGCAGGTTCTGAGCAGTATATGCAACCTACACCACAGCTCATGGCAACGCCAGATCCTTAACCCACTGAGCAAGGCCAGGGATCGAACCCGTGTTCTCATGGATACTAGTCAGGTTTGTTACCACTGAGCCACGACGGGAATTCTTAGCATTACCTTTAAATTAAGATGTGCACATCGGGTTTTTTTAGACAATGCTATGGCACACTTAATAGACTACAGTATAGTGTAAATACAACTTTTACATGTACTGGGAAAGCAAAGAATTTTGTGACTAACTTTGCTACTATATTCGCTTTATTGCAGGGGTCTGGAACACAACAGCTCCGAGATATGCTTAAAATGACAACATTTTAATGGGAATGAAAACACTATGGCCTGAATAAAGACAGGTGAACAACAGATACAGACAGGTAATGTTCAAGGGCTTCAAATATGAATTGGTGACGAAATCTCATGAGAACAAATGGAATAAGAATCACATTGGGAAGAAAGGGTTACAGGTTGAAAACTAAAATGATCTGGACTACATGTGCTTGACTTCACAAGACAGAATTGATATTGAAAACATATGTAACCGAAGACGCACAATAGGAAGAGAATTACTGAACTCACTATCTTAATGAGAAATTATCTCCTTTTCTACCAATGAGGAAAATGCTTAAAATAAGCACAGACAAAATAAAACTCTACAGTATTCTCCCATTTTTATTTTATCATAAACCAAAACTCTGAATTGGAAATGACTACATGGATTAATATCAAATCATCTGAGATAAATTTTCACATATTTCTCTTATCTAAATCTACATATTAAATGATACTACAGTTTAACCTAAGTCAGGGACAAATAGTAGGGCCTGGATTAAAATCACATAGAAAACTGACAAATCTTCATGTGTTTATATATGTCAAACAAAAACTATTTTGTTTCTTTACCAAATTATGGTAGGTACAAAAGTTTTGATTTGATTAGTGGCCAACTACAAAACCAGATTTGGCATATATTCCCAAGGATTCAGCTGAAACTAATATGAAATCAGCAGGTTGTTCCTAACAAGTGCCATTAGCCTATAAAAGTACTGCCTGATGACACTTGGCTCCCCAATGAAAATTCATTTATAAAATTCAAAAAGCCTTAAGAAATAAAGGGCTTACACTTACTAATGACTCTTAATAGTCCTTTAAAAGAAATTCTCAAATAAGAAAATTAACAAATTGAATCACCCATTTATTTGTAAAATCCTTGCTGGTAATGGACTTAGCTTTAGTCTGTAATGGCTAGCCAATTAAAATCTCAAGCGAAAATTACAAAGGAAAAGCTATTGTGTTTTTCAGAAATTTCACTATATGGTACCATATTGATTTTCTGCGTAATCAAAATAAAGATGAAAATATCATTAACTTGCTAGCATACATGCATAAATAGTTTTAATCAATTAACATTTACAAGAATCCATAAAAAAGCTATGTTTCTATGACTTCCTGTCATTATTTTCCACTGAAAACAAATTACTTTTCTCATTAACTCTGAATAACTAATGCAAGTAAGGGCTAATATTCTTGACTGAATCTCTCTGGTAGCCCTCACAGTGAAGGTAAGCTAGTGTGAAGATTGCAGCTTCAGCATACAATCTTCCAGGGCAGTTCTCAAGTGTAGTGCCCAGATAAGCAGTTTCAGCATTACTAGGAAACCAATCATGAATCAAAATCCCTGGGGGTACGGACCAGCAACATATATTTCAATAAGCCCTCCAGGTGATTCTGATGCACATGGAATGCACTATATAAGAATGTATTTTGTTTAGTAATAATAACTTGAGCAAAGATTTAAAGAAAGAAAATACAAGGCCTCTCTGGGACAGAGAGGGTACTTATTGTGTTGTGGCATATTCATGGCGATATCTTGCAATTACTGCTTTATATAGCAGAAGCTGAGATTCAGCAAATATTTGTACTCCTTTCAAACTCAATGTCACAATGCCTTAAATGAGCTCTAGGTGCATAAACAAATGAAGATCGTGGAAGTTTAAGAAAGGGAAACTTTGGAGAACATAGTTTGGAATTCATTGAGAAATAAAATGAGATGTAGGTATAAAGTGATGCTGATTATGGAAATTTAAAAGAATTAATCAATACAAAAAGTCATAAAGCAATGGAAAGAATTATTGGTTAGTTGGATGGGGAGTAAAAGAGAAAGAAATCAAAGGAGAATGTCAATTATTAAAAAAAAATTATTTTTTTTAATGGAATGGAATTTATAGAGCTTTCAATAATAGCTGGTGTATTACTATGATTTAGTTTAGGTGGTAAGCTAATTTATAGCATAATTTCATTTTATTGCAGATGGTGAGGAGGATATATACATTTATGTGGAGAAAAGAAAAAAGACAAAAGAAAGAAGGAAAGAAGGAAGGGAGAAAGGAAGAAAGAAAGAGGGGAAATAAGAGTACTAGACATGATACTCATTGCAAGATCTGATCACAAAAGAAACAAAAATCTAGAGATCCAAGCGATTTTTTTGTCTGGTGATTCATGCAGTTCTTGATCCCTTTTATAATGCTAGATCCATTCTCTTTTACTCTTTGGACCTGTCAGGGCAATGTAAATTCACTTCTGTTTTTTTCTTTCCTGGAAAGAGGTGACAGTGAACAATAAAATGTAAGCACTGCCAGATGCTCTAAAGCAATGCTTGTTTTAATAGTTTCCAACCAAGAGAGATATTAAGTAATGTTATATGTGTCATGACTGTGCTAAGGATTAATTAACGCTGCCCAGGAAGAACTACAGCATGAATGATGGATACTTAGCTTATGGAGATCCAGTTTCATTCAGCCTTATATTTAAATAGAAAGCCTAAACAAATAAATGCTGTAGCAGAGGATTATTTAGAATTCCTTAGCCTGATAAAAATTGGCAAGATTAGAGTCTTCCTTGGGAGAAGTAATCTTACCAGCAGTGGGAGTCAGGCTACACTTCAGGGAATCTCCTAGAAATGCCAAACACAAAGTTCCCTTTGCACGAATTCTCCTCTATTCAGAAGTCTAATATGCTATTAGAACCTCTTGGGGAGTTAAGCATTTGTTTATTTCAAAGTTATATTTTCCTCCTTATACTAACTCTAGTTATTTTAGAAAATTTTAAATTCTGAAAGGATTAGTGAATACTAGAGTTATGTTTACGATAATATTGTATCTGAGAGAATATAGGGGAAACAAATTCTTCCTAGGATAGCCTGCATGCTAATCTGGCTCCACTATTAATTGGGGATATTAATATTCTGATATTATTAATATTGTGATGATCTATAGTATTAATAATTTATGTATCTAGCTCTTGGTTTAGGCATCTGTAAGGTGAAGCACTTGTGCTGGGAGATAGCTTTTATAGTTATGCTGACAACCAAGTTTAAGGTTCATTCACGGTGACTATTATTCAGGTATAGAAAATGAGAATCACTAGTTTTTATGTATGAAATCAAATCATCAAAAGCTCAGCATTTGTCTTTTAAAAGCAGGCTCCCGTTTTATACAAGTCAGTAGTAGTCAAATGATTTTCAGTTAAATGTATGTATATCCAAGATGGAATATAGAATGTTACAAAAAATATAACTGTGTTACAAACATCTGAAATGGCCTCACTGAAGTAGGTGAGGGAACAGCTGCTGAATTAAATAACTTTGGAAAAGAGTGGAGACTGTGAGATTAATAGAGTAACACATATACACAGAATCTTAAGGATAAAGCTGTTTCCTGCAGAAATACAGGCTAACAATTCTGAAACTACTGTACTTGTATCATAATTAAACAATTAGGCAAAGATGGTGGATGGCAGGAAATGGGTTTCTCATTGCTGAAGTGGGAGGTCACAGAGAAGAAAGGGGAGGAGGCTAGAATGATCCATGTCATGATGGATGAGATATGGAGACATCAGTAGGAACTCAGGTTTCACTTAATATAGTTATATGCTTACAGCTATAAATATTTATACATATGCATTTATACATAGGTTAGTATACACCCATATTATATATTTCAGTGCTCTCTCAACAACTTAATGTACAAAATACATGTTCTTCTCAAGTTCACATGGAACACTGTCCAGGATAGATCACATGCTGAGTCATAAAACACACCTCAATAAGTTTAAAAGGACTGAAATCATACAACATATGTTCTAAGTCTATAATGGAATGAGATTAGAAATCACCAACAAAAAAAAAATTGGCAAATTTCTATATGACTCAGCAATTCCACTGTTGGGGATTTACCTAAAAGAAATGAAAACCTATGTCCACACAAAACCGGTAATGAACATTGATAGTAGCATTCTTTTTTGTTTTCTTTTCTTTTTTTGTCTGTCTTTTCTGGGACCTCGGCATATGGACGTTCCAAGGCTAGGGATCTAATCAGAGCTGTAGCTGTCGGCCTATGCCACAGCCACAGCAACGAAGGATCCAAGCCACGTCTGTAACCTACCTACACCACAGCTCACAGCAAAGCCGGATCCTTAACCCACTGAGCGAGGCCGGGGACCGAATCCGCAACCTCATGGTTCCTAGTTGGACTCATTAACCACTGAGCCACGATGGGAACTCCCAATATCATTATTAATCATAGCCAAAAAAGTAGGAACCCAAATGTCCATCACATGATGAATGCACAATTAACACGTGGGATATCCATTCAGTGGAATGTTATTCAGCAATATAAAGGGATGAAGTTTGGACACAGGCCACAACATAGATGAATCTTCAAGACATGATACTAAGTGAAAGAAGTTAGTCATAAAAGACCAATTATACAAAAGAATTGTATAATTCTATGTGTATGAAATGTCCAGAATAGGTAAATCAATAGAAATCACTAGTCAGTAGTTGTCTAGGGTGGCAGGGGAATTGGGAGAAAATGGGCAGTGACAGTTAATGGTTATGGGATTTCTTTTCGTGGTGATGAAAATGTTCCAAATTTGATTATGCTGATGCATATACAAGTGTGTGAATATACTAAAACTATTGAGTTGTACACAGTAAATGGGTGAACTGCGATGTGTGTCTGAACTAAAGCAAATGCAGTGAAGATGTAAGGGAGATATTGGATTTAAATTAAATAGAACAATAGATTAATCACTCATTGATCTTTCTTCACTCTCTAGTCCATACAACAAGCATATTTAAGTAAAATTTAAAAATCTAGACTATCAGTTTGCAACTACAGAACAATCCATTAAAGACTAAGCTTTATGGACTAATATATTTTAAGTAATCAATGTGTTTATTATTATTTCTGTCACACATTCCATGTTTCATTAATTGCTTTTATATCCTACTTGTCAAAAAATAAACAGTGGAGTGAAGGGGCCTTGTCTTTTTAATCATTAAATCACATAACACTTTAGTTAGGACCTACCATATTGTGTAGCGATATACTGAACTGAATTGAACTGAACTGAAAGAAAATATTCCAGGATAACCCCGCCCTATTATGTAGTTTTCTAAAACAAAAGCAGAAAAGGTCTGAACCAATTAGTGATTCAAAGAAAGGAAGAAATTAAGATTTAAAAACCTTGCATCTACTGACAAACATACTATTCAAGCATATTTAAAAGAACACAAAAAGGATAATGTGATTTAATCACTTTAGGTTACATTAATTCACCCTACCCAAATCCAATAGTTTAAGAACTATTTTTAACAAGGGAAATTAGTAATTAAGTGTTTTGAACAAGTATATATACTTTCCTTTAAAAAAATTCATTTTTAAGTAGTCTTAAAAACATGATTAGGAGTAACTAAAACTGCAAGTAACTACAAAATGCATACATTATCCTTAATATAATAAGTATTAAGGTTTTTACATATAATGAATTGAGATTAGAATTCAGTGCACTCAAAGTTATTTCATCTGTATAGAAGAAAACAGCTTTATTTATTTTATTACTATTATTTTAAATCAAGCTGCTCAAACTCAATGTCCTAGACACTTTTTGGCAGTGTTTTTGTGCAATAAAATTTCCTTTTAAAATTGGAAACTAAAAACCCAAAAAGTAAGTTATCTTATGGAGTTCTTTTTTAATGGGCCTTTTATACATAGCATTTTAATCAATATCTTCCTAAATATCTAAGTATTCTCCAAAATCTCAATTTTTAATGAGTCTATATAAATCCAACATATGGATTTACTTTATTCAATTTTCTTTGTACTTGTGGCATTTCAGTTAATTTTTTGTATGTATGAATACTGAAAATAAAGCATTCTTGTATCTAAATTATTTTCTTCTGCTTCTTTATTCTGATTGTCTTATTTTAACTATTTAGTAACTATAAATGTAATTTGGCAGTTAAAGGATTTTTTAAAATCCAATATGAAATATTAAATTATCCACAAAATCTACACCAAATCTCCATTTGTTTTCAAAATTTGTAGTTATGTTCCACATAGTTTATATTCTAAATAATCATAACACAAATATTTGCACGATATTTGCTTTTGGTGCCCTCAAAATCTATGAGGTTGAGCCTAAAAATGAGTTAATACCCCTAATTATACCATTTTCTCAAGAAAATTTCTGAATGTCAACTATAATATGATATTGCTAAATTTCTGCATTTTCTTTTTCAGTTGGTATGTAACACGGAGAGCAGAAGGAAGAATTTCCTTTGTCAAATACAGGGTGGCCAACACAAATGTGACTAGGAAAAGATAATTTTATGCATTTGATAATTTTTAAAACTCTTTCCATTTTTTAAATCAATGGTAAGTATACCTTCCACAATGTATTTCATTACATCTAATGAAACTTATACACATCCTTTTAAAGTTACACTGAACCAATGTCTTCCATTAGGTTAATTCTATTAAAATTATCCTTTCTACATAGCATGATATTAATTTTTAGTCCTACTTTTTATTTTTTTTTAATATTTTCCATTGTCTTTAGCTAGAAAGATGATGCTCTGGAAAGATATATTACCTTGTCAAATATCTATGAATTTTCTGCTTCTGCCTCTTCATTTAATTTTCATACGAAATGTTCAAATTCAAACACCTGAACCACAGTAATGATGATTTCAGGCAAAATAACTCTAATGTTGTTACTTAATTTACACATTAAAGTATTTAAAACAGGATGCAATATTTCTAATAACTTAAGTACTTTCCCATAAATGAGCATAAAAGGGAAGATGCCAAAGAAGGGAGACTAGAATACTAAGTATAGTGACAGGGAGGAAAGCCCATACTGGGGGCAAGACACATCAAAAAATAAAAATAATAAAAGGAAAGGGGAAGGGGAGAAGGAGGAGGACTGGAAAGGAGATAAGTCATTCTCTTTTCAGGCATTCCGTTTTTAGGTATGCATATTTTTACCAGCAGAATCCTCCAAAGTTTTAATGTTTTGAATGCAAGCTCTCAATTTATCAGATCAGCAATGATTCCCCAAAATAAAGGAGTGCTGACAAAAATCCTTTCTAAGCAATTTTTCTAATATTTATGACAGGTAATAATCATACTCTCAATTATTGAAAGACTCAATGGCACACACAAATGGAAACTAAGATGCCAGGGGCTATAGGCAGAGTCATCAAGGGTGAGTTAAAGGCCATGCTCTGCCAGCGCATGTATGAAAGACATAATCTGGCCCAAGAAAGGCAGATCTAGTGCTGTTACCGTTCAGTGTGAGAAAGCTGTTGTTAGTAGAACTAGCCTTCAAAGTCAAAAGCACCATCAGAAGTTAAATCAGGACATAGGACAGCCCAGTCCGACATGATCAATGCAATTTCATGGTGTATTTGTGCACTTTTATGTTATTTACTGCTCAGAATACAATGTCTCTAAGAAAGGCTATAGGAAACTTAAATCCTTTTTTTTTTATTTGTTGTTTTGTCTTTTGAGGGCCGCACCCCCGGCATAAGGAGCTTCCCAGGCTAGGGGTCAAATAGGAGCTACAGCGGCCAACCTTCACCACAGCCATAGCAACGCCAGATCTGAGCCGCATATGCAACCTACACTACAGCTCACGGCAATGCCAGATCCTTAGCCCACTGAGTGAGGCCAGGGATTGAACCCACAACCTCATAGTTCCTAGTCGGGTTAGTTTCTGCTGCACCACAACGGGAACTCCTATGGGAAACTTAAAAAAAAAAAAAAAGATTCAAGCTAAATAACACAACTCTCAAACTTGGCTATACTCAATTCAGAGTTACCTAAACTGAAGTCTCCTAAGCATTAGAGACAGGATCGTTAAACAATTGAAATTGACAGTAATACATTTTGGAGTTCATGTTGTGGTTCAGTGGCAAAGAACCTGACTAGTATCCATGAGAACACAGGTTTGATCCCTGGCCTCATTCAGTGGGTTAAGGATCTGGCATTGTCATGAACCATGGTATAGGTCACAGACATGGCTTGGATCCTGCATTGCTGTGGCTATGATGTAAACTGGCAGCTGCAGCTTGGATTAGATCCTTAGACTGGGAACCTGCATGTGCCATGGGTATGGCCCTAAAAATAAAAATAAAGGAAGAAATACATTTTTTAAAAAAATACATAAGTCAGATAACTAAAGGCTGAGCAATCTCCACCCAAATGGACCAAAAACCTTAAAAAAGATACCTTACTCCAGAAGAAAAAGAGGAGGCCACATCAAGAAGTAGGAGGGGCAATTTCAAGACAACCCCATACCGCCGGGGTGGGAGCTCCAGAGACTGAAAACTAACTGGTTCACAGAGACTCACCTACAGGAGTGAGAGTTCTGTGCCCCACATCAAACCCTCACGTGCAAGGATCTGGCACTGGGAGAAAGAGCCCCTGGAGCATCTGGCATTGAAGGCCAGTGGGGCTTATGCGCAGGAGCTCCACAGGACTGGAGGAAACGGAGACCCCTTTCTTAAAAGGCACACATGGACTTTCACGTGCACTGGGTCCCAGGGCAGAGCGAGGTCCCCATAGGAATCTGGGTCAAGCCTCACTGCAGTTTTTGGAGAACATCCTGGGAAAACAGGGGTGAATGTGGCTTGTTGTGAGGGATGGACATTGAAAGCAAAGCTCTTGGGAATATTCAGCAGCCTGCCTGTCTCCATTTTGGGAAAAGCTGGCCACACCTATCAGTCAGCACTGAGAAGCCCCAGGGCAAAGAACAATCCAGGTGGCTCACAGCCCTGCCTCTCAGTAAAGAGGCTACCTAAAAACCCCTCAGGCACACAGCTGCCTCTAATCCCATCCAGAGACTAAGCCCCACCCACCAGAGGGATAAGAATCAGCTTCATCTACCAGTGGGCAGGCATCAGCCCTTCCCATCAGGAAGCCTAAAGCAAGCCCCTGTACCAGCTCCAGCCACAAGGGGGGCAGACACCAGAAGTAAGAGAGGCTACAACGCTTTTATCTGTAAAAAGGTCACCACACCAAAAACCTATAAAAATGAAAAGACAGAGAACTATAACGCAGATGAGGGAGAAAGGAAAAACCCCAGAAAATCAGCTAAGCGATGAGGAGATTCTCAGCCTCCAGGAAAAAGACTTTAGATTGCTGATGCTGAAGATGATACAAGACATTGGAAATAAACTAGAGGCAAAGATGGATAAATTACAGGAAACACTGAGCAAAGAGATACAAGACAAAACTTAAGAAGAGATGCAAAATACAATAACTGAAATAAAACATTCACTGGAAGCAGTTAACAGCAGAGTACAGGAGGCAGAAGAACAAATAAGCGAGGTGGAGGACAGATTAGTGGAAATTACAGATGCAGAACAGAAAAGAGAAAAAAGATTGAAAACAAATGAAGAGAGTCTCAGAGAACTCTGGGACAACGTGAAATACACCAACATCCGTATCATAGGAGTGCCAGAAGGAGAAGAGAGAGAGAAGGGGACAGAAAAAATATTCCAAGAGATAATAGCCGAAAACTTCCCTAACATGGGAAAGGAACCACTCACTCCAATCCAGGAAGCACAATAAGTACCATATAAAATAAACTCAAGGAGGAATACACCAAGACACATATTAATCAAACTGACCAAAATTAAAGACAAAGAGAAAATCTTGAAAGCAGCTAGGGAAAAGAAACAACATACAAGGGAACCCCAATAAGGTTATCGGCAGATTATTCAGCAGAGACTCTGCGGGCCAGAAGGGAGTGGCATGATATACTTAACATGATGAAAGGAAAAAAACCTCCAACCAAGATTACTTTACCCAGCAAGGCTCTCATTCAGATTTGAAGGAGAAAGCAAAACCTTCACAGATAAGCAAAAGTTGAGAGAATTCAGCAACACTAAATTAGCCTTACAACAAATACTAAATACTAGGCAGAAAAGAAAACACAGCAACAGGAAACAAAAATTCCGCAAGTGACAAGGCTCACCAGTAAAGGTATATATACAGTAAAGATATGAAATCATCCATGCACAATTATACCACCAAAATCAGAAATCATGAGAAGAGGTGGGTACAAATGCAGGACACTGGAGATGAACTTGCAATTAAGAGACCAACAACTTCAAACAATCTCATATACATATAGACTCTTGTATCAAAACTTCAGAATAACTGCAAACCAAAAATCTACAACTGATACACAAACAAGGACTCTCTGGAGAAGAAATATATCTCATAGTAAATAAGTGCATAATCCACCATGAAGGGGGTCATTTGACATCATTCTTGGAATGCTGAAGTCTTCTTAGATCTGATTCTGATTTCCTCTCCATCAAAGAACTTATGATAATTATAATTAAATAATGTCTCTGTACAATTAAATAATACAGTTCTACAATTGTATTGTTAATAACCATTTCTCTCCATGGTACAATGTAAGGTCTATAATGTCTTGTTTATCACATCATCTAGAATGGTGCAATGCCTATATTGAAGAACCAATAA
Organism: Phacochoerus africanus; assembly: GCF_016906955.1. Classification (NCBI taxonomy): domain Eukaryota; kingdom Metazoa; phylum Chordata; class Mammalia; order Artiodactyla; family Suidae; genus Phacochoerus; species Phacochoerus africanus. The sequence goes on from NC_062545.1 coordinate 155,601,402, forward strand.
GATGTAACAAATTGTGAGGACATATTTATATAGTTACACTATGTTTTACCCAATTTATGCATTTTCTATTTTACTTATTTTCAGAGGGTGTATTATTTTTGTTATTCTTATCAGTTGTTATTCTTTTTATTATGCTATATAAAATATTTAATGGAGGCTTTTTTCTTTATAAATTTTAGTTGCATAATATAACAATTTTAATATAATGCTAATTGTTAAAGAAAAATTGAAATGTAATAGATAATACTAAATAGTAAAGATGAAAGCCATACAAAATGGGATAAAATATAGAATAAATTTCCTATTTGTCTCAGCATATTTTCCATTCCACTTCTCCAGAGGGAGTCACTTAATCTCTTTCTTAAGATCCATGGTATAATAATCTATGTGAATGTTACTGTGTTTAAATATATGTATTTTATTCTTTAAAAAAAATAAAAATAAAATTTCAAAAAAAAAAAAAGACGTGAAAGGATCGTAGACTTAAACCTCTGACAGACAGTTGGGTTCTACATAAGCAGGAGGAGAAAGATAAAGCAGAGTTTTAGTCGGCTTGGCTTGGCATTGAAGGAGTATCCTAGATCAGAGCCAATATGCAAAGACCAAGGGAGATGTGCTTTTTGTTTTGTCTCCAGGCATTTAGGAAACTATCTTCCAGACACTCCAGATACTCCGTGACTGCTGAGATAACAGAAGTGACTCCAGTGAACATGCATGACAAGGAATATAATCTTTGTGAAAGTAGTTTAGAAAAACAAAACAAAACAAATCAACACCAGAAAGGCCTGTGAAGAGGAAGAGAGTTTTCAAAAATGAAAAGGAGAAGCACAGTTGTTTATAGCTGGGGGAGGGGTAGGGAGGGTAAGAGAGATAATAACTAAAGGGTACAAAGTTTCTTTTTGAGGTGCTGAACATGTTCTAAAGCTGACTGGTGATAGTTGCACACATCTGTGAATATATACTACAAAACATTGCATTGTACAATTTGTGTGAAATGCATGGTATGTGAGGTATATCTCAATAAAGATATATATTTTAAAAAAATATGTAAGTCAAAGCAACCTAACTTTTAGTTATAATAAATACATACAGTAGTCTGCTCTTATCCAGGAGAATATGTTCCAAGACCGCCAGTGGATGCCTAAAGCCATAGATGGTACTAAACTCAATATACACTCTTTCTTCCTATACATACATACCTATGATAAAGTTTAATTTATAAATCAGGCACAGTAAGACATAACACCAACAATTAATAATATAAGTAATTATAACAATATATTATTGAAAAAGTTATGTAAATGTGCCCTCTCTCTCAAACATCTTATTGTATTGTACTCACCCCTCTTCCTGTGATGTGAGATATAAAATGTCTACGTGATGAAAATGAAGTGAAGTGAATGATGTAGATGCTGGGATGTAACGTTAGGCAACTACTGACCTGACAACATGTCAGAAGAAGGATGATCCAGGATCATCATCAAGCCATCATGATGTCAATTGCTATTGAATTATATGGAAACTGACATCAGTCAGAAACAGAAGATGAAATAGAGGAGAACAGGGACAGGTTTCATCACACTACTACTCTGAACAGCATGCAATTTAAAAACTATGAATTATTTATTTCTGGAATTTTACCTTTAGTAATTTCACACTGTCATTGACCACAGGTAAACAAAACTACTGATAAGGGGGAACCACTGTACATAGAAAAAAATGGCTCATGGGAGACACGTTTGCAAGAGAGACTCCCATAGTTCTGTATTGTCTGTTCAAGCATTCGGAGAGACCCTGGAACCTCCAGAGTTTAATGAACACAGTCAACGTTATTCCTCAGAAGTCAAGGGGAAAAAAATGATGCAAATTGAAGAGCTAATAGTTAAAAAGAATCTAGAAATTATGTAAGCAAGATGACAGCCTTTTCTTGATGCAGAAGTTATGTAGTCTCAAATGGTGACAGGAACATCTAATCCACTCAAGCATCATATCCATGTGGTAAAAACAAAGGAAATAAGCTAGCAGCGCTTAAAAACGTAGGTTTGGAATCTCTGCTTTGATTCTATTCTCATCTAGTGGCCTTGAGATAGTATTTTAAATATTTATTTATTTACCAAGACTCTCCTATGTGTTCATCTCCATAAACAGAACTGGGAAACATGAAGATTCAAAAATTACAAACTCAATTTTCAAATGTTTGCTATTTAAAATGATGGAATCTCAAAACTTTTGTAGATGTATGAAGAGGAGACAGGTATACCTTTTGTTAATGTGAAAATGCAATTACCTAGGTTGACTAATATAATATGAAATAAGATTAATAAGATAGTGTATTAAGTTGTAAAGAGTCAATATAAAAATCTTCAGAATTTTTGCCTTGTAAATATTGTTTCTCATTGTTTCTTGCAAATAAAGAGTTTTATTTGTGATTCTATGTCTTTGCTTTATTTCCTCAACCTAGAACATTTCCTTGCTGTCTTTACCTGGTGAAATAACAATTTACTTTTACAACTCACTTAAGTTGTCCTCTGTAAAAACCGTTTCAGTTCCCCCAGGCACATTTGGTTTTTCTCCCATTTGATCAAATGGGACGTTATCTATATCACTAATTTTTTCTGTAACACTTACGTGTTTGTATTTCTATCATTCTCACAGGACCAGGTACTATTTTAAATTCTCAGCATATTGTACAATACCTAGAAATTAAAGCTTTCTTGGATGAAGTACACTTTGAAAAACATTATGGACATAGCAAGATATCAAGATATAGCCCTTGCTTTCAGTATTTTTGCAGGTTTCTTGTAAACTTCACTGGGAGAGAACATTAAATGTTGAGAATTACAAAACTTCTGAAAAGAATTGATCAGTATTTTCTAAATAATGAAACCAAAACAACATATGCTAAAGTGAGTATTGGTGGAATTAATCATCGTCTAAAGAATTTGGAACACATAATCATAAATTTGTTTGAGAACTTTATAAAACTTAGTGGTATGCTTGAACTCTCCACAATTATGAAACATTTCTGCAATTGTAAGTCTTCTCAAACTTACTTGATTATAGGTGGAGAGAAAGATAGATTAAAGCCTATTATTATTCTATGAAGCTAGTCTTCCACAAATGCCTTTATTTTTCCCTCAAAAAAATGCTAAATAAAGTTAATCAGGGAAAATGTAAGTGAAAAGATTAATGCCATATATTTCTCACATTCATGTTATTTCTCCATGGACTTCTCTGACATTTCTCCCTCCTTTGTCTCATTTTAGACATGTGTTTAGTTTTTTTTTTTTCTGTCCAAATCCATTCTATATTTGTTTCATCTGAGCTGTAGCAGAAACAGAGAATATTGAAAATAGTTGTTATGATCTTTAACTCATGCCTGGATCCCTCATTTATTCAGCATGTCACTGTCTTTGTGGTAACGATGCCCTTAGAGGGCTCAAAAACAAAGGGAAACAAGACAGATGACTGACCAAGCAATAACAAAAAAGAAGGTGACTATCAGAAAACATTGATGCTGACAGGCTACTGAATTTATTATCAGGTTTACCTTAGAATCAGAAAAAAAAAAAGTTTCTTTTCTTTATATGCATTAAAAATGTTATCTGACCACAAACATATGAGAAATCTCTCTTTAATTATACACATTTATACAAGGCCTTCAGTGTATTCTTGCCTCAGCGGTCTGAAGGAAGTTTTCCAAGAAATAGCAGACATGATAAGCTGTACACAATTAAACATGCTGACTCAAATAATTTTGGTGTAAAAATATATGTTTCATCATATGTATTTTTTTATTTTTAATGATTTTTATTTTTTTCATTATAGTTGGTTTTACAGTGTTCTGTCAGTTTCTACCGTACAGCAAAGTGACCCCATCACACATATATATACATTCTTTTTCTCATATTATCTTCAGCATGTTCTATCATAAGTGACTAGATAAGGCTCCTTGGGCTATATAGCAGGATCTCATTGCTTATCCACTCCAAATGCAACAGTTTGCATCTATTAACCCCAGACTCCCAGTTCATCCCTCCCTGCTCCCTTCCTCCCCCTTGGTAACCACAAGTCTGTTCTCCAAGTCCATGAGTTTCTTTTCTATGGAAAGGTTCATTTGTGCCCTATGTTAGACCATGTGATCCAGCAATCCCACTCTTGGGCATGTATCCAAACAAAACTTTCTGTGAAAAAGATATGTTCATTGCAGCACTATTCACAATAGCCAAGACATGGAAACAACCTAAGTGCCCATCAACAGACGAATGGATTAAGAAGATGTGGTATATATACACAATGGAATACTACTGAGCCGTAATAGAGAACAAACTAATGCCATTTGCAGAAAGATGGATGGAACTAGAGACTCTTATACTAAGTGAAATCAGAAAGAGAAAGACAAATACTAGATGATATCACTTATGCCTGGAATCTAATATACAGCATCTCATGCATTTTAAATGCATTTTAAATGCAGTGAAAATATGGTAAACATGTTTTACAAAAAAAAAAAAAAAAAAAAAAACCACAGGAGATCCCATCATGGCTCAGTGGTAATGAACCTGACCAGTATCCATGAGGATGTGGGTTCAATTCCTGGCCTTGCTCAGTGAGTTGAGGATCTGGCATTGCCGTGAGCTGTGATGTAGGTTACAGATGCTGCTCAGAGCCTGCATTGCTGTGGCTGTGGTGTAGGCCATCAGCTGTGGCTCCCATTTAATCCCTAGTCTGGTAACTTTCACACGCCCTGGGTGAGGCCCTAAAAAAAAAAAGAAAAACAATGAGCCAGAAGACTTACATTATCCATCCCACATCTGAAGAGCCTATCTGAAATCATTAAAGACTCACCATCAATCATTCTAACAGTTTTCCACCATGTCATTGTATTCATTGAGTAGAACTTCTAATTAGTCTGAGATTATGGACAGAAGACAAAGCTGAGTGTCAGGCTAGGCTGAATGGCTCTGCCTATAAAACCCAAAGGCAAACACTGATGACCTGTGTCCTCCTCAAAAATGGGGCACTCTGGCCCTGAGTGGTCTGGCAGAAGAGGTGGGACATGCTGCAAAATTACATGGGGGGGGCTTTTTCTTTCCTGCTGGTGAGGACTATGACCTAGTTTTGCAATAAAAATTAATTGTAAAAAAAAAAACTACTTTAATTTTTTGAGATGAAAGATGAGTGGTAAACTTACATACTTAGTGTTCAAATGACATCAATCATGATTTTGATCACAAAGTAAATTAAAGAACTAACCCCCGTTTGTTTATTGTTTAACAAAGGTATCTATATGAGTTATATGGGAACTCTGCATTCATTTTAAAGTTTCTGGTTACATGGTTTATTCATTACTTTTTCAGATTCAGTCAACTACTTGGCTAGTATATAATTTTACCACAGAATTACCCATTAAAATTTTTAGGAATGTCACTTTCTCCCATCTCAGAAATTTAGCATGTAGATATTTGAAAATAGACACAGAACACAGGTAATTCTTCAAAATGATAGCAAAAGAAGCAACTTCTAAAATACTGTCTTTTTTTCCTTCTTCCCTGCTTCCCTTCCTCCTCCACAGCTTCTCTCCCTCCTTTCCTCTTTTTTTTTTTTTTCCTTGTTTCCTTCCTGGTTGTTTTTTTGCTTTGTTTTGTTTTGTTTACTCATTTGTATTCTTATGTATTTGAATTTATATATATATATATATATTTTTTTTTGTCTTTTGTCTTTTGTCTTGTTGTTGTTGTTGCTATTTCTTGGGCCACTCCCGTGGCATATGGAGGTTCCCAGGCTAGGGGTTGAATCGGAGCTGTAGCCACCGGCCTACGCCAGAGCCACAGCAACGTGGGATCCGAGCCACGTCTGCGACCTACACCACAGCTCACGGCAACGCCGGATCGTTAACCCACTGAGCGAGGGCAGGGACCGAACCCGCAACCTCATGGTTCCTAGTCGGATTCGTTAACCACTGCGCCACGACGGGAACTCCCTGAATTTATATTTTGACCTTAAAGTTATCAGTAAAAAAGTACATGGACAAGTCAATACTGGAATAATATATACATACACACATTAAGTATTTATGTAGAGAAAGTAAACATACACACTTCAAGTATTCACATAGGGGAAGTAATCAAATAATTGCAAGAACATTTCAACTAGAAAAAATCTAAATGAAAAAGGATCTTACACTTCATTTTTTGCATATATTGACTCCTGAATCACTATTACATATTACCTTTAAATATATATCAAATAAGTTGAATATATATTGACCAAAAGTTAAACCTAACCAAAGAGAATATGTATTTTAATCTTAAAATTAACTTAGCAGTCATTAAATTTTAATCTATCAAATATTGTGAAATAAGAATATATTTGATTACAGAGAGCTTAGTTTTTAGAAGACAACACAATTATCTTCTAAAGATAAAATATTTTATATTTCTACTGGTTTATGCTTTCACTGGTTTAGCTGTTTTAGACAAAATTATGATACTGCACTCTTATAATACTAAGAAATATATTAATCTCTTGGCAAATAAGAACTATTTATTCATTGCTAAGCAACTTAGCCCAACTAAGATCTCATGATAAAAAGTCTAGGAGATCTCTCATTGCTCAGCAGGTTAAGGATCTGGCATTTCCACTGCTGTAGTTCTGGTTACAGCTGTGGCACAGATTTGATCCCTGACCCCGGAACTTCCACAGGAAACCTATGGCCAAAAATAAAAAACAAAAAAACTCTGCACTACCTTTGCATTGCTTTCCTGCCCTAGAATTTTACCATAATGTATAAAATGCCAAAAACTCTCCTGTTATGCAAGATTTTCAAATGATAAAAAGGTTTCTATGCATTTAATCAGAGGACAAAATGTAGTATTGAGCCCCAAATGAAAATACTATTCTTCACCAATGTCAGGTTGGTTAGAACAGACATAGTTTTCTCTTTCTTTGGAGATCACTTACCGCTGAAAATTCCCACTATCTAGGGTGACTGGAACTTCCTATAAGCACATTATGGCCTCTATGTACTGGGGTAGATTGTACCCAAAGTTTGTGTGTATGTGTGTGTGTACATATGCACACATGTGTATGCAAGTGTGTATGTCTGACAGTTACAGACAGGCTAGGAACTTAATTAACCTAAGCTTTTGGCAGAGGGACAAATACAGTTGCTGCCTAAAACAAGGCAAGAATCATAAAATCTTAAGTGCATATTTCTCATCTTTCTTTTAGACAAGACCAAAAATATTTCCTGAAATTTTTTTCAATCAACAGAAATGAACAAATGAACAAAAATCAGTACATCTATTATTCAAATACAAAATACTTAAACTAAAACATGCATCAAACTTAGTGAAGAGATTTTATTGCTTATTTAATTATAGTTGTAGAAAGTGAAAAAAGATCCCTGAATTTTACCTTATATATTTAACTAAATCAGACATTTGTGGTATTTAATGAAAATAAGAGTAAACAGTTACGTAGCATGTACCTCTAGTGATAAATATTCACACTATAAAATGACATGTAAGCTATGACATCTAAAATACGAGACAATAAAAGAAAATTTCACAGTTGGGATGTACATATCAGGTTTTTTTCAAAGATACAACTTTTTTTTTCTTTTTGGGGCCAAATTCATGATATATGGAGGTTCCCAGGCTAGGGATCCAATTGGGGAAGGAGCCATCGGCCTACGCCAAAGCCACAGCAACGCCAGATCCAAGCCTTGTCTGCAACCTACACCATAGCTCACAGCAACGCTAGATCCTTAACCCACTGAGAGAGGCCAAGAATCGAACCTCCATCCTCATAGATACTAGTCAGATTCATTTCCACTGAGCAATGACAGGAATTCCTCAAAGATACAACCATTTTTAAGGATAATAATCATAGAAACCACTGACTTAGACAGAAATCTCAATTTTTTAGATGGGGGCTGAGTCATGAAGGTATTGGTTGAGTTTTCAAATATAATATCCCTTATCAGGACTCTGCTTAATATTCATTATAGCTTTTTTCTCCCCAACCCCACTATCCCAATAAACTCTTCCATGGTGGTTTAAGAAGGAACGGCCCCGTTGCAGTTCAGTGGGTTAATTACATGGCTAGTATCCATGAAGATGTGGGTTTGATCCCTGGCCTCGCCTAGTAGGTTGAGGATCCAACCCATTGCCATGAGCTGTGGCATAAGTCATAGATGTGGCTCGGATCCCATGTTGCTGTGGCATAGACAGGCAATTGCAGCTCTGATTTGACCCTTAGCCTGGGAACTTCCACATGCCGCAGGTGTGGCCCTAAAAAGAAAAAAAAAAAGGAAGTAACATCCATACCTGTATGGAATCTTATATCCCTAAGCAAGGCCCAAGAAAGGGAATATACCTTGACTGGCAAGGCTTAAGTGTCATGTTCACATCTTTCTTTGCAAGGGATGAAGCTGGAGGATCACTGAGGTAAGGCAGACCCATCTGAAAATATGTAATGATATTTCCATAAAAGAGAATGCTTTTTAAACCAAAATACAGTGATTGCATGTGGGAAGGTTGGGGTGTGGCAGTCCAATGGTGAGGCTGAACAGAAAAATCAACTAATATCCACTATAAACAGCATTACTGTGATTGTCAGGATCAACTCAAATATCTACCCAAGTATAACCCAATCTCTCTCCCTTCTGCAAATCTCTCTCCCATTCTACATCCAAGCTACACCAACCCAGCATCTTGCTCAGGATGCTCTAACATTGTGGTATGTATTGTTATAGATGCAATAATTTTAGTCTATTGGATGCTTAATTAGGAATAAAAATTAAACAAGCCATATTTTAGAAAAAGATTTAGTGAAAGATGATATTGAAATATATTTTACAGGAGTTCCCTTCGTGGCTCAGCAGTAACAAACCTGACTAGTATCCAAGAGGTGTGGGTTCAATCCCTGGCCTTGCTCAGTGGGTTAAGGATCCAGCACTGCCATGAGCTGTGGTGTAGGTCGTAGACACGACCTGGATCCCATCTTGCTGTGGCTGTGGTGTAGGCTGGCAGCAGCAGCTCCGACTGGATCCCGAGCCAGGGAACTTCCATATGCTGGGGGTGCAGCCCTAAAAAGACAAAAAATTTAAAAAAAATTTTTAAGATACATTTTACAATTAACAAGGCAAAGTGTTTAATATTTTATAGGATATTTCCTAATTATAAATATGGATAAGATATGTCTGTGGTAACCATTAATGAAATCAACAGATTTTTTTAAAACTTTAATATGTCAATTATATCCTCAAGTGCCTTACCAAAATACTACTACTATTTATTGTGCTATAAAATAACAATAATAAATTGGAAAGATGACAATGTGCTTATGTGTATAAGATTCCATTTCCCTTAATAAATATCTGCATAAGAATGATAAAATTGAAGCAAGGTTTTACAGATATTGAAGATCTCTTACTCCTTGTATTACATGAGTCCTTCAAGTATTTGTCCTTAATTCCTACACAAGTAGTTATTAGATCTTAACTCACAAATAAAATTAAGGTTGAGATAAAGACCACTGAAAAAAATCACACGATCACACTATTACAAATCTGTACCTTGTTCCTGATGATATAATGCATTCCAAAAAAAGGAATGTCACAATGTGTTAGAGCAAGGTACCAAAATATAAACAGCAGGTGATACAAAAGAAAGATGGTTCGAGGTCATGAAGAGTTATAAAATGTTATAATAATAGAGTGTGAAAGATATGAGGGAAGTAATTTTTAATATAAAGAAAGTAGCAAGGATGGAGTCATTTGAATCATTTCTCAATTCAAAATTCATTTCCTCTGCTAACAAGCTTTAATTTCATTTCTGGGGCCCACATTAGCAGCATGTGGAAGTTTCTGGGCCTGGGATCGAATCCATGCTGCAGTTATGACCTGCATCACAGCTGAAGCAATCCCAAATCCTTAACCTGCTGCACCACAAGGGAACTCCCAAATTTTAATTTTCTTTTTTATAAATAAGATAGTGTTGCCATAGTTATTTGTGTTCTGCCTCAACTTGCTCACTTAACTTCACCTATAACTTGGTAACATTTAAAATTTTTTCCAGGAGTTCCTGTCATGGTGCAGCAGAAATGAATCTAACTAGGAACCATGAGGTTGCAGGTTTAATCCTGACCTTGCTCAATGGGTTAAGGATCTGGCATTGCCGTGAGCTATGGTGTAAGTCAATGATGCGGCTCAGATCTGGCATTGCTATGGCTGTGGTATAGGCTGGTAGCTGTAGCTCAGATTAGACCCCTAGCCTGGGAACTTCACGTGCCATGGGTGTGGCCCTAAAAAGACAAAATAATAATTATAATAATAATAATAATAAATTTTTTTCAAAATAGAAAATAATTTAGACCAAAGAAAGAGAGACGGGGGCAAGAGAAAAGATGATGATAAAAAGATGAAAAGGAGAAGAGAAAGCAAAAATCAACAAATCGAAATTAATTTGTAAATTACTAAAATAATATGACGACTTAAAATTAGTTGTTAAATTTTTTAATAAAATGATTGACCAAACTGACTAAATCATATAATTTCCTTTTCTTTTATACCAACTTAGGCTCATAACACTTTTTGAATGTTGCTGTAAAGATAATTTGAAATGCTAATACCTTGCACTGTTGTTAACATACAGATATAAGGATCACTTTGAATAGAATACAAATTTGTGACATTCACATTAGTAATTTCCTTCAGAGAAAATAAGAAAATTTAAAAACAGTTGTTTCATTGTTTGGCATTTAAATGTAATAAGCTAAACAACAAAATTACAATTCATTCCACCCATTATAAACAGTTTGGCGTAAAGGTTTTAAAAGTGATTAGTGAGAAGGTTGATATAAAAACAGTATTCCATATTCACAAAAGCAAAATTGATAGTATGATCAGTGAGAGGCAAGGTATCCTGTCAAGTGATTAAAGATGTTTACATTATTTAATGGTGGATATTACCTGAAAGCAATATTGTCTGATTCCAAGAGCACCAAAAAGAAATATACTAGTAATAAAGAATTAAACACACAATACCCAGCAGCTCCAATTCGGTGTAATAAATTTACATTTTATTGCTTTCTGTGCTTAATAAGAATTCTGGGATTCATTTGTTTCAAAGATTTTTCAAATTTTAGCCAAAATGATTCTAAAGTAATAATAAGCTCATGAAGCACAAATTAGAGAACTAATCTCCTAGGAGAGTAATCGTAGGGGAAAATTTACACTAAATCACCATTCTTCCATTAGGCTTCCATGGTGGAAGACTGATCTAATAAAACTATCATCCAGACAGAGCAGTTCGATCAAATTGAACATTACTAGAGGAAAAACTGTTGCTGCTGCTATTTCTATTTTAAAGATTGGAAATAATGACAGCATTGCACACCCATTTGCTGTTGCATAAATGCGCAGCACCCTAAGAATGTCAACAACAGTATTAACTGCAGTCCCCTATGGGGACTGCTTTATTTAAATACGAGCAGTCGGAGTTCCCATCGTGGCGCAGTGGTTAACAAATCTGACTAGGAACCATGAGGTTGAGGGTTCGGTCCCTGCCCTCGCTCAGTGGGTTAACGATCCGGCGTTGCCGTGAGCTGTGGTGTAGGCTGCAGACGCGGCTCGGATCCCGCGTTGCTGTGGCTGTGGCTCTGGCGTAGGCCGGTGGCTACAGCTCCGATTCTACCCCTAGCCTGGGAACCTCCATATGCCGCGGGAGCAGCCCAAGAAATAGCAGCAACAACAACAACAACAACAAAAGACAAAAATAAATAAATAAATAAATAGGAGCAGTCGTATTTTATTTAAATATGAGAGTATGTATTAAGTGAACAATTTATTTGGGACTATGTTATTGGGGTGAAGGAGAAATTAAAAATGCTTTAATCAAGCATTCCTATGTAAAAATATAAAAACATTTACACTTAGACTGTATTATGTAATTTCATATTCAACTCTTCAACTTTTTATTGTAATAAAATTCAGACATTGGTAGAAAATTGGGGAAGATATTTAAATATTTCTCATGTGGTATATCAAAAGCCTTAGATCACAAGGTTAATAAGTAATCTTTAAAATTCTTTAAAATTTATCTTAATTACTCTTATGTCTTGAAAGCATATGGTAGGTTTAAACCATCATAAGTATTTCATATACTAATCATATGTAAAAAAAGATGTTACTTTTATTTAAGAAAGAAAAAGTATTCTTGAATAGATTGCTAAAGAACATGCACTTATAAATTTTTTATATTTGAGTATCATTCATTATCTCCTTTTTCCATTTATAAGATTAATTGGGCTAAAAATGTTTACTGCTATGTATAATAAGCCTATTGCTCAAGGCTTAGAAATAAAATAGCAAATAGTGCCTTATTAAAAAAGAACTAAATAGAGGCTAAGGTCAGATAAATATCAAGCACATGTTTCAATATTAAACTTCTTACATATTTTCTATTACCTCTTTAGGCTAATATCATGGAAAATTGTGTTTTTGAGAAAGGAATTAGTATATCTATTTTTTTTTTTTGGTCTTTTTGCTATTTCTTTGGGCCACTCCTGTGGCATATGGAGGTTCCCAGGCTAGGGGTCTAATCAGAGCTGTAGCCACCGGCCTACGCCAGAGCCACAGCAACACAGGATCCGAGCCGCGTCTGCAACCTACACCACAGCTCACGGCAACGCTGGATCGTTAACCCACCGAGCAAGGGCAGGGACCGAACCCGCAACCTCATGGTTCCTAGTCGGATTTGTTAACCACTGCGCCACGACGGGAACTCCAGTATATCTATTTTAAGCAATTGTGGTGTCATCCCCTTGCTCCTAGATTGTCAGAATGAGATAATTTCAACAGTTCCAATTAAGACAGGAATTTAAACCAAATAGATCTTTTGGAACTTGCATGTTTCTAAAAGACTTTTTGGGGAAGGACTTACTCATGTAGGTACCAAAATGAAGTGGCAGTCCTTTGCATTACATGTACCCCATTAACTCTTGGAGTAGATAGGTGACTATCACCTAGATTGGTAAATAGTACAACCACTATGGAGAACAGTATGGAGGTACCTTAGAAATCTATACATAGAACTACCATATAACCCAGCAATCCCACTCTTGGTCATATATCCAGACAAAACTTTCCTTAAAAAAGACACATGCACCCACATGTTCACTGCAGTACTATTCACCATAGCCAAGACATGGAAACAACCCAAATGTCCATTGACAGATCATTGGATTAGGAAGAGGTGGTATATATACACAATGGAATACTACTCAGCCATAAAAAAGAATGAAATAATGCCATTGCAGCAATATGGATGGAACTAGAGACTCTCATACTGAGTGAAGTAAGTCAGAAAGAGAAAGACAAATACCATATAATATCACATATCTGGAATCCAATATACAGCACAAATGAACCTTTCCACAGAAAAGAAAATAATGGACTTGGAGAATAGACTTGTGGTTGCCAAGAGGGAGGAGGAGGGAGTGGGGTGGATGGGGAGCTTGGTGTTAATAGATGTAAATTATTGCCTTTGGAATGGATTAGCAATGAGATCCTGCTGTGTATCGCTGGGAACTATGTCTAGTCACTTATGATGGAGCAAGATAATGTGAGAAAATAGAATATGTACATGTATGTGTAACTGGGTCACCATGCTGGGCAGCAGGAAAAAAAAATTGTATTGGGGAAATAATTTTAAAAAAGAAAAAAAGAAAAAAAAATGTAACGTTTAAAAAAATAGTTTAATATTTGACATGGAGATCTATTCTAGTATAACTTCCCATTGTAATGCAGAGGATATGATTAAAGATACTATATACAAAACATCATCTGAAGCACTGAGAACCCTAAGAAGTTCTTTACTTCTCGAAAGGTCTTTCTCTTGAAACAATGTTTTAGACATATTAATGTAACATTTCTTCTGTTGTTGAGGAAGAATGTCTCTACACATTTTTTGTCTTTGAATTTTAAAAATCAGTTAAAAATATTATTTGATATGAAACGTTTGTCAAATAATATTCTTAAATTATTTTTCATTGAAATTAAAATTCTGTATTCTTTGTTAAGGCGATGACATTTCTATTGGACAGAGATACATAAAGCAGAAAGAAATTAATTCTTGTTTTTAAAAGTACCACAATAATAAATTGAAAAATAAATATTTGTGCTATTTTAAAACACAGTCGAACAATTTTATTGTTTTAAAGTTTAGGAGATTTTAAATATTTTTACCTTCTTCACTCTTATTATGAAGGAAATTCAACTATACCTATTATTTATCAAAAGAGAAGAATACACCTGGCAATGAGAATGGGGACTTTGTCAACCTGGGTGTTTTCAGCCCTCTCTGACTTCCCATTTTTTCCTCCGCTGATTGCCAGGAGCTTTTGACTTCCACAAAAACACTGAAACTTCCCTGGCACGGGTCAACTACATTGACAATTCCAATGGTCAATTTTGTCCTTAGCTCACAGGATCTCTACTGAAAACCGGGAAGTCTTTTTGTTATGAATAACTAGTTTCTACAATATTCGAGGAGGTTCCTATAATTATCTTTTTAGGTTAAATAAAAGAATATCTCAGATTGAAATCTGTTCTACAGGTAACTATTCATTAGACAGATATTTTTATCAGGTAGACACAAAAGGAATCATTTTTTGCAGATTCAAAGAAATCCCAGCTATCTAGAAACTTTAGTTTGTGTTACAGTTCACTTAAGAAAAATGTGACAACACTCTGGTCAATATTCAGTTAAGACTCTCTGGCAGGTCAAATGCTTAGAATTCTCAACCAGAAACAAAGGCAATTTGGAGTTCAATCCATTGGCTCCATCCACAAGACTGTATAGAGCAGAAACTTCTCTATACTTATACTTAATAAGAAAAGAGTATCTTTAAAATATTTTATTCAGTCTAACATCTCTTGAAAATCACCAGATTAACTAATGAAACTAACTTATAGCTTTGTTATAGTGCTTTATAAAGTCTGCGTTTTGACTGATAGATGGCCAGGACAACTGTGCAGGTTCTATCCGAGTGTGGGATTCATCATTCCTCACTAAATTGGAGGTTGTGATAAAACAACTAATCCACCCACCCCTAGGATTGTAGCTTAAAGTAACCACTACAGAGCATCACACTGACAGTGCTTTAGTATTTTCTAGTAAATAAAAGATATTGTAACAGTCTCTCCTTTGCCTTTGACACTGTACCGTTTCCTTCTTGAAAGGTTGTCTCTTTGGGATTCTTGATTCTAACCTCTACAGAGAATTTTTTTGGGGGGTTGTGATTTCATCTCTGTCTTCCTGAATTATTTCTTCTTTCTCAGTTTTTAAAATACCAGTGACTCCCCTCATTCTGCCCTCAGTGTACAGTTTTTCTCTCAACAATCTTTCCTTTAATTATCTCATCTCCTTTCATGGGGTTTGGAGTCTTGAAATTTCATCCACTAGATATATTCCACTAAGTTTCCCAAAGACATACAAATTCAACATCCTTCCCAATGCAATAATCATCTTCTGCCAAAACAACTATAATAAATAACAATAATACGACTTTGAGGAAGTTAGTGTATTAAGCAGCTGTTTATTTAGCACCTTACCAACCCATCCTAAGCACAACTTACTACTATAAAAGTCAATCTAAGAACATTGTTTAATTTTAGTAAAACCAACTGTTTTAATACTAAACAGAAGCAATTGCTTCTGAAATAACAGCTCTCTTGGTTCTTTTAAAGCTATCAGGGGAGAAATGTTATTCCATTGTTATAGAGAACTACTCCAAATCTCCTGTTTCTCTTCCCCTGACAATAAATACAGTGGGGATTTGATTATGACTACAACGAACCTGCTGTTTCATATCTTTCGTATTTATTAAAATCTGGACTGAAGATCCAATGTTTTAACATTTATAAAATATATTTTAAGAATCCAATATAAGTATAAGGCATCCGGTGTTTTAGTGGGAAATATTTTAAATGAGTCATTACATTGACGGATGTGGTTTTTTTTTTTTTAATCCTGTCAGAAAAGCTAAAGAAGTACTGTGTGTACTAATAGTCATCAGGAATTTTTTTAGTAATTGTTATATATTAATTATGCAAATTCAAAAGCATAGAGACCACTAAAATATCTCTCATCTGACACACAAGTGTATTGAAACCTAAGACCATATTTTGAGAGTGATGACTCTAACTAGTTACTCTTCCTAGAGAGGAAAAGATGTTAACTTTGTGTTGATGGCAGTGTTGGATTAAGCAACTCACACTGAGATTTCACCCTTGAGTGGAAAATAAATTGTTTGAGGATATTAGGTTCTGACATGTAGTATTTGTTTCAACCATAATCTAAATTTTGACAATTGCACTATTTTCTCCTAATTACCTAGTAAGCACTTCACAAGAATAGGGTCACTAACCAGTTAAATCAACAGAGTCAAGTTAGTAGGAAATAAACACTTTCAAGATCATTTCATAGTGATAAATTTCAGAATTCACAATAGAAAATTTACTCTTACTATGAAATAAGTTCTAAAAAAACAAAGTGGCACAGTCTAAGGTACTGTTTAGTTCTATTGCTAAGTGAATATGATATTTTGGATACTATATGGAATTGCTATTAACCACAATTGCTGCAATTTATTTTTCTCATTTAATGTTTTGGTTGAATACTCTATTTTTAGGGCTGTTTTTCAGTCCAGGATTCTTTTCATCAAAGTACAAAAACACAACACTTTAACACACTTTGACACACAACCCAGCACCAAAAGTTTGCCAGCATTTCAAATTTTACCAACTAATTCCAAAGATATGCATTAAATTAATCTCTGGAAGGTGAGTGGTACATTTATGAACATGGTGGTCTCAAATTATACAAATTTTAAATATGAAATATTTCTCACACTTGTTAAACCACGTTGACTAAAATTAGTTTCCATTCCAGGATGCAAGATTTACATGTTACATGTTATGGGAGTCCCCTTTTACCTATGGTTTTGCTTTCTGAGTTCTAAGTTAACCAGAGTATAAAATATTAAATGGAAAATTTCATAAATAAACAGTATATGTTTTGAATTGCCAGTGTTCTGCATAGTGTGATGAAATCCTGCTCCACCACACCTGGGATGTGAATCATCCCTTAGTCCAGTGCCTCAGTTACTTCATATCCATCTCGGTTATTAGACCACTGACACCACAATATCGCAGTGCTTGTGTTCAAGTGACGCTTCTTTTACTTAATAATGGCCTCAAAACACAAGGGCGGTGATGCTGGCAATTGAGTATGTCAAACAGCAGCCATTAAGTGTTTCCTTTAAGTGAAAAGGTGAAATTCTCCACTTAACAGAAAATAAATCTCATGCTGAGGTTGCTAAAGTCTATGGTAAGAACAAATATTCTATCTGTAAAATTGTGAAGAAGGAAAAAGAAAATTGTGCTACTTTGCTGAGCCATCTCAAACAGGAAAAGTTGTGGCCACAGTGCATGAATGATTAAACTTGTGCAATAAGATATCTTGAGAAAGAGAGATATCACATTCACATAACTTTTACTACAGTATATGCTATAATTATTCTATTTTATTACATATAGGTGTTAATCTTTTACTATGTCTAACTTATAAATTAAGTGTTAACGCTAGGTATTTATGCATAGGAATACATAGTATAGGTTCTTTACCATCCAAAGGTTTTAGGCATCGAGCAGGGCACCTTGGAACATTATCCCTCAGGGATAAGTGGGGAGGATTCTATTATTCATAAAGCTGAATACATCTATTTATCTATATGTTAAAATTGATTGCTACTAATATTATCCATTAGCATAATTGAATGTGTAGCTAAATTACTGAACTTTCAGCCATTTACTCATTGAATAAATATGTATTAAATTACCCTCTATATACCAGGCACCATGCCAGTTGCTGGGGTAACAGGCAGTAAATAGAGGAGCCAGATTCCTTGCCCCCATCTAGATTATATCCTAGGGAAGGTATTCATCATGCAGTGATTGTGGCTATTATGACAAATAAAGCAGAGTTAGGAAGCTGAGAGCCAGTAGAACGGGTAAATACCCATGCATTTGACAAAACTGATCACTATTAACTGATTGCTGTTCATATTTTAATGGTTATCCTAAGCTGCCTTTGTCTAGTACAGTGGCTCTCAAATTTTAGAATGCATTAGAACTGCTCAGAATGCTTATTATAAAATAGCTTTTAGTGCACCACCCCGAGAGTTTATTATTTAGTATGTCTGGGTGGGGCTGGAAATTTGCAGTTCTAATAAGTTCCCAAGTGATTCTTTTTTTTTTTTTTTAATAAATTTTACTGTAGTATAGTTGACTTGGAAAGTTGGTGTGGAGTTCCCGTTGTGGCGCAGCGGAAAACGAATCCAACTACTAACCATGAGGTTATGGGTGCGATCCCTGGCTTCGCTCAGTGGGTTAAGGATCCTGTGTTGCTGTGGCTATGGTGTAAATTGGCAGCTGTAGCTCCAATTTGACCCCTAGCCTGGGAACCTCCATATGCTGTGGGTGAGGCCCTAAAAAGACAAAAAGAAAGTTTGTGTTAGTTTCAGGTGTACAGCAAAGTAAATCAGTTATACATAAACATACATCCATTCCTTTTCAGACTCTTTTCCCATATAGGTTATTACACAGTATTGAGTAAATCACCCTATAATTTTACGTATAGTAGTATGTTTATGTCACTCCCAACCCCCTAATTTATCCCTCTGCCCTACATTTCCCCTTTGGTAACCATGAATTTGGATTCAAAATCTTTGAGTTTGTTTCTGTTTGGTAAGTTCTTTTGAATCATTTTTTATTAGATTCCACATAATAGTTATCTCTTATGATATGTGTCTTTCTCTGTTTGACTTACTTGACTTAGTATGATAATTTCTACAGTAGTCATGACGTGGAAGCAACCCATGTAATTCTAATGCCGCCGTTTCAGGACCAGCATCATTACTGCTCTTGACTACTTAAAGAAGTGACATGTCTAACACTATTTTCCATTGTGGATGATAGCAATAAGCTGAAAATCAGTAATTGTATGCCACCGTAGTCTCATATAAACAATACTGTTATTTTTATAGCTCTTATTGTACATTTTCAAAAAAATGTATTATTCTTCCTACAGGCCATATTTCTCTCTGTATGAGATAATTAGAATTATAGATGCACACCACTCCTCTCTTTAGTTTTCTATCTGCTGCTGGCATATGATTATCTCTGCACAAAAAGAGAGATTTGGGTATGAATGCTTTCTCACAAATATAGCCATAATAAACCTATCTGAGCTTTCAATTTGGAGACGTCTGTACTCAATATTCCTTTGGTTCTCTCCTGCACATTGATCACCATTTACTGAGTGGTAATGTTTAGCGAGTTGTCCAAAAAAAATGGTAATTTATATATTTAGATAGCACGGTTATATTTCTGAAACATGCCTGGGCAACCTATTCCACCCAAATTCAAATTCAACAGATGCAATAAACAACCTCCAAGGCCAAAGTTGTATGCAAAATAATAGCCTGGTAAATGATTACTGCAATTTAGAAAACCCTCAGTCATGGCTGGAATTAATAATCAGCACAAATTCTTAGTTCTTCCTTAGGAAATGTACACATAACAAGCTAAACATTTTGCCAGTTTATGATCATAATTACATGACACAAAGGACATTACAATAATGGAATCAATGAGATGATATTTTAGAATCTCAAATTGGTCCCATGCAGTTTTATTGAATTTTCAGAAAACATCTTTGTATGCCTACAGCTATTTTCTGAAGAAATACCCAACAACACATAAAAACCTATTATATTATGTATGCAAAACATGTTTTTGTTGTGTCAGAAAATGATGGGCAATATAATTCTTCACTGGTTAGCTTTCTTTCTGCCGTGAAGGGCATTTGAGCCAATTAAGATAGCAAAGGGTAAAAATTATGCATTTCCTCTAGAAATTAGTCAAGAAAAGTATTGACTAACGATCTAACTAAACTCAGTAGCTGTTCTGTACTGGTAACATTGTTCACTTAATTCAAACAATTTCCACTGCATTGTGGTTATTCGCACTAATAGTTGACATTTACTGAGTATTTGCCATGTGTGGTGATTTTATTTTCAACAAACTTTTTATTTCAAGAAGTAGAGAAATACATACATAATTTCAGACCCTTGTTAAACAATTTATTTTGAAAGGCTTGTACAAATTTATACAACCACTAATAATGTATAAATATATGAAATTTTTGCACATTCCTTTCAATATTAGAAATTACATATAAAATTTTTCTTACCCTCCAGTATGTGTTCTCATGTTCTGTGAAAGAAGAAATTCTTATATAATCTGTTAAAATTGTGTTAGGAAATAGCTAACCTGTATTCCTGAGTATCTTACTTTAAATAGTGTATACACTCAAGCAATTTTGTGAGTAACTCCAGAGGTATCATTTTTATAAAGAAATAGATTTAAAGTACTGAATGTAGTTATCCTACAGTAACACTGAAAATTATAAATGGCATAGTGCTAAATATATTATCTAGACATATGATAGGCTAACTTTGTCCAATAAATTAGATATCTAAGAAATTTTAAGAGAGCAATGTTTGCTATTTATTTATTTATTTTTGCTTTTTATGGCCACACCTGCAGCATATGGAAGTTCCCAGGCTAAGGCTTGAATTGGAGCTGCAGCTGCCGGCCTATATACCACAGTCACTGCCATGCCAGATCCAAAGCACATCTGTGACCTATGCTGCAGCTCACAGCAATGCCAGATCCTTTATCCACTGAGCAAGGCCAGGGATTGAACCCACATCCTCATGGATACTAGTCAGATGCTTAACCTGCTGAGCCACAATGGGAAATCCACTATTTGTTTAAAAAGTAAATACAAAATAGAGAAGTATATTTTCAATGATGATTTTTATTTCCTTTAGTATATTCTTATTGTGGTATTTCCCAATTTTTTCCCAATAAATATGTATTTAATTTGGAGTCAGAAAACACTTAGGCATATAGATCAAATTCCCTGGAACCACTGAGCTGGAGGTGATAGAGTAAACATCTACTCCACTGGCCAATCTTTTTTGCAATCATTTACTTGTTGCAAATAAAATATTTCTTGGGATCCAAAATGAATAAAAGCAATGAACAGACTCCTCCAGCATTGCATATTTCTGTGGCTTGTGAAAAACACTTCCTTACTTGTAGAACGCCTAAATATTTCTGCTTTCTGACACTGAGCTCCCTTTGCATGCATGCTTTCCAGACCTCCCAATTTTTGGTCAGGCTACTTCCTATCTACTTGATATGTAAAGCTATCATTTTCTAAATTCAGAAACTTAAAAAAGAGTGGCTTTATTTTATAGGACACATTTTTGTCTCCCCCAAGTAAAATGTCAGGTGTTTGAGACCAGGTATGAGGAAGCATTGTAGAGAAGAACATGTGGAAGGCAATCTACTCAACTGCTCCTCACCACTTATAGTGGGGGCAAGGACTACCCAGTATCCCCATACCATTCACAGGAAACAAGAGTTACTCAATTCATCATGAGACACACTTGCACATAGTAGTGGTATGCAAAATCAACACACTTGGTAACCAAGGGATGAAATTTGCAAATGCTGAATGTGAAACCTAATACAAGACTTCTGAATAAAAATAAATGTTTCAGGATTTTTCTTACTTTACACTTATCTCAACATCCTATTTTTACTTTATTTAAACAAAAAAATAGAGCAAATTGTCTTTTTTTGCTTATTCTAATTTCACAGGATGAAAGTAGTATCACACATTTAAGAAAGCATTAATTAAAATTAGTATACAGGTGGTCATGGATTTAGTCTTTGGTCTCAAGATTCTTGGAAGTAAAAACTTTGTATTAAATTATATATGAAAGGTACTTTCTAGTGTAAGTATGTGCTAGCAGGCATATAGTAGTAAGTCAAATTTCCCTAAAATATATAATTAAAAGAACTCATAACAACTACTTCTTAACTGGAAACATTTTTCATAGTTATTTTCTTTGTATTTCCATAATTCAGTGTGGTTTTTTTTCTTTCTGAATTGTGCATATTCTATCAACCTGCTGTATTTACATAACAGTTCAATTTTAGTGAAATTGCTCTTTGCCTTTGTGCGAGATCAAGTTTGCAGATTAAAACTGCAGTACAGGGTAGCCTCCTGAAGGTGCTGTGAGATGTGAGTGCTGTCTAATGATATCACTGTGAGAACTAGCTTTCGTCACTTATAGGAAGTCATGATGGATGCAGAGTTCGCCTATTGGAGCAAAAAAATCTGCGTTGTTTTAGAAATTTCAAGCTCTTAAAAATAGAAAAATATATGGTCACATGTGATAATTCTTTTTCAAAATGTGGTTCTCAAGCAATCTGAACTTCTGGACTAATTAGCTTGTCCTGTGAATATTTAGAACTATGAAAAAGTAGCCTATGATACTGCATTATATATGTCAGAATTTGCCTAGAAATCTATATTGTAGAGATAGCCTTCCCAGAATTATTTTTCAAAACATATGCATGACCTCAAAATTGTCCCTTCTGATATATTTTTTGGGAAAATATATGGTAGAAAATAAAAAATAAAATACTGCGCTTTTCTCCTTCCACTTGTACAGGTGCATTACTTTGTATAAGAAAACAACTTAGACTTTGGAAATGATAAATTAGTAAGATAGCTACCTGAGACATGCCAAAATACACACAACCAAAATTATGGAATGCTAGGAAATCTGAACAGGACTTTCTGCATGCCTTAGTGACAGAAAGATGAGGGAAAACCCACAAATGTTTGCTTTTATTCTGCAATGAACAGGAGAAAAGAAACCCTGAATGGAATAAAATGGTGACAGTGATACGAAGGGGACAGCAAGACCAATCTCTGGGATCATGGGAAGAAGATAAATGGTGTGATCAGTATTTTTTAGAGAACACCCAAGCTTTAGCTCTCAATCTCTGTAAAAAAAATCTTCTGCCCTTCTTGCTGCCAGTTTCCTGAAATGTTTGTAGCTATAAAGCCTCTATTAACATCCTTATTTCTTAGTAATTAGAGGTATATCTGAGTGTGCGGTTTGGGGATAGGTAATGGCAATAATTAGGGAAAAAAGCAATTTCTGTCAGGACTACAGTCAGACTGAATAATAATGATAGTATTACTACTGAATATAAACTAGCTGATACTGTGTGCTGGGGACTGTATGCTATTAACAATTTAACTTATCACGTGATCCTCACAGTAACTCCAAGCAATGCAGACTCCCCATGTCACATGGGAGGAATCTTAAGCAAAGGGACGGTGCACAGTCACTTACTAAGGCCAATGAGTACAGTTCAAGTCCTGCCTGGATTTGACCATCACAGGGCACACATCACAAATATTATCCAATACACACACCACGTACATCGTTCCATGATGCGGTTTTGCTCAGCAGACAAATGATTATCTGAAGAGAGGAGGAGATGGTTCTGAAATACTGGGCAGGGGGAAATTTCTCTGAGGAATATTCCTGTTCTTTTTTTTTGTCTCTTTTTTGTTGTTGTTGTTCAGAATTGTACCCATGGCATATGGAGGTTCCCAGACTAGGGGTTGCATTGGAGTTGCAGCTGCCAGCCTACACTATAGCCACAGCAAAGCTTGTTCTTCTGCTTATTAAAACAAACAAATATGTCTTTATGGGCTGATCAGGTGATCTGATCCACAATTTAGATTAGCTCTTAGTTCCTGATTACCATTCAATCATATAATTTAAAAATGTATATATAACCTGTTTGTATATAAAAGGCCACTACCTTCTACATGTGAATGCAAATGAGAAATATAATTTTAAAGAGGTATAACATACATGATGTCAAAGCTACAGAAAACTATTTCTAGAGTAGGTTCAATGTAAATCATGTTAATAAATGATTAGAGGTACATTTATAACATATTTTACTTATATAGTTTATACAGTTACTGATATACTTCCCTGAAAACAAAATCTAAGTATAAAATATCAAAGTTTTTTGCCATTTTGCCAGAATTTCATTTTAAAATTCATTTCTGTAAAGCAAAATACCACAACTTTCATTTTGATGTGGTTTTAAAAATATTTTCCAAAAGATTTTATATAATATAGAGGTAGCACTTTAGAATAAAAAAGTATTACATTATGAAAAACACATTTTATCCCTTAAAAAGAATGCATTTTACTAAAGAGGCAGTAGGGTGCTATCTGTATATTTCTTCCTCATCTTAATGCACTTGATAGTCATCCTTATTTCTGGTCAGACTTCCATAACCACTTCTCGCCCAGGGATCAAGAAAGGGCTCTGCTATTACACTCAAGGAAATAATTTAAGAATCTTTTAGTGTGTATGACTTACTAATTTGTTCCCTAAATACTAAAATTCAATTTTTTAATAATTTCATTCTGTAGGTGTCTCTCTCCCACTAAATGGTAAGCTCTTCAGTGGTCTTTGGAGACTTGGTTTTCAGTCATATCTGCCTAAATTTCCCTTAAATGTTTACTCATACATAAACCAAATGTAAGGGTAAAGTGAAAACTCAGAGAACAGACTGCTGGGGAAGTGGTCAGGAAAAAGGGTCCTCGTGTGCCTTCAGGAAGAGGTGGGTATGTAGGGTGAGAAAGCATTAGAACATTCCCAGCAGAGACAACATCTGAAGGAGAGAATTTATGTACAGACAGTCCCCAGCTTACAATTCTTGGACTTTAGGATGGTGTGAAATAGACAGGCATTCAATAGAAACTAATCTTCCAATTTGGAATGTTGGCTTTTTCTCAGTCTAGCCACAAACAGTCCAATCCTCTCTCCTGAGGCTGGACAGCGGCAACACCCAGTCAGCCACGCTATCATGGGGGTAAACAGCTGATACACTCAAACCATTCTGTACGCAGACAACCATTCTGGTTCTCACATTCAGTAAATTACATGAGATTCAACATTTTAGTATAAAATAGGCTTTGTGTCAGATAATTTTGCCCACCTAAGCATGCTTAAGGTGGGCGAGGCATCGGTAGTTTAGGTGCATCAAACGTACTTTTGACTTAAAATATTTGTAACTTAGAATAGGTTTATTGGGACAGATGTAACCCCATTGTAAGAGGAGTAAGAGCTGTAAATTCCTAACAGAAACGAGCATGAAATATAAGCAGGCCAGAAGGCATGTAAAAATTCCGTCTTACGAACTGGAGGAAATAGAGATAAAAATGACAATGTGATGATGCAGCATAATAAAAATGAGTATATATTGTGTATATACTTTATGCTAAGGACTTAGGGTTTGTCTCAGGGCAGAAATGAGGAAAAATGAATATCACAAATGATCAGCCTTGACTTTGCATTTGGGACATACAACAGGAAGAAATTTCTCTTGCAGTCTTTGTTGCTTCATATCTCCCACTTCCTAGTTGAGTTTTTATAGCAAATTTTCCCCTGCTTTCTTCAAATCCACGATATCTCTATCCCTTTCACTCATATCAGACATGCTGACAGCATAAATTAAGAATATTAAGCCCTCAGGTCCATTTTCACTTCTAAAATTCTGAGTCACTCTTTCTCTTTTTTTTTTTTTCTTTTTGGGGCCGCACCTGTGGCATACGGAAATTCCCAGGCTAGGAGTCAAATCGGGAGCCACAGCTGCCGGTCTACACCAGAGCCACAGCAACTTAGGATCCGAGCCACATCTGCGACCTACACCACAACTCAGAGCAATGCCAGATCCCCAACCTGCTGAGTGAGGTCAGGGGTAGAACCCATGTCCTCATGGATACTAGTCTGATTCGTTTCCGCTGACCACGACGGGAACTCCCTGAGTCACCCTCTTTTCCCTCAAACCCCTACCTTTACTCCAACATCTGTCTTTGAAGGAGAGTATCTAGTTTTCTCACCAAGGATGTCCACTTTAGTTTTTCTACCTAACTTTGTAGAATCCTCAGTCTCATTTTCTCTTGATGGACTATTTCCAACCTGAATGTAACAAGTCTTCTTATCCCTCTTCAAACTCTTCTCTGTCTTTCACCTTCGGATTTCCATTCTAGTTCATTTCTAGTGTTGCTAAATTTCTGGAAAATCTCACCTCCCCCATCTGTTTCCACTTGCTCACTCCCAACCCTCAGGGGCCATCCTTCATTCCCACCATCCTGACCATTCTGCTTTCCAACATGTTCAATGATCTTGTGATTTCCACCTTCCACAGTCTTCATACTCCTCAGAATCTCTCAAAATCAGGCACCATACACAAATAATCACTCCTGCTTGGCTCTCATTAGTGATCATTAGTGATTTAAATTTAACGTTTTTATTTTACAGAAGAATTTTTTAGTCAGTTTGGTCACAGATGGGCTGCGGTATACATTTATATCTATTCACTGACAATTAAGAATAGCCAGTTAATTATAAACTACAGAATAATATGAAATGTGCTGACTACATTCCCAGCTACATTAATTTTTGTGGTTTGTGCTTATATAATGCAAGCCTAAACATAAACTTCCCAATTTCTGATACAGCCAAAACATCAGCATCATTACATAAATAATAACACCCAAATAAATTGGGGCTTTCCTAGTTATCATTTGAGAAGAAGAGAAACGGTATGCTGCAGCCAAATGATACAGGATCATGAGCTGATTGTTAAGTTTTTAGGAATTTTGTGAGCTATTGTTAAAATATTGATAACTTAAAATCATCATTGTAAGGCTACTGGTATTTTGTGCTTGCTGCCATATATATATATATATTTTTTCCCTAAAACCCTAGATTGTAGCATTGCCAATTTCCAAGGTATAAAGACTTCTACCACCACAGCTGATTCTAGTTTATTTATGGGAGTCACTGAAGGTTCTCAACACATGGGACCAGATGGGGCTTATCCTTCCTCCCCCCGCCCATACCTACCTTGGCAGGCATCATCAAAAGTGGACCACCTACACCAAAATGCAGATGGGAATCAGAACTATGTAAATATTTAAACTGGATGGGGTGCACAGGGCACTGACATGCAACCAAATAACAAAAGGCATTATAAAGATTTCAGAGACAATCACAACTAATACACGTGTCCTTGAGTTTAGTGCTGGTTCCTTACTGAACCACTTTCAATGCAGTCACTTTAGCAGTCTGTGTTCTACTTAGTAGAAAAGTTCTATATGTGTAAACCTTAAAGAGCTGCAGCACCGTGGACCCCCTTAGTGGGAGCTGATCAAAGAGGTTGGCGCATTTCATCACTACTTTTGCTATAGATCCATGAGCCATGAGACTGTGGTGGTACATGCAGCAGTGACACCAGCACTAGGGAGGTGACACAAGGAGAAAAGCATGGCTGACTCACAACCGAACAGATGAGCCAGCAATAAGACCTAGATGACCGGATGAGCTCAGTGACCTTAACTAAGAGAGGAGTACATGGTGTTATGAACTGAATGTCTGGATCCCCCCAAAACTAGTAATGGCAAAGCCCTAACCCCAATGCAATGCTAGCTGATGACGGGACCTAGGGTTGGATGGGATCATGGCCGGTGACTCAAGAAACAAATAGGACTGATTTACAAACACAGTGAGATGCTTCCTGAAACTCTTTAAGTTGGCATAGACCTTCAAAGTGGGGAGAAGCTGCGATCTCACGACCTTTGAATTGGTGAAGATCGGAAGCAAAGGGATATTCCAGCTAAGATATCCTGTCACCCCCTTCTCACTGCCTCTTACCTTTACTTCATCCAGAAGTTTTTTGCATAAATCCTACTAGCATCTACTGATATTCAGTAATTCATTCAGCAGAAGAAGTAAATCTCTAAAATCAGCACGACAATCCAAGAATAAGAAGTATCTCAAATTAAAAAGTTAAAAAATAAAAAAAAGAGAAGTATCCCACACTCTGCAAAAGAATGCCCTGCTGGTTCTTGGAACTCAAATCTCCTTTATACCTGTGAGTTATCCTATTCTGTTTCACATTTGGTTTTTTTCTAAGATGGGACACATAAAGACTGACGGAGGACGAGTAAATAATATTTACAGACCAGTCATATTTTAATAAAGAGAACATACCTGAATAAGAAAAACTGAAATAGGTTTAGGTGATATTGGTATACTTAGGGGAATCTAAAATGTTTGACGTCTGCAATGAGACCAGTAACTATAGTGACTGAATTCTCTTCCTATTAGAGAGAGGACTGTGTGGGCCAAAGAATATGTAAATGCTACATTCTTCCCAGAAAATCTGTTTTCACAATTTCCTACCAACACGTATTTCATTCCAGAGTCCATTAGACATAAGAATCATCTCTCCTCAAACTGAGATGCATATTTGAATGTTTTATCCTCTGTCTCAAATCTTAATTTAAAGCCCATTTCTGGAATTTCCTGCTGGAATTCAGGCAGACACTCTGACTGCATTGACCAACAACAAATGACAGAATGAAGTGGTTCCAGCCCCAGGCACAGCAATTAGCTGGTCTAAGAATGTCTGCTCCTGTCTGCTGAAAGCCAGCTGGCATGTGAAGGTGTGGCTCTACTGGGAAAACCAAGCTTGAGGAACCTAAGCCACAGGAACAGGCTTTGTGGGGGAGGGAGAGGGCTCCTCTGCCTGAGGAGAGGGAAAGGGCTTGAGGAGCAAGGAGGAGCCAGACTTGTGAACCAAGAAACCAAACACCTTGGAAAGAGATCCCTAGCCTCAGTCATTCCCGCTGACATCCCTCTGATTAGGGACAAGCCACTCAGCAAGCACTTTCCAATCTTGGCAAAAATTGAATAGAATAAAATCATTGCTTCTAGCATCTACATTGTGGGGTAATAGATAAGCAAATTCGACGTTTCTTTTTTTCCCAACAATTTTGCGTTACTTGAGGCTATTTTAATGGGTCCAGGCAGGAACTTACAAAGGTATAAACAGTTCCTTGTAGGTTTGACTTTTCAAAGCACATGGCCCAGTAGCTCTTTATCTCTTTCTTGTTGCCAGAAAGGTTATCCCAGGCAAAAAGAGCTTGGAGCTTGGTAACATACAAAAAAAGCATTGGAAACTGTTTATTAGCCAATGTGAAAAAGAAAAAAGGAAGAAGGAAGTTTAAAAGTCTGAATCTTTACCTGGCTGCCAAAGTCATTCATTCTACCTTCTTACACACAATTTCTATCTATAATAATATATTTTGAGTTTATTTCTAAACATTTTTGTGATTCAATATATTAAATGCATACTTAAGAAAAACAGAATTCTAATAGATATTGAATATAGTATTTTCTTCAAAGGTCAGAGGAAGATTAATTTATTTATCAATTGATTTTCATCCATCTCTAGACTTTTAATCCACAATGTATCAAATATTAAACAATAGAAACAAATCAGCTTCACAAAGGAATTAAATGTCAGTGGTTCAAAAAACACTAAGGTAATTTCTATCAATGATTTAGACTTCACTGTCAAATATTTATATGACATAGTTTAAGTGAAAGAAAAAACTATGCATTTAGTATGAAGTGGAATTTTTCCAAAGGATAAAGACTTGTTCAAAATCTATTATGGATGCCTTAATAGGATTTCATTAGTCTTTTGATCCATATTTCTGTGAGATATTTCTACATTTTTACAATTACTTCACTAATTATGATCTTATAAACACATAAAATTTTAGATTTTCTGTACTATGAAAATATTTATTATTATATATATATTTTTCTCTTTCTTTTTAGGGCCACCCCTGTAGCATATGGAAGTCTGGGCTAGGGGTCAAATCAGAACTGCAGACGCCAGCCTATGTCCCACCCACAGCAATACAGGATCTGAGCTACATCTGCAACCAACACTGCAGCTTGCAACAAAGCTGGATCCTAAATCCACTGAGCAAGACCAGGGATCGAACCTGCATCCTCATGAAGACTACATTGGGATCTTAACTCAGTTCACTCAAGGTGAAATCCTATTTATTACATATTTAATATTTATTAAAATACAGGTATCCCCCATTTATGCCACTTCACTTTAACCAAAGATATTAGTACCTGTTTTCAATAACCAAAAGAAATCTAAAGAGGATTTTCACTTTCACAAAAAAAGGTGAAAAGTGAAAACAGTGTTCAGCTTTTGTTTGGTAAGGAGCCATTACGCAGGCAGCTCCACCTGGAGTAGCAGGACTGGAGCTCCCAAGCCCCTTCACCAGAGCTCACTCAGCATCAGGCCGCTGTAGCTCTGTGTGAACATCTGTGCTTTATCTTGATTCATTTTGTGCCTCTGTGAGCAAGATGTGTCCTAATGTAACTGCTTCTTCTGTTTACACAATTTTGGTTTCTGAGAGATTTCATAGGAATACTCTACCTTCAGATAGTATGGGGAACCTGTACCATAATTTATGCTCTTTCAATGATTAAGACCTTTTCTTTTTCTTCTTTTCTTTTTTTTTTTGGCCATGCCTACAGCACGTGGAAGTTCCCAAGTCAGGAACTGAACCAGCAGCACCACAGCAGTGACAATGCCAGATCCTTAACCAAGTAAGTCACCAGGGAACTTCAATTAAGGTATTTATTTGCCATCACTGATTTCTTCATAAAAAAACAACTTTCACATATATAAGTATATGATATTATAAATTAGCAAATTTAAGACCAGAATTAGATGATTAAAATAAATAACAAGTAAACAAGAAGATATTTATCACAACTGGATTCAATGGCTAAGAGTAGTCCTTCAAATATATATGTTCTTATATTTTGTTGAAATTTTCCAGAGGCTGGTTGGCAAGAACCTCAAATTGCATTTTTTTAACCATATATCTTAAAATCAATTCAATAATAAATATAAAGTGGTTTTCCAGGAAATATCATTGATTGTCAAATGATTCTTTAGTAGCAGAAGTTTTGGGGGAGAAGAGTAGGGTGGGGTGATAATAAAACTTTCCTCATAATTGCAGTGAATGAAACAGATGAGGGTATGTCTTTCTAGAGTGTTGAGGCTGGGGACTGACTATATTCCTGCCCACATGATCTCCTAATCCTGGCTGAGATCACTCCTGAAACACTTCTGTACACGTTTAGGATTAGAAACACACCATTTGAAAACCACTGAACTGAATCAGTTGGTATCACTGATGAAAACTGGTGTATTTTATGGAGTGAACAATGAGTGGGTTTAAACTAAAAGTCTCAAAAACATCATTCATACTTGCTCACTGCCTTCACGCAAGATACAAGGGCACACTGCAAGCTAAGTGGTAGTTGAAAACCATTTTCAGGTTAAAAACAGTGTCCACTCTTTGACATAGGAGAGACCATTCACCAAGCAAGCATTCCATCTCCTCTCCCTAGTTCCTGGCCCCTGTCCCCTGGCCCCTGGCCCTTAGAGAGGCCATGTTGCAACTCATCTGTTACAGCAACTTACGTCTCTTTCAGCTCAGTTAGGGAAAAGCCCATGCAACATACTGTAGTCTCCTACTCTTCTGTGATGGCAACCAAGGAGAAGACCTGCTTCAGATGGTACATTCACAACATGACGGCACTTTCATCAGCTGACTCCCTGGTGAACACAGGGCCCCTGACCAACCCAAGATGTTTATGTTACACATGTGTTTCAGCTCTTCAGAGGAGTGACCTTCTCTCAGAATTATATTCTCCTACTTTTTGGCAGACACAGGGATTGATAATCAACCATTTATCTAGTAGAATTTTCAAGAGTGTGCCTGACCTAATCACTGACTGGAGCCATTCTATCTCCTTGTCCAAGTACTGCACAAATGTGCTACTTCTCAACATTTATATATTTATACACTGAGTATAAATCTTGATGGAATTTATTTTGTAATTTAAAAAGCAGCTTTGAAGAATCACTGACTAACAAAATCACTCAACAAAGATGTATTGAACAATCTCTGAAACATAGAAGGTTGTCATTCAATATTTGTAAATTAATGAGTATAATACTTGAGATGATATGGGGCTTTGTGAATATAAATATTTATATTGTGAATACATATGTATATATTATGTGAATATATATGCATATATTATATAAACATGTATATGTAACAACTTTTGTAAATATTTCACTCTAAAGGGATATAAAAAATCTGAAAATGTTCATGGGAATATTTCTAAAATTATACTACTAAAATTATTTTTCTTTTGTGTTATAAGAGGTAGAGGAAGAGAAAAATATAATGGCTGTGATTCTTTGTTTCAGAAAAGATATGCAGTATATTTGGGTTTAAAAATTTCAATAAAATCAGAGAATATTTTGTCTGAGCACTTAAACCAAAGCAGAAAAAATATTTTCATTTCTAAAGCATTACCAATTTTATCTTTCTAAGAAGAATAAACCAGATGAGCTAGCAGTAAACTAGGTCTTTCTTCACCCTTCTGAAGGATCTTAGTACTACATGATGCCAAGAGGGTTGCCCTTACCTCCCAGGCACAGACTTGGGGGAAAAGGATCAACTTGGGGCAGATGGACAATGAGGATGAGACGAAAGGACATCTGCTGCCTATTTGCTTCTGTATTCCGCAATGGGACAGAGTTAAACAGCTGAAGCCATGCCTCTCCAACTGCCTGGAGAAAGTATCAGTTTCTTTTTTTTAATTTCTTAGGCATTTTATGCATTATGAAACTTTATGAAGTGCATAAAAATGAGTATCTTTTATATATATATATATATACACACACACACATACACACACACACACACAATATAGAGACACACTTACAAATGTAATTACATTCCACAGAGCTAAAATCACTATGCCAAATTACTGCAAAGTCTACAAGCCTGGTTCTCACTTTTGGCCCTAACTCACCTGGACTGTGAAGGTGAGCAGCACTACTTTCCCCCAGGAACGTCCTGTGAAAAGCTGATTCAAAGACTCCCAAATTAAATCTTAAAGGATGTGTACAGGATACACTGCGAAAAACAGTTGATCCTCATTATTGGTGGATTCTTTATTTGAGAATTCATCTACTCCTTAATATTTTTAGTAATTCCCTACAACACCAGGATTTTGCAGGTCAACCAGTATCCACTCATTCCCAGCTGAGGTCTTATAAGGCAATTTTCCACCCTCTTGGTTTCAAATCTCTTAACTGTGAACGAGTTTCTTTTTTCACATTCTATTTATTTGCCATGCTTTGCACATTTTTGTGCTTTTTTGTTGGTGGTGTCACTACCTAAAATGGCCCTAAGCACAGGAAGGGTATGCCTTAGAGAGAAACTACACCTGCCAGATAAGCTTAGCTCAAACATGAGTTACAATGCTGTTGTTGTGAGTTTGGCATTAATACATCTACAATATATGTTAAATAAAGTGTCTTTAAACGGAAACACATAAAAATTATGTATTGATTGCCTGATGACAATGTTGTGACTAGAGGCTGGCAGGACCTACCTCTATGGTGTAGGTCACAGCTGTCACTCAGATTTGATCCTTGGCCTAGGAATTTCCATATGGCCCAGGTGAGGCTAAACAAAAAAATTTTTTTGGAGTTCCCGTCGTGGCGCAGTGGTTAACGAATCCGACTAGGAACCATGAGGTTGCGGGTTCGGTCCCTGCCCTTGCTCAGTGGGTTAACGATCCGGCGTTGCCATGAGCTGTGGTGTAGGTTGCAGACGCGGCTCGGATCCCGTGTTGCTGTGGCTCTGGCGTAGGCCGGTGGCTACAGCTCGATTCAACCCCTAGCCTGGGAACCTCCATATGCCGCGGGAGCGGCCCAAGAAATAGCAACAACAACAACAACAATAACAACAACAAAAAAGACAAAAGACAAAAAAAAAAATTAAATATTATCTGAGGATGAGCCAAGCTTAAAAGCCTTCTAGACTTGGCTTATATTAATTCTTTAATTCACTAAAGAAATACAAAATAAAAAAACCAAAAATGTCTGGAAATATTTTAGGACTGTACTGTAAAAGAAAGATAGCTTC
Source organism: Phacochoerus africanus (assembly GCF_016906955.1). Classification (NCBI taxonomy): domain Eukaryota; kingdom Metazoa; phylum Chordata; class Mammalia; order Artiodactyla; family Suidae; genus Phacochoerus; species Phacochoerus africanus. Next base: position 155,635,344 of record NC_062545.1, read on the forward strand.
TAAATTTAGGCTTTGTTCCCATCACCAAAAATAAATCAACTGTGTATTTCCATGCATACTTATGAAGCTGAGCCATTTATTTGGATTCCATCTATAAAATAAATATTTCAGTTTCCTACAGAATAGACACTCAATTTTTGACAAAGCATACACACATTACAGAGAAATCAGTTTGTCAAAGTGTCTTACAAGAATATTTTATCCTGTCTTGGTTTACAGAACCCTATTGGATATTTAATTTACTCTTTGAGGTAAGGCTCAGGCCTTATGGTTTATAAATTAAGCAAAGGGCAATTAAATATATGTTACTGTCACAGGATGTCAGCAAAGAGCAGAAAGCCCTCAGCCCACTGGTTTCTGATACTTCAGATAAACATTAGGATTAATTCTTAAGTAGTTAAATATTCTTGTTCACATGAAAATTTTAAAAAGATGTAAATACTTAAACAAACCCAATTTGGCATGCATATTATTGGACAGAAACATTAATCAAAGAAAAACAATTTACTTTCTTTTTCATTTTTTTATTACTCAAATGAATTTATCACATCTGTAGTTGTATAATGATCATAACAATCTGATTTCACAGGATTTCCATCCCACAGCCCTAGCACATCCCCCCACCCCCCAAACTGTCTCCTCCAGAGACCATAAGGTTTTCAATGTCTGTGAGTCAGCATCTGTTCTGCAAAGAAGTTCAGTCTGTCCTTTTTTCAGGTTCCACATGTCAGTGAAAGCATTTGATGTTGGTGTCTCATTGTATGGCTGACTTCACTTAGCATGATAGTTTCTAGGTCCATCCATGTTGCTAAAAATGCTGGTATTTCGTTCTTTTTGATGGCTGGGTAATATTCCATTGTGTATATGTACCACATCTTTTGGATCCACTCCTCTGTCGATGGACATTTAGGTTGTTTCCATGTCTTGGCTATTGTAAATAGTGCTGCAATGAACACTGGAGTACATGTGTCTTTGCGAGTCGTGGTTTTCTCTGGATAGATGCCCAGGAGTGGGATTGCTGGATCAAATGGTAGTTCTATGTTTAGTTTTCTGAGGAATCTCCATCCTGCTTTCCACAGTGGTTGCACCAATGTACAATCCCACCAACAGTGTACTAGGGTTGCTTTTTCTCCACACCCTTTCCAGCACTTATTGTTTGTAGACTTTTGGATGATGGCCATTCTGGCTGGTGTAAGGTGGTACCTCATCGTGGTTTTGATTTGCATTTCTCTAATAATGAGTAACGCTGAACATCTTTTCATGTTTCTCGGCCATCTGTTTGTCTTCTTTGGAGAACTGTCTGTTTAGATCTTCTGCCCATTTTTGGATGGGAAAAACAATTAACTTTTAAAAGCAAGTCTATAACTAATATGTATAAAATACAAAGGCCAGCATCTTTCTAATGTCTTCATTTAAATTTTCTTAAGTATGGGTAAAGCCTGCAAGCCTCTAAGGCATTATTTTCCTTAAGCAAGTCTATCCTGCAAAATTTGTGTTAGGGGACATTTCTAGAGGTTTGAACACCCCCTGAGTAGAAAGGAGTTGCAAAGATCAGAAGAAAAAGTCAGTACGAAAGACCTCGAGGGAAGGATGGAGGCCCAATCTACCCAAGCAGCCCAAGGTCCTTCCACCAGGGCCTCCAGGATTCCATTCTGTAAGCAGAACAAGTCTCCTAAGGCTGAGGGGGACCTCAGGACAACTTGACTACACTGCATATTAGAAGACAGCAATTAGTAAAGAGATATTTCAAGGGTCTTCTAAATTACTTACATTTCCTATACAACTCTCTGGTGTCATACTTTTTCCTAATATTCTTTATCTTCTAGAACAATATTTAAAATAGAAAAATCCTGCTAACAGAGATATGCATATGCCAAGCAAACCAAAATTTTTTAAATGGATTATTTTCATACTGCTATGATATATATACATATATATATATATATATATGCACACCCACATACATATATGTATACACTTTTTTTTTACATCTATCTTTATGGAACACTCCTTTTTGACAATGATGGGTACCTTTCAACAGCTTCAGCCAGGAATGGCATCATTCCTTCTGTCATATATGTAAATGAGTGTGTTAAAATGTTCTAAAATTTGTGGCATACATACATAAGTGAATTTAACTTTTTTCAAATTCTTTCCCCAAATTTGCAATTTTAAATTTTTCATAACATAACACTTTCATTCATAACACTTGGGTGGACTGTCTAACTTTGGATCATTCTCAGCTGTGAAGAGCTGAGTTCCATTTCCTACACATCAATCCCATCTCACCTCCAGTCCACTCTCAGGCAGGAGCCTAGAGGGATGAGCATGAGGAAGGCGTGGCCACCCTCTCTTCTTTTTCAAGCACCTGATGTGTGAAGCTGTGCTCTGGTGTGGGATGGGTCCTCCCAGGCATCGAGCAAAGCCTCACCACACAGGTGGTTAATATTAGGAGGGAAAATAGCAGAACAAGAACAAATTACTCTTCTCTTCCCTTCCCACTGTGGAAGTAAAGAAGTTGTGCTTCTGCAGCTCAGCTTGACCAGTCATCCAGCTATCTCAGGCCCTTGTGAGAGTGCTTCCCCACACAAATCCCGCTCACACGGGATCCCCTCTACCCAACACAACTGCCTAAAAATTAAAAACTTGCCTTAACCTATATCACACACTTGGATTAGTACTGTCCCTCAGTCTATAATCCTGTGCCTATTTTAAAATCCTCACACTGTACCATAACTTCAGTTACACTGAAGTCATGTCTCCTTCCCCAGAGGTAAATTTATGGGTAAGACATTTCTTACCAAACAAGATGCTTTCAACCAGTGCAAACATACAAAGGTACCGTCCAGTCCAATGACAACATGTTTGGGGCAGAAGTCCAAAATAAAAATATAAGCATTTGTTTACCTATGGAATTTTTTACTGAGCTCTTCACTTACCTTAAGGTTGTTTTTCTATTTACAAGAATCAAAATTTTTCATCCCAGATTTTAAAACCTTTGCAGTTAAAAAAATCACATCAGGAGTTCCCGTCGTGGCGCAGTGGTTAACGAATCCGACTAGGAACCATGAGGTTGTGGGTTCGGTCCCTGCCCTTGCTCAGTGGGTTAACGATCCGGCGTTGCCTGAGCTGTGGTGTAGGTTGCAGACGCGGCTCGGATCCCGCGTTGCTGTGGTTGTGGTGTAGGCCGGTGGCTATGGCTCCGATTCAACCCCTAGCCTGGGAACCTCCATATGCCGTGGGAGCGGCCCAAGAAATAGCAACAACAACAACAATAACAACAACAACAAAAAAAAGAGACAAAAAAAAATTACATCAATTTACCTTGATATCTGTGCCTAAATCATGCATTAACAAGTAATAAATATATCTTAATTAACTCAGAGAGATTAGATATGTTACTAGCTTTAAATAGTTTGTTGATATAAATTCAGAGAATTACATTAATTAAAGAGGATGCCACAGAAATATTTTAAATGAGCTACCTCATTTCCATAAGATCATTTAGTCAAGGATATACAACCAACAAATCAAAAATGTCTGAGGTTCTTGTCACTATTGTAGTCTATTAATATATCATTTTACCATCTCAAACACAGGGGGGGGGAGAAAGAAACAGAGTTTCCCAGGTGTATCATTTATTAGCTTTAATCTCATAAATTGCATATCAACAGGCATATTTAAAATGAGCATAGTTCATAAGCTATTATTTAAAAGCTAAACTTTATAATTTAGTTTTAAATTAGTTAAAATTATTTTCAGGTAAGTTATCATATTAAAATATATCCTACTATTTCAATTAATAAGTGATTAGTAACAATGTATTCACCTATATTAATGTTAACAAATAGACTGTAACATCTCATCAATTTAGATGCTAAAGAATTAAATGAGTATTAAGTCTGCCAATTTATTAATAACTCTTGAAGCTGACCTGCTCCCTCCTGATTTATGTCTAAATTTATTAAGGATTTTGATAATTAAATTAAAATCAGGTCATTACTTCACAAGAGACTGAACAGATGCAAACAAAATGATTAATCACATTCATGTAATCCTTCATTCAAAATACTTTGTAAATTTTAAGTATTTCCTTAAATTGTTTTTAATATCTCTACTAACGAGTGTTAAGTACTTTTTTTCCTCATGGGAAGAAATTATAACTCCATTCTAACTGATGACAAAGGGTATTTCCTTTCTATGAAAATGTGCCAAAGCTAACGAATCAGTTACCTGGAGAAGAATGTTTTAACTTATATATATTAACTTTTATTAGTGTGCCATTTTCCTCCCAAAGAGCTCAAAATTAAACCTGTAAAAAAAATTTATGGTGGCCATAGTACAGAAAATATATCTGCAGAAAAATACAAAGGGTGTAAAAGACTATACTCCTCTAATTCCCAGAATCCTGCAAAACTGGCTTCTATATTTACTGTCCTCTATCAACTGGCTCCATACTCCTTACATGTTGCAGGCAAGATGTGCGAGTCACATTCTGTAATTACTCCAGCTTTTCCTATAAAATGTACTACATGTTACTAAATAATACACCAATCTATTATCCCATCTTCCCTGGGTTATTCCAGAACTCTTTACTGAATTCCAGTCTCACATTTTTAACTGGAACCCTTCTGGACAAAACCGTCCAAGATTAAATCAATATTCCTACTCCTCCCCTCCCACTAACAAATCCCTTGCTCTATGTTTAGTCTATTTTTGTTTACAGAACCACAGGTCAGTAGAATAGACCTCACACATTTGTCTTTCAGTTGTACTCTTCTCTGCCTCCCAATATAAGCACCATTTAGAGGACTAGACATTCAAGAAATAGGTTAGCAAAAACAAAACTAACAAAAGATCTACATTGGATAAGTACCAAAAAATATAGCTTAGTTACAATCTATACCATAATCTGGTAATCTTTTCCATAATTGAAAATAGATCAGGCAACTGAAGAAAAATAAATATGTGAAATGACATGAAACCAAAAACTTCTGCATAGCAAAGAAAACAATTGACAAAATGAAAAGACAACCTACAGGATGGGAAAAAATATTTACAAACCATATATCTGATAAGGGTTTAACTGTCCAATATATCTTATCTAAGTACATATAAAATTGCAATCAGGCAAACAAACAACAAACAATCCAATTTTAATCTGATTTTAAAAATGGGCAGGAGTTCTTGTCGTGGCAGCAGAAACAAACCTGACTAGGAACCATGAGGTTGCAGGTTCGATCCCTGGCCTCGCTCAGTGGGTTAAGGATCCAGTGTTGCCATGAACAGTGGCATAAGTTGCAGATGCAGCTCAGATCCTGCATTGCTGTGGCTCTGGCACAGGCCAGCAGCTACAGATCCGATTCAGCCCCTAGCCTGGGAACCTCCATATGCCATGGGTGTGGCCCTAAAAAAGACAAAAGACAAAAAAAAAATGAGCAAAGGACCTGCATAGACATTTTCCAAAGAAGATATATAGCCAACCAGTACAATAAAAGATGCTCAACATCACTGATGAATAGGAAAATGCAAATCAAAACCACAATGAGATATGACTTCATACAGGTCAGCATGGCTATTAACAAAAAAGATAAAAGTGTGGGGGAGGATGTGTAAAAAATGGAACCACTGTATGTTATTGATGGAAATGTAAACTGGTGCAATCATTTTGGAAAACATTGTGTTGGTTCCTCAAAAAATTAAAAATAGAATTACCATACAATCCAGCAATCCCTCTTTTGGGGGTATATCCAAAGGAATGAAATCAGTACCTTGAAAAGCTCTCTGCACAGCCTGTTCATCCCAGCACATTCACCATAGCCAAGATATGGAAAAAAACTTGTGTCTATTTATGAATGAATGAATAAAGAAAATATGATATATATGTCATATATACATCACAAATACACACACACACATACATGCATACATACACACAATGGAATATTATTCAGCCTTAAACAAAAGTGTCATCTGCAACATGGATGAACCTGGAGAATATAAAGTGAAATAAGCCAGACACAGAAAGACAAGCACTGCATGATCTCACTTATATGTGGAATCTAAAAAAGTCAAACACATAAGCAGAGAGTGGGATGGTGATTACCAGGGTTAAGGAGGTGGGGGAAAATGGGGAGATGGTGCCCAAAGGGTATAAGGTTTCAGTTATGCAGGATGAATAAATTTAGAGGTCTAATGTACAGCAGGATGACTCTAGTTAATAATGACATATTGAGTGGCATCAATCTGCTAAGAGAGAAGATTCTAGGTCCCTTCTCCACACAAACATACAAACTAGCAAATGTGAGGAGACAACATTAATTAGGTTGACTACAGTAATCCTTTCACTATGTACATCAAATCATCATGTTGTGTACCTTAAATGGTTACAATTTTTATTTTAAAATAAATAAAGAGATGGAAAAAACTCAGTATCTGTTGAGGAATTCCCTTGCAGAGCAGTGGGTTAAGGATCCCATGCTGTCCTGCAGCAATTCAGGTTGCTGCTGCAGTGCATGTTTGATCCCTGGCCCAGGAACTTCCACATGCCACAGGTGTGGTCAAAAAATAAAAATAAAATTTTTTTGAATAAAATGAACTAAAATCTATTGCCGTAAGCTATCCAAAGCTATGAAAAACAAAAATAATATGAAGCATAGTCTCAGTTGATTAAAATAAGATAAAACAAACTTTAGATTTAGAGGAAACTTAGTGGTCATGATGCCCACAGCATTTTTAAGTCACACGTCTGTACTCTCCACCTGCCAATATGACCTACTGGTGCCAGAAACTCCAAAGGGATGACTTTGAATCAAGGATCCTTGGGACCAAAGCTTTCACCTGAAATGGATCTGTGAAACCTTTTTATACACTTGAGGGTTGGCAAAATTCCCCAATAGATGAAAGTTTTTCTAAACTTTGTATTTCAAACAGCACTGTCACCATTGGATTATCACATACTCTGTGAAACACATAGCAACACACAAAATCATCACTGTACCACCCATCTTTAAGTATAATATTATCCCATGCCACAAGCAACCTATTTTGAAGGCTACCATGCAAACAAATTCAGTAATGGACTCGTCCTCACGACCTTCCTTAATTCAAGTAATCTCTTAGCTTATTCATAAAAGTGGGAATCTCTTAGCATATTCATAAAAATGGGTATTATATGTTCCACTGGCCCCTCTGAAGTTCCCCACTCTCAGTGAGCTCTGGCCAGCTCTGCATCCCAGAAGCTGATCTGTATGGACTAAGGAACAAGCCCTGTGTTTTCAGCTGGTTCTAAGAGGTTCCAGATAGGGAGCAGGGGGAGTGGGATGAGCTTCGTGTTCCCTTCCTCCCCTTTAAGGCCTCAGCAGGCACTGCTGCTCCCTCCCCAGGCAGATTCTTTTTTTCTAAAATAAATTTTAGAATGTTTACGTAGATTAAAATACTTAATATTTTCCATTTAAAAAGAAAATCCTTGAGTTTTCAAACCTAGCACAATGGAACTGCACTTAAATCTGATTCCCTCTGTCAGATTTAGCTCCCAGACAATCACTTCTGTTGTCCTTGAGGCTGGGGGATGCAGGAGTCTGACTCTTGCTTTTTCCCGTTTTACAATGGTTTCCCCTAACTTATCCATTAAGCACCAGAGTAAGGCTTCTCTAATTATTCCTTTTGAGGGGCCCATCGGTTTCCTCTAGGAACCCAGACTAACCAAGTGATGATTATGTATGTCCTCCAAGAAACCCTCTGATTGCTGTCCCATTCTTGAAAAAATAAAATAAAAAATCATGAGTTCTCAGCCTCTTATATACATCGAGACAAAGAATTTAGGAACATCTAGAAAATTTCTTGCTCATATACTTCATATTTTAAAAATTCACATGTGCATGTATATCTAGGGGGAAAAACTATTCCGATGTGCTAAAGAAAAATAGTTCAAAGATGAAAATTGACATCAGCAAATGGATCAAATCAATTATGCTAGAGTCATGGAAGACTACATGTGGAGAACTGCATTTCAAATGTCAGGTACCAGGGTAACTCACTCATATTGTTAATGTTTATTGAATAGAACAGGGAACATCAGCATTTATAAAGCAGAATGGAGACCAAGTTTTTCAGGTGGACAGAACAACAAGAATAGCTTTTAACACATATACTGCAAGAGCTGATATGTCTACGGGAAAACAATTAATTTTCAGGCAAATCTACTGATACCAGTAAGACTCAAGCTTCATCATTTTCAGGAACAGAAGCTCAGTTAAAGCTGGGACAATTTAAATGAGGGCTCACTTAGGAAGATGTCCAATGCTCAGCAGCTACAGTAAATGCTGAATTCTCTTCAATATTTCAAATTATTTGCCAACTCTCTGATGAATGTTTCCTGGTTTTTTGCTGTGTTTTTTTCTTCATGTATTTTGTTTTTTTGCTGTTTGTTTTTTCTACGTTCTATATTTCCAATTTCAAAGTATAGTATTTATTTTTTAGTATCTCATTATGGGCAAATCATGAGATACAAAGTAAGTATTTATAATCAATATGAGTGCACTTCCACAGAGCCTAACCTTAATGCTTAGTTTTACTCTATGCCTTATAAACTACAGAGTTTTCATAAGATCAATATTTCTGTTTCCCCAACTTCCCCAGTGAAAATAAGATTCCAATATTATTTTCTACTTAACCACAGTCTACTCCTTTTTTTCTAAAATGGCGATAAATGTTATACAAATACCTTTTGTATTGTGCTAAAGTAGATTAAAATACTGAGGTTACAACTGCTATTAACCACATTATTACTTCAGCAGTGATGTGACATTTTCTTAATATGTAAAAATCAATACAATGTACCCACCTAGAACTCAAAAGTAAAACACCTACCTGGTTCAGGATTTATTTGAGGACTTTGATAATATTTAAATTTTACCCTGATAGACATTTTTTCAAATATCTGGGATACAATGGTGTGTAATAATGCATTACATTTTGTCACAAGCTTTGATTTGGTTTGTTTTAACTTACATATAATATCATTGGCTATAGTATTTCTGAAGAGATTGTTTTAGTTTTGTTACTGACTAGAATTGTAAGACCACATTAATTTTTGTTTTTCACAAAAGTTATTCTAGCTCTGGATACACTGACTGGAAAATATTGCAATGGGAAACCTTTGGAACTATTTTAGTTATGCTTTGACCAAAGATTTTCTTGCCAAAGAAAGCAAAGGCAGTTTCAAAGGGAGTTACAACATATATTGGTTTGAAATGAAAAGTGGCATTAAAAAGTTTCAATACATTTTCTAATGGATAGGCTTTTGAAATATATTAAATCTTATATGAACCATATCAAGAGTCAAACTCAAATTCCTTGTAGGGAAAAAAATTTAGTTTTAAGATCTAAGCACATATTTTCTGAGTGAGTCTAAAGAAAATGAATGTTTCTCATTTATATTAGAATAAAAGCAGCCTGGATTTGCTTTATATCTCAAAATTCAGCATCAGGTTGTTTTACCTTTCAAACGATTTTCTTCTTCTCCAATAGGGAAGCATACATACAATTACATAGCCTCCAAAGAAGAAACAAAGGAGAGTGAGGAGGATGGATGCCCACGTACTGACATCATATAGAGGAAAGAAGAGCCCCCGAACTCCCCTCAACATGAACTCAAATGATAAAGGCTTTATTATGGAGGATTCACAAAATAATTTTGCAGTATATTTTCACTTTCTGAAAAATCCTACTATAATGAAGTTTTTAATGGTTTTCCTTCATTCAAGAGAAAGGATGATTCTCCCTGAAATAAGGGTTCACTGAGTCTGAAAACTGGCTTTTTTGAACTTTTACTGAGTCTTAAAAGTCTAGGTATATTGGAATAGAAAAAATATTCCTCAATTTTAAAAGCCCAGTTTACATTCAAGAGAAAGCATTAAGCCACTGTTGGAGGACAGGGAGGCTAAAATATAAAGGCTATTACTACAGACAGGAAAGTATCCTCTGCTCTGGCAGGAAGAAAGAAAACAGTGAAAAAAAATATGGGCAGGATTGGAGAAATTGGCAGTCTTGTTTCCCCCAAAACTCCACTAGGTGTGAATTTCAAGAGCAATGGTGAGAGAAAATCTCAAAAAATGTGAGTGGGAGCTAAAAGCAAGAGGAATAGGTGCATATCCTGCTTCCACCTGTAATTCCAGGAGAGGGTCCCCCGCAGAGGGCTCCACAGCAAGCTCTAAGTCCAAAGCAATTGAAGTATTTCCAGCCACTATTAAGGTCAAGAAAGAACACGAAACAGAGGTCTTAAGTTTCTTTCCCTCAGTAAGCTTGTGACATGGAAGGGACCCCCAAACAGCGGCATGTTACCCAGCAAGAGCATGAGAGGGTCTGCCACACAGACCTCAGTGAGGGTCTAGTTGATTGACCCCAGAGCAGAGATTTACCATAGTAGGCTCAAGACAGGCCACATACAAAACAGAGTGATATTCGAATACCTTCAATGGTGGCAAGAACTCAGGTGAACCTGTGTTAAGAGGGACCAAAGGTGGGGACTATGTCAGGAATCATTCTACCTACTGAATATATCAGAGACCTTCATTACCTAATCGTTCATTATTAGGATTATGTAAACTAATTTGAGACATTTTAACACTTTTTTGGGAGTTCCCGTTGTGGCTCAATGGTTAACGAATCCGACTGGGAACCATGAGGTTGCAGGTTTGGTTCCTGGCCTTGCTCAGTGGGTTAGGGATCTGGCGTTGCCGTGGGCTGTTGTGTGGGTTGCAGACGCAGCTCAGATCCCGCGTTGCTGTGGCTCTGACATAGGCCAGCGGCTATAGCTCCAATTTGACCCCAGCCTGGGAATCTCCATATGTCGCAGGAGCAGCCCAAGAAATGGCAAAAAGACGAAAAGAAAAAAAGAAAAAAACCTTTTTTGGTTATTTGCGCTTTTAACTAAAAATTTTTTTATAATTAAGGCTGTCAAAATTAGCAAATAAAAATACAAACATTGCCTAGGACTTACTTATACACAAAAAATATCCGTTGTTTATCTGAAATTCAAATTTAACTGTGTATCCTATATTCTATGTGACAAGTCCATTTGTAATTAAGGGGTATGTTGGAATTTTTCTAAAACTTGGAGAAGCATGATTAGCTACATAAAATAAGGAATATTAATTTTCCCCACCCAAGTTAAATTTTGATTCTACTACATAAGGTAAACACAAAATGTGCTTTCCCTCTGATTTATATGTTAATACTGTGGTAAAACAAAAGAAGCCAAAAAGCCAGCAATTATCTTTGAAGTGGTTTCAAATAGTATGAGATTTTCCAACACAGATTAGAACAGGGTAGAGCTGAATAATTTACACTTGAAATTTTTTGTTTCTTATTACAAATTATTATTTAAACTGAATAATTCGTTTGCCTTTAGGCCAGACATTTTGACTGAGACAAATGGAAAGGGAGAAAAAAAAAATGTTTCTTTGAAGAAACAGTGGGATCAGACCTGTATGAGTTTTTTCCAAATATTTCTCTTGATGAGGAAATGGGAAAGACAACACAGAAAAAAAAAAAAAGTGCCAGAAGTAACTGAAGAATTTTGTTTGTCCTCCTAGGCCTGAGCACCACGAGGAGCTGCAGAAATGGGGCGAGGGCAGGAGGACCAGGTACCTTCCAAGGCAAAGGCAGGATACTATCTGCCTTTCCTTCTCAGGACCACAAGCCCCTGGGGCTCTCAGCAGAGGGCAGCACCACAGGAGGAGTTGAGAGGCTGCACCCTCTGAGCGGGGACACTGCCCTGGGCTGGGCCTCCAGCTCAGAGTTTAGCCCCAGATAATCAGGCAGTTTCCACCCATGTCTGCCTTAGCTTCAAATGAAGAGGCATCCTAAGTGGCTTTCTGATACTGATTTGTGGGGCTTTTCCTAAATAGAAATCAGAGGAACCATTCTGCTGAGGTTATACCTTGGTTTCCTCATATGTAAAGGGGACATTTATGTTATCTAACAAATGGGGCCGTTTGGGAAAATTATATGAGATAATGCATATAATACAATGACCACAGTCCCTGCTTGATAAATAAATGCAAACCAGGAGTTCCCATCATGGCGCAGTGGTTAACGAATCCGACTAGGAACCATGAGGTTGAGGGTTCCGTCCCTGCCCTTGCTCAGTGGGTTAACGATCCGGCGTTGCCGTGAGCTGTGGTGTAGGTTGCAGACGCGGCTCGGATCCTGCGTTGCTGTGGCTCTGGCGTAGGCTGGGGGCTACAGCTCTGATTCGACCCCTAGCCTGGGAACCTCCATATGCCGCGGGAGCGGCCCAAGAAATAGCAAAAAGACAAAAAAATAAAAAATAAAAAAATAAATGCAAACCAGTACAATAGTAACTTGCTTATTATTATTGTTATTATTGTTGTTGTTGTTATTATTATTATTATTATATAATCAACACTGTAAGGTAAATATTGTGGTGAAATGAAGGCAACATGAGGATAAGAAACTTGTCACAAAAACTGGATACAACAGAATTCTCAGAGGAGGACAGGCAAATTTCATCAGGTGTTTTGAAACTTTATTTCCTGTTCAAGAACTACTCTCTGTTTGAGATATCAGAAGCAAAAGGCCATTCATTCATTCAATATGTACTGATCAGAATTTTCTTTCAGATATGATAATAATTCAACAGCATCTTAAATGGTCTCCCTGATTCGTTTCTCTCCTGTGCCCTTCAGTCCCCATCCGCTCCTACATGGCAGCCAGAGTCATGTTTAAGATATATTAAACTAGGTAAGGACAAATCCCTACTTAAAACTGTTCAGTATCTTTTCAGAGAACTTCAGATAAAATCCCAAAGTGTGTGCCATGGTTTAGAAGCCCTGCTCAGTTAATCTCCTGGCACCACCTTGGTTAATCTCCATTATTCACCTTCATTTTTGGCTTTGCTTTGTTTTTTCTTAAATACACCAGGCCTGTTCCCTAAATTCTAAATATCCTTTTTGCAACTCCTATTGTATCATACTTTTAAAATACCTTTAGGTAGAATTTATCTTCATCTATTTGTTTATTTGTTAAATATATATTTCCCTATCGCTATCCTCTAAAACGAAAAAGCCATGAGAACAGAACTCAAATGTCCTAGCCCCAGAACTTAAGTTAAAACAACAACTATTAGTTTAATGAATGAGAAATTTCTTACACTTTGTTTTCCACTCTTTTACTAAGATCTTTTCCAAGCAACTTTCTTGGGTAGTTCATAAACAATACATATTTTCAAAAAAAACCCCTCCCAAATTAGATTACCATCTCTAGTTTCTTAATTATCTCTCCCATTCTCAAAACTAACACACAAAGTTAAAATGATGTGAAATTTAAAATACTATATTATTTTAAACTAATGATAAGGATAAAATATTATTAAATTTATATAAAACTAAGACTTAAATAAGAAAGCAAAGGAGTTCTCTTTGCAGTGGTACAGCAGGTTAAGGACCCGGAGTTGTCAATCCCTGACCTGGGAATATGCCACAGGTGCGGGGAAAAAAAAAAAAAAAAAGGCAATCAAAGACAATAAAATCTTGCTTTATGAAATTATCAGTTCTCGGTGGACACTGGAGATTGACACATGTATTTCTAATTCCGATGGACTGGGCTCTTGCCCTACAATTTCTGGGTGCCATTCCATATTGATTTTCCTTTTCCAGCTGAAGTCAGTATAGACAACAGCAAACCCTAAGTTTCTACACAAACCTGTGTTTCCTTGATCAACAGCATCATTATCCTCAGATATAGTGGCCAGAAGAGATATCTTCAAAAAACAACTCCTCACCCACCCACCCACCTTTGTCCCAAATCTCCAAGGAGTTATAAAATCCTGATTACCCTGTTCTGAAATATGACATAAAAATTTTTTTAATTAAAAAACAACCACCACTATTTTTATCCAGAACTGTATTTGTCTCAGAGTATCCCAGCTGGTATCTGTACTCCAAGTTCTTTCCAGTCCAACATTCATGAACTGTTTGCAAAGACACTCTAGTCCATCTTGTATGCAGTAGCAATTAAATGGCTCAAACCTAAGACTATATCCTACCATTCTATCAGTCTGAAACCTAAAATGGCCCCAGACCTCCTTGTATATTAAACGAGAGACACGTAATGTCTTTCAGCTTCTATTTATCTATTTGGCCTCATCTCTGCTTCTTCTCAAATATAGTTATAATTACAATATGTATAAAATAAGATATATGCAATGTATATAATATATATTTATAAATAATTATATACAATATACATACTATACATATAGTTTCTACTTCACTTTGCATGACACAAAATGCAGTAGAAACCTCATCTATTAAGCCATACATTCCTCAAGGGTACAGATACTGCCTATGACCTCTCATGGGACCTGGTGCATACCAGACAGTCAAATTTATTACATGTTATTAATGTGCTGAGTTCAACTGAGTTTCAAATTCTAAGTGCAACAGAATTTAATAGGAAAATCTGCTCTATGAGATGTTTCTATTTGTTAAATAAGTATTCATAATTTGCTTCCTGAAATATAGAAGCCTCCTTTACTGTATACAAGGAAAGGGATTCCATTGTAAGGAGAAATATCAAATTCCCACCATTATACAATGGCACCCATGTACATAATACAAGCTGGGCAACGATACATAAATCATGATAATCACCTAAGGAGGATAAATTATGAATTAAAAATGAGGTATATACAAAGAAATAAGGTGTATTTTCATTTCATTTGAAAACATAATAAAATAACTTCAGAATTAAATCATTAACTATAGCATGGCATAGGGCTGTTCAGAAGTGCAAGCCGTTTTCTATGCTATGACTCCCAGAGAAAATCAGGGAGCTATCACACTTTTAAATTGTTTTGGTAACCATGTCACCCATCACTTCTAGTATAGACAACAATAATAATAATTGTAAATGCCAATCCTAACCGTTAATGTGCACCTCATAAAAATAATGAACACAAATGACACAGGAACAGCATTCTTTGACTTTGTGGGTAAATCTGGTAAGAGCGATAATCTGGTGGAGCATAGCAGGATATGCTTTTTTTTAAGGATCGATTTTTTTGCAGTATGTAAGAGATATAAGAAATTAACTGATTTGATGGTATCTAGAGAGCTTTCTAGATAACAAATGCAAAATCATTAATTTATACAATATTATGTGTCAAATGTAGAATTACTCAATACAGACTAGGAAAGAAAACTCAGCATTTCCCCGAAACTCTATGAAATAGCATTTGAAACCACTCATATTTTAATGCGTTTTACTTCTAGAATAGGAACTGATTCAAAATAAATGCTCACTTGATTCAGTACCGATTTTCACTCATGTTAAAGCAAATACCTGCTTTTTTATTACATTCACATTCACCATTTAAAAATGGTCCTCTGAGGAGTTCCCGTCATGGCTCAGTGGTTAATGAATCCGACTAGGAACCATGAGGTTGTGGGTTCGATCCCTGGCCTTGCTCAGTGGGTTAAGGATGCGGCATTGCTGTGAGCTGTAGTGTAGGTCGCAGATGCAGCTCAGATCCCGAGTTGCTGTGGCTCTGGTGCAGACCAGTGGCTACAGCTCTGATTGGATCCCTAGCCTGGGAACCTCCATATGCCATGGGAGCGGACCAAGAAATGGCAAAAAGACAAAAAAATAATAATAATAAAAATAAAAATGGTCCTCTGATGTTATGTAGAACTATCAATAACTTGATAATTTGAGATTGCCATATTACCTTGTCTTTTAGCAGCTATAATAGAATATGTTATATTTTAATCATTCTTTCAAGTATATATTAACCATATCCTTCTTTTTACTTTATAATATTATTAAATAAGATAATGGGCTGACTAACATTTGTCTACATTAAAATATGCAGATAGGATGGGTCGCTGCCAAATAATAATAATAATAATAATAATAGCAACAACAACAACCAGTAAGGTTAAAATTTGTCATGGCTTCTTAGAGGTTGTTACTTATCGTAGGCACTGAGTACCTTAATGGCCCCTCCCCCCTTTCTATCTAATTAAAAAAATAAGAGAAAATCCTCACTTCCTTTGGTATCAATATAAAAGTAAATTGGTTCAACACTTTATTCATCAGAAAAGGGTATCTCCCTGTCTCCCTCTTTTCCTCCCTCAGCTTTCTTTCTTTTTCCCTCTTCCCCTCTCTCCTCCCTCCTTCCCTTCCTCCCTTCCTTCTCTTCTTCCTTCCTCCCTCTCCCTCCCTCCCTTTCTCTCTCTCTCTCCTTCTCCCCCCCTTCTCTTTGTCTATTTCTCTTTGCCCACTTGATCTTACATTATGTATGTGGTTAACTAATCAGTGAATAAATTGAAGATTTTCCTTTTCTTCATCCTACTTTCACTTTTTGAAAATATTTCAAAGGCAGGAAAATATGTACAATTTTATTTTAAATTTAAGAGCCAACGATAATTCTATTGGGAATTTTTCTTATTCTTCTACACTCACATTACAAAAATTCAAAAAGTAAATTCTATTTCTTGTATCCTAAATGAAGATATAAATTCACCAATATCCGCTTTCCACGATTGCAGTATTATCCGAAAACTGAAAGTCCTCTGATCCAGGATAAAAATCAAACATGCCCTACAAAAAAATTGGTGAATTGGTTTCCAGCTGCATGTGCATGTGTGTCTGCCATGCACATTTAATAGCCAATTAAGCATTTAATTGCCAGTTAAGGTATATTAAAATGCTACAAGGAAATACAATTTTGAAATAAGAGTGAATTTGAAGTATATTTGAGGAGCATTTACTTTAAAAAATGTGATTTGAAATTTTAAAATAGAGGTTATTTTTGTTTTTGTTGTTCTTAGAAGCAGATCCCCCAGGCTAATCAGTTTTACATAATAATATTACACCTCTTTAGAGGCATTCCACAGTTTGCATTGTTTATTAATTCAGATTGGCTCTGCTCCCAATCAGCCCAAATTGCAAAGTTTTATGACAAATATAAGGCATCTACAGTGTCTGAGCTACAGAAT
The DNA here is from genome assembly GCF_016906955.1 of Phacochoerus africanus. Taxonomy (NCBI): domain Eukaryota; kingdom Metazoa; phylum Chordata; class Mammalia; order Artiodactyla; family Suidae; genus Phacochoerus; species Phacochoerus africanus. The sequence continues at coordinate 155,652,371 of NC_062545.1, forward strand.
CATATGGATTATGCTTGTATTATATCTTATAGATGATTTTCCTTCATTATTTTGTCAGGGCAAAATTTTTTACTAAACATCTCTGGCTCAGCCTCCAGATGATGAAAGAAAACTATCAAGATGCATTAGCTTCAGGTTCTCATAATCTAATAGAAAGCCCCCCCCCCCAAAAAGAAACAAACATTGTCATCAAACTATCAAGCTTAGGAATAGGTTTCTCATTAAAGAATAGGAAAGTGGGCCATAATATCTAAAATTTAAACAGCAGAAATAAACATGCCATCTCCACTGATGCACCCCTTGTTTACAATCTCGTGAGACAAGCTTTCAACTATGAAGGTTCTTACAAATGTCAATCCCACATCAGGATATGTGACAAATTACAGGAATTCACATTGATGATTTCTTTTCAGATGTGAGTCTATCATTATGCAAACATGTATGAAAACAACCACTCATGCTGTTAGGTTATTATACTCATTAAATGTGCTACAATTTACAATTACATTTGAAGCCCAGACTCACTGTGCACTTTAAAAATTGCCAAATCTTTAGGTGGCTCAGATCTTTATGCTTTTAGGTCCAGAGTTCAGAAGGCTAGAAATACAGGAGGAAGCAATTAAATAACAAAATATTAACAAAACTCTATAGTAAATATTATTTTCAAACAAAAGTAGCAGTAATGACCATGATTAGTTTAAGCTTCATTTGGTGTCAATAAGATTCTGAGCCCTATCCTAGTGATACAGATGCAGTAGCAAGAAATCTGAACAGAGAGGATGCAATTAAGATTATAATGCACGGAGTTCCTGTCACAGCTCAGTGGTTAACAAACCCAACTAGTATCCAAGAGGACTCGGGTTTGATCCCTGGCCTCGCTCAGTGGGTTAAGGATCCAGCATTGCCATGAGCTGTGGTGTAGATCACAGACATAGCTTGGGTCTGGCACTGGCTGTGGCTGTGGTGTAGGCAGGCAGCTGTAGCTCTGATAGACCCCTAGCCTGGGAACCTTTATATGTCACAGGGCGGCCCTAAAAAAACAAAAGGCAAAAAAAAAAAGTTTAACACACACACAGGACAAGAGACAGTGAAAGGCAAATTACTTCCAACACATAAAACTGGGACATGCTCTGTGAACTTCCATATCAAGTGTCTTAGGCTTTTAAATGTTTTGGTTAGTTTAATGGTAGAACTTTAGTGTTTCTTCTAACTGAACACCTTCTTAAGGAGGGGGAGCAGGCAAAACCAACAGTAAAGAGCAATGCCACAAACACTGCTGTCCATCTCTACATGCTCAGTGTGGTAGTGTCTCCCAGGAGAGGGGACAGAGAGGGAGAGTGAGCCTGGTGACATGGATTCAAAGATGCTGAGCCAAAGACTAACTTCCAAGCAAAGGGCTGAAAAGAAATCACTGCTGAAGGAAATGAAAAACACACAGAGCTGCCACTCACAGCTTCAGGCTCAGAGAGTTTAAAAGGCAGGACAATTCTTAATGGCTCAAGTTACTTGGGCATAGAACTAAAATAATTGCTCCAGCTCCCAAGAGAAACCACCTTTCCAATGTTTAAATGCTATTAATCTGGATTTGTTGAATTCTGCACAGATTTGAAGGTTTCTGTAATCTTCCAGCAGAAGGATTAATCAGTTAATACCCTACACGAATGCTCTATAAAAAACATTTTTTAAAGCAGAAGCAATTCACCGAACCTTTTAATAAAAATAAAGACCAAAAATCTAGCACAAATAGGATAGGATCTTTCTATCATTTACAAGAATGTGTTGAATAAATATACCTTTTAAATACCCAGGGCATTTAGAATTTTTAATACCAAAATGGAAAGAAGCAATAATGTAATCAAAATATTTGTGGAAAGCTGATGTTTCAAGATATATTTTGTAAATATTCATAACCATCAGAACCCAAGAAGAGGTTTTAGGACACAAACACACACACACACACACACACACACACACAGTCTACACAAGAAAATTAATAACTAACATTTCATTGTTTAAATGGTTAGTGAATAACCTCTATTTGCAAGATATGCTAGATTTTGAAAACATGTGGTTAAAATACACATATTATGGGAAGTTTCCATTGTGGCTCAATGGTAACAAGCCCGACTAGTATCCATGAGGATTCTGGTTGGATCTCTGGCCTCACTTAGTGGGTTGCCATGAGCTGTGGTGTAGGTCGCAGATGCAGCTCAGAGCCTGTGTTGCTGTGGCTGTGGTGTAGGCCGGCAGGTGTAGCTCAGATTTGACCCCCAGCCTGGGAACTTCCATATGTTGTGGATACGGCCTAAAAAGCCAAAAAAAAAAAAAGTATATATACATATACATATATATATATATATATATATATATATATATATATATATATATATATATATGTAATGCTTGTTTCATAAACCTTATGCTTAGTGGGAGCTACCAACAAAAAAATAGACAGTTACAATATGATCAGTGGGTAGAATCAGAGCTGCAGCTGCTGGCCTATGCCACAGCAATGGTAACACCAGATACAAGCCACATCTGTGAGGTATACTGCAGCTTACAGCAGTGCTGGATCCTTAACCCACTGATCAAGGCCAGGGATCTAACCCGTATCCTCATGGGTATTAGCTGAATTCTTAACCTGATGAGCCACAACAAGAACTCCTAATTTTTATTTTTATTTTACTCCTAACTTTCATCCACAGCATATGAAAGTTTCCAGGCCAGGGACTGAATCCAAGCTGCAGTGCCTACACTATAGCTGTGACAACACCAGATCCTTTAACCCACTGTGCCCAGGCCAGGGATTGAACCTGTACCTCTGCAGCGACCTGAGCTGCTGCAGTAAGATTCTTAACCCACTGTGCCACAGTGGGAACTCCTAAAGAAAGCTTTAAAGAGATGTTTATGCCAGTGAGAATGAAAGTGGGGAGAGAGACAGTTTGAAGATTGGGGGGAAATAATTTGAGTAAACCTAACAATGGATTAAACAATGTCCCCAAGCATGGATATTATTCAGAAAAAAACTGGAAAGAATTTAGATATAATCCAATGGGTTGAGTCAAGGAGTATTTAGACACCAGTGAGACTGTCAAGCATTTACCAGGAAGCTAAGAAAGCCCTGATAAATATTCTCAAGGCAGAGTGGGAGGTAAGGTTACTTGCTCTGAGTGATGAGGAAGATGGTAGATCAAAAACCAAAGGAAACAGAAGATTGAAAATAAAAGCAAACAAACTAGTAAAATACAAAAGTAATTCTAGGAGGCAATTCTGAGTCAGTGGAGTTTGAAATTTTTTTTTCGGTAGAATATATTAAGTTTGTGTGTATGTATCTATCTGTATGTCTGTATGAGAGTGATTCAGAGTGAGACTCTGCCTAAAGTACATTTATTCATCAAAGCCAAGAAAGGGTCATTACAATATCACACTATTATTACTGGTAATAATAATAATGATAGAACAATGCTATTCCTCAGTAATTCCTATGAGCAAGACTATGAGGAAGACATGGGAAACGTAAATCAGTTTAGAGTTTTTCTCTGCTTTCCTCAAGCATAATAGTGTTTCTTTTTGCACACTGGACAAGTGTGTGGGTGTGAGTGTGTGTGTGTATTTGCGTGCACAACATACATACACAAGACAGGTTAAAAGGACCAAATGTGAAGCAGAAAGTGTTGCTGCTCTGGGAATTCTAAAGTGAACAGGGACTGGCTAGAGATGAGACCTCAAGAAAGACGATGTGGGCTTTTAAATGGCGAAAATGTGGAAAGAAGGAAAAACATTTTTTAGAGTAGATGCCACAATTTTATCAGTTCTTTACAAGCTAAAAAATAATAGATTCAGTGACTTATTTAGAAAACCATAAATTCACAAAAGGTCATTAATACAAATTTCTCATTCTGTCCATGAAAAGGTATAAATGGCTTAATGCTTAATTACTGTTTCAGAATATATAACATGTATATAGAAACATCAATATATTTATGTACAAATGTATCGACCAAGTCCACCTAGTAGTTTTAAAATATAAAGCATAATTGTATATTTAGTTTTGCTTGTATAAAAGCTTGTTACTATCTGTTATTTATATATATAAATATACTATATCAATACATTCATGTTAATATAATATTACATTATTGCTATGTTATTTTAACTTTGTATCTTCTTGTTCTTGCATTTATCATAATATAATAATATCATTGGACCCATTCTTGGTGATGTTAAGTGTTTTCATTTAAGTTGTGAATATTCTCTTTGCTAACTATTTTTTTTCTCAGTAGCTGATGATGCCAAAATGATTCATTTACTACTTTAGTGACTGTAAAAGAATATTTTTTCTATTTCTATCACTCATTTTGAATTTTTATTGCTCATTCTTTGGTAAAAAAGAGTTTTCTCCTTTCCCCGACATCCGTTATATACTGTACAGGAAAGTAAGGATATACTTCAAAGCTTATTAGAAAATCTCAAGAGACCACACAGAAACAAGCTAGAAGAGGCTCTCAGGGGCCACAGGAGAGTCAATTTAAGTATCAAAGTAAATAATGAGAGGAATTGACTATAAATTGACTTTTTAAGAAAAAGTCCATAAAGGATATTATAGAAATGAGAAAGTCATTTTTAAATACAAATAAGATATCGATAGAAAAGTAATTTCTTTTTTTTCCTTCTTTTCTTTGGCTGAAGTCATGGTATATAAAAATTCTTGAGCCAGGGATTGAATCTGGCAACCTACATCACAGCTGTGGCAATGCTAAATCCTTAACCTGCTGCACCACAGCGGGAATCCCGAGAAGTAACTTCTTTATTTTATGACCTTTATCCACAGACACAACATCAAAGTGGTGTTAAATTCTTTAATAAAGTTATCTGCAATATATACCTTTATATAAGATATATATGTAAACCAAGAACCAGATGCAATGAATATGCTACTTTCACATTTCTTATTGAGATTTTTTTAATCCTGAATGTGAGTTACCAAATAGTATTCATTGTGCTCAATGACAGGAAAGTTCTAACTAAAGTGGCAGAAGCTTAGTCATGGAGAACGTAAATACAGACTCAGAAGTCATAATCACCATCAAAAGCAGTAAGTAGAACAGTTCTGAGCACAGGACATAGAGACAAGGCTGACTAGGCTTTTATTTTCCTTTAGAATTTGCTAATTATTCACCAGATGCCTGAATTTCCCCAAACATAAAAAAAGACAAGTTTTAAGTTATTTAAAAAGTAAAATGCTGAGAACATTGACACATTTTAAGTATTCAATAAAGGTTTGTCATTCAATAACACAAGGACCAATGAAAAGGGTGAAGAAATGTGGAGAGCAGATTCAAAATGAGAAAATTGCAAACCATTCAGAAAAAATGGCGAGCCCTAGAAAATGTAACAGGCAAATTTTAGTTGTTATGGAATATAATAAATTAAATGGCAGTTCAATGAAATAAATTATTTTTGAAATGTATTCCTGAAGAAAAACAATGTTTTGGTATCATTTAAAAAAAAAAAAAAAAGCACATTTTGGCGTTCCTTTGTGATACAGTGGGTTAAGGATCCAGTATTGTCACTGTAGCAGACTGTGTCAGTGCTGTGGTGCGGGATCAGTCTCTGGCCTAGCAACTTCCATATGCCACAGGCACAGCCAAAAAAAATAAATAAACTGAAATAAATAAATAAATAAATAAATAAATAAATAAAAGCCTTTCTAATGTGATAGATATGGTTCTTGATTGTGATGTTTGAATGACAAATGTTTGTATATGGTAGAAACAAATTTGAAATCTGTATCTCCTCTATTTCAAACAATTGAAGTCCTTATCCTTCCTTTAAATCTAGATACACTGTAGTCACGGAAATCTCTTTAAAGAATAGGCATTTCAAACTACTTGTTCATCCTTCTGGAGAAAAAAGATTACTGTTGTCATTATTTGCATGGGTTTAAAAAAGATAAATTAGTTCAAATTGCCCATAATTTAGCATTTGAATATAAATGATAAGTCAATGATAAGTCATTTGCCAATACAGCTGCAGGTAATTTTACTGAAAGAGAAGGATTGCCAATATTTCATATTTTCTGATGTGGCATTTACCCCCCAAATGTTCTACGCTTCTCATCTGCTGTCAGTTAAAATCTTAAGTCTCTATGGATCTTATTTCTCATTCCTTTGTGAAAACAAACAGCCATATTGATCGAATTATCTCCCAGCATACAACTGTGACTCTGCACAAGTCTAATACATATGCCACGTACACCAAAAAGAGAAGTACTTGGGAAGGAACTCATTGAGATATTTTACACTGTCACTTATTCATATACATATGAACATATAGTTCTACAAAAAATAGTTCAAGTTATAATCACTTTATATATTGGAGCACACACACAATTAATTTACAGACCCTCAATGTAGCAAAAGTTTTCTGCTGACTCAGAGATAAAGCAGATCAACTGACTTTTTTGACTCAGCAAGAAAGGAGTTCAGGGATCTGCTAAAAATCACATGAGGCCTTACAATTTTTGTTAGAAGTGCACCCATTATTTCCACAACACTATTTGTTGAAGAGGCCATCCTTTCTCCATTGTGTATTTCTGGCATCCCTGATGAAGATGAACCAACCACATAATTGTGAAGTTACTTCTGGGCTCTCTATTCTATTTCATTGGTATTTTGACAGTACCATCCTGTCTTGATTACTATAACTTCATAAGACATTTCAAAATTAGGAAGTGTCATGCCTGCAGCTTTGTTCTATTTGTGCCTTTTGTGATTCCATATGAACTTCTCGTTTTTTGTTTCTAAAAAAATGTCTTTGGCATTTCTATGGGGATTACATTGAATCTGTAAATTGCTAGGGATAGCATGAATATTTTAACAACTCATAAACAGGGGATGTATGGATATTCATATTAATAGAATATACAACATACACAAAAAATAACTGAAAGTGGATTAAAGACTAAGGAAAAAGCAATTAATTCCTTATTACTAAGTATTAAACTACATTTTTATGACAGTGATACAAAGGTTTATAATGTGAGAGTTCCCAATGTGGCTCAGTGGGTTAAGAGCCCAGCATGGTGTCTGTAAGGACATGGGTTCAATCCCTGGGCTCTCACTCAGTGGGTTAAGGGTCCAGCGCTGCTACAAGCTGTGGTGTAGGTCGCAGATATGTCTTGGATCTGGCATTGCTGTGGCTATGGTGTAGGCCAGCAGCTGCAGCTCCAATTCAACCCCTAGCCTGGGAACTTCCATATGCCACAGGTGTGGCTGTAAAAAGAGAAAAAAAAGTTTAAAATGTAATGTCTGCCATAAATTTGATTTTTCTCAAGTGATAATGGAAAATTTGCTTACAGATGTATTATATGAAAAGCAGACTCATCCTGTACCCAACTCTTTAGCAACAAGCCCTTTGCACAGCTACATAAGAATTAACAAAAATTAGGAGTTCCCGTCGTGGCGCAGTGGTTGGCGAATCCGACTGGGAACCATGAGGTTGCGGGTTCGGTCCCTGCCCTCGCTCAGTGGGGTAACGATCCGGCGTTGCCGTGAGCTGTGGTGTAGGTTGCAGATGCGGCTCGGATCCCGCGTTGCTGTGGCTCTGGCATAGGCCGGTGGCTACAGCTCCGATTCGACCCCTAGCCTGGGAACCTCCATGTGCCGCGGGAGCGGCCCAAGAAATAGCAACAACAACAACAACAACAATAACAACACCAAAAGACAAAAAAAAAGAATTAACAAAAATTAATAACTAAAGACCATGAGGACTGGACCATAAGTCAAATTTATTAATCAGTAGAGAGAAAGATAGAACTAGTCTGATCACATATACTAGATAGTCAGTTACAGTCCAGGTTACACATTAATCCAGATTTTCTGACTGGTTAGCTCTTCTTTTTACTCTCAAAGGGTCCAAGTTTTGATGGGGGAATTACTTGATCACCCTATATATAGTTTGTGTTTTGCTATATTCTACTTTTTCTTTTCTTTTCTTTTTTTGTCTTTTTTAGGGCCACACCAGGGGCATATGGAGGTTCCCAGGTTAGGGGTCAAATCAGAGTCATAGCCACGAGCTTACACCACAGCCACAGCGCCAGATCCTTAACCCACTGAGCAAGGCCAAGAATTAAACCTGCTTCCTCATGGATAGTAGTCAGATTCGTTTCTGCTGAGCCATGACAGGAATTCCTCTACTTTTTAAAAATGTCCTTGATATAGAAGGCACTTAATATTTGTTAAATGCATATTAAATATGTCATTTTCTAATGACATATTTGATTTTAAAAGACTACATGTTTCCTAATTATTTAATACTCAAAAATATACTTCATAATCTTCCCTTAAGAGCCAAGAATGGCATAATCAGCTATTAAGAGCCAATAAGGAGTGACAACATCCAAATGGCAGTGTAGGGAACTCCAGGGATCCATCTTTTCACAAAAGCAACTAAAACACTAGCAAAAAGTGTCAGAGTTAACTTTTGCAAAGCTCTGGAATCAAGCCAAAAACTTACAATAACCAGGGGAATGTCTATTGAAGAAAGATGCTGCTGCACTGCCATGAGAGAGAGCTGTGACATTTTTAATTGCCCACATACTATTTCCCACTCTCCAGAGAAACAACTGCCCATACCCCTGGTGCAGGCTGCTAGTGCCAGAAGGAACAACGTGGATGTTATTCTCAAAAATCGTGATTGCATTTTTTTTTTTTTTTTGGCCTTTTAGGGCTGCAGAGTATGGAGGTTCCCATGCTAGGGGTCTAATCAGAGCTACAGCTGCCGGCCTATGCCACAGCCAAGGCAACACCAGATCCGAGCCATGTCTGCAAGCTATACCACAGCTCAAGGCAACACTGGATCCTTAACGCAGTAAGCGAGGCCAGGATCAAACCCACAGCCTCATGGTTCCTAGTCGGATTCACTTCCACTGTGCCACAATAAGAACTCCTGTGATTGCATTTTTTGATCTGTCTGATATATCCTGGAATGACCAGCATGAGCCTTACAGTTAATTAACTTGAATCAAGGCATTTCCGTGTTGGGTAGCCCTTGCCAAAAGCATTTAAAGGCAAAACTATTGGCTACAGTAGCCTGAGGCAAGGGACAACAGTCAGGACAAGCAGAACAAAACAGCCAGGGAAAAAGAGGTTAAGAAAAGAAATATGTGGGGAAATAAAAGCTTCTACAAGATGGGTGTACACTGGGCAACTGAGAAGACCAGTTACGTGCCCAGAGCTGTACTCTGAAAAGAGCAGAGGATAACCTAAGCATTCACCTCTCTCTCATTTTCAGGGCCATGTAAGCACAAAGTGATGGCTAAGGCAGAGATCGAAATGGTCTAGATAGGCACTGAAGTAGTACAGAAGGAAGGAAAGTGTAAAGATCAGAGCAGAGATAACTAGGGAATAGAAAAACAACAGCGAAAATCAAAACCTAAAATTGATTCTTTAAAAAAAAAGATGAATAAAATTGACGAACTTTCAGTTAGATTGATCAAGAAAAAAAGAGACACGATTCAAATTACTAAAACCAGAAATGAAAGTTAGGATGTTTCTACAGACCTTATAGAAATACGAAGGATGACAATGGATACTGTGAACAACTAAAAAATTAGTTAATAGTATGCTAAAAAATTAGAAAACCTAGATGAAACAGACACACTCATAGAAACACAAACTGCCAAAACTGACGAAGAAATAGAAAATATACATTGATTTGTAACAGATAAAAGACTGAATCAGTTACCAACCTCATTCCTAAAGGAAAGCCCAGAATCTGATAGCTGCACTGGTGAATTATGGTAATAGTATTTCAAACAAGAACACCGGAGTTCCCGTCATGGCGCAGTGGTTAATGAATCTAAGAACCATGCGGTTACGGGTTCGATCCCTGGCCCTGCTCAGTGGGTTAACGATCCGGCGTTGCCGTGAGCCATGGTGTAGGTTGCAGACATGGCTCGGATCCCGCATTGCTGTGGCTCTGGTGTAGGCCAGTGGCTACAGCTCCGATTCGACCCCTAGCCTGGGAACCTCCATATGCTGCTCCACAGCCCAAGAAATGGCAAAAAGACAAGGGAAAAAAAAAAAAACTAACACCAATCCATTTCTGCCTTCTCTGGATAACAGCAAAAGCAGAGGGAAATACCCATCATTCTATTAGGAGAGAATTATCTTGACACCAAAGCCAAATAAAGCTATCCCAAGAAAAGAAATCTATAGATAATTCTCTTTATGAAGAAAGAGAAAAAACTCTTCAACAAAATACAGTGTTGTAGGCTTCAAGTCCCCTTCAAGGAGATTAAACCCAAAAGCCTCTGGCCATGTCTCATTGTAATAACCCTTCCCCCACCTTGACCAGCCTGGTTGGAAAGGAATGTGGCCCATTCCTCACCCTACCTCCATATAACCTATTCCCCATGAAAGCTTTTCTGCCCAAAATCAATCAGATCAAATATGCCCCATACAGAGATAAAACAACACTCAGCCTTTAGGCAAGGCATAGGGGGCTGGAGCAGGAGAAATTGGGTCTTCACTCAGGTGGGGCTGATGGAGTGGGAAGGGGTATGAGAATAAAGTGTAAAATGAGTTGGGCCCTCTTTTTAACCTGTGCACACTTGAGTTCTCTCTCTCTGAAAATATACTTTTGCTTTAATAAATTTGAAAAAGGTCTGCCATTCCAATGCTTTCTTTGCAACAGTGAGATGGGAACCAAGGAAACTGTGACTCTATCACTGGCAAACTGAATCCAGCAGCATATTAAAAAATTACACACCATGACTAAGTGGGATTTATTCCAGGAATGCAAGTGTGGTTCAACATATGAAAACCAACCAAAGTAATATACCACAATAGACTGAAGGAAGTTCCATGTTACACAATAATCTCAATTAATGCAAAGAAAAAAAATGCATTTGACAAAATCTAAAACCCTTTCATGATAAAAACGCTCTATAAACTAGTATCAGAAGGGAACTTCATCAAACCTAATAAAGGGCATCTATGAAAAACTCATAGCTGATATTATATTCAGTGGTGAGAAATTGAAAGCTTTCACTCTAAGATCAGGAACAAGGCAAGAATAAACACTTCACTGGTATTCAGCACCTCACTAGGAAGTCTCAACAGAACTCTTAGGCAATTAAAAACAAAACAAAGGCACCCATCCAAATTGGAAAAATTAAAAAAAAAAAGTAAAAGTAACTCTGCCTGCAGAAAACCTCATCTCTCATATAGAAAATTCTTGCAAATACACACAAAATTGTTAGAGCTAATAAAATCAGAAAAGAAGCAAAATACAACACAAGAAAATCAGTGTATATACACTAGCAATAAGTAATCTGAAAGTGAAATTAAGACAATCATTCCATTTACAATAACATCAAAAATAGGAATTCCCCTTATGGCTCAGTGGGTTACAAACTCAGTGAGTTCAATCCCTGGCCACACTCAGTGGGTTGAGGATCAAGCACTGCTATGAGCTGCAGCGTAGGTCACAGATGTAGCTCAGATCCAGCATGCTGTGGCTGTGGTATAGGCCAGCAGCTGCAGCTCCAATTCGGTCCCTCGCCTGAGAATTTCCATACGCTATAGGTGTGGTCCTAAAAAAAAGCAAGTGATAATAATAATACTTAGGAACAAAGTTAACCACAGAGGCACAAGACTTAGACATTGAAACTACAAAACGCTACCAAAATAAATTTCGAAATACCTCAGTAAACGTAAAGACATTCCATGTTTATCAATCAGAAGACTCAACAGTGTTAAAATGGCAATATCCCACCCCCTACAAGTATTCTACATAAGCAATGTAATTCCTATCAAAATCTCATTAGCCGGAGTTCCCATCATGGTGCAGTGGAAACGAATCTGACTAGGAACCATGAGGTTGCAGGTTTGCTCCCTGGCCTCACTCAGTGGGTTAAGGATCCGGCATTGCCATGAACTGTGGTGTAGGTCACAGACATGGATCGGATCTGGCATTGCTGTGGCTCTGGCGTAGGCCAGCGGCTACAGCTCCGATTAGACCCCTAGCCTGGGAACCTCCATGTGCCACGAGTGCAGCCCTAAAAAGCAAAAACAGAAACAAACAAAAAAACTCATTAGCCTTTTGTAAAAATTCATATGATTTCAAATTTCACATGGAATTTTAAGTAACCCCCAATAGCCAAAATAATCACGATAAAGAACAGAGTTGGAGGATTCACTTCCAACTTTAAAACTTACTACAAAGGTACAAAAATCCTAATAGTGATTGCTCCCATTAGGAGATATTTGGGTCAATGTAATGGAACAGTCTAGACATAAATCCACACATTTGTGACTAGTTGATTTTCAACAAGGCTGCCAAGACCCTATGTTGCGAGACATGTTTTTATAATATTTTCTTAGCCTCTTTGCTGAAAACTCCATCTTGTCCTTCCTTACTTTGTCCTGTCTTCCTGCTTGAGAAATAGTCACGGTGATGGTAAATGACTTAAGCTTAAGAACAAAGACCTAAAGGCATGGGTTATTCTGCTGAATGAGGACATAATACATTGGTCTAGGCACGCTGGAACTGTGCAGATTGGCACGCCATTTGCATGATACGTCCTCTAAAGAATAAGAGAAAGAGGAACCTCACGGCCCTAAGTGGTTTATGAGTGGTCATTAGCAGAATATGCATTAGCAAAGAGAACCAAGGTACAAACCTAGGCACAAAGGGTTGCCGCAAATAGGCAAGCCATTTGCAGAAGCACAGTGAGGATTCTCTGAAATACTATGCATAGATAACTAACTCAAATGCTAATGATTCTTAAATGCCTAAAGTTTAGAGTAAAACTTTAACCATCTACCAGCTAAGTGACTTTTAAAATAATAAAAGAACTTATAAAATAATAATAAAAAAACCCCTATATCCTGCACCTACAACCCCCTTTTCACTTGAGCACAAAAAAGCAGTGTGGTTTCTGGAGGCAGGGCTCCTGGTCCCTGAGACCTTGAGTCCCCCGGTTCCCACCTTTAGTTAAGATAAATGTCTCTGTGTCTCGTTTTATGTTAACTTTTTTTTCCTTAAGTTCCACAGCACCCATTCTTCAGTCCCATCCTGCTGAGCAGATCTCGGCAACCCTACAACTGGGAAAAAATAGTTTTTTCAACAAATGGTGCTATTATAACTGGCAATCCACACAGAAAAGAATGAAGCTGAACCTCTACCTTATACCATATAAAAAAAATAGCTTAAAATGAATCAAAGACCTAACTTTAAGAGTTAAAGCTATAAAACTATTAGAAGAAACCATAGGATTAAGTCCATACAGCACTGGATTTGGCAATAGTCTTGGATACGATAATGGAAGCACAAGCAACTAAAGAAAAATTTTTTTAAATTGGACTTCATCAAAATTAACATTTTGTGTATCAAAGCATATTATCAAGAAAATGAAAAGAGAGCCTACAGAACAGGATAAAAATTGCAAGTCCTGTAGCTGATAAGAGTCTTGACTCCAGAATACATAAAGAAACTTTACAATTCAACAACAGAAAAACAATCACTTCTCCCCCCCCCAAACAGGCAAAGGACTTGAGTAGGCATGCTCAACAACAGTCATTAGGGAAAGGAAAATCAAAACTACAGTGAGACACCACTTTAGACCCACCAGAATGGCAATCATCATAATCACAACAACAAAGAAAACATATGGTGTTGGCAAGGATATGGCTAACTTGGAATCTTCACACATTGCTGGTAGAATGTAAAATGGGGAGTTCCCGTCGTGGCGCAGTGGTTGGCGAATCCGACTGGGAACCATGAGGTTGAGGGTTCGGTCCGTGCCCTTACTCAGTGGGCTGACGATCCGGCGTTGCCTGAGCTGTGGTGTAGGTTGCAGACGCGGCTCGGATCCCGCGTTGCTGTGGCTCTGGCGTAGGCCGGTGGCTACAGCTCCGATTTGACCCCTAGCCTGGGAACCTCCATATGCCGTGGGAGCGGCCCAAGAAATAGCAACAACAACAACAACAACAACAAAAAAAAAGACCAAAAAAAAAGAATGTAAAATGGGACAGTCATTGTGCAAAACAGTTTGGTGTTTCCTCAAGAAGTGAAACAAGAAATTACCATATAAGACAGACATTCCACTCATTCATATGTATTTAAAATAATTTTAAAAGCTATTGTCTACAGAAGTACTACTGACAATCACCCAAAGGTGGAAACAACCCAAATACCCATCAACTGATGACTGGGTAAATAAAATAGAGTATATTCACACAACGAAATATTATTCAACCATAAATGAAATACTGATACATGCTACAGCACAGATGAGCCTCAATAACATTACGCTGGACAAAAGGGCCAGACACAAGAGGTCACATAGTATATCATTCCATTTATATACTCAGAATAGCTAAATGCATGGAAACAGAAAGCAAATTGGTAATTGCCAGGGGCTGGGGGAGTGTGAAATGGGTAGTGACTGAGTATGCAATACAGTTTTCGTAAGGGGTTATGAAAATGTTTTGAAACTAGATTGATACAATGGTTGACAATGTGTGAATGTACTTAATTCCATTGAACAATACACTTTAAAATGGTTAATTTTATACTAAGATGACTTTGCCTCAATAATATATTTTTTCTCAAAATTAAAAAAAAAAAAAAAGGACAAACATGGCAATCAGCACTGAGAAGGCAGCAATAAAGATGACAGAAATTCTTCCCCATGAGGTTTTTGTTTTGTTTTGCTATTTCTTGGGCCGCTCCCGCGGCACACGGAGGTTCCCATCCTAGGGGTCCAATCGGAGCTGTAGCCACAGGCCTACGCCAGAGCCACAGCAACGCGGGATCCGAGCTGAGTCTGCAACCTACACCACAGCTCCGGCAGTCTGCAACCTACACCACAGCTCACGGCAACGCCGGATCATTAACCCACTGAGCAAGGGCAGGGACCGAACCCGCAACCTCATGGTTCCTAGTCGGATTCGTTAACCACTGCGCCACGACGGGAACTCCACCCATGAGGTTTTTAATCAAGTAAACCTCAGCGAAACAACTACAAAATAGGCATAGCTCATACGCAGGGCTGGGTAGTCGGGAAATGCATTCTTGGAAAATGACCACAAATTAAATCAACTCCATACAGTGCCATTTTTGCATAGTTATGAAGGCAATGAGCTCCTGGATCATATATTCACAACGATTCTTTGACTCTTCAAATATCCAGGCACTTATTCCAATGACTGTATGTTGCAAGTGAACTGGCCCAGGCTGCATAGATGAGTGCCATAACCTCCAAAACATCAAAAGTCTTTAAAAATTCCAAATTGTCTACTGAACCTGATCCTTTCTTAGTTCAGCCACTTCCGTGAAGTCGTCTAAAGATACCTTAAAACTCACATTTTTTACTTCCCTGCTTAATATCCTTCCCTACTTGCTTTGCAGGCTGCAAGAAACAGATAAGGATTCAGGTTTCTCCAGCTTAGAGAGTGTAATCCCTGTCCCAACCAGACAGTACTGGGTCCCTGGGTATTTATAATAATATAATAATTATAGCATTTTACTTGTATCTCTTCTAAATGACTTATATGATTTAATTCATTTACTCAATGTTCCAACACTATTTTGCAGAGGAGAAAACCAAAGAAGAAAGAGAAGATAAATATCTCCAGTCCACACTGCTATTAAGTGCCAGCTCTAAGTTTCGAGATAGAATAGGATAGGATAGAACCTACACCACAGCAATGACCACAGCTATAGCAGTGACAATGCCAGATCCTTAACCCACTGAGCCACCAGGGAACTTCCTACAAGTATAGAGATGGTTTCAAAATCAGCATGTGAAAATCATGTTTTCAATTCAATATATTCTATAAAAATATAATTTTTGACTTTGAAAGAAATTAATTCAGGCCCTGAACCTACCAATGCTTTCATTATGAAGTAGACTACCTCTTTACACCAAGTGCAAAAATTTGAGTCATCTTTATCACTTTTAGATAAAATAAGTGTGAAATAACATTCATTTCCCCCTATTTGTTTGTACATTAATTCAATGAGTATTTTTTGAGCACTGGCTATGGGTCAGTCTTGTGCTAGGAGAATGCAGTCAGAAAAAAAAAAAAAGTGGTCCCTACAGATATAAAATTAAAGATTGTGATATTTATCATGTGCGGAGAATGCAAGTGGCTTCAAGATAATGATCAGCATGTAAAAAGGCATTAAGCAGAAATTAAGTTTCTATCGCTGAAAAATAATTTGCAAAGCATACAGGAATCCTTAAAGATACTTAAAAAGCACAAATAAGATAATTCCAAATAATTTCATTAATATGCATAAGATGAGCAAATTTATCCTATTTCCTAAGGAAAGAACATAAATCAAAAATAGCACTAATGGTGAAATTTTAAAAAGTAAAACACAAGGTAAAGAAAGACTGATTAATTATGCAAGGGTTGTACACAACTCAGGATTATCTAAATCCTCTGATCCTTTATTTTGTCCTCTTACCCCATCTCTGCATATCTCAGGGTAACCATATTTTAATCCCCAGCTTAAACGTTATCTCCTTTCTGAAGTATTATTCTGAACTCTGCCCTCCTTCCAGCCAGAATGATTTGTTCTTTTCTCTCAATATCCAAAATACTTCATTGTGTCTTTCTTAAGACACTCAAAACATTCAGCGTTGCATTATGTATATCAGGGTTTTACCTCTACCTGAGCCATCTCTATATCACAGAACACCTGTAGGGCTTTTCACATGCAACAGCTGTAGAATGAACAATTATTCTGCCATCCCTTGGCTGTTGATATTCTATTTTAAAAAGAATAATAGATTTGTAGCTACCTTTATTGCTGTACTGTCCAAGGCATGTTCTGGTGGACCAAACAAAAGAATTCTCTGATTCAGAAATAACTTGTAAATTTATCTACATTAGTCATATTTGAATAAGTCATTGGGGGTAGGTTTGGTATGGCTTTGAAATTTTTTATAAGAAATACAATTCAAAACGAGTAACTCATATTAAGTTGTACAACAACAGATGTTATGCACAGAGATGTCCTATTGAATTTATTTTCTAGTCTTCCAATGTTTCAATGGCAAAAATGTTTCGAAAAGCAAAAAGATCCTGAAAGACTTATCACAAAATAAGATGAACAGAACAACATAATTTTCAATTTCAAAAATTAAGCACAACTATAATAAAATATTACTTGGCATAGTTTTATACTATTTTTGACAGTAACAGTGTTTTAATAATAACTGCAACAAAATGGCACTTTAACTTCATTTACTGTTCATATAAAGGTGCCTTTTTGGTCAGCTATTCTGATTTAATATGAATTTGATTAAAAACAGAATTTACCAGAAATAGGAGGTATAGGCAATTTACTTGAAAAGTTTTATCTTCATGTTTTTCTTTTTTCTACTGCAATTTCATAATCTTAACGTTGTCATTTTTTTTTCAAATTATTTCAGTGGGGTCTGAAATAATTTAAGAAGCTGCTGAATCTCACTACCCACTCAGTACCTTCAACTACACAAAATACAGTTGTTTTTATATTAAAGACTGCAATTTTAAAATAATGACCATTTTTTTTGTTTCATGTTCAATATTTTTCATAGTCAAGGCAAACGAAATATAAGTTTTTAATAAGAATGGAAATCCGAGAAAAGGCAATTTGTATAGAAAGTGAGATAACTGCGAGACCAAATTCTGCTCCACAGAAACAATGAATATTAAAAAAAGGTGACACACTGTCTACTGGCCTCACAGTGAAAAAGCCTGCAACCCAAGAAATATATTCAGCTACATTTATTTAAATGTTGCTCGAGTTCTCTCTCAAGAATAAAGGTGCCAGGCAGACATTTCCATGAATGCAGTTGTCAGAGAGCAGACAGGCGTACCTCGTTTGCTGCGCTTAGCTTTACTGCCCTTCGCAGATACTTCGTGGTTTAGAAATTACAGGTTTGTGGCACGGCTGCCTCCAGCGAGTCCATCTGCACCATCTTTCCAGCAGCACCTACTCGCTTGGTGTCCCTGTCACATTTGGGGAAATCTCGCGATATTTCAGACCCTCCACCTGCAGAAAGATTACTTTGTGCCAAAAGAGTAAGGATGGTTGCTGTTGTTTATTTAGTAAGAGCGTATTTTTTAATGAATGTATGTACTTTTTTTTTTTTTAGTACATAATGCTGTTGGTCACTTAAACTACAAGAGTGTAAACGTAACTTTGATATGCACTGGGAGAGCAAAAATTCGCACAACTCACGTGACTGGAATATTCTCTTTCTGGCTGTGGTCTGGAACAGAACCTGCAATGGCTCCCAGGTATGCCTGAACTGCAACGATTCTTACCAGGTTCTCAAAAACAACTATTTAATGATAACAATGCAGCTAACCCAGATACATTTCAAATAAAAAAAAAACTCAAGAACAGGCAGGCTGTGATGGTGCATATCACACATTTAAATATAGAACTAAAGTTTGGAAAAGTGTAAGAATTATGATTTACAAAACAGGACGTTATTAAAAACCCTAACAAGTTAGAATCATAGGCAGAAATCAGGAAGGAGATGTAATGCAGAGAGATCCTATAGGGTCCCAGAAAAGACCTCCATCTGCCTTTTGTCTATAGAAAAACCTTAGTCAAATGATAAATTTAATCAGAGTAGTGAGAAAATCCGGTAAAGAAAACAGTTAAGCAAATAAAAGACCAGTTTAGCCATTCAACAAAGTCGATGACCTTTAGTTCTTCCTCAAGGACTATAAATAATATTCTGAGCCCTGTCTTTTGAGCTGTTTTGCAGAGACTGAAACCCCCACCAGGTGGAAGAAGTTAACCGTGTGCTGCCCACAAGCACTTAGACCCCAGACCTGTTAGAACCAAAGACTGATGATGTTGACTCCCAATCACCTCACCACAAACCAATCAGAAGAATGTCCACCAGCTGATCATGCTCTGCCCCTTGAACACTATAAGCCCCCTTACTTATAGTGTCAGTACTCCCTGGAGGATAGGACACAGTTTTGAGGACGTTAGTCTGCTAGCAAACCAATAAAGATATTCTTTCCCACCTCACCCAAAACTCTGTATCCACATTTCTATCTGGCACTGAAGAACAGAAGCCAGGGTTCGGCCGCAGGGAGGAAACTGTAAGTGTGCTTTATTACTAAGTGTAACTTTATCAATTTTCATAGTACAGAATAAAGAGATATGATCTTAAATTATCTTAAATATTACTTCTATAAATCTAAAGAAAAGCACATGACCAAGGAGTAGCTATATCTCAAGGATGAAACTGAAAAGGGAAGGAAAAAAATGCTCATATATATAGTTTTCCTTGAATGCAAACAATACATATTTTTTGAAAATTTTTTAAAAATGGAAATAATTTAGGCAAAAATAAGCAAATAAAAGTATTTTTAAATACAGTCCTTAAAGTGCAAAGATAACATTTAATGCTATTCTGCATCTTGAACTTCTTAGGACTTCATCATCAGACCAGACTTAATGAAACAAAGTCCCAGTTCTTCAAGGAATACTCTGTCTACAATCTAGTGGAATTACCCTTGTCTCTACCCCCATAAGCACAGAACAAACAAATGTAGTACTGTTGCCAGTACTCAGTATTTAATTAGTCAAACTATGAGTAAGAAAATTTTTACATTAATTTCACATTTTGAAACCTTTTTGAAATACAGAAATATGCATATTGGGTTCCCTATTTTTTCAAAATAGTATCATATTATGAACAATCAGCTTAAAGTTTCAGTCTTTGCACTCAGATTATGTATGGGTTTGGTATCTTTCTACACATTTCAGAAAAACCATAATATTAAAATTGTTTAGTTTAACAGTTTTTAGAGAAAATTTTCACTAATTATAAACTATATTAGGGAATATTTCAGTGTTTAATTATAATATATTTTCAAATTCTTTTTAAATTTCATTTTCTTTGGTCATTATAATCCAGATAGGTTCTTATAATTTAATGGCTGTGGTTTTAAAGAAATATAATGTTGAGGAGTTCCCATCATGGCTCAGAGGTTAACAAATCCGACTAGGAACCATAAGGTTGCCGGTTCGATCCCTGGCCTCTCTCAGTGGGTTAAGGAACTGGCGTTGCTGTGAGCTGTGGTGTAGGCCAGCGGCTATAGCTCCGTTTAGACCCCTAGCCTGGGAACCTCCATGTACCACAGGTGCAGCTCTAGAAAAGACAAAAAGACAAAAAAAAAAAAAAGATTACATACACACACGCAAAAAGAAATATAATGTTCAAATGTAGGATGCTACCTGTTTATAATACATAAAGTAAAAAATATGAGAGAATTATTCTATGCTCTGTAAGATATTAACATAAGAAAAATGGATAAAGGATAAACAGAATTCTCTATACTATTTTTGTAACTTCGATGTAAAATTATCTCAAATTAAAGTTACAAATTGTATAACTTTGACCCAACAATTCCACTTCTAAGACATTACCCCAGAGGTGAGGTAAGCCCAACACCAGTGAATTTGTTGAAGTAATTATATAATATGCACAAATCATACCCACTGAAAACTGTAGGCATCTGTATTTATTGTGAGAAATCAAAAATTATCTTGGGGTGCAGATATTGGTCATGCTATTCACTAGCTGTAATAAAATTCTGCTCTATATTTTATAATCTATATTCCCTACTATCTATGAGCCATATAGTCTATATTTTATAATCTAATCATTAGTTCAATACAAAGCAGAATAAGCTAAGGGCCATGAAGAATTCTAAACAAAGTGAAAACAGGTTTAAAAGTAGGGTAAATATATTAGGCTGGAAAGGATCTTGGATGACTAGATTTAGAAAAAGGACATTAAATAGAATGTGAAATATCTCATAAAGTATGTTGGTATGAATGTTTATTAAAATGATCTTTGACACTTTTAAAAATAACTAATGTTATTGAATTCATATTTGTCATATATTTTCTGTTTGCATTTTATTTTTATTATTATTTTTAAAGTCCAGCCAAGGGGAGCTAATGGTGGAATCCTTCAGTCTCTCCATTCCAACCTGGACCACTGATGGAAGAGTAGCTCCTTTGCTGAGCCACTCTCTCTCCTGTCTCTAACATGTGTCTACTGCAGACTTCCAAGTTTAAATTCTCAGGTGTATACCTGCAATAGGGCTGACATACAAATGCACTCATCAGAGAAACTCTGACAACCAAGCAAAGAAAATGCCAGAAGAAAGGAGAGCCTTGCTCTCTCCTAATGTCTGCTGAGGCTTATTTCACTCCCAAGGTCTCTTGGGGCTCGATGCCAGTGAGCAAGGCTGCCAGGTTCCTTCTGCAGCAGCTCTCATTAGCAACAAACTAAAGTCAACATCAAGTAAGTGCAGGAACTGGAAATCAGATCCATTCAGTCATTTAACAGATGTATGTGTCTCCTTCTCCGAGTCTCCCTTTGGGCTGAGCACCCAGATCCGGGTGGAGGGGTGGAGGGGTGGACAAGAGAGGTAAGGTGCTGTCCTCCTGAGGCTTAGAGGAATCAGTTCCCTACATCTTATTATTTTTAATGGTATTGACATGATCTGCAGTGTTTAGTAAATGGTCCAAATTTTAGTTATTTACACCTTTTCACAGAAATTTAGACTCTAATGGTTTGTATAGGTAATCTGAATGTTCTCCTTTGGATTCCTATTTCTGTAATCGTTAACAATAGGCACTGAAACAAATGTTTCATGTATAATTGCATGTCCAATATTAAAGTCAATGAAATTTAAATTAAAATCTCAGTGAAGTTTTTGATGCAACTTAAAAACAGATCCCTAAATGCAAATGACAAAATAAAGGATTAAAAAATCCTAGACAACTTTGGAGAGGAAGAATAACATAGTAGGAGGTAGAGAAGGATATGAAGGTTCAATCCACATAGATGAACAGTGCGGCAGAGTGGAGACCCCGGTTGCAACACTCACATACATAGAAACTTGGTATGTGAGAAAAAGTAGCATTGAACCTGGAAAGAAAAGGACAGAGCATTTCACAAAAAGTGATGAGAAAACTGGCTAAACATTTAGAAAAATAAATCTGATCACAATCTTGTACTAACCAAAAATTATTCCAGGAGAGGAGTTCCCGTCGTGGCGCAGCGGAAACAAATCTGGCTAGGAACCATAAGGTTGCAGGTTCCATCCCTGGCCTCGCTCAGCAGGTTAAGGATGAGGCATTGCCATGAGCTCGCGGCTCGAATCTGGCGTTGCTGTGGCTCTGGCATAGGCTGGCAGCTACAGCTCCGATTGGACCCCTAGCCTGGGAACCTCTGTATGCTGTGTGTATGGCCCTAAAAAGACAAAAGACAAAACAAACAGACAAAAATTATTCCAGGAGAATTGAAAAAGCTACCTATGAAGATTAAAATTTGAAACTGTTAGAATAAAATATAGGTGAATGTCTTTATGATATTAGGTCAGGGAAGAATTTCTCCAAAAATAAAAAAGATAAATATGTATTTCTATCTTTAGAATGTTAAAGCTAAAATGATCTTAAAGATAGTCTTGCTCAATGCCTTCATATATAGGCAGAAAGAAACAAACTAAGGGGGGCATAATCACAAAATTAAGTATATGGTTAATAGTTGAACTTAATTTTCTGATTGTCTATCCCTTTGACTTTAATAGTTTGTGTGATTTCTTTAATTTTAGCACAGAGATAGTTTTTCAACATTGTAAATCAGAATCACTTTAGTTTTTAAAATTGCAAATATCTAATTAGAGATTGTCTGATGAGCTGCATTTTTAAAATTCTTAAAAATTAAAAACTGCATTACTGATGATTCAGTGAATAAAAAAGAATATTGTAAAATAAATTCAAATTTTCTTACATTATGGTGAGATCTTACCAAGTAAATGCGATTGTGGGATAATTGAAAACAAATTAATTTCATGAACAGGTAAAATGAAAAGCAGGAAAAAGGTATATAAAGGCAAAAAGTACAAGCAAAGCACTATAAATAACTGAAAAGAGAGGGAGAAAACCAGATATTGTTTAGAAATTCTAGAAAAAGCTTTGTAAATGAGGTAACTTTTTAAATGGTCTTAAAGACATATAGTACTGTAACAAACCATGATAGTGAGAGCAGAACAAAAGTTTTATATCACAGAATACAAAATAAGTATATATAACCAAAGGGCCAGAAGTGGGAAATTATTCATACATTTTTACATGACTGTATATCACACAAAAGGCACTATTCTGAATATGATGGCAGTTCTCTTCTCTATTTTTGCTGCCCATACGGGCTCTTTCATTTTTTGGCTTAATTTCTACATAGCATCCCCACTTCCAATCTTGTCCCTGCCAATCCATGCCTCAAATGCACAAACATTACTGTATTACGTGCCAATCCATGCCTCAAATGTACAAATATTACCGTAATACGCCCCTCTTAAAAATCCTCTTCTAAAATCCCAATGAATATACATCATGGTTGTAACTTCCTGTAACTTTAAATGTCTTCTAAAATCTGACCCTACCTTGGCACATTTTACACACAAGTGCTACTCCGGTATTTGCGGTTTACAAATTCAGATATTCCATGATCTTTTGCTCTGCCCAGCAAAGGCAGGTTACTCCATTATTCACCCAATCCTTCCTCCAAATTCATTTAACAAGTCTGCCTCATACCTCAAAACTAACTCAATCACCTCCATCTTTCTGATGCCTTCTTGGTTCTCAATGGCAGAGTTCCCTCCTATTTCTCTTACCATCTTCCCTTGTAAAAAGCACATACAATGCTGCATGGCAAAATATATGTACTTTAAAGTGTTTTTTGTTGTTTTAAATTAAATCTTTTAAAATTAGATTTCTGAATGGTTCTGGTTTTTATTTATTGTTTTTATATATTTTGTATCTAACTGAATATTGAATACATTGAGGTTTCACTATGTCAGACACAGTGGAGGTGCCCAAAACACATCAAAGCAAAGAGCATGAACCTTGACTTCAAGGAGCACATTGAATAAGGGGGGGTCAAAAAATTAAGCACAAGGTTGCCAATTTGGGAGTACCTAGTTTGTGCCAACCTACACCCAGAAAACCCACCTCTAAGCATATAACCTAAAAACAAACAAAAAAAAAACTCTTGCACATTTGCACCAGAAAATACAAATTGTGGAGTATTTATACCAAAGAATAATGTACAGAAGTAAAATGAATAAAGAACTCAAAATGATTAAATCTCAAAAACATTATCTTGAGCAAAGACAAGTATATTTCAGGAAGTCAGACAGTATGTGATTCCAGGTAGATAAAGTTGAAACTATGCAAAGCAACAGCACATATTACTTAAGTAAAAAATGTAAGGAGTTCCCATCATGGCGCAGTGGTTAACAAATCCGACTAGGAACCATGAGGTTGCAGGTTTGGTCCCTGCCCTTGCTCAGTGGGTTAACCATCTGGCGTTGCCGTGAGCTGTGGTGTAGGTTGCAGACGCGGCTCGGATCCCGCGTTGCTGTGGTTCTGGCGTAGGCCGGTGGCTACAGCTCCAATTTGACCCCTAGCCTGAGAACCTCCATATGCTGCAGGAGCTGCCGAAGAAATAGCAAAAAGACAAAAAGAAAAAAAAATGTAATGCATTAGAAAACTATGCGTAGAATTCTGCATATAAGTTTACTTCTCAAGTTATTGGGCTGGGATACACAAGGGGCTTCAAGTTTACCCATTTAATTTCTTTTTTTAAAAAACAAGCAAATTTAGCGACATGTTTTTAAGACAGTTTTATGTTCCCTACTTGAAGTATTTCATAATTTAAAGAAATATGGCAATATCAACTGCTTCTATGTGAAGTTCTCTCTTTTCATTGGTTCTGAGCTTATAAATTGGAACAATAACTTGTGGCCAATCTGCAAACATCTAGTAAAGTGAAAATGCACCTATTTTATAACTGGAATTCTACTTCTATGCACATACCTTGGAGAAACTTGGATACATGTGATCAAGGAGAATTATATAAGTGTACTTGCTAAAGTTTGCTTTATAACAGCAAAAACAGAAAAACCTCCTTGGTGTCCATTGACGGGAAGTATAGTTTATTTATGTAATATAAGACAATAAAACCATTGAAATGAACAAACAAGATCTATATAGTAACATAAATACTGAATACAATTGTTCAGTATGTTAATCTCAAGAGGCTCAAATGGGTCGTCAACTCTCAACATTTTTCTATCTAAAAAAATATTAAAGCAGAATGAATTACTATGATAAAATTAGTAAAATATGGGTAGTTTGCATGTGGTGATTTGTAATAGGATTCTATGTAATTTCCAAAATGTTTGAAATAGTACATGATAAAAAAACTAAATTAAACAATGGTAGGTATTGTGGATAGCTTTGAATTACAAGTTTTAGTTTAATTATTCCTCTAGGTAATGAGAAGCCATGGGGAAATTTAAGAGGGAGAATTACATGTTTCAAACTGAAATTTAGGAAAATTAATCTGGCAGAAGTACAAGGATAATTGAGCTGGCAGTAAAAAGAACCATTGGAAAAAATCTCACCAACAGTTGAACCTAAAGTTAAAGAAGCAGAATTTTAACTGGAAAGAGATCACAGAAGACACGGACATTCCTTGGCAGCAGCCATAAGATATGGCATTTGGTTATCTGCAGTGGATCAGATAAAAGGAAGTTCCAGTATCATCTCTGAGATCCGATACTGACTCATTTGGAGGTGCATAGCAATGCTAAATATCTACTTATAGATATTTAATGTGACTCAGTGGCTGGTACTGGAAGAAAAAATAGTATGTTCTTTTAGACTCACTGGATTGGGGTGCACTATGGGTATTAAGCAGGAAAGCTTTCATAGAAATTTGGGCATACAAATCTGGTGACTTGAAGTGAGATTAAAGTTGAAAGTATCCACTTTAGGTAAATCTTTTGAAAAGTAGGAATAAAACTGTAGGGCTCAGGACTAAATAAGCATTCTAAGAAAAAGACGTAAGAGTTTAAGAAAAAGACCAGTGAGAGAAGTCTTGCAATGGTGGGTGATGGGAGGGCAGGAGGAGGAGGGGAAGCCAGTGAAAGATGTAGAGGAAAATGTGAGGGAGGCACATGTGCAGGGATACCTTGTCTTCTACACAGATGTAACAGTAGGTATTAGAAACAGAGGCCATGCATTTAGGGCTAGAAACTGGTAAGATATATATATAATGGAAGGTCCAGAAGTGAAGGGCTGACGAGGTGATACTACCTGTGCCTCTTTTAGCTGAAACAAATAGAAGTGACATTTAAAAAAAAAAATAAGAAAAGAAAAAGATCAAATGACATAGCTAGTGAAGCAAAGACCAGAATGCTCAGCACTCCAGATGAGGAAGTATGGTGGCCCCTAGGCAGTGTGGCCAAGCCATGATCACCCTAGCAATCTTAGCTCAGCTTCCCACCCTTCACTCACATCAGCCCATGCAGGTCATTTTGCCAGACTAAAATGACTAAAACACTTTTAATCAAGTAATTGCTCTGTATTAAAATCCTGCCTACTGTATAGCACAGGGAACTATACCCAATATTTTGGTATAGAATATGATGGAAGATAATACGAGAAAAAGAATATGTATGTATACATGAATGCCTGGGTCACCTTGCTATTCAGAAGAAATTAGCACAATATTGTAAATCAAGTACACTTATAAAAAAACGGGGAAAAAACCCTGTCACTTTGTGTCAAATATAAAACCTAGCGAAGTATGCTGTCTAAAGCAAAGAAAGGACTGTCCAAAGAGGTAAAATTTATAAAATATTCCAAGCTGATGATACTGCTTCATTGTGGCAAGTCAAATCAGTGTCTGTTGTTTAGGAATACCAATATCAATGGGTGTAAAGGTGTGGGGTCTACCATGTGCCTGCACTCCAAATATTTTATCTTATTTACAGCCTACACTCCTTATGGAATAGCCTTTTAGCATCTGACACTCAATTTAGAGATGAGGTACAGAGATGAAAATGTAATGGAGCCAACAAAAGGTCTTTCCTTCAAGAGCTTTCCCTCTCCTCTACACTGAGCCAGTGCTCAAAGTTTGGGACCCTTGAGCTAGGCTTAAATCACGTTAAAAATCTGAAATACTGAGTTTTCCTGAAGCAGAGTTGTAGCAGAGACAAAAAAGAATGTAGTCATTGCTAGAAGAGGGGTATCAACCAGTTCTAAGTCATAAAATCACGTCATAAAAGTCAACATAAATGATATGGAAGAAAACCTATTTCAGAATTATGCTTTTGCATATAGGAAATATTTTTGCAATGGTCTCCACATTTTAAAATAAAAAGAAGAGAGAAAATTTCATAATTCTCCAACATATTTAAAGTGATGTATGGATCTCAGGGTTTCAAGGTTGACAGAATACATGCAGCACAGGGAAAGTGATAAAAGAGATTTGAGGACCCATCTGTGATATTACCTTTGAGATTAGGATCTGAGTCACAGTAAAGCCACCTGAGAAACACTAGAACAGAGATATTACATGGCCCCAACCTATATTGGGAGGAAATCTACATAAAATAGCTTCATAATTGGTATAGGTTATTTAAAAAAGTATACCATGTCCTAGTCAAAGGTGCCATTATCAGAGGACAACCTCTACTGGGGACAGAGTGAAACGCATTGTCATCAAAATGTGTGCAATGGTTAACACAGGTATTCTGAGAAGAAACTAGAACAGAGTATAAAAGAATGAAGCCTTCAATCTCAGGGCATTACCTCTTTTAAATTAATAGTCTTCCTCTATAAAATGAAGACATCTGACTCCTGAAGAATGTGCTATTTTAAAGGGGAACTATAAGTGAAAGCATGTTTCAAACTGTAA
Source organism: Phacochoerus africanus (assembly GCF_016906955.1). Taxonomy (NCBI): domain Eukaryota; kingdom Metazoa; phylum Chordata; class Mammalia; order Artiodactyla; family Suidae; genus Phacochoerus; species Phacochoerus africanus. The sequence goes on from NC_062545.1 coordinate 155,680,194, forward strand.
AATACTATGCAAATACAAGTTGTTGCTATGATTCTTAATGGAAAATTCCTCTTGCTTGAAAACGGTTATCACAATGTCCTAATATGTCACTGGAAATTTCACAACCAGTATTAAAAATAAATATATACATAAACAATAGTCAAAATAGCAACTGAAAAAATAATACAACATAAAAAAATACATCTAATGTTGTAGAACTTTTTTTTAACTTAGCCTTTAAACCAAAACTTAATTGCTCCAAAGAACTAATGCACTTTGGGGGGTTTTGTTTTTGCATGGTGTATTCTTAAGGAAGCTATGTTTTAGTTGCTTTCTCAAAGAATTTTCAGAAAATGTCTTTAGGTGAAGTTAAAATATTAGATAAAAATGAAGCATTGAATGATATCTTTTAGGTAAGATGTAAGACATTTTTCTGGGTGATATATTGCCAATTACCACCTTTGTATTACAATGCCATTGGTACCGCTAAAGCTAACTACAAAGGGGGAAATTACAAACTGCCTCCGAGACAGCAGTGCCAATACTCCTGTATGTGTCAATCAAAACCCTGGTAGTGCAGCAGTGCCAATACTCCTGTATGTGTCAATCAAAACCCTGGTAGTGCAATTCTGAATTAAACTGATTAACAACTTAGCAAAGATTTATTGACCTCCCTCTTGTGTGCCAGGCTGGGCTAGTTCTCATTTCTCTGGGATAGATGTCCAATGGTACAGCTGATGGTCTTATGGCAGTTGCATAGTTAATTTGATTAAGAAACTGCCACATTGTTTTCAAAAGTGAACCATTTCACATTCCTAACAGTAATGTTTGAATGATCCAGGTTTCTTCCTCTTGCCAGCATTTGCTGTTGTCACTGTTTTTCATTTTAGCCTTCCCTATAGGTGTGCACTGATAACTCATGGTAGTTTTAATTTGCATCTTGCTAATGGCTAATAATGGTGAACATCTGTTCACGTGCTTTTTTGCCATCTGCATATCAACTTTTGTGAAGTATCAGTTCATGTTTTTTACTCATTTTCCTATTGGATTGTTTTTTATTTTTATTTTTCATCTTTTTGTCTTTTGAGGGACGCACCGTGGCACATGGAGGTCCCCAGGCTAGGGGTCTAATCGGAGCTGCAGCTGCCAGCCTACACCAAAAACACAGCAACGCCAGATCCGAGCCCCATCTGCAACCTACACCACAGCTCACCGCAACGCCAGATCCTTACCCCACTGGGCAAAGCCAGGGATCAAACCCAAAACCTCATGGTTCTAGTCAGATTCGTTTCCACTGTGCCATGACGGGAACTCCTGGATTGCTTTTTAAATTTTACTGCAGAGTTTTAAGAGTTTCTTTGTCAAGAGACATATGGTTTATAAATAATGTCTCCTACTCTATAGCTTTTTTTTCTTTAACCTATTAACAGGCTCTTCCATGAAGCAATTTTTTTTTCATTTTGATAAGGTTAATTTATCAAGTTTTCCTTTTAACAATCATGCTTTTGATGCCAGGTCTAAGAACTCTCTGCCTAGTCCTAGTTCTCAAAGATTTTCTTTTACATTTTGTTAGAAATTTTACAGTTTTGCTTTTCACATTTAAATGGATAATCTATTTTGAGCTATAAGGTGTGAGCTATAATATGAGCCAGTCAGTACTTGCTATCTTCATCATCCATAATCTGGGGTCATTCTCCAAATATTTAGAAGATTCAAATGTTGGATGAAAAACAAATGACAAATGTCTGAGCTCTATTGACAATTTATTTAGCTACTTCTAGAGGTGTATTACAACACACTTTTCCTAGTTCAGTAGGGTTCTGTGGTATTACCTTCCTTTGAAATTTTTTTCTGGTGAAAAGTAATTCACTTATTCTAAAATCCATTGGGTAGATTAAAACTAAACCAAACAAACACAAAAAACAAACAAAAATGATTCAAGTGCTGAGAAATCAATTAAATAAACCTCTCAGAGGGACAATCTTGTCATTTCATTTAGTAAATACTAAAACAAATCCAAACCCAAATTTCTGTGCCTGCAACATGCATCCAGAGTTAAGAACCACTGTTTTAAGGCACAGAACCATTTGGCCTTGTTCAGGAAGTCAAATGCTAGATAGAGCAGGCTTAGAACTCATTCTTGCCTTGTTTACCCCCATTTTGATAGAGAGGCAAGTCAGACCCACATGCACTACCTGCAACAGTTGTGGTCAGTCCTGTCACAAATACCTTCATTTTTCTTCAACTTTACTGTCACAGGCCCTAGTTCTATGCAGAGCTGGATAACTTATTTGAAAATATTCTGGGAGTTCCCATTGAAGTTCAGTGTAACAAACCTGACTAGTATCCATGAGGATACGGGCTCCATCCCTGGCCTCACTCATTGGGTTAAGGATATGGCATTGCCATGAGCTGTGGTATAGGTCGCAGACACAGCTCGGATCCTGTGCTGCTGTGGCTGTGGCTCTGATTCGAACCCTAGCCTGGGAACTTCCACATGCTGCAGGTTCAGCCCTAAAAAGCAAAAAAAGAAAGAAAGAAGGAAGGAAGGAAGGAAGGAAGGAAGGAAGGAAGGAAAGCAAGCAAGCAAGCAAGCAAGAAAGAAAGGAAAGAAAGAAAGAAAGAAAAGAAAGAAAGAAAGAAGAAAGCAAGCAAGCAAGCAAGAAAGAAAGAAAGGAAAGAAAGAAGGAAAGAAAGGAAAGAAAGAAGGAAAGAAGGAAAGAAAAAAAATATTCCAAGACAAAATTACCACAGGGAGAGAGTCTCCCAGCTTGGGAAGAACTACAGCCAACCCTCTTGGTTCTCAGTGGAGTTAGGGAGAACCACAAAAGAAACCACTATTACCTCAGCCAGCTGGGAATGTTCCACCCCTGTTCACAATGGACCAGGGACCAGGTAATCCAGGCCAGCCTGCATGCTATTGATTAGAAGTGCTAGACAAATACAAAAATCATCTGTTTGAAGGCACTGAAGGCCACTAAAGACAAAACTGAGAATGTTTTAATAGGACATTCTAAAAATAGAAGCAAATGAAAATTCTAGACCTGAAAAAATTACTTAAATTGATAACAATGAGTAGGTCTAACAGCAGATTATTCACAGCTGAATAGAAGATTAGAGAAATGGAAGAAGTTTTAAAAGAATATACCCATCCCCAATCTTAGAGACACAAAAATATGTAAAAGAAAAAAAAAAGCATAAAGGAACAGGATGATGGTACAAATGGTCTAACATATGAGTAAGGAAGGAGATAAAGAATGGACAGAATTGATAAACAAAAGAAATGGTGGATAATTTTTCAGAATTGCAGGAAGATATCAAGCTATGGAATCAAGCACTAAAGGGGAGTTCCGGTCATGGCTCAGTGGAAACGAATCAGACTAGCATCCATGAGGACACGGGTTCAATCCCTGGCCTTGCTCAGTGGGTTAAAGATCCGGCGTTGCCATGAGCTCTGGTGTAGGTCGAAGACACATTGCTGTGGCTGTGATGTAGGCTGACAGCTACAGCTCCAATTCGACCCCTAGCCTGGGAACCTCCACATGCAGTGGATTCTGGCCTAAAAAGCCAAACAAACAAACAAAAAAAAGCACTATAGGCCTCCAAATAACGAGTAAAATAAAAGCTGCACCCCCCCCCACAAATAATAACAAAACTATTGAAAACAAATAAAAGAGAAAGTTACAAGCAGCCAGAGGAAAAAAAGACATCCTTTTCAAAAGCTAACAATGTGACTGATAGCTGACTTCTCAATGCAAACAGTAACAGGCTAAAGAATTGTTTCTTCCCAGTGCTGGGACAACGAATTACTGCTATCTCAATGATTATCAATCAGAGCTAAGCAGGAGAATTGCCAGTGCCTTTCCAGGATACTAAAACTCACTCCTATTTGGTCTCCTTGCCAAAAGTCATACCTCACTACAATCCTTTTTACACACCCAAGATTCAAGGGTGTTGGGAATGTACATTTAGCCATTCTTGTAAACACATCAGTGACCTTCTGAATTCTCAGAACCCTGCAAGCGCCTTGGCCCTGTACCTCAATGTTCACATTCACCAAGGGGACTACAATATGCAGTTACTCACAAAAATTGAGAATCTGTTGTTTAAATAGATGGCTAAGTATGTAGATAATTATGCAAAGTATCAGGAAGCAACAGTATGTGTATTAAGTGGCTTTTGGGGTTTTGATCGTTGTTATGTTTTAAATGTACAGAAGACTGCATTTCACAGTTATACATAAACTTGGTGGTACCTTATAGCTAAACTCGGCATCATGATTTGGCATTGGATGCACTTTTAGTTAGAAGAATTACATAGCTAATATTTCAAGATTCCAAGTGTAATGAAGTCAATAAAAGCATCAGTAAATGTCATAGGTCCTTATCAAACATGGCTCCAAAGGTCCTTAAAACACTCAAGGAGATTATTCCTTTTTCCTAGTAAGTAAAATGAAAGGGCATAGTTTTCTAAGCAAGTTCAAATATGTAAAAAGTATGTTTTGGTTCTTTTTCTTGAATAGTATGTGAGAAACTTTATTCAGAGAAAAATACAGGGTTTTCTCTAACTGGTTGCTAATCTTTAAGAGTTACAACTTTTGAGAGATGTGCTACATTTCAATTTTAGACTAATATCACATTTTTTTTCAAATAAAGTATTAGGTGAACATGTAACAGTTCATATATAATTTAAAACTCTTTGAGTACTATTAAGACATTTTATGAACATTTTCTTCTCCTAGAGTGAGGCTAGGTGCTTTTACTTAATCAGGAAGGATACAATTCAGTGTAAATGAATAACATGCAGTTTGGAATATATACATATTGTTTAATTTATAACATATATATCACATTATGTATGCATGTATCTACACATACATATACACATATATTTTACATTATACATGCATGTATCTACACATACATATACACATATATATTTTAAAGGATAGTGAATAGTCAGAGACAAGTAATTTCATATTTACAAGAAAAAATATGAGAAAAATAACATGTTTATACATGTTATACATCTTATATTTAAATTACAAATATAAGTGGGAAGAGCATATAGCTAATTTTAAAAAATAAGGAAACTTAGGGGGAAAAGGAACATCATTTTGGCATATCTATTTCAATTCCTGGCCTTTAAAAGTAGAAAGCCACACAAATAAACAACCCACCCCTGCCTCTTGGAGTTCATAGTATATTTCAGTTAAGGTATCTGGGTAATACTGTCACATTATATCATCATATATTACCTTTTGATTTGGCAGATCCCAGTAAATGTGCATTATTTTTCACTTGTATCTTTCTTTAAATAAACTTCCTTTTCATTAAGTTAATTCAAACAAAAGCTTTTATGTAAAAGTCTAAAATAAAAGACTATTTTCATAAATATAAGTAATGGTAAAATAAATAGATTTACATATTTTTAAAACAGTTTAAATTCTATTAGGACACAGTAAGTTTTTGAAGCCTGATTTCCTTTCTTAAAAGGAGAGATATACTAGTTTTCGGATGACACAATGAAAATGAAATCATGGCCATTTAAAATGTCCTGAAGTAATATTTGTATAGAACCTCCTTATTGTGGCATAAATTCTTTCACTACATAGAACTTTTTTTCCCAGCTTCACTGAGATCTAATTGACATATAACACTATATAGATTTAAGGTTTACAACATAATGATTTGATATTAATATACTATAAACCGATCAACACAATAAGTTTAGTTACATGAATAACCTTACATAGTTATAGTTTTTTTCTTTTTTTTTTTTTTGCTATTTCTTGGGTCGCTCCCGCAGCATATGGAGGTTCCCAGGCTAGGGGTCGAATCGGAGCTGTAGCCACCAGCCTACACCAGAGCCACAGCAACGTGGGATCCAAGCCGCGTCTGCAACCTACACCACAGCTCACGGCAACGCCAGATGGTTAACCCACTGAGCTAGGGCAGGGACCAAACCCGCAACCTCATGGTTCCTAGTCGGATTTGTTAACCATTGCGCCACGACGGGAACTCCTAGTTTTTTTTCTTGTGATGAGAACTTTTAAGATCTACTCTTTTAGCAAAATTCAAATATATAATATAGTATTTTAACTATAGTCACCACGCTGTATATTACATCCCTAGAACTTATCTATAACTGAAAGTTTGCACCTTTTGACCACCTTCACCCATTTATACCACTTCCCACCTGCCAGTAGCACGTTTATATGCAATGTAAATAACTTAAAGCTGAGTGAAGTGAATGATAATATTTGCTTTACACTATGTAACCAATTAAAGAAAACACTTTTACTCTGAATTATACACATAGCTGTTACTACCAGTTCACATATTTTGCAAAGGGGAAGGTGTTGCATAATAGATCTAACACTGAACTTGAAGTTATAAAACCCCAGATTTGAGAATACACACTAACACACAGAAACCCAATCTGTATTTCTGTAGCTCTGGCTGATTCATTTTACTTCTTTTAAATCTTAGTTTATGTATAAAATAGAGCTCAAAACTAAATATTCTTTCAAAAGCATGCTGGGAGACATAATATATGTGAAAATTCTTCATAAGCTATGAAGTACATGGTACACCCAAATGAAACAAGATTATGTTACTATTATAAAGTCTCAAACTTCAGTGTGTTTGCCTTCCCTGACATTTTACTGTTAAGCCAAAGTATTAGCCAAACTTTTTGCAATGTACTCAGAAAAACAGCAGGCAAACACTTTGCACATCTTCAAAGATTACAACCACAGTTTATTTCACGTAACATTAAAACAACAGTCTTTCTTTCTTCCTTCCTTTCTCTTTCTTCTCTCTCTCTCTCTCTTTCTGCTTTTTAGGACCTCAGCTGCTGGCCTACACCACAGCCATGGCAACTCCAGATCCCTAACCCACTGAACAAGGCCAGGGATTGAACCCCCATCCTCAAGGATACTAGTCGAATTTCTATCCTTTAGGTCACAATGGGAACTCTAAGTTTTCTTTATTAAATGAATTGCTGTTCTCTGCTAATAACAAAATATCATTCCTTATTCCATCCAATTGACAGGTGCAATAGTCTCATTGAGAAGTGGTATTATAATATAGAAAAGGATTACTCAGAGGATAATTCTGCTCTGTATCTTAAAATAAAACTAATGGAGATTTATGCAGAAAGTTAGTGAAAATGTTCTCTACTTAGAATTCTTGGGCTCTCTGGACAAAGTTACACATAGAGTGAAGAAAAAAAGAAAATACTGTGAGTAAAGTGAGGCAAATGCAATAAGCTGAGGGTAAAGAAATTACAGTGTACGCTGGTTTAATTAGTTTGTCTCAGTTGATAGAAATTATTTTTTTCTTTTAAACTAGCACTTCAAAATTTACAAAATTCAGAGATGTTCTGTAGACAGTGAGAATATAGGCAATTTTTATTTTATTTGTATTGCCTGCTTTTTAAGTTCTATAGTATCTAAAATGAAACATATAAACAGAAAGACACCAGAGACAGAAATGCTAACAGAATTACTCAATAGTATTCACGTAGCTTACTATGATCCGAATAGAACAACATATTAGAATTAAAGAAACACTTCGAAACAATGACAACTATTTCAAATATATAGACTTCAGATTAAAATAGTTCCTACATATTATTTTACTCATCCATAATTATCAAGCACTTCTGAAACACATTTAAGGAAACTGGAAATGTAAAACTTGCAAAGATAGTTGGCCTCTATTTGATTAACCTATGCACAATTTATTTTGGTCATTTGAAAGATTTCACTGAGTAATGAGTATAATCTTTGTTTTCTAAGGGAATGCCATCCTTTAAATTTCACCTTGCCAGTGGTCATGTGTAAACCTGTCAAGACAAAAACTGAGATTCGAACTCTTGTATCTCATTCCCGATTCAATGGCTTCCCCCAGGTATGGCATGGGGATAGTCATTTAACATCAAACTCCAGCAAATGTCTGAGTCTGGTTTTTACAGTTAGGCTTACTTTTATTTTCTTTGCTTTTGGCTTTAAACTTTGAAAAGTCAAAGAACTTTAGGCATGTCCGTATGTGTACATAGGGATGTTTTAAGAAGGAAAAAAAATCCCACTAATGCAGATAATAGTTTCTTAGAATACCTAAAATATCATATATACAAACAGATGGTTGCAAATAAATTAATAGAGATTGGATAGAATGGATATACAACCATTTTCTAATGTTCCAAGTACAAGTGATTTTTGTAGACATATACATAAATATGGAAATAAGTGGCATGCACACATTATAGTAAACATATACATAATAGTCACCATGAATACAAATATGATTTAAAAGTAGCTCAACTAATTAGAATTTGGAGTTCCCGTCTCAGCAGGAACAAAGCTGACTGGATCTATGAGGAAATTGGCCTTGCTCAGTAGATTAAGGATCAGGCATTGCCATGAGTGGTGGTTAGGTCGCAGATGCAGCTCGAATCCCTCGTTGCTGTGGTTGTGGTGTAGGCCAGCGGCTATAGCTATGATTCGACCCCTAGCCTGGGAACCTCCATATACCATGGGGACAGCCCCAAAAAGACCAAAAAAACAAAACAAAACAAAACAAAAAAACAACCCTGACTTAATATGGCATGACTCATTTTCATACACACACAAACACACACACACACACACACACACACACACACACCAGTGTGTTCCATAAATTATTTGTAGATGTTCCATAATTATTTGAGCATTGTTGAATGGGTAATACCACCCTATTGTGACGTTCCTTCAATACCCACACATACCATCCAACCTCTCACCTGACTTTGAGTAAGAACTTGAAAAAAAGCTATTTAAAATACTATTTGTCTCTTACAATGTGCCTGTGAATATTCACACTGATGTATTTGAACAGAATTCCTTAAAAACAACAATGTGAGAGCTGAGTCTTGAAGTAGCCAAATTGCAGAATTATTACAGACTATTTGCAGTCTGGAATTTGTATACTGATCCAGTGATGGTGATGATGCAGCTCCATAATGCTGCATTTACCTTTGTTATATATAGAGTCAATAAGCCATGTATAATGTTATTAATAGTTTCAGTAATCGTGTTCTTAGTTTATCAGCAAACCAAGAACAGTTTGGATATTTTGCAATATATGCAACATGTGCTAAGTTTAACCCATTAAAGATCAGAACAAAATAGATAGCCAAGGCTAAGACATAAACAATATTGACCAACATGCATGTGCCAGTTTTATTTTTATGAGTATTTTTAAGCATTCTTTAAAAAAAATACCAGTCACCATCATATCTTGTGAATTATAATATTAATCATGCAACAGATATTGTAAGGGCTTTTAAATCCTGCACAAGGGAAACAAATATATCCATAGAAAAGGTAACGTATTATAACAAAAATTAATACAGAATTTAAAGTCTTGTCAGTATATTTTAATAATTTAGTACCTTCAGAAAATCAGGAAAATGATTCTATTTTTTTCTCAAAATTATTTTTCTAAATGGAAGAAAAACGGATTGAGTCAAGACAAATTGCAAAGGTACCAAAAAAAAAAAAAAAAGTTTAACATTTACTACTTCACCCAACCATTTGGCTAAGGCGATTAATAGACACATGGTAGGGGCCCTTTCAGACACTTTGACCTGGAAGCACCTGGGAGGGCTGCCCCACTGCCTGGAGGGCAAAAATTGCCTTCTGCTCTCATTGAACATAATAATGAGCACACGCTTGTGAGGAGTAAAGGGAACATTAAACATTTTATTTCAAAATACATTTTTATGTCATCACTTTCATCTCTAATACAACTGGCCTCATACCCAGGTATTTTCCCCCCTTAGAATAGTATAAAACATGGTTTTTGAAGGCATGAACTCTACCTAAAATAAAGCAAATATTTGTGCATAGCTACTAGAATTATTTTTATTTTGAAATTTAACTTTGAACATAATCCATAAAAGAACCATTATGTACCCTCTTAGTTAAAAATATTATGTAGAAAAGTTCATAGTCCTGAGGTACATAAAATTAGGACTATGTATCATTAACCATGACAACAAAATATTAATGTTTAGATAATTCCTATATCTATGATTTGGGGTATGTATTTGTTTTTTGTTTTTAAGGCACGCAATGTCTGCTTAGTGTTTTACTACCTTATGGGACCAATTTAACTTATCAAGCCTCACAGAATTATGTGTGTGAAGTTTTGTCATTTGAATTCACCCTTCTGAATACTAGAGTATTATGAATAGAAAAGTCTCTCAAGTTTTTTTAAATAAATAACATTCTCCAAAATAGTCAAGATTAATGTATTATTTTGATTTAATATTAAAACAAAGCAAAGGTGTTTCAATACCTAATTTTGAAGTTCGCATTTTTCAAGTAGAAATGGAAGACAAAAACAAGTAATCTGTACGCAAACATGCTTTTATTGTTTTCTGTGAAGGCTGTTCTTTACGCAGCTATAACTCTGCAAGTATGGGAAGAGATGCTTTGGAAATGAAATACACATTTGCACACGTCTTTGGGGGGGGAATGGTGTCTGATGTTATAAAACGACATTTCAAAGGCTGTAAATGCCAGTTACCCAAGAAGCATTCAATGCTCTTTACTTGGATCCTATCTTGTAATTAGCCTGCAAATTCAGTTTTAATTGTATGAAATCCTGGAAAGCTCTAATGGGGGAGGAATCCTATAGCCTCCAAGGCAAAGTGTGTAGAGTTGTGTCGGGGTGTGTTCTCAGTGTTATAGTCCTCAACTAGATTTTCACATACATGGTGACTCTGTGGAAGCTGATACACATCTCCCCAGGGGACTTAAATCATCCATTAGCTTATAGTGTCTGAGATGTCAGACGCAATTGAGATTTCAAGAAGACAGAAGAGCGAGAACGATGAGCAAGCACCCTGTGGGAGAGCAAAGAGCTTCAAAGGTCAAGTTCCTGAAATGGTTCTCCCCACAAGCTCTAGCTCCGCACCTCCGGTCTTGGCCGATAGCTGTGAGGGTGACAGATTTGAGCACTGCGTCCCGGCTGCGAGAAGCCATCAGCCTCCTGGACAAGTGCCGCTTTTCACGAGGGTTCATCCTTCTCTCCCTGGCAAAAGATGAAGCTCGTTCTTCTAGCCAAGAGCAGCCCTTGAAACCTGGCTGAGGGTCTGCGCAGTGCCTGCCCTCTCCCCGTCGCCCGGTGGTGCGCGCAGGAACAGCGCAAAGAGGCGCCAGGGTGGGGGTGGGGAGCTTTGCCATCACCCAGGTTTGTACTCCCCACTTACATAGAGCTGCTGAAGTTCAAGAATGGGTCCCGTGTGTCCTTGGGGTTCAGTCTGCAACTCGAACATGAAACCCAGCAGAGGCAGCCCAAAAAGGCAAGTCCGCCTTGTTCCTCAACCCCTGCGGTCACCAACTCTCGACAAAGCTGCGTCTGGGTGCGTGGTGAGCCTTCTTTTTTTAGGGATTGCCCTACCTTAGCTTTCTAAAGATATATTCAGCATTTATTTTTCTTTCTTTCTTTTTTTAATGAGAAAATTAACGAAGTTCTCCCTCCTTCTCTTTCCTTCTTCAAGTTGGAGTGTTCATCCATTCAGGAGGGAATGCAGGGAAGTTTCCGGTTCAAGGCCGCTTTGCCCCAAGAACCCGGAGCTTCGTAGAACTGGAACTTGGAGAAGAGTAGGGTGGAGAGACTACTAGGGAATCCAGAAAACGGGCACTTTCTTCCCCAGATCGAGTTTCTCATGCGCTCTGAACCGCCTACCTAGATCGGTCTCGGGTGCCCACTTCCCACCGCGCGCTCCTTTGGGACCTCCTGCCGGGCGCTTCGATTGCCATCCCCGACCCCCGACCCCACCCCCCGCCAGTGTCTGCCTAAGCGTGGGCAGCTCTCCGCCTAAATGTCTGACCTTTCTCTCTCCAATCCACATCCTAAATCCATTACCACCTGCAGCGTGTCCCTTTTATCTCCTTATCCAGTCACTAGCGAAGTTTTAAATCCTCAGGGGTCTACACTGTTTCTCTCCCAAGTCAAGCTAAGCATCTTTCAAAAGACTACAAGGTGTCCATAAACTTTGTTGTGGCGAATGCTTGGTGCACACACCTGCGTGCACACGGGCTCAGGTCCACCTGTCCGCGCGCGCACACGGCCAGGGAGCCTGCCAGTGGACAACTGCTCAGGGAGCATTGAACTCGCTGACACTCGCCGGCAGGGACACGGGGCGCTGGCAGGTCATCAAAAGGGAATTTCGAAATGGTCTGGGGAAGCGGGGACCCAAAAAAAGGTGATTCTAAACACACCACACACACACACACACACACACACACGCGGGCGCGCGTCTGTCCACCTCCTGCACACAGAGCAATTGTACCTGAAAGGCTCACACTTCTGAGTACAGAGCATTGTGGATTGCTCTGACTATAACCCCGGCTCCGGGGCGCATTCATCTCGGAAATGACAACCCCTTTCGCCTGCAAGACTTCTCAGTCTGGGTCCAAACCCGAGCCGCGTAAATAAGGACCGGGACGCAGGAGCTTTGGAATCCTCAGCTTCGTCTGCAGAGCCCCCGGAGCCAGGTACGGGCCCCTAGCCCCGCCGAGCAATAAGCCTGCTGTCCCCAGGAGAGGTGAGTCCCTCTCTGCCCTGTCCCGGCGTGGGTCACCTCTCCCCACTGCTACCCGCACCCCCCCCCCCCCCACAACCGCCAGCCGCGCCAGGCGGGCGCAGGGGAAGGAGAAAGCCGAGCAGGCGACTCACCCCCAGCTTCCTGCTGCGGATTTTCACGTAGCCCTGCTTGACTATGTCGTTAAAGTTGGAGGCCATGGCCAGCACGTTCGGCTTCCCCGAATCGAGAGCCGCCGTCTGCCGCGGGGTCCGCGCAGGTCTCGCATCCAGCCAGCCGCCGCCAATAGCCGCGCCGCCGCCTGGTGCCCCGGAGCTCCCACCGCCGGGGACGAAGGCTGGGTGGCAGGGCGACCGCGGTCGGGGAACGCGGCCCGGCGCCGCCGCGAGCAGCCCCTGCCCTCCGCGTTTGGGTCCTCACCTTCGCCCCCAGCCGCGAGCCGAGCACGGCCCGTGCCGCCGCCAGCTGCGGGCGCCCCCTCCGCGCCGCCGCCCCGGCAGCACCCACGGGCTGGCGCCTCACTCGGCGGCGCACAGCTGGCCGGAGCTCACCATCGCGGCTTCCCGGCGCGGGGGGAGGGGCGGGCTGGGGGGGCGGGCCGATCCGCCGGCCTGGCTCCCTCCCCCTGGCCCGCGGGGTGGCTGGGCTTGAAGATGCTCGCAAGACGCGCTCCATCACTCGCGACGCGGGCGGGGAGCTCCTCCCGCCACCCGCGCCCAGTGTCCCGCTCCCACCCGACTTCCTATGCCCGCAGCGCTCTCCCGGGTGCGGGATTCCTGAGGACAGGGCTCCTCATTCCCGGGCTCTTAGTCTCCACTCCCAAGCTGGACACGGGAAAAGGGCGGCGGGGATGCTCCCAGGAAAGGAGGCCAGCGGGAGCGAGACAATTTTTTATTTCAATGGCCATGTTTACAGTGCATTTTTATTCCTAAGCACACGCTCGTGTTCCAGGTCTTTGCCCCGTTAAGAAGTGTAAATCGACGCAAAGCCCTTCCTGGTGCACACAAAGAGACCAATCTTGCGCATGTGTCTAATCCCTCGGCTGTTGGAGACACTGGAGCAATCAGGCGAGGCACCCGACGCCGACGTCTTCTCCCTAAAACGCCTTGAGCAGCGGAGTGGAGTGATTTATGCGCGCGTTTTAGTTAACTATGACTAAAAGTGCCTCGTGGCTTTTCAGCTTCTAGAGGAAATGGAGACCATAGCTATAGCTGTTACCAGCGGATCCAAACGGTTTATTGAAATGTTCAACTCTTAAAAACAAAACAATGAAGAACTTTGTCCCCTTCATGCAGGAACGTGTGACATTTAAATGTAAGCTAGTCTCTATTGTAAAGAAATTTTAATCTAAACATTATATCCTTTTGATAAGATTCTAGGGGAGAAAGGGAGTATTAAATGTTGGCTGAAGACACTGTATGGATTTTTGCTATAGAGAAGGATATTTAATACCTAGTAAGTAATGATGTTTCTCATTAAGAAAAAAATGCATAAAAACTGAACATTTTCTGAGTAACTTTTATTTATAAAGAGTCGCTATTTAATAAAATTTCTAAGGCTCCTGTTTATTTCTGCTTATTTTAGTAAGAAGTATTTTTTCCATGTTTTCAGTAAATATTGACTAGCCCTACTAGGAAGACAATAATATTAATAGAGAAAGGAAACTATCTGATTGAGGGCAGAAAAATATGAAAACCTGAAGGATAAAGATGTCCCTTACTCTACCAAATGGGCACCCCAAGAGTGATATTTGTCCCATTATTAGCAAGATTCTCCTTCTAGAGCCGATATAACCCAATGGAAAGACTAGCTTGTTTTAACAGCACACCATTCCTATCCATTCATTTATGTAGCAAACATTTACTTGGAGGATCAGCCTTGCAGAGGGCCAGATGCTGGGACAGATACGTCCAATCATATGGCAAGATCCCTTAGGCTGACACTCTGGAATGAGTTCAAACTCTGATCTTTCCACAAAACTTGCAAAAAAAAATCCCTAATAATTGGGTGTGATTCCATTTCTCCAAACCCCATGCAACATGTTGTCTAGTCCACTCATTTGTTCCTATTTCATATATTACATAGCTATTGTTTCTTTCTTTATGTGATGACTGTTTCAGATTTGAAGGTACTTTAAATACATTATTTCATTCAGTCCTCTTTGCAACCCCATTTAACAGATGATGAAACTGAGGCTAAGAGATGTTCAGTTTCACAGCCACCATTTCTATATAGGTTTTGTGTCCACAATAATTCCCTGACCACTAACCTCCACCATCGTTTATGTAATAATTCGTTTCCACAAATTATTGTAAACTGTTCAAAGTCAGGGGTTAATTTTGTCTCACCAACAATCTGAGGGGACACCCAAGGATAAGGTAAAGTTGGTAATTCTAGCTTTTAAAGATTATGGAATGATTATGCCTTTGTTCATATGCTAATGTACATCTTTGTAACTCTTAATATGATGGATAAATATTATCTTGTATTTACTTTTGATTCATAGATTGCTGGTATAGCAATTTGTGTTTGTGTGTGTGTGTAACAAAGTAACCCCTCTTTCTTTTTATACTGTTCACTGCTTGAAAACACTAGATTACATAATCTAAATTTGGCATATAAATTTTCCTAGATCTAGATTTGTTTGATTGTATATTCATAACATTATTTATTTTAGTTACCTAAGCCTCAAACCAGTAATGTGACTTAGACATGTGACTACTTCTCTTTTTTTCAAGAATAATTTACCAGGTGCTGTGTATATCCTACTAATCACATCAAACAAAACAAACACAATGTCTGTCTCATTAATTAGAGGGATCCATTGTTTTTAAGCCTGATCCACACATTAGAAAATTCTCCACCAACCTTCCGCCTAATGGTTTTTGCAGCCTCTGATGATCACTGTTTAGATACATGATTTTTATTATGGATTGCAACTTTGTGATTTTTCTAATTTGACTTAATTCCTGCATTTATAAGCTACTTTCTTACAAAACAAAATTTTCCTTTGCAAATCACAGAATTTTGCTGAAATAGATCCTGTAAAAGAAAGGTAGGGAATATGCTCAATTCTTAATCTTTGTCACCCATTTTTCAGAAATAGTGAATGGATTTTAGCAAACACAAAAGGAAACCCTGCTCCTTTTAGAATATCATCAGAGATGGAGTTTTGTAAATGTGATGTATTTCAGTCCTTTTGTCATTACTCTTTTGAGTGTTTGAATTGCTCTATCCTTGACCAAAAGGAGCTGCTTCAACGGACATTTTTGTGTTTTTATCTGGTACCTATGGACCTTAATAGCTTTGCTGTGATCAATCACAAGATATCCGAGGCTCATCTTCTTCATTTCTAGTTTCAGACCTGGAGTCCATTATTTCTTCTAGGAGCCTTTTTTGTTTTAATGGGAAATGAAATTCTTTTCTCATAACCTGGTTACTAGGGCATTATTTTTGCTACTGATTCTAAGCTTTTCTTTTGACCAGAAATGAAATACTTTTCTTTTGGAAGTACTTTTTTAAAGTGAAAAATTATCACTTTTTACAAATATTTGCAATTCAAATTAATGTTGACAGATTCCATATTTAAGGATTGCTTCTTTTCTTTTGAGGTCCCATTGTGTGAAATATTTACAAGTTTCCAAAGTCAAAACTATCTAACAGGGAACATTGAGAGGTATGGCTCTGATTTCTGTCCCTTCCTTTTGTTTTCTTTTTAGGAAACCATTTTTCAAGTTTGGTTTATCTTTCCATTGTTGCTTTTTGACTATATAAGAAAAGACACATATGCTCTCCTATGTTTATTTTACTTACCAAAAATGTCTGTCTCATTAATTAGAGGGATCCATTGTTTTTAAGCCTGATCCACACATTAGAAAATTCTCCACCAACCTTCCACCTAATGGTTTTTGCAGCCTCTGATGATCACTGTTTAGATACATGATTTTTTTTATGGATTGCAACTTTGTGATTTTTCCAATTTGACTTAATTCCTGCATACTATTCACACCTGTATCACTCTACTACGCAGCCTCTAAAGTGGGACCCAAAGATCCCCACCTCTTGGTATGCTGTCCCATGAAATTCCTTTTGAGTCTGGGTTGGATTTTTTACTAACTTCTGGTGAATAGAATGGCAGATATAATGGAGTGTCCTTCCTGGATTAAGTTATAAAAGACTGTGGCTTCTCTCTGGTGAGCTTTGTTGGATTGTTTGCTCTGCCATGATAAAAAGCAACCCCTAGAAAGGTCAATGTAGATAAGCTGGAAGGTAGTTCTTCTGAAGCTTTCCAACAGCTGTGAATGAGGCTTTTCAACTTTCAGACATGATTCTCCCCAATGAAGCCTTTACAGACTCCACCCAGGCTAATACTTTGAGAGAGACCTAGGGTCAGAACCACCCACCTAAGTTGCTACCTGTTGTTTCTAAATAACAGAAGCTAGACAATAAAAAATGCTTATGGTTTGCACCTGTTACCTCTTGTGCATAAATGGATAACTAAAATATATTTTGGTATGTGGAAGTAGGGTGATGCCTTAAGCAAAAACTGTAATATTAGTGGTCATGAGAAGGGTATTGGTGAAAGCCTAAAGGAACTTGCACATACAGTTTGCAAAATATTGAAGATTGAGGACACTGTGGGTGAGATCTTACAATAAAGTTAGGAAAATACTGGAAACCAGAGAAAGGAGCATTCCAGTTATGTGGTAGAAGGAAGCTTAGCAATGCAGTTTCTTGTAGCTCTATGGAAACTAGAAAAATGTACCTAATAAACTCTCATCAAGATAAGATTTCCAGGCAAAGAGCTGTGAGGCAGCCTCTTTCTTCTTGCCATTTAGTAACATGAGAGCAGAAAGTGTTACACTGAGGGAATAAGCATTAAACAAAGGGCGCCAAGAACTAATGTTTTTGAAAATTCTCAGCCTTTCCAAACCACAACAGTGCCAAAATTAAGAAATGTCTTCTGAGCAAAGATCTAATCTTGGGTATTGTTAGGAAATTTTGGTCTAAAGAGAAAGCCAAGGGTATGACTGTAAAATATGGATTTTTTTTTAAGATTTCAGAAAATTAATGATTTTTGACAAGTCGTTCCAATCATTACATGTTGGAATTTTGGGAGGTGGATTGCTTATTTTTTATTATTATTATTATTTTTTTTGCTTATCTTTTTAGATTCAAAAATCTACAGTTTGAGAACAAGACCAATGTTTGAAAACCTATGCCTAAATTACTATACTTGAGGTCCCACACTGATACCAGGACCTGTTTTATACAAGATTTGCTACTTTGAGCTCAGATGCTAATAGGATGAGGTTATGAGGGGCCTTGAGAGAGGGGGTAAGTATATTTTGTATGTGAGGGACATGAATCAGGGGGACCAATAGGGCAGATTGTAGTAGGCAGCTTCAAAAATGGGTTACAAAGATGCCTACCTCTTTACAATTCCGGTTTCTTGAGTGTGGGCTGGATTCATGAACAACTTCTAAGATGTATGGTGAAGCAGAAGTGAGGGATGTCACCTCCGAGATGAGGTTATCAACAGAATGTGGATGTCTCCTCTAGTCCTCTCTGGCATCTCTCCTCTCTCTTTCATAGGCAAAGTGAACATACCCCTTCCTCATTGGTACCATCTAAAAGCATTATCCTATCCATGTGTAAACTCAAAATACTAGAAAGATAAAAATACCCAGTTGTCTTTTTCTCAGGCTAATTTTAATGAAATGGATTTTCCCTTATTTTTAGGATTAGTTTTGTTTATCAGGGGAGAGGCTAAGTTAGTGCACCTCAACATTTTTCTTTCCTTGTACCATAAGGCAGTCACAAGATGGAGCTTCTCAACACATCCGCCTTGAGGCATTCTGTGATTTACCTGCTAAATAGATTCTGGTAATTTCTAGTTCCATTGTGAAGCAGGATGGGCAGAGGGAGTCCTCATGCCAGCTAGCAATTCTCAGGACACCAACTGGTTGTCCTATAATTCAACTCAATTCTGATGCTATCTACCCAGAGAGAGCATCAACATTCCAATCAGGTTCCCACAACATAGCCCCGTCCCTCCACCCATCTTCAGTCACAAGTCTGGGTGGTTATCTGTATTTCTGACTCACTGGCTATATATATATTAAAGGTTTCCAAGCCCCCTTCTTGGATTGGGTTTGGATTCATTTGCTAGGGCAGCTCAGAGAACTCAGAGAAATATTTTACTTACTAGATGACCAGTTTATTATAAAAGGATTTAATTTAGGAACAATCAGACAGAAGAGATGCATTGGACATGACATGGGGACAGGGCACTACTCTCCCAGAACCTCCACATGTTCACCAACCTGGAACTGAAGGGATGGGACTGAAAACTCCAAACCTCCCATCTTGGGCTTGGTTCTCCTGGAAACCAGCCCCATCCTTAGGTGACCTAAGGGCATTCCAAATTCACTTCATTTACATGACAAAAGAAACTGGGACCTCTCTCACCACTGAGGAAATTCCAAGAGTTCTAGAATCTCTGCACTAGAACCAGATAGAAGACCAAAGAGATATTTCTTAATTTAAGTCACCATATCACAACTACTCAGGTATCCTCACTTCCTAACATTTGAATTTTCTTATTTCTATACTGTTAGAATTCCTCTCCTGGTTCATGTCTATTCTATTCATAATAGTTTTTTGTTTTTTGGTTTTTTTTTAAGGACTATATTTTTATTTTATTTTATTGTCTTTTTGGGGCCACATTCTTGGCATATGGAGGTTCCCACGTTAGGGATCCAATCGCAGCTATAACTGCCAGCCTATGCCAAAGCCACAGCAACACAGGATCCAAGCCAAGTCTGCCCACAGCTCATGGCAATGCTGGATCATTAAGCCACTGAGTGAGGCCAGGGATCGAACCTGCAACCTCATGGTTCCTAGTGGGATTCCTAGGTTCCTCATGGACACTAGTGGGTTTGTTAACCACTGAACCATGACAGAATTCCATATTCCTGATAGTTTTTCATTTGTTTTGCTTTTAGGGTTAGAGTTAAGTGTGACTTTGCCTTTCTAAGAGTACTAAGGCTAGGCCACTCACTCCTCTGTACTATTATTTACATCCTCATATGCTCCAGTAAACTTTGGAACATCTGAACCTCCAGTTTTTTACCTGTTGTTTCTTCAGTTGTTCTCAGATTGGTCTTTCCTGACTTATACTCTGAGTGGGGACCTGTGAAGGTGTGCTATTTTGGAGCTTTTTGGGTCTCTTTATTCTCAGAGTAGAAATCCTCCTTTTCCTCTGGTTTCTCTTACACAACCACTCTTGCGTTGAGACTCTCGTTCCTGTTGGTGACAGGGTGTGCCCTCTCTTACTGTAGATTCTGTTGTGCATCCTGTTACCTAGTTACATTAAAGAGACTGTGTATATTTTTTTACCCACTCTATCTCAGTTGCCATCTTTCTTTTTGTGAGAGGCTTGGGATATTCAAATTATGTCCCTGGCCCATACAGTTACCACGATGCCAACATCCACCTCTACTTTTATAAAACATTTATGATTAAAAATTTTTATATTCAAATATTTAATCTATTTATTTAGGTTTATTGGAGAGACCACTGACAGGACTATACTTCTTATAATGTTTAATCATGCTTATTGAATTTGAATTGCCCAAATATTATATATATACTACAGAGGAATATACATCCACTTTTGATTTTGTACCTACTATTTTTTTTAATACCTCCTAGCAGGACAGGATAGTCTTTATATCATTTTAGAACCATGTTTTATTCACTGTGTCCTTAAAATGTTTCTTAAATCTGGTAGAGCAAGTCCATTTCTCACCCCAATGTATTCTTTTTTCTTTTTCAAAATTTGTGATACTCAAGTGTTAGTCTCCTACAAATTTTGTCACCAAGTTCCTCACTGGACTTGCTTGGAATTTTGTGAATTTTTTTCAGTGAAATTTGAGTGAAAGTAAAAATTTAGATATTGCATTTCCCCATTTAGAAACAGGACTTTGCTTTCTCTACCACAAGTTATGTGCCTTGGTAAAATTTTGTAGTTTTCTTCATAAGCATCATGTTTATGTATTTCATTATTCTTTTGTTGTTGTTGTTGCTTTTTTTTTTTTTTTTGCCTTTTCTAGGGCCGCACCCGTGACATATGGAGGTTCCCAGGCTAGGGGTGTAATCCGAGCTGTGGCCACCAGCCTACACCAGAGTCACAACAACTGGATCCAAGCCACATCTGCAACCCAGACCACAGCTCATGGCAATGCCGGATCCTTAACCCACCGAGCAAGGCCAGGGATTGAACCTGCAACCTTATGGTTCCTAGTTGGATTCGTTAACCACTGCGCCATGACGGGAACTCCTGTTGTTGTTGCTTTTTTTTAGGGCTGCACCCAAGGCATATGGAGGTTTCCAGGCTAGGGGTCAAATCGGAGCTGTAGCTGCTGGCCTACGTGACGGCCACAACAATGCGGGATCTGAGTCGCATCTGCGACCTACACCACAGCTCACGGCAACGCCCGGTCCTTAACCCACAGAGCGAAGCCAGGGATCCAACCTGTGACCTCATGGATGCTAGTCAGATTCTTTAAACACTGAACAAGGATGGGAACTCCCAAGTTCATTATTCTTTTGTGCTTTTCTTTTGGCTGTCATAAATACTATTTCTTTTATTAAATTTTGTAACCAATGATTATATTAGATTATGAGACATTTTCTTATAGACCTTCACTGAAATCTCATTATCTATAATTCATTTAAGTTGATTCTCTTGTGTTTCTTATTCAACTAAAAATAATTTTATGTCTTGTTCAATATTTTTACTAAAATATTTTTCTCACTTTGTTGCAATGGATGTAAGTTCTGAAATAATGTTAAATGATAGAAGCTAAAGTAGTCACAAAATATTTTTGACATAAATGAGAATTTGGGAGTTCCTGTCATGGCCCAGAGGAAATGAATCTGACTAGGAATCATGAGGTTGCCGGTTTGATCCCTGGACTTGCTCAGTGGGTTAAGGATCCAGCGTTGCCCTGAGCTGTGGTGTAGGACCCAGATGAGGCTTGGATCCTGCATTGCTGTAGCTGTGGAGTAGGCTGGCAGCTGTAGCTCTGATTGGACTCCTAGCCTGGGAACCTCCATATGCCACAAGTGCAGCCCTAAAAAGACAAAAAAAAAAAATTGAATTTGGGGAGGGATTAATAATTAAGATGTTGATAGTCAAGTGAGGTAAAAATAGTTCTTGTCAATTCTTATGAAGTGTTCCTTAATCAAAAATATTTATTAAATTTTACCGAATGTCTTCGTCATCTAAGATAATAAAATATAATTTGTATCTCAAGTATGATAAACTAAGTATCTTAATATATTTATGTGTTGATCCAAATTTGAATTTCTCAAATATAGCTTATTTGATCACATTTAATCATTTATTTAGTAAACTACTCAATCTGATGGGGTAGTAGCTTACCTATGATTAGTGTGATTAGTTTCTACTTTTGTGTATCCTGTGTGTCTTTAAATAAAAATAGGGTATAGGATGTTTTGTTCTTCTTTGTAAGCCCAGAAACATTTTAAATACAAAAATTATATGGAATATGGAAGTTTGAGAGCCTATTTGATCTCATATATTTGAGAAGTTAATTATTTTATCTCTTCAAATTGTTCCTGAGTTTAATGGTCTCTCCACATAAACTATATCTTCATCTGCCAATTTCAGTGATTTATATAATACTAAATCACAAATACCTTCATGTTTTAAATTAATATTTTGTGTTATATGTACAGTTAAATTTTTTTTATATTTGTGTTTTTTGTCCCTTTCTTGATTCTAAAACTTTGCATTCCTTCTTTTGATTATGTTTACCAGCAGTAGGTCTATTTTTTTATAATTAATTACCTGTTTATTTAGAAGTAAATTGAACATTTTTGCTTATTTTTAATATACAAACATAGCTTTAAAAATAGTCTAGAAGGTTTTATAAATTCAAGAACTAGTTTCCACCTGTATCTTTGCTTAGTCCTAGATCTTTTTCCTAGCGTCAACCATATTTTAAAAGTCTTATGTTTAGTTATTTGAGTGATTACTCCAAATTAAGTGTTAGGCTTCTACTACTGTTTCTTCATTTCTCAACTTTAGAATGTATCAGGTTTTTTCCAAGGATAAACAAGTATTTGGCTTGTTACATCACACACGTAACACCTCTTCACAGGAATGCTCATTCCCTGTTCAAGGGAGGATTCGTTGATAGGCCACTCGATGATCTGGAGCACCTGTCTTACTACTCTGATATGATCCAGGAAATGGTTCTCTCTTGTTTCTTCTTCCCATATCTAGAGTTATACTATTACAGTCATTGATCTTATACAACTTTTTTGTTATCAATCCTTCCAAGTTGCCTAATCACCATTATTATTATGGGAGATTCAGTCACACAGTTGGTAATGCAAGAAACAATAGTCTTGTAAACTATGCAGAATATAAATAATATAGCTTGTAACATTTATAAGGTCATAAGTAAGTATCTCTATGGTTGAACAGATATTTCTGCCACTGGGGAGGGGGCCCAAATGGGCAGAGAAAATTTTATCTTTAAAATTGTTTTGTCTTGCCTTAAAATATAAATTTCATTTCAACAACACAATCCCTTAGAACAGAGAACATGAATAGGAGTAATAGGTGGGGAGGCTCCTGTGTTGGAGTTCCACAACCCCTGGAGCTGACTTCCCATTACGACCTGGTAGATACTGTATTTGCAGATCTGTCTTGGATTTAACACTCCTGTTATGTCTCTAATAACTTCCTAAAAAACTTTGCTGCTAAATCTTACATGTGATGTTCAGCTTCTCTGTTTTTCAAAAACATCATTAATCCTCGCCACTCACAATTCATCTCTGAAAACTTATTTGTTCGAGAAATAGCAAAAGCATCAGAGCAAGACAAGATATAACCTCCATGAGCCTCAGTTTTTTCTCAATTAACAAAAGTGATTATCAATGATGTAGAGATGCCTATTAACTTAGGTAATATGACATCCCTGATAGAGTGCCCATCGTGTGGTTTATATAAAATGAATATGTTGTCTTCTTCTGTCTTAAATAATTGTTTTGGTATAAGGGTTTTAAGGATTTATCCTCTTCATATTTCTAGAAACATTATATCTTGAATCATAGGTAATCAATATCTTTTACATGTATCACAGCTTTCTTCATTATTTCAACTCAGAAAAACAGATAAAAATGTTTTAAAAGTTTTTTTTGTTCAATGTAATGACCAGTTCAAATCTCTCCCTCCCTCCCTCTCTATCTCCCCCAGATATATCTATATACACACACATATATATAGATATATAGATGTATCTATACACACACACACACACATATAGGCAAGGTGTATAACTTACTAATTATAGTCAAAATGATTTTGATAGTTGATTCACAAATATTATATTCACAGGTGTATTGATACTGCAGTATAGTATTTACCAATATTAGTATAATATGTAAAACTTTTAATGTCATAGTTCATTGAAGAACTATGTTATGCTGAAAATAACAGTAGATCCAAAAGAAAGGCAACCTGAAATAAATAAAGGCTATAGGATTTGAAGTCACTTACTATCATTTATGGTCTTATTTCTGCAACCTTTAAGTTTTGTGATCTGGGATAGTCTGGAGACTCATTTATCTTCAATAGTCTTAAGTTTCTTTGGTAAAATTAAAGTAAGTATCCAGTACAAACAAAATGCTCCAAATAATTAGTATGATGATCAAGAGACAGGTGAATGAAAGCAGTACAACCTAAAGCACATTAGTACACTTTATAAATAAATTTGATTATTTGTAACTTCAACTGTAACAACTAATTTGAAAAATATTTAGAAAACAGAGGAAAAAGAACATTTACTTCACTGAAGACTACACTTAACTCTCTAAAGCATACTGGAATAAATATCATAGAAATTTTCTTGTTCATGGTGGGGAAAAAAAACATATTCAGTATGGGATATAAATAGCCATCTAAATAAATAGAGTACATTGATTCTAAATAAAAAGATCTTGTGTATAAAAATTGAGCTGGGTAAGTAAAAGAAAGAATGTAAGAAAAGATGGAAGCTTAAAACTCTCCCTTGAAAGAGCAAAAGTCAGAACCATCAAAAAAGAAACTTAAATCAGTGATAAGAAGTTTATTCTTAAGAAGCATTTAAAAAGTGAATAGGAAAAAGACAATGAGAGGATTTTTTGGTTCCTCTGAGGATATCCCAACAAATACTAAGGCTGAATGATGGTCTCTCTGGTTGAGTGAGTCATAGGAGATTTTATAGACCACGGGGACCAGACATGGTTCTGGGTCAGTCGTGACTCAGAGAGGCAATTTCTCACCAAGCTTCACAAACCCCAATGATTCATCAGTCTTCCTTCTTCAATCCCTTCTCATTACCAGAGCAATTCATACAACTAAAAGAGAGTTAGGAAAGTGTCTATTCCTATCCCCAAACTGTAAATGTCAGTTGGCACAAATTTCTACAGGAACACAGGTAAATAACAGGTGCATAACATGTCATTTAATTTAGGCAACAGCAAGGAAAACAGAATAACTGGAAAGCATCTGTGGAACTACCTGGCCATTTGAAATTAGTCTGCCTTTATGCCAAAATATCAGATCCATGGCACATAATTAGGGAAAGAACAAATTCAAAATCTTCTGCTTTCTTGAGTTCACTCTAGTGCTATCTGAATATTAGCTCTCCTTAAGATTAATTTTAGGTATTCCCATCATATCAATTCTCAGACAATGATAGGAGGTTAAAAGAGTCTATTTAGCAAAGATAGAAGATAAAATAAAATGCAAGAAATCACGGAAAAGGGAATTGTTTTTAAAACACAATGCAAACAATGATGGCTTTGAAAGTGAAAATTTGGAATTTTTCACTATCATATTTATATATATAAACCACAATATACTCATGAGATTTATAATTCAAATGTGATTAAATGTGATTATATTCTAGGTAATGTTAAATGTCTCCATTTTGAAAAGGTGAAAATGGATAACATAGTATGATATGAAACTATCAAATTTCATTGAACCTGCAAAAAGTAGACAAAAATAAATAGCATTTTACAATAAATAGTAACAAAAGTACACATTAATAGTAAAATACTAAACAAATTCCAACTACAATTTTTTTGACAACTACTCTAATCAAAGACTATTTTGGTCAAAGAAGTAATTAAAGTTCAATAGATTATTTAAAATATATAACGAAGGAAAACTACATGGAAATTTTATGGGCCATAGAGTCAAAGCCTTATTAGCCTTATTTTTAAACAAGGATATAATTTACAACCATGGCTATAAATTCATGGTTGTGAATTATATCATTAAAAATGAAAAATAATAAATTGAACATATTGAGTTTTCTTTATAAGTCAGGAACTCTTACTCATTTAACATATACTAATCTATAAACTCATTTAATGCCTACAGATGCCCTGCAAGTTATTATTACCATTCTATTGATGAAAAAACTCAGGTACAGAGATATTAAGGAACCTACTCAAAATACACATTTTCTATGTAGTTTAGCTCTCTGGATTATGAGCTTGCAATTTTTTTTTTTTTTTCTTTTCGACCACGTCCAGGCCAGGGATCAAACCTGCACCATAGTAGTGACAATACCAGATCCTTAACCTGCTGTGCTACAATGGGACTTGCAACTTTTATTGTTGTAATTTTCTTTCTCAAGAATAGAAATAAAGAATCTGTTTAATTAAAATACATTTTAAGTATTACAGAAAATAGGAGGTTATTATACCAAATATAAGAAAAGTATTTGTAAACAACAACAACAAAAATAACTAAATAGTAAAATGGATGAGTTCAGGAGTTTATATTCTGAAAACACTAACCTAATCATCAAAGAAAAGAAATTATAAGTAAAGTTGGAAATGAAGGAACAAGATGTGTAGTAATTTTTTTTGTCTTTTTTTTTTGCCTTTTCTAGGGCCACACCTGCAGCATATGGAGGTTCCCAGGCTGGGGTCTAATTTGAGCTGTTGGCGCAGTCCTTTGCCTGAACCACAGCAAAGCGGGATCCGAGCCGCGTCTGCAACCTACACCACAGCTCATGGCAACGCTGGATCCTTAACCCACTAAGCAAAGTCAGGGATCAAACCCACAACCTCATGGTTCCTAGTCAGATTCGTTAGCCACTGAGCCACGACGGGAACTCCTAGACATGTAATAATTTTTAAATGAAAATAGTATTATATAGAAAGTTATGCTGAACAATTTAATGAAAGGAAACACATCCTTAAAGATACATGTAAAAAACTTTCTAAAGTTATTCATTCACAATTCAACAAATACAGCACATATTACCCCAAACACTGTCCCAGGCACCAGGACTATAGCTCTGAATAAGACAGACATGACCACAATGAGATATCAGGTCATGCCTATTAGAATGGATACCATCAAAAAGACAAGAAATAGCAAGTGTTGGTGAGAACATGGAGAAAAGGGAACATGTGTGCTTTGTATGGGAATGTAAATTGGTACAGCTACTGTGAAAAACACTATGGATTTTCCTCAGAAGATTGAAGATAGAACCACTATATAATCTGGCAATTCTATTTCTGGGTATTTATCTGAAGAAAATGAAAACACTAATTCAAAGAGATATTGCCACCCATATGTTTGAGCAGCATTATTTACAATAGCCAAGATATGGAAACAACCTAAGTGTCCATTAATAGAGGAATGAATAAAGAATTGTGAGATACATATATGAATATTACTCATCCATCGAAAAGAATGAAATCCAACAATTTGCAGGAACACAGATGAACCTCCATGGTACTATGCTCAGTGAAATAAGTCAGAGAGGTAAAGGCAAACCCAGTATTTCACTTATATCTGAAATCTTAAAAAGAAAAACAATTCCCTGGTGTCTCAGCAAGTTAAGGATTGGGCATTGTCACTGCTGTGGCACAGGTTCAATCCCTGGCCCTGGAACTTCCACATGCTGCAAGCACTGCAAAAAAAATCCACCCCCCCCACCACCACTACATTCATAGATACAGAGAATAGATTGGTGGTTGCCAAGAGTGGAGGGTGGGAGAAATTTTTAAAAAATTTTTTTTGAATAAAGTAAATTTTAAAATTACATTAAAAAGACAGTCATGATGCAAAACCTTTTTTTTTGTTTTTGATTTTTTTTTTAATATAGCATGAAGGAACAAACCAACCACCATGGATGAAATTGAAAAAATAAAGTTACAACCCAGTGATTTTTTAATGAAACAATAAAGAACAGATAATTTCTTGGTAAATTAAAGAAGAAATTATTCACATATTATAGTGTGCTAGAGAAAAGAAATATTAAAAGTGTTCAGATTAATTTTGCATAGATAACAACAATTTACCCGATCAGGAAAAAAAATTGGAAGAAAAACAATTAAAGAGAAACTCACGGTGAGAAGGGATATGTCTCTAACCTGCCACTATTTGCCCTAGTGTTGTTACTGACTCTTCTGTGTCTGTCCCCAACAAGGGTCCTTCTGGCGGGTGTGGCTTCACCTACAGGAGACCAAGTCTGGTTCAGAAGCTAAAGGAAGCTTTATTCTCTGACCAGATTAGAGAGGTGGGAGCCCAAGCCTTAGCGCACAATGCCCTCCAGGCCAGGCCTGGGGCATAGCTGCTTTATAGTCATGGGGGAATGGAAGGCAGCAGAGTTCTCACAGCTGCTCCTGGAGGCCGTGGGCGTGGTGACTCTGCCCACGCCCCCCTCCACCATCTTGAACTGAAGTATGTGGGTGGCTTCTGCTCACAGTCCCAGTTCTGAGGTGGCCGCGCAGCCGTTTCACTCCAGGAACTCCCATCGCAAGGTCGGGGCGGGGAGGCCTCTGTAGGCCACCCTCAGAGCAAGTGAAACTACCGAGCACAAAGGAAAAAAAGGTTAGACTTCATCTTTCTATGCAGTTCTATTTTTCTTTCTTGGGAATTGTTTATGGGCTTTGCTGGTGCCAGTGTTCTTTGGGGGAAATTCCTCACCTTGGATAGTTTTTTTTTTTAAGACCGCACCTGCAGCATATGGAAGTTCCCGGGGTAGGGGTAGAATGGGAGCTACAGCTGCCAGCCTATGCCACAGCTACTGCAATGCCAGATCTGAGCCGCGTCTGCGACCAACACCACAGCTCGCAGCAACGCCGGATCCTTAAGCCTTATCCTCACGGATTTGTTTCCACTGAGCCATAACACAGTGGGAACTCCCTTTCACTGTTTATAGTTTTACTATCTTCCCAGGGGATACTTCCTCGTCAAGGTTCCCACCTACCAGGATCCTACCTAGTTCATGGAAGGGACAAGCACATCCTCCTTCTGGGTGATCAGACATACTCTCTGGGGACTTTGAGTCCAGAGGGAGGCTCCTTAATGCGAAGGCACCTTGGCTCCAGAACAAGATTTCCCCTTTTGTGTGCCACAGAGTGTAACTTGCCATCTTACCATCAGAACTCCTTTGTTGTTGTTGGTTTTTTTTATCTAGAAATTTTTATTTCATTTTTACTCAAATGAATTTATCACATCTGTAGTTGTATAATGATCATAATCTGATTTCACAGGATTTCCATCCACAGCCCAAGGACATCCCCCCACCCCCAAAATGTCTTCTCCGGAGACCGTAAGTTTTTCAATGTCTGTGAGTCAGCATCTGTTCTGCAAAGAAGTTCCGTCTGTCCTTTTTTCAGGTTCCACATGTCAGTGAAAGCATTTGATGTTGGTGTCTCATTGTATGGCTGACTTCACTTAGCATGATAGTTTCTGGGTCCATCCATGTTGCTGAAAATGCTGGTATTTCGTTCTTTTTAATGGCTGAGTAATATTCCATTGTGTATATATACCACATCTTGATCCACTCCTCTGTGGATGGACATTTATGTTGTTTTCATGTCTTGGCTATTGCAAATAGTGCTGCAGTGAACATTGGAGTACATGTGTCTTTTCGAGTCATGGTTTTCTCTGGATAGATGCCTAGGAGTGGGATTGCTGGATCAAATGGTAGTTCTATTTTTAGCTTTCTGAGGAATCTCCATACTGCTGTAAAGTGGTTGCACCAATTTACAATCCCACCAACAGTGCACTAGGATTCCTTTTTCTCTCCAACAACCCCATCAAAAAATGGGCAGAAGATGTAAACAGTTCTCCAAAGAGAATTGGCCAAAAAACACATGAAAAGATGTTCAACATCACTCATTATTAGAGAAATGCAAGTCAAAACCATGATGAGGTACCACCTTACACCAGTCAGAATGGCCATCATCAAAAAGTCTACAAACAATAAGTGCTGGAAAACTCCTTTGGTTTCTGTCCTGCAAGTCAGATTTCAGCCTTCTGCCCCTTCAGTGTGTCCCCAACATCCACCTGGCAACTTCCCTATGGCTTAAATTACCTAGATGAGGTTTTTGTTACTTGCACATAGTAATACCAAGTAGCAAAATATGAATATAAAATTTCTAAATAAAATTCTTACAATTAGAATGGAGTTACAAAATTAAGATATTAAAACTTTCATCTAAGAAATTTAAGAATAGGTTATTAGGAAAGAATATGTACACAGACGTTTCATTTGAATGTGAAAATCTGTTTGGTAAAATTCAGTATCTGTGCATTTAATAACAACCCTTCATAATAAGAGGGTTTGTTTATTTACACAACAAAGAAAGCCTTTTCTTGTTTTGCAAATTCTTTTCACTTTTTACCAATTTTTCATGATAAAAGTAATCCATACTTCTTGTAGAAAAATCCACAGAACAAATAGGAAATTATCAGAGAATTAATTTTCATAAACCTTTTTAAGCAGTTGGAAAATATGTGCAGTAATATCAGCTTAGATAGCAATACCTTGAATGCATTAATGTTGCAAAAGTATCACTGTGCAAGACCCCAGGATTCCAAATATGGCTGACCTCCCCACCCCCACACCCACCCCTCTGTTCCAGATTGCAGGCACTTTTAACTTTAGCTGCATTCCAAATACTACATGATATCATTTGAATGACAAAATGAACCACTTAATTGATATCTTCTTCCCCATAGTGTCCATACAAATCTTTTTTTTTTTTTAATTCACTCCCTTATTCTTGCTGTGTTCATTTTTCCCTTCAGCCATTCATTTATTCATTCAATACATACTTATGGAGCACTTATAATAGGACAGGCTGTTCTAGGCACTTGGGGGAACAGTGTAAACAAGACAGAAAATAATTTCTGTCCTCCTGGAATTGATATTTTAGCTATAAAAAAAGAGAAAACAAAATAATTAAATCATGTAGTATTTTAGATTGTGAAAACCCTAAATTTAAACAGAAGGAGGCAAAGCATTCAACATATTTTTTCCAGTGTCTTTATAGGAGTTGCTAGATGGTTCTTGCTGGCAACATCAAGTAGGTGCTGTAATTATGTTACAGATGAGAAACTAGACTGGCAGAGATTAGATAGCTGCTATTGGACTTCTGACTTTTGCAGCCTTCAATACCAGGCATCTAAGAGCAAAGCCTAGGTCATACCATATTTGCATTGTAGCAAATTCAGCATTCCCTCACATAGGGTACATTTGAACTGTGGGAACAGGGTCATAGAAGGCAAGGAAGAGCAACAGATCTTACAATTGTGAGGACATTTTGTTTATGTCTATAGAATAATGAAACACTATAGGCAATGTTTGGAGAATCATTCATGAAGATATGGCAAGTAGCCGTGTATTAACATGATTTGTCCAATTCAAAGATATACTTTTTTCCTAGATGGTAGTTCAATATTATAAAAAAATCTAATTGCTCCCCTTTCCTGGATCTCAACTAAAATGATGTATCTTTTTGAGGCTGTTTCTGACATCTCTATGTTTTCAGATAAAAAATCAGTAATTTATTTATCCTTAATAGTAAAAATAATTAATATTCTTAAAAACTACATAGATTTAATGTCTAATGAAGCCATTGAATTACATATCCAATATAATAAACTGAGCACTCCATTAGAATAAAGACAATGTCCAATATGTCTTTTCCTATATATAGTTTAGCATAGTAATTTTAATATGATAAATCATTGATAAAAATTTATAAAATGAATCAATATGATAACAAACTTTATAATCAAGAAAATAAGTGATGAAAAAGAAATACAAATATGACTATGGGACCTTTATAAGAACCAGAAAGTTTTGAGGATAAATGTTGGACTTTAATTTCTTGTTTTCATGTGAAGCTGAAAACTGACAGATTTTTAAAAATAAAGTGAACAGCACAACTTGGCTTTCTGGTACATAGTTTAGTGTCGAAGACATTGATTTTGCTCTAGGTCCAAACGACTCTTGTGAAGATTTAAAAAAAAAAGACTTATTTTCCTTGAGTTTTATTGATTTCATGACAAGGAATTTAAGCTTAAATGGAGGGGGAGAAAAATGATCTGATATATCTGTAATATGGGTAGGATGCAGGAAATCTTGTCTGTCAAGGGATAAAGAAAATCAATAGAAGGAAGCCTCAGCAGTTCTTGGGAAAAATTATTGTTAAATGTATCAGAAATCATGTTCATGACTTTGGATGGCACAACTTACGGGTCAGAGATAATATGAACTTGAGATTTAAATCTAAGTGGAAAAACACAATCACCGAGGAATCATAAAGTCCTGAGATCTAGAATATGGGCATGTAATTTGTTGCTTTTCCCTTGTTGCTTTTAATAATTTTTCTTTGTATTTAATTTTGTCACTTTGATTCGTATGTGTCTTGCTGTGTTTCATCTTGGGTTTATCCTGTATGGGATTCTCTGTGCTTCCTCAACTTGAGTGTTTCCTTTCCCATATTAGGGAAGCTTTTGGCTATAATCTCCTCAAATATTTTCTCTGGCCCTTTCTCTCTTCTTCTTCTGGGACCATTATGATGCAATGTTGGTAAATCTAATTTTGTCCCAGAACATACAGTAAAGCTAATAAATTATCTACACACGAATATATCAAAACCAGCAATTGTGAGAAGAGTAACATACAAATGCAGAATGTGGGCATGTGGAAATGTATGTTGTACTAAAGGAACGTACCTGACAGAAAACATGCTAGTTATTGATTGTCATGGATAGGAAAGCATCCAGCGCTGCATACAGTCATATGCCTAAGAATATAAGCATGATGGAGTGCCTGTGAGTGAGGAAGAGAGAAATCAAGAAATAAAAAGAAATAAGAAGTTGGAAAGAGAGAGAGAAGAAGAGAGAGGTGGCAGAAGAAAAGAATAAAGGAAGGGGGGAAGAACAGAGGAGGAGAAAGTGAGAGAAAAGGATAAAGTATGTAGAAAAAGAAAGGGAGGGGAAGAAGAAGGCAGGGAAAGGGGAGAGAGACAGACAGACAGAGAGAGACTAAGGCTATTCCCATCACATGGAAAAGAATAGGTGATCTAAACAGACGATGTTTGTGTCGCCAATAACAGATTGTGCTACGGAAGGCTATGTTTTAAAAAATGTGTTTGGATGAGTTGAGTTCCTCTACTAAAGTAAGAACTATAATTATCTTTACGTGTTTGGAGTGAATGTTTAAAAAAGAGATTGGAATTTTTGTGGTCTTCGAGGATGAAGCTGGGATAAATAGATGGAACATATAAGAAAGGATTTTTTTTTTTGTCTTTTTGCTATTTCTTGGGCCGCTCCCGCGGCATATGGAGGTTCCCAGGCTAGGGGTCAAATCGGAGCTGTAGCCACCATCCTACGCCAGAGCCACAGCAACGCGGGATCCGAGCCGCGTCTGCAACCTACACCACAGCTCATGGCAACGCCGGATCGTTTACCCACTGAGCAAGCGCAGGGACCGAACCCGCAACCTCATGGTTCCTAGTCGGATTCGTTAACCACTGCGCCACGACGGGAACTCCGGATTTTTTTTTTTTTTTTCTTAATTTACTACAGTCATTTACAGTTTGAGCTATTCAGAAACAGTGTAGACTATTTCGTGAGATAAGATTTTCCCGCCACAAGAAGTTTCAAGAAACTGTCTGGCACTTTCTCCTGAATTTTGAAGAGGAAATGCATGCATTTATCAGAAGGTTATTTCAGGTGCTTCTAAGTTCACTTTCAGTACATGAATTTATGAAACACCTCACTAAAATCAGATATTTCATGTGGGTTTCTCCAGTCTCTTTGATTATCTAGTATCTTCATCCTGTCAGTCAGGTCTCCTGCCTGAGCAAAAGCTTCCTTCTGCTGATCAGAGATTTTTCTTTATCTGTACTCCTCATTTATCCTCTTCATCCTGCCTGCTGTTCCTCTGCTTACCCCTATTAACTTCTAATTCACCTAAAAATACACTGGCTTCCACTGCCTTTTAAAACATTCTCTGAGATTGGTCATGGCCTCAAACCAACATGTCATTTCTCTCCTCCTTCATCACTAACTTCTCTTGCTCCCAAATCCAAACCATCCACTCACTCCAACTCTGCAATTTGGTTTCTATCTCAGAAGTTCAATGATATCTATTTTCATAGGTCACAATGGGCCTATTAATTTATTTTTATAATCTTTCACTGATAAAGATGTGACAGAGGAGAAGATCCAGTATAATATTGGGAAGAGATTTTTTGTTTTTAAATGGAGTATAGTTGCTTTACAATGCTATGTTAGTTTCAGGTGTACAGCAAAGTGATTCAGTTACACATATACATGTAGCCATTCTTTCTCAGAATTTTTCCCGTATAGGTTATTACAGAATATTGACTAGATTTCCCTGTGCTGTACAGTAGGTCCTTGTTAGGCAAAAGATTTGTAAAAACTAGATAAATCCAGACATAGAACTGGTTACATTGTAAAGCAGTAACTTTTCTGATCACTGGTGTTTCTGATAATGTACACAATTTCCCCTCCCTAAATTATCTGCTTTTGGTAAGATGTTCTCCTCACTGTGTGTTCTGGATGCTACATCAGATGAGGTATACTGAAGGCAAGCAGTATGAACACTTTCTTACTAATTCAGATGTAATATAATGTATTGGAAAGATATTAAGGACTCATGGAATTCTGGGAGTCCTAGTAACCAGGGTGACTGGGGAGATGAAGGACGGCACTGCTCTCCTAAGGACAGGCTCCTTAGCACCTGCTCCTCGGATGTATACCTTCCCTTCAGTTTTAGCAATACTATTTCAAGATGCACTGTTTTGCCAGACTTGGAGATAGCCTGACTTCTTCCCTTATTCCAGTTTAAAGGAAGATCTGACTGCTCCACTTTCTGTAAAGGAATAGAAGAACTTGAATTTGCATTTAATGGGAGAAAGTTTTTAAAAAGCCACACCCCAAAAATGGACTTGCTATATGAAAGGAGAATGAATGGTGAGCTGGAAAACCAGACCAATGTCCACTTCAGAAATGGAAGGGTTACCTTGTAATCTTTCCCCAGTTAAAACCTGACCTGAGTAAGGCGAAGTGTCACAAAAATGGTTTTTAAGTGGCGTTTAATGACCTTGGATCCCTTTGTGAGGCCACCAGACAGGTTAAAGATAGAAAACTCTTTTGTTAATCCCAGAGATTTTGGGAACCATTATGCTATCACATCTTGTCTTTTGGGAAAAGCTCACCACAAATAATATGTATCACTCTTGTAGTATTAGGTATCATTTAGTAATGCCCACCTCTGTGTCTCCACTCTGTTATCCCCTCACTGTTACTCACTTTATGTCCTTATTGATGTGAGGTTGTCTCATCACTGACCCTATCCTGTTCTTTGCCACAGCCCTGGGTATTACTGACACTCTTCATTTTCAGCTGATGGTACACATTTCTCATTCACAGTATGTTGTTTTGTGATTGTTGCACTAACTGCTTCACCATATCTTAGTTAGTTTGGTACTCTCAGATGCAGGCCCACATAGCCAACCAACAGCATTTGCTGTTGCCTCAAACTCTTCCTTCTGGTCTCAGGTTTTTTTATTCCTCTATTTCCTTTTTTTTTTTTTTGCTGCCATTCCCATTAAGCAACTCAGGCCATTCCCTTCCAGCAAGAATGAACTTAACAGTACTTCCCTAAGGAAATGAGAAAGGGAAAGAAACCATCAGTCATGGAGTGCCTACTTTTCCCAGATCCTTTTACATATGCCTTCCCATTCAATTATCCCTGAAATCTTATAAGAAAAGTATATTATACCAAACTAATTGACAGGAAAGCTGAATCATGGTAAAGGAACCTGGTCAAGGTCTCAACTGTTTATCTTACTGCATACCACCTAATTGCCTTCAGATCACACTGCCTTTCTAAGCAGACTAACTCTGGGGAAAAGGAGGTGCATGTAAGCCCCTACCAGATGGTATAATGTAGTCCAGAGCTCCTCAGAGATTTTGTGGAGGGAGACACAACAGAGAACTTTCGTTGCCTCTATTTGCTCTCTGATCCTGGAATGAACCAGCGAGGTAACTGTTGCAGATGTGAATAGTACTTCTCTCTACCTCCTCCAGTGGTGAGGGACATTGACATCCATTGTCGAGTTTATTTAGACCCTTGACTTTTTGTGAGAAATCATGAAATTTATTGCCTTCATAATTTTATTGATTATGACTTCCCAGCAACACTTCATTGTTTCAGATAAATTTAATTTTTAATTACAATAGCCATATAAGGATAGCATGGATATTTAGAACCAGACAAAAGAAAGAAAATGCACTAACACTTGCACCTTTGGGAAAACTTCAGAGAAGTGGATGTGACATCGACTGTGACACAGGCACCAATGCATGAGGTCCAGGTTGTATGATCAGAAAAGAGATTGGAAAAATGGTATTTCCAGAATCTCAGATGTGAAGATTAGAGAGTTCAGATGTCAAAATAGAGTGGTAATGAGCTAGGACAGTAAGAGAAAGTGGGAAATTTGGTGGTGGTGATGGTGGAGTTGACATGCATTCTTCCTGTTATATTTTTCATTGTCTTTCAAAATTTTAATATTTATAAATGTATTAGTATATTAAAATGGATTCTGAAATATCTGTCGCATGATAGAGATTCCATAAATATTCATTTAATTCAACCTTTACTCAATGACTGATATAGAGATATTCAACATTTAAGCATTTGTATATGGATAGTTCTTATACTAGAGGCATTAAATTATAGTAGAAAAAAACCGAGTGCTTTAATGTTGCTAAATATTTAAGTGTTCTCTGAAGGTTGTTTCTGAAAGCCTATTACTGCTCTCTTTAAGAGAGCAGTAAATTGTGAATACATTTAGCCTTGTTGTTCTTCCAAATGAAAATATGACAAAAAAGGAGTAAGGCTTTTTATCTTTTGGTTTATGATGAAGATTTGGATTTGTCTTTTGGCTAAAATCAATGTAGAAAATAAATTCTAAATGCCACTTTGCTTTTTCTTTAATAAAAAATGTT
This sequence comes from Phacochoerus africanus, assembly GCF_016906955.1. Classification (NCBI taxonomy): domain Eukaryota; kingdom Metazoa; phylum Chordata; class Mammalia; order Artiodactyla; family Suidae; genus Phacochoerus; species Phacochoerus africanus. The sequence goes on from NC_062545.1 coordinate 155,717,170, forward strand.
TCCATAATATACTTTCTCATGCACCTCTTGCCCTACAAGAAATGGAAGTCATGTTAGGACAAAAAAAAAAAAAAATGGAGTTGCCCTTGTGGCACGGCAGAAACGAATCCGACTAGGAACCATGAGGTTGTGGGTTCTATTCCTGGCCTTGCTCAGTGAGTTAAGGATCTGGCGTTGCCCTGAGCTGTGGTGTAGGTCACAGACGAGACTCAGATCCTGTGTTGCTGTGGCTCTGGTATAGGCTGGCTGACAGCTATAGCTCTGATTAGACCCCTAGCCTGGGAACATCCATATGCCGTGGGTGCAGCTCCAAAAAGACAAAAAAGAAAAAAAAATGAAACAGAAGTCATGTTAAAATAAAGAATATTGGAATATGTAAAAGGGAATGGATTGGTAGAAGTGTTGGGGTTATTGAACTGAGAGATCAGGAGAGGTCCTGAAATAAAGGTAGACTATTTCAGATCAGGAAAAATTGTGAAGTATATATTTATATTCAAGACAGTACTCAAATTATGTGCCACTTCAAGTCATATTTTCAGTTGTCTCTGAATCTATGCTCTCCCAATCTATCTAAAGCCTCATATGTGAGGAACCCACCAGAACAAAAGACCCACCTTTTCCCTAAAGGGAATGTAACAAAGTCAAGATATTCATTATGGGAAAAATATTTGGGTGAAGGAAATTTCTCATAGTAGTCTTTAAATGATATGTCTGACCATACTGGGTGTCAAACATTTTTCCCATAAACATTAGTTTTACTGATATTTGTGATCTTTTATTGCATTAAAAAAGTATTTTCATACAGTGGGCATCTGTGTTAAATAAAGATTCAAGAGGACTAGGACCAAGATTGAAAAGAGCTAAGAAATGGAAACAAGTGAATGTAAGACTTGAGGGATCCTAGAGAAAGAGATCAGGTGTTAGAAATAGGAAGAACGTGAAAGAGTTCATAGTCCATGGTAGTTTCCAAACACTGCTTCCTTGGCTGGTCTGTCTGACTTCCTGTTAGTCTCCTTCTGCTGTCTATGAATAACTTGCCTGTGTTTTGTCTTCCTCTGTCTCTGGGAAGTTCTTCCTTATCTATTCTAAAGTCCATGATAGAGAGATACCTTATGGGGGCTGGTGCAGGCCTGGGACAGAGGGTAACTTTAAAAATTAAGCAGTTATATTTTTTGTCAAAGTCTGTAATTTCTGTGGCAACACAACTTCCTCAGGCTTTGGCAGCCTTCAGCTTTATTTGCTTTTGATAAGCTCTACATGAAGTTAATCATACATATAGTTTTGAGACCTGATGAATCTCCTCTTTCATTTACTGGGCTCTTCTTTGCCTATCTCTCTCCTCTTCAATTTGATGACAGTTACCTTGGGGCCATGTGCAGTAACAGACCTGGGGAAGAAGGAGACACCCTTAATTAGATTGGTCCGGTTGGGCTGGCTTGCAGAAGATGATATCCCTTGTTTCTTGGGCTACACACACAGTTGGCTTTTCTAATCTTGTAAAGCTGCAAATTACTAGACTCAGACATTTTAAGTGGTAGTTCATGGTTGAGATAATTTCCTTTCGTAAAATTATATTCCTTTTTATTCTTCTCACTATTTGGCCGACTCTCACCACAGCATATGACATATCTTGGTAAAAACGTCAGGAAGCAGCTAAGGTATATCAGTATTGTGAATTTTTTCCATCATCTTAGCTAGACTTATTAGGCAAAGTTTATACTCCCAAATTTCTCAATTTAACTCTATCAGAAATTCATTTGAACTGTTCTCTTACCCTCATATTCCATCATGTACCATGTCTAATGTATTTTAATTTCTAATTACTTCTCAAATGCAGTGATAATTACCTATCTCGCTATAACCATGTGGACAAGCTGTTTAGAAGAATGCAGACTGGAGGCAGAAGTTATTTAGAAAATAAATTATGTTTTGATCAACAAACTGTATTCAAATAATAATCAACAGTGACTATATATCATAAAACATGTGGCTAGGTTAAAATACATCTGCATTAGTTATATCCCAAGGCTGATATTCAGCTGTATGAAATAGAAGAATACACTAATTTGTATAAGATATTTTCTTAAAAAATGATAAGTTCTGTAATTTTATTTAGAATCTAAATGTCTACTAATGTCTTCCTATTTGAGCTATAGAAATGAAGATAAATAGATTGTGCTCTTTGGTCTTTAGGCTGCAAATATGGATTTATTAATTTAACAAATATTTACTTTTTGTACTGTTCATTCTGCTCCCACTGTACTGCATCCTGGGAATATATTAGGAAAAACAGACATGGGCAGAGTCTAATAGAAAGACGGATGTTAAAGTCACAAAAACACAAATGAATTTGTAATTATGAAATCCGAAAAGTGCTGTGATAAAAAGTAAAAAGAGGATGCTTGATGTGAAAGAACATAACACAGAGGATCTATTTTAGACTGGGTTATGAGAGCAGACTTCTCTAAGAGAGTGCTGTTTAATGCATTTTATTTGTTTATTTATTTTAACTTAAATTTCCTGTACTATATGGACATGCATTTTGGAATCCATTTATCAGAAACAACCATAGGAAATATTTTCTAAACAGGTTAAATAGAAGTTTCAGTGTAACTGGTTCATATAAAATTTAAGAGAACTCCTATAATATTAGCTCATTTCAAAATATTTTCGTAGTCCTAATAATTGAAAAAAATTTACATTATTTTTCATTATACTTTTATCTCTGCTTCTACTTTTGCATTCTCAAAAGCAAGTCATATCATCCATTATTATTATCATTATTATAATTATCATTATTATTATTATAGCATCTTTATTTTTTGTAATATTTAAAAAAAAATCATGTCTCTCCTCTGCCTAAAGTCCTTTAAGACTTTATTTTGAATAAACCCAAATTCTTCTTTTGGGTTACAGATCTCTTGTATGATTTGTATCCATCTCCCTCCAATCAGGCCATACCATTTCCTCTCCTGCATTGCTGGAGGAAATGTGATTAACTAACACTTGGAAAACATGTTTGAGAAAGCAGTCTGGCTGCATATGTTAACATTACAAAATCACTTTGACCCACTATTTCTCACTTAAGGAAATGTAGAAATGATAGAACTGGTAATAAAGGTTACGTGTGTAAATGTTTAACACAAACATTCTTTGTTACAGCAAAAATCAGTTAACAAACCCCCAAAACAATCTTAATGTTCTTTAGTTTGTGAAAGACTCTGGAAAGTTATTTTAAGGAAACTGCTATTGTCAATTATTAGAATGTATTTGATATACATTTTAGAATGTGTTTTTATAGGGATCTGAGGAGGAGCTTGCCAGGGCAAAAATCCAGTGTTGTATGGTAGAATGGAATTGTCACACTGGAGATGAGAAAAAGTCTCTGGCTTGTCCTTATCAACTAGACACATGGTTTTCCTCTGTTTCCAGAGTTCCTCTGATAGCCAAGCTGAGTGTGAGATGGTGGAAAGGGTAATATTCATTGAAGCTTGAGCTAGAGAAGAAAAGACATGGAGAGAAAGATGAGAAAAGGAAGAGGGAAATAGTAACACGTGTCAGAGAAAGAATGTTAGTGGAGTAAGAGAGATGTGCTTTTTTTTTTTTTTTTTTGTCTTTTGTCTTTTTTGTTGTTGTTGCTATTTCTTGGGCTGCACCCGCAGCATATGGAGGTTCCCAGGCTAGGGGTCGAATCGGAGCTGTAGCCACTGGCCTACGCCAGAGCCACAGCAACGCAGGATCCGAGCCGCGTCTGCAACCTACACCACAGCTCACGGCAACGCCGGATCGTTAACCCACTGAGCAAGGGCAGGGACCGAACCCGCAACCTCATGGTTCCTAGTCGGATTCATTAACCACTGCGCCACAACGGGAACTCCAGATGTGGTTTTAAGTAGCTTAAATATACATTGCTTATTGAGAAACGCAAAAAGAAAGAAGAAAGTAAAATATGGTTTAAATTTCTCTGTGTGGTAAATCCTGGATAACTAATTGAAGCCAGGATTATAGTTTAGATGAAATATAAATGGGGTATATTATGCATAGGTATATACTTTTTCTTTTCTCCATAAATTTGAATATGTATTTTGAAGTTTTATTGGGGCATTCGGCCAGTGATTCTGACAAAGGGCTCTACATCATCAAATTTGATAATTTGCATAATGACAGACTACATACACAGATTAAAATTAGAGTTTAGAAGACTACCATAGCAATTTTGAAGATAAATGAAAGGCAGAGGTATTGAAGAGCTTTACTTTTTGTGAGTTCAACCTATTGTTTAGAAAATCAGGTCAAAATTGTAGCTCAGATAAACTGATTTCTGCAATAGAGTTCTCTGTCAGCTTTGTTTGGAGGTTACTAGAGGCTTCTGACAATATTTGTGCTGACAATTTTCTAAGGCTTCAACTGATTTTTAAGCTTGAGAAGTTCAACTCTACCTGTGTTTTTCAAAAGTCAGCTTCATCTGTGCTTACAGATATACCTCTGTGTTCCACAACTGATTTTTCAATGTATTTGGTAGGAAATAACCACTTATTCATGGCTCTTTTTTAGAAATTCAAGATGAAGGATGACAAGTTTTGTTTTTTTTTTTAGTTAGAACTGCTGTTAAATGCATTAGTAGGATTTTAACATTGAATGAACAATAGTAAAATAACTCCCAAATGATCGTGCAATTATGTCAAGTACTAACTTTCATTCTGGAACTAGCTTTTTTGACTCAAACATTTTATTTAGGACGATGCTTTTTCAAAAATACATACTTAGGAGACTATTGGATTAATACAGTGAAAAAAAATGATCTCTGGTTGCAACGTGATCTTATATGTAGAAAACCTGGCAAAACTATCAGAAGTGCAAATCAAAACTGCAATATGATTTCACTCACATCTGTCAAAAACAAAAAACAAAAAACAAAAAACAAAGGACAACAAGAATTGGCAAGGATGTAGAGAAAAGGGAACCCTATACCACCGTTTGTGGGAATTGTAAGATGGTGTGGTCACTGTGGAAAACAGTATGGTGCTTCCTCAAGCACCATATATACTTCTGGGTATATATCCAAAAGAACTGGAGTCAAGAACTTGAAAAATACCTGCACTCTTATGCTCACTGCAGCATCGTTTATAATAACCAAGTTATGGAAACAACCCATATGTGCATTCACAGGTGTTGGATAAAGAAAATTTAAAACTTAAGTACAGTGGAATATTATACAGCTTTTAAAAAGGGTAAAATTTGTGAAAACGTAAACCTGAGGACTTATAGGTTGACAGTGAAATAAATCAGCCTCAAAAGAACAAATTCTGTAAGACTCCACTTATATGAAGTATATCGAATAGTCAAACCATAGAAGCAGAGACTAGAAGGATGATTTCCAGAGGTTGTAGGAAGGGGAGATGAGGAAATTTTTGTTCAATAGGTATAAAGTTTCATCAGGATGAGTAAATTCTAGAGATTTTTTCTCTGCAGCACTTAAAAATCTGTTCAGAAGGTAGATCTCATGTTATGCATTCTTACTATAATAAAAGAGGGACACAAGGTAACATCTAGAGGTGATGGAAATGCCTATTACCCAAAGATGGTGATAATATCATGGGAATGACCAAAGTCATCAAACTGTATACATTAAATTTGTATAATTTTTAAAAGTATATCAATTATACCTTAATAAAGCTGTTTTTTTTTAAGTCAAAGTTTTAATAGGTAGTTTTAAGGTGGAGTCCATTGAAGTTGGATAAAGAGTTTTGTCTTCAGAAAGCTGGCACTAAACTTATGGAATGAATACACTAAAATACATGCTAGAAAAGACATCTTAAAGAGAAAAAGGCAGTCATGTCAGATTGAGTCCAGGTATGGATAGATGATGATGATAGAAAAAGAAGAAGACATTGTTTGAACAAAGCTTCACCAGCCACACATATTTGGATGATGTAGAGCCATTTCACTGTGAGAATAAAATATGAAGGAATATGTTGAGATAACAAATTTCTGGGCATAAAGATTAAAAAATATTAAAGAGAAGAAAGTAGTCAATTCTAGCAGAACAAATATAAAAATATCCTACATGTATTAGAGAAGACAAGAAACCAAGTTAAAAATAAAGTTACATTTTTCAGGAATCCAGCTGAACCATTTGAATGGAATAAGACAATGGCAGAGGGAATTAAATGTGAGAGGCACATTTCATTACTGTAGGAAAAAAGCAACATAAAGTAATTAATGCTTCAATGCTTGGACGATTCAAAAATTGGATTAAAATATACATATTAAAGAAAACACGCTCAAGTATTGGTTCTTATAGGTTCCTTTTGGAAAAGATTTCAGAAGCATTAATAGCAGCCCAAGATGATGAATCTGAAGGTGATTTTCTAACTGAAACGAGTAAAGAGATGAAGGAGCGTCATTGCTAGGAAGTGAGTCTTAAAGGATTTGTTTTCCCCAAAATGAGAAGCAGTGGAACCAGCCACTGTGGCCCAAGAATTTGAAAGGTTGCTCAGCAAATTAACAGATTCCCGTCTCAGATAGACAGTAACCTCAGTGTAACATTGGATCAGAAAATTGTGAGTCAGGAGATAAGTAACAATTTCTACTTTTATTTGTAAAAGGAAGATTCCTCAAATATGGTCTGTTGCCTGCTGCCCTTTTCATTGGAATCGTCTAAACTTCCAATAAGCTAGCAGCATTTCAAAGCCAAAGTATGAGATAGGATATAGATGCATAAGTCAACCTTTTCTTCAGGTATAACAGTTGCATACAACCAAAAAGAACACTTTGAAGAGTTGTTGCTTCCAAACAGATGTGAGTTTACAGGGCATGGATTTCTAATAACAGATATGGACTGACTGTCATTCTGGCCAGAGTAACTCCATGGAGATGAGCTTTGTACACTGCCTTACTTCATTTAGTTTCTGCTGTGGGTTTTGGCAACGCTATGTACCTAGTCCTAAGAATATAATTTTGTCTGAGATCACTGTTACAAGGGCTAATGGTTGTCCTGTTTTCCAAATTTTGTGGCGATGGAGACAGCAAATTGACAATATTTAGTGTTTGGTAAACCTTTATAAACTAATAAAAGTGAAACTCTTGAGAGATTTTTTTCGCTTCTAATTTCTCTGGCCCTGAAGGAACCATACCCATTAGAAAGAAAGATAGCCTATGTTGTTTCCAGTTGCTGAAAGAAATATTTCCAGGCAATCATCATGAATACCTCTGAATGAGCTGAAATTAAGAAATTTAGAATTTGGTTGTGATTATCATTGTATAACTATAAATGTAATAAAATTCACTGAGTTAAGGAAAACTTAGGGAGTTCCCCTTGTGGTGCAGCGGAAATAAATCTGATTAGTATCCATGAGGATGCGGGTTTGATCCTTGGCCTTGCCCAGTGGGTTGGGGATCTGACCTTGCCCTGAGCTGTGGTACAGGTCGCAGACACTGCTCAGATCCCATGTTTCTGTGGGTGTGGCATAGACCTGCAGCTGTAGCTCTGATTCGACCCCTAGCTTGGTAACTTCCATATGCTGTAGGTACGGCCCTAAAAAGACAAAAACAAAAAGCAAACAAACAAAAAACTTAGGAGGACTTTTTTTTGCCCTGAAACTTAACATAAGAATTTTGGGTTTTATGTTTCTTTAACTTATAAGAACAACTATAAGATAGTTGATTTTAATTGCTTTAGACTTTTATCTTTACATTTTAACTTGAAAAGGATTTACATATTTGATCTTTAGTTTCTTCCTAGGAATTTTATAATTGCATGGAATTAAAATCAGGAGGATATCTCTCTCTTTTTTTTTTTTTTTTCTTTTTGTCTTTTAGGGCTGTACTGGTGACATATGGAGTTTCCCAGGCTAGGAGTCAAATTGGAGCTGCAGCTGCCAGCCTACGCCACAGCCACAGAAATGCCAGATCTGACCTGTGTCTGTGACCTACACCACAGCTCACGGCAACACTGGCTCCTTAACCCACTGAGCAAGGCAAGGGATCGAACTCACGTCCTCTTGGGTGCTAGTCAGGTTTGTTAACCACTGAGCTTCCACGGGCATATCTCAGTTGACATATTTAAATGGAGTTTATGCCTTGGGTTTCATTCATTTGATATTACTATTGGCTTCCAATCTCACAGTACTTTGAGGCAGGACATGATTTTTGATAAAAAAAAAAAAGAATGGAGATGGGATAATTGAGAAGTATTAAATAATCATGTGTTTTTTTTTTTCACCCATGTTCAGACCTGAGAGACCAGAAGGGGTCCCAGAAGGATATCCAAAATCCTGCATTTGGCATAAAAGGAATGGCTTCCTGAAGGTGGAGGCGGGGCTGCTCACCTCTGACCTCAGGAGGCTCCAGCTTCCTCTTTACAGCAGGAGAAACGATAAGGCACAACTAACTCTCAGGATAAGAACTGTCTCACATGGATGTAAACCTTAGTGTGCAGGGAAGACATCAATTCCTGCTTTCTCTAGTTTCTGTGAAGAGAGATTTTTGCCAGACCAACCAAAGCCACTGCACCCTTTCTTCTCTTCACCCATAGGGAGGTGGACAAACTTAGTGGATTGGAAAACTCGGAGGGGAAAAACAAACTAGGTATGCCTAGCTCAGTGCTGCCCTTAATTTTCCTTCTGGGAATCAGCTGCTCACAATGACATATATTTTGTCTTGCTGGCCAATAAATGGTGAGTGTCATATTCTGACGTTTGTTTGGCATCCGTTTTTTTACCAAGCCAACTGCTTCAATTTATCTTCAGTAATAAATTGATGTTTTGATGTACAGAATTGTAATTTATTCTCAAGCTATTTGAAATCTGGCGAAGAAGAATGATATTTACTTTATGACCTTCCCTGGAGGACCCTGAGCAGTAAGTCCTATTATCTGTATTGTAAAGGACTAGAAGCACCTAGTTAAAATTAGGATGTATAGGTCATAGAGATACATAGATAAATTGTGACTCAAATCCACATAATCCTACTCCAGAGACTGTGTTCTCACCTACTATCTTATATTGCCCTGATGAAAAGTTTAGTTTCTAAAAATGTAGCCAAAAACAAAACAAATAAAAGTAATAGAATAAAGCCCAGGCTGCTCTCGTGGAGCATTGTGAGACTGTTGGCCTAACTAAGTTTTCAGTTTTTCCTTCCCTTTACTCTCAACTTCAGTTTCTCTCATCTTCTAGGGTAAATTTAGCCAAGGCTTAAGGAGGGGTGGAAAGTGAAACCTTGGTCTCCTTCCTGTAGGTTACTTGGAGAGAGCTGGAATGGGGTTTTGTATGGGAGAGATACATGCTTGGAGATTAATTGCGGGTAATACTGAAGAAGGACTAGAAAGTTACAGATCATGGGAAGAGGTTGACCTGCAGAGATCTGTGTCTGCAATAAAGGAAGGTCACATTCAATCCACTGTGTGTAAATCTGTTCTTTCTGGCTCCCAAGACCCTGATAAGGAGCTTATGAGAACCAAGCCTGGACAATATAGAGACTGGGAACATTAATGTGCTTCAGAAATAGGATAGGTAATTTGCTTTCTAATAACTCTTAGCATATGACACCTTCCCCCAAGTCTTTTTTTTTCCTTGTGTAAAATATACTTTGTTTGGTAAAACTTAACTCATTTCTGCTTATTTCTTTGTCTGCTTTACACTTTATGTTTTGCATGAATTTTTTTTTGAATCTTAAAATTTTGTTGAAGTATAATTGATTTACATTGTTGTATGACTAAAGGATGGTTGCAACAGATTTATTCATACTGGTCTCTAATATGAAACCAGGTAAATGCTCATCAACTACAGAACGTTTGGACAAATTATGATTCATTCAAAACTGAATGCATTAAAAATAATTACAGCCAAACTAGCTAAAAAGACAGATTTCTAGGAAATAGTGAATGAGAGAAGTGAAATGCAAAGAAGTTTTATTAATATCATTTTGTGTGAAAAAGAAAATTGTTAGTGAACTGGTGTTAAATACATGCATTTATGTCTATATGTTTATGTGTACACATATATGTGTATATATGTATATACTAAATACATGCATTTATAAGTGTACACACACACACATATATTTATATAAATAAGAGCTCTTTCTGATTGTATGAGCTTAGATAAAAACATTATATATGGAAGAATATATAATAAGAGGAGGCCTGGCTTACCTGGATGTGAACACTTGTTTTCCTTTTATGCAGGAGTTAAAATCAAAGAGTAAAAGTAAAAGAAGCTAAAAGAAAAAGAAAAGAAAAAGATTACGTACCCCCCCCAATAATAAATGGGGCCTGATTATACTTTTGTACTTATGTAAAATAATATATGTGGACCCATAGAAAAATGTTATATGTCTTTAGAGAACAGAAGTACTTTTCATATAAAATTAATTTAAAATATTTTTTGGTCTTTTTTTTTTTTTTAAAGGGCTGCACCTGTGGGATATGGAAGTTCCAGGGCTAGGAGTCAAATTGGGGCTGCAGCTGCTGGCCTACACTACAGCCACAGCAACTCCAGGTCCCAGCCACATCTACAACCTACACCACAGTTCATGACAATGCCGGATACCTGACCCACTGAGCAAGTCCAGATATAGAACCTGCATCCTCGTGGATACTAGTCAGTTTCTTAACCCGCTGAGCCACAATGGGAATTCCTAAAATAATTTTTAAAATGCCTTGCCAAGTAGTTGGCCCATAATAAGGACTTAATAAATTTCAGTATTGTACCATTTTGTTTCTAATAAATTGCTATAAAATCATTATTATAAAAAACAGAAAACGCAAGTCTAAGTTTATAAACACAAGAGGGGCTGAGAGAAGGAGAAGATAAGAGTAAGGGAGTGTCCTGGGTCAATTACATACCTCTGCAGAGCCAAACTGCTGACCTAACCTCATCTTGGTACAGTTTTCTTGGCTCTGCAAGGTTCAAGCTCTGGGCCCTTGAAAGCCTCCCATGAGCCACATCAGGGTAGTCGTGGCAAGTCTGGGTCACTCCTAACTAGACCCAGAGTGGAATCTGACTCCTCCACTGGCTGTCTGGAGGGGTGTACAACACAGGCTGGGAGTGGAGATGCTTCCCATCCCCCACCCTAGCTTTTCTGCTGTTGTTTCCATAACCCTTCAAGATGAGGCCCCAAAACAGTAAACAATGAGCTCATTTCTTCTGAAGGTGTGGCAGGTTCTGTAACACACACATACATCTATTTTCTCCTTTTTTCCCCCTACTTCTCCTTTCCCCTCACTATGCTTGAACAGGGATTTTATTCCTCCCCAAAGAGTTAGTATATATATTTTGCCCCAAGAATGTTTTCTATGGAATCCAAGCTAAGACAGGAAGGGAAGGAAATCTGTAGTGAATAGAGAGAGAAAATGAATCTGTGTAAATGAATTTAGAGGAAAATGATGTTTGGGGAAAGAATATCTAAGAGAAAAATACAAGAAAGCTGTAATTCTTAACCATTAGAATACTCTTCCAAAAGACAGAGAAAGAAAAGGATGCTTGCTAATAATACCACTACCTTTCAACAATGTACTAAAGGAAGAAAAGTTGTAGCTTCTGGAAAAGGAGGGAATAACTATCACTATGGTAGTTCGCCATGAGATATTCTGGTGCTTCTATTGCTAGGACACGGTTGAATAGCAAGTCTTTATTTCCTTCAAAGCCTGGGTGAACCATGTGATTTGGTTGGCCTGATTGCCTTAGTTAGAGTTCCCCTGGAAGCCAACGTGAAGGTAGGCATTTAAGTGCAAGCAGTTTATTTGGAGGAGTTCTGAAGGGACAAGAGAAAGTAGAAGCGCAAGATGGTGGAAAAGAGAAGAAAATATGGGGCAAATTATCAAGCATTTCAGAATTGCAGACAAACAGGGCTGAATTTCACTGGGAAGCTTTGGGATGCAGTGCAGAACATATATCTCAGAGTTATTCTGACAGATGTGCAAGACAACTGGCTTATTTACTGTCACAGGATGAATGTATGTCCCCCACATCCATATGTTGAAATCCTAACCCTGAATGTGATAGTAGGGCCTTTGGAAGGTAAATTGGTGATGAGGGAGGAGCCATCATGAATGGGTTTAGGGCCAAGAAAGCTCATCGCTCATCCCCTCCACTAGGTGGATACAACGAGAAGATGACCATCTATGAGGAAGTAGATCCTCATCAGAAAGAATTTTCTGGCACCATGATCTTGGGCTTCCCAGCCTCCAGAAGAGTGAGAAGTAAATTTCTGTTGTTCAGAAGTCTACCCAGTTTCTGGTCACAGCAGTCTTGGTTATTCTACTACCTGAATGGACTAAGGCATTTGCTTGCTAACTTTGGTAAGTTATTTTCTGAAAACTCATTTCAGGAGCATAAATTGCCAGAATGTCTGTCCTGCTGGAACAGAGCAGGAGGCAGTAACCAGTACAAGTCCTCGAGCAAAGAGGCAGAGATGGCTGTGGTATGACCAGCTTTCATGGAAACAGTAAATGCTGAGAGGATATAAGTAGACATTAATGACATTTTTCAACCAATGTAACCCTAGTGGCAGTGAAATGCCTTGCTTCTAGGTTGGGTCATTTAAGAGGCAGTGCACGCTTCATTACCTTGTTCCTTTGCCTGGTAACTATCTTAGTCTCTTTGGGCTCCAATAACAAAATAATGTAGACTGGGTGGCTTAAACATCAGAAATTTTTCTGATGGTTGTGGAGGCTAGGAAGTTCAAGATCAAGATCCTCAATCTGATGAGAACCTCCTTCTTGGCTTTTAGATAGGTGCCTTCTGACTATGTCTTCTCATGACCTTTCTGAGACACACAGAGAGAGAGACAGAGAGAGAGAGAGAGAGAGAGAGAGAGAGAGTGATTGATTCCCGTCTCTTCCTCTTATAAGGGCACTAATCCCATCATGGGTATACCACCCTCATAACTTCATCTAAACCTAATTACCTCGAAAATGCCCTACCTTCAAATATTGTCAGATTGGGGAGTAAGGCTTTAAGATATGAATTTTGGTGGGAGGCAAACAGTCAGCCTAAAACAGTAATTATCTACATTTGCCTGGTGTTATGGGTTGGATGGTGTCCCCACAAAAAGATATATTGAAGTCTGAACCCCAGTTCCTCAGAATGTGAACTTATCTGGAAACAGAGACATTGAAGATGTATGTATATAGTTAAAATAATGTCATACTAGAGTAGGGGGAACCCCTGCCTTACCCAAGATAGCTGATGTCCTCATAAGAACAAGAAAGAGACAAACAGGAGAGAATATATTGTGAAGACTGAGACAGGGACTGGAGTGATGCATATGCAATTCAAGGAACACCAAGGATTGCTTGACAGCAAACTCCAGAAACAGGGAAGGGGAAAAAAAATTCTCTGCAAGTTTCAGTGAGAATTTGGCCATGAAGACACCCTGATTTTGGACTCTGGCCTCCATAACCTTGAGATAATACATTTCTGTTGTTTTAAGCCACCTGCTTTGTGGTACTTAGTTACACCAGCCCTAGCAAACTCGTTCACTGGGGTGTGCTCCCTGAACTGGTTCTAGTGAAGATAAACGGAAGCAGATTCCTCCAGATGATTGCTGTTGGATGGGGATGGGGGATGAGTAAGCAATAACCCATTGCTGTTTAAAGCCTATTAGACTGATGCACAACTTGGTAAACTTGAAGTAATGTATTATTCTGTCATATATATATATATATTTTTTTTTTTTCATGAAGGGCAAGAAGTGGACAAAACTAACACAGGCTGTGTTCAAATTTTAGACCCCTTTGCTAATGGTACATGCTATAGGTCTCATTGAATTCTACAGCCTGAATATAGATAAAGAGAGTCTCTAAAACATTTTAGCTAACCATAAAATTGTTCACCGTTATTTTTTTTTTTCAGTAAGTGCCTATTTATAACATTCGCTATGCTGAGAAAACAATTCAGTAATATTTCCAACGAAAATACGTTCCCAACATTGACCTTGTGTTCAGCCATTGGCTTAGGAAGATTTTTTTTCTTTTCTGACTGATGTGTAAAGTCTTGCTTTTCAAATGTCATTGTGTTTCCTTTGAGTAAACCATTTGTAAAATGTTCAATTCATTTCACTCAGTTAAAGCCCATACATATTTTCTGAGCATTCCACTATGTTCCAGGGACAAAGAATAAGAGGAAATAGTCATAATGATCTTACTGTGTTTAAGAATCATTTAGGGGACACTAATATTGAACACCACAAATAAATATAAAAAAACTACTGCAAACATGGCAGGAATGTTATTTTCAATCCATAGTAATTGGTCAATTCAGCATTTCCCCCAGGGTAGCATTTAGGTCCCAGGTGCCTTATGTAGCATTATGTCATTTGGGGGAGAGCAACTGGGCTTCAGCTGGCAACTGCCCATGCTGTTAGCAGCTGAGATGTATTATCCTGTTGGGGTTTTCATTTTCAGATTTTCTCCATGCTGGAATCCACTAAGATGTTTGGATAAAATATGAGTTGCTGGGAATGTGTGTCTACAAGTGGAAGTGCAGATTGAGATAAGTGGTAGCAGGATTGCACTCTAACTCAATTCATAAACTTTTCCTGAACATTCAACACACACATTTCTGGTTCTTATTAGTAATACAGAATATTAGAGGAAAATGGATGAAAATATTTATGTTCTGAGAGAAAATGGTATAGAATCTGGCATTCTGTGACTATTCAAATAAGCATCTTTTGGTGAAGGAAAATGATTTATTTGTATATGAAGGTCTAGAAATTTACCATCATGCACTATTTCTGAAAAAAAGTAACTGAAGATACATTCCATTAACATGCAAAATAAATCCAAGATGGAAGTAGCTATGAGATATATAAAATATTGGAAAATGACATGAATAAATCTAAATTATTGTTGAAAAACAACTTTTTAATTTAATGCAAGTAAAAAGTAAAAGTTTTAGACAAGAAATAGGAAAATTAATTATCTTATAATTAAATTACACAACTCTAAACATTTTTTTTGGTAGGAGGATAAAAGATATTAACTTTGTTTAAAAATTCAAAACAAATAAAATAACAACTAACTATACATTATTTAAAATGATACAGGATATCTATCAAAATATCTGTTGAGAAAATTAATGCTTAACAGGAATACACATTTTTCTTAATATCTATAAACATTTAAAATAACTGACCACTTACTATACACAGAAAAAAGAAAACACAATAATGTCTACAGAGATGAAATTATATAGATCTATTCTGTGAATACAAAATAAAATTAATAAAAAATTGAGTAATACAACCTACCCTTCATTTCTTAAATTAGAGAGTTAAAAACATCTAAATATTTTGAGTTAAATTTTAAAGAATCAGAATGTATTTATTTCATTATAAATAAATGTAAATGAAAGCATTAAACATCAAAACTTTGGAGCCTAAAACTATAGAGGCCAATTAAAAACCTAAATATAATGATTAGAGAGCAAAATAGACTGAAGATAAGTAAAAACACCTTTAAATTGAGTTTGGAAAAGAAAAGCAAAATGATTTTTAAACATTGATAATGAGTTAATATAAAATAGAAATTAAATAAATATACTTTAGCATACAACCACAAAATTTTTCTTTTGGAAGAACTAATTTTAGCAAGTTTCATTCAGAGGAAATAAAAGAGAAAAAGTATAAACAAATCTGAGGAATAAAAAAGGAGGACAAAACTATGAATAAAACTAAGAAAAAACAACTCTATGAAGTCACTTTGAACAAATTCATGCCAGTTCAATTAAAATTATAGATGAAGGGGATGATTAAGGAAGAAAAGTAAAGATTGGCAAAATATTAAAGAAAAGGCAGAAAAAATACTGGAACAGTAGAAATAAAAAGTAAGAAAAAAAATTAAAGATAAGGAGAGTTCTATTCTCTCAAAGGGCATCAGATCCATCATTTTAACAGACTGAATTCTGGCACAGGGTCATGAACATTATAGCCTATTTAAATAGTTGCAGAACATAGAAAAAATAGAAAGCTTCCTAACTTATCCCATGAAGGTACCAAACTTGATAAGAATTTCTTTTCATGTTTCCTGAATCCCATCTCTTTGCTAATTACCATCTTCTTACCTCCTTAGAGTACGTGGTTCTTGACTACTGGCACACCATTCTGGAAAACTACAGCTCTCTTGCCTTCTCTGAACTTGGCTGGCACATCCTCAATACTGTTAAATATCTTATTCTTTAAAAAAAAAGATATAACTGACATGTAACACTGTGTAAGTTTAAGGTGTACACGACTGATTTGATAGATTTATCTTGGCTATATGATTGCCATTATAGTGTTTGCTGCATCACATAATTGTCATTTCTAGTGGTGGAAACTATTAAAATGGTCTACTAGAAAGTTTAATGTTTGTAATATGGTTTTATTTTTTATAATCACTGTACTGTGTATTATATCTCCAGGACTTATTTATCCACTCAGTCACATGCACCTATGTACCCTTAAACAACATCTCTTTGAAGCTGAACCTAGTACCTGTGGGGAAAAACAAAACAAACAAACCCAGAAGACACATTATCATTTAAATGAATAATCCTGAACCTCAACTGTCTGGAATTTGTATTTGTTCTTCCTTAAGCATGGTTTCTGGAACCTCAGTTATTTGTGTACTTCCTTTATCATTTTTCCCAAAATAAGTATAAATTAACTTTATGCTTAATAATATCTTTCTTAAAGTCAACTATTTACAAAAAATCAATTCAATTAAAAATTTATTTTACTTTATAAATTGAAAACCATTATTAATATAAGTATATGGTGATATGAAGATGAATATCAAAAACAAATTAAAAAATCAAAATGATGTTGTTTCATGAGATACTTTTTTCATTCAAGAAAAAAGGAGGGAGTTCCTGTCGTGGCGCAGCGGCCCAAGAAATAGCAACAACAACAACAAAAGACAAAAAAAAAAAAGAAAAAAGAAAGAAAAAAGGAAAAATTTCCTGAGAGCACTTTTTAAAATGCAGTGATTTTTAAAAAAACTTACTTTTTTTTTTTGTATTTTTGCTATTTCATTGGGCCACTCCCACGGCATATGGAGGTTCCCAGGCTAGGGGTCGAATCGGAGCTGTAGCCACAGGCCTACGCCAGAGCCACAGCAACGCGGGATCCGAGCTGAGTCTGCAACCTACACCACAGCTCACGGCAACGCCTGATCGTTAACCCACTGAGCAAGTGCAGGGGCCGAACCCGCAACCTCATGGTTCCTAGTCGGATTTGTCAACCACTGCGCCACGACGGGAACTCCAAAAACAACTTACTTTTTTGACTGCCATCTCCCAAAACTTTTAAATACTCTATCAGCTGTCCAGTATTTTGCGTAATTTTTTAATACTCTAGTAATTTATTCACCAAGTATTGACTATGCAGTGCTAAATGTCATTCACTGTTCTGCATTGTCCTATGTAATATGAAAGATATTCAGTATGTTAATGGCAGTAAAAATCAAAAGCAACTCTCCTACACTGAACTCAAAACCAAAAATAATTTTAAAAGAAGAGAAAATCATGCCTTAGTGAGTGTATCAGCTCCTGTCTAGATTACTGAGAATTCTTTACACCTCATGCTTCAGGTCACTTTGGTCACCTTTGTACCCTGTAGACATTACTTCGTAAAACAGACCACACCATCACTTTGGTGCCTCCTACTACACCAAAATGTAAGCTCCACGATGCCTGGGATTTTGTCTGACTCATGCCTACCACTTCAATTCATTCTTGGTTCACAACCGTGAGAATTTCCAGGGTGAAACTCAAAAACTGGCCCTCATATAAGGAGGTCAAGGAGAGCAGAAAGAGGCAGACCACTCCAGATTGGTAAGTGACAGGTTTCACAAGCAAGGGAATTTATATAAGGAGGCTTTCTTGGATGCTGCAAGATGAGCAGATCTTTGTACCCACAGGGCAGAAGCTTAAGAGCAAGACATTACAGAGGAGCCTTAACAGGGTTCCCACATGTATATCATCCACATGGTCTAAGTCCCACATTGCTCTCCCAAGGCTGCATGCTAGAAGTGACTCCACCTTTGGAGTCACATTGCAATGGGAGGGGGTGAGGAGCCTCCAATTGCCTGGGATCCAGCTGGAAGGTGAACCTGTGGTTGCAACTTCTGGATGACCTCCTTCAACAGAAACAGTCTCTGGTTGTGGTAGGAACTCAGATATTTTTCTGAGAATGAAAGACCCAGTCACAGAAAAATGAATTGATCTTACTAAAGCATGATTAATATGTCAGTACAGCTTTCTGTAAGATTCCAGGTAATAATTAAATATTTCTCTTAACATTAGCTATTAGGGTTACTTGAAATAAAGGATAAATGTACCTGTCACCCTTTTTACCAACATAGTGACTATTTAATTGTCCCAAGAGGAGGATAGAGAATACAAGATGAAAGAAAAAAGTACTGCATCATTAAAAGCCTCATATATGTAAGTCCTCATTTTATTCACTGGTTTTTAAGATAGGAGACTCAACGGAAGGTAAGATCTACTTATAAGTAAATTCGTTACTTCAGTGGGTCCTGCTGTTACCATGTGCTGAGCTGTATTTCTGTATTTCCTCAGCAGTGAACTTGAGCATATTCAGAAACATTTCATAAGTATATGAATCTCCACGTTCCTCTTATAGAAGTGGAAGTACTTTGGATGAGCTGAGCAGTTGAGTGCAACATTTTGTTATTTCTTTCTACTAATGCAAATGCATATAAAGTGTCTCATGTATTTAACACTCAACATATTCCTAATTGTTCTTCTCTTAAATTATCTTTTCCTGAAAAAGGGAAAGCATCTCCTTTCATGCACAAAAATATAAAACAGAGTTCTAATGAGAGTACTTACTATCTCTGCGCTCAGCAATTACATATTGCATCTCATTTAATAGTGCAACTCTACATATAGAATTCCTTTATTCCCAAATGAGAGATGAGAAAATAGATATAAGACTACACTAAATAAATTGCTCAAATTTATACAGGTAGAAAGAAGAGCTAAAGCAGTTGGATTGGTTTCCCATTCTCTCCTGATTACTGCAGACTGGAGTACTCCTGGGGGAAGAGAGAAGGTAGGTAACTCTATCTAATGTTCTTGTGAATTAACTGATAAAACTGTTAAACAGTGGAAAGTTATCCACTAGGAAGAGCACGCTTACCTCTTATGCTTCTCTTAAGATGTCTCAAGTTTAAGATTGCTTATGATAAATAAAATTATAATGTACGTATTTTTGAGACATTTTTCTCTGGAAAATGCTACATAAGCTAAGCATGTTACTGGGCATAAAATAAAGATGCCTGATAACCTAAGTATGTTTTGATTCAAGGGCTAACACTTCCCTTAAAGATCTCATCTCTTACTCTGGGCTGAAGAGTTTGTCTCATGCAAAAAATAGGGGTCTCGATTTCCCAGACCCCTCCCTATTTCACCCATGTCTCTTGATTACTTGTATGCTTGAATTTATCAGAAAATTTTGGTACTGGATAAGATTTCTGACACATGTGAGTCTGATTGGACAAATTCATCTTCTCTGTTGGCTTAGCTGGTAAATGGTGGATTATATTCCACATTCTTTTTTTTTTGTCTTTTTTTTTGCTATTTCTTGGGCCGCTCTTGCGGCATATTGAGGTTCCCAGGCTAGGGGTCGAATCGGAGCTGTAGCCACCGGCCTACGCCAGAGCCACAGCAACATGGGATCTGAGCTGCGTCTGCAACCTACACCACAGCTCATGGCAACGCCGGATCGTTACCCCACTGAGCAAGGGCAGGGACCGAACCCGCAACCTCATGGTTCCTAGTCGGATTCGTTAACACTGCGCCACGACGGGAACTCCTATATTCCACATTCTTATGCAAGCAGAGCAGCACAGATGGTTCTCTGTCTCTTTTGATATATTTTTGTTTTTAATCTTATTAATCATTTTATAGTGGCACAATAAAACGATCAGGGACAACTTTTCTACTAAGATTCTGAAGAGAATTCATACTCTGTTTTTTTTTTTTGTTGGTTGCCAATTTCTGCCATATAGCAATGTGACCCAGTCATATATTCTTTTTCTCATATTATCATCCATTGAGTTCTATCCCAAGAGACTGGATGTAGTTCCCTATGCTATACAGTAGGATCTCATTGCTTTTCCATTCTAAATGCAACAGTCTGCATGTACTAACCCCAAACTCCCAGTCCATCTCACTCTGTTTTCTAAGGCTTAGTCTATATTTTATAGCATTCATTACAGCAGAAATTCTTGTTTCCCATGAAGATACTATAGAAATTCTATTTAAATATAATACAAAATTTTCTACTAACAAACATTTAAAATATATTCACGTTTAATAAAATGCAGATATTTTATAGCAAATTTGCAAAATTCTCTTTTCTAGCATTCCCAAACCAAAATAATAAACATTTGTATAGTAGTTTATAATTTACCATCAGCTTATATATATATATAAACTGCCCCAGGGATAACAAGAAGTACTGAAGGAAGTTTCTGCAAATCATTGAATCAGGTTTATTATGCACTTTATCAATTGACTTAAATGTGATTTAAAAAATCTTACTATACTAGGAATCACTTATACTGCTACTTAATATTTTCCAATTTAAGACTTAACATGGGAGTTACCATTGTAGCACAGTGGAAACAAATCCGACTAGTATCTATGAGGATGCAGATTCGACCCCTGGCCTTTCTCAGTGGGTCAGGTATCTGGCATTGCCATGAGCTCTGGTGTAGGTCGCAGACGTGGCTCAGATCCCACATTGCTGTGTTTGTTGTGTAGGCCAGCTGCTGTAGCTCAGATTCAGCCCATAACCTGGGAACTTCCATATGCTGTGGCTGCAGCCCTAAAAAAGCAGAAAAACAAAACAAAACAAAACTTATGAACATGAAAACTTCACAGGTATTTCTTATTTTGAATACCTGCACATTAAAATGCTATTTTGTCCAATGCCCATTAAGAAACTAAAAAGATGGCAATAAAAATTCAGAATTTTACCCTTAATAATAATTCACATAAAGAAACAAAACCCTTTTACAAAGGTACAAGGGAAAAATACCATAATAGAAATTCTGCTTGCTTCAGTTAAATTTATGAACTCTTTTACCTAGAGTGCTTATCAAATGCTTCCCTTTCTTTCATTAGTTCAGAAGAACTAATTGAAAACTGTAAATGATGAATTACCTAGTTCTCATTGGTATGAAGGGAACACCAGGAGTGTTGGAAGAATAAAAATGGAAAAAGCACTTTTTATTGCTAAAATTCTCAACTTTTATCTTAATCTTTTGCTAAAAGTATGCCAAATGTGTCTAAAATGAGGATGAGTACAACTTTATAGTACATTAAAATACCTTTATTTGCTTGTGGTTTTAGTTATATGTGACAATATGTGAATGAAATAAGGAGAAACAAGAGGCTTTGTTGTTTATGTAAACCTTGTGAAAAAGTAGGGGACGCTTCAGACATGGTCAAATCTAACTTGGAGTGTAATGAGAGATCTTCCTTTTTATTGCAGCTAGAAGCCAGAACTCTAGCATAGCTCTGCTACTAGTTTTCTATCTGTTCTGAGACATGTGGATCCTTCCCAGTACATCAGCCAATTCTGGAGGGGACTTTGGCAATTTTAGAGGAGGCCTTTACCCAGCCATTTACTATTATGATTTGGGAAAAAACAGAACTACAGCTTTGAGGGAGATAGCTGGTATATCAGAAAAGGTACTTTCTCTGAATATTGATATTTGTATGTATGTAAAAAAATAAGTTATTTGTGCCAAGTTCATGGAGAAATCATCAGTCATTGCCAAAGCGATAGAAAAGCTAATAAGCAAAGAGCAAACAGAGAAAGGAATGGTCTTGGAAGCTCCAGTGAAGGTGGAGATTTGGGAGATTTTACGGAGGAAGGTTTCTGCATGTAAGTGGACCATAAAAAGCATATTAGGGTTAACATCGGGCCATTCTTCTTAGTCACAACTTTCTGAGAGTTCCCAGTTTCACTCTGAGTGAAAAGTTAGATTCTTCATTAGACCCCACAATGCCCTGAAGAATCTAGGCCTTAGTATCCCAGTGACTGCCCTTCTCTTTTTTTTTCCTGACCTCATCCTGATGAAGGCACATTTTTGGCCCCAATTTATTAAATGGGCATAGAACAGTGGGTGTGCAATTTTGAGACAATAACTTAGTAGTTGTCACTATGCATTCTTTTAGCTGTATCATTCACTCATCTACAGATATCTGAACTTCTATAAAACAACAAAAAATATCTCTACATGTGCCTCTAACAATAGGAAACTTATCTTTTGAACAAATTGAGATGTTCTCCTCTTGAATTGAGGAGACACAGGTAGCAATAGTTATTTTATATATCTTTTTGTTATGTTAATTACTCTTTATTTAATGTAAGTAATTAAAACATAAACTCGTGTAAGTAATTATGTTAATTACTCAGCCACAATCTGAACTTAATATTCAGTTACCTGAAATCTAAGCTATTATGTAAACCTCTTTCAACAGCAACAACATAAAAGATAACAGGAAGGGGAGAGAGGAAAATAGTTGATGCACACATATGTAACAATCAAGGAGGAAAAATATACATAGCTGCTACATTTCTGTCACTCCTGATGAGATAGTAGTGGAGAGTTTAAGCCTTTTTTTCTAATATACTTCCACATTCCATTTCTTTTACCTTAATCCAGGAAATCACTGGCAGTGTGAACCAAATCTTTATTTCATTCAGGTTTTTCAATCCTGCACTTCCAGGTTAAAGTAGGTAATTAAGCAATTCAATTTGGTCTACATAGTTATGAATTCAGGTGACAGCAATATCACTCCATCTAATTTGCAAAAATCATAAAAAAAGCATTTGAAAAAGGGCTCCTAGTAGCTGAGGACAATGGTGTCAGCATAGATGCATTTCTCCAAAAATATGCTTCCCAACCCATAAATAAAACCAAGAGAAAAGTAAATTCTATGCAAAACTACATCCTCAGCGTAGCTTGAAGACAAAGAATGCTGAAACTACAAAATAAGTAAAAAGGAAAAAAATCATCAAATTTCATCATGCTTCCATTCATGCTGCAAAGCCACCTCCATCCAGTTCTAAGGCTTTATGGCAAACAAAGGCAGCCGCAGAAAACCTGTGGAGAAGACAGAAGTGGGAAGCTAAAGAGGAGACCTCAGTGTGGTTTGGGGATGGGGTGAGGGGGACACCAAAAAAATTAAATATATCCTAAATAAGAATAGTTAGAAAATGTCCAGGAGGATCTGGGCACAGACTGAAGGAAAATAATTCTAAGTATGCTCAATTTAAAGGCCTGGATGCCATTTAAAGAGCCATTTAAAGAAAAAAAATCAATGGAAAATTTAGGATCCTGCAAGACAAACAACAATACAAAATTGAAGAGCTCTTTGATACGATTCTTAGATATAACATAAAAAACACAGGAAAGAACAAAAGTAGATAAAGTTGGACTTTCTCAAAATTAAAAAATTTTGTGTACCAAGTCACATTGTCAAGAAATTGACAAGCCCACGTATGGGGGTGGGAGAAAACATTTGCAATTTTTATATTTTATAGGTGTCTAGTGTCAAGAACATACAAAGAACACCTAAAACTCAGCAAAAAAAACCCCAACTGAATCATAGGCAACATACTTGTATAGGCATTTCTACAAATAAGACATACAAGCGACCAGTAAACTCCTGAGGTGCTCAGCATCATTAGTCATCAGGGTAACGCAAGTGTAAAGCAAAATCTCAAAGAGATATCACCACTATGATGGTAATAAAAACAATACTGAGAAAATATCTTGTGTTGGAAAGGATGTAGAAAACTTAGAACCAAAAAAAAAAAAAAAAAGTTAGAGCATTCCTGTATTGCTTGTAGGAATGCACAAGTGTTCAGCCACTGTAGAAACAGTTTGGCAGTTCCTAAATGACCTTTATCCCACTCATAGTTATATGCCCAAAGAATTGAAAACAGGTACTCAAACTAATACAAGTATATGCATGTTTATAACAGCACAACATACAATATCCAAAAGATGAACGCAGCCCAAACGTTTATCAATGGGTGAATAGATAAAGACATTTTGGTATATGCATTCAATGCAATCCAACTAACTTCAGTCTTGGTGGGATCGGAACAACCAACATATCATATTTGTGTTCTACCTAAGCTTTCCCTTATGAAACAGAGTGAATTAAAGGTAATGAGGAATGTATTTAGATGATATTATGACCAGACGATATGTTCTGAGGCCAACATAGATCAGAAAATCAGGCATAGATTTTCTCTTGCATGAAAATTATATCCCCAATGCAGGGATATACAAAAGGAATTATTAGGCTGGCATCACAAATAAAGAAGATCTGCAGGGCACATCTGTTTTCCTAGTAATGTTAGAAAACTTGATAATGCAAACAAAAGAAATTTCACATTAGTCTCGCACAGGTGGACTTTAGGTGAAGTTTGAGAACTCTGTACCTAAAGAGTGATTTGCAAAATCTTTATAATAAGAGAGGGTAACTTACTTAATGTTACACAAAAAGCTATAATGGCTTTTGATGTAGTCTGTGATGTCCAGTCAGGGAAGGCTGTAGATGTAGCAATTTATAATCTGTAATAAGTTCAGGACAGAGTAAAATAAGAAATAAGCTGAATATTTAGAAGAAAGTATTATGATAGAATTAAAAAATCATAGAAGACTTTAACATTTGGCGTTTTTGATAACATGCAAAAAAGCCCAGGGCACATGGAAATTTGAGCAGGTAGGCTAAAAGACACATAGTCTGTAAAGGCAGTAAGGAGAATCAAATAGCACTAGATTAATTAAAATATGACAAAAAAACAACTAACAAAATTTAAATGTGAATAAATTAAGAAATGCAAGCAAAAGCCATATATTGGCAGAACTAATTTTTAAAAATGTGATCTAATTATGTGCTATTTGTGAAAGACACTTTAGACTCAAAGACATAAATAATTTTGAGAATAAAAGAGTGGAAAACAATATGCCATACAAACAGTGCCCACATGAGGGCTGGAGTAGCTCTACTAATACAAAAGAGACTATGAGACCAAATTTTTTGCTAGAGAAAATTGTTACTGGAGAAGGACATTTTGTAATGATAAAAGGGTCAGTCCAAAGGAACACATAACATTTATAAACATGTGCATTTAGAAATATAGAAACAAAATGCATGAAGCAAACTGACAGAACTGAACAGGCCAGTAGATAACAAAACGGCAACCAAAGGCAAAGTTCTTGTCCCACTTTTCCCTCCCCAATACCTCCGCCAAATGCAGCTCACCATGAGACTTAGAATGGAATGCATTGCTAACAATGATACACTACTGTATAATCCTTGACACTTTCTTTGTACATTACTGGGGCTGGGGAAAGAGAAAATAATCCAGTTTCATCCTGCTTTCTAATCTCAAGATAGTTGTCATGTCATCCATACTCTTCACTATTTATTTAAACCACAATGCCAATTGGACTTATTAGAAATTATTCATACTTGTGATAAAACATGATAGAAGACAATATGAGAAAAAAATGTATATATATGTATGACTGGGTCACTTTGCTGTATAGCAGAAATTGACAGAACATTGTAAATCAACTGTAATTATAAAATTTTAAAAGAAATTATTCATAGTGTATTGATAGCTCCTTAAAAATATCTGCTGAAGTTAACTTTACATATCAAATTTGTAACCTAATTTTTACAGGTTTTTTTTATGATAAAGAATGCTACCTTTTTCATTTATTAAGGCTTCAGATATTTTAAGATTGTTTTGATAAATGCATATTTCCTAGCTTATGTCTTATTAATGGTACTAAATTTAGAAGCTGAAGTTAATGACTAAGTAATAAGTATTAAAATGAAGCATTAATTTAAAATTATTTATCACCAAATCTTGATCATATTAATGATTATAACCCTATTTTTTATAGTTTGTTGAGCCTAGTAAAACCTGGAAAGATAAATATATATTGTTTGAAAATCATGAGGCTTAATAAAACTTATTTTGTCTTTTTTTTTGTATTTTCTAGGGCTGCACCCTCCACATGTAGGTTCCCAGGCTAGGGATCTAATTGGAGCTGTAGCTGCTGGCCTTAGCCAGAGCCAAGCAAAGAGGGATCTGAGGTGTGTGGGCCACCTACACCACAGCTAACGGCAATGCCGGATCTTTAACCCACTGAGCAAGGCCAGGGATCGAACCTGCAACCTCATGGTTCCTAGTCGGATTTGTTAACCACTGAACCAGGACAAAAACTCCAATAAAACTCTTAATTGTGATATTTTATCACAACTGAAAGTTATCCTATACTTTTTTTTTTTGTCTTTTGTTCTTTTTTAGGGCCACACCTGTGGCGTATGGAGGTTTCCAGGCTAGAGGTCTAATCAGAGCTGTAGCTGCCAGGCTATGCCAGAGACACAGCAATGACAGATCTGAGCTGTGTCTGCGACCTACACCACAGCTCAGGGCAACGCCGGATCCTTAACCCATTGAGCGAGGCCAGGGATCGAACCTGCAACCTCATCGTTCCTAGACAGATTTGTTTCTGCTGTGCCAGGATGGGAATGCCTATTCTATACTATTAATAAAAGAGCACTATCATTGACCTGCTTAAGTGGCACTAACACATTTATTTTGATTGAGATTAATAGTCACTAATGTTAAAACTTATAAATTGGTTAAATTTCAATGCTAATGTAATTAAATATCATCAGTGATATGTCAATTCATACTGTCACATTTAGATTCTAATAAAATGATATTAAATGCAATAGCTGACTATTTCCAAGTTTATTGAATAATTATTCATTTTTAACAGTAACTCATTTTAGCTTAATCTGTAAATTAAGCATTAAAAAGTGATTTCAAGATGATTTTGAATTTATATGAATATATGAATATTCAACAGTTTCCTAATTAGATTGTTTTATGTTTTACAGTTTATAGAGTTTTATATCAAATTTCAAGAGTTTTAAATCTATATTACATAAGGAGAGAGTATATTATAAAAATGTATTATGGAGAACTAAGTCAATTGTTAATAAAGTCTTGAAAATTTCATATAGTTTTAACCAAATATAGTAACATTTTGATTATTCTTTCTTACACTGACAATCCATTACATTTACTAGAATATGAATAATCTTTTAATTTTTTAATTTTTTATTTTATTTTACTTTTTTTGTCTTTTGTCTTTCGTCTTTTTTCAGGGCCGTACCAGTTGGCATACAGAGGTTCCCAGGCTAGGGGTCCAACTGGAGCTACAGCTGCCAGCCTACGCCAGAGCCATAGCAACACCAGATCTGAGCCACGTCTGCGACCTACACCACAGCTCACAGCAGTTCCGGATCCTTAACCCACTGAGTGAGGCCAGGGGTTGAACCCACAACCTCATGGTTCCTAGTCAGATTCATTTCCTCTGCACCACGCTGGGAACTCCTGAATAATCTTTTTAATCTTGGTCCTCAGATGGGAGGTCTACAACTAAGGTCAAAGAAAAATGGGGAGTTCCCATCGTGGCGCAGTGGTTAACGAATCCGACTAGGAACCATGAGGTGGCGGGTTCGGTCCCTGCCCTTGCTTAGTGGGTTAAAGATCCAGCGTTGCCGTGAGCTGTGGTGTAGGTTGCAGACGCGGCTTGGATCCCGCGTTGCTGTGGCTCTGGCGTAGGCCGGTGGCTACAGCTCCGATTCGACCCCTAGCCTGGGAACCTCCATATGCCGTGGGAGCGGCCCAAGAAATAGCAAAAAGACAAAAGAAAAAATGGGGGCTTTTTTACCAGTATATTTCTTCTTAGGTGAATTTTACATATGGTACAATAAACAGGTCATAATATACAATAAAAAGCGATTTTACAAACATGCATTTGCATAACAGCTACCCATTCAAGATAGAGAATATTTTCATCTCTGCAGAAGGTTCCCTTGTGTCCCTTTAAACTGTTTCCATCTTATCACAAGTATTCACTGTTCTGATTTCTTTCACAATAATATAGTTTTAGCTGTTTTTGAACTAAAAAAAAGAGAAAAATATAATCACAGCATATTATCTTTTAAGTCTTTGTTTCAGTCAACATTGAGATATATCAATATTGTGTGTATCAGTAGCTCATTCTTTTTATTTATGTTATTGTATTAATTTATTCCCATGTTAATGGACATTTTGGTCATTTACAGATTTGGGGTATCCGATACCATACCCCTTTCTTTGAGGTCATGGGGGGTATATGTTTAAATCTGTAAGTGGTTAATCTATTGTACTGCTATAAGAAATGAATAAAACTCCTGGTTACTGCACATCATAGCCAATACTTGGTGCTGTCAGGCTTTTTAATTGTTCCCATTCTAGAGGTTGTGAAGTAGTACCTTATTTTCATTTTAATTTGATTTGATTTTGATTTTAATTTGCATTGCCCTAAATTCTAATAATCTTGAGTAATATTTTATGTGCTTACTGGACACTCATGTGTCTTGTTTTTTGAATTATTATTCACATATTTCCTCTTTTATTGTTTCAGCATTTTTATTTATTTGGTAAAAACCCCTATATTTTAGATACACATCTTCTCTCATACACTTATTTTAGATATTTATTTCCAATCTCTGGACTGTGGTTTCATTTCTCTAAGTGTCTTTTGATGAGCAAAAGTGTTAAATTCTAAGAAGCCTACATTTTTATTTTATTATTTTTCTTTGTGGTCATTTGCTTTGTGTCCTCTAAGATAGGCTTCTGCCTTCCCCAGTTTGAGGAAGATATTAGTTCTATGCTATCTCCTAGGAGCTTTGTAGATTTACCTTTCATGTTTAAATTCAGTCTTTAAATACTTTTGTTATATGGAACCAGATTTATATACTTTAAATACTTTTGAGGAATGGAACCAGATTCATTTTTTATCATGTGTTTATCCAGTTGATCCAGCTGCATTTGTGGAAAGCTTGTCTTTCTCACGTTTTGTTAATTCAATCAAAAAATCAATTGACTATATATGTTAGGGTCTATTTTTGAAATTTCTACTATATAATGTATTGAATAATATATCTGTACGAAAACACAACACACCTTCTTTAACATAGCTAATATGTAAGGCCTCCAAATCACACAGTGTGAGTCCTTCAACTTTGCTCTAATTTTTATCTTTTTTTTTCTTCATTTTCAGGCTGTACCTATAGCATATGGAAGGTCTTAGGCTAGGGGTCGAATTGGAGCTGAAGCTGCCACAGCCACAGCAACGTGGGATCCAAGCCCACCCAAGCCACATCTGTGACCTACACCACAGCTTGCAACAACGTCTGATCCTTAACCCACTGAGCAAGGCCAGGGATCCAACCCACCTCCTCATGGATACTAGTCAGATTCTTAACCCTCTGAGCCACAACGGAAACTCCTGTTCTAACTTTTAGAAGGGTCTCTAGTTATTTATTTATTTCAGGTCTTTCACTACAATTGGTTTATAAAGGCTACCAAGAAAAAAAAAAAGCCTATTCAGTTATTGGTTAGAATTTATATGAATTTGTACATTATTCAGGGGAAAATTGACGTCTTAAATATAATTTCTTTAGCATGATACATATCTCCACTTGTTTACATTTTCCTTAATTTCACTCATTGGTAGCTTCTACTTTTCAATGCATTGTAGCTTTCTCTAATAAAATTTCTCAGTCTTACACACTAGTTAAATATGTTTACCAATGTTGTGTGTGTTTTGATACTGTTGTAAATAGCATTGTTTTTTTTTTTTTGTCTTTTTGTCTTTTTGCTATTTCTTGGGCCGCTCCCGCGCGGCATATGGAGGTTCCCAGGCTAGGGGTCGAATCGGAGCTGTAGCCACCGGCCTACGCCAGAGCCACAGCAACGCGGGATCCAAGCCGCGTCTGCAACCTACACCACAGCTCATGGCAACGCCAGATCGTTAACCCACTGAGCAAGGGCAGGGACCGAACCCGCCACCTCATGGTTCCTAGTCGGATTCGTTAACCACTGCGCCACGACGGGAACTCCCAGCATTGGTTTTTAAATCATTTTTCAATTATTTCCTGGCAGCATATATAAATATAAATGATTTTTGTATCCTTGTTACTGACCTTGTATTTCTGGAATGCAGCAAAGAGAAAAATGGTAAAAGACCTGATCAGGGAGTTGTTTCTAATCATTCTCAAAACACTGACTTGCCAGGGACTCATCGTGATTCTTAATTTTAAGGATAAGCTGTTCTGTACAATATTTTATGTGATCACGTTAAGTGATCACAGTTAAACTCCAAATAATATATCCTGTTGTGTTTCCATTTTCCATTCCTCATCCTTTGTGATATTTTTTCCACATATCTTGTTTCTTTATATGTTATAAGCCCCATAATACATTGATATCATTTTTGAACAAATAATCAGTAGTTTTTAAAGTGATTTTGAAAAGAAAAAAAGCCATCATACATATATGTATGTATTTCTCTTTTTGGTTACTTATTTTTTTCTTAAATGCAGATTTACAGACAATAAAATTTTCTGTCTGCAGTTTAAGTATGCTAGTGATAAAATCTCTCAGATACTTTTTCTGAAAAATAATTATCATTTTGCCATTAATTTTTGAAAAATATTTTCACAGAGTATAGAATAGTGAGTTGACAACTGTATGTGTGTGTGTTTGTGTGTGTTATTTTCTTATACATCACTTAAAGTGTACTTCTCCATTGTCTTCTGACCTGCCAAAGCCTTTGTACATCTGAAAAAGTTATTTCTCCTGTCTCTGAAAGACATTTCCTCCAAAAAAGGAATTCTAAGTGGACAACTTCAGTTTTATTTTAGTAGCTTAAATATGTTGCTTATATGCATGAATTTCATTTACAACAGTTCAGTTAGATAACACCCATCTCTTAGCCATAGAGTTAAAATTTCAGTTACCACAGTATACTATAAGTCATTTCAAAAATACAAATATCACTTCCCGCTCTTTAGTCCACAAAGCATCTTGTAAATAGTAGACACATTATGACTGGTGTCTGATGATGTCATTTCTTTCAAATTCTGCTAGAGATTGATGACTGTGCATTTTTTATTTAGGCTATACCTAGCAAAACAACAACAACAACAAAAGATGTGTATCTGTGCTCCCAGTGCCTCCTAGTTACAAACTTACATGATATTTTACACTGGAACTGGCCAACAAAGATGAAAGTGCAGCAAAGAAAAGAAAGTGACAACACTGGAAATGAAATTCAAATGGAACATAATCGAATCATGGAATAAATAGCTGACTGTAGGGATGTTGACATTGTTGTTATTCAAGAAGCTCTAGAGATGAAGCCAGAGGAATTTAATGAAAGCTAATTTAGTGATGTAATTAGGAAAGTGTTTTTGACAAAATGGATGAAGATGTTCCACAGGAAATGATGTCAGCTCTGCCTTTTGTTTATTCTCAGCTACAGTGGCCTCTAAATAAATGTTATTTTACAATTTTAATCAAAATTTTATTACTCTGTCACTGGCTAGAAAAATATAATTTCTCTTATTTATTTCCTGAATATGATCATTTAGAGAAAACTAATTTCTAACATCAAGCTAGATAAATAATTTTTGCTATGATGTTTTTTATATGCATGAAAAAGTCTCTCTACTACTAAAACAGTCGTTCTGTGGTCCTTTAAGCTACATCAGCTATCTCTTCCCCTTCAGGATTATTTTAGTGAATACCATCCCTCAATCATAAATCTTTGTAATAATGTTGTAAGAATGACTTATCAATCAGTTGTTAAATATGTCATTATTAGTCAAGGGCTCTGACTTTATCATATTATCTTTTATTTACATCATTTCTAAATGCTTACTGGGTGACATGCATTTTTCATGTATTTTACTATATTATATTTTGGTTTGTTAATTTTATTTAGGGTTAAGTATTACTGAAAGAGTTTGTATGTTTCATTAGTACTAGAAGCATAAAAGAAAAAAATGTGTTACTCCTTCTTCCATAGAATCTTCTGAAGGAAAATTTTATATAACATTTCCTTTTTAAGGAAGTTCTTATTTATATTGTATAGAGGTAAAGGCAAAGACATATTTCAACTGGAAGATACCCAAATCATAAATTGAGAGTCAGAGTCAGAAGACACATTTGTAAGCTAAAAATTCTATAAGAATTATGGCTTTGTCATTTTTAGAGAGGGAATCAATTATTTTTTATATTCATAAAATTTGCATTTCTTCAGTATGTCTTCTTATTGAATATTTTTGGTGTTCAGAAATATTTATCTTTAAAGTGATTCTAGGGAGGATGAGAAACCTCCCTAGAGGTACTGAAAGTTACCTTTCTGGGCTTTTACTGCAAACTTAGTAAGAGATAACATATTTGAACATATCAATGATAGTTCTCAACAAACACATTTCAAATGTCTTAGTTTAATCAAGCCTAGGAAAAGCCAAATTGTATAAGTATAGCCACAATAGGGAATGTGTACCTAACCACAGAATATGAAGTAAAAAATTATAATTCCCAGTACGCTTGCATTGAAGATTGAGGCTAAAGAGGACAGCAAAATTCCCCAACATTTCTTCATTTAGCTTATTCTGTTTATAGTGGTAGGTGATGGAGAACATATACAGAACAACAGTCATGGATTCTGTTCTCAGTAAGGGTTTTGATTATATTCTGGAGCAAGTTGTAAAGTAATAAGTTTTATGGAAAGGATATTAATAAAGAACTGTGGGAAAATGGAAAAAATAATTGAAGTCTGAGGTGAGTAAATAAGAGGACTTTAGAGAGATGTTTGCATTTCTTCACAATGACAAAGAAGTATGCTAAGATGTAGAAAACAAATCCAAAACCAATGTGAAAATGGGGAAAATAGGAAATAAACCAATGTATGTATAGTACCAGACAATAGATAACTTAGACCCCCCCTTTCCCTTAAAAAAAAAGTATTAAAGGGAATAAAGAATATAACTCAAAATTAGGAACCAGATTGTAGAAGAATTCGATTTTCTGGATTTCCTAGGGGCTTGGACTTGATTCAAGAAGGAAAAAAAGATCAACTAACTTTTGAGCTGGGAAGTGCTATAATCAGAACTCTGCTTTAGAATACTGAATCAAAACTGTTGTACAGGGTATTGTTTAACAGATAACAATAGGATAGACTAACGTCACATACATATGTGTTACCTTTGCATTATCACTCATATTCTAATGAATTTTATCTTGATTGGTTCAAACTCCATTAGAACACAAATTGGTAGTTCATAATTAAATTGCTGCGTTGTTTCTTACTTATTTGATTAAAGAAAATAAATGAAATCCAGATGAAATCCAGAGCTATAGAGCTACTTTATTGTTCTAATGGAAGAGTAAATCATATGCAAGAAATCCAAGAAGATCCGGAAGGATTTCCCGTTGTGGCTCAGCAGAAACGAACCTGACTAGTATCCATGAGGATGCAGGTTCGATCTCTGGCCTTGATCAGTGGGTTAAGGATCCTGCATTGCTGTGAGCTGTGGTGTAGGTTGCAGATGTGTTTGGATCCTGAGTTGTGGCTGTGGCTTAGGCCAGCAGCTGTGGCTCCTATTTGACACCTAGGAACTTACATATGCCACAGGTGAGGCCCTCAAAAAAAAAAAAAAAAAAAAAAAAGCAGCAGCAGCTCCAGAAGATTTCCCCTGACTCATACATACCACCCAGGCCTTTGAACAGAGCAGAACTCTACCTTGACAGCAGTCAGTTCTTTAAGAGACTATTGGAAAGGGGAAAAATGAAACCATGAACTCCCTAATCATGGCAGACATATTTCAAGTCCATTCCAGTAAACTGGAAGACTTTGTCCAGTTCCAGCTGGCCAGAAGACTATTCTCCCTGTCAAGTTGATAAATGTACCTGATATTCCACATATTTATCATATCTAGACTCAGCCACTATCGTGCTTTAGCTGAGCCATTAACACAGCAGGCAAATAAAACTGTAGGAAGCGCAAAACAGATCAGCTTACTCTCCGGTAGGAGCAAATCCCTCATAAACATAAAGGCACATGTTCACCACCACCATGACCACCAAATATTCAAGGGGTCCAGATGATTCTTGGGTGAATTATGCCCCCAAGTTCATAGTCTTTCTTCTCATAATGAGTCAAATTTTATCAAGTGCAGGATCATTTACCCCAACACCATTCTTAGACTATTATGTGAAGTAGTGATAATCATGGAAAAGAAAAAAAATAATTTTAACCTTCAAGAAATTAATACTTGGCAAGTTTAAATCAAGTTAAATAAACATCTGGCAGGCATTCTCCCATTATTTCATAAAATCTTTATTCCTGCTTTGTTATTTGGACCATTTGAAAAGGCGGAAGATTCTTTCAAAAATTGAGCAGTATTTCTTCCTTATTGTAAATGATGCCCATAGGATTTAGAAGTCAAATTTCTCCATGAATAGTGACGTTTACCAACCTGAAAATCAAGAGGGTTTTTTTTTTGGTGGGGGGGTGTTTATACTGAACTGCATATATTATAAGTTAGTGTTTACTAAAGTTTCCATGGGAAAATTAGTAACTATTTGAAACTATACTTTAAATTTTGAAATCTTATCTGGATTTTGAGAACCCAGATTATTATACATCTTGTGTGTTTGTGGTGTATGTCCAGAAATTTAGGAGGCTGAATGGGAGTGACATTTGGTTTATGAAGGGCTACATAGAGGGAAAAATCATCTCTGACCTAGGAAATACTATGGCACATTCTCACACCACAGATTACCTGAGAAACACGAGGAAATTATAAAACTTAATGCTATCTTATTGTGTAAGTCTAAGTAAGAATATAAAGTAATGTCTAGTTAAACTTGAGTATGGACTCAGTTCAGAGTAGAATCAAAGTGAGAATTTTTTTTTTTTTTTGGTCTTTTTGCCTTTTCTAGGGCTGGTCCCACAGCATATGGAGGTTCCCAGGCTAAGGGCCTAATCAGAGCTGTAGCCACCGGCCTATGCCAGAGCCACAGCAACGCAGGATCCGAGCTGCGTCTGCAACCTACACCACAGCTCACCGCAACGCCACATCCTTAACCCACTGAGCAAGGCTGGAGATCGAACCTGCAGCCTCATGGTTCCTAGTCAGATTCGTTAACCACTGCGCCACGACAGGAACTCCCAAAGTGAGGATTTTGCTTAATAGTGAGGAAAATAATACGGTATTTCACTAGGTATAATAACAAATATGATATTAACCATATTTCCTAGCGTATAGTAAATATTTAAAATATGAGTTAGGACTTTGTGGAATATCTTTAAATAAAAATACCCTTCAGCTATTGAGACCTATAGAACATTTTTGTCATTCTTAACAATTTTATAGTACAAATATTTTCCATAAGAATGTGTAAATTATTCATATTTTAATATCACAAAACACAGACAACTAAAAGGCTTTCACAAATGTCTCACTGAATGTTAAAAACAGAGCCAGATACAGAACTTATTTTCTTATTCAAAATCTCAAATATTGTAAGATAACTTATTGTTCATTATACTTTTCTTAAATAAGAAATATATTTGTGAACAGCCTATTCAATTTTGGTAGTGTTTGATAGAAGTTTTCTAAGGTTTGTAAAGCTTATCCCTCAATATCCTTCAGTGAAATTTTTGGCAAAAATGAATTTTAGTTCCACTTCTGGCCATGATGGAATCAGGGACATGATTAACTATTCCACAAAAACTGGACAAAATAAATTAAGCAGCTTTCTTTTTTTTTTTTCCGTATAGTGGATAACAAGCTGTTCAGGATTGTAATTACTGAGAAACGAGAAATAAAATAGTATCCCATTATTATTGCCTTGGTATTCTGCCTGGGCATGGTGACTTTAACACAAATACCCATATATTTAAATTTACTTATAATTATTTATTTATTTTACAATGAGAATAGTGTGAGAATTTACATTATTTCTATTTACAGCAAAACTGTTTATCAAATACGATCTCACTTGAAATCTTGCTATAGAGAAGAAATTTTTAAAAAGAACTATTTTTATTTAGAAGAGTAGGAGGGTTATTTTTGTTTTCACTACACTCAACACATATTTTTTTAATGGATGCACCTGTGGCATATGGAAGTTTCCAGGCCAGTGACTAAATCTGAGCCACAGCTGTGATCTATGGGAAACTATATCCACTGGACGGGGCTAGGGAATCAAACCCGCACCTCCGCAGTGACCCAAGCCACTGCTGTTGGATTCTTAACCCACTGTGAGGGGAGCTCTGCTTCAACACATTCTTTTTTTTTTTCAAGTTTTTCATTTAAAAAAATGTGTATTAAAGTACGATTGATTTACAGTTTGCCAATTTCTGCTGTACAGCAAAGTGACCTAGTCATAAATACATATATGCATACATACACATTCTTTTTCTCATATTATCTTCCATCATGTTCTATCACAAAAGATTGGATATAGTTCCCTGTTCTATATAGTAGGACCTCATTGCTTATCCATTCTAAGTCTAATAGTTTGTATCTAATAACCCTAAACTCCTCATCCATCCCACTCCCTCTCCCCTGCCCCCTGGCAATCGCAAGTCTGTTCTCCATGTCTATGAGTCTGTTTCTGTTCTGGGGGTAGGTTCATTCATGCCATATTTTTAATAGCATTTGTAACAGAGCTCTAGAAAACACAGTTGGAAAATTGTAAGAGAGTAAATTTTTTCTAGCATATTTAGCTATGCTGTAAAATCTTGATAGCATGCAATGTTTATGTATTCTTTCTATAGACTATCCCAAGTTAAGTTGGTAAATTTAATTATTTAATGTCAAATTGAAACACATATGCACATATTATATGATCTCAGTGGTGTCCATTTTACCATGGGAATTTGAATGTGTCTTAATATTTGACCTTGATCAATCTGTTTTAACAAAGTGAGCCCAATTGCTGGAGCAATATGACTTATCCTCTGAATATATATACTTTACATTGAATGTGGTCAATTGTGATAGACTAGATTTACCACTTCAGGGTGAAAAGTAGTTTCTACACCTAATGTGTGTTGTCCTGCAAATGCAGCCCACATTTTTTTTTAATTACTCAATGAATTTATTACATTTATAGTTGTACAATGATCATCACAATCCACATTGTTGATATTTATTTTTAGTCTGAACTATCGTAATAAATTATGATTACTTGAGCATTCAGATTTAAGTAGATGATTAATGTAGAGTCTATTTTAAATGATAGATCAGGGTGTTCTATAATGATAGTCTTTTATTACCATGATTTATCATGTCTTTCCACTAATACAGTCAACCTTCTAAAAATTTATAACTTTTGCACAAAAAGTGTACATTTTCATCATTTTCAAATGAGAAAAGCATCATTTAAAAATTATGTACACATTTTAAGCTATAAAAAAAACTACAGAGGCTTGCATTGAATAGCATTGAACCATTCAGTTGCTTTCCTTTTAATATTTTTACTCACCTTGAGATTTCAGTAAGAGATTAAAATGTTTATGATTAATTTTCAGTATACATATAGGAATTTTTAAAATTATAATTGTGGTCATTTTTATTTTGTTTAAAATGTCTTTTATATTTATTCTAATAGTAAATCATCTAATGATTGTCACTTTTTTTTTTTTTTTTGCTTTTTAGAGCCACACCTGAAGCATATGGAAGTTCCCAGGCTAGAGTCAGGTCTGAGCTGCAGCTGCCAGCCTATGGCACAACTACAGCAACACCAGATCCCAGCTGTGTCTGCAACCTACACTGCAGCTTGCAGAAATGTTGAATCCTTAACTCACTGAATGAGGACAGGGATCGAACCTGCATCCTCAAGGATACTGGTCAGGTTCATTACCACAGAGCCACAACAGGAACTCCCTCTAATGATTATCACTTTTAAAAGGATTTAACTTACATTATCTGTATCCAGTATTCTGTCTGGATATACTTGATAGGACAAAAGAAAAAAAAAACCCTTAAATTTTAAAATAGTTCGAATTACATTCACTACAGAAGCCCACAATACTTCGGAATTTTAATTTTATTCATTGGGAAGCGTATTGTATTTGTGAACTATTTATTAATATGAATCTCAAAGTGCCTAACTTCCTTTAACAAAAGACATACTAAAACAGTAATTGAGAATTAGATTAAGACCTTGGATATATTGATATGTCTTCTTACAAAATTAACTTATTTTTGGAGTTAGACTTGAAGAGGGGAAAATGGCATAGTCCAAAATGTCTTGGTAGTTTACTTTCCAGATATAATTAAGTTATTTTCCACTAACCTTACCATCATAAACAGTTTTAAAATCAGCAAAATATATGATGGAACATTTTCGTGTAATAAATAAAAGTATGGGGTGTCATTCTTGACAGAGGGAAACACAGTGAGGCCCACATCACCTAGATTTTGCCTAGTAGACTCATCTTTTCCATAATGGCATGGAAATGTAGAGTCAAAATAGAGCACAGAAGTTTCACTGAAATTAGGGAATAAAGTTTAAATTAAGAGTTGTTAAGGCAGTGGAATTTTCAGGAAAAAATAGCAGAGAGAAAGGATATAAGCATAAAAGAATCTTTAGATATTTTCATAGAGTCGCTACATTATATGTCTTGGCCTAATAGTAAACTATGCATGTTCAGGGCAAAACTCACAAGGCCTAGAAAGAAAGCTTTTCAGGAGCTGTGAGCTGAACAAAGATGCTGGAGCTCACACAATGCTGAAAAAATAGACTTTCCAAAGGACAGTTTATAGTGTCTTGACAACTCAAAAATACAACACTAGCGTAATGACTACTATAGACCTGCCTTTAAAAAGTTTAAAAACAAGCCTCAAGAGGATTAACCTGTCACACCAGTAAACTACTGACCTGCCAAAACAAAACCCAATACAATTTAAAGTAAGAAAATAAAATCTAAATTATGCAAAACGTAGCATTTACAATGTCTAGCATACAGTAAAAATCAGTAGACTTGTAAAGAAACAACTGGAGGGAGGAATAATGCTTAGAAACCAGTAGAAAGATGATTCAGATATTGGAATTAACAGTACAAGATTGGAAATAACTTATTTTAGATAGTTCCAAGGACATAAAGTATGGAACATAATGAATGAAGAAGGGGATATTTCAGCAGAACAATGAAAACTACAAAAAACCCAAATGGAAAATTACAGTTTCTAAAATGCACATTTCACTAATTAGTTTAAACAGAAGATTAAGGGTGAAAAATAAGGGTCAGTGAATTTTAAAAATAGATTATTGGCTAATCTGAAGAACATAAAAAAATAGAGCCTCAGAAACTCTGAGGTTAGAGAGTAATAAACTCTGACAGATACATAAACCAAGGCCTGTGTAAAGGAGAGAAGATGGAGAAGAAAAAAAATACATATGAAGAAATATTGTGTAAAAACTTCCCAAATTTAGTGGAAAGCATAGATTTCTAGATTCAAGAATCTCAGTAATTACCAGTCAGGATAAATACAAAGAGAATCACACCTAGATAAACCACTGAAATCCATAGATTGAAAAAAAAAAAAAATCTTGAAAACAGGCAGAGGAGAATTAAGTAGCAATGATTAAGAAGCAATCATACAAATTGTCACCAACTTATTATGTAAAACAATAAGACCAAAAGAGAACAAATTGATACCTGCAGAGTGCCATTATCATTCAGTTCAGTGCATCCTTGATCTGCCAACTACTATCTGTGGGTTCGACCACATCTTTTACCCTTCCTGGGTTTAGCTGTCCCAACTGTATATGGAGGAAATAGTAGTTATTATTATTGGAGTTTAAGAAGATTAAATGTAAAGGGTTTAGAACAAAGCCTGCTACGTCAGTATTAGCTGCTATGAAATGAAGGCCTTAAAAGAGAGGAAATTTTGACTCCTTAGCTCATGGGCTGTCTTCCATGCTGAGTGCAGTTCCTGGTGCAAAGTAAGTACATATTTATATTTATCTGGCCATTATTTTTTTCTTTTTATACAGGAGTAACTCAGAATTGTGTTTCTTACATTGAGTTCCCAAACATAAATGCATTTTCCCCCAAGATATATTTTTTTCTAATGATTGTTAACAATTGTTTTGTGATCATATTTGTACTCTCTGATTTTTAAATACTTCCAAACTTGTTGATTATTTTTGGCACGTTTTAGCATCTCAAATTTTCGTTGTTTAAATTTCACCTATAGTCATTCATTCTTTATACATTTTGACTCATGCCCATATTTTAAGACTAGCATTTTATTGATTTTACACATTGAGTACAGAGTATACTATTTAAAAATTTTTAATATAAGTTTTAAAAGTCACTTTCCATTTACAGTTATTACAAAATGTTGGCCACATTCCTCACATTGTACAATACATCACTGAACCTATCTTACATACAATAGTTTGTGCCTTCCACTCTTCTTCCCTATGTTGCCCCTCACCCCACTGGCAGCCACTAGTTTGTTTTCTATGTCTCTGAGTCTGCTTCTTCTATGTTATATTTACTAGTTTGTTGTATTTTTTAGATTTTACATATGAGTAATATACAGTATTTATCTTTCTCTGTCCAACTTATTTCACTTACCATAATGCTCTCCAAGTCTATCCATGTTGCAGCAAAGGACAAAATTTTCATTCTTTTTTTTTTGGCAGAGTAGTATTCCATTACATATAATAGAATTATACATTGATTATATATAATGGGATACTATATATAGTATTATATAGAGTGGAATACTATACTATATATATAGTATCCATTATGTATATATTATATATTATATATTATATATAATGAAATTATATAGATATATATAGCATTCCATTTTATATATATACATGCATATATATATTTATATACACCACATTTTCTTTATCTGTTCATCTGTTGTTGAACACCTAGGTTGTTTCCGTCTTATCAATTGTAAATAATGCTGCTATGAACAGTGAGGAGACTTATCTTTTGAATTAGTGTTTTTGGTTTTTTCAGATATATACACAGGAGTAAAATTTCTAAATAGACATTTTTCCAAAGAGAAATTACAGATGGCCAACAGGCACATGAAAAGATGATCAATATCACTAATCATCAGGGATATGTAAATCAAAGCCACGATAAAATATTACCTCACACCTGTCAGAATGGCTGTTGTCAAAAAGTCTACAAATAACAAATGTTGGCAAGGGAGTTCCTATTGTGGTTCAGTGGGTTAAGAACCTGACATAGTGTCTGTGAGGATGCATGTTCAGTCCTTGGCCTCACTCAGTGGCTTAATGATTCAGCATTGCCTCAAGCTGCAGTGTAGGTCACAGATGCAGCTTGAATCTAGTGTTGTGGTACAGGCCTGCAGCTTCAGCTCTGATTTGACCCCTCGTATGGGAACTTCCATATGCCACAGTTGTGGCTATAAAGAAAAATAAGAAATATTGGCAAGGACGTGGAGAAAAGGAACCCTTGTACTGTTGGTGGGAATGTACATTGGTGCAACAGTATGGAACTCTCTTAAAAAACTAAAAATAGAACTACAATATGACCCATAAATTCCACTCCTGGGTTTGTATCTGAAAAAAAAAAGAATATAGTTATTTTTTTAATAATCTGTATGGTAATGCCAAAACTTGGACTTTTTTTTGTTTTTTTTTGGTCTTTTTTGCCTTTTCTTGAGCCGTTCCCATGGCATATGGAGGTTCCCAGGCGAGGGGTCTAATCGGAGCTGTAGCCACTGGCCTATGCCAGAGCCATAGCAACACAGGATCCGAGCCGCGTCTGCAACCTACACCACAGCTCATGGCAAAGTCAGACCCTTAACCCATTGGGCAAGGCCAGGGATTGAACCTGCAGCCTCATGGTTCCTAGTCAGATTCATTAACCACTGAGCCACGATGGGAACTCCAGGTCATTTTTAATAATTATGTATGCAGATGTAGGCATTTATGGAATTTTCTTATTTTTTGCTTTAAAATAGAATTATATTATACACATTGCTTTATATCTATTCTACTCGTTGAATAACACCCTCACAGAATACCTTTTAAATCCACTAATGAACCTGTACCTATCAATCAATCAATCAATAACTCATTTTTACTGGCTGCATAATATTTTAAGATGTTATACCAAATTTGGACAATAACTGCCTAATGTTTACAGATTTTGCTATCGCCATAATATTTAATGTTGCATGATATATCATTATATACATGTATACATAGATGTATGTAGCAATATAATGATTATATATACTCATATATTTATATAATTACATATAAAATCATATTTATATAGATTATTATTCTAATGATGAAATATTGTGTGTATATAGATATCATCAAATTTTTTTCCTCTGTGAAACAAATTACGAACAGAATGATTTGTGGGTTAAGAGGTAAGGCATACATATTTTCAATATTAATAGAACCTCTGTGGATTACTTCTTCATATCCTTTATTCACAGTCTTATTAGAGTACTTGCCTTTTTTTTTTTTTTTTTGTCTTTTTAGGGCCACACCCGTGGCATATGGAAGTTCCCAGGCTAGGGGTTGAATCGGAGCTGTAGCCACTGGCCTACGCCTTAGCCATAGCAACGCCAGATCTGAGCCCTGTCTGTGACCTACACCACAGCTCGTGGCAATGCCGGATCCTTAACCTACTGGGCGAGCTTAGGGATTGAACCTGCCGCCTCATGGATACTAGTCAGGTTTGTTAACCAGTGAGCCACAATGGAAATTCCAGAGTATTTGCATTTTAAAATAAATTTTTATTAAGTATAATATAAATAATAACCATATTTTTCAGTCATGTGATTTGAAAATACATTTTCCTGATAGGTTTTTTTTCAAAAATATTTTTTTGTAGTGTCCTTTGCAATAGTATGGGGTGTGTGTGTTGTGTGTGTGAGAGAGTGAACTCCCCGGTTCTAGAGTGCACATATATTTTATAAGATTTTCTTACTGTCAGAATTTAATTGAAATTGTATTAAACTATTGAGTTTTGGAATAATTTACGCTATGTGATTTAAAATTTTCACATTCATGGAATTTTTTTTTCATGTGTGTTTACATCTTTTTATTTATTTTTTGGCTGCCCCATGGCATATGGAATTCCCAGAGCAGGGATCAGATCCAATCCACAGTGCAGGGCTAGTTATCAAACCTGTGTCCCAGTGCTCCACAGATGCTGCCAATCTCATTGCACCAGTGGGAACACCAAAATCTTTTTTTTTTAATAGTAGTTTTACTTTTATAAAAGTCCAGGACACTGTAAATGTATTTCTAACTATATTGTAACTAT
This sequence comes from Phacochoerus africanus, assembly GCF_016906955.1. NCBI lineage: Eukaryota > Metazoa > Chordata > Mammalia > Artiodactyla > Suidae > Phacochoerus > Phacochoerus africanus. The sequence goes on from NC_062545.1 coordinate 155,760,449, forward strand.
ATCATAATTGTCAGTATGATAGAGTATAATATGACAAATATATTTTGTCATTTTAACAAAATATTTAAAACTAATAGATTCTAATTATCTTATGAATTTTTAAGTATAAAATCAAAATATTAGAAAAATAATTTAATGCCTACTTAATATTTAAAATTATTTCATCTTAGGAGTTCCCTGTTTCACAGTGGATTAAGAATCAGGGATTGTCTCTGCAGTGACTGGAGTTACTGGTTTGGCTCAGGTGTGATCCCTGGCCCAGGAACTTCAGATGCATCGGGTGCAGCAAGAAAAAAAATTATTTCATCATATCATTTTTGTCACAATACCCTAGATGATATTTAATAGCAATGACAATCAGACCATGTCTGTCTATTCCCAGATAGATATTTTATTTATTTTTCCTTATTTATCTTTACATACTTTTGTATGCCTTGATGTATTTTTCACTCAATATACACGTGAACTGAAGTTTGGCACTTGCCATCAGCCTCTACATGGAGTAAAACATTAGCCACTGCAGCTATCAAACTGCAGCACCCCCTGCGTGGAGCTCAGGGTGGAGGCCAGGAGTGAGGCACTCTGTGCTCTGGGAAAACTGAAGAACAGGCCTTCAGATAGTAAGATGTTTTTAGGAGAATATTTTATTTGCTCAATTCTTACATTTCCTCCTATCTAGAAAAACAGTAAAATCCTTCCTGGTGATATCTGCTCCTTGTGACTGGTAGTGACCTTCAGGAGATCAGCAACAGACTTTTCTAAAATGTGTGTGTGCTGCATGCATCTCCCCCTCACCTTTATCATATCCTGATATTCTCCCCTTTCTTCCTTGCACGGTATTTCAGCCCAGTCTGTAGTTTTTGATAAGAATGTCTCCAAGGTTGAGAGCCAGTGACTCCTGCAGGTTGTGAAGACTCAGGATACTGGCCCTGGTAGCAGAACCAACATGCCGAAATTCGAACCCAGCCTAAACCCAGGGACTTGACCCCACATTTTAAATTAGCACTCACCTGATGTCTGAACTTACTGAGGTTCAGGTTCTTTATGCCTCTGCACATAAGGAATTCAGTGAGAGACAAAATGATAGGCAAGAAATAGATTTATTAAGATAGGCCACTTGTGAGAGAGGCAGGCAGGCAGGCAAGGAAGCTCTGCCCTGAGGATCCAGTGGGCTACAGTTTTATCATCACAAAGTTTATCATAAAACTTGATACTCATCCTGGTAGCAGAGGTGTATATCAAAGGAATGATTTCAGTGAGCCCAGGCCTCTTTTATTCCTGCTCCCTGCCCTTTGTTGCAAAAACTCCTGTATATCCTAGCTCCTCCCTCACTGCCTTTGGGCACTTCCTCAGGGCTACCTGAGATGCCATCTCCTGAATTTAAGTCCTAATTTTGCCCCAAATAAAACTTAACTCTCAACTTTCAGGTTGTATATTTTCTCAGTCAACAGCGTATTTTTTTTTTTTTTCTTTTTAGTGCTGCACCCATGGCATATGGAAATTCCCGGGCTAGGGGTCAGTCAAATCAGAGCTGCAGCTGCCAGCCTATGCAACAGCCACTGCAACACTGTGTCCAAGCTGCATCTGTGACCAGTGCCGCAACTTGTGGCAACGCAGGATCCTTAATCCACTGATCTAGGCCGGGAATCCAACCTGCATCCTCACAGATACTATGTTGTCTTCCTAACCCGCTGAGCCATGATGGAAACTCCTCCACTCAATATTTTAAGCTTAATTCTGAAATTTTAAAGTTACATTCTTGTATTCCATAATATCTGGTGAAGTTTTAAAATCGTGTTATTATTATTTTTATCTCAGTTCCAAAAGGAGAATTACTTTGTTCCAGGTGCTGCTTTGTTCCTCCTTCATCTCTGCCTTGTGAGGGATGTGACTTAAGTGTTCATTTTCTATTCTCTTTTGACGGGCCCATAGATGGATTATTTTCCTTTGTTCTTTGAGACAGAGGTCTACCTGCAGGAAACCACATGGAGAGTCAGGCCCAGGAGTGGGGTTACTTTATTTGATTGAAGATAACACTATAATATTCCAAATGCCCTTACTGGTACCTTATGAGAAATTGTCTTTTAAATTTAAACTCAATAGGGATTAACATAAACACACTACTATATATAAAATAGATAAGTAACAAGGGCCTACTGAATAGCACAGGGAAATCTACTTATTACTGTGTAATTAGTTATATGAGAAAAGACTCTGAAAAGGAGTACATATATGCATATACATACACACACCCATCTGAAACTGACAGCATTAATGGCCTGGACCTAGCCAGAGCACAGATAGGGACTTGAATCAACATGCCGGGATTCAAACCCAGCCTAAACCCAGATTGGGACTTGAACCCACATTTTAAATTAGCACTCACCCAATGTCTGGACTTACTGAGGTTCAGGTTCTTTATGCCTCTGCACATAAGGAATTCAGTGAGAGACAAAGTGATAGGCAAGAAATAGATTTATTACGATAGGCCACTTGTGAGAAATACAAGCAGGCAGGCAAGGAAGCTCTGCCCTGAGGATCCAGTGGGCTACAGTTTTATCATCCAAGGGGGGGTCAGAAAAGACCAACTCTTCCTTTCTGGGAGTAGTAGCTCCTCTTTGGTATCTGGTAAGGTGTGTATTCAAATCAGCAGAAGGAAGTCCTCAAACTCCTGCCCTAGGTCTGAACCTGAATGCAAGCCTCATCCCATCCCCCACCCAATGACCTGAGGCATTTCTCGCACTTCCACTAGTCAAGCAAGCCTGCCTTGTTCTGATGGGTTTTTTGAGCAGTTTATCAACTTAACAGTGATCTCCTAAATTCCTCTAGATTTCCCTCTCTATCTATGATCCTTTATTGGGACTTCTACAACTACCTGTGCCTACTCCATCCCTATCACATACATATACATGTGTATGTATATGTATAACTGACTCACTTTGTAAATTATAAGTCAACTATACTCCAATAAAATTTAATAAATAACTAAAAAAAAACCCCAAAAGATCAAAAGAAAGAAAGGATTCTTAAAATATAAACTCAATAGTGATTTAATAAATGTTAAGTACAATATGTGTAATACTTGATATCAAGAAAGCCAACTGAATTATTATTTTATACATAAAAACTGATTCATAGTTTAATTTTTAAAAATGAAAAAACTGTATTTATATTCCTAAGGTATTAAGTTTTCAGAATACTAAGGAAAAAAACTGCAAAAATCAGTCAGTCCCTACTAAGTTTTAAGACATAGCTATAACCAAGCTACCAGATGGCATGATTACAAGAAGTAATCAAAATTTTATGAGCATGTAGTTGGAACTTTAGGAGTTGTTCTATTGCTATAATGGTGCTGAAGATTTTAGTGAACTGTTAATTACAGTTTTGAAAATAAATTAATTTTAGAGAATCTTGGAATTTATCCCTGTGGGTTAGAGCTTAATCTCATAGTAGAGTGAAACTGTAAAATATCATTCTGTATGGTATCAATAATGTCTTTATTTAAGAAAAAGGAGCAATAGAGAGAATTTAATGCTGCAACATGAACTAAGAAATCATCTCTTTGTAAAATGGTGATCTGGTCCCTAGATGCTTGTTGTGTCATGATACATGATGGTCTCACTATTAAATAGGATGGCATTTAAAGGATATGGGCCTGAAGAAATGAGTCATGTCTTATGTGGGGACTCATTGTCCCCAGGTTGCCTTTCCTCCTCAGCGGAGCCCTATTATTTTATCCAGTTCTATGTATGGCCTCAGGCAGTTTGGCAGATGCTGAGCTTATAGACAAGGTTAAAAATCTTCCCTTGTGCCCTGCAGCTGCCATCAGCTGACATGAGAAACCCAATTAGCTAATTTTATAGTTGTTTAGTACCTCATTTTGGAAGAAAGTCCTTATATATTATTTGATTATAGCAAAAACTTCTCTGTCTTCTGCAAATTAGTAAAATCAAACTGAAGTCCTCACAGAAACATGGTGATTCATCGGACTATTATTACTTTTGATATTAGTATAGTCACTATGATTTTTCCACTTTATAATTTCTAGAACTATTCTTACTACAAAATAGCTCCATGAAGGTTAACTGAAGAAATTGCACAGAACAAAATTCTAAGGATCCCTTTTCAAGTGTAATAGATGTTAACAACTCAGTTTTGAGACTACTTCAGACTCTGTTAAATCTTTTTTCCTTAGAAACTATATAAACAATGAAAGGAAAGAGAAAATGCAGGTGCACACATTTGTACAAAAACACACAAATACATAGATATAGCAACATATATCTAGTGTCTTGATGTCTTTACTTCCAAAGTTCTAATCATATTTCTCTACTCAGTTTTACCACCTATGCCCTTGGTAGCCTTTACTTTGAATAATAATTAAACCATGTCCATATTTAAATTTAAATCATTCCACTCTTTATTTTTCTGGTCACTTCTCCTGGAACTGATCCAGGATAGTTAATATTATGTGTCAACTTGGATGGGCCACGGGGTGCCCAGAGGTGTTTGTGAGGGTTTTTCTGGATGAAATTAGCACTGAATGAGGGGATTCAGTAAAATACACAGCCCTTCCCAAAGTAGGTGGGCATCCTTTAATCCTTTGAAGGCCTGAATTGAACAAAAGGCAGAGGAAAGAGGAATTCACCTTTGGTTCTTCCTCATTGTTTGAGCTGGGACACTTCAGCTCATCTTTTCTTGTCCTTGGACTGTGATTTTCACCATTGTTGGGCCTTTGGACTTGGACTGAATTACAAACACCAGTTTTCCTGGGTCTCCAGCTTGCAGATGGTCGATCATGTGACTTCTCAGCCTCCATAACCACGTAGGCCAATTCCTCATAATGTCTATTCTAGATATCTATATAGTTATCCCACTAAAACTTGTTTCAGACTTTTCATCACAGAAATATATGATGGTAATTTTGTCTCTTTAAGCCAATTTGTTGCTGACATCATAGAAAATTAATATAATAAAATTTACCTATTCCTAACTTAGGTCACACCCTCACCTCTCCCCTCTTGCTTGATTGCTGAAGTCTTAAGATTTCCTTTATTTTACCCTCTATGATCAAGTCCTCTGTCTTTTCATCTGTATCAATCTATCTGCCTACACATAGTAAGATACAAGTATAGGTGTAGGTATATATAACTGTAGATATATATACATATGTACCCCCACACACATACAAATAAGTATAGATATATCATGCTATATGTAATGCTATTATATAAATCTATATAAAAGAAGAAATCAGAATTAAAGCTGTAGGTCTCATTGCTCTACTCCCACCCCATCTATCTCCACCTCTTCTCTTTTTTCTTCTTTATATCAAAACTCAAAAGTAGTTATAGGTACATTAATTTCACATCTCACATTTTTCTTCTCAAACCACTCTTTCCCATTTTTCCCTGAAACAGTACTTGTGAAAATTATCAAAACCACAGCCTTTGCTGGTACTCATGGTTCTTGACTTCTTGGCAGCATTTACCTCAATTAGAATCTTTTTTATTCTTCTGCTGCTTCTACTTCACTACATGCTCCTACTTCCATTTATTTATCTCACCCCTTCTCATCTTCCTGACTTTTAAGAAATGGACTGAAGCAAGGACCAGTCCTTGAAACTTTCTTCTCTATTTACACATATTTTCTAAATTATGTCATCCAATCTGATGGCTTTAGTGTAGTTCTGATGCTGATGACTCCCAAGTAGTTATCCAAGATCTTATCTTTTTCTCATAGAGGTGCTGTATACATTTTATCCTTATAGAGGCAATGATATATATCCAATTTTAGATGAAAAGAGAGAGTGAGAGGTCAAAGTTACAGTCATGTGTCAAATAGTCAATGAAGGAAACAGATCCAGGGTCCAGGTCTGTGACTGTTGGTTGATTATATTACATTCTCTCTCTTTTTTCACATTTTGGTACTGTTTAAAAATATATTTAAAAATTTTATAAGTACCACTGAATATTATATTCTGAATTAGTTCGTGCATGTATATGACTATTTTTTTCCTTCTGTATTTAGCAAAATTCAAGTTAATGAAAATACTATTTGTAAAGGTAAGCAAGATATTTAATATGGTTAAAGAAATCAAAGCCATTCATTTTCATGAAATCCTATATGTTCTTGTGTTGTATTCTTTACTAGTATACTTTTGACATTTACAAACCTGGTACTCGAATCAGTCACAGATGTTTCTGGGTGGAATATTAAGATAACCTTTGCTGAAGTGTCACTGATAAAGGGATCACTGTTTATTTCTCTTGACTTCGCTCCATTTATTCAAGTTACCCCACTAAAGTGCATTTGCTATCTTCTATTTTTGATAGAAAATATATCCTTACTCAGTGTTGGTCTCACAACTTGCTGGAAAACATGAGGCAATTACTCAAACCTTGTCAGTGTGTCAGGAAGGAAGCCAATGAGCAATGCATTTTCCATGACATGAGCAGGTGTGATTCTGAGAATACATCTATTGCTAAAAGCTGTAGGAAAATGAAGAAATAATAGCTAAGGTTACTTTCACCCAGTCTTCAAAAAATATGAAATCCGAGCAATTTCAGACAAGCTGGAAAACAATGGTAGTAAAGAGTGCACATTGGGGCATATTTCCCCCAAAATGTCAAAGAATAAAACATCTCTTAATAACACATTTGTCTCTAGAGGGAATATTGCTGCTCCCATCTAAAGGGCTAAGTGATTTTTAGAATAATTAAACTTTTAATTTCAGAATTGCTTTATATTTCTAGAAAAGTTGCAAAGATACTGAGAGTCCCTTAATACTTCTCATTCAGTGTACCTTACTGTTATTGTATTACTGTGATTAATTTTTTCACAGTGAAGAAACCCACATTGGTACATTTTTATTAGCTATATTGCATGCTACATTCAGATTTCCTTGGTTTGTACTGAAAATCCATTTTCTTTTCCAGGGTCCCATCCAGGATACTGCATTTTACTTAGCTGTTATATTGCCTTACACTTCCTCTGGACTGTGAGAGTTTCTTGGAGTTTTCTTATTTTTGATGGCCTGAGCAATTTTGAGGAGTACTCTTAGATATTTTGTAGACTGTCCCTCAATTTGATTTGGTCTGATGTTTTTCTTAGTATCAGATAGGAGTTATGTGTTTTGGGGAGGAAGACCATAAGAGGTGACGTGCCATTCTCATCACATCATACCAAGGGCTCACATTGTCATCATAATTTATCATGGTCAATGTTAACCTTGATCACCTGGCTGAGGTAGTATTTGTCAGGTATCGCCACTTTATAACTCCTTTTTTTTTTTTTTTTTCCCTTTCTCACTCAACTCTTAGGAAGCAGAAAAACTATTTTTAAAAAATTTGGGGGGAGTTCTCATTGTGGCTCAGTGGGTTAAGAACCCGACTAGTGTCCATGAGGATGTAGGTTTGATCCCTGGCCTTGCTCAGTGGGTTAAGGATCCAGTGTTGCCACAAAGCTGCGATGTATATCACAGATATGGCTGGCTCAGATTCCACCTTGCTGTGGCTGAGGTATGGGCCTGCAGCTGCAGCTCTGATTAGACCCTTGGCCTGGGAACTTCGACAGGTATGTCCCTAAAGAGAAAAAAAAAATGTTATATATGAATTAAGGCACAAAGTATTACTGGATACAAACATCACATGAGCATAAGACACTAAGATTCCAATGGAATGAATGTCCCTAAGAAGGTTTCCCTGGCAACACGTGTCATGGTAAATCTCTGGAGTGGTAAAATATTGTCTCTCATAGTAGATAGAAGCTACTCATACCTATGGTTAAAACTGCTCTTTATTGCAAAGGAGATGACTATTCCACTGAAAGAACTGGAAAATTTTCTCAATATTCCCACTGCAGTTTGACAAAAAATAGTTACGTGTTTTGTTTTCTATTTGTGTACGTTACATGGAAACCCTTATGCAATTTTATACAGGGGACTTGAGCATCTGCAGATTTTGGTATCTGTGGGTGTCCCACAATCAATCCCCTGTGGATACTAAGGAACAACTGTATTTGTTACAATTGATAAACATACAGGGTCATGTCATTATAACCCCCAAACCATAGTTCACATTATGATCCATTCACCCTTCCTATGGGTTTTTGACAAATGTATATGTAATGTCATTTATACATATCCACCTAGCTCTAGTATCATACATAAAAATCCTCTCAGTTCCTCCTATTCATCCCTCCCTCCCCCAATCCATGGCAACCACTAGTTTGTTTGTTTCTTTCTTTCTTTTTCTTTCTTTCTTTCACTGCCTTGTAGAGTTGCTTTTTCAAAACTGTCATAAACTTGGAATCATGAGTATGTATCTTTTTCAGAGTAGGTTCTTTTACTTACTAATAAGTATTTAAGTTTCCTCAATATCTTTTTATGACTTGATAGCTCATTTATTTTTATTTTTGAATAGTACGCCATTGTAGGGATATACTATCCATAGACATGGATATATTATGTATTCACACATTGAAGGGAATTTTGGTTACCTCCAAGTTTTGGCAATTATGAGTAAAGCTGCTATATTTTTTATGTATATACATTTTTACCTCATTTGAGTAAATAACAAAGAACATAATTGCTAAATTATGTAAAATATGATTATTTCTGTTAGAATCTGCCAGAATGTCTTCAAAGTGGTTGTAGCATTTCACATTCCTACCAGCAATGAGTGATTGCACCTAATTCTCCATGTCTTTGCCAGCCTTTGATGTTGTCAGTGTTCTGGATTTTGGCCACTCAAGTAGGTGTTTAGTGCTGTCTCAGACCCTAGTGACATGTGATGTTGAGCTTCTATATGCTTATCTGCCATCTCATTTGGTGAGGTGTTTGCTCAGATCTTTTGTCTATTTTTTTTTAATAAGGTGGTCGATTTACTTATTGTTGAATTTTAAGAGTTCTTTGTATATTTTAGATAACAGTCATTTGTCAGATATGTTTTGGCAAAATGATTCTCCCAGTCTGTGGCTAGTCTTCTCAATCTCTTGATATTGTCTTTCACAGAGCAGTTTTCAATTTTAATGAAGCCCAGCAAAAACTATGTAGTTGCTTGCTTATCGATTTTCGTAAATATCCAAATAGCTTCATCATCTGCTTTGTCAATTCTGCAAACTGTCACTTACAGATACTGTAGATGTCATCTATAGTAATTTATTTGAAATAACATTTTGCAAATTTTTCTTACCTGCTTTTTTACAGCAGTAGTAGTGATGTATGATTTGCAAGAATATGGTAGACAGATGGAGGTGTATTTCTGACTTCATGATTTTGACTGAAAGAAAACTAGAGTTTTACTAATTAAGGAAGAAACACTGGGAAGTTTCCATTTCGGCCTAGTAGCAACAAGCCTGACTAGTATCCAGGAGGATGCGGGTTTGATCCCTGGTCTTGCTCAGTGGGTTAAAGGATCTGGTGTTGCCATGAGCTGTGGTGGAGGTAACAGATGCAGCTTGGATCCCTAGTTGCTGTGGCTGTGGCATAGACTGGCAGCTGTACCTCCAATTCAACCCCAGCCAGGGATCTTCCATATGTCATGAGTGTGGCCCTAAAAAGCAAAAGAAAGGAAGTAAGGAAAGAAGGAAGGAAGGAAGACTGGACTACCTTGTGGCACAGAGGATTAAGAATACAGTTGTCACTGCATGGCTGGTGTTGCTGCTGTGGCTCAGATTTGATCCCTGGCCCAGGAACTACATGCTGGGGGTGTAGCTAAAAAAAAAGAGAAAGAAAGGAAAGAAAGAAAGAAAGAAAGAAAGAAAGAAAGAAAGAAAGAAAGAAAGAAAGAAAGAAAGAAAGAAAGAAAGAAAGAGAAGAAAGGATGAAAATCATGGCGCAGTGGAAACGAATCTGGCTAGGAACTATGAGGTTGCGGGTTCCTTCCCTGGCTTCGCTCAGTGGGTTAAGGATGCGTGTTGCTGTGAGCTGTGGTGTAGGTCACCAGTGTGGCTCAGATCCCACGTTGCTGTGGCTCTGGTGTAGGCCGGTGGCCACAGCTCCCATTCGACCCCTAGCTTGGGAACCTCCATATGCCGAGGGTGCGGCCCTAAAAAGACACACACACACCAAAAAAAAAAAAAAAGAAAGAAAGACACACTTGCAATCAGTACTTCGGTTGGCTCTTGGTCCAGGTGAAGGCTTTTTGAGTTTATAAATGTAATGAAATTACTATTTTATTTTTCTGTTTGGCCTATATATGCCAAAGTAAATATTCACAGTATTAGTGGATTTGTGTTATAAAAGTACAATTCATGTATGTTTCCCATTGATTTTGACTTTAATACAGTTTTAAATTTTCAATTGAATATGAGACAAACATTTATTTATTTATTTATTTTTGTCTTTTGTCTTTTTTTGTTGTTGTTGTTGTTGCTATTTCTTGGGCTGCTCCCACGGCATATGGAGGTTCCCAGGCTAGGGGTCAAATCGGAGCTGTAGCCACCGGCCTACGCTAGAGCCACAGCAACGCGGGATCCGTGCCGCGTCTGCAACCCAGCACAGCTCATGGCAACGCCGGATCGTCAACCCACTGAGCAAGGGCATGGACCGAACCCGCAACCTCATGGTTCCTAGTCGGATTCGTTAACCACTGCGCCACGACGGGAACTCCAAAACATTTATTAATTCACTTCATTTCCTCAGTGTTTCAGTTCAGAGATATCAGCTTATTACATTTCAAATGTGAGAAGGTTAACATAATTGGTTATGAAAACTGATATGAAAATTTCTTTTTATTCTATTTCCATACAAGAAATAAATCCTATGATTTTAAATGTATGTTATAAGAAGTTTAAAAATCTTAACATTAGCTGTCACTGATAACTCAGTTCTATAAGCTTAACAAAGGTTTGTTATAGTTATTATATTAACTTGCAAAGCATGTTTGAGGAAGTGAGAGAATGAAGAACTTATTTTAGAGTATAGGACTTCTCTTCTTGTGCTTTGAAGATATTTCAAGGGTTTTTCGTTTTAGGGATCAGTGGCTGAGAAGAAATTAAATTCATTTCTCAGGATTAAAGCCAAATTAATAATTTAATATGGGAAATGAGGACATGATAGAATTGCAGAAATGTGCATTTATGAATAGCTATCTCCATTCTATCATTTAAAAAGATCATCCTCACACACAGATCTGGTAGAGACAAACCAACCCCCTCAAACTCTGTTTAAATATCCTTAACAAATATCCTATACCCCAAACATGTTGAACTTCTAATACCACTATCTGAATGGCTTCAGTTACTACACACATGTATCGCCACTGTTACAGGCCCAATAAATGGGATGAAAACCTATCATTGCAAGAACTGCCCTGATTTTCTCTACATTTATCTTTATCAGTTATCATTACAGTGATCAACTAACAATTATCAATTCCCTTCTCCTTTATGAATAATTAAAAACTGAGTTTTGAAGAGTTAAATAACCAGCTGCAAATAATACTTTATGTCTTCCCAAGGCCAGCTGATGCTTCCTTTTCTATGACCTATCACGACATGATTTTATGTATGGTTTTTACCCCTGATGCTATCTTCCTTTTGTCTACCTGTTGAGTTAATGTGATTTCCTTAAGACTCATTCCAAATCTGTCACTCAGTTCAAGTGCTTTCTGCTTAGTAAAGTCCACCTTATCCTCTTTATCTATCAGAGACACATTATATTTCATTGTAGGTTCCAAGTATCTGAACTTCATGAGAGCATAAGATTATAAAATCCTTCAGAGCCAGACTTGCGTAGCATTTGTCTTGAGTTCCATAACACTTAGAATTGGCTTGCCACATCCATACTAGTTGCAAAATAGGAGTTTTCAAATTGAAATGATTGTTTATAATGTCAGTGTATTCAAATGTGAAAATCAGATGAAAAAGTTCTGCATGTGCATTTAAGAAATATTTTCAATATTAGGTGAGTGGGAGAGTATGTGCAAACAAAAGTTAAGATATAGTAAATGTCTATTGCAACTAAAGCATAAGCCAAATGGAGTATGTCAAGTGCTTTCAAATTAAAAGAGAAAACTACTGGAGTTGGTTCTGAGATTCCAAAAGCACCATGTCTGATGCCCTTGTGTCCTATTGATGTAAGAACACAGATAAAGAGTACCATAAAACACTCTGGTTCATCACTTGTCATATCTGACTCAAAATAGAGTTTTATTAACTTAAAACTATTTTTCCTACAAGAGTTTTAGTAGCTGAATTTCATTACTCTGAAGTAATCTCTGATAAGTATGAAAACTCATGCACATAAAAGCCCCTTGAAGTAAGGCAAATATTTTATTTCACATCTCTTCAAAATAATGAGGGTTTCATGAGACCAAATGATTTGCATTCCCCTTAATACTGCTGCTGTATTTTGAATCAGGGTGTTGTATAAGATTTTTAAGCTCCCCACACACACTTGTATTGGTTTCTGAACAAAGAGTACTCTTTGTAACAGATGGCTTTAACAAGTTTTAAGTGACAGGAAACCCCAAATGCTTAGGTGCTAAAGTGAATTTCATTTTATCTAAATGATTAATTCTTTTGTGCTAATTGGAAATACATTTACTGAGCATGTTTGTCATATTTTGTGCTATATGTAGACATGTACATCATAAAGATTTCTTCTCTATAGAGCTTCAAAATCTATCAATTCAAATCTACAAGTAAATAAATTACTATGGGTCCTCCAAAGAATTATAAATAAAAAACTCCTTATGTTTTGAACATCATTGAAAATATTTATTTAAAATTGACAAATTTTTGACTCAGAAATTTTTAGTCCAGAATTCTGCTAATTATTAAGTTCCTATGATCATATTTATGGAGAAATATAAAACAATATTGTCATGGTTTTAAATAACTTTATCATATTAAATGGAAAAACTAATGATTCTCAATGAGTAAAGAGGAAAAATAGTTTAATATAACTTGAGAAGAGAAATGCAAGAAAACTTGAACAATGGAAAAGGGTTTCTATTCAAAATATTGATAAGTTTTATTCCTTATATTTATTCCAAAGAAACAAACTTTGGTTCTCTCATGAGAATTGAGGCAAACATTTTTAATAATTTTGGCATGTGATATTATAAAGGCAAGAGAAAACAAAATAATAGAATCCATACAGAAATTTTCCTGAAGTAGAGAGTACTTGAAATTTTCAGACCTCAAATATTAGTCTATAATTTTTCAAACCTCAAATGTTTTTCTATTCACTATATCATGTAGTTGAGGTTTGGAGTTAGAAGGAAAACAATACAGGCTTAGAAAATTCAAATTATTTTATCAATCACAAAACACATTTCTCAGCAATTCCACAAGCCAGCTACTATGTTAGATTTTGGAATATAAAACTTTTAAAACTTCTATCAGAGAATATGACCCCCAAATACAGGTAAGCGAATATTCTATAATAACACACGTGGAAATGTTGATAATGACAGAATGGACACTATGGCAGGGAAGATTACATGTGTTATTAAAAAGGATCGGGAAGCACTGCACGGAAAAGTGATTGTTTAAATAAATTTAGGATGACATACAGTGGGCCCTCCCTGTCCACGGCTTCCACATGCTTGGATATGGAGCAACAACACTGAAGGGATCAAGAGTAAATTGTGAGGAGAGGTAACAATGAAGACCAAGATGTGAAAAACCTTGTCACATTCTGGAAACAACAAATTGTTCTTGAACAGTATAAGGGGTGGGTGTTCTTCCTAGAAGGGCCTTCGTGTCATGCTAGAAGTTTGCATTTGATCGTGAATAGTGGATTATCATTAAAGGAGGCAAATAGCCTGAGTTTTATAAAAACACTGACACAAAGTACAAGAAGACTAGAGGTGAGGAGACATGTACACAGGTGCATAATAATTCTGTCAATAAAAAATGCAAGCCTTTGTTAAATGCAGTTAGAAATGGAGTAAAGGAAGCCATTGTTTGGATGAACATTTATATCTAAATGCGCATGTGTAAATATGCACGCACACACACAAACACACACACACACACAGAAACCTCTGCCTGGTAGAACACTGGTAGATTAAACTAAAGCAAGATAATGCTCTTTCCTCAGTTAAAACTTGCATCCATCTTAAAATAGGAAAATAAACATTAAATAGATGTTTCTTATGAAATCATATACCCTCAGTCACTATCTCTAGCTACAGACCTAAACTCATACTTTGGAATGTTTCTATACCATTCTATTCTATTAGTCTTTCCAAGGGACAGAAACATATTGATCTCTTTTTTTTTTTTCATGAAATTAACAGTAAAATCTTGCATATACATATGTTGCTCTCCATATGTATGATAGAACGGGGGATAAAGAACATCTGGTGAAGGAGCAGAAGCTCATGTCACTTTGGGACCATAGTAGAGGACCTGATGTGATGCAGTTCTGTCTGTGAGCAGAATCTGAACAGTGAACAGCAGAGGCTGTTAGGTGTCAGTGACCGTTGTTCCTGGTAGGTCACTGGCAGCCCCTGTGTTGAACTGTGAAGAGAAGTGTCATGCCTATTGAACCAGCAGTAGAAACTGATGAAAATGTGTGAGACTTGGTGGTTCATGAAGAGCACCTGCGGGCAGTGAATGGGCTTGTGACCATCCCCAGGGGTCCTGTGATTATTTGGTGAAGGGGGGCATGTGTCAATGAGGGAGGGAAGTCAGGGACTAGAGAAGGGGTTGCAGTCTGCAGGGGCTGCAGCTTTCAGTCAGTGATACCCTATGCACCAGAAACTGGTTAGCCTGGAGAAATTGGTCTTATTTCTATATTCAGAAAGTCATTCTGTCTGTTCTTTTAGCTTTTATCTTTATAATCTTTTTCAGAGATCATATGATATCTACTCTTTAGATTGGAAGTCATGCAATGGCCTTAGTCCAAAGCCAATAAAACCTTTACTTGCCTAAAAATTGTTAAACACTGGACTAGGTCACTGAGAAAACCTGAACAATCCATTTGAAGGGGATCTTTTAATTTTCTCTGGGTCCTTTGACAAAATTAACTGGGGTTGTGGGCATTCCTATTTGAAAGCAAGAGAATGGACAAAATGTCCTCTTCAATTTACTCTTTAACTTATTTAATGTAAAATTGTATAATGCCAAACCAGTCTTAAATTTCATGGAAATAATTCCTTTTAATTAGTCTTCCCAGTTACTAGATTTTGGCCTTGACTCAGGCTCTTAAGAGACTCAAGATTTTGGCAGAGAGATGCACATTGTTGTATTGTCAGTGGTTTCTCTGTTCAACTTCATTGCTATTGTGTTGGCAGATCACTTGCTAAGGTACAGACAAGTACAGATGTTCCATTTCATCAAACTGATGCTAGATGTTTAATAGATGGATTTTTTCAGGCCTCAATTTGCTTATGTTTTTAATAAACCATTTTTTAAAATTCCATTTTACATGAACAATTTAATATCATGATTTTTTAAAGAAATGCTAGGCTTGCAATTGTGAAAATGATCTGAGGAGGACAGAAATCAAGCCTGTTTCATATACTTGGAAGTGACATAAGGCCAGTGTACTGGTTCTATGGATTTGAAGGTGAACATTAAGTCTCTTAAATTGTCAGCACAAAGTATCCATCATGAAATAGGTCTACTTGCAGAATTTCTGTGTAGTCTGAAGTTGGAGAAAAGATCTGAAATCAGCTTAACAGATGGAAGCAGGCTAAAGTAATTAAGCATTGAGAATTCAATCCTTCTTTACATAGCTGCACAGAATGTTAAATCAGACGTTTGACCAATGACATCAGGCAAAGACAGAAATGCATCTCTGCTCATAATTTATACATTTAATATATTCAAAGTACTCCTGAATTAGTATGTTACCTTGGTGAGAGTAATTTTATTTTAAACCATTTGAATCCTGCAAAATGTGCCTATAGAGAAGTTCGAATTCTAAAAGCAATTATTCTGTTATTATTTGTTCTCAGTATCTTGTATTTTAGTTCAAATACAAAGAATGCTTCTCTAGTTAAATCCATTTAGTCAATTCAACTGTCAAGCAATGAAGGACATGGAAAGAAATAGGCTTGTCATTATTCAAACAGGTAGCCCTGAATAAAATGTTCCATCTACACTATAGTTTGGGAAGTGCATTTCTCTGTGATTTTAAAATCTTAAATTTGTAATCATAAAACTACAATTATGGCTAAGGAAGGACTTACACACCCAGAATATCTATTCTGATTTATTGAATTAAAATAATTTATATAACATTTGACTGTAAGAGAGTTAGCCTTTGTGTTACATTGCTACTGATAATTAAAACATTTAAGTAGCATTATTTTCTAATAAAATTTATTTGAACAATTAAAACAACAAAATAAAGTAGTTTGATTATGACTCAAAGTATTGAAATACTTATCTAAAAGTCCATATTGATATAAGTAAGTGACTGAATATATAAATAAATGGGGGAGGATGGTACAAATCTCCCATGCAGAAGAATTTCAAATAATTTATATCTATATAAATAATTTATTTAGGTACCCTGCGCTTGAGGTAGGGAAGCATAATTTCCTACTTCTTAAATGATGACTGCACATAGTGACTTCCTTCCAAGAAGACAGCATGGCAGGGTAGCAGGGAGAGTAACTTCACAGAAGAATGTGACAAACACCTCCTCAGCTAGATAATCAAGGTCAACAAGTCAAGTTATGTGGATACTATGTATCCTCGATAGGACATGATAAAAATGGCGTGTTACTTCTGTGGTCTTCCTCCCCAGATAATCCTGGTCTAATCATGAGGAAGACATCAGAGAAACTCCAGTAAAAGGATCTACTACAAAATACCTAACCTGTAATTCTCATAACTGTCAAAATCATCAAAAACAAGAGAGGTCAGACAGACTGTCACAGCCAAGAGGAGTTAAGAGATATGAAGACAAAATGTAACATGGCATCCTGGGTAAGATACTAGAACTAGGTAAAAATTAAGGAAATCTGAATAACACATAACACATGCACTTTGGATAGTAGCAATATGTCAGCATTAGTTCATTAATTGTAACAATCACACCACCATTATGAAAGATGTTAATAATAAGAACACTGGCTGGAGGTTGTATGTACCATCTACTCAGTTTTTCTGTAAATCTAAGACTTTTAAAAAATAAAGACAATTTAAAATAATATTTAAAAACATTATGTATAATGTACATATATGCATTATATATATAATTTAAAAAACCATTTGAAATCATGATATAGTATTCTGTAGATTGCTACAGAAAAATAATAATTCTCTACCTAAAATTTTTAGTGACTTTTTTTTTCTTTTTCAGCTGATAGCAATTGTGAACTTCTTGATTTTGAGGGGATTAAAACACTAATTTGAATGCATAAATTACAAATGAAGAGTTAATTTTATCTGCTGATAAGTTGCTAAGAAACATCCCTCAGATTCTCAAATTTGTGTATTAGGTGCCTCTTGCTTGATTTAAATGTCTGTTAAAGGCAGGAGAATTTGTCTTCAAGCACTATCCTAGCTTTTTCACAGGTATGTCATGAACATTTCCTGTTTGTACAGCCTTTGAGAGTTGAAGGAGTGTGTACAGATTTGCTTTCAGGGAGGGTTTGTCGGCTGCAATATGCTATTGTTTCATCACATCAGCAACATTCATCTTACCCTCTTTAGGATTCTTAGCAAAACTTTGTTCCTAATCATATTTCAGGAGTAATCATTGTGAAGCTTTTCCTAAGCACTCCATCTTCTCCATTTCCTTTTTGCACCCATGCTTAGCAGGAAAATGGTCGCCTAAAGAGGTCTACTTCTTAAACTCCAGAAGCTAGGAATGTTAGGTGGAAAATGGAAATTAAGGTTGAGGTTGGAATTAAGTTGCTGACTCCAACCTTAAGATAGGGATATTATTCTATATTATCCACGTTCACAAAATGTCCTTAAACGTGGAAGAGGGAGGCAAAAGAGCAGAGTTAAAGGGAGATGTGACTAAGGGAGCAATGTCAGTGGGATGCAACTTGCTGGCTTTGAAGATGAGGTGGCAAGGTCATAAGCCAAGAAATGCAGCAAATTTCTGGAAGCTGGAAAAGGAAAGGAATGGATTCTCACCTTGAGCCTGCAGAAAAGAATGCATCCTGCTAATATCGTGATCTTAACACGGTTAAATCCATTTCGGACCTCTAAACTGATAAATCATAAATTTGTATTGTTTTAAGACACTAAGTGTGTAGTAACTTGTTATTGTGGCCATAGAAAACCATTATAGTGCTCCAAGTATGTTCTGCTGTGCATACATTTAAACAGCATTCCTCCATGCTCTAGTATCCTTATTTGTTCATTCATGTTTTTCGAAGGGATTGTAAACCCTATCAGGAAAGGAAATATATTATTTGTAAGCAATTTCATACTTGGGCCATATTTGGTGCTAATAATTGCTGATTGAGTGGATAATGTTCTCATAACACATCTGACAGATACCTTAAACTTTGAGACAGAAGACTCTTAGCGTCTCTGATTTTAAGTTTCCTCATTTATAAAAATTAAAATCATATTCTTCATGGCTATGAATTTGAATATTAGAGCAAAATTGGATATTAACTTGAAGGTATTATGCAGATATAAAGTTTTATAATTTATATAGCAGTTAGTTGTCTGCTTGTCACTGACCTTTTCCCATCAAGTCTGGTAAATACTTTTTTTTTTTTTTTGTCTTTATAGGGCCGCACCAGGCTAGGAGTCTAATCGGAGCTGCAACTGCCAGCCTATACCACTGCCACAGCAACACCAGATCTAAGCTGCCTCTGCTACCTGTACCACAACTCACAGCAATACTGGATCCTTAACCCACTGAGCAAGGTCAGGGATTGAACCTGTGTCCTCATGGATGCTAGTCAGATTCATTTCTGCTGAGCCACTATGGGAACTCCCAAGTCTGGTAAATACTTGATAGTATAATTCTGCCTCATTCATCTTCTTCCCTTCTGCAGCATGTTCCCTATAGATTTTCTATTGTTCAAAAAAAAGCTATGTAATTAAGTTAGTTTAATTAAACATCATAAAGATGAGTTTAGGCAAAAAGCATGATAAATTAAGGAGAGAATAAAGGCCTTGTTATTATCCTGAATGCTACTTATTTTCTTCCTTTCTCTAAGTTTATTCTAAGAATGTGATTCCTTCTTGTTCTAAGTGTCTGCAGTATCATTTACAGTACCTTCTAAAAGATGGGTAAATGCTACATGTCGACAATGACATAATGATAGAATTAAATGATTTATCTAACTTCTCCAAGTAACAATATATGCTTGTGCTTGAACTGTCCATATCTACAATCTCTGCTGATAAGCTTTAAGGCCCAATCCTCCATTTCTATACCATGTTTCAGCCAAGTTCTTTTTTTTTTGTCTTTTTGCTATTTCTTTGAGCCACTCCCGCGGCATATGGAAGTTCCCAGGCTAGGGGTCGAATCGGAGCTGTAGCCACTGGCCTACGCCAGAGCCACAGCAACGTGGGAGCCGAGCCGCGTCTGCAACCTACACCACAGCTCACGGCAACGCCGGATCGTTAACCCACTGAGCAAGGGCAGGGACCGAACCCGCAACCTCATGGTTCCTAGTCGGATTCGTTAACCACTGCGCCACGACGGGAACTCCCTCAGCCAAGTTCTTGCCAAACATCCTTCAGTTAAGGTTATGGCAACAAAAGGCAAAGTTCCAATGCAAATATGCAAAATGTTCAAGATTGGGGACGTTCTATGAGTACCCCAGCATGTCTATCTGAATTCCTTTCCTTTACCATGAAGACATTATCATTCATCAAGGTGTCTAGAATTTTCCTGTTCTCACCAACTTCTTGACCAAGGAAAAATGACACTCTTTTAACCCCACCAGGTTACTTGCAGTTTAAGATTTTGAATTAACTCTGGGATGAAAGAATTTGGCTATACTGGAAAGAACTTCAGCCATCATTGAGCAGATTAGGAAGGCACATTTTGAACCAGGAATCTAATTTTCTAAAATCTCATCACCTAGGCAGCAGCATATTCTGCACCCTTCTTGAAACCAGCTCTTTTGTTCCTATTACTCAGCATATCAGTTTTAGGACTTGAAATGTCCTTGACCTGGGAAAATAAGCAAAGTTCTAATGTGTTATATTTTTGCAGAAAAAAAGAACTTTGTATTGAAATTCCTTCTTATAGTACTTCAATATCAGTGTTATTGTGAGATTTAATCAGTATATATTTAAAGCATGTGGAGATCTTTTAAGGATGACAGTTAACAAATAAAACAAACTGTCCGTTACCTGCCATCTTCTTTCATATTACACAGCTAGAAGAATATAACTTTTGATATTTGAAGGAAAGAAGTATATGTGTGTGTTGGGGAGGGTTGGTTTGCTAAATGTTTTATGATGGAAAAATGCAGATATATGAAATTAATTCATGAATGCAAGCAGTTTTACAATGCAGGTCATAAAAACTGTATTTGATGAACAGTACTTGTTCAGAATTAATGTTCACATTTTCTCAAATTTGTGTCTGTCATTTAGATTGAAGTGATTTCACTCTAGATTTGCCAGTTCACTTAACCTCATGATTCTCTCCTATAATGTTTTGTCATTTTTCAAATCTTCAATTTCTATACTGCTTTTTGGCAGCAATAATTCACTGCCTAGGAAAAGTGCTGGAATATGTTATAGTATATCATGAGCAAAATCTTCATATTACTTAAGATTTTCCTTGGTAATCTTCTGTTGCCTAGAATCACTAATACAAGCTTCATATTCTGGGTCATTTCCAAATTTAACTGTTAGGTTAGAAGTTATGCCTATTTACTATTAATTGCACATTCCAGTACCTGAAAAAAATCAATCTGTAGGCCATTTGTAGTAAACTGCTAAAACTGAGGCCAAAAGCCAAATTAATCATTTACAGTCTTAAGACAAAAAGACAAGAAAACTTGAGTTGTTTAAAGCAGGTTATGTCCAAATGATTCACTAATTATAGTTGGCAAATTTGCGTCCTAGTGATCAAACACTTCCTCATCACTGTAAGACACAGAGACAAAGAGAAAATCTTATCATGCTTGACTTTATTAGCTATAACATTTTTGTATTGAGTTTTGATGACAGTCAATTTTTGTCCAATGAGTTCCCATAACAAGTTCCAACAGTCAGTTCAGTATATGGTCTTTTTCTTTCAATTTCTTAGTTTCAGTGTACACAACTCAACAATCACATACTCAGAATGAAAAACTCCTCAGTATATACCTTAAATAAATATATTCTTAACAAAATAGCATTTTACAATTAAACATCCATTTCTTCTGAAATCCAGAAACATACATTGTATATTTCAAAGGAGAATTCCAGAGCTCTTTGTAATTCTTGTAAAGATTGTTTTTGCAAATATCATCAGTCAACCAATGAGAATAGAAGAGTAGGTCAAGAAAGATGAATTTTGAAAAAGTTGTTATACTGGGAGTTGCTTCTCCCAGCCCAAAGTCCAGAAAGGGGCTTCAATGGACTGGGATCCTTTGATATTTGTTTGCCATGGTGAAAAAATGTTCATTTTACGCCTGAGAAGCAAACACGCAAGAAGATGGCTCTCTAATTTGTGATGGCAGGAAAGGAGGGATGTTAGAGCCAGGCTCTTTCTGACTATGAGGACAAAGGTTGTGTGAGTGCTTTCCACAAAGAAGAGAGATCAGCATGGATGCTGTATAGCACAGGGAACTATATCTAATCACTTGTGATGGAACATGATGCCGGATAATGTGAAAAAAAGAATGTATATACATGTGTATGGCCGAGTAACTTTGCAGTACAGCAGAAATTGACAGAACAATGTAAATTAGCTATAATAATTAAAAAATTTTTAAAAAGAGAGAAAGAGAGAATTAGCATGGAGTTGCCATAGATCCTGTCTAGGGTGGCCTCTTGGAGACCAGTGGGAACTACAAGAAGGAGAAAGAGAAGGAAGAAGAGGAGAAGGAGAAGCAGTGCAAAACCACACTACTAGATCCTCAGATCCTCCAAGTGGGAGGGGAGGTGGGGAAATGTGTGCTAACTACCACACAACCCCAGTAGATTGGCTCAGTGGGAAAAGTGGCACTGTAAAGAGCTGCAGAGGACAGGACCAGACATGCAAGTATGCTTCTCTCATTCTCCTTAAAATCTGAAATCTAAAGGGTCCAGAAATTAGAGTCAGCAAGGCAGGTGGAGAAAGAGGAAAGGTAACCACCTAGGCCCCTTTTCACAACTGGCTTCCAGCAAGTCTGAGCTGGGGTGGGGTTTACTTGGAAAGCAATTGGAAGATTTATGCATAACTGGAATCAGAAATATTATTTAGCTGAGACTTTTTGTGACTAGAAATAATGAATGCTCCTTTTTTTAGCATCTGAAAATAGCTAGAGGAATCATGGCAATTTTTTTTTTTTTTTTTTGGCCATGCTCATAGAATGCAGGAGTTCCCAGGGCAGGGGTCAAACCCATGCCACAGCAGTGGCCCGAGCCACAGCAGTGACAGCTTGGGATCCTTAACCTTCTGAACCACCAGGGAACTCCCATGGGCAACTATTTCATTTGTTGTCTCACAAGGCAGGAAAGAACTAGCCTCTAAAATGGTTGCTATGGACCTTGGAGAGCAGAGACAGAATACAGTGCTTTTAAAATTCAATCCTATGAGGCCTTCTTTTTAAACCTAACAGCACATTCAGGGATAAAAATGAATGGATAAGTGAATGAGCAAATGAATGATAGAAAATAAAAAAACAAACAAAACCAAATAATGAGCACTTTTTTGGAATCCAATTTCCTCTACTGGAAATAGAGGAACTACTCTCCTAGTTCCTTATATTAACCTATCAATTATAGCCCATTTTTCTGAATATATTAGTTTACTTGTCTTTCTAGTGAACCTTCCTTAAAGATAGGAAATATTTCCTATTAATTAAAAAAAAAATTACTGGGGTCTATATAGTATCAAATTATCTATTTAGAGAAAACCTATACAAATCCAAATTTCTATAATTTAATGGCTTTCCATATATTCATCCTCAGTTATATTTAAAAATTTGTCATGCATTTTCATTTATGTTTTTAAGGTTCCTTTATTGTGAGACATATAAACTATTTAAAGCCATAGAGGAAATTTAAGTGACACTAAATTCTGTGAGAAAATACCATTTTCAAAATTATTATTACATTAAAAATCATTAGAATCAAACATTTCAAATAAAACCATTTGAATTTTAGATTACTTAAATTTATATTTACTTTATATTACTTAAATTTATAAAACATATTCTCATAGGCACATTAATATTTAGCTAAATTAAGGGTGTCATCTTTATGCAAAAAATAAAATATATATGAAATAAATAAAAATTATAACTGCATTAGCCAGATAATTCTGGAAAGTGTTATATGCTCTAAACATTTTTCATTGGCATTGCCAGTTTAGTTTCATTTTCTTTATGAAAAAAAATTTTTTTTTTTGGTCTTTTTAGGGCCACACCAGTGGCATATGGAGGTTACCATGCTAGAGGTTGAATTGGAGCTGTAGCTGCTGGCCTGCACTACAGTCACTGTCACGCAGACTCCAAGCCACATCTGTGACCTACACCACAGCATATGGCAACCCTGGATCCTTAAGCCACTGATCAAGGTTAAGAATTGAACCTGTCCTCATGAATGCTGTCAGATTTGTTTCTGCTGAGCCACAACAGGAACTCCTGAAATATTTTTTAATGTCACTAAATCCATATTTCATATTTTAAATGACTGATCAAACTAATATGTATACATATAAAATGCCTACCATAGAGATTATCTTAAAGCAGAATGATTTTCTAGGTGCTTTCTCCATGTAAAGGTTTTTGAAATATAGTTTTCATTATCTGATTAGTGGCTCACTAAAGCTAGTTATTTTCACAATCTATTGTACATCATTGAAGATATGTATGTGTTTACACAAAATTTTACTACTCACTTTTAAAAAATACATAGTGTTTTGCAATATCTACACGAAGTACTGTATTTTTAAATCTTCCGTTATTAACAATCTCTGCAGCAAACACATTAGGCATGGTTATTTTGATCATTAGGCATATGCAATAAATAATAGCAATCATAAGAATTTTTATAAACATCGAGATATATAAATATATTTTAGTTTCCATACGTATTTCTCTCTCCGCACCCCCCCCCCCCCCCGTCGCCCCCCGGCCACAACCGTGGCATATGGAAGTTCCCAGTCCAGGAATCAAATCTGAGCTGCAGACCTATGTGGCAGCTGTGGCAACAGTGGATCCCTAACCCCTTGCACTGAGTTGGGGATTGAATTCATATCACCGCAAAGATAAGCCGGTTCATTAAGCCACTGTGCCACAACGGGACCTCCCTCATATGCATTTCTACCACACATTTCAAATTTGTTAATACTTTAAAATTATGGAATATTAACATTTATGCTTTGGATCTAGGGATTATAAGGCAAGATAGTGTGGGCTGTGAATAATAGTATGAGAAATAAAGGTAAATTCTTTACAATAGAGATTGAAAAAAAAGAGCACTTCAGTTGACAAATTCCATGAAATAACAGAAAAGGTATGCAATGTCAAAATATATAAAATGTATTCTCAATATAAACAATAAACAACCAATTAGAAAGTCAGAAATTATGAATAATTCCTAAAATATAGAAAGCACAAAGGATCAGATATAAATACAACCAGAATAAAAACAAACCAAACTGTATGTCATTGAATGAGCACTTCTAAGACTTTCATATATATTTATATAATATGAATATGAAATATATTAAGAGACTGTGGAACACTGTCATTTATGCTTTTAAGTTTTCTTCATTACGGGTCATGTAAACTGTTTCAAGTCATAGATGAAATTTAAATTAATTTGAGGAGCAATATCTTGTCCTTATGCTGCATCTGAACATCAGTGGTGTTCATTCTGCCTCCATCCACATCATGAAAGGCAGTGCTGGGGCTTCAGGCAAGCCTCTGCCCTAGACATCAGTTCATTATCCAGTTGTCATAGCTTCTAGGCATTTTAACACACAGAGCTAGGAAATATATGCAGGTGTACTAACCCATGCATATACATGTCTGTCTGTCTGTGTATCTGTGTATATTACGTATGTATGTATGTACCTATCATTAGTTCATACTGACATCTCCTATCTCAGTACAACACCATAGATTTCTTTTTGCCCTTCCCTCTTTGCTTATTTATAATTTCTTTATCTCACAGTGAAATTATACTTTCAGTCCTCAAAATGCATAAGATAAATTTCCTAATTAGATTAGCACTTACATACAGCTTTTTTTTTTTTTTTTTAGCCTTACAGTATCTAGTCAAGGTACCATTTAAAAATTATTTAGGTTAGTTCTTTTCTTGCCTACAACTTTCAGCATGTTTATGCTCTAAATGCGTAATAAAGTTAGATATACTTGTTATATATTGCTTATATTCCTTTTCTGGGATCCTGCCAAGTCCTGCTTGGTTTCCATTTTTGTTTATATTATTTTAAACTAAATATTTTTTCCCTTTCAAGCTTACATTGGCTCACACACAAGGTCTGTCTTATTATGAAAAGACTGCCATACGGGGTTTTTTGTTTGTTTGTTTTTGTTTTTTGTTTTGTCTTTTTGCCTTTTCTAGGGCTGCACCCATGACATATGGAGGTTCCCAGGCTAGGGGTCTAATCGGAGCTGTAGCCGCCAGCCTACACCAGGGCCACAGCAACGCGGGATCCGAGCCACGTATGTGACCTACACCACAGCTCACAGCAACAGTGGGTCCTTAACCCACTGAGCAAGGCCAGGGATCAAACCCGTGACCTCATGGTTCCTAGTCGGATTTGTTAACCACTGAGCCACAGTGGGAACTCCGCCATATGGGTTTTTTATCCAAGTTGGTCATCCAAGCAAAATTCATCTGGGTTTTGCAAATGGGCAAAATGATGTGTTAGATTATCTAATTAACCTGCCACATAGATATTGAACAAGAACCATGATTGAAAAGTGTATTTAAAATAAAGATAATTGATAGTAGTGATCCCCAGTTATTAGAAGGTAACTAAGAGAAACACTAGATGAATGGATCAACACTTTACCTTGACTTATAAATCTTTCTTATATAATGGATACTTGATTCTTATACAGTGTCCTTCATTTTCAGATAATGTATCTTTCTGTTATGGATTGTGATGTTGTGTCCTTCCCCAAATTCATGTGTTGAAGCCTTAACTTCCAACTGGATGGAGATCTTTAGAGGAAATTAGGTCATGAGGGAGCCCTTGTCATAGGATTAGTGACTTTATCATAGGATTAGAGACCATAGAAGAAGATACAGAAGAGACTTGCTTTTTCTCTCTGCTCTCCTCTGTGTGAAGTGACAGTGAGAAGACAGTAATCCAGGAAAACTGCAGTCACCATTCTGGGGTTCTCAGACTCCCAGAAATGTGAGAAATAAAGGTTTGCTGTGTAAGGTCTTTTTATTAGAGATGTGAACTGGCTTCGATCCTTTCTCTTATTTTGTCATTGCAGATTATTATTTGGGAAATCCAACCATGCAGTCATGCCCTGAAGAAGTGCTAGGGAGGAGAAACACACAACACTGAGGGCTTAGATTCTAGCCCAACTACTTTGGAAGAGTTAGGTGGTTTGAAATTATTGTAATGTTAGATAATTATAGAGTACAAAAGACATTTGGCATGATATAGAGAGATGAGGAATGTCATTCAGCAACGAAACAATGAAGAGGAGAGTGAGAAAACAACTTAAAGAACATTTTGATAAGAGCCAATCCCAGAAACTTCAGGCTGCATAGGGGTCAAGCTTAATCAGCCTGATGGAAGCTTTTGAAGATATTACTGTCATGACCAATAAGAAAAATTCAAGTGATGGAGCTATACTTCGATTTTTCTAACACAAATTTAGCTGTGTTCCACATCAGAGAGTTTAATTGCTAAGGGGAGGTGCCACTCGATAGTTATGGACTTGAAATAGGTAGAAAAATGGACTCCTCACCTAGTGATAAGGAGTTCAAAAATATGATGCTTTTTTTACTTTCAGAAACGATTGGAAGATTTTTACTGAGAAAGAGTAGCCCTAGGTTTTTAATTTGTGTGAGTCATTTTTATGTAAGTCTTGATGGGAAAGTATGTCCAAATGTGATAAAGCTAGAGAGTAATTTAGCAATGTATTTCAGTTTCATTGTGTGGAGGGCATTCTTTCATATAGAAAGTATTGCTGGGAAAACTGGACAGCTGCATGCAAATCAGTGAAACTAGAACACACCCTCAACCAAGGGTTGATTGACTTTTTGAAGTGCAATTTTAAAAGATGTTGTATTTTTGTATTCCTTTTAATATATTTCATTGTTAGTATGCAGAAATGTGACTGATTTCTGAATGTTAATCTTATATCTTGCTACTTTGCTGAATTTGTTGATCAGTTCAAGTAGTTTTTTGGGTTGAGTCCTTGGGGTTTTCCATATATAGTATCATATTATCTGCATACAGTGACAGTTTTACCTCTTCTCTTCCTATTTGGATGCCTTTTATTTCTTTTGTTTGTCTGATTGCTATGGCTAGGACTTCCAATACTCTGTTGAATAACAGTGGTGAGAGTGGGCATCCTTGTCTTGTTCCAGATTTTAGTGGGAAGGCTTTCAGCTTTTCTCCATTGAGTATTATATTTGCTGTGGGTTTGTCATAAATGGCTTTTATTATGTTAAGGTATGTTCCCTCTGTACCCACTTTGGTAAGAGTTTTTATCATGAATGGATGTTGAACTTTGTTAAATGCTTTTTCTGCACCTATTGAGATGATCATGTGATTTTTTATTTTTCTTTTGTTAGTGTGCTGTATGTCGTGGATTGATTTGCATATGTTGAACCACTCTTGTGCACCTGGGATGAATCCCACCTGGTTGTGGTGTATGATCTTTTTTTTCCCCCCTAAACATGTATTTTGTCATCGCATTTTAATGTGGTTAACTTGGTCCCTCAGGCCAGGAGATGAAGGCACAGAAGATAAGGCATTTTTAAAATTCAGAAAGCTCAGGCCAGGTTGGAAATGGACACCAGGAACTCTGTCCCTCTCCCTTTGTCAGATCCCCTTTGTCACTAAACCCCAAACAAGTAACCATATAGAACCGAAGGCTAATGGGTGGATCAAAACAGGCCGTTAAAGCAGATCTCTCATCTCTCTTGGTGAAATATCTAATTTTATTTTCATTGGAAAGAGAAATGTACAATCTAGCAAATATTCACTGTATAGCATGGTGGCAATCCAAAGCTGAAATCTCCCTGTGACTGCAATTCATCCTTTTTTTTTATTACTCAATGAATTTATTACATTTATAGTTGTACAATGATAATCACAATCCAATTTTATAGGATTTCCATCCCACAACCCCAGCACATCCCCCCACCCCCCGAATTGTCTCCTTTGGAAACCATAAGTTTTTCAGTCCATGAATCAGTATCTGTCTGCAAAGAAGTTCATTGTGTCCTTTCTTCAGATTCCACATGTCAGTGAAAACATTTGATGTTGGTGTCTCATTGTCTGACTGACTTCACTTAACATCATAATTTCTAGGTCCATCCATATTGCTAAAAATACCGGTATTTCGTTCCTTTTAATGGCTGAGTAATATTCCATTGTGTATATGGACACATCTTCTGGATCCACTCCTCTGTCAATGGACATTTAGGTTGTTTCCACGTCTTGGCTATTGCAAATAGTGCTGCAATGCACATTGGAGTGCATGTGTCTTTGCGAGTCATGGTTTTCTCTGGATAGATGCCCAGGAGTGGGATTGCTGGATCAATTATTTTTAGTTTTCTGAGGCATCTCCATCCTGTTTTCCACAGTGGTTGCACCAATTTACAACCCCACCAACAGTGTACTAGGGTTCCTTTTTCTCCACACCCTCTCCAGCACTTCTTGTTTGTAGACTTTTGGATGATGGCCATTCTGGCTGGTGTAAGGTGGTACCTCATAGTGGTTTTGATTTGCATCTCTCTAATAATGAGTGATGTTGAACATCTTTTCTTGTGTTTTTTAGCCATCCATATGTCTTCCTTGGAGAATTGTCTGTTTAGATCTTCTGCCCACTTTTTGATGAGGTTATTTGTTTGTTTTTTTTTTTTTTTGGTATTGAGTGGTAGGAGGTGTTTATAAATTTTGGAGATTAATCCTTTATCAGTCAATTCATTTGCAAAGATTTTCTCCCATTCTGTGGGTTGTCTTTTTGTGGATTCCTTTGCTGTGCAGAAACTTTTAGGTTTAATTAAGGCCATTTGTTTATTTTTGTTTTTACTATCATTACTCTAAGAGGTGGATCTGAGAAGATGTTGCTGTGGTTTATGTCAGAGAGGGTTTGGCCTGTGTTTTCCTCTAAGAGTTTTATAGTGTCTGGTTTTATATCTAGGTTTTTAATCCATTGGAGTTTATTTTTGTGTATGGTGTTAGGGAGTGTTCTCATTTCATTCTTTTCCATGTGGCTGTCCAGTTTTCCCAGCACCACTTATTGAACAGGCTATCTTTTCTTCATTGTATATTCTTGCCTCCTTTGTCATAGATCAGTTGGCTGTAGGTGTGTGGGTTGAATTCTGGGCTTTCTATCCTGTTTCACTGATCTATATTTCTGTCTTTGTGCCAGTACCATACAGTTTTGATATGTTGTTGGATTCGGTTGGCTAAAATTTTGTTGAGAATTTTTGTACCTATATTTATCAAAGATATTGGTCAATAGTTTTCTTTTTTGGTGTTATCTTTGTCTGGTTTTGGAATTTGGGTTCATCATAGAATGTCTTTGGGAGTGTTTCTTCTTCTCCAGCCTTTCAAAATTTTAAGGAGGGTGAGTGTAAGTTGCTCTTTGTATGTTTGTTAGAATTCACCTGTGTAGCCATCTGGTCTTGGACTTCTATTTGTAGGGATGTAGACTTTTATTTGTAGGATTGATATGTTTTTTATGACATATTCAATTTCATTTCTATGGATTGGTTTGTTCCGTTGATCTATTTCTTCTTGATTCAGTTTTGGCAGGCTGTAAGTCTCTAGAAAGTTGTCCATTTCTCCTAGGTTGTCAAAATTGTTAGCACGCAATTGTTCATAGTAGTCTCTCATTTTTTTTTTATTTCTGCAGTATCTGTTGTGATTTCTCCTTTTCCATTTCTGATTTTATTTATTTGGGTTTTTTCTTTCCTCTTCTTGGTGAGTCTGGACAGAGGTTTGTCAATTTTGTTTACCTTTTCAAAGAGCCAGCTCTTGGTTTGATTGATTTTGTGTATTGTTTTTTGAATCTCTATTTTATTGATTTCCTCTTTGATCTTTATGATTTCCTTCCTTCTGCTGACTTCAGGATTTTCTTGTTCTTCTTTTTCTAAATTTAGGTGTTGGGTTAAGTTATCCTTTTGAGATTTTTATTCTTTTTTGAGGAAGGCCTATATTGCTATGAGCTTCCCTCTGAGCACTGCTTTTGCAGCATCCCATTGATTTTGAATGGTTGAGTCTTCAGTATCATTTGTCTTGAGGTATTTTTTAATTTTCCTCTTGATTTCCTCATTGACCCATTGGTTTTTTAGTATCATGTTGTTTAGTTTTGTTGTAATCAGTTTTTTTCTCATTTTTTTTCCTATGGTTGGTTTCTAGTTTCATGCCATTGTGGTCAGAGAAGATACCTGAAATAATTTTTGTACTCTTAAATTTGTTAAGGTTAGCTTTGTGCCCTAGTATGTGATTGATCCTTGAGAATATTCTGTGTGCACTTGAGAAGAATGTATATTCTTATTTTTTTGGATGTAATGTCCTGAAAATGTTGATTAAGTCTAACTTTTCTTTTGTGCCATTTAGGATCTCTGTTGCCTTACTGATTTTCTGTCAGAGGATCTATCCATTGATGTGAGTGGGGTGTTAAAGTCTTCTTCTATGATTGTATTCCCATCAATATCTCCTTTTATGTCTGTTAGTATTTGTTGTAGGTATCTGGGTGCTCTTATATTAGGGACATATGCATTGATGATTGTAATATCCTCTTCTTGAATGGATCCTTTAACTATTAAATAGTGTCCTTCTTTGTCTTTCTTGATGGCCTTTGTTTTAAAGTCTATTTTGTCTTATATAAGTATTGCAACTCCTGCTTTCCTATCTTGTCCATTGGCATGAAATATATTTTTCCGTCCCCTCACTTTCAATCTATATGTGTCCTTTGCCCTAAGGTGAGTTTCTTATAGACAGCAGATTGAAGGTTTTTGCCTTTTTAGCCAGTCTGCTACTCTGTGTCTTTTGATTGGAGCATTCAGTCCATTGACATTTAAGGTGATTATTGATAGATATGTATTTATTGCCATTTTAATCCTTGTGTTCCAGTTGATTCTTTGTTTCTCCTTTCTTCTTTTCTTTTTTTGGTTGGATGGTTTCCATTTATTTTATGCTTGAGTACTTTTCTTTTTAGTTTTTGTGAATGTAATGTTTGGTTTCGATTTGTGGTTGCCTTGTTTTTTAAGTATGTTAACCCCTTCCTATATCTGCTTGCTTTAGCCTCCTAGTCATAGAGGCTCAAACATATTGTTACAATAAAAAAAGAATCTATATTTTCTTAATTTCCTTCCCCACATTGTATTTTTTTTTTTTTGGTCTTTTTGCCATTTCTTGGGCCGCTCCTGCGGCATATGGAGGTTCCCAGGCTAAGGGTCGAATCGGAGCTGTAGCCTCTGGCTTACACCAGAGCCACAGCAACGTGGGATCTGAGCCGCATCTGCAACCTACACCACAGCTCACGGCAACGCCAGATCCTTAACCCACTGAGAAAGGCCAGGGACCGAACCCGCAACCTCATGGTTCCTAGTCGGATTCGTTAACCACTGAGCCACGATGGGAACTCCTGATTTTTTTTTTTTTTTTTTTTTAACATCTTCATGTTTAGATCTGTACCCTGGCTTATTTAAGTGATTGCTTTCCAATTGTGGTATCCTCCATCCTAATTCTTCTTAATTTTTTTTAAAAATTAATTTAGAGAAACCCTTTCAGTATTTCTTTTGGAATGGGTTTAGTATTGCTTTACTTTTTTAGCTTTTGTTTATTGGAGAAATTCTTTATTTCCCCTTCTATTTTAAATGGTAGTCTTGCTGGATAGAGTATTCTAGGTTGCAGATTTTTTTTCCTTTCAGCACATTAAAGATATCTTGCCACTCCCTTCTGGTATGTAGTGTTTCTGTAGAGAAATCAGCTGATAGCCTTATGAGGGTTCCCTTATAATTAATGCTTTGCTTTTCTCTTGCTGCCTTTAGGATCCTCTCTTTATCTTTAACTTTTGCCATTTTTATTATAATATGTCTTGGGCTGGGCCTCTTTGGGTTCAACTTGTTTGGGGTCCTCTGTGCTTCCTGTATCTTGATATCATTATCCTTTAAATTTGGAAAGTTTTTAGCCATAATTTCTTCAAATATATTTTCAATCCCCTTTTCTTTTTCTTCTCCTTCTGGGATTCCTACTATGCATAGATTGGCCACTTTATATTACCCCATAGGTCTCTTATATTGCTTTTGTGTTTTTTCATTTGGTTTTCTGTCTGCTCTCCTGATTGGGTGATTTCCATTATTCTATCTTCCATGGCACTAATTCATTCCTATGCTTTATTCATTCTGCTCATTATTGCCTTTAGCCCAGTTTGCATCTCTGCAAATGAATTTTCTAGTTTATCTTGGCTCCTTCTTATATTTTCTAGCTCCTTTCTGAGGGAATTTGCTTTACTGTTCATATCCTCTCAATTCCTTCAATATTTCACTATCTCCCTTTCGAACTCAATGTCTGTCAGATTGCAGGGGTCTGTTTCATTGTTGACTGCTTTAGGTCAATTCTCCTGTTGCTTTAACTGGAAATGGTTTCTGTGCTTCTTCATCTTTTTCTCTGAGTTTGGGGAAGCCAAACTGTAGTCTTGTAAGGCTACTTCTATGCAAGAGAACCCCTTTGTATTTTTGAGGGGGTTACTATTTATTTCTGGTGTGGGAGTTTGAATATTTGCTGTCTCTTTCTTTGATGTGAGCAGGCTGTTGTTCCCAGGATGCTCAGTGTGTTTTCAGGGAGAAGGAGGCAATGGGTAGGGCCAGTAGTCAGTGCCTGGTCATTGGGTTCTCAATAGCAGCAAGGACCTGCAGGAACGTGGCACAGGCTACTCCTAGTTGCAGGGCCCTGGGAAGTGGTAAATGAGTTCTAGGCAGATCTACAAGGTTACCAGAGCATTTGGCAGTAGCAGCAGGGTGCGTGAGTTCCCAAGGGAGCGAGAGCAACAACAGCTTGTGTTAGATTGCAGTGATCTCCTTTGAGGTGATTGGAACCACAGGTGGTAGCGGGCCAGGACCACCTCTGGAGTGAGTGATATCTGTGGTGGTTTGCCCCCAACACCTGTAGACCTTGCACAAAGCAACCCATCTCACTTAGCCCACATAGGAGGTACTGCACAGGCTGCTCCTAGTTGCAGGGTCCTGGGAAGTGACAGAGATCACATGTGCAA
The DNA here is from genome assembly GCF_016906955.1 of Phacochoerus africanus. Taxonomy (NCBI): domain Eukaryota; kingdom Metazoa; phylum Chordata; class Mammalia; order Artiodactyla; family Suidae; genus Phacochoerus; species Phacochoerus africanus. Next base: position 155,793,937 of record NC_062545.1, read on the forward strand.
GTACTGCCCAGAACATTTGACAGTGGCAGCAGCAGGGCGGGTGTGTTCCCAGGGGTGCAAGAGCCCCAACAGGTGGTGTGCGGTCACAGTGACCTCCTCTGTGGTGCCCTTGAGGTGAATGGGGCTGCAAGTGGTGTCTGTTCATGGACCCCTAGTGGTAGCAGGCCACTCCCACCTCTGGAGCCAGAGTTAGCTGTGGTGATTTGCCCCGCCTCCTGTAGACCATGCAAGAAGCACCTCCTCCTGCTTAGCCCCCACAGGAGGTGTTGCACAAGCTGCTCCTAGTTGCAGGCTCCTAGGAAGGGACAGTGATCATGTGTCTGTGCGGCTCTCACTCTGCTTTGCTGCTCTCAGTCCAATTGCTGTGCTTTTCTTGGTGACTTTGAGGTCCCTCTGACTCGGCTGATCTTACCGTCAGTTAGGTGGTTTCCCAGGATGTGGGTTCCTCTTCTCCTTCATAGTTTTCTCTTGGGAATGCTAGTCCTGTCCTGATTCCTTTTCTCTCTCTGTGTTTTTTTCTTTTGTTCTACCCAGTTATGTCAAGAGTTTCTTGCCCTGTTTTGGAGGTATAAGTTCTTTTTCCAGCATTCAGTTGATATTCTGTGTGAGTCGTTTTACACGTAGATGTGTTTTTTTTTCTTTTTTTGGGGGGGTGGGGGTTGTCTTTTTGCTATTTCTTGGGCCGCTCCTATGGCATATGGAGATTCCCAGGCTAGGGGTCGAATCGGAGTTGTAACCCCCGGCCTACGCCAGAGCCACAGCAACGCGGGATCCGAGCCGCGTCTGCAACCTACACCCAAGCAGCTCACGGCAACGCCAGATCATTAACCCACTGAGCAAGGGCAGAGACCGAACCCACAATCTCATGATTCCTAGTCGGCTTCGTTAACCACTGCGCCATGAAGGGAACTCCACACGTAAATGTGTTTTTTTGATGTGTTTGTGAGAGAAGGTGAGCGTGACCTCTTACTCCTCCACCATCTTGCCTTGCCCTTTCTACATTTTCTTTATTCACTCATCTGTTGGGCATTTAGGTTGCTTCGATATCTTAGCTATTATGAATAATTCTGTAATGAACATGGGGTGCAGATATTTCTTCAAGATCCTAATTTCAATTTTTTTGTATATATGCCCAGAAGTGGAACTGCTGGATCATGTGGTAGTTCTATTTTTACGTTTTTGAGGAAATTCCATACTATTTTCATAGTGTCTGTGCCATGTAAGTTAATTTTCCCATTAACAGTGTATAAGAATTCTAATTTCTTTAATTCTCTCCAGTACTTATCTTCCCCCCCGCCTTTTTTTTTGATAGTGGCCATCTTAGTGGCGTGATAGCGTATTCTGCTTTTGTGTTGTTTTTTTCAATTGGTATAGCTGTTTTCTTTTTTCAAATTAAATTAATTTTTATTTTATATTGGAGTGTATTTGATTTACAACGTTTTGTTGGTTTAAATGTACAGCAAAGCAATTCAGTTATACATATGCATGTATCCATTCTTTTCCCATATAGGTTCATTGTGATTTGAATGACATTTCCCTGATGGTTAGTGATGTTGAGCCTCTTTTCATATACCTATTGGCTATTTGCATGTCTTATTTGGAGAAATTTCCATTCCAGTACTTTGCCCATTTTTCAGGTGAGTTATTTGGAGTGTTTTGCTCTTGATTTGTAGGATTTCTTTATATATTTGGGGTATTGACCCATTATCAGATATATGACTTGCAAATATTTTTTTTCCATTTCTTGGACTGGTTCTCACTGTGTTGATTTTTTCCTTTATTGTTGAAGCTTTTTAGTTCGATGTGGTCCCACTTGTGTATTTTAACTTTTGTTGCTTATTCTTTTGGTGTCATATCCAAAAAAATTATAGCTAGACCAATGCCATGAATTTTTTCCCTTATGTTTTTCTTCTAGGAGTTTTATACTTACAGGTCTTACTTTTAAATCTTTAACATCCAGCCTTAAAAAATAAAGAAATCTTGTCATATGTGACAATATGGATGAGCCTGGAAGACATCATTGTAAGTGAAATGGTCCAGTCACAAAAGAATAAATACTTCATGATTCCACTTATCCCAGGTGTCTAGAATAGTCAAATCCATTGAAATGGGGAATCAAATGGTAATTGCAGAGACTGAGGAGAGGGTAAAATAGGGAGTTATTCAACAGGTATAAAGTTTCAGTTATGCAAGAGATCTGCTGTACAGTATTGTGACAATAATTAATATAGTATTGTGCACTAATTTTGTTAAGAGGATAGATCTCATGTTAAGTGTTCTTATCAAGATAAAAATAAACAAGATTAAAACATATATATGACAATAGGCACACGAAAAGATATTCTACATCACTAATTATTAGAGAAATGCAAATAAAAACTCAATGAAATATCACCTCATACCAGTCAGAATGGCCATCATCAGAACATCTACACATAATAAGTAATGGAGAGGGTGTGAGGGAAAAAGAACCCACCTACACTGTGGTTGAAAATGTAAATTGGTGTAGCCACTATGGAGAACAGTATGGAGGTTCTTTTAAAACTAAAAACATAGTTGCCATATGATCCAGCAATCCTACTCCTGGGCGCATATCTGGAAAAGATGAAAACTCAAATTCAGAAAGGTACATGCACCCCAGTGTTCACTGCAGCACTATTTACAATAGCCAAGACATAGAAGCAACCTAAAATTTCCATTGACAGAGGAATATATAAAAAAGATGTAGTACATATACACAATGGACTATTACTCAGCCATTAAAAAGAATAAAATAATGCCATTTGCAGCAACATGGATGGGCCTAGAGATTACCATCCTAAGTGGAGTAAGTCAGACAAAGACAAACATCATATGATATCACTTATATATGGAATCTAATAAAAGTTATATAAGTGAACTTATTTACAAAACAGAAACAGATGCACAAACGTAGAAGATAAATTTATGGTTACCAAAGAGGTGGGGGAGGGAAAAATCAGGGATTTGGGATGAGGAGATAAAAACCACTACAAAAATATATCATCAACAAAGTCCTACTGTATGGCACAAGGAACTATATTCAGTATCTTGTAACCAACTATAATGGAAAAGAAAAAAAAAAGAACTGTATGATATAAATAGGAAAGAAAATATTGTATTTTAAAATGGTAATGCTGCAACACAGTTTAGAACATACCAAATGAGTGGCAAAGTTTTTCATATTTAATTAGAACATTCATTGTTTTAGTTTGCCTGGAATTTATTTTGTTCTATCAAGTGAAGTTAGACTAACTTAGGATATGCAATTATATCTGTACTTTTTTTTTTTGGCTATGGCCATGGCATGTAGAAGTTCTGGGGCAAGTGATGAAACCCACACCACAGCCGTGACCCAAGCCACAGCAGTTATATAACACCAGATCCTTAACTTGCTGCACCACCAGGGGTCTCCATATCTGTACTATTTTCGACTTTTGGTTTCTATGCTTTTCTCCATTGTTTCTAATCTTCATTTTACGTATAAGATGCCATATCATCTTGAAAAAAGGGAATCTCCCAGTGATTATCAGCACCACACTCTAACCAATTGAGCTAACTGGCCAGTTTCCCAGTGATTATATTGGGGAACTCTTGCTCCATATTGCAGTTACTTCTCTAATTGTCTTTTATCTCCACTACAGCCTATAACCATAAATCCCATCCCAACAGCCATTCTAGTAGATCCATTTGGAGGTGGGAATTGGTTGTGGGGGTGATTACTTTCCTTTGATTTTAAATATCTTTGAAAATTCACCTTTTCAGAAATCTCTAGCTCCATATTTTTTAAGGGATGAAAATTGCACACTAGCTGAAAAATCCTCTGGAATTCAACTTAACTCTTACTGAGCAATCTTTCAGTTTCTTTCTTAAATTCACTTCAATAAACAACAGGTTTAGAGACCTACAAAATGCAAAATATGGCAATTTATCTGAATTCTTCCCTCAGTTTCCCAGATTGGTCTCTGAAGTTTGTCTACATAAGACCCAAATTCTAGCCAAGAGTAATTACACTTAGCTACTCTGAATGTTACCTTGTTATTGAAACATATCCACCCACATCCTGGTACTTGGTACAGGGTTATTGAAATAATGAAGTCATTTCTTTTCTGTTATTCTTCACTTGAATGACAAAAATGTTTTATTTTTACCTAAAATAACAGCAACACACTACTAGGATTCTACCTCAAGGTCATGTAAACTTCCTAGTCTTGTATTCTAAAGTTGTCCACTGGCAACTTGATGGATTTACTCTAAGACACTGTCCTTGTCTGTTAAATTTATAACACCTAGTATGAAGTGACAGGTCTTTTATGCATGGAAGAGGAAGACAGCTAAGCTTTATGAAAATCTGTTACATTTCTAAAGTTTCTGTGCATCTAGTGAATTAGGGACACAAGGGTAGCCTTAGATATGAGAAGAGCAAGGAGATGTATCCTGAACATCATACCAGGAAGAAGGTGGGAGAAAGAGGAGTGTAACTTTTTAAATTTTTTTCCTTTTTTTGGCTGTACCTGCAGCATATGGAGCTTCCTGAGCTAGGTGTCAAATCAGAGCTGCAGCTGAGGCATACATCACAGCCACAGGAACATTGGATCCAAGACACATCTGTTACCTGTGCCTTAGCTTGTGGCAATACCAGATCCTTAACCCACTGAGTGAGGCCAGGGATCTAACCCATATCCTCACAGAACTATGTCAGGTTCTTAACCTGCTGAGCCACAACCGGAACTCCAACTTTTTAGGTTTTAAGAACCTGTAACCCCCAAGTGAGTGACCTTCTCCAACTCATTTATCTTATGACCAGGAAAGTTGTTTACTACAATAAAGGGAAATCTTTACAGGCTCAATAGCTCGTGAGGTATCTAAAACAGAGGGGATGCAACTTGAGACCTGTGACAAGATTAATAAGAGAATTGCAAGAAAGATCTCTTGCAGATTGGGAGCAAAGCCATATTTTTCCTTACAAGTATAAATAATTCTCATTTTTAAAACGAGAATTTGGATTGCTGTTGATCTATGGAGTCTAAAATACTTGATCACAAGTTACTAGATAACTTTTCAACCTCAGCTACACATTAAATTGGCAGTAATAAATTACATGTCTTGAAGCAAATTTGATTTATCCCAGCAAAGTGCTGTATGCCCTCAAAACATCTCCTTGTTAAATGGCAACAGTATAAAGACATTTGATGCCCAGAGTCACTGAAAACCCAAGTTTCTTAAATTAGCAGATTCCTCAAACTCTTCATGTATATCTGTGGTTCTAAAAATCTGAGCCCTAAAAACAGACACATTCTGGAGTTTCATAGGTGTCTTATGATTATAAGATATGACATAAAATAAAAATTCTTTTGTCCATAAATCTCTACAAAGAAAGGTTTTAGTATATTAGGCTGGAGTGACCTCAGAAAAGACATCCTTAACATAAATTTGAGCAAAATGTTGACCATCCATTCTGCTTGGAGGGTGAGTCAGTATGTAGTCAGGAACTATATATATATATACCTGCCACCAGGAAGGTCCATGTAGGTGGGTGAAGAGAGTTGGAAAGAAGAAAAAAGGCACAGTGCTTGACATACAGTAGATCCCTGCCTCTAAAGCAATGACACTTACAGTCTCTTGGTTATTGATGACCTAATATAACCGTGTCCTGGGAGATTTATAAATAATCAGTTAATTACAAAAGTTTTTTTTTTTTTTTTTTTTACTAAACCCTCAGAGAAAAGAGAGCTTTCTATGACAGTGTGTAGTCATTCTCCTCAGCACTTTTTGTTGTCTGTAAATTTTATAACTTGTGAAAGTGTGTTACAATTTCATATTATGTATGTATGCCTTTTTGCGTGTGTCTTTTTTTTTTTTTGTCCTTTTCAGGGCCGCGCCTGCGGCATATGGAGGTTCCCAGGCTAGGGGTCTAATCAGAGCTGTAGCTGCTAGCCTACCCACAGCCATAGAAACGTCAGATCCGAGCCGTATCTGCAGCCTACACCACAGCTCATGACAACACCGGATCCTTAACCCACTGAGCGAGGCCAGGGATTGAACATGGGTCCTCATGGATACTAGTTGGGTTCATTAATGCTGACCCATGAGGGGAACTCTGAATTCATATTTTTATAGAGGCCCTATAATAAATAAACAGGCCTTTAGCAGCTAAAATGAGTATATCTTTTCCTTTCAGCACAATACAATCTAACTTACAATGTGAAGTAGAATGATGATTTTTAGATATTTACATCTTTCACTTTCTTAGACCCTGAAAACACAGGTATTACATCTGCAAAAGAGTGGTCTGTCATTTACTCTGGGATTGTCAAACATATCAACATTTAGGGTAACACATTCTTAGCAACTAAATAAAGATTTTAAGGAAGATGTGAGGTTTCTTTTTTTCGTTTTCAGACAAGAGCTTGGAAAATAGAGGGAGAGGGATTTTATGTTGACACAGGAGATATTTAAGTTCTACCCTGTACCTGACCCCTTGAGTTGAGTTAAAATAAAAAGACACAGTGGTATAAACTTAAAGTGCTGAGGAAACCAAGAGTAGCAGAAATAGTTCTATATATACCACAATGTATATTAAGTAAATGTTTTTAAGATGGAAGTTCCCAGTCTAGGATTGAATCAGAGCTACAGCTGCCAGTCTACACCACAGCCACAGCAATGCCAAATCTGAGCTGTGTCTGTGACCTACACTAGAGCTCATGGCAACACCAGATCCTTAACACACTGAGCAAGGCCAGAGATCAAACCTGCGTCCTCCTGAATACTAGTCGGGTTCATTATCACTGAACCACAAAGGGAACTCCCAGTGTGATGTCTTCAGTGTATTATCCCAGATGAAGGGAGATCTCTAATGGATGTAGAATACTTGGTTTTAGAGACTAGAAAATATAAAATCATTTGGCCTTTTATAACTGAGGGTTCTGGAGCACAGAGCAATTAGGTCAATGGCAAAATAGACATGCAATGCAGTATTTAACAAAAAAGCATGACATCAAGTAAAAATTTAAAGCAGATTCTAAGAGGAACAAGCTTTTCATCAGAATGTGAAACTGATGTCTTTACTTCTCCTTCTTATCAAAAGTGTTCCCATTTTAAATTTAGAATCAATGGAAATACTAAATGAAACAACCTAAAAGTTAAGCAATTCCTTGTTACTCAGTTGAACCAGGTTTTATATTTTAATTGAACCTCCGAACTATACAGGATAAAATCATTCGCTCTTATTCCCCTCATCAGTCGTTGTTTCATTTTTACAATTTAAAAACAAGGGAAGTTGGAAAAGAGGAAGGAATGGTAAGTCAAAAGTTTTATTTTAGACATGGTGTGGACATATGAATTTCATGTATCTCTTAAATAACCATATGGGAATGTTAAGAAGACAGTTGAATATGATTCTAAAAGATAGGTTGGAGCTAAATGCTACTTAGCCTTTAGCACAATATAAATCACATGCATGGATTTCAAAACTCTGATAGATTCTAAGATCTACTTTCCCCATTTAGGTCAAGTCTTATTTTCTAACATTAGGAAGAAAAAGAAAGGAAGAAAGAAGGAAGGTATTAAGGTATGATTTTAAAAAGGAAAGAAAACAATAATAGGAAGGCTGTATCTGTGTAAAATCGGATTGCAATTTTTGTAGGGTGAACCATTTTCAGATTTATATTTTTCTTTGTGATAATAAAATGTTGAGGTTATTGCTGGGTAAAAATTTAGAATTTATAAATATGTGTTTGGTAAAATGATTAATAATAGAATACACATTCTCTTGTAGATATATATAAGTTTATATATAAAACTTATTTGTGTAAATTATATAAAATATATTCTAAAAGCAGATAAATAAATAGCCCTTAAAATAGTTAAATGCAAATAAAACTTAAAAGGTGCCATTGTGTGAATTATATATTTTTTTTCACCTGGGATACAAAGGCTTTCAGGTGAATAGCAAATTTTTGATGAGTTCATGTGATATTATATAGAGCTATAGAAATGGGAGAGTTATACTACTTTTACTCATCCTGAATCTGACTGAAAAGCAATATTTAAAAACTCACAAAATTCTCACCTGGTGCCCTTTTCCTCTTACAAAGCATTTTAATTTTAAGTGTTATTGTTTTTCATTTCCATAGAATATGGGGATCTTGCAACTCTTTATTCTTTTATGTTTTTCCTATTGAAAATATTTCCCACAATAAATCATTTTGACATTGAATTTTTCTGTTTTCTCATTTCTTTGGATCCCAGTGCATGGTTATTTGAAAAAATAAGTTTTGAAATGAAAATGAAGGAAAAATAATTACTAAATTCATATTTCAATTTTGTTTTGTATTTAAGCTCAGAGGAGATGCTTATGTATATTTAATTACAATTATAGGGCAATAATTAGCAAACATTGGAACACTCTAGATTATTGGTCATGGATTTTCAGATGCTATATGAAAAGGTATAAAAAATTATCACTCTAAATGTAGCTATTTGAAGGGTCTTGTGAAGTGTCTGTCCAGTGGTCTAATATCATGCTGCTCTATGGTATCCCTCTTCTAGGGTCTTGAACGTTGCACCTTACTTAACATTAGTAAGGAATATAGCATTACATTTGATTATTAGATCTCTGCATTGATTTATTCACATGTTAACATTAATTATGTATCTGATATGTTTTAACATATCTGTGCTAGGATACTGGGGACTAGGCCTGTAGTTGGTGTCAAATATTTAACAACTATGATAAATAGGCTATACTAAATTTCATCTGAGTGCTGTAAGCTTTGGATATTGGAGATAAGATCAATATATTCCAAGAATTTAAGAATAAAGGAGTAATTCAGCCAAGTTACAGAAAATAGAAAGTCTATGGTACATTCAGAATGAAATGTAATCTGGTAAGTCTGGGGAATATAGAGTATATTGATAGGATAAAGAAATGGATAAAAGCTTTTATCCCTACCCCCAATATTTCCTCTTTGTAACCATAAGTTTGAGTCTGAAATCTTTGAGTCTGTTTTTGTTTTCTGACAGATTTTTATTGTTACCAAAATATATGGAGAAGCATCATTTAAAAAATTGTTAGCAACCAAAAATGATAGTGTTAGATCCTTGGATGTTTAATGTTAAATGAATGGTTTAAATATTTACTTGATCTTATCTTTTATTCCAAAAACAAAGAAAAGAGGGTTGAGAATAAAATATTGTAATGTAATTGAAAGTCATTTTTGGAATCATTGATTCTCTTTCAAAGACAGTATTAAAAAGTTATATCTCTTCTAAAAAGAAATGTGCAGATTACATTTACTTGCCCCAGGCACTTAGAATCCCATGTTTTTTATTTGTTTTGGCTTGTTTTGCTTTCTTACTCTTTATATCATCTATAATGCAAAGCCTGTCATAATGGCATGGGATGCATTTCTTAAAAAAACCATCTTAGAAATATCTTTGTAGCCAAAGATAAAATGAAGTATAAAAAGCATGAAAATTGATTTAGCATTTCCTCCCAAATAAGAACATTTAAAAATCCAGAATCTACTATTGGGCATGCTGGAGGCTTAGAGGATTCAAGAAATAAAAAAGAAAATGCCACAGCTCAGATTTATTCTTCATCTTGTGAAAATATTTTTGGAAAATGTGATTATTGTTATTGTTAATAAAGAACCTCAAACAGGAAAATCTTTTTAGAATTAAACATATTTGGACAAATGCCACTTTCATCGTAAAAAGGAAGAAACGAAAAGGAAATTTTTCCAAAAGTTTATAATTAGGTAGTTAGTCATGCTATTATTAAGTGAAAAACAATGATGAACATATGAGATAACTTAAAGATCTGAGAATATACCTGAAATTTTGAGTTCATTGATGATCAGGTGGAGCTGATATAATTTGAGAACAGAAATTTCCTGTTTTTCTCAAATTTTATTATTAATATAATAATAACTCATAATGATATGAGTTTTTGCTGTAATACAGTTTTAATTAAAATGTACACATGAACTAAATTTTGCTCAAAATTTGACCCAATTAAGACAAAGCTTCAAATATAATATTTACATAATAAATGTGCTAAATTGGTGCTAGTTTCATTTATACTCCATGCTAGAACTGTATTCATTTGCTCTGAGGCCGAAATGTGTATTGGGCTTAGTTGGGCTCAGTGGAATGAACTGTTTATTGAAAATCAATGTTCTGGATATTGAAAAAAAAGTCAATTGTAATATATTTTGTGAAAAAAATTAAAGGTGCCTATTTTTTATTAATAATAATTTTATAAAGTATCAATAAATTCCTGAACAAAATCAAATTAAAATCCAAGCAGATAATGATGACTGTAATTAGTGAAAGTTAAAATGGAGAAGCCCCAGTGAAAATATTAGGAAAGCTTTAGCTCACTCAGTGGACATTTACTTAGTGCCTAGTAGTATTTTGCTAGGTGACTGAAAGAAGCAAATTGATCAAGAGAAATATGGTTCATTTTCTCATGAAGTTTGCTTGTTTGGGAGAGAGAAATCTATCATGTGAAATGTGGATCATCGGAAGAGAAATACTGTTTACCTCTCGAAAGCTTAAGGAGTCAAGTCAGCAACACTTCAAATGAAAGAAGTCAAATATCTAATGACTGTTAGATTGTTGGGAAAAGTGAGTCTACGACAAAACAAAATATGGTCATTAAATGAGGAAGCTATTGATTATGATTCTGGACAGGCATCCTGATCATCATCACCATGATAAATATAATAAAAAACTGTAGAATAAGATTGACTGTACAGGCATGCATGAAATGAATTAGAGGCAAAGTATGAAGTAGGTATGAAAATGCAGATGACACAAAGCTTAAATTGTCATGTATGCAAGCAATACCAATCAATGAAAGAATGAAAAAATCCAGCAAGTATTGATTAATTAACACTAGATTAATCTGATGTTGTTAGATTCTTTGGGAACATTGGAACATTATTCTAGATGAGGAGAGATGATAAACAGACAAGATTGCCATGAAATTGTATAAAATATATTGTCTAGTGTGTGATATAGACAAAAATGGAAATAGAAAGAAAGAGTCTAGTATTTTGTGGAATTTTAGAGAAGGATTTAGCGGATATCTGGAGAAATAAGGAGCTTTCTCTTATATTTGAAGCATTTGAAAGAGTCAGACTTGAAAAAATAGAGGGGTGGAAGGGACCGCATGAGACAAAGACTGAAAGTATGCATATGCCAGTAACAACTGTTTAAGGCAATTAGAAGTTAGATTTGGGATTTTATACAATTAAATAGAAGGTTTAGTGAGGGACCACTGGGCATGGGGCCTCAAATGGTGGGATGAAGGGTCCAGATTTGGTTTATAAAGAAAAAAGAAACAAAATGGAAGTAAATTAGAGACTTGGAACAAATGAAATAAAGAAAAATTATATATATATTATACTTAATATATTTTATACAATTTCACGGCAATCTTGTCTGTTTATCATCTCTCCTCATCTAGAATAATGTTCCAATGTTCCCAAAGAATCTAACAACATTAGATTAATCTAGTGTTAATTAATCAATACTTGCTGGATTTTTTCATTCTTTCATTGATTGGTATTGCTTGCATATATATAGTTCTGCAAAGTAGCTCAAATTTGGAAGAAGAGTCAGAGGAAGAGTGGCTGATCTTTACCTAAAATAAGCAAGGCAGATTTTTTTTTTAATTAGAAATAAAATCCAAATTGGTGTTTGTTACTATATCAGTATACAGATTGAGGTCAAAAAGACCTGCCACTAGTGGAGTTCCCATTGTGGCTCAGCAGAAACAAACCTGACTAGTGTCCATGAGGATGCAGTTTTGATCCTGGCTTTGCTCAATTTGTTAAGCATCCGCTCAGTGGGTTAGGGATTCAGCATTACTGGGAGCTGTGGTGTAGGTCATGGATCTGGCATGGCTGTGGCTGTGGCCGGCAGCTGTAGCTCTGATGACCCCTAGCCTAGGAACTTCCTAGGGTGCAGCCTTAAAAAAAAAGAGCTGCTGCTAGTATATTTCACAATGTGTGTCCTGGTATCAATGCTGGAAGTGAACCTAAATAGGTATGAAGCAACTTCATAAATAGAGACCTGTTTTCTTAAGAAACACATAAACTGGGTTTGTAATATGAAGGTGATTAAGTAAAAGGTTCAACAACAATACATTCTGTAGTTTAGAATATATTACCTTTTATTTGTCTGTGCATCATTATAAAATCCCATCTTTATAGACTGAATTTTTTTTTTTATTAAAGTCTGCTTTCATCTTTGGATGTTCAAATTGTCAATACTTTGTTCAATGGAAGTCTCTTTACCTGCACTTGTGATATGACTCCCTTAACCCTGGACATATTCTGCTTTCTGGCACCATGTTTTAGGCTCACCTTGGACAAATGGGACTATCTGTACTTTCAAGAATCTCCTGTTCTTTTTTAGTGAACAACTGAGTCTTAGGATGACATTGTCCCTAGGCCATTTCAGTGGACAAAGGGAAGACATGATTTCATATTAGAATTTTCAATTCAGTCCTAATATTATAGTGCTCCTCTTAAAATGCTTAATTTTGTAAGTGAACTTCATTTTTCTATATTGAAAACATTAATTCCCAAAAAGTTTCAAAGTATAATCATCTCTTGGTGTCTGTGGGGGATTTGTTCTAGGACTACCCACAGATACCAAAATATGCAGATGCTTAAGTTCCTTGTATAAAATGGCATAGTGTTTGCATATAAGTTAGTATTTGCAGTAAATTCTGTCTTTAAATCAACACTTTCATGTTGATTATTATTTCATGTCAGAGCCACAAGCTTTTCTTTATATTATGATATAACATATTCCTTAAATATCACATTTAATGTATTGTGCTATTTGGTTTTGTATTGTGAGTATTGCTCCAATGCTTGCTATGACTCAGTAAAAAGGATTCTCGAAGGTGGTATTCTTTGAACCCAATGGTAGTCAAAATCTTTAAATTTCCTGTTGAGAAATGAAGGAGATGACTCCTCCTTTGGAATTCTCCATGAGCAACAGAGAACAGTACGTATAATTACATACTGTGTACATTTTGTTAAAAGTCTCCTTTTGAATAACATGACAAAATCCAATTTTACTTCACACATCTTTGTTCTTTTAAGCATTCTTATTTTAATTATGAAATCCAAAGTTTCAGGTGCCACTGTAAAAGTATACATATCCATTTATTTCTATGATAAACTATTATTTCCCCCAGGAAATTAACAATGTTGGGAAAGATAAACATATAAAATTCATCTTTATTTTATAGGTTGTACAGATTTTGTTTATCGATTCATATTTTCAGAGTATTTTCCATTTGTAAAATTCTAAGCTACTGAAATGGCCAAAACACTTCAATGACACTCCTAAATCCCTATTACAGTTACATAGGAATTTAAATACTTTTATTTAGTGAAGAAATGCAAATTCTTGCAGTAAACTAGTATATGCTTTGTCCCAAATTCCCAATTTTTTTAACTAGTAACTATGTTCATTTCCATGAAGAAAAACAAAATACTTTTCAAAACAAATAAGATAAAATGCTAAACTTTGTTGTTTTATTATACTATATGTACATTTAAATCACCTTTTCAAATTTAAATGGATTTTAATACCCTCAAAAATTAAAAACATATGTTCTTGAAAACCAAAGAGATTCATAAATAATTCTTTAACCACTGAATGGGCTTGGAGATGTTGATCTCTTTCTAAAATCTGAGCTTTTGCTATTAGATTTAAAACTAAAACTGACTCTTAAAAATGAAGACCTTTTAGCCTTGAAGTAGTTAATCCTTTTATCACTTTCTTGGCTTTAGCCAGCTATCATTCCATTAGTTAATTTCTTTCTGAATGTAAGTGTGTGCTTTTAAAAAGAGAGAACATTTTTAGTTTAACAAATTCAATTCCTACCACTTTTAACTTCAAAAGCATGATTCACAGCCATTATGTCTTTTTAGCTGGAAACATGTACATTTAAGCAAAGAATGTAAACAACAGTCTTCACACTCAGAATTTCTTGCTCTCCATTTTCTAGAAACTGCATTTTTGGAGGCATCTGCCTTGATCTCTTATGCTGGGCAGCCAAGTGGATTCTGCGCTTCTGCAGCACAGGGCACTGGCTTACATGGGTTCCACCTACAGGGATCCTCTCACTTCCTATTGGTCAATGGAAACCTCAGTGGAAGGTAGAGAAAGGAAGGAGCTTGAGAGGAGGGCTTTAGCTTCTGGTAATTCCTTCAGAGTCAAGTCCACTTTCCAGACTTTCCGCAGCACTCTTTTCTGGTCCTGTACCTGCTCCTGCCAGCAGCACCACCGCTGCTGGCCAGAGGTCATGGCCTCGTCTGTCTCTGGGATTCCTCTACACTCTGATCATAACTTTGTAAATACCACCTTTCTTAAACCCTCCCTGAAGTACACTAATTTAATTGTACCATCATCATCTATCAGGTCCCTGACTGTTCCAGGAGTCTTTCCAAAGTTTCCTTCTTGAAGCCTAGGTTCTCTGAAAAATTTTTTTTAATTTATTAAACTCGTATTTGTATGACTCACAATGCATCTCAGGTCTTTTGGAGGCAATAAACCCTTAGGATGTAAAAAAAAAAAAAAAAGGATATTAAAACATTGTTGCTTATAGTTCTCCATCTTTAATTGGGTTTTTACTCAATGATCTTGATGAAGAGATATTATTTCAAATATAAACAACCCCTTTACCCTTTCATCCGAATAGACATAGTTCTTTTTGTTCTTTTTTTTTTTTTTTTTTTTTGCTTTTTAGGGCCACACCCATGGCATATAGAAATTCCCCAGCCAGGGTTTAATCGGAGCTGCAGCAGCTGGCCTGTACCACAGCCACAGCAATGCCAGATCCAAGCTGTGATCTACATCACAGCTTAGAGAAATGCTGTATCCTTAATCCACTCAGTGGGCAGAACTCGAATCCTCGTGGATACTAGTTGGGTTCGTTGCTTTAAAAAAAGGTCTATGTTGGAGTTCCGGGAACTCCAACATAGGCCCTTTTTAAAAGAAAAATTTCTTCACTTTTGCTGCATCAAAGTTCGCAAATTTAAGGTTCAAAATCTTAAGGAGTTAGTCTTATGAGGATTCTCCAGTTCATTTAATAAGGATGGGCTCTCCTTTGGCTTCCAGAATGTCTTTCATTTGATGAGTTTCAAATAATTTAAGTATTCTTTTTCTTATGGCATGTTTCCTACTGGGTTAAGACTTTTGTTATAATGCCTCCAGGGTTTAATTCCTGTATTTAACGTGATAGAAGAATTCCTGACATCCAGGAGATGGGAAACTGAGAGAAGTTATTTTAGGTAATCTTGGGGCAGAATAGGAGTTAGAAGTCAGTGGTCAGAAAGATCATCAGGGTTTTCCACTGTTGGGGGAATACACTAAGTACACCAGAAGAAAACACTGTCATTCCTGTTTTATGTCTAGAAGCAACATTTGGGGTTTTCATGAGATTTGCCTTTCCTCTTTTAACTTTTTAAAAATTATTACTATTATTATCTTAGTATTAATTTCCTGCAGTTGGCAATAGAGAGTTGGGGCCTGTACTTCTAAATGGTGGTTTGGTCTTTTACTTTTGTGGGTTATTTTAAATTTTTTTTTTTTTTTTTTTTTAGCAAAAACATTTTCCTGAGTTCTCCCCTTATTCCCTCTTACCACATAGTGTTTTGGGCAGTTTTATGTTCATCTTTGGGTATCTGTGGGAAGAAACCAAGGACTTTAAAATATCTTTTATAAGACTCACCTTCCACTGAAACTATGAGACAATAATAGTGAAGCTTACAGTTAACATGTATCAGAGAAAGTAATATTTCAACATAATTGCTAACATATTCAAGCCTCATAAGTCCACAAAGCAGATGCTATTATTTTTATCTCCTTTTTAGAGTTTGTAAAAAATTAGTAAACAGGAGCTCTCTTATGGTACAGCAAGTTAAAGATCTGGCATTGTCACTACAGTGACTGGGGACACCACTGTGGAGCGTGTTGTATCCCTGGCCTGGCAACTTCCACATGCCACAGGCATGGCCAAAAAGAAAAAAAAAAAAAGAAAAGAAATTCGTAAACAGAAACCCCAATTAAATAGAGTCCAGACAGGAGGAGGGGGAACTCTCACACACCATCAGAGCAGAGACCAGTCGGGAGAGGAACGCCTCCTTCTGTTCACCTGGCAAGGGCTCAGCCAATGAGAGACCGTTACATACGACTCAGCCAATAAAAGCCATGGACTCTGTTTACTGTAGCCCTTCCGCTTCCTTCCCCCCTACAAAAGAGTTCTGTCCACTTTTGCCGGGGGCTTGCAGTTGACTTCGAAGCACTTGACTTCCTAGCTCATTGTATGAGGCCATCCATGCCCATATATGTAGCCTAGTCAGAGAAAGTTTGAGCAAGAATACCTAACCTGGCACTTGAAGGATAAATAAGAATGATCAAGTTCATGATGTGAGGAAAGCATTTCAAACAGAGTGCCTCGGAAATAAAGACCTGCGGATAGTACTTATCTACTGTGATTGAAGCATTTTACATAAATCATTTGCTTAAAACGTAAAAGTCAAATTTGTGAGAGGGGATAAATTTATCAGATGAGGAGGATAAACTTCAGTAGAGAGAATAAATTTCAGAAGAACGAGATGGACATTGATAAGAGGAGACAATAATAGTAATTTCTGCCACCACTTCCCAAATCTCACATATTTTCTTGATGACCTCGTAAAAATATCTGCAGTTCCCTACGCTGCTTGGATAACCTGTGGGGAGTGCTCAGTCCTAGGGTCAAGAAGAGAATGGAATGCTGCTCAAATGCTATTCATAAAGACCTTTATGGCACATAGTCTGTAAAGTCTAGAATTAGAATGTCAGAAATAACCAGAAATTCTAGTTGTCCATGATGTATTTTAGGGTATAATATGCTGAATAGTTAGGAGAGATAGTATAGCATCAAAGTCCTAAAATAGACTGCCAGTTATTTCTCTAGCAATAATGGGTGTATGCAGGATAAACAATGAACTGCAGTTTGGGGTCTGCAAGCTGAGGATTGTTTTGTCTTCCTGGAGAACTGACTCTTTAATCATTATATAATGTCCTTCTTTATTCCCAACAACTTTCATTGTGTTAAGGTCAGCTTTATCAAAAATTAACATAGATAGTCTTGCCTTCTCTTCATTATGTTTTCCTCCATCCAGTTACTTTTTTTGGCCACAGCATCACCAAGGATTGAATACTGACTGCAGTGGTGAAAGTGCCAAATCCTAACTGATAGACCACCAGGGATCTCACTCTATCCATTTACTTTTAATCTATATGTGTCTTTATATTTAAACTGCTTTTTGCTGATGGCAAATAGTTGGGTTGTATTTTTGGATCTACTCTATATTTAACTGATGAATTTAGATCATTTATATTCAAAGTGATTATTGAACATAGTTGAAGAATATCTACCATATTTGTTACTGTTGTCTATTTCTTAGTCTTATTTTTTGTTCCTGTTTTTGTCTTCCTCTTGTCTGCCTTTTGTGGTTTAATTGAGTGTTGTATATGATTTAATTTCTCTCCTTTCTTAGCATGCCAGTTGTACTTCTTTTTTACTACTTTTAATTGGTTGCCATAGAATTTGCAAGATACATTTACAACTAATCCAAGTCATTTTCAAATAATGTTATACCACTTCATGGCTAGGGTGAATATCTTGAGATAACAATTTAATTCACATTCCTCTCTACTATCCCTTCTATAATTGTTGTCATTCATATATAAACACACATACATAGGCATCCACATACATGTACATAGATATATATATGATGTAGACATAAGCATACATAATCAAATACATTATTGTTATTTCATTGAAAAAACATCTGTTACATCAATTAATAAGAAAAATGAAAATTTTATTTTATTCTGTTTTCCCCTTCTTTTTGTAGATTCGAGTTTCTAACCTCTATCATTTTTCTTCTCTTTAAAGAGCTTCTTTTAACATTTCTTGCAAAAATGGTCTTGTAGCCATAAAGTGTCTCAATTTTTTGTTTGAGAAAATCTTTATTTCTCCTTCACTTTTAAAGGATCATTTCACAGTATAATTTTCTTTGTCTTTGATCTTCTGCATTTTGAAAAAATATGCTTACAAGATTTTTTTTTTGTCTTTTTTTGTTGTTGTTATTGTTGTTGTTGTTGCTATTTCTTGGGCCGCTCCCACGGCACATGGAGGTTCCCAGGCTAGGGGTTGAATCGGAGCTGTAGCCACCGGCCTACGCCAGAGCCACAGCAACGCGGGATCCGAGCCGCGTCTGCAACCTACACCACAGCTCAGGGCAACACCGGATCGTTAACCCACTGAGCAAGGGCAGGGACCGAACCCTCAACCTCATGGTTCCTAGTCAGATTCGTTAACCACTGTGCCACGACAGGAACTCCCACAAGATTTTTTTAATTAAGTATTTTTTAAATTAAAAAGCTTTTAAAAAAAAATCCTGCTTTGTTTTTTCTAAGCTTCCTGGATCTGTGATTTGGTGTCTGAATAATTAGGAGAAATTCTCAATCATTATTATTTCATATATTTCTCTGCTATTTTCTCTCTTCTGCTTCTGATACTTCCATTACTCATATGTTATATTTGTAGTTGCTCCACAGTCCTTGGATTTCTGTCCTGTTTTTTGTCTTTGTTCATTCTGCTTTTCACCTTTCAAGGATGCTACTGCTATATCTTCTAGCTCAGATTCTTTCATCAGCTGTATTCCTTCTATTAATAGACCCTCAAAGGTGTCTACTATAGTGGTTTTGTCTCTAACGTTTCCTTTTTCACTTAGTATTCCAATCTGCTTACATTGTCCATCTGTTCTTGCATGATTTCTGCGTTATCCATCAGAGCCTGTAGCATATTAATCCTAATTATTTTAAAACCCCAATCTGATAATTCCAACAGTGCTGCCATGTCTGTTTCTGATTCTTGATCTGTCTCTTCTAAATGCATTTTTTTTTGCCTTTTCATACACCTTGTAATTTTTTGTTGATTGCCAGATATGATGTACTGGGTAAAAGGAACTGCTATAAACAGGCCTTTAGTCACATGGTGGTCAGGTGTAGGGGAAGGAAGTGTTCAGTAGTCTTAAAATTAGGTCTCGGTCTTTTAGGGAGTCTATGCCTTTGGATTATGAACTTCACACAAGGTTTTAATTTTTGTCTCCTCCTTAAGCGGGAAAGAATGGCTGGAGTGGGCAGGAGCCGGGGATTACCCTCTTTCCACAGAAAGTCTAGAGCCAGCTGGAGCTGGGTATTTACCTTCCCCCAGGTGGTTAGACTCTGATAACACCCAGAAGGTTAGGCTCTGGTTAACTCATTTCCTCTGTGAGCAGGTCTTTATAAGAGGACCAACATTCTCCAGGGGATTTCAAAATGGCTCCTTTTCCTTCTGCCCTGCAGTTTGCAGGAGAGGATTTTTCTCAGATCCTCACGGTGAACCTAGTCTAGACCCTGGAAATAAATCTCGTAAAACTGTGGGAGTCCCTCTCTGACTGAGCATCCCTGCAGTTTTCCATAGAGTTGTCCACACGCAGCCTCCAGCAATTCAGCTGCAGTTCTGGTTTTCCTATACTGGTTTCTGTGTGTTCGTCTCTTCCTGGGTAAGTTGTTCTGTTCTGTGGGTCTCTTTAACTCCTGGGGCAGCAGTTTGGCTTGTGTCCTCATCTCTCTTATGGATCCTAGGATAGTGGTTGATTTTTCATTCTGTTTAGCTTTTTGCTTCATTTAGGATAGAGCAGAGGGCTTCCCAGCTCTTTACATGCAGAACCAGAAACTTGGAAGCCCCTTTATATGCTTTTAAATGTTTCATTGTTGGTTTGGTTAAGTATGTAGCCAATTTGTTTCTCAGTAAACAGTTGTTCAAATATCCTTACGATTTTGATATTTTACCTGCCCCCAAATATAACCCCTCAGAGGCTATCCTTTGTGACTAAAACTCTCTTGAAGGGTCACTGGAAAATCAAAAAGGGTTTGTTCTTTCACCTTGTAAAAAGAAAGTCATTAGAAATAATCATGTTTTTTGGTACAGTACTGTTAATGACTTGCATGGGAAAGGTCACTTCAGAGGAGATGCTAACATTATTTATGTTAAATTAGTATAGGTAAAATATTACTGACATAAGTATTTCAGAAATTGTAAGTGGTATTGAAGGTTTGAAGAATTGTTGAAGCCCACAGGGTCAATGACACGTTTCTCTTTGTCAGAATCCTGATGCTTGAAATTTATAATAGTACAGTGCCATCAGATATAAATTCAGTTATTTTTTTAAATGTTAACTTTGGTGACAATTGTCCTTTAATTTGAATCTAGCATCTTCATGGCCAGTGGCTTTCAGTTGGGGGTACAGATGACTTACCTATAGAGTTTTATTAATATATAGATATTTAAGCTCTATCAAGTTACAGAATCTCTTCACTTGATTTTCTTTTTCTTTTTTCTGCTTTTTAGGGCTGCAGGTGCAGCATATGGAAGTTCCCAGGCTAGGGACTGAATTGAGCTATAGCTGCCGACCTGTGCCACAGCCACAGCACTGCCAGATCTGGGCCACATCTGTGACCTACACCACAGCTCATGGCAACTCTGGATCCTTAACCCATTGAGCTAGACCAGGGATCAAACCCACATCCTCATGGATCCTAGTTGGGTTTGTTACAACTGAGCTATGATGGGAACTCCTAATTATCTTGATATATTAATGATATATTTTAGCTATAAGCTTGGTATATTAATGGTATGGTATAGTACATATTTTATCTGAAGATTTTTTCCTCCTTAAAAATTATATTCACTTATTTTTACAAATTAGATGTAATATCATTCTTCTGAGAAAATAGGGTGAACATTTCTTGGGTTGACTTTGTTTTACACACTTCAGAAATAAAATTTCCTTCTGCATTATTTTTTTAATGAACCCACACTAAATCTCTCACTTTCGAAAATTATCAGCAAAAGATACCCACAGCCATTTTAAGAATTTATTATCCAAAGAGAGTTTTTGCTTTATTCTGAGCTCTTTTAAAAGCTCTTGCAATCAGCCACTAGTGACTGCCTCAGAGTTTTGTGGAAAAAGATGTCAGGTATTTAGGCATTGGTTTATGGTGGCATTGTTTAAACTTCGTTGAGACCATGCTTGTAGATTGAGCCAGGATTTACAGAACTTTAGTTGCAAAGATGAATTCGTAAAGTTACTGACCCAAGATCAAGGGGAAAAAGAATTCATTATGGAAGACCGAAAGAAATGATGAGGGATGATTATAGGTTTTGTTTGGAATATTGTTGGTGTTTTAATGCTACATTATCTGAAATATTAAGGAACCCTTTTAAGCTTTAAGCTATCCATAACTCATAATATTTTTGTAGACTATATTTCTATAAATTGAAATGAAACATTTGTAAACAATATGCTGACGTCTCTGCTTGCCCACTTCAGAACTTAGAAACTCTTAAGAGTATTCTTAATTTAATGGAAACATAATCCTTTGCATGGTTTTAATAAAAATATGTACTCCTTCAAAGAGGTCATAGAGGTCAGAGCAGACCCAAATCACCCCAGAATCCTGGATGTCCACCCAGGCCACCTGCCTTCTTTTGACAAGACAGAAACTCAGATCTCAGCCCCATAACTTAGACTTTCTCCTCCTCATCACCCTTGGGGTCTGATTTATTTTGCGATGGGTGGATGGTATCAGATGCTTCTGAGATTCATAAAGTAAAGTTATAAATAAGGAGCTGGAGAGACACAGCCCTTCTCCTGTGTTCTCTGTTTTCAGTGCCCCCATTTCTCATATCACAACTTTTGCACAGTCTTTTCCCAGTCATGAAAAGGGAGAAGCAAAAGTTTGGGGAGAAAGAACCAACCTCAAGAGGTTATTTCAGTGGCTAACAGAGAGATGGTAAAAAGGAAGTCATAAGCGACTCAACTCATAGTTTTGAAAGAAGGCAGATTGACCTTTAATTCCTAGTGACACAGAACCAACCCTGAGATGAGGGTTTTCAAAGTAGTGGTGAGAGAGGAGACTCTGAAGAAATACTGTACTGCTGGGTCCTCAGAACAGGGAGGGTATTTTACTTGGTCTCCAGTTGCTCACACTGCCTCAACCTTCCATTTCCAGTGCCTCCTTTCTTTAGGCTTTATCTCTTTCCTCTCCTTTCCATCCCAGATACCACTGTCATCAACATGGGCTGCTGGTCCCTAGAGCTCAGGGTTCCTCTCCATTCCTCTCTTGCTGGATCTTCCTCTTGTTCTTGATATTATTGTCACTTTTGTGTGTGTGTGTGTGTGTGTGTGTGTGTGAGAATCTTTTTTTTTTTTTCTGGCTTCTTTGACATCAGCCTTTTCTCCTTTGTAGTCTTCTCTCATCATCTGAATTTCTTCCCATATTCCTACTCCACAAATGTTGAAGCTCATGAAGTCCTCTTCTCTATCTTTTCCTAGATAATTGCACCCAAACTCAAGTCTTGAATTCTTACTGCTGTCTACTACTAATGTTTGCATCTCCAGGTTCAACTGTCTAATTGACATCAGTAATTGGTTTTTCCACAGGCACCTCAAATCCATATCATCTTAAGGTCTCCTACACATATAAATGCTGTTTTGTTGGGACGCCTTCTACAGTGGAAAAAAAAGAAAGTGCCATTCATCTCATTAACTAGAACAGAAGGCAAGGATCACTCTAATCTCTTTTATCTCCTTGATGAAGGTTGTCTGGTTATTTTCTAAGTCCTGTTAAAACTATTTTTAATTAAGTTAAATGCATCTTCCCCATTCACAGCACAACTGTCTCTGTCAAGCTATGCATTGTTTCTATTTGTATTAAGTCCAAGGCTTTTCTATGTGTATCAAAGCAAAAATTGTACTGGACAAAGTTAAACAAGGAAAGAAGACTTTATTCAGTTGCTTAAGTAGGAAGAAAGACCAGAAGTCAGTCTAGGCTCCAGCCAGAAAGCTTTTAAAAGCTGGAGTGAAGGGAGATCATAGGCCATCTGTGTTGGCTAATTAGCTTTGCCCAAAGGAAAAGTAAACTTTCTTTCATCTTCATGGCAACTTGGAGCAAGGCGCCCATGGAAATTAGGCTCCTACTCTCCCTCCCACAGATACTGGAAGATAAGTGTTCTTTATTCCTTGATAATTACATTTCAAATTGCAGGCCTTAGAGAAAGAAAGTCCTGAGTTGGGAAGCTGGAGAGAGGCTTTGTGAAAGATTTACATCTCAAAGTTTTCTGAAGTAAATGCTGTAAATAAAGGAAGGTTGGGGGCCTAGAGTTGGGAATAGGCTTGTCTCAAGTATAGCCTCGCTTAGGGGATTATTAAGTCCATTTTAGTCAACAGTCAGTCACCTACAGTCTTGCCCTCCATATTGACCCTTAATTGATGTCAGAGTGATATTTTCAAACTGTAAATCCAACCATGGCATTTGTGGCTAAAATGCCTCAGGCTGTTGCAACCTCCAATATGTACAACATCCTTCCTGGTGTCTGGTGGCCCATGTTCCCCCATGAATACTCTTCCAGCTATAATAAGCTGTTCATACCTATCAAATGCTCCTTTTCCTTTCCTTTCAATGCTTTTCTTCCATTTCAATTTTTCTTCCTGGAATATTTTTTTCCCCCATTGCTGCTCTTCCTGGTTAAATTGTGAAAATCTCCCAGGGCACTTTATTTCTTTGCTTGGACCTTCTCACTGATAAACATCCTTGGACCTTTCTTAAGCTCATTTAAATTCCCTGGCTTCTATTTTCTTCCCTGACTTGGGAAGACAGACTGCTTCTCCTAAACAGAAGTTACAACACCTCCTATGGAGGGCTCTGCTAGGGACAGGGCCAGAGAGGAAAAAAATAATGCTCTGCCAGTGGACCACTGACCAATACACACTGACAGTCCACTTGATAAACAGCACATGTCACAACACCAAAGGCAGGATTCCTGAAAGAAATCATCAAGATGCTGGATTTCATAAAAATTAAAAACATCTATTCTGTGAAAGACTTTGTCAAAGAGAATAAGAAGACAAACCACACCGACTGGGAGAAATGACTGGCAAATGACAAATTTTTTTTTTTTTTTTAAGTGCCGCACTTTGGGCATATGGAATTTCCCAGACCAGGGGTCGGCCTGGAGCTGCATCTGCTGGCCTGCACCATAGCCACAGCAATGTCAAATCTGAGCTGCATCTGCGACCTACACCACAGCTCACGACCACACTGGATTCTTAACCCATTGAGCAGGGCCAGGGATAGAACCCACATACTCATGGATATTGGTCGGGTTCATTACCACTGAGCCACAATGGGAACTCCAAATGAAAAATCTTATAAAGGACTGATATCCAAAATATACAAAAAACTCTTAAAACTCAACAATGAGAGCACGAACAACTGGATTGAAAAATGGGCCCAGGGGACACCTCACCAAATAAGGTTTACAGATGGCAGAGGAAAAGATGTTCTACATCATATGTCATCAGGGAAATGCAAATTAAAACAACACTAAACACATTAAAATAGCAAAAACACAAAACACTGACAAATGCTGAGGAAGATACAGAGCAACAGGATCTCTCACATGTTGGGAATGCAAAATGGTGAGTCAATTTGGAAGAGAGTTTGGTCGTTTCTTACAGAACTAAATACAAGCTTTTACTGTGTAGATCAGTAATTATAGTACATATGATATTATACTAACTTTATGTCATTTTGGAATAGGCAAAACTGGTTGCTGGGGTGTGTGTGAAAAGGGATGAAGCGATGAAGCAGAGAGCATTTTTATGTGGAATATATAGGAAAATACTCTGCATGATATTTTAATGATGGATACACATCATAATACATTTGTTCAAACCCATAGGACATACAACACTAACAGTGAACCCTAATATAGGGTGTGGACTCTGGGCAATTATGATATGTCTGTGTAGTTTCACCAATAAAAATTTTTTTAAGAAGAATATATAATGGGAAGAAACAATTATCTAATAGGCTTAATTTTTTTGGCCATGACTGTGGAAGTTCCCAGGCTAGGGATCAAGCCCATGCCACAGCAGTGGCCCAAGCTACTGCAGTGACAATGCTGATCCTTAACCTGCTACACCATAAGAGAACTCCCAATATGCTTAATTTCTATGAGAAAATGAATGTGAGATAATATGATTTCAAAGAACCTCAGTTCTTTCATATGTGAGGAAATTTTCCTTTTAAATAATCAAGAACTTGATTAAGTTAAGATAGAGGAAATAATTCTCATAAGATATGGAGTATTTGCCTTCTAGGCAGGTTATTCAATAGAGAAACATTTTACAGCATTTTATTCAGAAAAAAACAGATAAAAGAAGGAAATTTTGTATTAACAGAGAAAACTGAATTCTAGTTTTGCATTGGCAATTGGCATATTCTCTGATACTGTTTTACAATAATGCTATCTTTGAAAATCACATAAGTAAATCCATCAAACCTTAGCTAGCTTTAAATGTGACAAATTCCCTTTCTAATTATTTTCTAAAACTTTCTACATCCATTCAGATTTTGTCCTACACTTTCCTCTTTCTCACTCTGGAACAACCAGTCAATTTACTTTAGGACAAATGTGCTCTTTTTCTCTAGCAAAAAAGCACCAAGTATCCCTTGTGTACAAAGCTTCACCTCTCTGCAACTATCACTGTTTGTAGAACTTATTCATTGACTATGATTTTTACATAAATAAGTTGAAATATATGTCATATACTAGCATTTTGGAGCAAGTTAGCTTGTAATACATACCTCACAACTTTATTCAGTGAAAAATGGAACATAACTCACAGAGTTGTTGTGAGGATTAAGAGATAAAATACCTGAAAAGTACTTCAAATTGTCTGGAACATAGTAAACACTAAAAAAAGTCAGGCAGACTAAGTCATACGTCAATAGCCATCTTCTTCTTCACCCTTGATAGTAGAACCTCAATTTGTTCACGTATTTGGGGTGGGAGTAAGTTTATAACGTTCAGGTCATCAGCTGGGAAAACCAGTTGTGGTTGTGTGATTACTCTTTGAAGCTAAACTATTTAAGATGAGCATGGGGAGTTCCTGTTGTGGCTCAGTGGTAATGAGCCTGATTAGTATCCATGAGGTTATGGGTTCAATCCCTGGCCTTTCTCAATGGGTTAAGGATCTGGCATCTGGCATTGCTGTGGCTGTGGTGTAGCAGGCAGCTGTGGCTCCAGTTCAACCCCTAGCTTGGGAACTTCCATATGCTGCACGTGCAGCCCTTAAAAAAAAAAAAAGATGAGCATGACCCAGTTCTGGCTGATGCTATGTAAGAAATCTGCTGTTGGGCTGCTGGTAAAGATTTTTCCTGTGATAAAAGTAGGCCTGTGAGGAAAACTGGAAAATTTGCTTTTCTGCCTGCCTCTGTATCAAGTCTGTGAGACTCTGATGGCTGAATTGTTTCAATTCCTATGGGAACACATTTCAGGATAAAAGTCAAGATCCTGGAGTTTGAAGAACATTGGGAAGTGCCCAGGTAAAGGGCAGACTTATACAGCCTCCTGAGACTGCTTTGGCTATGGAAATTTTAGTTGAGGTAATAAATGCTCTTATTGTTTTAATTATTTTTCACTGTGGTCAACCCCCTCCTTACCCTCCACCCCACCACCTGCTCCATGCATACAAAACTTAGCATATGATGAAGGCTAGAGATACCCAATAGGCCCACTAATGGAAACTGTATTTAACAGTTCACTCATCCTTCAGTCATGCAATGTAATCCCCTAGTCTCTATTCTGGAGCTTTATCTTTCAACTAATATAAATCTTGGAGACCTGCTTCTGCCTTAACACTAGTAATGTGGAAGAAAAGGCTTTCTCTACACCATTCTTCAGAAAAGACTGACTATGAAGCAGTGATATATTGCCAATAAATAAAATAATCATTCCATTTCTTTTACTAACTGATTATCAATTAGAACAACAGAGAAAACCTAGTTTTCAGAGCCAATTTAATTCTCCAGAGTGTCACGTTTAGCCCAGTAGAAGTGAGTAGATAAGGTCCATTATGTCACTTGAGGGCCCAGCTGCCCATCATTTCCTGAAATTTCACCTTTGGTAATTCATCAATTGCTATCTTGACGACTTTGCTGTTTTCAAGCTCCTCTTAACAAATGCTTAGCTCCGAAGGAAGCAATAATTTAAAGCCGTTAGAGAAAGATCACCAGCAGCTCTGTGAGACCAAGATAGGGCCCATAAAAGCAGAGAGGAAAATTTGAAAGGGAACTGGGAATAAAAGTTACTTTTCTTACCAAGTTCAAATTTTGCTTGAGTTCTGATCCTTTTGTTTGAAAAGGGGATGTTTAATTGAATTACAGAGTTATATTATCATGGCATTTTAATTCTGAAAGGAACTTTAAATATATCTAGTCCAACCCCTTCATTTTAAAAATGAGGAAGAACTTCTATGAATTCAAATATATTGCAATTCAATCTGTAGGAAAGAATCTTCTGTGTTTATGACTGTTCAAACATAGCAAAAAAAAAAATGCTTCTTAGAAAGTAAATTTGTGATCTAAATAGTGACCCAAATTGTTTTTTATAGAGTGGTAACTGTGAATAGGGTAAAACTGAAAATCAGTCTTATTAGCAAAATGGTATTTCACTTATTAGGATAGCAGTTTTTGGCAGTACAGAGAGACTGGATTTGATTGGTTCACAGGATAGAAATATTAGCTGTCTGATATGTGTGCTTTAGGATTTAATTATTCAATCAAATTTCTTAAAAAGGAATAATGTAACACTTTCACTTTGGGAATTAAACTTGAGATGAAAGAGAGAAGGAAAAGAACTTTAGCTCTTGTAATGTAGCAGTATTTTATCCTACTTATTTATTTTATGTTTAAACCCCTGATTTTCTGCACACTGAGAGAAGCAAAGAAGCATTATGAAAACTTCAAAGGGCTGTTGAAGGACAGACCATCAGCTGTGGGCAGAGTGACAACAAAGAAGTAGAACATTGGACTCAGTTGCAATTTCCTGAGTGACATAGATTTGTACAAAATAAGCCTGGAGCTCACAACCAACAACTGGAAAATGCCAATCCATTAGAAAATGTGGTAGGAGTTCCCATTGAGGCTCAGCAGGTTACAAACCCAACTAATATCCATGAAGATGCGGGTTCAATCCTTGGCTTTACTCAGTAGGTTAAGGATCCGGTGTTGCCGTGAATTGTGGTGTAGGTTGCAGAAGTAGCTCGATTCCTGTGTGGTTATGACTGTGACCCGCAGCTGCAGTTCTGATTTGACCCTTAGCCTGGGAACTTCCATATGCCACAGGTGTGGCCCTAAAAAGCAAAAAAAGAAAAAGGAAAAGAAAAAATGTTGTACCTGAAATTGGTCATTTTATGCTACCATTTCAAGGCATGCATTACAAAGAGTAGACAAAGTCATACAGCATATCTGCAGACCCAGCTAAGCTGTAGAACCTTTAAAAGTGCTACAGCTAGAAAATATGTGATCATAAAAATGATCTTGATACATAAATGATGTCAACCACTAAGCCCTCTTCATAAATATAACAAAGTTGCCGAGTTTAACGGGATTAAGCTAACAACCACATAGATGATAAAGTATGATCCATTGGATCTATTTTATGGTAACTTCCCTTGTCAGCTGTGTCTCTTTATCCATAGATGCTCCATCTGTGCTATAGTGATAGATCCAATGTGGTACACTCTTTATTCAAAGGCAGTAACTTTGACTTCTGGCTTCTATAGAAGGGGTAGCTTAGGCCAGCATAATGCTTTTTGGAGAATTAGAATTTGGGAACCTGAGAAATTGACTGGTAGTGGTCAGTTAAACTCATAACTATTTGCAAACTTAGGTGATAAGGAAGAGGTTGGTATAAAAAAAGAATGGAGTCAACATGTAGAAGGAAGCTGCACCATCATGATATGGGTTTTTTAGCCTTCAGGAGTGTAGAGTTCTTGCCAGGTTTTCAGTCCATACCTTAAATAAGTGATGTGTGGCAATGCTAGATTCCTGCTCTTGAATTTCCTTCTATCTGACTTACTTCTTCCCTTGAATCCTTGACCAGACTCCCCTTTTCTCCCTATGCTAAGGTAATTGCCTGAATCTCTATGCTCTATAACTGAGAGCTCTGTTTAGTTCAAATACAGATGGAAACAACATCATAAAGGAGGGAGATAAATCATCTAAACTCATGATTTCATCAAATATAACTGATGCCTTTCAATTTTACTAGACAATTTCATCCTCCAGTACTCTCCAATTGTTCATTTTTTCAGAAACCTTTTCAAATTTTCTATTTTGCTTCACAGTTAATGGAATTTCAAACCAGTCCTAGCATTGAATACACTCCAGTAGTTAATAAAGTTGTCTTAGGTTATACCATGGAAGAAACAGGGAAATTGAAAGTGGATTTCCAAATTTTAAAAATATACATGTTTAAGAGCTGTCTATCCTCAACATTTTACCAAATCTGCTATAACAAAGATAATAAATCAAGATAGATATTTTGGAGTGGGAAAAAGATCCATGTTGTACCACCTTCCTAGATCCATACTTAGAAATCTCATAGTTTCAGATTACCTAGAGAGATGATTGGGCCTTTTGTTTGTGGACAGAGATACTGTATATTAAAAGGCACTGAATCTGAATTTTTTCCCTCTTTTCTGTTCTCTGGAGCCTCCATCAGGGGATTTTAGGAGGCAGGGCTAAGTCTTACAATGTTAATCATCGTCTTAGACTTCTCTCTCTCTCTTTTTTTTCCCCCACACGCAAACTTAATTATTTTCATCATCACTTAGGTCACTAAGTGCAGCCTATTGGTACTGGTCATGATGAAGTGGAGGACTTAATGGGACTAAACTAAATTGTGTATTTCTTTTTTTTTTGTCTTTTGTCTTTTTGTTGTTGTTGCTATTTCGTGGGCCGCTCCCGCGCATATGGAGGTTCCCAGGCTAGGGGTTGAATCGGAGCTGTAGCCACCGGCCTACGCCAGAGCCACAGCAACGCAGGATCCGAGCCGCGTCTGCAACCTACATCACAGCTCACGGCAACGCTGGATCATTAACCCACTGAGCAAGGGCAGGGACCGAACCCGCCACCTCATGGTTTCTCATCGGATTCGTTAACCACTGCGCCACGACGGGAACTCTCCTAAATTGTGTATTTCAACACAACTAGACCAGGAGTGTGGATGGTGAGTATCATAACTCAGGGTAACCTAAAAGAAAGAGGTTTGGACAGTCCCATTTGTTCCCTTATAAACCTCATACTTGAGGGTTGGAGAGGTACTGAGTTAAAACCAGATTCAAGCATTCCTGGGTTCCCCAACCAATACTTTCTAGCAATAGTTCTACTGTAGCCATTACATGTGCCCATTCTATTAGTTCATTTTAAAGCTGTGTACTGGGTATAGTACTGTCATAATGGACATGCACTAGATTCCACAGATGATTTACAGAGTGAAGATTTGTAAATTCAGCATGTCCCTTGAAATTTCTTAGACAATCTCCACATTCAAGTCTAACATATGATTTCTAAGTCGAGCAGTTTTCTTTCCAATATGAAGCCTGATCACTGTTCTTTTTAGTTGAGCACCTAGGGGATTTGTTACCTTGTATCCAGTGGGGGCACTGTAAGAAAATTATATACCTTTGAATCCATGGATTCATAATCAACTCTTGAAGTGCTCATGCTGTGGATAGTCTGCAGAAGCTGTCAGTGGTTCATATCTCCTCTCATATTCACTCTGGGAAAGGTGCTCATGGACTAGAAGGTGGGCAACTTCTTCACCATTCCAGTTTCTACTCTCCCTTCTCTCTTGCAGTCATACTACATTTACTTAGGTTGAACATGCATATATTATCATTTCACCATCAGAACAACATGCATGGCACTGTTTTATAAATCTGAGAGGAAAAGTAAAGAAATGTAAGTTGTCTTTGTTCCTTGGAGAACAAATGCATACAAATATGAAATAAGTAACCAAGATTGCAAAGGGCCTTATAATAACTTATTTATGAAATTTTACTTAAGCAACCAATTTGTGATATAGAAAATAAAATCAACACAGCTTCAGAAATGGATGTTGTAGGGTGGTGATGGAAATTCTGGATCATCTGTTGGCTCTTGGCTTTGAAGAGGCTACAAAAAAGATGGAAGCCATCTCTGTCATCTATGACCTACTACTTATTAAATTGTATTCTCTGCTAAAACTAGACCAACATGGTTAGCTATATTTAAAATTACAATCAATTTTCTTTGGCACATAGACTAAGCTATTTTCATCATGACCACTTTATTTTAGACTGTGAGAGTCATATCTAATCTTGGGAATTCTTATTAAGAACCACAGAATTTTTCTGTTCCTTCTCCCTACTTTGCCTATCTGCTTTGTCATGAGTTGGCTACTTACCAGTAGAAACAGTCATGATCTTGAGAGGATGACAGAGTTGGAAAGAGAGTCTGAAAACAGATTACTTGGATTCGAGTCCAACCACTAACATGTATTAGATATGTAATTTAACTCTATTGCCAAATTATTAGACCCCATTCTATAGTTACCTTAGCTATAAATTAGGCATAATAATATCTACCTATCTACCCTATGGGGTTAATATGAGATGTAATAAGGTAGTATTTGTAAAGTATTGTTGAATATATTTGTACTCTATTTTTATTTTTTATTAAAGTATAACTGATAGATAATGTACCAATTTCTGCTGTACAAAATGTGATATATACATTCTTTTTTAAAATATTATTTTCCGTCATGATCTGTCCCAGGAGATGGGATATATTTCCCTGTGCTATATGGTAGGACCTTAGTTTTTATCCATTCTAAATATAATAGCTTGAATCTACTAACCGCAAACCCACAGTCCATCCCACTCTCTCCTTCCTCCCCCTTGGCAACCACAAGCATGTTTGGTGCTCAACTCTAAATGTTGGCTCTGATTTACGTTATTCTCTAAGTAACTAGAATAGTACTATGCATTCATTAATGAACACTCCTAAAAATGATAAAAATCTTCTAATGGTAGATGATACATACAGAGGTATTTTTCATACTGAAATAATTTGGTTTATGGGCTGATATGCCATTTATTTGTTTTGTTAGGGATTCCTTGCCAAAGTGGCATTCTTATCTATTAATATTTTCCCCTACTTCTTATAAATAAGACACTCAATTACTTTCCTCAACTGACACAATCTTCCTCATTTCTGAAGAACATACATCAGGCATCCTCTCTTCCAGAAAGCTTTCACTTAAACCATTTAGGTTTGAAAACATATTCTGTTCTACTCCCATACTTTACTGGATAAATCTTACCATGACAACTTTCAACATTATACTGAAATGATCTGTTTGGCAGGTTGTAGGCAGACTGAGAGAATCTCCAGGGAAGGTTAATTTTGTTTTCTTGTTTGTATCCTCAACACTTTTTGTGGTGCCCAACATGTAAGGGGCTCTTAAATTAATGCTTGCCAAATTGAACTTGACCTTTGCTATCGCAAAAATTACAAAAAGTATTAAGAGAACTTGTAAGATTAAGGTCTGCAATACCAAGGCTTATCTGTTAACACAGAGAATTCTTTCTGAAGAAATCAATGAAGGGGTCTTGAAAAGAATGGAGCACAAAGTAACTTTATTTTTATTTCTTGGTATAACATTACATTCCACTTAAAATGAAGGTTGGTACAAAGTTCCTCTAAAGTTGCTTGTGGAGTATTTAGCCCACTTTTATAAATTATTCAGCCAAGAAATGATCTTAGGTCTTTTCAGGAATGCTGGTTTCTGTACTTAAAGGAAATTAAATGTCTTTTCTTTAGTGTTAATTATGATGTAAAGTTATTCCCTTTCACAACTCATATCATAAAATGTTCAGTCTTCTTGACCAAGTAATTATTTATGCTAATTGCAGTCATTAGAATTGAAATTGCTTAGGAAAAATATACTCAAAAGATAACAACTAATGTTTTAATAGTATGTGTTAAACATTAAAATTAATGACATTAAAAGATGTGTTTAACTATGTAATTAGATAATAAGAATATTTTAATTATCTTAAAGTAAGATCTTACAATAGCTTGGAACAAATGTCAAAAGGCAGAAAAGACTTAGTGCCTTCAAATATGACTTCAACTTAGTGAAGCCACACTTTAAATACGTTTTAAATAATCAATTAATAGACTATCCCCAAGCTTCAAGTGACCGCAGAGGTTTTTGGGTTAAATATGAAAGCAGGGATGAGGTTTACCATATAAATATTTTCAAAGAAGCAGAATGATTCGGAGGCAAAAAGTCATGCATGGTCACTCAAAAATACAGTTGTCTAGATTATACATTGCAAGTCTGACTTAAAAATCTTAGGTTGAATTTAATGATTTCTCAAAGATCTGACTTTTCCAGATCAATTCATTTTATCCCAGATGTCACGAGTTCCCTAACATCTGTACACAATTGTTAGTTTTTATAATCATGTTTGATAGGTAACTGTACGTTTAAAAAGAATATGGTGGAGTTCCTGTCGTGGCTCAGTGGAAACGAATCTGACTAGCATCCATGAGGACACAGGTTCAATCCCTGGCCTTGCTCAGTGGGTTAAGGATCTGGAATTGCCCTGAGCTGTGGTGTAGGTTGCAGACGTGGCTCAGATCTGGTGTTGCTATGGCTGTGGTGTAGGCTGGGGGCTACAGCTCCGATTAGACCCCTAGCCTGGGAACCTCCACATGCTGTGGGTGCAGCCCTAAAAAAAACCAAAGAATATGGTTATAATTTAATGTAATTAAAAATTTTGTCTGGATTTTTTATTAAGATAGATTTATGCTTGGTTTTCATAAAAGCTTTCAAATAATTAGAAGGTCCCAGTGTTCATTAAATGAAAACAACTAAAGAACTACAAGTTAAGAAAATGTTTTTAAAATGTTTTTATTTTTATTACTATTATATACTCTATTTTGAAGTCAGACTAAATTGCCCTTGCAGAATTTTTGGGCTCTGGCTACAGAATCACATGGAAATTAGATTTATTAGATTCAAAATTTTTTTAAAAATTCTTTTAAAATTGAGGTATAGTTGATTCACAGTGTTTCAGGTGCAGAGCAAAGGGATTCAGTTACAAACATACACATTTATATATATTATTTTTCAGATTCTTTTCCATTACAGGTTATTACAAGAGATTGAATATAGTTTGCTGTGCTATGCAGTAGATCCTGTTGTTTATTTTACACGGAATAGTGTGTATTGGGAGTTCCCCTCATGGCTCAGCAGTAATGAACCTGACTAGGATCCATGAGGATGGGGGTTTGATCCCTGGCCTTGCCTAGTGGGTTAAGGATCCGGTGTAGGTATATTTCTATTTTGTAAATAATTTCACTTGTATCTTTTTTTATGTTCCACATATAAGTGATATCATATGACATTTGTCTTTCTCAGTCTGGCTCCACTTAATATAGTAATCTCTAGGTCCACCTATGCTGCTGCAAATGGCATTATCTCATCCTTCTTTATGGCTGTTTAATTTCATTATTTATTAAATTTCCTCAAAGTAATTATATCAGGTCATGTTGAATAAGTCACACACCCTCAATACTGTTTTTGGTCATTCCTGGGGACTTGTCAATCAGATATCTAGAGGTCTAGACAGATACTGGAGTTTATATTCAGAGACGTGTTCAAGTCTGGGAATTTGACATCAACGGCTTATGGGGGTTTTCCTCTGTCCAAAGTTCCAGAGGTATTTTGAACACCGAGCCATCAACACAGCCATCTCCTGGGTTTTACTGTGGAGAACACAATGCCTTGGGTTTCAGAGTCCCGGTAAGAAGGACTTCAGTGAGCTGGATGGTGACACTTATTTATGGGCCCCAGTGGCTCAGGGAGAAGCAGGCTCAGATTCAAATGCTGTATGTTGGGAGTTCCTGTTGTGGCTCAGCATTAATGAACCTGACTAATATCCATGAGGATGCAAGTTTGATCCCTGGCCTGCCAGTGGGTTAAGGATCTGGCATTGCCATGAGCTGTGGTGTAGGTCGCAGACATGGCTAGGATTCCACATTGCTGTGGCTGTGGTGTAGGCCGGCAGCTGCAGCTCTGCTTCGACTCCTAGCCTAGGAACCTCCATATGCGAGGGTGCAGCCCTAAAAAGACAACAAATAAATAAATAAACAAACACTGCACATTGGCTGTAATCTGGTGTACTTCATTTAGCTCCCCCACCAGTGGAGCCTGTTCTGATTCATCTCCCCTGGATGAGCGTGAGTATCCCTGTGATGAATTAGGACCGTGGCAGGTATACAAGGAGCCTTTTTTTTCTTTCCTGCTGCCTAGTTTCTCATCTGTCATGTGACCATTTCGGAGGCTGTGGCCTAATATAACATTTATTATAGTCAGCAAAACAGGAGTGGGAAGAAGATTTCTGTCTTGCTGGCCAAAGAGCCGTCTCTTTGAGAGCAACTTGTCTTTTTCTTTTCTCTCTGGTCATATTGAAGGCCAGATGTCGCACTAAGTATTTTATAACTTGCTGACTCTGTGAGTGTCCTAGGAACACTAAATGCCTCTAAAACCTATTTTTTTAAAGGTATTCATGTATAAAGGTCTAATATTTTTTGGAAGAGGGACATGTTGAATGTTCAACCATAGAGTCACCAACAGAAAAGCGTTTGGGCTTACCCTTTCGCTTTGAGACAAAGCTATGCAGGGAGTTTTGGGGAGGGTTAAAGATGACATAGGAATGGTGTTCCCCCACAGCTGCTTCCAAGCAGTAGCCAGTAGTTATTGGGAATAAACTGGCTTCTGGGGATCAGAGGACAGGTACCCCAATCTATAAGAAGTTTGTAAAAGCCTCCTAAGGCATTGCATGGGACAGAGTACAGATGTTCTTCTGAAGTGGCTGAATCTGGGTGCCATGTGGACATGGACACAGGAAAAAAGGCCTTCTGTCCACTTGTCCTCCTAGAGACTGGCCTGGTGGCCCACAATTGGACCAAATCTACATTTGATCAATTCTTGATAAAACCACATCCTCTTAATGACCCATGTAGCCCAATCCCAGATTAAAAGCGGGGTGTACCTGTGTTAAAATATCAATGGAGCATCTCAAACAGTCTTAATTAAGCAAGATAGAGTTAGTCAGATAAGTGCCATGATTTCCTGGAAATGAAGATTGCAATGACATGTCAGCAGTCCCAGTTCCTGAAAGAGAGAGATTCAAAACCAACCAACCAAACAGTAAATAAATAAAGAGGAGGAGGGGGTTGGATAGAAGATCCTCATGAGTAGAGCCAAGGTGAAGAAAGTGAGAGGAGAGACTCGTATTTAGTAACCACTGAGAGCAGATGGGCAAGAGGAGGCAAAAATGGGCAAGAAAAAGACAAAATCAAACCAAGCTGGCTATTTATATCATAGGTCAGAAAGATCATTTTATTGTTTAAGCAAGAAGATGAAATTCTATCAGTCCGATGGGGATCAGAAGCAGTACTGCTCAGAAGACAGTGTGGAATTATGAGGGCAGCTTAGAAGGCTCATTCCCAGCAGCAGTAATTCTCCTGCTGCTAGGGCGGGCCGGGGTGGTGGTGGTGGTAGTTAGGGCCCATAAAATAGCTACTCTGTGGCCACAGCAGAGAAGGTATGTGTGATTCATTTGAAAACCCTTGAGCTGCTGCAAATGTGGGGGCTGGTGGGGCGTTAAGGCTGTGATATAGGAAGTGTCCAGCTGGCCAGGTTTCTGGGTAATGAGTAAATCTGTTTTCAGATGGTTTTGTTAATAAGAAGCTAGCTTTCCCCCAAGCTAATTCCACACTGGCCTGCCCAGGACACAGATTGTACATTGCTCTAGCTCAGGAGGAGTAAACAGGAAGCCACATGTCCTGTCTGGAGTCGTTTCTCAGGGATGAGCTCTCAACGGAAGCCTGTGGTTAGGACACTTCCTTACAGGAAAGCCCAGCTGTTGTGGGGCAGGTGCCTGGCAGAACTCAAGAATAAGCCACCAGGAGACTCTGGAGTCAGCCTGTCTAGAGGGAGAAAACAGAAGATCAGCCAGACTGAGAACAAAGTTGATCTTGCCTCTGTGGAAGGAGAGATCAGCTAAGGGGCTCTGCCTGTTCTTGGCAGGGGCCGGGGGTGGGGGATGAAGACCCTGTGAGATCTGTACCGTATAACCTGATTGCTTGATGGAGGCTGATTCCCACCAGGCCAGCAGTGCTGGTTGTTCAGGTCCTTACTGGTAGTAAATAGTCGCTGTCCTGAGCTGTGCCAGCCCTCCTTCCCCCTGCCCAGCTAGGACCAACTCCCAGCTACTCTTCTGGCTGGCCATTGTCTATGTCAGACTCAGGAAAGCCCCTTTTCCCATGACTCCTGGGGAATTGACAGGGACACCTTTCTAAACCCTGGATATCTCTTCCATCCAGCCCGGGAAACTCTCAGGAGGCACTGCCAGGGACCACCATTGAACTTAAACCAAGACACTAACAGGGCTCCTTTAAATCACCCCCCATGGCGGCAGGCACTCCAAGTCCTGAAGGGACTTCCCTCGGGGTGATGGGCTCTTGGGAGGGCAGTAGGTTCTTGCTAACCAAAGGTCATCATTACCTGTTGTTAAGTCTTTTTCAGTATAACCCTTGGCTGTAACAGCAATTTAATATGTCCTTCTCAATTCAGATCCTAGAGAGGCACTTAAGTGTTGTGATAAATTTTGTGAGCTTTTGGGTTAGATTCTCTGTTTTTAGTTAGCTATGTTAATTGTAATTGCTTATTCTCAGCCTCTTGAATTCTCACTTTCTTCACTCATAAAATGGGAAGAATGGGAGTTTCTTGGTGGCTCAGTGGGTTAAGGATCTGGTGTTGTCAGTGCTGTGGCTAGGGTCATAGCTATGGTGCAGGTTTGATGTCAGGCCCAGGTATTTCTGCAGGTCGTGGTTGCCACCAGAAAAAGAAAAGAGTGAGTATAATGTTTTTTAGCAGCTCCAGACTCTTGGGAAGAGTGAATGTGAGAGCATACAGCCATAAGCAAAATCTGCAGGGTATAGCACAGGTTACGTCATGGCTGTTGTGATTGACAGTATTATTTCTGCTTCTATTACTAAGACTCTGGACCAGGTTAAAGGCCAAGGGTGCTATTCTTTCATCACCCAGAAGTTTGGCCAGGATGTGACATGGATGTAAGGCCAGGGAGTCTCATCAGCTCTCAAATCTTGGAGATATTATGGGTTCTGTCCAGACCACAACAATAAAGCAAGTCACATGGCTTTTTTGCTTTCCCAGTGAATATACGAGTTATGTTACACTATTTTATAGTCTGTTAAATGTCCAATAGAATTATGTCAAAAAAGTTACTTTTTATTAGATTCCACGTATAAGTGATAGCATATGATGTTTGTGTCTCACTGT